>NC_049251.1:15605821-16855821 GCF_011100685.1 Canis lupus familiaris
CCAGTGCTCATCCCGTCAAGTGCCCCCCTCAGTGCCCGTCACCCAGTCACCCCAACCCCCCCCGCCCACCTCCCTTTCCACTATCCCTTGTTCATTTCCCAGAGTTGGGAGTCTCTCATGTTCTGTCACCCTCACTGATATTTCCCACTCATTTTCTCTCCTTTCCCCTATAATCCCTTTCACTATTTTTTTATATTCTCTGGTTGAATGAGACCATATAATGTTTGTCCTTCTCCGATTGACTTGCAGAATAATTTTCTAAGTCATATGAAAATGCATACAGAAAAAAAACCTTACATTGCCAGATTAAGAGTAGGTTTCAATACTCTAGGTATAATTTAGGGAGGTGGATAAAATATTGTTTTCTGAAATTATCTTCCAAAATAAAAGACAAATGTAAAGATAAATAAACATACATGTGTGCATGTGTATACGTAACTATTGTATTACAGCAATTGCTTACAGCTTAATTGCTGAGAACAAGGAGTTCCCATTAAGACTTACCTCCAAGCACTCCCATGATTACTCTGTAACTGTGGGAGGCTGAGCCGAAGCATTTTCAGGCAACCCAATGAGGCAACCCAATGGAGTTTAGTACAGAAGAGACTCTTCTGATACAGGTTCTAGCCATACTTCTTGGTGACAGGGATCACCATCTGGTTGTCTCAACCTGGTTGTCCCTCTGGATATATCTTTGCTGCCTCACTCAATTCTGCTCAACACTTTTCCTTCATTGAGTCAGAATAATGATTCTAAGGACTGTATCTGTAACATAAGGGGAATGGATTACCTGTCCCTACATTGCCTAAGTATTTTGCTTTTTATCCTGCACCCACACCCAATTTCTTAACTATCATGACAGAAGAGTCAAATGACATCTATAATCTAATTTGTCTGCAGTCTTACATAAAGATAGACATTTAACTAATGGAAAAGTTCAGTTTCTTGGTAAGAAATTTCTTGATATGGGGGAGCATACGGGAGGGAAACCAGAGAATGAAGTCATGAACTCCCTCCTAAAGTCCTCAAACTGAATGGCAAACAAAATCCAGATTAGGATCAGAATAAGCATTCTAAGGCTTAGGGAAAAGTCTTCCAAAAAGCAGGGGTCTTAGCTAAGCCATGACAAAATGCCAGTTTCTGATAGAGTCCTTCTAAGGTAAGCAGATAGTTATGATCTTCTCTCCCAACGTCTTCAGTAAATATACAAAATAAAATGTTGCAGAAACTTGTAGCTCCTCTACCCACACAGTAATCATTTTTAACTGCTCTATGGATAGTGAGCCTATATATGGGTAGTGTGAAAAGAGTTTATGGAGGAAAAAAGCTTCACTTTGTTCAGATTAACAGAAAGAGACGACATGGCCAACGTGAACTCCCTGCCTTCACTTCATAGGACAGAGTCTGTTAAAGCCTCTCCTAATAGGATGGTTTGGAATGAATTGAGGACAAGGCTTTCTATAAAAGAGATTCAGAAGAAAACAGCAAAAAAAATCTTTGTCTTTGTGAACCTATAGGTCTCATATGACCTTCTCTGTATTTTACAGAAGCATCTTATAATCTATTCCTTTATGCTTGATTTCCCAGAATAGTAGCACTATAAAAACCAAACCCTTAAATATATTAATTCAGAGTCAACAAAACAGAGGAAACTGGCTGGATTTTGTTTGTGGCACAAGTACAAAAAATACATTATCAATAAGTACCTGGAAGGAAAAAAAAAAAAAAAAAACAAGCAAGAAGACTCACAGTAAAGCAATTGAATTTTTTAGATTAGTTATCTTTTTTTTTTGTTTTCCCTTTGGATTAGTTTTCATTTTTTACTATTCAGATAATAGATGTTCTAGCTTTAGTTTAAACCAGGTTATGGGCTCAGTTTTTTTCTTTTTTCTCCATATTATAAGCAGACAAGCAAAAATGGTGGTGGGTATGGCAGGCCCCAAGTCTGTACCAGTGGAGAGTCAGAATACTAGGAAGAGATGCTGACCCTACTAAAAAAAAAAAAAGAGAGAGAGAGAGAGAGTGAGGTAAAAGAATGACCTACCAGTGAAGGGAGGGAAACAAACACAGGAAGAACAAGATGTCCTTTTATTTGGGTATGGACAGCATAATGTGGAAGATGCATTATAGAGGGAGTGTTAGGCAGCTGGTTTCAGTTGGCTATGAGGGACCACAGAAAGTTTAGTCAACTTGATGAGTGTTAGATTCTTTGCAATAACTAGTATTCAAATCCTGTATAGTACTGTAGCTTTACCTTTGAAGTTATATGAAATCCCTCCTTACCTTGAGTTCCCTAATGGAAGGTTAAAGCATATGTGGATTTTGTTCTAAAGTTCATTCTCGTTGTTTGCAGAGTTCATATTTGTGAATTCACCTGCTTGCTAAAATTTATCTGTAGTTTGAAAATCAACACTTCTGTTGCTTTCATGGTCATTCACAGACATGCACATGCACAAAGAGGTGGAAAATTTGACTCATGAGCTGCACATTCCCAGCTGAGGTTAAACAAAGTGACACTCTGCCTTCTTGTTTTCAACTCTCATCCTGACAACAAGTCTCCTTTTGGAGGTGTGTTTAATCCCATGTTTTTTGTATTTTGGTGCTTTTGGTTGGTGACTTCCCTATTTAAAATGGGCCCAAGCACAGTGCTGAAGTACTGTCTCGTGTACCTAAGTACAAGAAGGTTGTAATGTGCCTTGCAAGGAAATGTGTGTGTTAGGTAAGCTTTGTTCAGGCATGAATTCATGTTGTTGGCCATGAGTTCAATGTTAATGAACCAATAGGTGAATTACATAAAGTGACTTTAAACAAAACACACATAAAGCAAGATTATGTATTGATCAGGTAATTAATTGGCTCATAGGACACTAGCCCTATATTTCTTCCAAGTTCTTCTTAGAGACCAACTTAATGGATGGGTGTTTTAGTTTCCTAGGAGAGCTATAACAAATTATCATAAACTTGGTGGCTTGCAACCGAAATTTTTCTCTCACAGTTCTGTTGCCAGAAGTCCAAAATCAAAGTATTAGCAGGGCCACGTTTTTTCCAAAGGCCTTAGGGGAAAATTCTTCCTAGCCTTTCTCCTAGCTTTTGGTGGCTCTTGGCATTCTCTGGCATGTGGCAGCATAATTCCAATGTCTGCCTCTGTCTTCACATTGCCCTCTTCTTTGTGTGTCTCTGTGTCCAGATGTCCTTCTCCTTTCCCTTATAAAGACTCCAGTTATTAGGTTTGAGGCTTGTCCTAAATCCAGGATGTTTGCATATTGATATCTTTAGCTAATTACATCTGCAAACACCCTGCTTCCAAATATGTCACAATCTGCAGTCTATGTGTGCCGGAGTTTTAGGAGGATACTATTCAACTCACTACATTAGGTTTAATAATAGATTATACAATGGAAAAGAGTATAAAAACCTTGGAGAATGGGTGAAAGAATATCCAAAATAAAGCATGGGAAGGCAAAAAAAAAAAAAAAAAAAACTGCAAAAAACATCAATTAGGATAAGAGGTATAGATGAAAAGTTCTAACATAGGTTTTGTGTTTTGGATTTTTTTTTTTTTTTTTGAGTCTCAGAAGGAAAGGAGAGGGAAAACAGGGCAGAAGAAATACTTAAAAAGACAATGGTTAATATTCTGCTAAAATTGGTGAAAGATTGGGACGCCTGGGTGGCTCAGCAGTTGAACGTCTGCCTTTGGCTCAGGGTGTGATCCCGGTGTCCTGGGATCATGTCCTACTTTGGGATCCCTGCATGGAGCCTGCTTCTCCCTCTGTCTGTGTCTCTGCCTCTCTCTCTGAATCTCTCATGAATAAATAAAATCTTTTTTAAAAATTGGTGAAAGATGTTAATGCACAGATACAGGAGACCTGATAAAAGCCAATCATAATAATTTTTTGAGACATCTACATCTAGAAACATCATAGTAAAATTGTAGAAAATCAAAGACAAAGAGAACATTATAAAAGTAGCCAAAGGAAAAAAATGACTGATAATTTTCAAAGGCAAAGCAATTAAATTGACAGTTGGCTCTTCAATAGAAACTCTAAAAATGGGTGAAGGTGGTCAAAAGTTACAAACTTACAATTATACGATGATTAAGTTCTGGGGGTTAAAGTACAGCATAGTGATTATATTTAATAATACTGTATTGTATATTTGAAAGTTGCTAAGACAGTGGATCTAAAATTCTCATCATAAAAATCAATTTGTAACTAAGCAAGGTGATAGATATTAACTGAAGTTATCATGGTAATTATTTTGCAATATGTATATATATATCAAATAATTATGTTGTACACCTTAAATTAAATGTAATATTATATGTCAATTTTATCTGATAAAACTGGGAGAAGAAATTTTAAAAAGGCACAAAAAAAGTGAAGTATGTTCAATGTAGGAAATAAAGGAATATAGGAAAATAAGAAAATAAAAGCAAACTTAGATTTCTATACTCAGTGAAAATATCCTTCAAAAATTGAGATGAAATAAAGGCATTTTCAGATAAACAAAAACCCAGAGAATTCATCATTAGCAGGTTGAATACTAAAGAATGTACCAAAGAATACTGTGCAGGCTGAAGGAAAAATTATCCCAGGTGGAAAGTCAGAAATGCAAGAAGGAATGAAGAGTAAAACTATTGGTAAATATGCAGGTAAATCAAAATAAATACTGACATAAAAAATGACAACAAAGTTCTTTGCAGTGTCTAGAAACATAATTTGATAAATCAAAATCCATGCTGTAATCTCTAGAATAAGCACTAAAGAAATGGTAAAAGCTTATATATCTTCCAAAGAGATAAAAGGAAAATAATACACTAATGAGAAATAATAGGTCCAAAACATTTAGTGAATGAGTTACATAATATAATAAATATACCTGAAGAACAAATTAGTGAACTGGAATATAGGTCATACAAATAGATCAGGAAGGGGGAAAGAATTGGAAAGAATAGAAAAAAGGTTAAATACACGAGGATGCCTGGGTGACTAAGAGCTTCCAACTTTTAGTTTTGGCTCAGGTCAATGATCTCAAGGTTGTGATATTGGGCTCTGCACTCAGTGCAGTGTCTCCTTGAGATTCTTACTCTCCCTCTCCCCTTCCCTCTGCTTGTACACATGTGCATTTGTGCTCTCTTTCTCAAATAACTAAATAAATCTTAAAAAACAAAGTTAAATACATGAAAGACAAGAATATAAGTGTCAACATGCATTTAATAGGTTTCCAGGGATGAAAGACAGGAATAAATGCAAGGGAAGAAATCTTTCAAGAAGTAATGACAATTTTCTAGAATTAAATGCAGATATAAGTCTTTATATTGAAAGAATACCAAACAGAATGGATAATAAAAACACAATAGACAAAAACCCCTCACCTAAAAATATTGAAATGAAACAAAATAATATTAAAGAAACTGCCAGAAGGTATAAGCGGATTATTTGCAAAGTAATAGAAGTCAGACCATGTCAAATTTCTCTATTGGCAATAGTACATGCAAGGAGACAACAGGATAACGTGTTTAAAGTTTTGAAGGAAAAAAATTGAGCCTAGTTCTAGCTAAATTATCATTTATATGTAAAAATTAGTCAAGATAAACACAGGCATATCAGGAACTCAGAATAATTACCACACAAGATTCTCTTTGAAAGTATTCACCAAGAAATGAATGCAGACTTTCTGTTATTGTCTAAATAAGCAGTGATCAATGTGTTCAAAATATTCTGCAACTTGGGATCCCTGGGTGGCGCAGCAGTTTGGCGCCTGCCTTTGGCCCAGGGCACGATCCTAGAAACCCGGGATCGAATCCCACATCAGGCTCCCGGTGCATGGAGACTGCTTCTCCCTCTGCCTATGTCTCTGCCTCTCTCTCTCTCTGTGTGTGACTATCATAAATAAATAAAAAATTAAAAAAAAATTCTGCAACTAAAATTCTAAAGGATTCCAACATAATGGTTGGGGGAAGAGAATAAACCAGAGGTAGGTGGGGGAAAATGTGAAGGTACTTTATTTTGTTGATGGAAAGAGAGTGAGATAAGTTTTAAAAATTCATAAATGTACCATGATAATATAAGATGTTAATATTAGAGGAAAGTTGGGTTAAGAGTACATGTTAATATTAGAGGAAAGTTGGGTTAAGAGTACATGTTAATATTAGAGGAAAGTTGGGTTAAGAGTTCTCTATACTATATTTGCAACTCTTCTATAAATCTAAAATCATTAAAAAAAAAAATCCTACTAGGGGCGCCTGAATGGCTCAGTTGAGTGAGCATCTGCCCTCAGCTCAGGTCATGATCCCGGGTCCTGGGACTGAGCCCTATGTTGTGCTCCTCACTTAGCAGGGAGCCTGCTTCTCCCTCTCCCTCTGCCTCTCCCCCCACTGGTGCTCTCTTGCACTATCTCACTCTCCCTCTCTCTTGAATAAATAAAATACTTTTAAAACCCCTACCATGTACTTATCTCAAATCATGCACCAAAATAAACTCCAAAAAATTATTCTACTTGCTCTATGAACAACAAGTATATAAGCAAATGTGTACTTTCAGATAAAATAATTTCTGGATAAGGCATATTGTTGTTCTACAGTCAATTTGAGATTACTCAAATACCAACTCTTAATTGTCACAGTGTTGTTCATATTTGAACAAGTTCCTTGGAGACAAATCCAACATTTCAATAATTCATGATTTTGGTGACATTAACATCCAGCTATACTGATATCCCAAGATATAATGAAAGTTGATAAGCCAAAAGGGCCTTGTTTACATATATAATGAATCCATTCTTTATAAACACTAGGAAGATTAGACAGCTTTTGTAGGGACATGAAAATGTTAAGTCAAGCCATGGATTTGAGACAATTTCATGGTTAATAGGTGTCAAAGAGAAAATTTAAGTTAAATGCTTACGAGTTTAAATATTTTATAAGGAAGAGACATTTTGTAAAAAGTCTGCTTGGTCTTTTAAAAATTTCCTAAGTTCTCTTGCTTAACATTCAGAAGATGTAAAAAATAGATTTTTTAAAAAAATCTTCAATTTATAAGAAATAAAGGACAGTGACTAAAGAAGTTCCTTGCAATTCCATAGAAGAGCTGGAACATACCCATCACTCATTAGCCTCTCGAATGACTATCTTGCTAAATCGTAGGTCTTTATCTTATTTAACCTAACCCCCTACCTTATTTAACCTCTCAGCAACATTCCAAGTTGACCACTGTTTTAAAATACCTAGTTTCTGTGATACTACTATTTATTTCCAAGTTTCTAGTCCACTCTTGTGTTCTTGGCTCACTCTGCCTCTTTTGCCAAAATTAGGATTTCCTAGTTTTTTTTCATTTTTATTTAATGATACAACTATCTACCAGTTGCTTAGGAAGAAAACCTAGGAAACTTGTTCTCTTTCCTTTACAACCTTCAATTCCAATTCATAAGCCAGTCTGGTTAGTCTATTCTGATTCTGTGCATACTTTACAAAGCCTAATGTGAAAGCCTCTATTACCTATCATAGACTTCTGCAATGGGCTCTTACTGGTCTCCGTGGTCACACTATTGTCTCATATAATCATTTCTACACATGATAGCCAGAATCATCCTTTAAAATGCTTTATCAGAATTTAAATTTCCAATGGTTTCCCATTGCTTTAGAATAAAATCACAACTCATTATTGCAAAACCTAAGGTTACTTATAATCTAGTGTCTGACCACCTCTCCCATCTGAATGTCATACTCTACCTTGCCTGAATTTGATATGCCCATTCTACCTCATATGGATTTAATCTCTGCCTGGACTACTCTTTCCCTAACTCCTTTTCCTCATTCATGTGTGAAGTCAATTTTCACGTACTCAGTGATGCCTCTCCCACATTCATTGATTGACAGAACTTTTCTCTATCAAAAATTATCTTGCTTATCTGCCTCTCCCTGTAGCACGAAGCTTTTAGCACAGGGATTATTTGTGCCTTATGGTATTCTTCAACTTTAGGACAGAGCACCTGGTCCCTAGGACATACCAGGCACACAATAAGTTTCTGTTAAATAAAGATGAAGGGGTTAGAGAAAGTATTCTATTCTTTTCTTTAGTATTCCAGTACTTCCAGATTTCTTTCCTAACTGCCTCTTGGTGAAGACAATAATGAGAAGGGGGGGAAGACCAGGTTTTAAATATCAATCCTACTCTACTCAATAAAATACATCAGTTTGTAGTCTATGTTCACAAGTAATTTTTGACAGGTCCAAGATAGGTAATCCTTCTTAGGTTGAAGGCCACTAACTGACAGTGGATCAATCAAAATACAACAAAATTTAAAATAAGTTTCTAGAAAGAAAACTATAAGCTTCCATTTATTATTCTAAAATTGGATTGGGACCATAAACTTTATTTTTATTTTTTTAAGTAGGCTCAATGCCCAGGGTGGACCTCACTACAACACTTGAACTCACAACCCTGAGATCAAGACCTGAGCTGAGATCAAGAGTTGGACTCTTAACCAACTGAGCCACCTAGGCACTCTGGGACCATAAAACTATTAAGTAAACAAAAATACAACTCAGGATATTTGCTGTATATATTGTGTAGTAGTTCCTTCCTGGGCTAATTCTATCAACATACCAACTACTACTGCTATTTGAAATGTAGCCCAAAGAGTAGTTGATCTGCCTGTTTTCCTCCTACTCCCACAACTTGGAGGGCCAAAGGATTTGCAATGTGCAAAGGGACATTGATTTTATATATTTACATTGGAACCGCGGCCACATGGTTTAGCCTGGAAGTTCCTTTGACTTTCTTTTTTTTTTTTTTTAAGCTCTAGGCTTTTTTTAAAAATTTTTATTTATTTATGATAGTCACAGAGAGAGAGAGAGAGAGAGAGAGAGAGAGAGAGAGGCAGAGACAGAGGCAGAGGGAGAAGCAGGCTCCATGCACCAGGAGCCCGACATGGGATTCGATCTCAGGTCTCCAGGATCGCGCCCTGGGCCAAAGGCAGGCGCCAAACCGCTGCACCATCCAGGGATCCCTCCTTTGACTTTCAAAAGCTGTCTGATTTATCGTATTTTGAGATTAAGGTCCTTTCCACTAGGTTGAAGGTTACACCTGAGACCATTATTTTTTGGATACATAACTCCACAAGTGTTTTCTTACATGTTGCAGCCCTAAAAGGGTTCATTTTAAAGCACTCTAACAAAGATTTAGGAGAGTACATTTTTCCTCCACTTCCTTCCTCAGCTTAATTTCCTCCTTAGAAATGTTTAATTTTATACTGAAGGAGTAATTCCTGAGACACTTGTTTGCAACATGAATTGTTCCAGGATAGATCATTAAACAGGTTCAGGGGAGGCCAACTCCTCCATGAATCAAATAACAAGAAGTAATCTTAAAAATGGAAAGTACTTAAACCCTGAATTTCAAACAAAATAAGCAAGATTTTCAGTACTATTTTCTGAGAAATATTCTTAAAGCATTTAAAAGCTATTTCAGGGACATACACGTTATTGAATTACTCAAACAAATATATAAAGTGTACTGTTTGATCCACTGTGGTCTTGTGCTGAGACTAGTATTTACACAGTAAATATTTAAGAGGTAGAATATGTAACTTTTATTACCAATAAAGAATGTGTACTTTCAGTCAAAAATCCTTGAGTAACCAAGTCTTAAGGCATCTTATGACCCATCCTGCACATAACCAATTGTTATTAACTTGTGGGACTTCTAATTACAAGTACACATCCTTTGCCATGCTTCTTAGTAACCTGTCTTCTATCACCCAGTTAGTAAGAGCTCAAGAATTTGTCTTTTTTTAAAACTAGTTTAAGAACACTGAGGGGATCCCTGGGTGGCTCAGCGGTTTAGCACCAGCCTTTGGCCCAGGATGTGGTCCTGGAGTCCCGGGATCGAGTCCCACATTAGGCTCCCTGCATAGGGCCTTCTTCTCCCTCTGCCTGTGTCTCTGCCTCTCTCTGTCTCTCATGAATGAATAAATAAATAAAATCTAAAAACCAAACCAAACCAAAACAAACCACAACACTGAGAAGACCTGTAATGCAACCAACTATGTAACATGGCAAAACTATGATTGTGCATTTTCCGTATCATTGCTCTAGTTCTTGGTTGACATATAATTGAAAATTTATCTTAATTATCCCCAAATTGTTATTTAATAGTTGCATAAAAATTTAGTATTGTAGTAAACAGGAGATTGAGAAACACTTTAGCAAAAACTTAGATATTCAACACAGTATTAGCATATACTGTAACTAAGCATGCAAGAACTTTTGAGAACTTCATGGGATGATTAAAACTTTCAGATTTTTATAATCTCTAAATTCACATTAAGATGAATGATGTCCAAAAAATACCTTTATCAATTGACTTTAAACTGCCCCAATTCAGAAATTAAAAAACAACTACCTAATTCCTTTAGGTTATTTTTTTACTTTGGACACTGACTTCCATGAGAAACTTAGTCATGACAGGTAAGTTATTGGTACACTGGCAATTCTTCTCATGGCATATGCCTGAGTCAGAAATAAGTGATAAATGGAAACTGGAAAAAAAATCATGATGAGGAGATTGGGGAGTGAGATTTTGTATTCCCACTTGTATATACACTCACATGTATAAGTGTATACACACACACACACACACACAAATACTGGCTAGCCATTAATGTGGAAATCTTTACCAAGGTTTATTTATTCATCTTTTTAAAGAAAGATTTTATTTATTCATGAGAACACAGAAAAAGAAGCAGAGACACAGGCAGAGGGAGAAGCAGGCTCCATGCAGGGAGCCCAATGTGGGACTGGATCCCAGGAATCCGGGATCGCACCCTGAGCCAAAGACAGATGCTCAACCACGGAGCCACTCAGCGTCTCCTGACCAAGGTTTAAATTTAAAATCCTGGCCAAGAGGAAACAAAGTTGGCCTCAATAGTAGTAAGATAAGTAAGAAATTATTTTTTTCTGCCTATCCCAGGGTTTTAAGGTATAGTTGTTGTCTACCTTTGATGCTGTATTTGACACCATTTTTAATGATTCTGGCAGGTTTTATTTATTTATTTTATTTTTATTTATTTATGATAGGCACACAGTGAGAGAGAGAGGCAGAGACACAGGCAGAGGGAGAAGCAGGCTCCATGCACCGGGAGCCCGATGTGGGATTCGATCCCAGGTCTCCAGGATCGCGCCCTGGGCCAAAGGCAGGCGCCAAACCGCTGCGCCACCCAGGGATCCCCCTCCGGCAGGTTTTAAAGTAACATGACTCTAAAGCAAAAATTTAGAGAACCACACACATCGGTTTCTTTTGGGATATTACCCAAGTTAAATAAATCTTTTCAAGATTCAAAAAGCAAATCAAGTGATACCGAATTTTAACTCTTTGAGAAATATTTAGAATTGGTGATTTAGAATCACTGACAGTTGTTTTGTGGTGCTTAGCATCATAAAACTTAAATTCTCCAAATGACATTGCTATTCTAACTTGCCTTGAAATTCCAAAAGTGAAACCTCATCAAATCTCATTGAATGATTCAAAGAGGAGTAAACAAAATTTTTAAATCATTGGCTAATCCATGCTATTAAGGGCACATGCTAGCTAGAAGATATAGTAAAATCTAATCTGAAATTAATAGCTGATACACTTGCAAAATTAAAAATCTGATGTCTACATTAAGGCAGTTCTTACAAATGATTCCTACTTATAACTGTATCAAAATATAGGGATGTTCTTATTATGTGTGTGGGGAGAAAACCAATGCAAACACAAGTAAAGCCTCCAAAAAAAAGAAAAGTTTTGATTTTGGTCACAGATATGAAGATCAAAGTCCTTGAGCTTCAAATTCTGACACCTGACACCCAGTGTTTTATTTATTTGAAGTACTTGGATAGTATTCATTAACACTTTGAAACAAAATAGCTAAAAGTCAATTCTTCCTGTGTTTTGTTAAAATATCTCAGTTCAAAATATTTTATAAATCCCATGTAAAGAATGAAACTCCTAGCTTTACTAGTTTCTTAAGCACAAGTCTCACTTTAAAGACCTGAATCAAATGAAAACTTTTCATGTTTATTTAAATATAAATGATAATTAAAATATTCTAAAAACAAGTTATTATTATTATTTTATTTTTTATTTTTATTTTTTTACAAGTTATTATTTTTAAAAACCATCTTCGGTAAATAAAAGTATCTCGGAGTCCCTTAAAAAAAGGTAAGAGGGAATCTACTAGGCAAATATATTTTTATCCTATGGACTAAACTAAACTGGCCAGTGTTCCTTACCAACATAATCTGCTTTGTATGCTGATTAGATATCCTCAACCCCCAGCCCCACTCCAAAAGTTTACTTACCTGTGTTGACTGAAGATTAAGACTATGGATTAAAAAAGAAAATTAAAAAAAAATTTTACCATCGTAGGTATTTTAAATATGAAGAATAGCTCTTTTCTAGTCCACGACAAACCATTATAAGGTAGTAAATAAGTACTAACCCCCCACTGTGTAGCCCATTTAAAACAGGCCTCACTAAAATTATACCCTAATGTGAAACCAGAGTCTCAGATTCTCCATAGTCTTGAGCAAGTCTTAGTGCATACATATTCATCTCATCTTAAAGTTATTTGAGGGGCACCTAGCTGGCTCAATTTGTGAAGCATGCAAATCTTGATCTCAAGGGTCAAGAATTCAAGCCTCACATAGGGCATAGAGACTACTAAAAAAAAAAAAAAAATTACTCTAAGTGCCAGAAAAAGTAGTGGAAATTCAGCTCTTGTAGCAGACATTTATCTATGACTCTCAAATAGCAGCCAAAGTTTGTTGTGGAGTAAGTTTTTCCAGGTTTGGGGTAAAAGAAAAAGGCGATAAACACATTACAATACGATATAAACTACTTGTTACTATAGTTTTCACAGAAGGAAAGATTTAATCAGTAATTCAAAATTTGCCAATTAATTTTTTACTTCTCTTAAATTTAGTTATATTTTGATAGGCAATCTCAAAAAAAGATTTCAACTCTATAAGATGCACAGGAACACAGAACACATTTAATGGGAAAAAAATAAAAATAGCTTTAAGTTAGTCAGACTGTTAAGATGTATCAAAAACCTCTGTCCTAAAACAAATGTGGCAAATAATTTTTAAAAAAGAACTTATATTTAGGGAATATTAAACAAAGCCTATATAATACATACAATTACATTAAAGATTACGGTATAACTTTGGATATTGTTATACGCTTAGCCCAGTTTCCCAGAGTAAGTGCATGCTTTCCCTCTAGAAACTGGAAGATGCACTACTGCCACAGGGCAAGGATATCACAGGTGAACTAACTGGGCATTGTGAAGGTTGGAATTGAATGCAAAGGTTAAATCACATGGTTCAAATCCTTTAAATTCTAATTCCATCAACTCAAAGTTAAGCAGGGCCTTTTCCCACAGTTGTCACATGCATACATATTTGAATACAGGCACAGAAACTTGTCAATTTTATTTGGGTAACAAAGGGTCTCCAAATTATATTGAAAAATAAGTCCTAATTATTATCACTCCTGTAAAAAAAATTTAGCACATTTTTCACAAATGATGTATGTAAAAGAGAAGAAAATACACATAATTTTATAATATCTTAAACTTTTTTATTCCCTACCAGAGACATTTTGTCTTTCGTTTTCTTTCAGTTTTCTACAATTTCCAAGTTGCACCTGTATTTAATACTGCTTTAATCTGCTAAAGACATTAACTGATTGCTTTCCTAAATCTAAGGATTATATAGTTTTAGTATAAATATATATCACATATTTTCGTAAAATTTTGACAAAACCGAATAAGCATGCCTTGTTTTAAGTCCATGCTCCTTCCACTGTTTATAAAATCTGATTTAAATGATCAAAAATTCTTGGTTGTCATTCTTCAGTTACAACAGTCTTCCTTCTGAACTGCCACTCACTTCTTTTTACATAATAACAAGCAATAGAAAAACCAAAGAAATTATCTTAATCTTAGTTCTTCCTTTTGACACTATAAAATAATGTGATTTTTTTTTTTTTTAATGAAACAAATACATCCAAAACTCAATACATTCAAATGAGCTGTGTCTCCTTTACGGTAGTTACCGTGGAAGGCCACAGTTCATTATCCTAACTATGCTACCACTGCTCAAAATACCTTTCAAACTCTTTTGGGATCGCCTTCAAAGCCAGATGCATACTTTCTACTATTACCTCAAGACAGATTAATTTTTGGAAACTGTCCAAAGTCATTTGGTGCCAAATGATGGTGACCATAAAAAAAAATTTAAAAAAAATCAAGCTTAATGATACTTTTTGTTTTCTTAAACATGTGTATCATAAGTTAATAGTGCGTATCACTTAAATGAGCTCTGAATGCAATTCTAAAAGAGCAAAACCCAAGAGGTTTTGAGCAATGGTAGATTGCTGGAATTAGGAAATAATTTCCCAGCATGATCACTATACAGGGTAACATTCATTTAGCTGTCTATGTTCTGGCATATTTGTTTAAAGTGAACATTCTGAGTTAGAATTTGTTTTTAAAAAGGAATATCATTCTTAGAAAAAAAAAAAGAATTTTATTCCTTTAAAGCATCACTGTCAAAGTAAGTACTATGCAAGTGTTTTGTTAGAAACTAGTTCTCCTTACTTTATCAATAAAGACTACTTTAAAAAACTTGAAAGCAAATAACCAACTTATTTGCTCCCAGGCTTTTTAAAATCATTAACTGAAGATAAAATAATTTTCTAAGGTACTAAAAAACAAAAAACCCCAAATGTAATAAAAACACATCAAGAACCAAACTACAATTTCTGAGCTGCACTGTTTATTTTGCTGCTTGAAACCTAAGTGACAGTATGCCACTATAATTATGGGGTTTCATCTAAACCTTTACTACACTGCAGGTACAGAAATATACGGACACATTTTTTGGAGAATTGACATTTTGCAAAATGCAGCAAACATTTTTAATTTATACATGAGAAAAGGAAGTGTTCAAAAGGGTATGCATTTCAAGTTATTGCAGGTTATTTGTGAGAGAATTTCTGCAGGTAAAACATGTTTAAATTTAACCAACAGTAACATGTCAGTGTATTTAAAATCATGACAAAAATCTTCTCTCTGGTCATGTTGCCCATGACAAATTACTATGATGTTGTATGTTTAGGGCAAGATGTCAATACAGCATAAATCCCATGGCATTTTGGTTTTCTTCTGGAGATTAAAGCTGTTTTTCTTGGGATAAATGCAGCAGCAAAACACAAACCAGTTGATCAAAAAAAGCACTTCTGCCATAACTCCAATAATTTTCAGGACACATCAACCGACAGTAGTTTTGCCATTCCCAGTTCTTTTTAAGGATTACATCTCTGCACTGTTGCATTAAGTACGTCTGTAAAAGCTTGTTCTCTGTTAAGCCAGTTTACTGACTACAGCCTGGTTGAGAGAATTTAGTTGATTGGTCCATTTATCTAGTGCAGTATATCGGGCACCACCCCTCTTCTGGTGATCCAATTCAAGGAGTTGGTTGACTTGATCAATTCGGCCATGAATAGTGCTAGAAATAAATAAATAAAAGAAGACATGTCTACAAACCATTTTCATTGAGTGTATCTTTTAGACTGTTTCATAAAATATTTAGAATATCAATAAATGCAAAAGAAAAAACTGCTGCCTCCACTAAGTGACTGAATTCAGGATTACTTATTTCATTCATCGCCTTATAAAACTTTAGACAGAAACTGGAATTGAGCTACCTTTCATCAATTTCACTAAAAGAACCAAGAGGCAAAGACTTATATGATTAATCAGGAGCAAAGTGACTAATTTGTGAAGCTTTAAGTATCATATTGCTTTCAAGAAAAATATAATTTCAAAACTATTCTATACCATATCTTATACTTTTAAAAAAATACTATTCACTAACTAGACACGGGTCATATACAGAATCAGAAATCTTACTGAAAACCATTTACAACTTTTTCAGAGATCAAGGGCTTAATATATTTACTCATTCACAAAAAGCCACCATGCATACATAATATATCTCTTTTAATAGAAAATCCTAGCCAAGGGGTGCTTTTTTGAAAACTCAAGAATTCTATTGCTATCTTTGCTCCCATTATTCAAATGTTATGGTCCTAAACATTTTGTGATAAGATAGAGCCAAGTACTTACTTATCCAATATGCACTGCACCAGCAAGCTCTCCACATCAGCTACATCTATGTTTAACTCCTAAGACAAAAGACTCATTATAATTCTACTAATTAACTTCTTTAAAGGCTTTATGATAATGAATATTCTAATTTTAAATTTATTTCTACCACTTAAAAGAAATATAATGAAAAGAAAGGTTAAGACAAATCTCATTATCACATGAAAATATTCCTGAGAACACAGATCTGATCATATTTAACTTTGTAATTTTTATTTTTTTAAACTTTGTAACTTTTAAAGTACATTCTTACCATAATTTTATTGTGGTTGGGTCAACACTACATCAATTACATATTTTAGCCACTACTCTGTCTTCTGATGTTCTCTGAGGCTGAGGAATCTTTAAAAAGAAATTTAATGACTCCTTATTTCTCTTTATTGTTAATTTATGCCAAGAAAACACAGAATGAAAAGGAAAGCCCTAAGTTATGTTGTATTTTGAAAATGTATTATAAAATGTTACCAAAAATCATTTTTAAATATGCTGCATTTATAACTACAAATTGTAAATATTAAGGTCCATGAATATTAAGTACCTTAGAAATAAAAGGAATATGTATTCTTGTGTAAGGCTTAATTAATTTTATGAGCACTTGTGTTCTGATGTTTCGTAAAAGCTCTGAAAGAAAAGACAAAAATGAAAATAAATTTAACAGTTTGTATATCTTCACTAAACATTATGCACTCTAAATCATAATAATTAACTATATCAATTATTTTCTCAAAATACATCTTTCTGCCTGGCAAGGACATAGCATATTTGGCTTTTTTGGTTTGTTAAGTAAGCTCTATGCCCAACAGGGGGCTCAAACTCATCACCCCAAGATCAAGAGTAACATGCTCTACTGACTAAGCCAGCCAGGTGCCTTGGACATAAGGTATCTGGATCCAAAAATATCTGGGTCCAACATACACAGATTAAGACTAGAGGCTGACTTTCCCATCATTTTTTGTTCCCACCTCCCTGATTTTGCTTATGTTGTGATGCTACCTAAAATAGTCTCTTGCCTTCTCAATAATACACCACACTGCTCATCATTTCCTCTATAGTTAACATCTTTCAAGAAGCTCTGATTCATGCCAGTCAAGTCTCTTATTTTATGCTCTCTCAAAGCCTAGAGTAATATATTTTTACAATGATCTTGTAATTTTCTCCAATTTCTTCAAAGACAAGTGCCTTAAAAAAAATAACAAAAAACTAGACTGGAGTTCATATACAGTACTTCTAAGTTTTCCTATATCCACTATGGGTAATATCATTCTAGTTTCCTACAAGAATTTTTAAAATGTCTGCTGAATGAAAGAGAAAGGAAGGGGGGGAGAGAAAGAACATTACTTCCAAAGTATTCTTCAGATTTTCCTGATGCATCTGGAATTTAAGTATTTGAGTTGTTCCAAATGGTCATTTAAAAACCCTCAAATAGATCCATAACAGGTGGGAACACTGGAGGTACAAAAGAGGTCCCAGAACAAGGAATGATTTTTGTCCTTGTTAGTCCAACAGAACTTACTAAAAATCTCATACACTTACTGGTACATTAGCCTACTACCCTTCAAATAAATGCATCTCTGTATCACCTATAGCAGACTTCTTAAAGCTTTTGTTACTTGTCCTAACTCCTAAAAATGAACTGTGAACCTAAATATCAGTAATAAACATGCAATAATATCTAAATTAAAATAAAAAGGTAAAGGGACAGCCACCTTAAATGAAATGGACATATTAGAAATTGATTATGTTAATTAACAGCAGGAAACTGGTGAATAATTTACAACAGCTTCATAATTTTAAATAATATCCTATTCTGTGACAGCATTTAGAAACATTTCTATACTTAGCAACACAGAGGAAAACATGCAGATCCATTAAGAAGCACTGTTTGACAGTGGCAAGCAAAGGAGGTAACTGAATTCAGTTAGTAGAAAGAACATACCTTCAATGTGTTCCCTAATGAAAGGATCATCCATGATGTTGCTGTGATTTGTTTTCAGAATCTTTTCAAATTCAGTAATGTCATTATTCTGATAGGCACTAAAAGAAAAAGTATAAATCTTGTCAAACACAAAGAGGTCATGTATTAACTCAGATAATCCAAAAAGCCTATTTCTCAAATGTAATAATATAAATTACATTGTAGTTTGTCATAGAAATCAGAATTAAACACACATACCCTTTTGCAAATAAAATGAATTTCTTTTTTGATGCTTTTGGTTTTATAAAGGAAAGATTAAATAAATCTTCTGGGGTCATACACTATATTTACTCACTAAAATCTCAAATCTTAGCACTGTTAAAAACTGACAGATATAATAACTGTTTAATGTTTGATACTTTCAAACTGTGCATTTATCATTTAGTCCCTAAGAAACGAAGTTTTATGCATACTACTGTATGGAGGAGTTTGGCCTTATCTTTGAAATAAGACACTACACATCCTCTCTGAAAATCATTCAGAAATGTAGCTTCCTAATTTTTATCTTCTAGAAAGCTACCAGCAACTGCTAACACTCTGCAAAGGGAGTATCTGATTGTAAATTTTCTCTAGCCTTAAAATTCCACTGAGTTATACAGCAGAAATATCAGTAGTAGGTAATTAGTGCCAAATGGGACACACACAAAGGAGAGTGATGGACCCTGCTGCAGAAGGCCAAAGGCTGATTTATATTCATAATTCTCTGAGGTGTCTATTATCTATTCTTAAAATAACTCTGTAGGGCACTATGGGGACTGCTAAAGGTGCTGAGAAGGAAGAAGCCAACCTTCTGGATATGGCACCACTGTCTGCTTTATATGTAAGACATATCATCAGCCATTCTGCACGCCCTCTGCTGTGCTTCCATCTGTTGGGTCGCAATGTAACTTCATGTTAGGGGCAGGTGATTCAAGTGCTTCAACAGGAATTATTTTCCTCTAGTCTGCTGGCAACTGACTAGGAAGATAAAATTAGGAAGCATTACTTTCTCACCTACCCCAAATACATTATTGTAATATATATTATAGGAGGATATATTCAAGTAATGAAAATACTTGCACATGTGTATATTTTAATTAAGTGACATTCTTCCACTATTTAAGTGACTTAGGAAGAAAAAATCTTATATGAGGGATGCCTGGGTGGCTCTGTTGTTGGGCGTCTGCCTTTAGCTCAGGGTGTGATCCCGGGGTCTTGGGATCGAGTCCCACATTGGGCGAGCCTACTTCTCCCTGTGCCTATGTGTCTGCCTCTGCCTCTCATGAATAAATAAATAAAATCTTAAAAAAAATAAATCTTACATGAAATGTGGGACACCATAGACCACTTGTCTGGGTCAAAATTTACCATTAAAATCAGTTGAGTTCCAACATGGAGGTTTCACTATAATAAGTTATATAATATATAAACATAGCTACTGTTTTTTAAAGGTCTGATAAATCAATCTTTTAATCCATTTTAATGTATTTAACCAATTTAATTTAGATGAAATATTAATGTCTAGGGCAAAACTCTCCCTCAATTTTTCTTTAAGAGTTTTAAAAGTTTAAACTGTTGGGGTGCTTCAGTGGCTCAGTAGTTGAGCATCTGCCTTTGGCTCAGGTCCTAGGTTTGAGTCCCACATCAGGCTCCCTACTGGTAATATATTACCTCTGTCTATATCTCTGTCTCCCTCTGTGTCTTTCATGAATGAATAAATAAAATCCTAATAAAAAAAAAAGTTTAAACTGTTGCTTAGCAATTTAACTTTATAACCATTTTTTCTCAAGTATTATGAAGTAAATCTCTAACCAAATTATCTTTCAGTTAATGTGGCCAAATGTTGATGGAATAAACCATTTGAAATAAAGGTGGAGAAATCTCCTTTCATAACTAAAATCAACATAATTCAACAAATACGTACCAAAATAAACTACAGAAATAAACAATTAAATTATTATTATTATTTTTTAAATCACGCTGATATGGAGCCCAGCAAGAGGCTTGAACTCATGACCTTGAGATTAAGAACTGATCTAAAATCAAGAATTAGATGTTTAACTGACAGAACCACCCTGGCACCCCAAAGAAATTGATTTTTTAATACTGCAATTTAGAGTTTTTATCTCCTATGTTTCATCCTCTTAAAGTAAAATCATTTTTATTTTTTACAGCTAGAATTAAAGTTTCCTTAAACAAACCCAGTAATTTGTAAAACCTATAGCCAGATAAAAACAAAATAAATGAGGACATTTTACATAGGAACTTAATATCATGTAATAAGCTTTTCCTCCAAATATATATATGGGTGACTCATAATTTATAGTCTAACAGTACTTTTAAATCATAAAAGACTATTAAAAGAATGTCGGGGATCCCTGGGTGGCACAGCGGTTGGGCGCCTGCCTTTGGCCCAGGGCGTGATCCTGGAGACCCGGGATCGAGTCCCGCGTCGGGCTCCCTGCATGGAGCCTGCTTCTCCCTCTGCCTGTGTCTCTGCCTCTCTCTCTCTCTGTGTGTCTCTCTTGAATAAATAAATAAAATCTTAAAAATAAAAAAATAAAAAAAATAAAAGAATGTCTGTTCACTTAAGTTATCTACATACATATGCAAAAAACCCCACCCTACCCTCTGTCCCTAACAATATTCTTTTTGTCTTGGTAAACTCAGCTGCACAATCTAAAATGAAAGACTTGAAGAAACTTAAACTCCATTTATTCCCAGGCCAGAGGTAAATTTTTCTTGTTCACTGTTTTCTTTTGCAAAAAGAGGCTTTATTTTCTAGGTTTTCCACTTTGTTTTATCTTCTATAATTTTATTTAATACTAATTGATCATAGCACCTTTTTCAGTTGCTAACCATACCATTCTTCATGAAAGTCATCAATAAATCCTTGGGTTTCTTACCAGTACTTCTCTGCTCCTCACCTGAGAAAATTATCTGAGGGAAACTTTTTAAAAATGATTTTTAAATCTTGTCAGTTGAGAAAATGTGTGAATAAAGACATTGTCTTGTTGAAAATATTTTATTTATGTGGACCAATTCATAATTTTATTTAGGATTAAGGCAGTTAGAAACAGCAAACACTGTGAAATTGTTTTAAAGCATCTATTGTCAGCTTTCCACTGAAAACTAGCACACACACATGTGGATAAGAAGAGAAAAAAGGCAAGTAGCCAGTACTGTACTATATAAATCAATACTGTATAAAATCTTGTGACTACTGAACAGAATAAATGACTTCAAAAGATAAAAAATTTCACAAATTTTGGAATATTTCAAACCAAAATACAAGAGTAAATTTAAGAGTATTAACTGAATTCTCAAAATTTCTCTCTTCTTCCCCTCTAATTCACTGCTTTATGAGATTTACCTTAACTGAAATATAAAATCTTACCTTACTAAATTCGTCATTGCTAGAATTTCTGGATCATTTTTGTACGGTTTGGCCTAAGAACAGTAAAATAAATAAATAAATAAATAAACAAACAAATAAAGTATGCTATATGTAAAAAGAAACAGTAACATTTCCACAAAACACAGCTAATAGAAATGAACACACACATACCTCCTGTGAGTCAAATGGATTTATTCCCGATTTCATTAGCATATTTGCTAACACCAAATATTTTAAGCAAGTGGTTCGTCTTGGACTTCCCGATTCATCATAATTCTTGAAGGCTTCAAAAAAATCAGTGTGTGCCTTTTCAAATTCACCTTCTCTCAAGTGCATTTTACCACCACATTCTATAAAGAACAAAACAGGATAAAAGGGCATTTGCAGTTCTGTAGAAAGATTGAGCACTTTATAAAAATCAAATGAAAATTAGGATAGTGGCTTTCCAGTCTTTTAATTCTATAGCCTGAATTGTACCAGCCCAAGGTACTCATTTTAATTCTTTTTCTTAGAGGAGGGTACAGAGGGTGGGGGGAGGGGAGAAGGAAAGGGAGATGCGAGACTTGATCTCACAACCTTGAGATGATAACCTGAGCCAAAATCAAGTCAGTTGCTTAAATGACTGACCCACCTGGGTGCCCCAGTACTCACTTTAATTCTAAAAAGCAGCTCTTCATTAAACATCCAACAAGCATTTGCGAATCTTTATTCTCAGTTCAGGCACAAAGTAATTTTATGTGTATCATTATAATTCAAGAATAGAACTTTTTCTTTCCCTCTTCCCTACCCCATAGTCACAAAAATAGAACTTCTGATGGTAAATTTCCTATTGAAGTATTTCACTGACATAAAAGTATACAAGAAAAAAAATTCAACTTCTTATTTCTAAGACAAGATCATTTCATTGATTTTGGTAACTTTGCCATTTGTTTTCACTAACACAGAAACAACCTTCAGTTATTTAGTCATATATAATGATGCCTTGGTAAGTTCCTGTGACACTGCCCACCCTTCTCCAAACAAAACTTGCCTCTGATGACTCCCATGATCAGTGGATGAGGGATGGCAGACTTGATGTGAAGTGACTGTTCATAGAGTGCTTTAAGTTTTTTGTTATTCTTCTGTGCTGTGTACATTTGAATTTCCAAAGCATATATTTCTAATAACTGTGTACCTTTTTTCAGGTCATCTTCTCCATCATCAGTCTAGGAAAGTAAATAATGACCTTTAGTCAAAATGGAATTCACAGTCAACCTAGTAATTTTTGAGTTAGCGTGAGATCTTTACATTTGTAATACTAATTATGTGTGAAAACGCACCATAATTGAGATCTTGAATACTAAGAACACTACCTTTCATAGCCAAAAACAGAATGTACACATCCTTTGTACTTCCTAGTCTTTCAATAAGAGAAAAGTGACCAGATGTACTTTTTTTTAATGTATAAAACATTGTAATGTTTGTTTCTATCTAGGAGATTCTTCAGTCTTCCTCAAATCTTCACAACTACTTTATATTCACTGATCTGATCAAAAAGTAGTTCCAAGTGCCTTCCTAGTGCTAGGCACTGTTCTACCTTGGAGAAATACACAATTAAATATAAGCTAATGTTCCTCTCCTCCAAAAGTTCACAATCTAGAAAATTAATCTGTCAGCAGATAAATTACAATATAAATAAATGATCATGATTCTAGTTGAAGTATGAACCATGAAGCAAATACCCAGAAGAATGGAAAAGAAAGTGACTAACTCTGCTAAGGGATGTTAAAGGAGTAATAAAGATAGTAACATGTTAGTTCAACTTTGAAAAATTACCAACAGCCCAGAAACTACAGACCATGAAAAACAGCATATGGGCCACAGTCTGAGAATCAAATATCAAGCGCTTACACAAAGCCAAAATGTATTATTTGATTTTCCAACTGAATTGTTTAGTCATTCACTAATGAGTTACAACCAGAGTACAACATATGACATATAAGACATAATTTGTACATCTAGATTATCATGTTTCTGCTATTGTCATTATCAGATAGAATCTTCTTATGTTCCAAAATAACCTGAGCAAAAATTTCTCCAGAGGACTTTCTCTTATATATATATATATATACACACACACACACACACTGAAAGACCCTCTTCCATTCAGAAATGGCTTCTCTTACCATTTCCACTTTTTTCACTTTTCCACTGTGGAACTGAACTCATAGTTGTTTATGCATCAGATTAAGCTTTTCTAAGACTGTGTAGGTAAGAAAGAATTCATATATAACTAATTTGCTTTATGAAGCAAAACTATTATGAAATAAATACATTTTTTTTTAAAAGACCCCATTCATTTATTCATGAGAGACACACACACAGAGAGAGAGAGAGAGAGAGAGGCACAGGCACAGGCAGAGGAAGAAGTGGGCTCCATGCAGGGAGCCTGATGTGGGACTTGATCCCAGGACCCTGGGATCATACCCTGAACCGAAGGCAGATGCTCAACCTCTGAGCCACCCAGGAATCCCTGAAAACATTTTCTTTAAAAATTGGAAAAAAAAAAAAAAAAAAAAAAGTAAACAAAAATATCTGCAGGTGATTTAGAACACTTTCCTGATCAACTTTTCTCCCACTTGTAGAAATAACATATAAAATTAAAATAGTATGTAGCATAGGAAGAGCTTAAAAACATTTAAAACAGTATTCCCATATAAATTGTAAACCAATATGAAATAACTTATTGATCAAGACAAAAAAAATACAAAAGTATAACCACAGTTAAAAAGTTACAGAGGTGTACTGTCCAGATCATGTGGCTATTCAAATTTAAATTAAAAGTAAAATTAAAAATTCAGGCACACTAACTGCCTGAGGACATGTACAACTGGCACTATCATATTAGTGCAGATACAGAATGTTTCTAGTTTCTAGTTATCACATGATGTTCTAATGGACAGTACTGTTATAGAAGATTCACATATTATAAAATAGAATATGAAATATCTTTATTACATATCTCTCATACATATATTACATGTATTACGTGTTCTCTCCGATTTTCACAGGATCTGTAACTAAACATGAAAGGTTTTTTTTTTTAAAGATTTTATTTATTTATTCATGAGAGACACTGAAAGAGAGGCAGAAACATAGGCAGAGGGGGAAGCAGGCTCCATGCAGGGAGCCCAATGCGGAACTCTACCCAGGAACTCCAGGATCATGCCCTGAGGCAAAGGCAAATGCTCAACTGCCTGAGCCACCCAGGCATCCCATGAAAGGCTTATTCTTAATAAATAAGTATTAATGCCTAGTCTATTTGTGGATACCTGTGCTTCACTCCACAAAAATAATGATTTAATTAAAACAAGAAGAAATATAACACTAAGAAAAACCGAGCTTTTTTTGGTATCTTATTTGCCAATTTTTGTTTTGGGGACGATTTTTTTTTTTTAAAGATTTTATTTATTTATTTATTCATGAGAGATACAGGCAGAGGGAGAACAGGCTCCCTGTGGGGAGCCCCATGTGGGACTGGATCCCTGACCCCAGGGACATGCCCTGAGCCGAAGGCAGACAGACGCTCAACCGCTGAGCCACCCTGGCGTCCCATGGGGATGTTTCTTGAACAAAAACATCCCCAAGTTTCTTTTTTTTTTTTTTTTAAAGATTTTATTTATTTATTTATTTATTTATTTATTTATTTAGACACAAAGAGAGAGACAGGCAGAGGGAGAAGCAGGCTCCATGCAGGGAGTCCGACGTGGACTGGATCCCAGGACTCCAGGATCATGCCCTGGGCTGAAGGCAGCACTAAACCACTGAGCCACCCGGGCTGCCCCCCAAGTAAGTTTCAAATAAAATTTTTCTTATGCTTTATTATGAAGAAATATTGAGGAAAAAAAAAGAGAATGGTACCTGGCAGGACTGATGTAACTGGCGTAAAATTTTTTGAAGCTTTCCATATTCTTCTCGTTCTAAATATAATTTCCCAAGCTGTAAAAGAACATACTTATTAAAATTAAAAGATTTCAATAGGAAAAGGTGTGAATCTTTAGGAGAGTTTATTAAGGACACCCTCCCACTCTTCAAAAAAGAAAAGTAATTGTTACCTTTGTGTTTGTCTTAAACCACAGTCTATCATTCTTAGCATCTTTCAAAGCTTCCAGTGTTGTTTCATAGAATTCCTGCAGTAAATCCATCTGACATAAAAAATCAGAATTCTATAATTGTAAACAGCAAATTTGTACCTGTTAATAAAGTTAATTTGAGCAAACTAAAAGTGCATCTTTGAACTTTAATACACATAAGAATCTGTTTCCGAATGTGTCAGTCTATAATTTAACAAAACTTCAGCAAAACAGAGACCAAACTTACAAAAAGTGCCAAGATCTGTTTTTATGTGAGTTTTTAAAAAATAAAACCCAGAAAATATCTAATGCTCTAATAATAAAATTTGTCCTTTCTAATCTAGTAAACTCATCTTGTATTGACAGAAGTGAATGACATCCACATTGATCTAGCTGTGCTGTTATTAACAGCATTTATCTTATTTACTCAACTCTCACTTGGTACCTATTAAGTGGCAAACACTAGCCAAGCAGCTAAAGAAACAAAGAATAACCTCTCAAAAATTCTTCAATAAATGTAATCAATCAAGTAACCGAACTACAGGCTCGTAAGTACTGATAAACTGCTGGAGTTGGGTAGAGGGAAAAGTCTAGCATAATTTTAGCTGTGTCTAAACACTATCAATTTACCAATCTGAGTGTGACATTTTTTTCATGGAAATCATTTTATTTTGTATTATGATAAGCTCCCCTAAGTACTCGCTTTCCACCACATTGGGCTGTGCGTTTGAAAACCTGATTCTCTAGGTCTCTATTTAACAGGATCAAGAGGATCCACGAAAACAGGAAAGTTTAATACTTTCAGAAAACCTTCCTATCTATTCATGACTGTTGATGGCATACTGAATAAGTTGAGTACGCCCACCCAGTATCTATTCTTACTTTCAAAAGACAAAAAGTGTACATATAATAGCACGAAGCAACACGCAACCTTGAAGTTTGAAATTAACCCCCCCCCAACATCTGGCATAACATTTATAAATAGTGTACCAAAAATGTTTTGATGACACTTGTTTGTAAAACTCAGAAAACATTTCCCCACATAAGAAAAGCCCCCTCAATATGTAATAACTTTAGAATTAGTGCCAATACCTACTCATGTTTTAACGAAACATATATAGTTGACCCTTGAACAACATGGGTTTGAATTGCACGGGTCCACTTATATATAAATTTTTTCTGGTAAATACAGTACATTATTATAAATCTATTTTCTCTTCCTTATGATTTTTTCCATAACATTTTCTTTTCTCTAGTTTACTGTAAGAATACAGTATACACATAACATACAAAATACGTCAATCAACTGTTTATATTATATGTAAGGCTCTTGATCAACAGTAGGCTATATTAGTAGTTAAGTTTTGAGAAGTCAATAGTTATACCATGAATTTTCAACTACATGGCAGGGGGGCAGAGGGGAGGGGCTTGGCACTCCCATAACACCCATGTTGTTCAAGGATCAATTGTAAGTTTATTTGTCTCTATTTCCATTACGTGTATTTTAGATATAAGATTAAAAGTAATAAATTAACTCAAAATGATTTCTAGTAGAAAAGACTAGAGAGATTCTGACATGAACATTTTTTTATAAGTATTAAAAGTATTAAATATTTTAAGAAATCCTAAAAGACATGGAGAATAAATGACATAGAGAATACTTTTTGTGCTAAAACATCAGATCACGGTGTTTAAGAAAGCTATGTTGCTTAAAAGATTATGAACAGCAATCCAACTAAAAATTATCTTAGCAATAGAATAAAATCATCATTGCTTTTCTTAATAACCAAAATCTAGAATAACAAAAGCACTATCCTTCCTAAGGCCCACTATAGTTTCTTCATCATTAATTACCCACTCATTCTTTGTAAAAGCGTCTACTAAATACCTATTGAGTAATGCCAAGTACTAATATGAGTACAGGGTCTTCTCTTAAGCATCTTTAATCAAACCTACATAAATCTAACTGAAGTGGTGATGTTTTTTGGAAGGAACTATGATACTAACTATATGGGAGTTTAAGCCTATAAAAATTGTGTAGATTATGTATCTCAAGATATTATTTGAAGAAATTTAGCTAGTTGTTGCTTTTTAATATTGTATAATTAGTACTATAATTAAGAAAATAGTATTATATTATTTCTGAAGCATATCAATGCCTGGCATAACTGCTTAGCTAGAAACTCTAGGCCTTAAAAAAGCCTTTAGTATATAAATAAATAATTATAGAAAGTTGGAAGGGTTTGTTATAACAGTATAAATAATAACACATTGATAAGTACCAAGGGGAAAAACCAGATTCTAACCTGTTTAGAAGTGGAGATATAATCAAGAATAGAATTAATGGATTTTTCAGAATAATTTCTTGTGACTGCACTCCGAATATAAGTCAATAGCTGTTTATATCTGTTCATCATTTCTGGAAAGTTTGTCTGTCAAGAAAGAAGATAAATGCATTATTAGATATGTATTTATGTATTGAAATATCTATATGATTAAAATTATAGCATTACTACATAATTAAAAAACAATAAAGTTTTATGATAAAGTATGTATGACAGAAACACTAAACATTTTAGCTTAAATTTGAAATTTCTAGATTATTGACATGCAAACCAAATTTATGAAGTTATTCGATAAAAAGTACAATTTATAGATTTTCAAAATTTCAGATATTGTTCTCATTGCACAAAAAACATTTATAGATCAAAAGAACCACTAAAATATTCACAGACCAAAAATTATAAATAAATCCAACTTTTCAAATGCCTTGGATACCAACTATACAGGTATCAGCTATATCCTCTCCTGAAGATTTACCTCTTGATGAGAAAGCTCTCTAGGAATAGTGGTATGTTTCTTTTCTCCCATATTATTGGATGGCTCAATGATAAAATGTGAAGTGAAGGAATCTTTTCAAGCCCAGCTACTCATTCCCCTATCAAGAAAAGTCCTCCCGAGATGCCTAGGTGGCTCAGTGGTTGACCATCTGCCTTTCATTCAGGGTGTAATCCTGGATTTCCGGGATTGAGTCCCGCATCAGGCTCCTTGCATGGAGCCTGCTTCTCCTCCCTCTGCCTGTGTCTCTGCCTCTTTTGTCTCTCATGAATAAATAAATAAAATCTTAAAGCTTTTTTTTTAAAAAATTTTTATTTATTTATGATAGTCACACAGAGAGAGAGAGAGAGAGGCAGAGACATAGGCAGAGGCAGAAGCAGGCTCCATGCACCGGAGGCCCGACGTGGGATTCGATCCCGGGTCTCCAGGATCGCGCCCTGGGCCAAAGGCAGGCGCCAAACCGCTGCGCCACCCAGGGATCCCTAAATAAAATCTTAAAAAAAAAAAAAAAAGAAAAGTCCTCCCTCCCAAGGCTCTACTCAATAGTATATGTAGCTAATGTTGCTATTCCTTGCCGTACTATTTGCACTACTGTGAGTATTCCAAGAAACATGAGAGATCTGAGGAAATAAAGAACTACCAGTCAAATTTCCAGCACTTAAGTATTTTCATGGATGGTCTATTCTCCCTTAGAGTGTACATTTAAGTCAATTTTTGAGTCCAACCTGATAACCTGCATGCACTGTCCCCACAATCTCCAACTGCTGTTAATCCCTTTTTCACTGGGTTCTACTCTACTTTTAATCAAGGAGGTGAGCATTAGCAGATAGAGTGTTTTTCTTGACTAATAGACCGTATGTGTTTATGAACATGAGAAGACTCCCTGTAACCTAAGCAAGAACTGACTTACAAAAAAGAAAACAGTAGTTGAGGTGGGTGGGAAAAAGTGGACAGAACAATGGGAAAAGCCTTAATTACGTATATTTTTTTTTTTTTTTTTTCTTAATTACGTATATTAAGCTACTTTTATTTCCAAGAATGCCAGTACCATGCGAGGAAAAATAATAGGTAATATCCTATCAGTGAGCTGTTAAAATCCACGTTACAGAAGAACATATTTTATGGCAAAGGCAAATCAGAAACAGGACTGTCCTAGCTTTGAGACTGTAACTAGATACTGAAATAGGATTTTAGCAAAGAGTTAGTTTTGAATTCATTTCCTTATGCTCTAATAGTTTTAAAACTCATTTTTCACTAATTCTGTTATTATATTTAAAGACTAAGGGAAGATTAGATAAATTACACTGGTGAACATAGAGCAGTTGATAACAAACCCTTCCAACTTTTTATTGCTCAAAACCTTCACATAACAACATGGGTTCTATTCTGAATCCAACTAGAAAATGAGGGATGGAAGCTGAAACTACTCTTATAATACCCAACTTATTCACAGATGCTGTTTGAGCAAATAAAAGGCAGAGAAGGAAGACAGGCAAAATAACACAAAATACAAATAATCCTTTCCCTTACTTTCTTCTTGGCTCAAGGTAAAATAGCAAAATCAAGTTTTAAGGGTAGCATGTATTTATTTATTTATTTATTTATTTATTTATTTATTTATTTATTTAGGGTAGCATGTATTTAAATGAGCTCAAAAATTAAATCACTGCTAGTATGTTAAGATAGCAGCTTTCTATAGAGTCTCTTTGTATTATTTCAAATCGTAGAATCCTAAGAGTTGAACATTGGGCTTTTATTTTTATTTAAAGATTTTATTTTTATTTATTTATTCATGAGAGACACAGGGAGAGGCAGAGACACAGGCAGAGGGAGAAGCAGGCTCCTCGCAGGGAGCCTGACGCACGACCTGATCTCAGACCCTGGGACCACGACCCGAGCTGAAGGCAGATGCTCAACCACTGAGCCACCCAGGCGTTGGGCTTTTAATGTCACTAAAATTGTTTAGTCAAAATCTCTGTCCCTTGAGACACCTGATGCTCCTCCCATATCCTTCTAAACTATGAATTTAAATATAGTATGAGTGTTTAGTATTTTCACAAATAATAAATGAAAAGATAGCACGAGAGCTTTGTACAACATAAAGATATTTTTTGAGAATATCAGCAGAACTAGAAAGGTTAAATTCAAGATAGACATTCTCTCGTCTTTAACTATATTTAAATGCAACATACAATATACTTATTAATGTTTAACATATTTTGAATAGTCTTGATATTTTGGGGGCGAAGAATGAACTAAAATATTTTGTGGATAGTTTTTGTAGATGTAATGGAGGGCCCCTCCCACTGAAGGTCAGTGAGGATGCCAGAGTATGTCAAGAATAGGATGCAAGATTAGTGGAAGTTAACTGGACAAGGCAATAGTCAATTCAGGGAATTGAAAATTAATTTCAAATGGATGGGATAGAGAAGTTAATGAGGAGCGGGAGGAGATATATGAGAAATATAGAGATAGGAAAAAAAAAGAAAGTAGTAATAGATTATTAGCTATCGGAATTCCTGGGGGCCTCAGTGGTTAAGCATGTCTGCTTCAGCTCAGGATGTGATCCTAGAGTGCCAGGATCGAGTCCCACATCGGGCTCCCTGCATGGAGCCTGCTTCTCCTTCTGCCTGTGTCTCTCATGAATAAATAAATAAAATCTTAAAAAAAAGAAAAAAAAGATTATCAGCTATTCTTCCATTTGCAAGTATTTATTTCTGCTAAGCTCCACTTAATATTTTTCTCAAAAATACCTCTATCCAAAAAAAAAAAAAAAAAAGAAAAAAAAAGAAAAGAAAAGAAAAGAAAAAAACCCCTGTATCCTTAGGGATCTTAAAGGTTCATATCTGTCCCTAGACCTCTCATCTTTTTATTTTCCCCTCCACCTCTACTCTGCACTCTTAAGACCAGCAATTCTGTAAGAATACAGTGTCATGACAATCCCAGCTTCTCTACAAGTTCATACGACAATATATTTGAGCATCTACTAAATGTCAGCCATTATTACAGGTGGTAGGAATGTAACAGTGAATAAAACGAAGTCCTGCTCTCACAGAGTTTATAGCCTCTGAGGATGAGGCAGCAGAAAGGCACTAAGTAAACAGACCAAGTGGTGATGCATTCAAAAGAAAAAGTAAGATGAATATAAGTGATGATGGGAAGGATGAGATTTTATGTAAGTTGGTCTTACATAAAAGGAAGGCCATAAAAGGAAGAGGAAAGCCATCCTGATATATGATAACACTGAAAGAACTCTCAAAAGAGCCACATGGCTATTTGAGAGGAGAATTTGGGGCACAGGAAACAGCAAATACAAGTGTTTACAAGTAGGAACATGCTTAGGATGACATGAGGACAGCAAGGAACCCAGTAAAGGAGAGAAGACACAATAAGATCAGAAAGGTAGCAAAGGATAAGTTGACATAGGGCCTTATGGGCCATAGTAAAAATCTGGATTTTTATTAAGGAAAGTAGGATCAGAAGATGTAGAGCAAAGGAATGACATAATCTGACCTATATTTTAAAAGTATCACTCTAAAAACAAAAACAGAAGGATCACTCTGCTGCTTGTGGAGAACAGATTGTTAATAAAGCATGGATAAAAGTAAGAAAACCAGTTAAGAAGCTACTGAAATCATCCAGATGAGAGATGAATGTTGGCTTGGACCAGAGTAGTAGAGGTAAAATGGTTACGCAGCAGTCAGATACTAGATATATTTTCAAGATATATAAAGACACCTGGGTTTACCAAAGGATTATTTGAGGGGAGACAGACAAAGAGAGGAGTTAAGAATATTGCTAGTTTTGGCCCTTACCATGAGAGGAACTCCTTGTAATACAAAGTAGAATTTCTAAACTCCAAAATTACACTAAGTTTGTGGAAAAATCATTCTGTTAATAATGCAGCCAGATATGTATCTAGAGGATAAGTTTTCTTAAACAGAAAAGTTTGACTCCTATGCAGAATTTTTACTTCGTGTTACTGTCATCACAAATGAAAAGTAGGCTAAATAGAGAAATATATCAACAATTATTTTAAAGAGGTAGAATGACATTTTGTTGCCACGAGGTTTTACCCACAAAATTTCATTTAATAATGAAATAATTATTGCCCCTCAAAACAAATCTTACCAACTTGAAGTTAATCTTAATCATTTGCTTCAGTGCTTTAAATCCCCATTCTCCTTTTTCACCTTCAAGTTCCAAAACCTAAAACATAGAAGACATGTTTAGTCTTAATTAATGCTAATGTTATTTTCTAATGACACCAATATCTGTTTTGAATTAATTTTACATCATATACATGACAAACATTTCCACCATTTCTCAAGGCCATTTTTAAAAGGCTTTAAGAAAGAAACAGATCTTAAAATGCCTAAGGGTAAGTGAGCTTATTTCGAAGTTTCTTCATCAAAAAATTAAATAAGAACTACTGCTCAATTATTCCGTAGTCCCAGAAGCCCTTTTTTTCCCTCTGAATAATCCGTTGGTAAGAATAAATCCAAAGGTGTATCAGATGTCAAGAAATCACATTATTTAATAGTGAAACTACACCTGTGTGATCTGGCCCCCAATGGAGGAACAAAATTGCAGGGATAATACTATTGATCATCATGCTGGTATCCTTCTGCCAAAACCATACTAGCTTTTCAGGACAACAGACCTGCTATATATATACATAGCTTGACTAGAAAAAACAACAGGACATCCCCTTTGGAACATCTCTTTGTACTGCATAATGCAAACTTATTGACAGGATTATCACTTGATCTCCAAAACACACTTCTGAGATAAAATCACTTGGAACTTACTTGCTCTAAGATATCGTTTAAAAAAATAAACTTTAAAACACAGAATCAATCATAAAAAAAAGTAAACCTTTTGAAAACTGCTTAATGCTGCTTTTGGGTCATCTTCTTTTAGCGCTTTGGAATTATAGTACTGATTTTCCAAATCCACATTTGGCTCAGAGTTACTATCTTCAGAGTATTCCTGTGTGTTAGAAAGAGATACTAAAATGAAAAAAAACCTACACATTGCCCCATAAAAAGTGAATACTGTTAAGATGCAAAAACCATACATTTATACAAAGCAACTTTGCACAAATAGGTGAAATGCCATTGATACTTAATCATTATTCAAAAAACAAATGAAAAGGCCAAAATCAATAGAAGCGTTTCTTTCAGATCAAAACTACAATTTCCATAGAATTGACAGAAAAGTAAAATGCAAAGAAATAATACTGGTTAATGACCCCCCAATTCTGCAGTGGTTAATCTTTTATTGGTCACAGAGCCCAAGAAAAATAATCATATTTTCTAATTATTACATAAATGCTAATATTCATTTTAAGTTCTAATAGAAATTTCTCTACTCCTTAAGTCTAAGTTTCATTTTTCTAACATGGCCTGACTATCTACGATGATAATCTATACATGGCAGAGTAATTTATTGCTAAATATAATTATATGTTAATAACAAATTTTTGCTTTATGTGCATTCCACATTACCCAATAGCTTTTATTATATTAATACACTCTAACTAGCTTTAACAAATCAAACTAAAAGAAAATGAATTTACATAATTTTATGTCACTTTCATCACATAAGTTCAGTTCTTAGTACTGAAACAATAAAGTAGAAAGTTGGAATAAAACAACTATTTTGTGGAGCAGTATAAACAAGAGTTTAAATTAGTTCCAAGATATTCAGTTTAATGATGAGGATTATAAAATTTACATAGATTAGCATAATGAAAATCATTAGGAAGACACAAAATTATTTCCATCAACTACAAGTCATTACAAAAGGCAAGCTTCATAAAAAAAAACCAAACAAAAAACAAAAGGCAAGCTTCATGTGAAATTAAGAAGTAAACACACAAAGACAAGAACACTATTACAGTTATTTTTTTTATTATTACAGCTATTTCTAATTCCAAATACTTGATAATTTTTTTGAGCTATTCATGAAAAATTTATAATATTTCATAAAGGCCAAAAAATGAATAAAGTATAGTGAGTGTAATGCTAGAGTGCTCAAAAATACATGAATATAAAATGAATTTTTCCTGTGACCGGCAGATAGAGGGGGATGTTTGATGTTACTACAAAATCAGTTTTATCTGACCACAGAGGTTTTGTAATGTGCACCCTCTAGAGGACAATTATTTCCTTGAGTAAGGACATGAAGCATGGATGCAGTCTTCCAGATTTGATTGGGAATTGTTATGTTTAACTTTATGAAAATCCTTTGTATCGCTTCTCTTTAGGATGAGGTCAAATTCTGGGTGATGAATACATTTCATAATCACTCATTCGCTTCTTGACCTTGTAAGTTAGGTCTGACTACAACCAACCAAACTAGCAAACTAGCAAAGCAATTAATAAAGACTTAATAAACTATTCATCAAACAATGCTGTAATAGTGACAGCTTCTGAACTAGGTTTTGAAAGACCCAAGGGAGTTTGCCTGCTAGAGGAAATAGGGAGAGGGGTAGTAAGAGAATAGCAGATACAAAACAGCATCATCAGGGGCAAGTAAAGAACTAAAAGCAGTCACGTTGTTCGAACATAAAAAGTCCTTTTTGATTCTACCTTCAACATACATCTCAAATTCATGTACTTTACTCCCTCCTCTTCACCACCACCCTAGCCTACCAAGCCACTGGCATCTCTCCACAGCTTTCCCATTCTCATTTTTAACTTTCAAGTTCCAACTTTCTCATGGTAAGCAGCCAGCATCATCTTCATAAAATGTAAATAAGTACATTCCTTTTCTAAAAAATGGTTTCATATTGCTCTTAAAATTAATTTCAAAAATCATCAAAATCTTACTGACTACACATCTGATCATATCTTTTAATTCAGCTCTCCCTGATTCATTCCATAGCAGCCACCCTGGCCTTACCACTCAAGTGGCCAAAACTCTTTTCCCTCTCTCTTCATCTGGTTAACTACTACTGCATAGTATCACCTCCTCAGGGAAGCTTTGGGAATAAGGAATCACAGCTATAATACCTACTTTATACCTTCAGAAATCAAGTCTTTTCTAGCTAACTGTTCAATAACTTACAGGACCAGGTAACTAGATCAAGAAATGATTTTTCTACAACTCAAACCTTCAGAATACATCCTTAAACCTGGACTTTTTTTTTTTTTTTGATTTGTATCTATCCTAAAGTCTAAGAATTTGGACTCTCACCCAAAAGTCCATTTATTTTTGCTTTTTTAGACCATAATGGATTATAGTAAAACAACTTAGTAGGCCAGGATATGAGAAGAGGGAAGTAGATAAAGTAATATTTTTAAAAATTAAAAATTTGTTACCCAGGAATTACTGAACTGATTATGCATCACTGAAGACAGGAATCTTTACATCTTCTACCACGTCTAATACAGTTCTTTATCATTCACTGAATGCTTTTATAGTACAAGAATGGTTACCTACAATTTCTGATTGGCTCCAGATTAATATTTCTAAACTTTAGATGTTATAACTCCCCAAAATCACAATGATTATAAGATTTAATCAAGTCCTCAACATTTTGTGAATATATTCTCTTCATTTTTCATATTACAGCTGACCTCTGGACAGCACAAGTTTGAACTGCATGGGTCCACTTACATGTGGATTTTTTCCCCTGATAAATACAGTACTGTAAATCTATTTTCTCATTATGATTTTAATAACACTTTTTCTTTGCTTACTTTATTGTAAGTATACAGAATATAATACATATAATAGAAAATGTGTTAATTGGCTGTTTTGTTATTAAATAAGTCAACAGTAGGCAATGACTTTAAATTTGAGGGGAATAAAAAGTTATACACGGAACTTCAACTGGGAGTGGTGGCATACCTAACCTCATCGTTCAAAGATCAACTATATACGGATGAAGAAGTGGCATGTATAACATTTTTGCATAATTGCAATTCAATTCTTAAATGCTATTGTCAAAATGTATAAATACGTAAGAATTGATGTTACTGACTGGCATTCTTATAATCAGGCAGTCCCCTGTTACGATCTCCAACAGTGTATTCAGATGGTTTGAACCAGGTTCAAACCTGTCATAAACAGCTCAATCAATTACAAGCTGTGTACTACGGCAACTATTCTTCAGTTATTACACAGATATTTTGAGAAGTCTTTAGAATAATTCTGTTGGTTAGATGTCTACTGATACCTATTTAGACACTCAATGATAATGATCTTTAGCATATATCAGTAATTAAGTGTTGCTCATACAAATGCAAATTAAATCTTTCTCCTCTGGGTGCCTGGGTGGCTCAGTCGGTAAGCATCTGCCTTCAGCGGCCCTCATGATCCCAGAGATGTGGGACTGGACCCAGAGTCTGCTTCTCCCACTCCTACTCTGCCTTTCCCCCTGCTTGTGCACCCTCTCAAATAAATAAAATCTGAAAACAAAACAAAACAAAACAAAACAAAACAACCAAACCAAAAAAAAAACAAAAAACCTTCCCATCAACCTACTCATGGTCAGAGACAGATATGCAAATAAAACAGCAATGCTATAACACAATAAAGACACATAGTAGGTATACTGGCAGCTCAAAGAAAGGAGTGAGTTCGAGAAGGAAAAGTTACCTGAAGCAAGTCTAAAAGTATGAATGGGAGTTGCCTGGCGATAAGGAAAGGCACCTGAAACAAAAGAGTTAACATGTGCAAAGGCAAGGAAGCTTGAAATGGTACTGCATATTTGAAAGAAGCATGAATAAATAGATCGGGCTGTGTATAAAGAACTGATTTGAGATAAACTAGTATCAGACTGAGGAACAAGACAATAGAAGTCTAACAAGGAGTTTAGATTAAGTGAAGCCGCTGAACACATTTTACAGGGAAACAATCAGATTGTGTTTTAAGAACAGTACTCTGGTAGTAATGAAGTAGCCCATGGAAGTTTGATTCCAAGTAGTGGGACAGAGAGAAAAGGAAGGACAGAGTAAGTATAGAAGGCAATTGAATAAGTATAGAAGATGTCAGGTGATGTTATAGATGTAAAATAAAAAGGACCCACCACATGGGCATAGGATAAAGGGAAATAAAGTTATCTCTAATGACTGAGGTACCTGGGTAGCTCAGCTGGTTGAGTGACTGGCTTATGTTTTTGGCTCTGGTCACAAGCCCCAAATTGGCTCCTCACTCAACGTGGAGTCTGCTTGAGATTTTTCTCCTCTTTCCCTCTGTCCCTCCCTGCACTTGTGAGCTTTCTCTTTCTCTTAAATAAATAAATCTTAAAAAAAAAATGTTATCTCTAATAACTTGGTTACACACAGTGTTAGAACAGAGACTATACAAAAATATTAAATATTGTTTTTTTTAATATTAAATATTGTTATCTGAATAACATCAGATGAGAAGGGTATAACTAAAATTTGTAAAAGTTTAAAGAAAATGCTTTTAAAAAGAGAAACTGCTATTTCAATCAATATATTAAGACTGCTTTAAACAAAATTAAGCAATATATGAAAAGCAGTTAAACACTGTTAAAGAGATTAAAAAATTAAAACCCACTGAAGTACTTATTTAATAACTCACGCCTTAACATCTCCCCAAAGCAATCTGTGATCCATGCACACCACCCAAACCTACTCTTCCTTCCCCCAAATGTGCCACACAATTCAAAATCTCTGCTTTGGCATAAACTCTGCTAGGAATTCTAAACTAACAACCCTCTTAACACATGTCCCACTTTTCTCCTATGATGTCCTAACACTCCTGGAAAATGTATTCATCAAGGCTTACCTTGTGGTTCTTTCCTCCAGTTCTACTTAGCAAAAGAAATTTTCTCCTTAGTCATGCTTCTACATGACAGGCATCTGTAACATGGAGCCTTGTTCAGTATTTTGTTTGTTTCCACCTCCCCTCATCTCACTACTGAGTTTCTCAGAAAGCAGGAACTTTCTCTTCCTTATTTTGGCATCCCCAGAGTCTGGTATAACACAAAATGCTGAACAAATGTTTGCTTAATTGAAATGAAAAGTGGATGAATGTTTCAAAATAACACACAAGAATACAACAAACAGCCAGGGGCAATTGTGACTCTATGTTGGAATCCACCTACTGCTAATCAGGATCAGTTTCATTGTTTCTACTCATTCCTGTGTCCCTTGTTAACATAGGTTTTTGAAATGTGCTCTAGGAACACAAGACCCATCATTAACAATGCTTCCCAAGCTCTGACCATATCTGGACAGCTGTACTAGATGTCTAGGACAGAGGCAAAAGGGCAAGGTCTCATTATCCTCAAGGACTAGATATAATACAAGTCCTAGGTGGTTGTTTGTGGTTCAGCCATTCATAAAGTTGTCCTGAGTTTTTAAAATTTCACTTAAGTTAATGGTCCTAATTCATCTATGGTGTAAATCAGAACGTTCTTTTATTTGTCTTAAACTTTCAGCCTTCAAATTAAATTTTCCAAAGAGGGAAATCATAAATGTCATGAGACTTGGGCTATATTTTTTATTCTTCCACTAATTTGTCCTGTAAATTTAAGTAAGTCACTCAGACATGATGCTTAGTTTCTCTCTTATCAAATGTGGCGGGTGAATCCTAGGAACTTTCTAATTCCCCCTGAAGTCCATATGTTCATTTTGAGATATAATACATAAGCACAAATTCATGGTGCTGGATAGTCACAGTTTACAGATTTCAGTTAGGGAAAAAAGCCCTAAATTTACCTTATCCTTAGCATGTAAGAGCTTTTTCCTGTTACCTATCATTTTAGTTATTCTTGTTTGAACCTATCTAATCTTATTATACAGAGTATACCTACGAGGTAATGCAACAGAACTTTTTGGAAATGCATCAAAACTTATATTCCAGGGGCACCTGGGTGGCTCAGTGGTTGAGCATTTGCCTTTGGCTCAGGTTGTGATCCTGGGGTACTGGGATAGAGTCCCACATCAGGCTCCCCGGAGGGGAGCTTGCTTTCTCTCTTTGCCTGTGTCTCTACCTATGTCTCTCATCAATCAATCAATCTTAAAAAAAAAAACCTTATATCCAAAACCAATGTCTATCTTTGAAGTAGTAATTTCAAGAGGTAGTAAAATTATTCCAATCATTATACTGATATGGATTATTAGGTAATGTTTCTGAAACTCTGAAGAAAAACTTCACTAGATGTTTTTAACCTAAAAGAGTATCATCGGCTTGATGGCCCAACTTATTTATCAAACCTGACTCAAAATAGGTTTTGACATCTACAAAAGACAAACTCTATCACTGAAGTTTAAAAACAAAACAAAACTACACATTGTTTATAACAGCAAAAGAAAAGAGGCCAAATGCTTATCAAGGGAGAACTGGTTATATAAAGTATAGCACATCCATACAATCAATAGAGCTGTAAAAAGAAATGTGCGCTTTTTGCATACTTACATGGAATAATCCTTAAGGCACATTAAAAAAAAAGTGTAGAACAGTATGTATAATAGGCTATATCCTGGTTTAAAAACAAAGAGGAGATAAAAACATGTATTTGATTATGTATGGGAGGAATGGGAACTGGACAAATGGGGAATAAGAATGGAAAGGAAAAATTTTATATTTTGAACTATGTGCATGTATTACCTATTTTAAAAAGCTACATGCTTCAGGTTCTTTGAAGATAATTTGTTAAGAACTCTAAAAAACTGTGAGCTATGACAAAATCATTGTTTGGGCTCTTATGATCAAAGTAAGATTTTTGTTCATCATTTGTACCCTAGAATCTGCCCCCTTTCACCTCAGCAATAAAATACAGATTCACTGTGAAAAGTTTGCAAGAAATACACAAATTTTAGTTTTCCTGACACTTTTCAGATCTTCCATTTTTTTCTGTATTTTCCCACTCAACCTAATTTTATTCCCATCCAATATTTATAGTGCACTGCACAGCATTGGTGATCACCCCTTCCTCTCCCAGGTGAGAGGGATTACAATGCCCTACCCACAGAGGAGGGCAAGCAATCTATCTCCCTCTCTGCAGTTGTTCACAGAAGGCTACACGGATCTCTGAGTCAATAAAAGTCCTTTCTAGGGCTTTGCTGTTAGCCCTAGCAAGGAACATCCTTTTGCCTTTGGGGTTATAATACTAGAAAGATGTTGCATTACATCTTGTGGTATAATGTGAAGGCAATTATGCCAATACAGCAAGGAAAGCAGGCCAGGATGAGAGAGACAGTAAAAGACCCACCACCATCATCTGAACCATGAATCCAGCCACACTTCTACTTCCTGGTGATGTGTACTAATACATGCTCTTTTGACTTTAAGCTAGTTTGAAAATATTCCTCTTATGCCCAAGAGTCTTGGCCAATACAATTTACTCTTTTTTTTTTTTATTTATGATAGTTAGAGAGAGAGAGAGAGAGAGAGAGACAGGCAGAGGGAGAAGCAGGCTCCATGCACCGGGAGCCCAACATGGGATTCGATCCCGGGTCTCCAGGATCGTGCCCTGGGCCAAAGGCAGGCGCCAAACCGCTGCGCCACCCAGGGATCCCGGCCAATACAATTTACCAAAGTTTTTCATATCACTAAGTATTGTTTAGAGCATGGTCTGAAATGCCAAAATAATATTCCATCACATGGATACCCCATAATTTATTTATTATTAGTATTAATAGTACTAGTATTCTCCTACTATGGATAGTTTGGAGTTGTTTCCAATTATTTATGATTAAACATACTAAGTTTCTTTTAGAAACCTCAGCTGTACAATCAAATTTCTTCTTCATGAAGAGTATATGTAGAATTCCAAATGTGTGTGCAGCATAAAAAACACTGGCCCAGACCATCAACAATATACTTTGAAAATCTATACTTAAAGGTCCCCCACAGTTTGTGAAATTGTAAGTTCCTGGGACAACAGTCCCAGAGAGTCCCAGAACTTCCAAGCTCCTTATATGCACAATGAATGACAAGTGACAGCCCTTCTACTAAATAAACAAATTCCTAAGGCTATTCTTTTGCACTTGTTCTATATCACCACTTCTTTTTCAAAGAATATATATTCTATCTGTAGTAATTCAAAAGCACCTTTTAAAAATTTAACTATTATTTTTTAATTTGTTACACTATGTCTTAAGGTTCTTTATAACACAAGAAAGTAAAGTTCAAGCCATCATTTGCTGATCTTGTTAAAATGGTGACAAATAAGAGATTCTGTAAGATAAACTACAGCTACAACTCACCTCTCCCCCACCTCAAAAAAGTAGATGAAAGAGAAGCATTTAGAGCACTAAAAATGCAATATATTAAGGCCAAAAACAAACAAAACAAAAACCCACCCAAACCCCAAAAGAAGCATTTAGAGCACTAAAAATGCAATACATTAAGGCCAAAAACAAACAAACAAAACAAAAACCCACCCAAACCCCAATACTAGTAAACACTCATTCACTAGTAACAACTATGAGCTTGACTAGGAGAATATGAAGCTCACAGTTTGGTAATATTTATCTTTTTATTTTATTCTATTTTATTTTTAAAAAATATTATATTTATTTATTCATTCATGAGAGACACAGAAAGAGGGCAGCAGACATAGGCAGAGGGAGAAAAAGGCTTCCTGCAGGGAGCCCTATGGGGGATTCGACCCCAGGATCTTGATCTGAGCCAAAGGCACTCAACCACTGTGCCACCCAGGCATCCCTTGGCAATATATTTAACCCAGTGGAATTATTCTACCTTTTTGACAATTTTTTTTCCTTGAAAAACACTTAAATTCAAATATACAATTCCCTACCTATCACAGGATTAACTAAAGAGTAATTTTTTTAGATTTTATTTATTTATTTATTTATTTATTTATTTATTTATTTATTGAGAGAGAGAGAGAGAGAGAGAGAGAGAGAGAGAGAGAAAGAGAAAGAGAAAGAGAATGAGAATGAGAATGAGAATGGCTGGGACACAGGCAGAGGGAGAAGCAGGCTCCATGCAGGGAACCTGACATGGGACTCGATCTCGGATCTCCAGGATCACACCACAGGCTGTAGGCGGCGCTAAACCGCTGCGCCACCGGGGCTGCCCTAAAGAGTAATTTTTGATATGAAATCAGTCTGTCTTAAGTCCTTTCTAAAAAGACTATTAGAAGTACTAAGCAACTTTAAGCTAGTGGCCGGACTGTGGAATTACAATACAGTTAACGTATCAATAGCCTTATTAATTTAATGAATGGCAGTATCGTTATTACTTAGATCATCAGACCAGCAAATAATCAAGACATTTACCAGTACCATCTCCTACTTCTCCATTCACTGCTACATAAATTCCCATGCTTACAAAATGCCTGCTTCTGGGGGCACCTGGGCAGCCGACTCTTCATTTTTGGCTCAAGTTGTGAGTTCAAGCCCCATGTGCGGCTCCATGCTAGGCCTGGAGTCCACTTAAAAAAAAAAAAAAAAAGCCCGCTCTTGCCTCTAATAAAGAAATAAAATAGGTCTCAGAAATAAGAGCTCAAGCAAATTAAATTTTTTTCATGTTTGTTTCTTTTCTTTTCTTTTTCTTTTTTTAAAAGATTTTTATTTCTTTATTCATGAGAGACACACAGACAGAGAGAGGCAGAGACACAGGCAGAGGGAGAAGCCGGCTCCATGCAGGGAGCCCGACGTGGGACTCGATCCCCGGTCTCCAGGATCACACCCCTGGCTGCAGGCGGCGCTAAACTGCGCCACCGAGGCTGCCCATGTCTGATTCTTTTTTATTTTTTTTTATTTTTTTTATGATAGTCACAGAGAGAGAGAGAGAGAGAGAGAGAGAGAGGCAGAGACACAGGCAGAGGGAGAAGCAGGCTCCATGCACCGGGAGCCTGATGTGGGATTCGATCCCGGGTCTCCAGGATCGCGCCCTGGGCCAAAGGCAGGCGCCAAACCGCTGCGCCACCCAGGGATCCCTGATTCTTTTTTAAAGTAAGCTAGTTCTGTTTTCTTCTAGATCTTGGGCACAAACCATTAATTATTTTCCTATATAAAAACAGTATAGTTTTAGAAACAGGTTTTTACTTTTTCTGGTGGTATACTACCTACCTATTTCCATAAGATTGCAGAAGCACAAAAAGTGATTTAGAGCATTAAAATTTATCAACAGACAACCTATAAAAGACATGCTGAATATATCTGTGGTCAGAAATACCCATGGCTTTAATTAACATTTTAACTAAGAGGAAATGATGGCAAATTTTCCAATAAACAATACTTTTTTTTTTTTTTTTTTTTTTAATAAAAAAGAAATTACCTGGGGCCTCTGGGTGGCTGCTTTCAGCTCAGGTCATAATATCAGGGTCCTGGCACAGAGTCCAAGCCCTCTGCCCCAGCATCATATCCCCTCCCCACTCAACCACAGTGGGCTCCCTCTCAGTGGGGAGTCTGCTTCTCCCTCTTCCTCTGCTTGCACCTTCTTGCTAGTACTCTCTCTCTCTCTCAAAGAAAGTCTTAAAAAGAAGGAAAGGAAAAAATATTTCCCTAAAACAGCAAGTCAATTTTTTTTGACTCTTTAAGCCCAAGAAACGATGTCCCAAGCAAATAACCATGTAAAAACTCCCAACTTCTTTTTTTTTTTTTTAATTTTTATTTATTTATGATAGTCACACAGAGAGAGAGAGAGAGAGGCAGAGACATAGGCAGAGGGAGAAGCAGGCTCCATGCACTGGGAGCCCGACGTGGGATTCGATCCCAGGTCTCCAGGATCGTGCCCTGGGCCAAAGGCAGGCGCCAAACCGCTGCGCCACCCAGGGATCCCAAACTCCCAACTTCTTTTATCAACATGTAAGCATGAAATGGCAACCTGCCCTGTTAATCATTTTTTTTTTAAATTTCATTTTTAAGTAATCTCTATACCCAATGTGGGGCTTGAACTTACAACCATAAGATCAAGAGTCCCATGCTCTACAGTTTGAGCCAGCCAGGTGCCCCCTCCTTAATCCAATTTTTTTAAAAACATACAGTGGTTTAAGGAAATTAACAAAACAAACAATAAACTGCTAAATACATTTCACCATCAAAGGATTTTAACTCATAGTAAACAGAGCATAAAAGTTTTCACTACTTGGTATCTGATTGGGAATCCAGAGTGGTATCTCCATAGGACAGAGATGGGGAAGAACAAAAACCTATTTAACAGAGTATGGGGGGGGGGGGGGTAGGTATTTAATTATGTAATAGTGTAAAATCTTACTTTTTTTGGTTAAGAGAAAAAAGTCAAAACAACCATACATTCAACTTTATATTATACACGTAGTGAAGGCTCCAAAAGGCTGAAAAAACCCAGCCAAAGTAAACTATGTTTAATTAAAATCCTTACAGAAATTGAGTACTTTATGCGAAAACAAAATTCTCCTTGCCATTTCTACCTTACATTCGCAATGATGATCTTCAAGTTTATCAGCGCTAATAAGTCACGTACTCAATAAACTATTGCTTAGGAAAGATAAGCAGAAACGTTTAAAAGCAAAAATAAAAAATACAGACATATTTAAAAGAAGCCCTTCCACAGTCATAAAAATACCTGTAATATAAATAAACATGCAATCAATAAAAACCCACAAGTAACACATTCTTCACGCACTGCCTACAACTGGCTTGATCTGCACAAACTAAAACGTAAAGCAGAAACCGTTAACTATTAGCCAAATTAAAATTCGACATTCAACTTTTAAAGAATTACTGAAACCTCGACTATGATTTTCAGGTAAGAGCAAGCCTTTCGCGCTACCTTTCACAAATGTGCCTTCGTTTAAAATAGATTAGTTGTAAATGACTACACCAAGAAGTTTTACACGAATTCAGACGAAACTATTAATGTTTAAGAATATTTGGCACTTGAAATATAAGACGAGCCCGATACCCTTAAGGATCCACTTCATAACTTGACGGTAATGCAGCATCACTGTAATATACAGGAAACATACACAAAACGCCCCCAGAATAAAAAACAAAGTTGATGCTAATTCTTGGCCCGGATAATTATCCTTAGCTGGCACACAGTTATTGTTTCTCAAAAGCAATCTGAAATGGTAGTAAATTTTTTTTTTAAAATCTTGTAAATCTGTTTAAGTTAAGCCCTTTAAAATCTTTACAAATCACCATTCAGCTACATAATAAATTCGTTCATTTTTATACTGTTGATATTTTTTAACACTGAATACTGGGAAATCTCTTAAAAAAAAAAAAAATCCACTGGGCCAATTCCTTTATCCCTCCCCCTACGTGTACCAAAACAAACAAGCAAAACCTCCTCCCCAGCTTTTCTCAAAACAAGTAGTCTTACTTTTTTTTTTTTTTTTTTTTTTTGGAAACAGCTATCCTTGCTCTGAATGCTCTGCTGCACCTTTACCTTAAACCAAAACGGACCCTGGACAAGACTTATTATTAGGCTGTTTCCAGGAAACCCACAAGCGGCGTTTCGCGGTCGGGCCTAGGAGGAAGAAGGCCGTCCCCCCCAGTTCTCAGACCCTTCTCTCAGGATTTCGCACTCGCTCAGTTCCAGGGTGGAGGAGAGGGGCCCGGAAAGCGGGGCCCGAAAGGGCAGTCAGGGCCTAGACCGCTTCCCGATCCCGCAGGCGGCTGCGCCCTGGGGAGGAGGAGAAGGCACTGAAAACCGGACGCCGGAGGCCAGGGGTGTCCATGTGAAACCAGGAGGCGCTCGGAATCGGAGCGCGACGCTCGGGACCCCTCTCGCTGCCTCCTTTACCCTCCCCTCCCCCATGCTGGAGGAGCAGGGCCCGGGCCCGGTGCGGGAAGGGGGAGGAGGTAAACCCGTCCTGTCACTGCACCGGGAGAGACTGAAGAAGCACATGTTCTACGGGTAGAGGCCGCGGTCGCCCCTGCCCCAGCCCCTAAAGCCAGACACCACCCTTAACCCCAGAGTTCCGTCCCCACCGCCTCACCAGGTCGTAGTCCTCCTCATCATCGCACATGAAATCATCCTCCATGTCAGACATCTTGGCCGGGAGGGGGGGAGAGGGAGGAGAAATTGGAGACAACCTCCTCCCACAATCCTCCACGGCTCGGAGGCGTCACTCCCAGCGGCTCCTCGCCTTCCCGTCGCTCGCGGAGCGCCTGAGTGTTCCCGCCCGGAACAAACGCGCTGCGCGTCGAGAGGATTCGCTACGACGCCAAAAGGGAGTGCACTGCCCCGTCTTCCTGCGAGACGGTTGGTGCCTTGGCAACGAAGCCTAGCAACGGGGGAATCGTCTAGTGCTGAGGATCTCTGCTGAAGGGCCTTGGAAACCTTGCGCTCACACTGAGCAGTTTCCAGCCTCCTGGGCAAGGGAACAGTCTCTTCCCTTGCCTGGGACTCTGGAACCATCTCATTCTGGTGAAAATAAGAGGCACCGTAGAATCAGAAGCCTTTCGCGGAGAAAAGGCTGACATGCCCGTCCTATTTGACAGGTAGTAGTATTTCTGCCTTGATTATCTATGTGCATTTCGCCCACACATTGGGGTGGGTGTTGCTGTGATGTCTGGAGACCTTTTCAGCAGCACGGTTTACACAGAATGTTTGTTATATTTGTAGTCGGCGAAACGGTGCTGTAGCTGTCCCAAACCAGCTAAGCATCAATTAATTGAGGCGCCTAAAATCTCATTCAGTTTTTCAACGATTTACAAACTGACCTTTACTGCCCTTAACCTAAATTAATGATAACAGGTAACGATTTTTTTTTAATATGCATTGTTGCACAAAATCATTAGCAGAATTCAAAATGAATGAAATACGCGGGGCAACTGCGTTTTAAACGGCATTTCCCATATAAACTTCCCGTTCTGTCCACTTGAATCAACAAATTTTATATAGTTAGAGCACAGATAAAATCTCGGATTATTTTTGCACCTATTTATGTAACAGCATGGGACAATGTATGCAATATGTTCTCGGCAGTGATTACTTTAGTGGTTGCATAATAATGCCTCCATTGAATAATGCCTCCAATGCACCATGATTTACATAAGCATGCCATTATTGTTATACAGTTAGAATATTGCAAAAGCAGTATGATGTCAAACAATTTTGCAGCGAAAATCCTTGCCACTTTATTTTTTTCTTAGGAAAAAGTCCAAGGGGAGGAATTACAGGTTTGATTTTTTAGTAATCAATTGAATTGCCATCTTTTTGGTTATAGTCCTTCAAAGTTATGTTTGAAGACTGCCTACCTATAAACAAAGTTTTTCCCTAATAGTCCTTTCCTGCCAACTTTTTATTTTGAGAATTTCCGACATACAGGAAAGTTGAAATAGTCCAGTGAATGTGTGTATACCCACAATCAACTTTGTGTTTGTGTGTGTATTCCCTGAATCAATTGAAAGTAGAATGCAGATATTGTGATGCATCACTCTTAGATGCAGCTATGTGTACTTTCTAAAAACAAGGACATTATCTTATGTTTTCAGATCATTATTGCATCAGGAAATTAATAATACCCTGATATATAATATCAACTTCATATTCAAAATTCCCCTATAAGATGGGGCGCCTGGGTGGCTTAGGACATGACCCCAGGGTCCTGAGGTCAAGCTCGTAATTGGGCTCCCTGCTCAGAGGGGAACCTGCTTCTCCCTCTCCCAGCTCTCCCTGCTTGTGCTTTCTCTCTCTCTCTCTTTGTGTCAAATAAATAAAGTCTTTTAGAAATTCCCCTATAAGGATTTTAGAGCCAGAAGAGACTTTATGATACTATCTTAGGGTCCAAGGCTTTCCAAGCATTAGATTATAAACTTCCCACATCCCACATCAGAGATTCTGATTCAGTAGGTCTCGGGTAAAGCTCAGGAATATATACTTATAAACCTCAAGATCTCCCTATAACTGGGGTGACTACACATCCCGGTTTGCCTGGGACAGCCCTGATTTAGTACTGTTGTCCCAGAATAATAATTATCAGTATCCATTACTCTCAGAAGTTTGGACAATAAATCACATGGTTACTTCACCTGAAATCCGTAATTCTTCAAAAGACAAAATAGTATTCCAAGATGGTTAAGAGGTTTATTTGCTCAGAGTAATTGGAACCACATAGTTTTGCATTTTAGGCAGTATAGCAATTATCTAGTAATCATGTGCATAGTAATCACATGAATAAAACTGCATGTTGATTTTCACCAAATTTATTGATACAATTTTCTTTTTAATATAATTCTTTATTCCTACAAGGGGAAAAGAATTATTCAAGTAAACTAGTGACTAGGTGCCCTAGAAAAACAGCTAAATGTTGGGCATAATATTTTTAATAATTTCCAAATCTAATCAACCCAGTCTGGAAATTTGCTAAAACAGGCTAAAAGGTCTTCACAGTGTTTAGCACACTGCTTGAGTATACAAGTGGTAATAAATGTTTGTTGAATAAATAAACATGTTAATTTTTCTGTGCAAAGAATGCCCTTATAGCTATCTCTATGCTTCAGAATCTTTTCTGTCCTTAAAAATCCATTTAAATGTCACCTTACTCACACAACCTATCCTGAATACTTTGTGCAATTATGATATTCTCTTTTTCTTGACATCAATTTTATTCAATGGTAAATAACAATGCATTTTTTTATTTTAACAGGAAGCATTGATGTGATGTGGTGCCCTTGTAGAAAGTGGATCCTATGTTTTAAAAGTATATATAAAAAACTTTATTGAGGTATAATTTATCAGCTTTATTGACGTACGCTTAAAGTGTACAATTTGATGAATTCTGACATATGTATACACTTGTAAAACCATTACCACAACCAAGGTAATGAGCATATTTATCACTGCAGAAGCTTCCTCATTACCTCTTGGTGATCCTTCTTTTTCAAACCCCTTCACTTTTCCTAGGCAACCACCAATCTACTTTTTGTCATATAGATTATTTTTTGTTTTCTGGAAGTTTATATAAATGAATTCTCTTTTGCCTGACTTCTTTTGGTCAATATAATTACTTTGAGATTCATCCATGTTGCTTCAATTTTAGTTCAACTGATGGTTTCTTTTTATTGCTGAATGTTCTATTGTATGGATATCTCATAAGATATGTATTCACTTGTTGATGGATATTTGAGTTTTTTCAGTATTTGGCTACTACAAATAGAGCAGTTAGGAACGTATCTGTACAAGTTTTTGTGTGGACGTATGTTTAGATGGATATTTGAGTTTTTTCAGTATTTGGCTACTACAAATAGAGCAGTTAGGAACGTATCTGTACAAGTTTTTGTGTGGACGTATGTTTAATTTCTCTTGAGTAATGTGGTGGACAGAGGTGGTCTCCTTATTAACTATGCTCTTGGATAATCCTTACCCCCTTGAATGTGGGTGGGATCCCTGACTTGTTTCTTTTTTGTTTGTTCTGTTCAGTTTTAGTGGGGTGTAATTGACAAATAAATGTGACTTGCTTTTAGCCAATAGGAAAGACACAGTAAAGGTGATAAATGTGATTATGTGAACATAATTATATTGCATAAGATTGTAAACTCATTTTACTGGGAGTGAATCTATCTCCCTTGCTGCTTCAGGAAAGCAAGTGGCCATGTTATGAAGGATATGTGGCAATGAGCTGAGGGTCACATCTGGCCATTAGCCAGCAAGAAACTGTGGCCTTCACTCTGACAATCCATAAGGAACTGAATACTGCTAGCAGGTGATCTTAGGAATGAATCCTTCCCCAGTTGAACTTCAGATAAGACTTTGTGAGACCCTAAAATAGAGACTCAGCTAAGCCATACCCTGACTCCTGAACCACAGAAAGTGTGAGGTAGTCAATATGCATTGTTTTATATTGCTATGTTTGTGGTAATTGTTATGTAGTAATAGAATGAATAAATAAATAAATACTTAGCAAAATAAATACTTAGCAAAGGAATGGTTTTAATATTTTAATCCAGAAGTTTTTCTATGGTTTAACTCTTACATTTAAGAGTTTAATTTCAAGTTGAATTTTTGTATATTGTATGAGATAAATATAGAGGTTTATTTTTTTTCTGCGTGTGGATATCAAATTGTTCTAACTTTATCTGTTGAAAAGATCCCTTCTGTGTTGAATTGTCTTGGCACCTTTGTCAAAAATAATGGACATTTAATTCCTAACATAATCTGACCCTTTAAAAGTATGTTTTTGATAGCTTTGCTACTCTGTATTATGATTATTTTATATTCTTTATTAAGCTGAAAGTTCCTGAGGACACAGCTATCTTATTTACTTCTGAATCCCTTGAAACTAAGCATGTGCTTTGCCTATAGAAAATGCTCAATAAAAATGTGATGTGTTTAAACTCTAGCATTCATGATCCCTCACTTCTCTGGGTTGAGACATATGGTTACTCCAAATAGGCTCCTGATTTGACATCGCTTCAGATTGATCATCTTAATTTTTTTTTTTTTACTACATTTATTTAGAGAGGCTGACTACCATAGGTTAGAAGGCAAAAGAGGAGGATTCCTTTTGTATTAGTTAAGATCTGGACAGGAAACTCATGGTATACTCAGGGGGAATAAATAAAAATTTAATGACAAGACTGAGGTGCCTGGCTGGCTCAGTGGGTAGAGCATGAGATTCTTAATCTCAGGGTTGAGGGTTCAAACCACACATTAGGTATAGAGCTTACTTAAAAATATATCAACTGGATTTTTTTTTTTCAACTGGATTTAATGAAACTTAAGATGGACTTCCAACAGCAGCTGTGGTTATAGAGAAACACAGCTACTGCCCTAACTGTGTAGCAAAAGTGGAGGGGATGGTGATAAATACCTCAACTTTGGCTATACCTAAATTATATACTTCACTCAGGGAAGGAATTTTCTCTTTCAAAGGCAAATTGATGACTATGTATTGTTGGAGCATATTCCTTGATCTTACCAAACAACTTAAGTGGCTAGTGAAAATGTTATTTCCCCCTACATTTAATACCCACTCCTTCCTGAGAGGAGTTCTGATAAATACAGTTGGCATGATCTCATTACATTCCCACCGTATAGACTAATGACCTTTCCTAGTTAGTGTTCCTTTTAAGCTGCCTCAATCTTTTCTGATTAAATAAAATGATGTATGTAAACACATAGTGCTTACAAAGTGCTTAATAAGTGTATCATCTTTAACTCAACCAACTTCTCATATTGATCCTTCAGAATGCTCTATACTGCAGTTACATCTTTTATCTCTAAAACTGCCATAGGAGGAATGTGCCAAAAAAAAAAAAAAAAAAAAAAAGATGATTGGGCATGCTGGGAGTTTTAATTTCTTTTTTTTTCTTTTTGAAAGATTTATTTATTTATTTATTCATGAGAGACAGAGAGAGGTAGGTAGAGGCAGAGACACAGGCAGAGGGAGAAGCAGGCTCCATGCAGGGAGCCCGATATGGGACTCGGTTCTGGGACCCCAGGATCATGCCCTGGGCCAAAGGCAGGCAGTCAATCACTGAGTCACCCAGGCGTCCCCGGAGTTTTCATTTCTTACACTGACATTGATTTTGTAAAAATGCAATGTTGCACACTTTTAGCAATATTATTGTTGTTTGCCATTTTGGTATCTCTAATGTCCATTTGTTCTTATTCCCACCCTAAATGGTGACCATACATCCCTAGGTCTATGAAATGAACTACCTACTTTTCAGAACGATATACGGGTGTGGAGGCAAAGCAGGGAGCAGACAAAATTCTATTGTCATTACAAATTTGTCTTTGTTCGTTTCCTTTACTGAAATCTAGAAGTTCTTTATGTTCTGCATTAACCCTCCCATGATTCCTCTGTGAACTAAAGCAGCACTGACGGTGCTCAGTTGACAACTCAAGTTTCACTAGCAATCAACAGTGTGACCTTTGGAAGTCACTTCACCTTTCATTTGTTCATTCAGTTCTTCTTACCTGTTAAGAACCTATCTGCCAGGTGCTGCCTGAATACACAGTTCCTACCCTCCACTTGCTTACTTTGCAGCGGTAGTGATGGTGGAGGTGGTGAGGCCACCATAGGAAAGGAAAGAAATATGCAGAACTTATGAGAACGGTGAAGGAAAGGATAGGATGGAAATGCTGTGCCTTTTGAGTAGGGTATCTAGGATTTCTCTAGGTAGCTGTAAAATGAAAGGGTTGAACTGGATGCAAAGAGTTCTTGGCTGTTTGAAAGACATGTATTTTCTTCTTTTCACTATTCATTGTGTTCTAGGAAGGCCCACCAATGCCTCCATTCTGGAAGTAAGCAAATACATTTAGATCAAATGCTGCGTCAATTTTATACTGCCTGATTATTAAATAATCCACGCAAAAGACGTAACTAAACAATTCCGCGTAATTTGGGGGTGTAGCTGCTGGTCACGAAAGAAAAAAAAAAGGCACCCTAACTTTAAAAAAAGGAAAGGAAACAGCCACCTGAGGCGCCAGGTTATAATCGTGTCCTCAGACCTACTGCCCCAGGGCAAGAAAATGAACTCTGAGCGCGTCGGCGGGCGCTGGCGCAGGGGCCCGGCGGGTCCGGCCCGGGATCCCCGAGCTCCGAGCTCCGCGCTCCGCGCTCCGAGCGGCCCGGGGAGGAGGAGCCGTGGGCGGGGCCGGCGGGAAGCGGCGCCCTCGGCCGAGCGCCAGGATTTCCGCGGGGCGAGGGCGAGGGCGAGGGCCAGGGCGAGGGCCGAGGCCGCCCGGAAGCCGAGGCTCCCGCCGCAGACGTCTCGTGATTACCTGGGAGCGCTGCCTCGCCGTGGTCCCTGCGGAGGGAAGGAGGATCTAGCGCGATATGGCTGCGGAGGGCCCTGCCACGCGTCGAGTCCAAGTGGCAGAACATCCCAGGTGGGGGAGAGGAGACGCTGCGCTGGGGGGCCGGCGGGGTAGGCCAGGCGGAGAGCTCCGGCGCCCCTGGCTCCTCCCTCGCCCGCGCGGGCTTTGCTCCCCGGCGTGCACCGAAGGCCAAGGCCGGGGAGCCTCGAAGGCGGCGCGCCCGGGCTTGCAAGGAAGGCCGCGCCGCGAACCCTTTACACCCCGATCCCTCAGGGGTTGGCTGTTTTTCTTGGTTCGTGCAGAGAGATCCTTGCGGAGGGTGGTGGTACTCCCTTTCTGCCGGGCCTTAGCAGAAGTGCCCAAGTTGACTTTGAACCTCTTCTGTCTCTGTCTTGCCTGCCAGTTGGGACTGGTTTTTAAAGTCCCCTTTCTAAAATAGTCATCGAAAACAAACACCAAACCCACACAAAACCCCCTTGGTCTCTACATCCTTTTAAGCGAATCACAAAATCTGTGCACTGTCACTTAGGGAATTCATGGGCTGCCAGTGCCTAGCCACCGAGGTACTGTAGCTTAGGGATACCTGGTGGAGGAGCTTTTCGCTTGAGGGCATCTTGCGGATACTTTGTAGACCTACCTGGTTCTGGCCTAGGAGGGAAACCTCCTAGAATGAAGTCTCTAGCCTGCTACTTTTTAGCCTCGCAGCTTTTCTAAGGTCGACTTGTCTCCCCCTTTGCTGTTTGTGATTTTTACTTTTTTCCCTGTTAATTTTTTTTCCTCTAGGGTTAAGCCCTCAAACTCTCCCTACTTCCTGGTTTTTCATGGTCACGTGACAGTTGATGATATTATAACTTACTAAAACTTGCAAATACTTTTTCACCTCTAAGAAAGCAAACAATGTTTAGTTACCCAGAAGAAACAATTTTTGGCATGGAGACCAGCAGGGCTTTAGACTACTTGTGTATGTCTTTGGATATTCCCTGGAGGTCCTTGGGAGGTACTAATTGGACTTACACACTTGAATAAATTAGGACACATTCTGAAAGATATGCTTCAAATAAAATTCATGAGGAATTCCCTATATGAAAATAATCTGGACCCTTGTAGTTTAGTTTTATTTTTCACATACAACATATCTGTGTATTAATTTCTTCTGTGTTCCCATTCGTTAGGATTTAATCATAATACTATTTCTATAATTACCTGTGGGGGAAGGGAAATGGTGGTAATATGTACGAAAAGTGAAGAGTTGTTTACTAGGTTTCCTTAAAGCTGTTTCTTGCCTTTATGACTTTCACAGTATTCATTCACGCAACAGATATTTATTGTTAATATTTATTCTGTGCTAGCTGCAGAAGAGATCAGAATAGTGGTCAGATAATTGTGTTGTGCCACTTTCTTGTTTTTCACTTCTGCATGAAATACAGTGATAAGTTTCAAGCAATGTTTCAGCCACTTATTCATTTTAACAGGGATGAGTTCAGTTAAATCTAGATAGTGTATCTCTAAGCCCACCTAACTGGTCATATGTTGAAATATGCTGAAGGGGAAAAAAATGCACAAGGGCCCCATGGTCAGACTACCTTCTTTGGAATTCCTACTAGTTCTTTAGAATGCCTCTTCAACTTCACGTGATCATCCGAGTAAAGGTTCTAGTCCATCACATTAAACATTTCAGTAAACTTAATTTCTTTTTTATTCTTTTTATATAAATGTCAAATAGAAATAGAAACTCTAATTTTATTTTTCTGCATTTCAATCTTGCATGCACCCTGTACTGTAAGACTTCTTCAAATTCCACTCTTTTAGCTTTCTTTGCATTCTTAGGAGTGGTGTATGTCTTCTCTTTGGAATGAACTTTTAAATAGTTGGATTGTTATTATTTTTTTATAACAGCTTTATTGATACACAATTCACATACCATACAGTTCACTTGTTTAAAGTTTACAGTTAAATGGTTTTTAGTATATTCACAGGATTGTACAGCCATTGCTATAATTGAAGCTAGAACATTTTCATCATCCCCCAAAGAACTCTGTATCCCCTAAACTACCACCAGGCCCCCCATCCCACCCTCTCCTACCCTGCCCTAAGCAACCACTAATGTACTTTCTGTCTCTATAGATTTGCTTATTCTGGACATTTCAAATAAAAGGTATCATATAATATGTGGTTTTTGTGACTGGCTTCTTTACTTAATGTAATGTTATTAAGGTTCATTTATGTTGTAATATGTTATCAGTATGTTAATCCTTTTTATGCTTGAATAATGTTCCCTAGTGTGATATATCGCGTTTTGTTTACCTGTTACTGGTTGATGGGCATTTGGGTTGTTTCCATCTTTTGGCTCTGTGAATAATGATGCTACATGAATGCATTCTTAATATGGAAGATTTGGATTCTTTAGAAATACATTCATTAAAGCTTGAAAATCCCACAGTTCCTTTCCTCACTATAGTCTCTGATTGCTATCCTATGCTGCCAATTCTTACTCCCGTCTTAGAAGTTATCCATTTGGTTTACATTCTTGCAATATCATTTTATCTTTATAGTATCACTGTATCTTTATATCATTACCATTTTTTATAAATATGGTATCATTATATTCATACATGTGAAATTTATTTTTCTTTTATTTTTTTCACCTAACAATATTTCCCATAGATCCTGGCATATCATTCCATAAAGATTTATATCATTGTTTTTCTTTTTCTTTAAGATTCTTTATTAGTTTATTCATGAGAGACAGAGAGAGAGAGGCAGAGACACAGGCAGACGGAGAAGCTTGCTCCACACTGGGAGCCCGACATGGGACTCAATCCTGGGTCTCCAGGATCACGCCCTGGGCTGAAGGCGGCGCGAAACCGCTGAGCCACCCGGGCTGCCCTGTATCATTGTTTTTTAGGGCTGAGAGTATTTCATAGTATGAATACCATTATTTATTTAACCTCTAAACTACCGTGTACATTTAAGTTTCCAATTTTTCACTCATATAAACAATGCTCCAGTAACCATCTTTGTACATGTATCGTTGAGTATTTTTGATGATATTTCTTTAAACTTATTCATGGAAATGGAATCAAAGGTAATAAATATTTGAAATTTTGATAATTACTGCCAAATAGCCCTGCAAAAAAAAGATGCTATTTGATTATCTATTTCTTGAGTTTTTAGGAAATCTTTATGTATGTATGCATTTTTTGCTATGAACAGATGTAGTTTTGGATATAAACCATTTGTTGTTTTGCATATATTATATATTGTTCCCAGTCTAGCACTTTCCCTTTAACTTGATGATATCCTTTGTTGTGTAGACATTTTATACTTTATGCATTATAGTACCCTTGTATATGATATCACCCTTTCCTTATTCTGATTTCAGTGGGGAAGCTTCTAATATTTTGTCATCAAATAAGATGTTTACTATTTCTGATAAATAGCCTTTATTAAATTTAGGACATTTCTTTCTTTTCTAGGATATCCATGGCTTTTTTTTTTAACTTTTAAATTTTATTTTAAAAAATTAGTCATAGTTATTGAATATTTTTTTGTGGCATATTTTGAGAGGACCATGGAATTATATAGAGTTTTCGCCTTTTATTCTGTTGTAATAGTGCATTTAATTAATAGATTTCCTCCTACTATCTTTAGATTCCCAGAATAAACTCTGTTTGGTCACAAATATTAAATGATGTGTGTTGGATTAAAATTACCAACATTTTACTTAGGTTTTCTCTGTTTTCACAAGTGATAGTAGCCTATATTTTGCTTTTGGGGGCTATTGTTTTAGCATCCGGGTTTTTCTGCCCTCTCAAAAGGAGATGGAAAGTGATATAGGAAAGATGTTAGGATTGGAAGCTGCTGGCCAAGAAAATTCTTGAGATGTCTTTGGTGCAAAAAGATGGTTTTGTTAAAGCACAGGGACAAGACCTGTGGGCAGAAAGAGCTGCACTGGGATTGTGAGGGGTGGCAATTATATACCTTCAAGCTGAGAGGGGGTTAGGGATAGTGTAAGCCTGGAAGAAATTTTGGAAGCAAGGTTTCCAGGATCTTGAGGGGGCTAGCTATTGTTAGGTCATTTATTCTGTCCAATAAAACCTTAGTCATGAGATCCTTCAGATGTATATTGGTGGGTCATAAGCTTGGGGGATGATTGCTAACAAATATCTTGGGGGGAGGTTTAGAGGTAAAGGAAATTTCCAAGGAAATTTTGTATGTGAAATAGACTTACAGGATTTTGGGAAGGGGGGTGGGTAGTGGTCGGGCTAAGATTGCCTTTTGCCCTTAGCAAAGTGTCAGCATGTAGGCAGCTGAGTTCCTAGAAGAATGTCACTTTGCCTGTTTCAAAGACTTGCTGATGGACTGTAAGGAGTAAGGAAATTTAATTTTTCTTTTGCCTTTGTTTCCCACTTCAGAAAGGCTTTCCATAGCTTGTACTGTTAGAACCATTTATAAAAACAAAGGATCATCTTTCTTTTAAGGTCTGGTAGAACTAACTCCTAACATTTTCTGGGCTTTGTTAAGGAGATTATTTCTGACTTACTTTTTCTGTGTCTCTTCTGGCAATTTTTAGAAATTTATATTTTCTTAGAAAAATCACCCCTTTTTCTGTATTAAAATTTTTAAAAATCTTTCTTGAATCTATAGTCTCTTACTTCTCATATTGATTTGAGAATCAATATGAGACTCAACATTTTTTCTATATTATTGTTTTTATCAAAGAACCAGTTTCTAATTATTTGGACCATGTCTGCTATTTTCCCCCTAGTTCAGTAAATTCTGCTTTTATGTATATATATATATATATATATATGTATATATATATATATATATTTTTTTTTTTAAGATTTTATTTATTTATTCATGAAAAACACAGAAAGGCAGAGACACAGGCAGAGAGAGAAGCAGGCTCCATGCAGGGAGCCTGATGTGGGCCTGGGTGGAAGGAAGGTGCTCAACCACTGAGCCATCCAGACGTCCCCACTTTTCATTCATTCCTTCTGATTTCTCTATTGCTATCTTCTTGTGCTATATGCATACTTTATTTATATTCATTATTTCTTGTTTTCCTATACTGAAGTTTTTTCTAAGTATCATTATGGTTGCATCTTGTAAGTTTTGATTTATAAATCCCTGGTTATATTCTTTTTTTTTTTAATTTTTATTTATTTATGATAGTCACACAGAGACAGAGAGAGAGAGAGAGGCAGAGACACAGGCAGAGGGAGAAGCAGGCTCCATGCACCAGGAGCCCGATGTGGGATTCGATCCCAGGTCTCTAGGATCGCGCCCTGGGCCAAAGGCAGGCGCTAAACCGCTGCGCCACCCAGGGATCCCCCCTGGTTATATTCTAAATAATTGTAACCTTGGCCTTAATATCTACTTTCTCTCAGCTTTATCTTTTTTTTAGATTTTATTCACCCATTTGACAGAGAGAGCACAAGCAGGGGGAGTGGGAGAAGCAGACTCTCCACTGAGCAGGGAGCCCAAAGTGGGGCTTGATCCCAGGACCCTGGGATCATGGCCTGAGCCGAGGCAGACACTTCACCGACTGAGCCACCCTGGCACCCCTACATTTGAATTTCTGATCAGGAGAAATTTATTGTGAAGGTTTCCCCTCCCTCAGTGACAGTCATCTATGCTTTGAAATGCACTTTTTAACATTCATCACATTTTCAAAATAACAATTAAAATCATAACTAATAATTTTAGCATGCTTATAAAACTCTCAAAACAGGGGTGCCTGGGTGGCTCAGTCAGTTAAGTGTTGACTCCTGATTCTGGCTCAGATCATGATCTCAGGGTCTTGAGATCAAGGCCTGTGTGGGGCTCTGCACTCAGCAAGAGACTCCTTGGAATTCTCTCCTCCCTCTGACACTTCCCCCCTCCCTCCCTCCCTCTCAAATAAATAAATGCTTTTAAAAAAAAGATTTATTTATTTGAGAGAAAGTGTGTATGAGAGAGAGAGAGAGAGGGAGAGAGAGAGAACTAACAGGGGCAGAGGGAGAAGCAGACTTCTTGCTGAGGCGGAAGCCTGATGTGGGCCTTGATCCCAGGACCCTGTGCAACCAACTCAGTTGCCCAGGTGCCCTCAAATAAATAAATAAATCTTGAAAAAAAAATCCTCAAAACAAAACTTTGCAGTGAGTTCTGTTATTATCCTCAATTTGTAGTTGTGGAAAGTAAGATATTGAACTCACATAAATCACCATTATAAGAGAGGACTTTTTCTCTCCCTCTTAGATTTAGTAGCTTGGGTCCTCAAGGTCACACTGCCAAAGGTAGATTAACAGGAGAAAAAGTTTATTTCACATGCACTAGGGGGCTTCACAGAAAAGCAGTAAAATCCTCAGAAGTGGTTGGATCTAGGAATTTATATTATTTTAACAAGATGATAGATTGCGAAAAGTGAGTAGGCAAAGGAACGCTGTTTGGGCTTCTAGGGGTGGTAAGTAGTGGGGGTCTATATGGGGAGAACTAATGGAAGGTCAGGGTTATTTTAGTAAGTTTTGTTTACGTAGACTCCAGTGGGTGAAATCTCTAGTGATGAGTCATCTCTTGGTGTGGGAGAGGGGAGGAGAGACACTTTCACAAAGGGAAGGGGAAATGTATGTCCTGCTTTTAAGCAGACAGAGGGAGGGTAGAGAGCGCTTCCTGTGTCTGCTATTTCTTGTGGCCTTCTGCTCAAGATAATCCTATGTCAAATGGCATACTTTGGAGTGGCATTATTCTGATCCCTTTCACCATAAAAATACATATTAACCAATTATTCATAGTAGTAAAAATTAATATTTTCTGTAATGTGTGACTAGGTATCCTGATATTGAAGAGGAAACCAAAGCACAGACAGGGTGGGAGACTTGCCTAAGGTCACAATGGCAAACTAAAGATACATACTTTGTCTCCTGAAATTTTAATTCCTTCATCTCTGCGGTTAGCTATATGATCACCCTGGTGTTTTCTGAGAATCAATCCTTATACTAAAATCCACTTCAATTACTGTAATCATAATTTTTTTCTCAAGTTCTGTTACTAAAACTTCCATTTTATATATATAGACATATATATATATATACACACACATATATATGTGATATATCTTAAGTCAAAAGCATTCAGAGCACTAGATTCAGCAATTTGTATGGTGATCTTTTGGCTAGTTCTGCCTTTAACAGTATAATCTTTGTAGGAGCTATTATTTTCATATTGAAAATACTCATTGTACTTTTCAGGAGGGGGCATACTTTAAATGACCATCTTTTAAGAAATGGAGTCTTGCTGGTGACGCCCAGAGCTTTGAAATCCAGCTACTTCCCCAATTACAGCCATACTGCTTCATTATTAGAGGATTAGGTATGAAGTTTAGAAAAACATTGTACACTTCAGTTCTTTCTATTCTTAGAGAGAAATACTTTTCTTGTTTCCTTTTATAGCCTCCATGCATTTGAATTTCAAAGGGAGGAATGTTGAATGGTAAGCCTCCAGCACTGAGCAGTTATAATAAAGCGAGGACAGAGTGCCTTCCTGAGGTAGTCTGGGAAAACGGCACATTTGAGAACCCAAAATCATTTCATTAAAGCACATTTTAGGAGATGAATTTATTTTAACTTTGCTGTTAGCACTTCACTTTGTTTGTGTTTGCAGTGCTTATAAAAGCAAATTAATAAGGATTCAAATTCAGCGGAACTTGAATTTTGTCTGCATATGATTTCCACAAGCAGAAACAACATGAACCTCTTTTTGAGGCTAGTGGGGTAATGGAAGCCAGAAAACTAGGAGTTACATGCTTCTCCCTCTCTCTCCCTCTTTCTTACTTCTAATTGGTCACCAATTTCTATGGATTTGACTTTTTGAATATCACCTTAATTTAATTTTCACCTTTCTCTATCCCAATCACTAATGTACCCTCAGCCTTTCTCTCTAGGTTTACTACAAATGGCCATCTATTGGATTTCCTTTTTTTTTTTTTTTTTTTTTTTTGCTTTGTCTTCCTATAACCCATCTTTCATACATTTCTCAATGAGCTTTTTCAGGTGTGAAACTGATTAATATCATGCTATCTGTAAATGTGTGTTCACATTCATTGCCTATGGGTTAAAAGCCAGATTCCTTAATAGGCCCTTTAAGACCTGGAGTTTGATTACCACAAGCCTCCTCCTCTGATGTATTTAAATCCTAATTATAATTTTCTGAATACAGTATGTTGGGTCTTTTCATTCCATTTGCCTAGAATACATCACTTCATCCCACTTGTCTGACATCATCCTTTAAAATTCAACTATTATTGTTTCTTGGGGAGTCTTCTCTAACTTATCCTCCCCCTTCTGGATTTATTTTACCACCTTCTACAGTAGGGATGAAATAGCTTTTCTCTGTGCTCCCAAAGGACTGTGTTTGTCTGGCTTATCACTCTATTGTCTCTATATTGTACTTTTTAGTTTAGCTATCTTTCTTTTCTGCCAGATTTTTCCTAGAGGCCAGGGGCTGTTATTAATTTCTAAGAGTACTTAGAAAAGCACTAGTAAATGCTTCTTTAAAAACAAAAAAAAATTTTTTTAAGTAGGGCTTGAACTCGACCTTGAGATCAAGAGTCAGATGCTTAACCCACTGAGCCACCCAGGCACGCCTTAAAATTTTTTTAGTTATTTTGGAATAATTTCACGTGCATAAAAGTCAAATATAGTAAAAAAAATTACCATATACTCTTATCCCAGATTCTCCAAGTGGTAACATTTTACCTTACTTGCTTTATAATTTTTTGTTTAATATATGCATACGTTCTTCTTACATATATAATATATATTATAAATTATTATTTGTAACGAATATATTATTTATAATAACTATATTATATAGTTATTGTATATTTAATTATATATTATATATTATTAATATATGAGAATTTACTGATGTGTTCTTTATGATTTAATATATGATGAATATTTGTGAATATTCCATGCTTTCTTAAGTTATATACCCCATTATCAGAGTATGATGTTAAATATATGTGCATATTCATAATCTACTTGATCAATTTTGTTGTTTGAGTCATTCTTTCTTTTGTCCATCTGATCTGTTATTATACTGAGAATGGTATTTTTTAAGTCTCTTATGTTAGTATATTCCTGTCTGTATTTCCTTACATTCCTTATAATTTTTGCCTTATTAAAATGGTTGTAGTTTCATTTGGAGGCATTTCTTAAACTATTGCCTTCATTTTGAAGCCCTCAGCATTAAGAATTTTCCTTGTATGCTCTTTGACTTACATTCTATGATGTTTGATATCAAGATTACTACCTCTGTTTTCTTATTGTTTCCTAAGCTCTGCCAACCAGATTATCTTTTTTGAGAATTTGAATCAATGGGCACAGAGATCTAATCAGATACTATGGGACATTGGAGCCATTAAATCTTGTAGAGTTGAGGTTACAGTGTCATGAAAACGGAAGGTATGGAGGAACAGAAACTAAGATGCTAACAGAGGCAACTGAAATGTGAACAGCATTGAGCAAAGGGAAGTAGAGATGGTGTCTTTGGAGGGATGATGGAATTAGACATGAAAAGAGAACCAAAGACACTAATATAAGCAGTTTCTGACGGCTGTCTGATTCTTTAGAGGCCATCTTGAATAACTTCCAAAGATATTCAACATCTCTTTCTATTATTATAATAAATTTCCTTTTTCCTTGAGCTGGTTTTGGTGTGATTTTCTATTTCTTACAATGAATTCATCTTTAAGATCAATTAATGAGTCTTGAATATAGTAAGCTTTTATAGATATTTATTGTCCTGGTGTTATTATTCAGATACACTATGATGTGGGATGATAATCAATGAGACGTATTCATTCATAGAAGTGCTTTGAGATTACTTAATGGTATAAAATTATTAAATCTATTATAAGACTTTTGGATCTAGAGGAGGCCTATAAGGAATATTTAGTCATATTCTCTATAATTTCACAGAAGAGAGGCCAAGGGAAAATGATTTGCCCCACTGGAATTAGAACTGTGGTCTCCTGATATCCAGTCTAGTTTTCATTTGACTACTTGTACTGAGTTGCATAGTGACTCCTCACCCCCAACCCATTCACGTCCATCTGGAACCTCAGAATGTGACCTTATTTGGATTAGCATCTTTATATAATTATTTTATCAAGTTAAGATGAGATCATAGTGAATGAAGGTGGGCTCTAATTTGCTAAGACTGGTGTCCTTATAAAAAGGAAAAACAGAGACACAGATAGAGACACAACGGGAATTCTATGTGGTGACAGAGGCAAAATTTGGAGTGATGCAGTTGTAATCCAAGGAATGCCAAGGATGGATGGCTATTACCAGAAAGTAGAAAGAGGCAAGGAGGGATTCTCCCTTACAGGTTTTAGAGGTGCATGGCTCTGCTAACACTCTGGTTTTGGACTTCTAGCCTCTAGAACAGTGAGACAATAAATTTATTCTTTTAAACTATCCAGTTTGTAGTATTATGGTAGCCCTAGGAAACTGAAACACTACCCTATACTCTTTCTTTTAGTATAGAGATCCTTCTCTGAATATCATTAAGAATTCTGGGATCCCTGGGTGGTGCAGCGGTTTGGCGCCTGCCTTTGGCTCAGGGCGCGATCCTGGAGACCCGGAATCGAATCCCACGTCAGGCTCCCGGTGCATGGAGCCTGCTTCTGTCTCTGCCTCTTCTCTCTCCCTCTCTCTCTCTGTGACTATCATAAATAAATTAAAAAAAAAAAAGAATTCTACAGAAAGTTATATTCTTTGTACTTGAGGAAAATAGTTTTTCCTGTTGAATACATTAGTCTTTTTTACTCTTCTGTGTTCTTAGCTATACACTTATGTCACTTAGGGAATTATCGTATTGTCGTATCCTAGGATTTTCAAAGAAGTATGTCAGTAAAAGAATTTTGCTTTTCTTTTTAGAGATAATGGTGGTAGACATATGAAATGTGTGTATGTATATTTTATGGATTTTTCTGTGATACAGATATTGTGATGTATTGTACTCTTGCTTTCAGATTCCTGAAGCTAAAGGAGATGTTTAACTCTAAGTTTGGATCCATTCCCAAGTTTTATGTTCGAGCACCAGGAAGAGTCAACATAATAGGTATTTCAGAAGTTCCTTCTCTTGACTCCTAACTCTTGGAAATGAACAAGGGGTATTGGAAGGGGAAGTGGGTGGGCGGATGGGGTGACTGGGTGATGGGCACTGGGGGGGGGGCACTTGATGGGATGAACACTGGGTGTTATATATTGGCAAATCGAAGTCCAATAAAAAAATAAAAAACAATAAAAAACAAACAAAAAAAAGAAGTTCCTTTTCTAATTTTTTTTCCTCCTTTGGTAAGATTAAAATTTTTGTTAAAATCCTATTTTATTTTCTTAATTTTTCCCAGGAGAACTGAGAAGAGTATTTCATATAGTAAGATAAGCTTTTGTATTAGGGAACACACTATGTTTTCATCTATCCCAATGCATGTTATTAATGTTAATTTTTTCCACTTATTTAAAAAATTTGTTGAAACCTGGTTATTGATATTGTTTTCATGGGCAGCCCATGTGGCTCAGCGGTTTAGCGCTGTCTTCAGCCCAGGGCCTGATCCTGGAGACCCAGGATCAAGTCCCACATCGGGTTCCCTGCATGGAGCCTGCTTCTCCCTCTGCCTGTGTCTCTGCCTCTCTCTCTCTCTCTGTGTCTCTCATGAATAAATAAATATAATATTTAAAAAAAGATATTGTTTTCATGAAAGATGAAAAGATTTTTTTTGTGCTGCAGGTTAAATTTTTAGATTGTGATGAATACTCTTGGTGGTTTTACATTTATTCATTGGATTGGAAGAATACTGGGAAGCCCTTTTGAAAGTGTAGTGACATGTTGGGAGCACCTGGGTGGCTCAGTCGATTAAGTGTCTGCCGTTGGCTCAGGTCATGATCTTAGGGCCCTGGGATCAGAGGCCTGAGTCAGCTCCCTGCTTGTCAGGGAGTCTGTTTCTGCCTCTGCTTCTGTCCCTTCCCCTCCCCTCGTCCATCCCCCATCCACCCAGGATGGGTAGGAAATATCAGAAAGGGAGACAGAACATAAAGACTCCTAACTCTGGGAAGTGAACTAGGGGTGGTGGAAGGGGAGGAGGGCGGGGGGTGGGGGTGAATGGATGATGGGCACTGAGGGGGACACTTGATGGGATGAACACTGGGTGTTATTCTGTATGTTGGCAAATTGAACACCAATAAAAAATAAATTTATTATTAAAAAAATTTTCTATAATTGAAAATGTAAGCATACAAAAAATAGTTGGAGTAATATAATGAACTCCCATGTAACTGATATCTAGCTTCAATTATTATTAACTCAGGCAACTTATTTTACTTTGAGGCAAATAATGGGGGCTTTTTTTTTTTTTTTTTTTTTTAAAAAGGGATGTTTGAGCATGGTTAAATGAAGGAGGGAGGGGGAATGGAGTAAAGCCAGTGGAGAGAGAGATTGTAGATAACTGAGAAGGGAGGAACTGATGGAGCAGATTTCCTGAAGTCAAGAGGGGCTGGTACCTAGGGCATCAGAAGAGGGCAGCTTTGACTCTTTTAGCAGCAGGCAAAGAAAGAAAAGGATGCAGTTTCATGTAGATAAATGTATAACTTTCTCCTTGTGAAACCACTGTTTTATATCCCTGTCTTTTTGAAGGAAGTTTGTGAGAATGACAGCTTTGAAAACTACTTCTCCGTCATTGTCAATCCATAAAAAAGAACCCAACTCTTTATCATTTCATTTTATTTTATTTTATTTTATTTTATTTTTTTTAATTTTTATTTATTTATTATAGTCACAGAGAGAGAGAGAGAGGCAGAGACACAGGCAGAGGGAGAAGCAGGCTCCATGCACCGGGAGCCCGACGTGGGATTCGATCCCGGGTCTCCAGGATCGCGCCCTGGGCCAAAGGCAGGCGCCAAACCGCTGCGCCACCCAGGGATCCCTCATTTCATTTTATTTTTATCTTTTTTTTGAAAGATTTATTTATTCATGAGACACACACACACACACACACACACACACACACACACACAGAGAGAGAGAGAGAGAGAGAGAGAGAGAGAGAGGCAGAGACACAGGCAGAGGGAGAAGCAGGCTCCATGCAGGGAGCCTGACATGGGACTCCCAGTGGGAGGCCTGCTTCTCCCTCTGCCTATGTCTTTGTCTCTCTCTGAATAAATAAATAAAATCTTAAAAAAAAATTGGTTAGGCATTTAGTTATGCCACAAATTTGAATAAAGCAAAGTCCTCAACTTAGCATGTTGGCTAATAAGGAAGGATGAGGTAATGTAAGGCAGAGTGTGCTAAAGGCTTCAATTGTTCATATTTTAAAAAATTACTTCTTTATTTATTCATGAGAGACACAGAGAGAAAGAAGCAGATACACAAGCAGAGAGAATAGCAGGCTTCAGGCAGGGAGCCTAATGTGGGATTCGATCGGGGGACTCCAGGTTCACGCCCTGGGCCGAAGGCAGACGTTCAACCGCTGAGCCACCCAGGAGTCCCTTCAATTGTTCATATTTAACAAAGTAATAGGAAAGAGCAACAGAGAAATGAGATAGTAGTTTTTTTGATACTCCATATAACTAGTCACAAAACAAGATGTTTGAAGATGATCACTATGAATTATAAAGTAGAAAGAAACTTGTGAAGATTTAAAGGAATCTAAAAATTAACAGAAACTAATAAATAATATACTTATTCTAGCAGATGTTTCAGGCTAGAATGTCTGGGAGAAAAAGAGAACTGAATCATTTCCAGAGCATAGTATTTTTATTTTCTGTTAAAACCTGACTTGTGGTCAAATTTTTCTTGTATATCAGCCTACTTTGAGTTTCTCTTATTTCTTATGCTGCAATATTAAAAATTCTTTCTCTTTTTTTTTTCTAGGAGAACATATAGATTATTGTGGGTACTCTGTTCTTCCTATGGCTATAGAACAAGATATGTTAATAGCTGTGGAGCCTGTGAAAACACAAACTCTTCAACTAGCAAATACAAATCCCTTGTACACGTGAGTATTTAGGATTGATACTATGTGTAATGGGGTGTGTGTGTATGTGTGTGTATTCATATCCAAATGAACTCTTTAGAAGAAATCAAATTTGTAATAAATCATTGAATTTATTGAAAATTTACATCTTAAAAAAAAAAAGAAAATCTATATCTTACTTCCCAAAAGAGTCTAAGGCTTCTCTTTCATATTTTTCATTTGCTCATTCATTTGAGAAACATTTCCTGTAGACTTACTATGTGTATGGCATTGTTTTAGATACTGGGCCATACAAAACTTAAAATAACCCTGTCCTTTCCCCGAAGGTATTCATTATCTGTGTAGGTAGCTGTCTTCAGCCAAATCAGTGGTGGTGCCTTTCTGGTATTACTGGGGCACCCTCTAATTCTCTCGTCATAACATTTTATCACATTATATTATGATTACCTGCTTACTTGCCTGTATTCTCCCAGTAGATCATAAACTCTGTGACATCAGGTACTGTTGTGTCTCCAGTGCTGTAGGCTCAGTGTCAAACTTCAGGTCTTGTGCATAGTATACATAAGTTTCTAGTGCATATGTTTTATCAAGTTAGGGACATACTTTGTATTTCCTGTTGTTTTTGAGTTCTTAGTTTGCTGAGATTAAAAGAAATTTGTTAATGGGTATTGAATTTTATTAAATCTCTATTCAGTATTAAATAATGGTTTAAAAAAAGTACTATGAATTACACAGATGGGTTTTCTTTCTTTTTTAAGATTTTATTTATTTATTCATGAGAGGCAGAGACACAGGCAGAGGAAGAAACAGGCTCCCTGTAGGGAGCCTGATGCAGGACTCCATCCCAGGACCCCAGGATCATGCCCCGAACCAAAGGCAGATGCTCAACCACTGAGCCACCCAAGTGCCCCTGATAGGTTTTCTAATGTTGAGCTATTTTTGCATTCCCGGATATGTCCTACTTGCTTATAGTATAGTTTGATGGACTTGATTTGCTAATTACAAAAAAAGATTTAGGAATATGTTTGGCACTTTGTATTTTTGGCTTATTATTCATTGGCTAGTTTGCTTACAGTAATACTAGTTCATTCAGTGAATATTTTTTGTGTGCCATTAATAAGGCACAATACAGGTTGTGCAAAATACAGAAATTTCTGACTTTTATGTCCTAGCCTCAGCAATCAGACAACAAAAAGAAATAAAAGGCATTCAAATTGGCAAAGAGGAAGTCAAACTCTCCCTTTTCCCAGATGACATGATACTATACATAGAAAACCCAAAAGACTCCATCCCAAGATTGCTAGAACTCATAGAGCAATTCAGCAGTGTGGCAGGATACAAAATCAATGCCCAGAAGTCAGTGGCATTTCTATACACTAACAATGAGACTGAAGAAAGAGAAATTAAGGAGTCAATCCCATTTACATTTGCACCCAAAAGCATAAGATACCTAGGAATAAACCTAACCAAAGAGGTAAAGGATCTATACCCTAAAAACTACAGAACACTTCTGAAAGAAATTGAGGAAGACACAAAGAGATGGAAAAATATTCCATGCTCATGGATTGGCAGAATTAATATTGTGAAAATGTCAATGTTACCCAGGGCAATTTACACGTTTAATGCAATCCCTGTCAAAATACCATGGACTTTCTTCAGAGAGTTGGAACAAATTATTTTAAGATTTGTGTGGAATCAGAAAAGACCCCGAATAGCCAGGGGAATATTAAAAAAGAAAACCATAGCTGGGGGCATCACAATGCCGGATTTCAGGTTGTACTACAAAGCTGTGGTCATCAAGACAGTGTGGTACTGGCACAAAAACAGACACATAGATCAATGGAACAGAATAGAGAACCCAGAAGTGGACCCTGAACTTTATGGTCAACTAATATTCGATAAAGGAGGAAAGACTATCCACTGGAAAAAAGTCTCTCCAATAAATAGTGTTGGGAAAATTGGACATCCACATGTTGAATTCTTTAAAGAAAACTTTAAATTGCCTCAAACACAATTTTGTGTCATTATTTGTAAACATTTAAAACTGTCTGCATAATAATTTGTTGTATTGATTTACTCAAATTTACTTTACCATTCCCACCATCATAAATATATGGTTTCAGTTTCATTTTTTCTACAAAAGCAGAGCCTGAGACAGACCTGAATGAAAGTAGAGTATTTGGAATATGATCCCAGGTATGGAACTCAAACAACATGGAGAATGATTTAGGGAGGCAGAGATGATTCCTAAGGTAGGTAGTCCTTGCTGTAGGTAAGGGGCTTCATTCTATCAGCACTCCTAGGAAGTATGCAGCATGCCTCCCAGAATTGTCCATATGTTGTGCAACACTCATTGCATGGAGGTACCATAATTTATCTATTCACCATTGATGGGCATTTAGATAGCTTTTGGCTATTATGAACAATGCTGTTGTGGATATTTGTATACAAATCTATGTGTGGACATGTATTTCATTTTCTTGGGTAACTATCTGGGACTATCTAGTTCACCTTTTTAAGAACTTGCCTAACTGTTTTCCAAAGTGGTTGTACCATGTTTCATTCCTACTACTAATGTTCCATTTGCTCTACATTTTTGCTAACCTGTCTTTTTAAAATTTTGGTCACTCTCATAAGTGTGTAGTATTACCACATTGTGTTTTTTATTTTTAATTTTAATTTCTGTAATGATGTTGAACATCTTTTCATGTACTTGTCACCTAGATATCTTATTTGTTGAAGGGCGTATTCAAATCTTTTGCCCATTTTTAAGCAGGATTTTCATTTACTATTGACCTGTAAGATTTTCTTTTATACTGTAGCTACAAGTCTTTTGTCAGATTAATATTTTATAAATATTTTCATCCAGTCTGTGACTTGGATTTTCATTTTCTTTACTATGTCTTTTGAAGAATAATAGTTTTTAACTTTGATGAAGTACAATTTATTCATTTTTTTCATGATTTATATAGTTTTAAAAAAGATTTAATTAATTTATTTGATATATAGGGAGAGAGAGAGAGAGAGAGAGAGAGAGAGAATGAGTGGAAAGGGAGGGACAGAGGGAGAGGGAGAAGCAGACTCTCCACTGAGCAGGGAGCCTAACTTGGGGTTCTATCCCAGGGACCTGGGATCATGGCATAAGCCAAAGGCCAATGCTTAACTGATTGAGCCACCCAGGTGCCCCTCATGGTTTGTAGTTTTTGGCTGTTTTTAAGCACCCTTTGCCAAACCCAAGGCACTAAAAGTTTTTCTAGTGTTTTCTTCTAGAAATTTTATGATTTTAGCACTTATATTTAGGTCTATGATCCACCTTGAATTAATATTTGTATGTAGCATGAGATAAGGGTTGAGGTTTATTTTTTTGTATATGGCTATCCAATTGTTTCCCACCATTTATTGGAAAGATTATCATTTCCCATTGAATTATCTTGGCAACCTTTGTTGAAAAGCAGGTGACAATAAATGCATGGATCTGTTTCTGGACTCTATTCTGTTTATTGTTGCATTTGTCTATCTTTTTTTAAAGATTTGTTTATTTATTTGAAAGAGAGAGAGAGAGCATGCACACATGCATAAACAAGGGGAGGGACAGAGGGAGAGGGAGGGAATCTCAAGGAGACTTCCCACTGAGCATGGAGCTCCACTCTGGGCTCGTTGTCATGACCCTGAGATCATGACTGAGCCAAAATCAAGAGTCAGATGCTTAACTGACTGAGCCATCCAGGTGCCCCATATATTTGTCTGTCTTTATGCCAATATCACATTATCTGAAAACCATAGCTTTAAAAAAATTTTTTTTTGACTACGGTTGATATACAATGTTACATTAGTTTCAGGTGTACAACATAGTGATCCAACTTCTTTATACCTTCTGTTATGCTCATAAATATGGCTACCATCTGTCACCATACAATACTATTACAATATCATGAATATATTCCCTATGCTGTGCCTTTTATTCTGGTGACTTATTCATTCCATAACTGGAAACCTGAATCTCCCCCTCTTTTTCATCCATTTTGCTCATCCCCTCACTCCCTTCTGGCAACCATCAGTTTATTCTCTGTTTTTAGATCTGGTTCTGCTTTTTGTTATTTATTCATTTGCTTTGTTTTTTAGATCGCACATATAAGTGAAATCATATGGCATTTGTCTTTCTTAGTCTGACTTATTTCACTTCTCATAATACCTTCTATGTCCATCCACATTGTCACAAATGACAAGATCTCATCCATTTTATGGCTGAGTAATATTTCATTATATATATGTACTACATTTTCCTTATCCATTGATCTATTGTTGGACACTTAGGTTGCTTCCATATCTTGGCTATTATAAATAGTGCTGCAATAAACATAGGGGAGCATATATCTTTTTGAATTAGTGTTTTCATTTTCTTTGAGTAAATACTTAGTAGTGGAATTACTGCATTGTATGATGTTTCTTATTTTTTTAAGGATTTTATTTATTCATTTGAGAGAGTGTGAGAGAGAGCATGAGCTGAGGGAGGGGCAGAGAGAGAGGAAGAAGCAGACTCCCCGCTGAGCAGAGAGCCCAACACAGTGCTTGATTCCAGAACCTGAGATCATGACCTGAGCCAAAAGCAGACAACCATCTGAGCCACGCAGGTGCCCCACCTTGTATGATGTTTCTATGTTTAATTTTTTGAGGGACCTCCATATTGTTTTCCCCAGTGGCTGTATCGATCTATACTCCCACCAACAATGCATGAGGGTTCCTTTTTCTCCATGTCCTGTCCTTTTGATCCTAGCCATTCTGATAGGTGTGAGATAATATCTCCTTGGGTTTTGATTTGCATTTGCCTGATGATTAGTGATGTTGAGCATCTTTTTGTGTGTCTGTTGGCCATCTGTGTATCTATTCAGATCCTCTCCTCATTTTATAATTGGATTGTTTGGGTTTTTTGATATGAGTTGTATAATTTCTTTGTATAGTTTGGTTATTAATCTTTATTAGATAGATCATTTGCAAATATCTTCTTCCATTCAGTAGGTTGCCTTTTTATTTTGCTGATGGTTTTTTTAATTTTGATATAGTCCCAGTAGTTTATTTTTGTTATAATAAAAAATAAACTTGCCTGAGGAGACCTATCTTGAAAAATGTTGCTACTACTGATGTCAGAAATTATTGCCTGTGTTCTCTTATGGATTTTATGGTTTCAGATCTCACATTTAGCCATTTTGAGTTTGTTTTTATGCACAGTTTTAGAAGTGGGTCCAGTTTCATTCTTTTGCATGTAGTTATCCAGTTTTCCAGCACCATTCATTGATGAGACTGTCTTTTCCCCATGGTATAGTCTTATCTCATTTGTTATAGATTAATTGACAATATATGTGTGGGTTTAATTCTGGGCTCTGTATTCTCTTCCCTTGATCTAGGTGTCTGTTTTTGTGCCAGTACCATACTGTTTTGATTACCACAGCTTTGTAGTATATATTGAAATCTGGAATTGTGATACCTCTACTTTTGTTATTCTTTCTCAAGATCACTTTTGGTATTTGGGATCTTTTGTCCTGTACAAATTTTAGGATTATTTTTTCTAGTTCTGTGAAAAATGCTTCTGGTACTTTGATAGGGTTTGCATTGAATTTGTAGATTGTTTTGGATAATATGGACATTTTATCAATATTAATTCTTCCAATCCATGAACATAGAATATCTCTCCATATGTTTGTGTTGTCTTCAGTTTCTTTCATCAGAGGTTTATAGTGCAGAGTACAGGTCTTTCATCACCCTGGTTAAGTTTATTTCTAGGTATTTTATTCTTTTCAGTGCAATTGTAAATGAAATTGTTTTCTTACTTTCCCTTTCTGCTATTTTGTTATTAGTGTGTAGAAATGTTACCAATTTCTGGGCATTAATTTTGTATCCTGCAACTTTACTGAATTCATTTATTACTTTGAATAGTTTTTTTTTTTTTGATGGAGTCTTTAGGGTTTTCTGTTTATAGCATCATGTCATCTGCACATAGTGACAGATTAACTTCTTCCCTACCCATATTGTGCCTCATTTCTTTTTCTTGTCTGAAAGCTGTGACTAGGACTTTCAGCACTATGTTTAATAAAAGTAGGGACAGTGGACATCTTGTCTTGTTTCTGATCTTAGAGGAAGAGCTCTCAGTTTTTCACCATTGAGTATGGTGTTAGCTGTGAGTTTTTCATCCATAGCCTTTATGATATTGAGGTATATTCCCTCTAAACCCACTTTGTTGAGAGCTTTTATCACAAACAGATGTTGAATTTTGTCAAATGCTATTTCTGCGTCTATTGAGTTGATCATATGATTTTTATCCTTCAGTTTGTGGATGCTATGATGTTGACTTGCGAATATTGAACCATCCTGCATCCCCAGAATAAATCCCACTTGATTGTGGTGAATGATCCTTTTAATGTATTGGTTAATGTGGTTTGCTAATTGAAAATTGTAGCTTTATAAGAAGTCCTGGAATCAGGTGTAAGACATATCTAACATTGTTTATCTTTCTCAAATTAATTCTGGCTATTCTAGATCTTTTGCATTTCCTTATTAATTTAATTTAATTTAATTAAAAATATTTTATTTATTTATTTGAGACAGAGAGAGAGAATGAGCCAGGGGATGGGGAAGAGGGAAAGGGAGAAGCAGATCCACGCTGAACAGCAAGCCTGATGTGAGGCTCGATCCCAGGATCCTGAGATCCTGGGATCATGACCTGAGTTGGAGGCAGATGTCCAACCAACTGAGCCATCCATTAATAAGCCCCCCTTATTAATTTTGGAATTAGCTATTCAACTTCTATGAAAGAGCACACTGAGATTTTATTGGAGTTATACTGAGTGTAGAGATCAATTTGGGAAAAACTGACATCTTAATAGTATTTACTCCAATCTATGAGTGTGATATATCTGTCCATTTATTTAGGTCTTCTTCAATTTTTCTCAGAAATACCTTGTTGCTGTAAGGGTATATGTCTTGTACATTTTACCTTAAACTTTTCTCTAAGTGTTTATTTTTAAAAGGATTTTATTTATTTATTTGAGATAGAGTGAGAGAAAGCAAGCATGATCTTGGGTGGGGGTGGGGCAGAGGGAGAGGGAGAAACAGACTCCTTGCTGAGTGGAGAGCCCAATATGGGGCTTGATTCCAGGACTCTGGGATCATGACCTGAGCCAAAGGCAGACACTTAACTGACTGAGCCACCCAGGCACCCCTAAGTTTTTTTTTTTTTTTTTTTTTATGATACTGTTATTGTAAATGGTCTAGCCCAGTGTCTGGCACACACAAGGTAGACATTGGGCAGAACAAGTCAATCACTGAATAAAATGTATAGGTGGAAATAATCAATGTAGTAAATCGTAACTGTTCATTTTTAGGACTTTTTCCCTAGCATTCTGCAACATGGATGCAAGAGTGGAGAAAGCAGATGGGTGATACAAGTTAGGAATTGATGGGAAAATGTGTGCCTGTTTTTGAATCTTAGGAAATGGTTGGGCAGAGAGGCAAGACATGGATGCTAGAAAGAACAGACATGAAATAACTAGTCAAAGAGAAGTCTTTTCTATGACAGATTTAAGCTATGTTTCTAATTCTGTAGGAACTGGCACTTTTCAGCTTTTTCTTTGATATTTCTCATGTAGCTTCCTGCATCTATAACAAATTTTCTCCTCTTCTTCTTTCAGTATATCACCAGCCCTGACTCCTTCCTGGTTTTCTTTTCTTTGTGGTGACTTTCAAGATTTTGCTTAACTAGAAACAGAATCTGATCAGTTTTGCTAACATAATTTTATCTGCTTTCCAAATTATGTGACTTCTTGTTGACTGTGAGCAATATATTTTAACTTCTGTGGCTGACAGTAAAATGCTTGTGAGCTGGAGACATACTGTGTGTGTTCTTGGAGAGTCACTCAATCTCTCTGAGCTCCCAAGAAGGCCTCACCTCTCCACTCTAATATGCTGATTATAAAGTTGATGCCCTCTTGATCTCATATCCCATTCCATATTATACACCATCGTGTGACAATAGTGTGTGATTATGATTTGTGTTCATGTTTCAGCTAGATTACAAATGCTTAGAAGATAAGCCCCTTGCCTTTTGCCTTTATATTCCTATGAATTCCTATGTATTGCCTTGCATACTTAAATATTTTTTTAGAAGATGATGTGTCCATGTTATTCTTTTTTAAGATTTTATTTATTTATTCATGAGAGAGACACACACACACAGAGTGAGAGAGAGAGAGAGAGAGAGAGAGAGAGAGGCAGAGACACAGGCAGAGGGAGAAGCAGGCTTCATGCAGGGAGCCTGGTGTGGGACTCAATCCTGGGACTCCAGGATCACGCCCTGGGTGGAAGGCAGGTACTAAACTGCTGAGCCACCCAGGGATCCTGATGTGTCCATGTTACTGAATTAAGATAATGCATGGAGGGTACCTACTACAGGGTCTGGCGCATAGTGGGTGTTTAGTAAACTAGGTCGAAAGCATGTTCAGTCAATATAGGGAATGTTTCTTATTTCCTCACTTTTTAAATGACTCCCTCCTCCTCAATTTCATGTTATTTTGTCCTTTAGCTGATATAGAAGCCTATTTATCTATTTTTAATTTTGAGATAATTTTTGACTTACAAAGAACTCACAAAATAATATAAAGAATTCCTACATATCAACTGATATGTTCTCAGTGCATGATATCAAGGAGGCACATGATGTCCCTTATTGGTGGTGTTAATTTTAATCATTTGGTTAAGGTGGTGTCTGTCAGATTTTTTGTCATAAGACAAAGAACTTTTGTCTTGCAAAGTATTTTTCCCTTTTCAATAAGTATCTGATGGGGAAATACTTTGAATCTATGTAAATATTTTGTTTCTTATCCAATTTTTACTCCCTAACTTTAGCATCCATTGATAATTCTTTCCTGACACAATTATCATGGAGTTTACCAAATAGTGATTTTTTTAATTTCTGTCATTTCTACTTCATCTATTATTTGGCATTTTACTCTAAGGAAGAGATTTTCCTTCTCCTTCATTTAGCTAGTTATTCATTTGTTAATTTGTATCAGTATAGAGTCATGGACTCTTATTCAATGAATTATGATACATTAGAATCACCATTACTTGTTTTGTTTTTTTCTGTCTTCTTCTTAAACTGTGCAGATGGTAAAATTTGATGGATGGCAGAGAGTATGGGGAGAGAAGTCTTTGAGTACCATTACAGTTAGAGGTATGCCAAGCAGCAAACCCCAAGGATAAGCATTTAGTGATTTACATCAACATAATAAGGACCATCATGAAATTAAAAATGTTGTAGATTATGCTGAAGTATATTGGTTCCTCTCTGTTTCAGGAAATAGAAAGGGTCAATCAGATGTAGTTTAATTGTAAAGGTCACTATAACTTCCCTTTTAGCATGTGGGGATGTATGTTGTTTTTGAACGGACTGTGAAGTACATAGATGAAAATAAGTCGAAAATGAAATTTCAGTATCACTGTCTTGGCACAAGATGGCAGCAGTAAGCCATTGATTTTGCAGCCCTTTTTTTTTTTTTTTTGTTACCTTTAAAATTAATGGTGTCTTTTGTTTTTGCAGGGACTTCAGTACTAGTGCTAATAATATTCAGATTGACAAAACTAAGCCTCTGTGGCACAACTATTTCTTGTGCGGATTTAAAGGAATTCAGGTAAATTGGTTTATAAGGCAACTACTAGCTGTTGAACTTATAATGTGTATTATATATCAATAATTATTTTATTTTACTTTATTTTATTTACTTTATGTATTTTTTGGTCACCTTTCAATGCTAACTGATGTTTCTGTTCTATTTTGCTGATTTATATATTTCAGAGGATAATGCAGATAAGACTGTTCCTGGGTGGTGTTCACAGGGGCAGGAATGGTTGTTCATTGGTTACATCTGACAAAAATCCTTCTCTTTTTAAAATCTTTGTTCAAGTTTTCTTTTGAAGGATGCAATCTAGTAATATATATGTTCTGATGATATGTAGGTATGTAGTGTAATAGGATTTAAAATCCAACAGCCCTAGGTTTGAATCTGAGCTCTACTCAGCTGCCTAATTCAACCTCTAATTGTCAGGTTTGTTATCTGTATAATGATGTCTTTGCCATCCAGCAAAGAGTTGTTACAAAGATTACATAGTGCTTGACGCATAGTAGGCATTCAATAAGTAAACAACTAGTATTGTTATTACCACTTCAGATGGGGTTAAAAAAAAAGATGTAGTGATGAAGTTAGCTAGGATAAGCATTTTCCTTAGAAACATTGAATAATTACCACGACATCTCTAATGTCATGGGCAAGAACAAAAAAATGAAATGTTTCTACTTTTTCTCTGAATTAAAAAGTGTAAAGATGAAAAGAAAATTGATTTGCTAAATCATTTTGATTTGTTTGTTAAAATCCATGTTTTAGAGTTTGTATTCTTTACTGTCTGGTGGTCCTATATGAAACTTTGTCACGAGTAGCTTAGGACTCAGTGGCATATCCATTACAAAAAAGAATCACATTTATCTCTGATGTGTAGTCCTGTACTCTAGTTATGGTGGTTTTGGTCTTAAGAGTTCCTGCATTCATTTCTTTCTTTCTTTCTTCTTTTTTTCTTTCTTTCTTTCTTTCTTTCTTTTTATTTTTCTCTTTCTTTCTTTCTTTCTTTCTTTCTTTCTTTCTTTCTTTCTTTCTTTCTTTCTTTCTTTCTTTCTTTCTTCTTTCTTCGTTTTCCTTTGCCTTTTTCTTTTTCTTTTTCTTTCTTCTTCATCCAGACACATGGTAATAACTTATGGGAAGAGGTATTGGCAGCTTTTAAATCTTCAAGATATTTGGCTTATCATATGCATTAGTGGGAATTATGGTATTTGGAAGGATTTGCCTGGCAAATGCAATTTGATCTTCCTTATAGCAACATGCCTTTTATAGCATATGGGTAAAGTGACCTAAATACTGCATGTTGCTTTGGATTGTTTTTGAGAATTTGAGGTCTTACAGCCTTCTTTTTCGGTTTGACAACTTATGTGCAAAAGTAGGTTTGTACAATAAACTTTTGGCGGAGAAGTAATTTAAATGTTAGCTTGTTTAGAAACCTTCAAATTCAAATACTAGAAAATATCAGGATAATCTGTTTATATTAAATTGAACATGTTATCCTTTTGGGATAGAGCTATTACAGAATTTGGCAAAATCCATTTACATTTTTGAATCTGTTGTACATTTTAATTTAAACATTGTGTGATAAGTTTGTAAGTATGATTCACATTCAAGATACACTGTGGATCAGTTTATGGTTAAATATATAGCATTCTCCAAGGATTTTTTTTAAACAAGCTGTCTGATGTTCTTATGAAAGGGCATTGGCAGCAGCAGTATTTCAGTTTATAATTTGTTTGTATTTCTGGAAAGGAAATTTTTAGATGACTTGAAATCAAGAAGAGAAGTACATCCAACAGAATCTCTTTTTTTTTTTTTTGTGGTGTGTGAGTCTTGCCAACATAGGAAAAAAGGACAAAAAAAAAAAAAAAGGAAAAAAACAGCCTTTAATTTGCAGAGTTCTGTTGTTACTTTGGTTATTCTAACTAGTTTACTGAAATTTCTCCCTAGAATAATATGTATGATGAAATGCATAATTATGTAATATAATAGTATTTTGTATTTTGGTCTTGAGCTGTTTGAGTAATTTGCAAACATGATGGTACTTTTTCTAGAGGAGGAGATGGCCTTGCATTTATTTTTAATCCTAAACCACAAAGATTAAGATATAATCTTATAATATCATCCTAAGTGTCATCCTAGATATTCATCTAAGTATTCTGGAGATTTCCATCTTTAGATCAGAGTCTCATTATTTCTTTGGGCTTTCCTACTTGTAAAAATAAGAGTTTCTCTGCTTCGTTTAGAGTCTGTGTTCTCATTTGTGGCTGAATTCTAATTTGGCCGTCTTGAAAGCTACCATATGGTTTAACTGTATCTATAAACTCTAGTAAAAATCTGGATTTCCTCATATGGCTGACTTATATTAAATCATAGTGACAGTATGCTGGCCCATGTTTCTGACTGCAATGGAGTAGTTCTCAACCAGAAATCAGAGACCTGGGTCCTACTCCCAGCTCCCTATATGTAATGTTGGAAAAAACTTTTAATCTTTTGATGCCTATATTTTTCCATAAGTAAAATGAAACTGAAGAAATTTAGAACACTTTTTCTTCAGAGGACCTCTTGAAGAAAGATACTCAATAGAAACAAGCTAGTGCTTTGTGTTAGACTTTCACAGTCATGGTGTGTTGGGATGTGGTACATGGGATTTAACCTGCCTTACTAATATTGTATATTTCTTCTCTTGCTACCTGAAAAATTGAATTATAACTGTCTAATATTTTTTCTATATTTATTCAAATCAACATTCAAAGAAAAGATCATCCAAGGTAATTTTAAGAAATGGATCAATAGCTTTTTGTTGAACAAAGTAAAAAATAATCTTCAGATTACCGAACCCTATGGCCAAGAATCATTAAATGAAATGTCATGTATAGACTCAACTAAATTGGATTGCACAAGTCATTTCTATAAATAGCATAATAAGTCCATTGATAAACGTTTACTCTCTAGGGAACGAAAAGAATGTTTTACTTCTTCTCAAATCCAACACCAAAGTTACTAGCACTTTTTCTCCTTCTATTCTTAGGAACACTTTGGTCTTAGCAGCCTGACTGGAATGAATTGCTTAGTGGATGGAAACATCCCACCAAGTTCTGGACTCTCCAGCTCCAGTGCTTTGGTCTGTTGTGCTGGCTTGGTGACACTTACAGTGCTGGGAATGAACCTATCCAAGGTAACAAACTTGAATATGTTTACCTCACCGAACTCTCTCTTTCCAAGGCCATTAGTATCCGAATCTCAAAATTATAGTATCTTCGTTTGATTAAAAACTTGGCCTTATCTGAAAGGACTCTACACGTGGGCATGCTCTGTAACCTAAGAAATCAATAAGTCTTGCTTATGACAAACCATGATAAGATATCTGATACTTTGGAAATAATAGGCAGATATGTGAATAACTGTATTAAAATGTTCTTACATTAAGTGTGGAGTTTGAATGCATAGACATCTTTTTCGATCACTTCACTAACAAGTTCAGTTTAGACCAAGAAATTATAGGCCTCATTGTTGGACCTGCTTATTTTCAACCGAAACCTTAAATTAAATATTTGACAGGCACTGGGTAAAAAGGGTAAAGAGCAGGCAATAAAGGAACTGAACAGCATATCTGTTTATACTGGCAGGTTAGTCACTGACATAAACTTAAAAAAAAAATTGCATTACAAAGAGGAAATGCTTATTTAAAGGAAACATAAATCCTGCGAAAGGTTAGAAAGCCTCAATTTTACAAGTTCACATAAATCTCTGATTCTGCAGTTCAGAGCAGGTGTGCTCAGCTTTAATTAATGTTCTAGAGTTCTGGTTCAAGCAAAATGTTATCATAGGTTCTTTTTTATCCCATGTACATAGATGGTTTGGGGAGGGCATCAGGCAGAGCAAGAGAAAGTCAGCCATATGCTTTGTCTTCAGCCTGTTTCAACTGTCAGTTTGAAAATTTTATGTGTAAGAGGAAAAAGAGAAAGGATAAAGCAAAGGCTCAGATAGAGTTCTCCTTGGCTGTCATTTATAACTAACTACACGTTAGTTACCTCTTTGTAAGCTATGGCTTATTTGGTGTGAAGGGTAACTTACTTGTTTTTTGTTTATTGAGAGGTAAGAAAGCAAGAGAAAGAAAGTCCATATGTAAAATGTACTTCCATTGGTACTATGTTTAATCTGATGGTTTATTTGTTTATTCTCTTGGTCATCATTCAACCATTATTTATTTAGTGGCTACTTTCTACCAAGTAATGTTCAAAGCATTGGAGCTATAATAGGTTCAGTTTTAATCCTCACAGTGCTTATGATCTAAAAGGGGAAGAGAGACAAGTAACAGGCAACTATAACAGAGTGTGATAAGTGGATAAGTAGTGTGCTCTGGTTGCACACTAAATGCAGATTTAGAGAGCATGGAGACTTCTAAGCAGAGACTTAAGGATTTGTAGATGATAATACTGGTAACATTGATAGGCATGTAATAGGTGGAGGGAAACTTGTGTGGGAATATTTAGAGTAAGAGTGATCATAGATTGTTGGAGGAATTAAAGGGGGCTTAATTTGGCTGGAGTAATTTGAATGACAGGATAGGAGACCAGGTGCTGGGGCTTGTAAACCATGTTGAGGAATATGGGCTTTGTCTTTTTAGGAGTGTAAAACCATTTCAGGCTTTTAGGAAGAATGTAACATGGTCTTACCTATATTTTATGAAGATCACTCTGGCTGTATTATAGAATCTAGATATGAGGATAGTAACAATATTAGTAGGAGGGAATTGATTTGGTCTAGGGAAATGGCAATGAGAATGGAGAGACCTGGATCATAGACTTAAAGTACATCTCAGACAGAATCAATAAGACTTGATCATTGATTGGGTATGGGGATGAGGGGCAGAAAAGAGTCAAGGATTTTACCCAGATCTCTGGCTTGGTGTGATTCACTGGAATAGGAATATAGATGAAAGTGAAATGTTGAATAGGGGGAATCTGTGGTCATGCTGATAGAGTTATCTAGTGTTTAGTCACAGACAATATTCTTGAAGGTCAGGAGGAAGATCTGGACTTGAGATGACCCATTTGAGAGTCATTAGTGTTAATTGGGTTTTGAAGCCATAGGAGTAGAGAAGAACATTCAGTGGAAGAGTGTAAGTAGGAAGATAAGGAAGACTAGGACAAGGGGAACAAGGGCTTGACAAGCATGAACATTTAAGGGATGGGCTGAGGAAAAGATGTCCACTAAAGAGACTCAGAAGTAATCAGATAGATAGAAGGAAAATAAAGAAAGATGAGACAACAGCAAAGACAAGGAAGAGAGTATTTCATGAAAGCAATGGTGTCTAATGCTACTGAGATGTCAGGTAAGACAAAGACTAAGAAGCATCCATTGGATTTAGCATCAGAGAAATTGAAGAAAACCTTGGCAAGAACAGTTTAAAATAGGAATGAGTTAAAGGGTCTATGAGAGGTGAGAAAGTGGGTCAGTTCAATTGGTACAAAAAATCTGACTGTGCTGGTGAAAGAGATAATCTGATGTCTGTGGTGAGGGTGAGGTCAAGGAATTCATTTATTAATGAAAGGATTGGTGAAAAAAAATTTTTTTTGCATTTTTTTGGGCCTTTAATGGTTTCCTTTAGTATCTAAGAGAAAAGAAGAAAAAAATGTTGAAAAATGTTGAAAAAACCCAATTGAAACTTTGGAATTAATTTTAGCTATCTCTGTGTTTTCAAAGTCAAAAATAGCAAATGTGTTGGCATGAAAAGAAATACATGGATCAACAGAACAGCATAAAGAGCCCAGAAATAAACCCATGCATATATGGTTGATTAATTTATGACAAAAGTGTCAAGAATATATAACGGGGAAAGGACTGTCTCTTCAATAATTGATGTTGGGGAAAGCTGGACAGCCACATGCAAAAGAATGAAAATTGAACTGCTGTCTTATACCATACACAAAAATTAACTCAAAATGGATTAAAGATTTGAACACAAGACCCGAAAAACTCCTAGAAGAAAACATAACCATTAAACCCCTTGACACTGGTGTTGGTAATAATTTTTTGAATTTGACAACAAAAGCAAAAGTACAAAAACAAAAATAAACAAGTGGGACTACATCAAAATAAAAAAAAAACTTTTGTACAGCAAAGGAAACCATCAACATAAGAAAAAGGCAATGTACTGAATGGGAAAAAATATTTGCAAATATTTATCTGCTAAGGGGTTAATATCAAATATAATAAAGAACTCATATAATTCAGTAGCATAAGAACAAATAATATGATTAAAAATGGGGACACCTGGGTGGCTCAGCGGTTGAGCATCTGCCTTTGGCCCAGGGCGTGATCCCAGGATGCTGGATTGAGTCCCACATCAGGCTCTTTGTGGGGAGCCTGCTTCTCCATCTGCCTATGCCTCTGCCTCTCTCTCTCTCTCTGTGTCTTTCATGAATAAATAAATAAAATCTTTAGAAAAATAAAAATAAAAATGGGCAGAGTGTCTGAATAGACATTTTTCCAGAGAAGACATACAGATGGCCAATGGACACATGAAAAGATGCTTAACATTACTTATCATCAGGGAAATGCAAATCAAAACCACAATGAGATATCATCTCACAACTATCTGAATGGCTAGTATCAAAAAGAGAAGAAATAAGTTGTTGGTGAAGATGTGGAGAAAAGGAAGCCCTTGTGCACTGTTGGTAGCTATGTAAATTGGTGCAGTCACTATGAAAAACAGTATGGAAGTTCCTCAAAAAATTAAAAATAGAGCTACAATGTGCTCTAGCAATTGCATTTTTTGGTATTTATCTGAAAAAATTGAAAATGTAAACTTGCATCCCTATGTGCAATTATATACACCCCTATGTGAAAAACGATATATGCACCCCTATGTACACTGAAGCATTATTTATAATAATAAGGATACAGAAAAAACCTAAGTATCTGTTGGTGGATGAATGAAGAAAATGTAGTGTATATGTACAATGACATATTAGTCAACCATAAAAAAGAATGAAATCTTGCTAATTGTAACAATATGGAGGGAACTTGAGAACATTGTGCTCAGTGAAATAAATCAGATAGGAAAAGACAAATATGTATGATTTCACTTGTCCAATCTAAAAATATATTTTTTAATGTTTTCTTTTATTATTTTCATTTTTAGAGAGGGAGAGAGAGGTCAGGGAGGGGCACAGGGAGAGGGAGAGAGAAAATCTGAAGCAGATTCCACGCCCAGTGTGGCGCCCAGTGTGGGATTCAATCTCACAACCCTGAGATTATGACCTAAGCTGAAATCAAGAGTTGGATGCTTAACTGACTGAGCCACCCAGGTGTCCTTAAATTTTTAAACCTAAGCTAATAGAATACAGAGAACAAATTAGTTGTTGCCGGGGGCGGTGGTTGGGGGATGGGTGAAATGGGTACAGGGAGTCAAAAGGTATAAACTTCTAGTTACAAAATAAATAAATCATGGGATGTAATGTATAGAATGGAGTATAGTTAACAATACTGCATTGCATATTTGAAAATTGCTAAGCAAGTAAATCTTAAAAGTTCTCATCACAAGAAAATAAAATTCTATAATTATGTATGGTGATGAATGTTAAATGGACTTATTGTGGTGATCATTTCACAATATATACAGATATCAAATTACTATGTTGTATGTCTGAAACTAATATAAGTATGTCAGTTATACTTCAATTAAAAATTGAATAAAAAATAACAAATACATTTTTATCAGAACTGACTCCATTGTCTAAGGGGAACAATATATATATCCTAGTTTTCTCTGCTAGTTTAAGTTGCATGTATAATGCTTATATTTCATAGGGGCTTAGCATCATTATTTGGAGAGTTTCTTTGCTATAGTAAGAATCTTAACTGAAAGGAAGCCTAATTTTCTCAGAGCCTTTATAGTTAAGTGCCAATTGTTGACATAGAACATAAGAACTCAATGGACTTTAGAGATGAGCTAGTTCAAACATTTTTTAAAACTGATGTATCAGTCAGTGTCCAATAAGGAAGAAATGGCACTCAGAGTATAATTGAAAACAGTTTAATAAAGAGACTATTTACAGAGATGTAGGCAGGGTCAAAGGAACCAACTAGAAAGAGTTCCCTTGTGAAACCAGGAGCTATTATACTGTAGGGGCTATGGCTATAGAGTAATGTTGCCAAAGATGCAATGAGGCAGGGAAAGAGTGAAGTGGGTAGGAATGGCAGTGAGTGGAATGGGAGAGGAGAGTTGTCCATAGAGGTCAGTCTTCTGGGGCACAGAGAAGTGTGAGAATGGAGGGGCAGGACGGCAAACAGAATAACCAGCCTATCTGATAAGAAAGATAAATCCCACAAAGAGATTGATCACTTATCTCTTCCAATTGATGAATAATCCCCTCCCAATTAATATGTACACCCAGTGTTCCCTATTAAGTTGCAGATAGTAATTACTACAAATGAGATATGACAAGTAGATATGGAATTTGTTAAGTCATTAATAAATGAAATATTGTATGTCTGAAATCACTAAAACAAGAAATTCTGGAAGACTGAAATTACAAATGAGAAGGAAACTGGCAGGAGAGAATATGATGTAATAAAAAGACCTATGAAATAGAAAGGTTTCAAGATGCCAAACCAAAGAACATATCTACTCTTTCTTTCTCCAGCCCTCATTTATTTTTTTCTCAAAAAAAAAAAAAAATCATCCTCAAACCATAGAGAAAGCAAGAAAAAGGAGGCACAAGCTCCATCTTTGATAAATCAAGGTGATATAAGTAACCCTAAACCACAAGATATAAAGATGGAAAGTAGGTGGAAGGATGGTGCATGACTTAGCAGAGTGAAGAAATGTCAGAGCCAAGTGCCAGTGAAAGGAAATGCAGATGGAAGGCAAGTTGACTCACAGCTGTCTGGAAAGGCTTAGGAATTCGAGGCACCCAGTACCATAGAAAGTAGGGTGATATGGTGAGTGGGACTCTATTTGAAAGCTTTTATGAGGAGAAGATAGATCTTTAGAGCCTACTCTTAACTCCATAAACAAGGAGACCATTCCCCACCCCCAGTTTTGTAGGCATCTCTGGAGAAACAATCAGAGATAGTCTGGGGACACTGAGCACTGAGAAAGTCACTGATGAGAATAGAATTCAAAACTGGGGGATTACAGGACATTCTACATTTGAACAGTGAAATTCCCAACTCTCTTCCTGTTCTCAGCTCTAACATACTGGCAGTCTTACCACTATGCCAGGAATACTGGACGATCCTCCTCAGAAGAAATGGAACCATCCTGGGGAAGAGACCTATAGATACTGACATTTCACCAAATGTGACTTCCTCCCGCAAAAATTTTCCAGCTACCTATAACCTGATTAGAGGCTCGCGTACAAAGTTTCAACTCACCTTTCTGGTGATTCACTCTTAAATATGAAAGGGCATCAAAAGATAATCAGACTTTGGAAGAAAGCTTCCAACATGAAGCAAACAACCAGAGAAACAAGGATTAAAAAAGGAACTCAGTGAAAACAGAGACAATGTTGAGAGTAGGAAAATGCTTCAAAGAAGCCATGATATCCTCAGAGAGATAAGAGAAAATGTTGAAAAAGAGCAGTTTTATTTTTTTGAAACGGACCAAACAATAAGAGCTTTTTTTTTTTTTTTTTAAGATTTTCTTTATTTATTTATGAGAGAATCAGAGAGAGAGAGGCAGAGACATAGGCAGTGGGACTCGATCCCAGGTCCCCAGGATCACGACCTGAACCAAAGGCAGATGCTCAACCGCTAAGTCACCCAGACTCTCCAAGAAAGAGCTTTTGAATATTAAAAATATGATAGCTAAAACAAAATGTTCAGTGACAGGATTGGAAGAACTCTCTGATAAAGTAGGGGAAAAAGAGACAGACAATAAGAGAGAGAAAGAAAGATTTATAGATCAGTTCCAGACATTTATTATGCAACTAGTAAGGAAAAAAAGAGAAAAGAGTCATTAGAAAATTATATTAAAAAAATAATATTTCAAAAAAAATAAAAAATAATATTTCTCTAAAGTGAAAACATGAATTATCACATTGAAAAAGTGCTCAGCATAATAAATGAAGATAAACAAATTATACCTCCACAATTTTTTTTTAAATTTTTAAAAAAGAAAAGAAAAAAAAACCAAAGTACATCATCTGGGAAGTTTGAAACTTAAATGTTAATAGAAGACACACTAACAGCTGATTGAGAAAAGAGGAGAGAAAAGAAGGGAATGAAATTTAATTTATCAAAAGTAGTTTTGGAAGATAGAAGGCAATAGAGTAGTATAATGAATTACAATAATTTGAGTTACAATCTTCAAAATATAAATGACTTCTAGTTTAGAATAAATGAATTGATCAAGGATAAAGATGGAATAAAACATTCTCAGACATGTAGCATAAAAGACTATAGGACATAATCCACCAAAACCAGGGAATAAACCAAGGAGGATGACATGGGAACTAGGAAATGGGAAATCCAATATAGTAGAAAGGAATTGGGTATTTATAGAACATTGGTTAAGACATACATAACACCCATGACACCCGGAAGCTTAGGAAACAGTAAAGATTAGAACCAGGAAAGGGAGGGAAAAAATGGAATTGATAAATATTATCAGGAAAAAATAAAATAACAAGTGGTAAATCTGACATGTTTGACTATATGGAAAAATGAATTGAGAGTGATTTTACAGAGTTATTGTTTGGGGTAAGAAGGCTTAGTTGGACCTGCAAATAAAACTAAGGAAATGAAGAAATTAGGCAATTATTAAGTATAGGAAAAACACAAAAATAATTGTTCCAGAAAGGAAGTCAACAATTTTTCATGACTTGGCTCCTAAGTGAACACTAGTCTCAATAATAAATACACCAAATATGGATTTAAGCAATAATTTTTGGCATAAATTTAGATTAGGAGGAAGGGAAAGTCTAAGAGAGAAAAATCCTTACTCTAATATGAAGGCTGTAGATAAAGTTTAAAATGGAATAGCAAGGAAATAGTATTTTACTCAGCTTATTTGATACTTTTTCTCAAATTTAAATATTTTTTCTTTTTAAAATGTTTTTAAAAATTTAAATTCAATTTGCCAACATAGAGTATAATACCCAGTGCTCATCCCATAAGTGCCCTCCTTAATGCCTGTCACCCATTTACCCCATTCCCCCACCCACCTCCTCTTCCACAGCCCTTTGTTTCCCAGAGTTAGGAGTCTCTCATGGTATGTCTTCCTCTCTAGCAAGAGCTAATAGTGGAAAGTGACTCTGGGCATGCTGCACTGGGATGGGGATGAGACGGGGGAGAACTATGTTGTTTTAAGCCTTGCAGCTCCTTTGATCTTTTAGATTATGTGCATATATCCCTTTAGCAAAAGTAAAAATTAACTGAAAATAAAGAAAAGGATGGTAAGAATGGGTGAATGGAAGGTAAAAGTAAGGGAGGGGAATTGGAGGGTGGACATGAAGATGCAAGAAAGGGATTCAAGGCATCATAGTTAGAGATTGAGAACAGATGAGCTGTTGGGGCGAGACCAGTTCAGAACAGCCTAGGGAGAGGCTTGCTGATGGGATTTGGGTGAAAGGATCTAAGAAAATACAGGCGACTTCCACTTAACATGAGGAGTCCATTCCAAAAATCAGTTGTTCTGCAAAAACTCATAGGCCTAATTCTTATATTTTAATTAGGAGAAATTATAATGCATTACTCTCAACTCAGAACCTCTGCCTAATTTCCTACTATGTTACAAAAACACAGTAAAAATTCCTCCATGTAAGTAACACAGAAATACAATGAAAAATACTTAAAACAGTCTTCTAGGACATGAAACCATTAATTTGATTGTTAAGAAGCAGTTACTTTACATAGTAATACACTGTATGTCTTCTTGAGGACACCTGGTATCCCAGTATACTGTACATTATTTTGTACAATGTTGTTTTTAGGCTTTAGGATGTAAATATATGTATATTTACATAAATGCCTTTAAAAAAATGTTGTATTGAGAGATATATATAGCCTATGAAGTTTGAGAATCAAAAAACCACGTGTTCTAACAGGAAAATGTGAAGTAGTGAGGCATTCTGCATGCTTGTGCCTTTTTAGCTCATGATTCAAGTTGCTCTAGACTTGTGTTTAGTTTCTGTCTGTTCTTGAAATGTCCTTAGATACCAAGAATGAAGGACCAAGCTCCCTTTAAGGATCTTAAATTAGAGGTAGGGGGCTGGCTTGGGAAACAGGTTGCAACTCTGGAGGCTAGCCTTGGATAGTAAGGTGTGTTAGGTGGACTTCCACCCACAAATTCTTTCTTCTATTAGCGTGGGGGTAGGGTAGGGTGTAGACTCTGAATTCAGGAGATGGTAGACTGAGTAAGTGATGTTCAGAAGACCTATTTTGGAGGAGTGAGGGGTATAAAAGAAGAATATAGGGCTGAAGTCCATCCTAATGTTAAAGTCTAAGGAGGAGAAAATCCCTATGAACTTGGTTGATGAGGGTTGAAATGACCAGCAGGGAGCAGTGGGGTTGAAGGGCATTCTGTACACAGTTATCTTTTGGCAGTTGTCAAAAATACAATTCATGTGACGCCTGAGTAACCTGGAATGTGGATTGGGGATAAAAGTTTCCCTTGAGGGTTCTGTTCACAGAGGAAACTGGAGAAGCTCATAGTTAGGCATCAAAAATCCTGTTTGTTATTGAGAAGCCTAATAGAAATAACACTAGATTTGTGAGGGAGTGCTTCAAAGAGAAGATAGGCTTTTCAGCCATGTATGAACTTCCTATCCTAAGTCTTGGTAACAGCATTCAGTGACATTTATTAAGCACCTACCATGTGCCAGGCATTGTTCTAGGCAGCAGGCATACAGCTGTAAATAAAATTGATGAAGCCCTGGCTTTCATCTAACTTATATAGTGGTGGATAGGTGGTGATGGCAGATAATGAACAGCTATACAAATAACTATATAATATAATATCAGCAATGGCTATGAAGAAAAATAGGCTGTAGTGAGGGGAAGTTGCTATTTTATTTTATTTTATTTTATTTTTTAAAAGATTTTATTTATTTATTCACGATAGACATAGAGAGAGAGAGAGAGGCAGAGACACAGGCAGAGGGAGAAGCAGGCTCCATGCAGGGAGCCCAACGCGGGATTTGATCCTTGGACTTCAGGATCACGCCCTGGGCCAAAGGCAGGCGCTAAACCACTGAGCCACCCAGGGATCCCCAGAAGTTGCTATTTTAGATGAGGAGTCTGAAGTCCTCCTTAAGGAGGAGACATTTTAACAGAGTCTGAGGAAGTGAGCACAAAAGGAAAGCAGAAGGAACAGCACATCCCAAAGCCCTAAGGCTAAAATGTGTTTGTCCCGTCCCAGGAATAGCAGAGGCCAGTGTGGGGAGGTGTGGGGAGTGGGGAGAGGGCAGGGTGGCAGGAAGTGAGCTGAAGAGTGGTGATCAGAGCCCACACTGTCAGTCACATTGTGTAGAATCTTCTTTGGATTTCATTCCAAGTATAATAGAAAGACTTTGAAAGACTGTGAGCTGAAGTGTCAAGACATGATTTACATTGAGTTGGAGGTACCATACTGTACTCTATACAGGCCAAAGAGAGAAGAATCTAAAAGACAAACAAAAAGAAAAGCAGAGAAACAGCCAATACCCTTATGGAACTTCAGTGCACATAGTGGAATACTAACAGAAGACTTATTGAGGATCTAACTCATATGAGTTATGAAGTATTTTATGTGTAAATGGAGAAGAGGGTTGTAAGAATGGCTACTTGGCAACATTAAATGGGGAAGTTTTCAAATAAGTGTTAAGTTCTAAAAAAGGAAGGGGTGGCTGTGTCTTGACGCAAAATACTGGGAGGGCCCCGGGGAATTTTGGGCAGAGTGAACTCTTAAGTGTATTGTAACAGTTCTCTGAGCCAGGCTGATAAAAACGTGTTAGCCAAGGCCTAGAAATTCCTATGCTGCCTCATGAAATTCCTTTTCAAAACTTTAAGTGATGACACGATGTTTTCTAGTTGCTTGAGTCCCTCTACAAGTTTAGATAACTTAATTTCAGGGGCAAGTTAGTTGTTTAGACATGAATTGGTCCTCTTTCAGAGGAGTGTTTTGGTGTTTGAAATCCATACTATACAAGGGATCTTTGAGGTTCAGAAGCATGGTCAGTGTAAGCTCAATATTTTGTGCAAATATGTCCAAGTTTTCATTTACCAAGTTTCCGGAGAAAGTATAAGGATATACTTTTCTCTGCATATAGTTACATTTAAGTTAAATATTTCTTGGCCTTCAGAATGAGATCTTGTCCTTAAGAAGTAAAGACAAGGTCTACATGAAAGTGAGAAGCCTCTCACAATTACACAAAAGTTTAAAGTATGAGGAGAATGTTTTAGTAGCAATTTGCTATATAAGAACAATCAGAAAACAGTTTGCATTGTCACTAATTATTATGTTTAGAAGTCTATGGAAGGACATTGTTTCAGTTTGTATAGAATAACAAAAGCCTCCTCCATATAATGGTTAAGGAAAATAGTAGTTTAAAACATCCCAGCCAGATGTGGATTGCTGATGAACGGCAGCAGACGCAGACGGCAGCAGCATGGCCTCTAAGGAGATGGTAAATCCAGAATACAATCTTTGAAAAGGACCTCTTAATTAAGTGTTGGATATGGACTAAAGCCATGTGTTCCCCATGATATTAAGTACCCCACATATGTGCATAGTCCTTACCTACTACATTTACTGTATGCAGAGAAATTAACTAAAAATGAACATACAAGGATAAAATAACCTGGTACAAAAACCAGGAGGGCTGAACATTAGTACTGGGTGGCCTATGTTTCAAAATGTTTGAAATTTAAAGTTAATATTGTTAATATATGTAAATATAAAACCATTCATATAGTTTTATTAATAAAAAAAGAACCAAGTTTCTTTTAATTGTGTGGCATTGTGTTTGTATCCCTCATTATATTCTTTTTTTTTTAGGAGTATTGGAGACTGAATCATTTATTTAATAATTTTGAATAATTTAGATTCACTAGGATGCTGTGACTAAGCTACTTGCAGATTAGAAGCCTTGCTTTGCAGGGGTTTTTAGGTCACCTCTGTTTTTTGTTTTTGTTTTTTTTTTTCCATTTCCTTTACTAGGTTAAATACGTGTTTACCTTTAGCATAAACTAAGGCAAACAAGACAAATTAGGGAGCAACAGATTGAAAGAATATGGTTCACTGTTTCCAAGTGGTTTCACATGAAACTACTATTGCTGAAAATTCATGCATATGGTTCGGTTGTGTTTTGAACTCTTGCTGTGATCCTCAGATCCTTATCATTATTAGGTCATTGTGTTTCAAGGCCTCCAAGCTTGGATTTGCACCCAGGAATAAGTTATATGTTATATGTTATCTAGTAGTTAAAGAATCAACTGGAACAATCCCCATGATATTAAGTACCCCACATATGTGCATAGTCCTTACCTACTACATTTACTGTATGCAGAGAAATTAACTAAAAATGAACATACAAGGATAAAATAACCCCCCTAAAAATTCAGAGAGGTTTGTCATCTAATTCCATTCATTTATGTTTCACAGAGGTGATGGTAGCCATCTTGATCAAGAATCACTCTATGCTGATCCCTAGACTAATTGATAGAGTAAGCAAGACAATCAATGAAAGGCTCTCTAGACTTTGTCTCCCTTCATGACCAATTTGCTTTGTAACTTGTATAAATTCTTCTTTTTTAAGATTTTATTTGTTCATGAAACATACAGAGAGAGAGAGGCAGAGACATAGGGAGGGGGAGAAGCAGGTTCCTCATGGGGAATGATACAGGACTCAATCCCAGGACCCCAGGATTATGACCTAAGCCAAAAGCAGATGCTCAACCACTGAGCCACCCAGGTGCCCTTGTATTAATTCTTTATGCCTTGATTCCTAAGTGTAAGAGAGTAGCTGTCCCTTTAAGTTCACAGGGGTGAACTTGTTAAGTGTGCCAAATATCTCAAGTTCTTTGACCTTCCTAATAGAGGATTTTAGAAGAAGTTTAGGGGAAGAGGTTAGCAAAAAAATAGATAAGGTAGGAAAACAAATTTGTAATCACGGAGATTTTTGTACCTGTGAAATTTTTTGGTCATGGGAATAAATAATAATGAGACACACCACATTGTGTAGAGAAGAAAGTGACCCTAAAGGGAAAAGAAAGGTGAACACATAGGGACTGTTGAAGGCATGAATGCAGTTCTGGAGACACAAAGATTTGGCGGTTACTACTGAAAAATATGACCTTCAGGTTATGTTAGAATTTTTTTTTTTAAGATTTTATTTATTCATGAGAAACACACAGAGAGAGGCAGAGACATAGGCAGAGGGAGAAGCAGGCTCCGTGTGGGGAGCCCAATGTGGGACGATCCCAGGATCCTGGGATCATGACCTGAGCCCAAGGCAGACGCTCAACCACTGAGCCACCCAGGCACCCCAAATTGTGTTAGAATTTATGTGAGAGTAAAGGGTATCTTTTTTTCATTACTAGTAAGCACCTGGGTGTTTTATAAATACTATCTCTAACATTATGGTAGCTTTGCAAAGTAAGTTTTATTGTTTCAGTTTTGCAGAGGAAAATATTGAGGCTCAGAGAATTTATATAATGTGACCAAAGACAGATTGGCCATGAATGGATTGTCTGGATTCCAGGTCAGATAGATTTGATTCAAAATACAGTAGATACTTTTACCACTTAGCCACACTGTCACCCATAGTAATGTAGTTAGTATTGCAAACATAGGGAGCACATTGGAGAGGAGTCCAGTTTTAAGATTCTGTGAGCTTTCTGATGTCCTAACACAGTGAAAGTGAACTATAGTTTTTCATGTGTATGCTTAATAATGTGAATTGAATATTTTTAAATAGGTTGAGAGATTTTATACTCTTTGTCAAGATAATGATTATTTTTTCAAATTCTGATATAGCAGAAGCAAATTATTGGATGCTTAAGATACAGAAAATCATGGGTCCCAGATATAGTCCTTGGTTTTAATGAGCTTACAATTTAGTTGAGGAGATTAGATTAGTATAAATTAGAAATGTCACATAAAAGTAGCATGTATAAATTCTTTCAAAGAATATGAAAAGAGAGAACATTTCCCAATTTCTTTTATGAGGCCAGCATAACCATGTTATCAAACCAAATGTGATACCTTGATATCAAATCTGACAACGACATTATAAGAAAAGAAAGTTACAGGTCATTATTTCTTATGAACTTAGATGCAAAAAATTCTAGACAATGTTATTAGCATATTTAATCCAGTAATATAATAGGATGATATATCATGGCCAAGTTGAGTTTATTCCAAGAATTAAAATCAATGTAATTTATATTAACAGAGTAAAACATATGGTAATCTAGATAGATAAAGGAAGGCATTTGATAAAATTTAACATTCATTTATGATTTAAAAAAAACCCCACTTAGCAAATTAGAAATAGGATTCATAGAGTGGCAACCTTTGGCAAACTCTTGCCTCCACAGATGCATAAAACCTCATTTCTATCAACATTCTTCACCAGAGGTTACACCTGGCAGAGCTACACCAACATAACGTTTTCACCTTTTACATAAGAGTTCACTTTTGGTGTCTTACTCTCTGTGGGTTTGGATAAATTTATAATGACATGTATCCTCCATTATAGTAGCATTCAAAGTGGTTTCATTACCCTACAGATCCTCTGTGTTCTCCTGTTTCTCCCTCTCCTCCCTAACCCTTCGTGACCATTGATTTTTTTTTTTTTTTTTACTGTCTCCATAGTTTTGTTTTTTTGCAAAATGCCTTAGAGTTGACACCATATATTATATAGCCTTTTCAAACTGGTTTCTTCCATTTAGTAATATGCATTTAAGTTTCCTCTATGTCTTGATATAGCTCATTTCTTTTTAACACTGAATAACATTTCATTGTGTGGATGTTACACAGTTTATCCATTCACCTACTGAGGGGCATCTTGGTTGCTTTCAAGTTTTGTCAATTGTGACTAAAGCAGCTATAAACATCTATGTGCAGGCTTTTGTGTGGGCATAAGGTTTCAACTCCTTTGGGTAAATTATAAGGAGTGCAATTACTGGAATATATTAAAAGAATATGTTTAATTTTGAAAGAAATTATCAGTCTTCCAAACTGGTTATATCATTTTGCATTCCCATGAGGAATGAATGAGAGTTCCTGTTGCTCTACATTTTCACCAGCACTTGAAGTTCAGGATTTTGGTCATTTTATTAGTCATGTACTGATATCTCATTGTTGGTTTTTTTATTTTTGTTTGTTTGTTTGTTTTAAAGATTTTTATTTATTTATTCATGCAGAGATGTAGGCAGAAGGAGAAGCAGGCTCCCTGAGGGGAGCCCGATGTGGGACTTGATCCTGTATGTCTTAATGACATATGATATGGAGCATCTTTTCATATGCTATTTGCAATTTGTATATCTTCTTTGGTGAGGCATCTCTTAAGGCCTTTGGCCCATTTTTTAAGCAGATTGTTTATTTCATATTGTTGGGCTTTAAGATTTTTTTGTATATTTTAGATAACAGTCCTTTATCAAATGTCTTACTCCTAGTCAGTGGCCTCTCTTTTTATTCTCTTGACATTGTCTTTTGCAGAGCAGAAGTGTTTAATTTTAATGAAATCCAGATTATTAATTCTTTTTTTTTTAATGGACTGTGCTGTATCTCAGAAGTCATTGCCAAACACTAAGTCATCTAGGTTTTCTTCTCTGTTATCTTCTTGGAGTTTAATAGTTTTGTTTTACGTTTAGATCTGTGATCCATTTTGGTTTAATTTTTGTAAAGGTAGAAGGTCTGTGTTTAAGATTCCTTTTCTTTTTTGAATGTGGATGTCCAGTTGTTCCAGCATTATTTCTTGAAAAGACTATCTTTGCTCTATTGTATTGCTTTTGCTCCTTTGTCAAAGATTCTGTCCCATTGATTCTCTATTCTGTCCCATTGATCTAATTGTCTGTTCTTTTGTGAATACCAACTGTCTTGATTACTGTAGCCTTATATTAAATCTTGAAATTGGGTGGTGTCAGTCCTCCAATTTTATTTTTCTCCTTTAATATTGCGTTGCTATTCTGGATATTTTGCCTCTCCATATAAGCTTTAGAATCCATTGATAACCACAAAATAACTTGCTGGGATTTTGGTTGGGATTGCACTGAATCTATAGATTAAGTTGGAAAAAATTAACATCTTGATAATATTGAGTCTTCCTATTCAATGAACATAGAATATCTCTCCATTTATTTAGGTTTTGATTTCATTTGAGTTTTATAGTTTGCCTTGTAGAAGTCTTATTATACATATTTTATTCAATTTATACTGAAGTATTTCCTTTTTTTAGGTGCTAATGTAAATGGCATTGTATTTTAAATTTCAAATTCCACTTGTTTATTGCTAATATATAGGAAAATGATTGACTTTGTATATTAATCTAGTATGTTACAACCTTGTTATAATTGCTTGCTAGTGGGGCACCTGGGTGGTTCAGTGGTTGAGCATCTGCTGTTGGCTCAGGTCATGATTCCGGGGTCCTGGGATCAAGCCTCGCATCAGACTCCCCACAAGGAGCCTGCTTCTCCCTCTGCCTATGTCTCTGCCTCTCTCTCTGTGTCTCTCATGAATAAATAAATAAAATCTTAAAAAAAAAAAAGTTGCTTGCTAGTATCAGAATCTTTTTTTTTTGTTGTTTCCTTTGTATTTTCTACATAGATCATCATGTCATCTGCAAAGAGACAGTTTTATTTCTTCCTTCCCAATCAATCTGTATCTCTTTTATTTCCTTTTCTTGCCTTATTGCACTAACTAGGACTTCTAATATGATGTTGAAAAGCAGTGGTGATGGGGGATATTCTTGTTTTGTTACTTATCATTTTACCTTTTGAAATTCATTGTCAAATTTTCATCTAGAAGGATTTTAATATGCAGCAACATTACATGACAGTCAATTTCCCCACAGCCTTACTAACAGTTTATCAACCTTTAAAATCATTTCCAATCTCATAGATGCTCTCATGGCATATCTTTGATGATTAGACAGTTTAAACATCTTTTCCATGTTTTATATTGGCCCTTTGCATTTTTTGGACTTTGTTGGACTTTGTTGAGTTCATATTACTCCATAAGAACTCTGTATACTAAGTATTCATATATTATGTGTTGTAAACACCCACCTCTTTACTAGCCAATTTTCTGTTTGACTTCTTTTAAACTAATAATTCTCTGTGTGTGTGTTTTTTTAAAGTAAGCTCTATGCCCAGTGTGAGGCTTGAACTCACAACCCTAAGATCAAGAGTTGCATGTTCCCCTGACTGAGCCAACCAGGTGCCCCTAAACTAGTAATTTTGAAGCAGAAGTCACTTTAGTCATATTTAAGCAAATACATAGAATGGGATCATTGTATATCTGTTTACTTTTATCTTCTTTGAGTTGAAAATACTGCACATTTCACTTCATTTTGAAGTAAAGTACTGTACACAAAATAGCCTGACAAACTCAGGGATTTTTTTTTTTTTTTTTTTCCGTAGGATTGCTCAGGAATAAATCACTTGCTTCATTAAATGGACCCTAGGGCTCTCTAATTTACCACGTTTGACATAGTATCTTTAAAGCTTACTCAGAGGAACTAAAATTATAACTGATTTGTATTTTTTTTAAAATTTTTATTTATTTATGATAGTCACACACAGAGAGAGAGAGAGAGAGGCAGAGACACAGGCAGAGGGAGAAGCAGGCTCCATGCACCGGGAGCCCGATGTGGGATTCGATCCTGGGTCTCCAGGATCGCGCCCTGGGCCAAAGGCAGGCGCTAAACCGCTGCGCCACCCAGGGATCCCTGATTTGTATTTTAAACAGGAATATTTTCCAAATAGCATTTGTGCGGTAAGATATATACTTTTGAATTATGAATAATGCAACTTAGCATCTGTTTAGCACTTGGAGAAATGCAAAGAACTTTACAATCATCCTTTTTCCAGTCCACTTAACTCTGTAAAGTAAGGTCCAACTGCCAGCTTCATGGAACAGAGTCTTGCCCCTCAGGACTTCTTAGAGCCTAGCTCCAGGATTATGTCCTTACACTTTATGTTATATCAAAGAGATATGGAGGTTTTACTTTTAGAACATGTTAATGTTACTTCTACTTCCCCTTAAGGTCTGAAAACATTAAACAACAACAATAGCAACAGCAGCAACACAACAAAACTGTTTGGAGGGCACAGTCATTATGTGGGTGGACCCAGATTCATTCAGCCCTTTTAGGGCCTGGGTGAAGCATTGGAGATTCCTTTTAATTTTAATTTTATTTTTAATTTAAAGGGACATATAAATTCATTAAGAATAAAAGAAGGGCAGCCAATCTGGCAAATGGTAAATAACCTTAAAAACTTTTCTCTCTTTCAGAAGAAGGAGATGATTGTATCACTTTCTTATGAGCATCTTTACACTGCCTGGCATAAAGGATACAATTAGTTGAGTTGGATTAAATTAGTGAGTTATCACCACTATCATCATCTGCATAATAGCCATTTCCCCCTATTATTAGTATTGTATTTGGATGAATTAAAGAAAAACATAAAATGAATGATTTGTTCCAAAGAAAGCAGTATCTTTTACTAGGAAAATACATTTCTTTTTATTCTGAGAGTATGGGACTGAAAAACAAAGCTGGGCCTGAATTCTGGTGTTGCTACTCTGTAGCTTTATAGCTGAGGGGACGTCTGTGTCTGGGTCTCAGTTTCCTCAATAGTAAAATAAGTGAATTTAGACCACTAAATCTTTGAGGCCCCTTCTAGCACTAAGATTATGTGATCTAAGAGGTAAAGCAATTCTTAAGACCATCTCTTTTTGAGGAGTTGCTTAATAATAATTAAACTATTGCTTATACTATATCTAAAATCTTCTAATGGATTTTTCAAGATTCTAGATACTAGTGACAAAAAATCAATAATGGGAACAAAACCTGAACCCTGGGAAAGCTATATCCAAAATTTGGAATACTGCCATTTTAGGTACTGATTGTAGTGTGGTAATGTAATATAATTCTGATTGTATTGCTGATTGACAGCTCCCTTCCCAGGAGGAAAAATAAACTCTTGCCTTTCTTTCTTTCGTTATCTTTCTCATAATTACTTTGTTTAATAACTGGCAATCAGGAATTTATTGAATAAAATAAACTTTGGTAATCTTAGTGTCCACTAGATGGAGATACTGAGGTAACCAAGGTCTTGAACTGACCACATATATTTTTACTTGGGGTAGTTTGCACTTAGTTTTAATTAAAATTAATGAAATAGTAAAAAAGGAAAAGAAAAATAAAAGAACAAAAAAAGTGAGGGTGAATATAAATAATAGTGAAAGGGAATATAAGGGAAGGGAGAAGAAATGTGTGGGAAATATCAGAAAGGGAGACAGAACATAAAGACTCCTAACTCTGGGAAACGAACTAAGGGTGGTGGAAGGGGAGGAAGGCGGGGGGTGAGGGTGAATGGGTGACAGGCATTGAGGGGGGCACTTGACGGGATGAGCACTGGGTGTTATTCTGTATGTTGGTAAATTGAACACCAATAAAAAATAAATTTATTAAAAAAAAAGTGAGGGTGAGAACTGAGAGTGAAATTCAGCTATCCATGGCTCCAAGGAAGGATTCAGATACACCGTAAATCATTGTGAAGCATTTCAAAGCTGTACTGCTTATTTCCTGCCATTAAAAAACTAAGTGCATTGATTTAATTTGCAAATACCCGCACCCCTTGAATGATTGCATTTAATTTACTATCTGAAAAATCTAATAAAAACTCATAAGAAAGTTTCATTTTTCAAGTTTTCCTGTTCCTCAAATTTAATTTCTAGATTTAGTATTTATAGACATAATTTTAATTTTTCTCTTTTGAGTATTTTTTCCTATTAAATTTTTAGTAGCTCACTCTTAAAAGCATATTGAGCAATTTATAAGTATTACTTTTACAGAAATGGGATGCATTTTAGTAAGTATATTGTGACTTTTTTTTTTAAAGAGATGGAGACACTTATTTATTTATTTTAAAGATTTTATTTATTTATTCATGAGAGACAAAGAGAGAGAGGCAGAGACACAGGCAGAGGGAGAAGCAGGCTACATGCAGGGAGCCCAATGTGGGTGGGACTCGATCCTGGGTCTCCAGGATCACACCCCGGGCTGCAGGCGGTGCTAAACCGCTGCGCCACCAGGGTTGCCCTATTGTGACTTTTTCTAACACTATTATTCTAAGGACTTTGATGATTATAAAAGCAAGAGGCTGAGGTCAAATCCTAGGTGAAAATGCTAGAAGTGAGACTGTAAAACTAATATGTTTAGGAACATTTTAGTGAAGCAAGTAGGAGGTGAATGATACAGGCATATAAAAATAATTTAATGGTACTTATCCAGGTATGCCCAAAGTGAATGATCAAGACAAAGAGTATTTTAGAAATTAAATTTTTCTTGGTTACCAAGTATACCAGATACTTTAGTTTTCTTCAAGAGTGCGAGAGTGAGGGGAAGGACAAAAGAAGAGGGAGAGGGGAAATAGATTCCCACTGAGCAGAGCCCAGTGCTGGGCTTGATTCCAAGACCCCAAGATCAGGACCCTGAGATCTCAACATGAGCAGAAAGCAAGAGTCAGACTCCCAGTTGGCTAAGCCGTCCAGGCACCCCTACCAGATACTTTAGAAGCACTATTAGAGATTATTTGGAATTTGGATGAATGGATATAATTTCTTAATTTTAATAGTAGCTGAATGGGTAAAGGAAAGGAAGATAAAAAAATAATTTAGCCTGATTATAAGGACTGAAGGATGGAATTAAAAGATGATTGTAGCTCAGCCTCTCACAGGATATTATGGTAGGAAGAACATGTCCTTTAGAGTCAAGAAGACCTTGGACTCCCAGTTCAGAACCTCAAGAGCTGTGTGAGTTGGCACATTACTTAATTTCTCTGACTCTGTTTCTTTGTCTGTAAAATTAGGATCATGATATTTACCTAGTAAAGTTGTTGTGAAGATTGGAGTAATTATATGAAATACAACCACTAACTCATAGTAGGTGGTAAGGCTCATTACTGTCATCCTCACTTTATAATGATGATGATGATGATGATGGTGATAATAGTAATAATCTATAATTCTCATCTAAATTAACAATTTAGATTTTTTTCTACAGGGGAGAATCTCTGGACAATGATTAGGCTAGTTTTACTGGAAGCCTTTTTATTTTCCTTCTAACTCTGAGGTTCAGGGACACCATGAACCCCAAATGGGTTAGGAAAGTAAAAAGAACCTTACTTTTCATTCCTTTATTTAACAGTGTTATTTCAACCAGGCACTATTCTAGAATTGGCGATGGAGAAATAAAGTAGACAATGAGCTTATATTCTAGAAGGGAGAGACAGGTATAGGAAATAAGTAAGATAGGGGAGCCTGGGTGGCTCAGCGGTTTAGCGCTGCCTTCAGCCCAGGGTGTGGTCCTGGAGACCTGGGATCGAGTCCCATGTCAGGCTCCCTGCATGGAATGGAGCCTGCTTCTCTCTCTGCCTGTGTCTGTGCCTCTCTCTCTCTCTCTCTCTCTCTCTCTGTGTCTCTCATGAATAAATAAATTAAATCTTTGAAAAAAAAATAAGATAAAGTTCATTTGCTAGTTTGCAAAATTTTCCTCTTAAGGGGATTGGTAATTCTCTTTGGATGCAATCTTGCTGATTCTGCCATAAGGAGCCATTTGTAAGTGTAGAGAGACAATGGTAGAGTGGGATACTCCAGGGCCCTGGCAGGTTGGGCTTCTTTCCTTTCTGTGGGATGTCCAAGGTTAGGTAAAAGTACAGTCAGTAGACACCCCTCAAGGGCAGCCTTCTGTGTTTCTGTATTAGAATCTTCTAGTGGATTTCCAGACTTTATTTTGCATGTCTTCTTACCCGTTTTTCCTGCGAGTTCCAGTTGGAGCTGAACACGGGGAACAAGTGAGTACTATTTGTCTCACTTTGTCTAGGGAATCTTAGATGATCAATATTAGACTTAAAATTAAGGGAAAAAACAAAATTAAAGAGGAAAAACTATCTATTGAGTTTTCCGATCAAGTTATTGCTTGGTATTTTAAGGATCCTACTGTCCTCTAATACACTGAATTGTGAAGCTACCCTTCTGGTAAGAAAGTCTCAGACCTTTGGGGCACCTGGGTGGCTCAGTCAGTTACGAATCTGCCTTCTGCTTAGGTCATGATCCCAGGATCCTGGAATCAAGCTCCTGCTCAGTGAAGAGCCTGTTTCTCCCTCTTCCTGCCCTTACTCTCTCTCTGATACATTTTATTTTTCTATTTGAGAGAGAGAGAGAGTGTGCACAAGTAGGCAGAGCAGCAGGCAGAGGGAGAGGGAGAAGCAGACTCCCAGCTGAGCAGGGAGCCCAAAGCAGGGCTCGATTCCAGGACCCTGGGATCATGACCTGAGCTCAAGGCAGAAGCTTAACTGACTGAGCTATCCAGGTGCCCCATAAATAAAATCTTTAAAAAAAAAAAAAAAAAAAAAGAAAGAAAGAAAAAGAAAATCTCAGACTTTTGACCCTGGTTAGAGTTACGTATTATTAATACTGCCAATTGCCTCAAGTTCCCTAATTTTTGTTATCAAATCTAATTCTGTTGTTTAGAGTGGTATAATTTATGCTTTTTGCCCTCATTTCATGATGTCTTTGTGTTCCTGCTGTTATCATTTCTCTCTTATATGAAGAGATCCCCCAATAAATTACTAAAATAATGTAAGCCAGAGTTCCTATTGTTTTCTTTTTATATTTCTTCAAAAATAACTATTTTAAGGAATTAAAGCTTTTCAAAGAAGGAAGGATTTTCTTTCTAGATGTTTCAACAGCAAAGGTAACATTTGCTAAAGTTTCATTTCATGTATGCAGACTGTTCAACTGGCAGGTTGGCAATTTGACATTTTAAGGTAATTTACCCCATAATTAAAATATTTCCCATGGAATATTGTAACTTGTTTGAAGCAATAGTGGGAGCATGAGTGGTGAATCCCATTTCATTTTGTTTCTTATAATGAGCTGAGGAAGTTCTTTAATTCATCTTCTAGAAATGCAGGTTGTGCTGTTAACATTTGGGTGCCTGCTTTCTATCAACATGGATATGCTTTTACTAAGGACAACATACGAGGGGGTTGGGTTTTTTGGGTATCACTTTCAAATGATGGATTTTAATGAGTGCCACCCAGGTTACTCTTTGACTAATATGTTGATTTAATTATTTTAAGCATGCAAATAAAATATAATTGTTTCAAAGATCTTGGGTAACATCCCACATAAGAAGAGATTCTGGGCTATTAAACAGTTGTTAATTTTGACTGTGTTTATTTAAATCAAGTGGAAGCAGGGCTCTAGGGAACTTTATGTGTGGTCATCAAAGCTCATAATCTCCTATAATTTAAGAAAATTCAGGGAAGGTAAAATTGGTCATGACTCCTGTGGTTACAAGAACATCCAGAGAATATGTGACTAATGTTTCTTCTTTTGATACAATTTTGGGTGTTTTTGTGAAATATATGCAAAAATTTAAGCAATCAGTAAAATTCAAAATGAAAAGAAAATTTTAAACGTGAATTTATTTTACATGCTGTAAAGACCTCCACCCAGTAAAGAGGTAAAAGTACTCCTTTTTTTTAAAGTACTCCTTTTTATTGTTATAATTCAAGTTGTATTTATGTTTATTTTCATGACAAAATATTCTAATTGTCAGATTTTATAATTATTTTAATTCTTCAAATTGGTGATAAATTTCATGAAAAAGCAAAAAAAATTGTCAGAAAAAAATTAAAAATGTATGTTTCCTTTAGGAATAATTCACAGAAGCTTGTTTTAATGCAGGATGCTTTAATATTTAGAAGTTTTATTTCATTGATTTGCTTCAGTGTTTTTGAATAAAAGTTGAACTATGATACACGGTTACTTGTTGACAATAGTGTTAAATATTATATAATTAGATCAATTGTTAGCGTAGCACTTAATGCTTTTTTCTCAAGTTTTTATTGTGGGGAAATTTCAAATGTATAGAAAAAGTGCAAGAATAGGCAATGAATATGCATATGTGTTTTACCTATATCCTTGTAAACATTTTGCTATATTTGCTCTTTTTCTCTGCTTTTTTCCTGAACCATTGAGAATTAATTACAGATTTCACCCTTAATACTTCAACATTTGTCTCCTAAGAACAAAGCATTGTTCACCCATAACCGAATAAATTATCACATTGATACAATGTAATTATCTAATATGCAGTCCATATTAAAATTTCCCAGTTGTCCCAATAATAATGTCCTTTACAACTTTTCTTTTGTTTCTTTTAAATTTTTTACTGACCCAATCATTACATTTAATTGTCATATTTCCTTAGTTTCTTTTATTCTAGAACTGTCCTCCAGCTTTTTTGTCTTTCATGACATAAACATAAACATTTTTGAAGAGTCTAGACTGTTTTTTTTTTTTTTTTTTTGGTCAAATTTCCTCAATTTGGATTTGTCAAGAAAGTTGTCTTATTGGATTGAGATGAACATTTTTCCCCTCAGTAATACTACATAGGTGATGTCCTTCTCAGTGAATCATATCATATGATTTCTGTCTTCCATTATACTTAATTTTTAATACATAGGTTACTGATAGAGCTCTGCTGTCTATCCAAAAGAATGCTTTAGTTTAGGTATGTAATATAAATTCCCTTTTTATAAAGGTGAGTTTTTTGTTAATAATCGTTTAAACATAGCTTAAAAAGTCCTTTAGGAGTGGAAAAATATAACATATCTAGCTGTCTTTTATGTTTTAATAAACACAATACTCAATGCATATTTGTTGAATGAATGAACATACTGATGACTTAAAAATTAAAAATCCTCAGCTTTGTCAAGGAATTAAACCCTCTATTCCACTGCCATTTAACTATTTTGTTTTCCTTCATTGTTTTGTTTAGGAAACAAAATGTACTAAGCTTAGAATAAACGGTTTGAAATACCTAACATAAAAATAACCCAAGCAAATGTAATTTTAAACTGTCATGGTGTATATAGGGTCACATTATTTCACTTGCAGTCACTCAGGGTTTGTATATATCACATTTCAGTGTAATGACATGGGCTGGCTCCAAAGAAAATACTAGGCAACATGAATTTGGTTTGACTAACAAATATTTACATGTCTCTGTATCTCTAATTATTGTAGTCCTTTAAAGGGTTTATGTTACACAGGCTTAATTCTTTAAAGCTTTCTGTTAGATTAAAAGAGGTTGATCTGTAGTATCAGTAGTAGATCTAACTGTAAAAATGATACTGCAGGCTGTCTAGATAAATGTTGGAGTTAAGCCAGAGCTTCTGCAGAGAACAGGTGGACTTAAGAGTGGCCTGACAAGCAGACAACTGTCTGTCATGTGCATGCATTTTTATGTGTACTAACTTTTTTTAATTTAAAAAAAAACATTATTTTACTTAAATTCAATTAATATATAGTGTATCATTAGTTTCAAATGTAGATTTCATTATTCATCATTTGCATATAGCACCCAGTGCTCATTATATCATGACATGCCCTCCTTAATGCCCATCACCCAGTTACCCCATCCCCCCACCCACCTCCCCTGCAGTAACCCTCTGTTTGTTTGTTTCTTTTTTCTTTCTTTTTTAAAATTTATTTATTCATGACAGACAGAGAGAGAGAGAGAGAGAGAGAGAGGCAGAGACACAGGCAGAGGGAGAAGCAGGCTCCATGCAGGGAGCCTGATGTGGGACTTTAATCCCGGGACTCCAGGATCACGCCCTGGGCTGAAGGCAGGTGCTAAACTGCTGAGCCACCCAGGGATCCCCCAGTTTGTTTCTTATAGTTAAGAGTCTCTCGTGGTTTGTCTCCTTCTCTGATTTCATCTTATTTTATTTTTCCTCCCTCTCCTATGATCCTCTGATCCTCTGTTTTGTTTCTTAAATTCCACATATGAGTGAAACCATATGATAATTGCCTTTCTCTGATGGACTTACTTTGCTTGCATAATACCTTCCGGTTCCATCCACTGTAACTGGATGTAAATGGTAAAATTTCATACTTTTTGATGCCTGAGTAATATTCCATTATATATACTTTATACACACACACACACACACCACATCTTCTTTATCCATTCATCTGTCAATGGACGTCTGGGGTCTTTCCATAGTTTGGCTATTGTGGACATTTCTGCTATAAACATTGGAATGCAGGTGCCTCTTCGCATCATAACGTTTGTGTACTTTGGGTAAATACCTAGTAGAGCAATTTCTGGGTCGTAGCTCTCTCTTTAACTTCCTGAGGAATCTCTATATTGTTTTCTAGAGTGTCTGTACCAGCTTTCATTCCCACCAACAGTGTAAGAGGGTGTTCCCTTCTCTGCATCCTCACCAACATTTGTTGTTTCCTGATTTGTTAATTTTAGTCATTCTGACTGGTACAAGATGGTATCTCATTGTGGTTTTGATTTGTATTTTCCTGATGCCAGTTGATGTTGAGCATTTTTTCATGTGTTTGTTGGCCATTTGTATGTCTTTGGAGAAATGTCTGTTCAAGTCTTCTGCCCATTTCTTGACTGGATCATTTGTTCTTTAGGTGTTGACTTTGGTAAGTTATTTATAGATTTTGGATATTAACCCTTTATCTGATAAGTTGTTTGCAAATATCTTCTCCCATTTTGTAGGTTGTTTTTTGGTTTTGTTGACTCTTTCCTTTGCTGTGCAAAATCTTCTTATCTTGATGAAGTCCCAGTAGTTCATTTTTGCTTTTGTTTCCCTTGCCTCCATAGATGTGTCTAGCAAGAAGTTGCTGTGGCTGAGGTTGAAGAGGTTGCTGCCTGTATTCTCTTAGATTTTAACAGATTCCTGTTTCACATTTAGGTCTTTTATCCCTTTTGAGTTTATCTTTGTGTATGGTGTTAAGAAAACGGTCCCATTTCATTCTTCTGCCTGTGGATGTCCAATTTTCCCAACACTGCTTGTTGAAGAAATTGTCTTTTTTCCATTGGATATTTTTTCCTGCTTTGTTGAAGATTATTAGTTGACCATAAAGTTTTGAAGGTATATTTCTGGGTTCGGTTTTTTTTTTTTTCTTTCCAAGTGGGTAGTGTTGATAGAAGTCAGGATGGTCATTTGATCTTTTAGATTTTTCTAGTCATTTAGTTGGTACATTACAGGAAAGAAAAGATAAACAGCGCTATCCTTGGCTTGTAAGATTAGTAGTTGGGTAGATGGGTAGTTGTATTGTTGGCTACAGAACCATTCACATGTGTTTTCCCATTTAGTACCATCCATCTCAATGGCATACTTTTGCTTTTGTGAGATGACCAGCTACAACTGTGGGTTAAATCTGTAAAACCATTTAATGGATTCCTCTCCTGACAAAAGCTCCCTTGTCAATGTGACCACAATATAACCTCTAACTTTACTATAGGGCTTCTCACTTTGTACGGCAAAGATATTTCCCTTGAGGTTTTCAAGCACGGAGGCAGACTATTGCTTTTTTAAATCTCTGGATTCCCAGTGTGGGCTGGTGCCTTAAGAAAAAAATATGCTCTCATTTGCAACATGATAATTTGCTGGGGATAATGTAAATAATTACTCAGGATTTTATTTAGGATTAACACTTGAGATTATATTAATTTGACAGGCTTAATCCAGAAGATTAATTCATTTATCTGCATTTATTTAAGAGTTATTATATTTAGGAAGGATTGATCCACCATTTCTCTTTCCACTCCTATAGTTAATGTCCATTTTGAGTAGTTGGAGTCTGTGCCATACTGTTGTTAAAAATGTAACTATAATCTCTAGTTTCAGGTGTTTGCACTAGGTACTGGATTCCTCTTACTTGCTAATAGGCTTTGTCTGTCATATACATATGTGAAAACATGTCCCATAAATCCAAGCCTGCACATTCGTAGAGATGTCACAGTAATAGGATTTGTAAACACTGTACCTCTTAGACTCCAATACGAACTTTCTGAATTTTATCCCCTGCCTCTTACATTTTCAGGTGAAGGAGTTATTACATAGGGAGTTGTTCAAAGAGCAAAAGAGGTGATGAAACTGACACACTCCTATAATAATTTGTTACCCAAAATAGTGGTGTTTCTTTTTTTTTTTAAATAAATTTTTATTTATTTATGATAGTCACACAGAGAGAGAGAGAGAGGCAGAGACACAGGCAGAGGGAGAAGCAGGCTCCATGCACCAGGAGCCCGACATGGGATTCGATCCCGGGTCTCCAGGATTGCGCCCTGGGCCAAAGGCAGGCGCCAAACCGCTGCGCCACCCAGGGATCCCTCTTTTTTTTTTTTTTTTTTTTTAAAGATTTTATTTATTTATTCATAGGGACACAGCTAGAGAGAGAGGCAGAGACACAGGCAGAGGGAGAAGCAGGCACCATGCAGAGAGCCCGACGTGGACTCGATCCCAGGTCTCCAGGATTACGCCCTGGGCTGCAGCTAGCACTAAACCGCTGCGCCACCAGGGCTGCCCAATAGTGGTGTTTCTAAAGATACAAATCTCCCTTGATAAATGTGAAAACATCTTTTTTTTTTTTTCCTCTAATTGTATTCTTTGTACTTGTATAAATCAACCTATCTTTTTTTTTTTTTTTTTTTTTTTTTTTTTAATTTTCTGCTTCCTAATTTTCTTTCCATTGGAGAAAGGAAGCTGTTGTAAAGTAGCAAAGTGAGAGTTTTTCCTTGTTGGCCAGGAATTTAAGATCAATGAAATATTTTCTATCTGAAGTGTTATAGTTAAAATTTCTAAGTATTGACTGAAAGTAATGGCAGTAGGAATACAAACAGTTTTCAAATGGGAGTTTTAGTTTTGAGGACTGCCTATGAGCTGTAGGTTCCTAGAGTCATGAATAGAAGTGGAAACTACAGCATACCATCTTAAATGGGTGTAAAGATAATTTTAATAACTCCAGGTTTTTCCTGATTTCATCAGGAATGATTATAGATTCTCACAACTCAATCAAGTGGGCAATTATAACTACCATTTTTGTAGATGAGTAAATGTATATGCTTTAACCACTGTGTTATACTGATGAGTTCTATGATAGAGCAGAGCATTAGAGTATGTAACTCAATTCTAGGAGGCCATGAAAATTTCCCAGAGGAATTGCTGCTTGAATTTAATCTCAGTGAAAAGAGCAATTAGCAATAGTTAGGAAGATGAGAAGACCATAGAATTCCAGTCTCATTTCTTCACTTGCTTTATCACTTGAATGCACAATAGTGCCTTGCCCATAGTCAGCATTCAATAAATATCAATAAATATCTGTTGAATGAATGCAGGTGGATTAACATTTGCAAAGACATAGATGCATAGAGAGTATATTCAGAAAACTGAAATTAGTTTTCTTAGACAGGAGCATGGACTGTGTGATAAAAGTAGCAGGAGCTTATGGTAGAAGAAATAAGCAGAGGTCAGACCATGAATTTATTGTTATGAAAATACAGCAGGGTATTTTAGTAGCACATATATAATAAAAGTTGATGAACTATAAAGGAGATGATTTGGAGCCTGTGAAAGGATAAAGTGCGGTTGTGTAAATAGTTCCAGAAATATATATATATGATTTTATTTATTTATTTGACAGAAAGAGAGTGAGAGAGAAGCAGGTGGAGTGGCAGAGGGAAAGGGAGAAGGAGAAGCAGGTTCCCCATTGAGCAGGGAGGTAGATGTAGGGGCTTGATCCCAGGACCCCGAGTTCATGACCTGAGCCCAAGGCAGATGCTTAATCAACTAAGCCAACCAGGTGCCTCCCAGATATATATTTTAAACTTGATGGAACAAATGTTTAAAACTGAATGTTGGGCCGCCCGGGTGGCTCAGTGGTTTAGCACCACCTTTGGCCCAGGGTGTGATCCCGGAGACCCGGGATCCAGTCCCCCGTTGGGCTCCCTGCATCAACCCTGCTTCTCCCTCTGCCTGTGTCTCTGCCTTTCTCTCTCCCTCTGTGTCTCCCATGAATAAATAAATAAAATCTTTAAAAACAACAACAACAAAACTGTTTGAATGTCTGAATATTCTTGGATTTATAAAATATTTCAAATGCAAATGTAGATATCAAAAGTCTTGCCTCCAAGATAAAAGACACATTCAAGGGATGTGTCCTGAAATGCAAAGGTGGGTTTATCAGCTTTTCCCATGTAATAAACCCTACCCAGGGATCCCTGGGTGGCGCAGCGGTTTGGCGCCTGCCTTTGGCCCAGGGCACGATCCTGGAGACCCGGGATCGAATCCCACGTCGGGCTCCCGGTGCATGGAGCCTGCTTCTCCCTCTGCCTGTGTCTCTGCCTCTCTCTCTCTGTGACTATCATAAATAACAAAACAAAACAAAAAAACCCCTACCCAAACTTAGTGACTTAAAACAACAACCATTGGGCTGGATTCAGCTTGACAGTGCTTGGCTAGGCTCATTCACACATCTGTTCTTAGCTGCTGGATAGCTAGGCAGTGCTGCTTCTGGGTTGGCTGGTTGTCAGCTGCGATGATGAGGGCAACTGGGCCACATGTCTCTCATCATCCACCAGGCTAGCCCAGGCTTGTTAAAATGGAAATCTCAGGCTTCCAAGGACAGCAAGAGGACAAGCTCCAAGTATGAATGCTTTTCAAAGCTGTTTATGTCACACTTGCCACATACCTCATTGGTCAAAATAAGTTGCATCCTATATTCAAAAAGTGGAGAAATAGATTCTACTTATGGGAGGAGCTGCAAAGTCACATTGCAAGGGTTTGGAAATAGGGAGGGAAAGGATTTGTGGCCATTTTGTAGTCTACAATAATGGACTATAGCTGGGTTTCGGGAATGGACAGAAATTTAAATGTTATTAGATTTGCCTCTGTCACTGCCTTGGTTTCTTTTGCCTGTCATTCTTCTCTATTTTCAGACCAGCTTCCTCTATTTCTCTGGTCCCTATGGTTAAAAAAGAAAAAAGAAAAGAAAAGAAAAGAAAGGAAAGGAAAGGAAAGAAAAAGAAAAAGAAAAAGAAAAAGAAAAAGAAAAAGAAAGGAAAAGACTGCTGACAGCCTCTAAGATCATATTGAACAGATCCAGATATCTCTGAACTGACTTTCCCTTTCTCCATTGGGAAGATTCCCTTGGAGAAGGGAATTTAGAATCTGAGTGGGAATCTGGTTAGTTTTCCTTCAGGAAACTGGATCTATGAACTGTGGTGGAGTGGGTGGGGTGAGTGTTTGTATAGATAGATGGAATATGGGGATTCAAGAGTTATATTGCTATAACCTTGTGATAGTTGGGTTGGGGGAGTAAGGAGAAGGGGATGGTGCCCTCAGAAAACAGTAGATACTGGAAGTGGGTGGCTAGACATACATCTCATAGGGGTCCACCACACTGAGTTTTATGATGTAGAAAACTCAGGGGACTGAGAACACTGGCTGAGACCTTGGAAGAAGAATGTAAGAACTGTTTTTACTTATAACAGCTCTGACGCCAAATGTATGGGTTTTTCCTAACACTAACAGTTCTCCAACTCTCCAGACACCAAGCAGGTGTTATTTAATTCAATCCAATTCAATTCAATTCAGTCCAATCCAATCCAATCCAATCCAATCCAATCCAATCCAATCCACTTGGAGTTTTCATCGGGTTCCGTAAGTTCCATAAGGACTTCCATAAAGACTCCGTTAAAATAAGACTGCCCCCTCATTGCAAATGCCAGTTGCAAGTCCCAATTGTACCTGTACTTCTGACCAACCAGTTATAAATTCAGGAGTTCCACCAACCCCTCTTCAGTTTCAATAATTTGCTAGAATGACTCTCAGAACTCAGGAAAGTTTTTAACTTATTATTAATGGTTTATTATAAGTCATACAACTCAGAAACAGTCAAATGGAAGAGAAGCATAGAAGAAATATGGGATGAAGGAGTTGCACAGAGCTTCAATGCCTTTTGTGGGTGTGAACCCTGCCAGCACCTTGATGTGTTTACCAACCCAGAGCTCTCTAAACCCAGTCATTTAGGGTTTTTTATGGATATTTCATTACATAGGCATGATTGATTAAGTCATTGGTGATTAACTCAATCTCTAGGCTCTCTTCTCCCAAAAGGGATGGGTGGGCTGAAAATTCCAATCCCCTAGTCCATGCCTAGGTCATTTTTGGGACCAGCCCCCATCCTGAAGCCATCTGGGAGCCCTCAGCCACCCATCATTCATCTCATTGGTATACAAAAAACAGTCAAGAGACTCCAAGAGATTTAGGAGCTGTGTGCCAGGAAAAGGACAAAAATAAAATGTTTATTTTTATTTTATCACAAAGGGTAAATTGGGGTACCTGAATAAGAAAAGAGTTATGATTCAGTCATAGTTAGAGTGGCTACAAAGGGTGGCTAGGATAAAAAAGCAGATCCACTTATGAGATAGGTGCAATCATGAGATTAAGCCCCACATTGGGCTCTGTGCTCAGTGCAGAATCTGCTGGAGATTCTGTCTCTCTCCTTGCCTCTTCCTTAGCTTCCTCTGTCTCTCTCTCTCAAATAAAAAGATAAATCTTTTTTAAAAAAGAAGGCTTTTTCTGGCAAAGACAGATTAAGGAGGAGGTGTGCAGAAACTATAAGAGGTTAGATGGGGCTGTCACATGTTCCTGTAAATGGAAGATATGGCTGCAGTGGCCTGACTGAGGGGTTAGCTTTTTAGCCTCACTAGAAAGGGCTGGAGAATCCCAATGTAGTTTCAAGTTGAAAGTATTAGGAATCAGATTTTCTGTGCAGATATAGACATTTGTTAATATTTAATGAAAGTAAGAAATCTGGATTCATAAATAAGCAATGACCTATAAGTTACCTATTTGTCGCTTGCTATCTAAGATTTCTGCTACTATTAATTAACTACTCTAAATCAAAGTTTCTTAAACTTTTTAACCATGACTCTAGCAAAACATGTTTTACATTGCAATGTAATATATAATATACATGGTCAAACACACTCTGAGAAGTCTCACCAAACCATATGTACCCTTTTTTTTTTAAGACTTATTCATTTATTTGAGAGAGAGAGAGAGAGCACAGTGGGGAGGGGCAGAGTGAGAGGGAGAGAGGGTCTCAAGCAGACTCTGCACTGAGCACAGAGCCTGACATGGGGATTGATTTCACAACCTAGAGATGATGACCTGAACCAAAACCAAGAGTCAGATGCTCAACCAACTGTGCCACTTAGGTGCCCCAATACATACCCTTTCTAATTGCAATGATTTCCATTCCATTCTATTTAAAAGTTTTATTTTGAATGATTAAAATGATACATGATCAACTAATAGATTGTTACCAATTGTCTGAAAGCATTGCTCTAAGATGTTTACTAAAATTATGATGAGCATAAGATCAGTATGAAGAAGAGGTATAGAAGCAAAGTAGAGAAGTAAAGCAGTTCTGTCTCAAGGTCTCAGTCCAAGATGGGGAAACACTAATCTCTTTAATAATGGCAGAGGGAGTTCCCAGTAACATACTGAGAAATCTTCCGTTTGAGAATCTCTTAAGTGGTTTTATCATTCAGTTTCTTCTATGCATAGTGTCATTTATTTGATAACAAATTATTTTATTTGGGAGAATTTTCTAGGTCCTTTATTTCTTCCTTTTCATGTTGTTGACATTGTAGATATTTTGATAATCACTGGCACATTTTCCATGAAATAAATTAGAAAAATGGAAAGAAGTGAAATCATTCTCTTTTATATTATTATCAAAGGTGGAAGTTGGAAATTATTGAATATAATGAGTTTTCTGGACTTTTTTCCTGTATCTTAGCACATGGAAGTGTAGGGAAGAATAGACTTAGATGAAATAAAAGAGAGGAAGTGGTAGTTCACTCTCCGAGGTGTGCCAGTGTCATGCAACAACTGAGTAGTGAACAATTCCAGGGTTTTAATTTTGTACATATTCACTTATTAGGGGTATATTTTTGTTTGTTTGTTCGTTTCATCATTATTATTATTTTTCAAGAGGGAGAAGGGGGGAGGGGCAGGGAGAGAGGGAAAGGGAGAATCTTAGCAGGCTCTACATCCAGCACAGAGCTTGAGGTGGGGCTGGGTCTCACAACCCTGAGATCATAATCTGAGCTGAAATAAAGAGTCAGACACTTAGCCAGCTGAGCTACCCAGGTGCCCTGGGCATATTTTTGTTTCTAAATATGGTAGATTGGTAGCAGAATGAGAAGTTGACATGTATATTCACTTGTTAATGTGTTCATTCAATATTCATTTATCAACAAATAGGTTAGGTATTAGAGATACAGAAGTAAACAGACACATGCTCCCTCACCTCATGGAGCTTAGACAAATGGGGGAGACCAATAGTAAACAAACATACACCAATGTCTTCACACAAATGGTGAAAAGTACTATGATGGGAATAGACTATGAGGAAGAACAACAGGAAGGACCCAGTTTATGTGGGGAGTGAGTTTTAGGGAAGGCCTTGTGAAATTGAGATGTGGAAGTGGAGTAGATGACAGGCAAAAATGACCTGTTTTTTAAAAGTATATGTCATATTTGTTTTTTTTTTAAAGATTTTATTTATTTATTCATGGGAGACACAGAGAGAGTGAGAGGCAGAGACACAGGCAGAGGGAGAAGCAGGCTCCCTGTGGGGAACCAGATGCAGGACTTGATCCCGGGGTTAACAACCTGAGGCAAGGGCGGATGCTCAACCACTGAGCCACTCAGGCACCCCTATATGTCCTATTTGACATAAAGCACAGAATATTCTATTGCTTTGAAGATCTAAAATTTTAGCTGTAGAAATAAAGGATACACACATCCTCCCAAAAGAAGTGGAGGGAAGGACTCATGGGGTGAAGATGGGAAGTGAGCAGAGCTGCCTTCCAAGGCACAGGTCTCAGGACTGCGGCTGATGTTGCAGGTTGCTCTTTGGTCCAATGGCAGAGAGACTGTCACCCACTCTGCAAAGCTGCCAGGGCCCATCCTTACTGGTGTCTCTTAGAAACCTTCTTTGTATTGTTCTCCTCTTCTCTCCTACCACTCCCCTCTGACAACATTAGTGTCTCTTGTTCCATGTGTTGGCAGGATGTAAAGTAGATGTATTTTGTAACAAATTACCTTACTAATTGGGAACATCTCCTGGTCTAGGTTAGCTCCTCTTCCATTAGGAATTGTTTCCCCTTCCTCTGAAACCTTCTGCCAAGAGTTTGCTAAACCTTTGGCATTTCTGTGCTTACATTCAGGAGAGTGTTTATGCAATATCATTTCCAATACTGTTTCTGTTTTCATCTTAGTCTTTTGTTGAACACAGTATTTATAAGATTTGTAATTTAGGGGAGTGTCAGGAATGACTACATGTAGGTACCAAACAAGGAATGAAAATCTGGAGAAGAAGATTGCAATCAGACAGTTATTTTCCAAAGGACAAGTTTTTTTCAGTCAGTTTTTCTACCTTTTGGATTAGTCAGTCCTTGGGATTATTGATTTGTAATAACACTAGCCATTCACGAAACCAGATACTGGATGGATTTTGGCCCTTCTTTTGGTTCTCCTGCAGTACATGGTATAGAGCTCTGAATATATGTTCAAAGATGCTGTATGAAAGATCACATCAATCTGTTCCTAGCCGCCCTTACATAGGGTATAAAGTTCAGTGCAGAGAGGTGGCCTGGTAGATCGCTTGGTGGGTGAGGGTACGCTGTCCTTGTGGCCCCAAGCCAGCAAGTGCCTGAAGGGGCCTCATAGAGATGATGGCTGGGAACTAGGTGTGTGCCTGAGGATTCACATTTTGGGATATAGGGCAAAATGGAAATTCCTTACTGTTTCATGAAGTTCTCTCTTTATTTCCCTCTCCTACCCTACAAAAGACAGACTCTTTTCTTCCCTTGGAAATATTTTGTGAAGTCACAGCAGTCTTTAGGCCTCCTAATTTTCATCTTCATCTTTTGTCAAACAAAATAGTTATAATATTTACAGTCTTGGGGAAGGTGAGGAAATATGTGGTTTCCCCAACAGTTGAAGTGAAGAGGTTCCTGTGTCTGAATCCCAACTCTCAGGGACTCTCTCCTATGTGCATAGTTATTCTAGTCACCTGCCAACTGGAGCAAAATTCTGCTCTTCAACATAGGAGACAATTTTCTGGTTGAATAACCTCAATGATCTCCATTGCTTCACAAATTAGCCCTTTTCATTCTTGGACCACTTTAGTCATGGGAAAGATTTTTCTTTATTTGATGTATAGTGGACATACAGTGTCACCTTAGTTTCAGGTGTACAACATAGTGATCAACAACTCTATATGTTATGCTGTGTTCACCACAAGTGTAGCTACTGTCTGTCACCATACAACACTATTACAATATCATTGACTATGTTCCCTTTGATGTCCCTTTTATTCCCATGACTTATTCATTCCATAACTGGAAGCCTGTATCTCCCACTCCACTTCACTCACTTTTCCCTTCCTCTCTCTCCCCTCCCCTCTGCCTACCACCAATTTATTCTCTGCATTTACGGGTCTGTTTCTCCTTTTGCTCTTAGAGTCTCTCATAGTTTGAAGGAAGTTCTCCTGGTTCCTCTTACTCTTTCTTTGGGTCACATATCCACCATTTTTTTCTGGCTATTCCTTCTGGAATATGGTTACTGGACCTCATTGCTATTTTTACTTTCCCTTCTTAGTACATACTATTGTTTTTCATTGCCCCCCTTAACATGATTATTCCACCTGCTTCATATTATGTCTCAGTTTTTTCTTTTATTTGTTCCAAGGGTCTATTTATTTTGAAAGAAATCTTAAGAATTATATGACCAAGAGTATATATTAAATAAGGTTAATAAATTAGATACAGGAAACGTAGGGCAAAAGAAAGAAATGAAAACACACCTGTTGATGACTGCTAATTACTTAATGTAATTGTAAAAGCTGTTAGTTACTTAATGTAATTGGGTTTTTTTTCAATAGTTTGAGATTCCTGGAAGCCAAATTAATGAGGAAACATAGTAAGTTATATAGATCTTGTGACCAGAATAGAGAAATCATTTCAGTTCTTTAGAAGAGGCTATGTTTTCCCTGGGGGTATTCTAAAATGTGTTTCTTACATGGATTCTTTATAGCACACAAAACATAATGAAAATGACCTCTGCGGCAGTCTGAAAAATGCAACAGTCATGTTCACATGACTTTTTTTTTTTCAAGATTTTATTTATTCATGAGAAACACTGAGAGACAGAGAGGCAGAGACACAGGCAGAGGGAGAAGCAGGCTCCATGCAGGGAGCCTGACGTGAGACTCGATCCTGGGTCTCCAGGATCATGCCCTGGGCTGAAGGTGGCGCTAAACTGCCGAGCCACCCGGGCTGCCCCACATGACTATTTCTTATACTGATCTTCAGTAGATGCTCTTGGCATAACATTCTCTTTCTTAGCACTCTCCACCATTTTCTGACCCTAAATATTCTTCCCACTTCATGTGATAGTCTTTGTGAATTGAATATTGTACACATAGAACCCTTTCTCCAAGGCAAATGTGTACCCCAAGTTATGGATTTGGTTGCTTTTGATGATGATCCATAGCACTTATTTTTTCATCTTTGATTTGGGTCCATTTCTGTATAGTTGGAGTCATACTAGGAAAACTAACAATTGTTAATTTTAACAATTATGATTATGTTGGGGGGGGGATGTAAATCATACTTAATGCCTCAGCTTCTTCTTTACTTTCTTCCAGAGAGTTTAGATTGGTTTACAGTCAGAGTTACTGCAGTTAGGACCTTGAAAGTGGGACAGGATTGTGCTGCTGTATAAAGAACCCTCCCCTGGGGAATGGGAGTGTCCCTTTGACCACGGGAAGGGACGTCCAGTTCCAGGAAACACTTGCCAAACCCCAGAGATTGCAGGCCTACTGCCCATCCATTATTATCATCATTATTTAACGTCTTTCAAAGGTCAGAGCCAAAATAAATGGTCTGTCAGCCAAGTGAGCGACACCAGCCTTTACCACAGGCATTGGAGGCCCTTTTGGTATTTAGTAGCAATGACTTGGGTCATATTCTTGTCTGATTCCATCATTGTGGCTGGGCTTCTGCTTTCTGCTGTCTTGCCACAATTAAAAAAAAAAAAAATTGGCAGTTCTCTCACCAGCACCCTCTCCCTCCCTCCCCTCAGTAGTTACTTGGTATGTGTTTGCTGCTTTCTTTCTTTCCTCTTTTATAATTTAAACAATGAAACCGGTTGAATTAATTGTGAGTGATAAAAGTACTCAGGGAGGCTTTATGGGGCTCCTGAATTTTGGGTTCTGGTCCACCTCTGAAATTCTGTTCCCCTTTGGAATAGTATTGTGGTCAAAAGCATAGAGCTAAAAGTCTGAGTTCAAATCTGTCACTTACTAGCTGAATAATACTAGACGATTTACTTCTCTATGCTTCAGCTTCTTCCGTATAAAATGGATTTAATAATAAAAACCTCCCTCATGGATTTGAACTTTGATAGTGCATAAAAAGTGCTTGAAACAGTGTCTGTCTCAATGTGCAGAAGTTATTATTATTAGGTTGTTATTATTAGGCTGCAGAAATCATACCAAGATGTCAGTTTTATATTGAGAACACTCCGGGTTGAGGTTGTTTGGGAAGGAGGTGCTTAGGATTGTATGTGGAGATGGATAATAGGAAAGCCCCCCCACTCCTAAGCCCCAGACCATCCAGTGAAATGGATTATTTTTTTCATCTGGGCATTAAATGGAGTGAAATTATGATAACTTAGAAGTGTCTGCATCCTAAGACTCATGGCAAACTTCATTGTTCATTCTAACAGAAAGGGTGTTCAGTTCAAGCATGCATCAATTTTGCTCCATCTGCTTACCAGGGCCCAGTATCCGGCAGAGCCTCTGTTGCCTGAGGCAGGGGAACAAGGTAGCCTTGTGGACTTTGAACTAGACCTATCTGGCTCTGAATATTAGGTTAGCTTGTTGACCTTTTTAAGTTTCAATTTCTTTCTCTATAAAATAGCAATTATAATTCTGACATTTCAGGGATGTTTTAGAGACTAAAAAATATGGCACATGTAAAACACCCCACATTGTGTCTGGCCTTAGGAGACAGTTGCTTTGTTAGCTTCCTTCCCTTTCTTCTCATTCTTCCTTGTCTGCTAAGTTTATTAAGAAAACCTCAGTGTAGGAAATAATTTAGAGGAGTGCTTTCAAATTTAACGTGGGGTATCTGGGCTTTTGTTAAGCTACAGATTCTGATTCAGCAGGTCTGGGGTGGGGCCTGAGTCTGTACTTCTCATCAGTCCCCAGGTGACACCAACGCCGTGTCTGAGGCCCTCACAGCAGCACAGTTCTGTATTTCCTCTCTTTGCATCTCATGATCACCTTTTAGCTTCATGTTAGTTTTTTAATAGTCTTGCTATACATGTGCACTTCTAGGATCATCATTTGGAGAAATAGCAAAGGCTGTATGTTATCACGCCCCCCCAGAGCATTCTCCCTTGTCCAGCGTAGGCAGCAATGGTTGAGGTTTAGGAGAAACCTATCTTAGACATTTTGTCAGAATTACCATGAATCTGGGCTCCCAAACTGTTTTCCATAAAATACTGTGCTCCTGTCTATTGACAGTCTTCTTTCTGAATCTGGGTCCCTCCATGCTCCATGATGCAGATTGCAGGTCAATTAGGTTGGGGAAGTGGTCTTTGTCTGTCTCTTTAGAGTTTGGGGGGAGCTGACTTGAAGACTGTGCTTCTGCCCTCACTAAGCACCTCAGATATTTTTAGAGCTATGTGTTCCAATTACTAGCCTTCTTCAGGTTTATTAGATTATGTTCTCTCCAATGCACACAGATGGAGGAGTCTACCTTTGTTCTTTTTAATTTTTTATGATACATACTTGTGAGTGCTTGTGGCATATTCTTTGATTGGTTCTAGATTTTATTAGGTTTTTCAGATTTACTTTTGAGAACCTTCCTCACTGTTGTTTCTCTGTAGCATTGGATTTAAAAAAAAAAAAGATTTTATTTATTTATTTGAGAGAGAGAAAGAGATAACAAGACAGCTTGAGCAATGGGGAGAAGAAGAAACAGGCTCCCCTCTGATCAGAGAGCCCAAAGTGGGGTTCGACCCCAGGACCCCTGAGATCATGGCCTGACCTAAAGGTAGATGCTTAACCCCACATTGGATCTTTTAAATATTTTAACTCCTTTTTTTTTTTTTTTCCTTCCCTGCATTACTTACTGGAACTTCTTTTAGCCTGAACCATCATTAGGGTCAGATGCATTTGCTGTGTGCATTTTGGGAATTGGCCCTTATTGTCCTCAGGCAACTTTTCTTGAAGTAAAAAAAATGCAAAAGTGACTAATCTCTTTGGGTTATATCCCTTTGAGTTAGAGATGTGAAGAAGAATAGCCTCTTTTTTCTTTTCTTTTCTTTTCTTTTTTTTTGGACACTCCAAAGTGTCTACAAGTTAGAGCTTGGTCATCAGCCATGTTACAACACAAAGCAAGTCTACATCAGTCTCTTTTAGGCTTACCTTGATCCTATTTCATGAAGAGTTTCTCTTACCTGGCTGGGGTCTACCTAATAGGTTTGCCAGCATGGGGAATAATTTGAAAATAGTTCCAGGTAAGAACCCAGGTATTTGGAAAGTTTAGATGGAGAAATATTACAGTGGGAGAAAAATAGGGAGAATATTTGATATAAAGAAAAGTCAGAGGAGCCATTAATATTTTCACCTTATCTAGATATATTAGAGCCATAAAGAAAACCGCACACTCAATAATAAAGGACAGAGTACAAAGGTGTATGGAAATCCAGGACTACTTGTAGCTGAGTTGTTATTGGCCTTGGACCTGAAAGTGACCTTGGCCCAGAAGGGTCTGACCTCATTCTTCTTCCCTCACACATTTAACTTCCCTTTTTCCTACCAGAGCTTTGTGTTGGAAGAACCTAATGGGAAGCAGGATGCGGTGGGAGCCTCTTGATACAGTTCATGATGGGAAGCCTCCTGGGCCAGATAGCAGGATGAAGGTGGGTGGACAGAAGACCTAGAGGGGCAAATAGCTGACTGGCACACTAGTTTTACACTTTCTTTTGAAGGACTTGGTCACTTGAAGATAATATCAATATTGTGAGCTCTTTGAGGGAAGACACTGGCCTTCCCACACTTATCTGTGGAACACTATTTAAAGGATTGTTGAGTAAATGAATGGGGCTGTTCACTTCCTTCCTTTCTCTTGACTTGCACTTGGGGTGGCCAACAATAGCTGGATAATGCTCTTGGCTAAGGTCTTGTGTTCTGAATAGCAAGGCTTCTTATAGTCATGGCTAACTAACTCAAAGAGATTAACACTTCCTGCTTATGTAATTATTCTACTTTTAACAATCGCATTAATAAAATTGCTAAGCAAAGATAGAATTTACTGTATTAATATCTTGAGTCTTTGTTTTATTGTTTTTATAAACATCCAGATTTACGTAGGCAACATGTTCATGAATCTATAGCCCTTCTCAGTGACTTTTTTTTTTTTTTTTAAGATTTATTTATTTATTCTAGAAAGAGGGAGACAGAGAAATAGCATGTGAGACTGGTAGGGAGGGGCAGAGGGAGAAGAAGACCAGCAGACTCCCTGCTGAGCAGGGAACCCAATGCAAGGCTCCATCCCATGACCCTGAGATCATGACCTGAACCAAAATCCAGAGTCAGACGCTTAACTCACTGAGCTACCCAGGCACCCCCTTTCTCAGCAACTATTAAATCTAGCCCTGTTATTTCTCCTTTTACCCATGCCCCACTGGCCAGCAGATAGTCAAGCTGTTTCATTTGGGAACTCATGTGACTTTTGATTCTTTCCGAGGCTGCTTCAACAAAACACACAAAGGGATAAATTAGCTTCATTAACTATCTTCAGTAGCTTTAAAAGGAAGTCAATGAATAATGCTGGGTTTCTCGTAACTGTCCAGAGAGCAGGAAAATAGAAACAAGTTTATTAGCCCTAAATTTTGGAAAAGTTCCTCATGCTATCAAATTGTCATCCCTAATGATTCTCAGATATTAGTATTTTGCGGAAAAGGATAGAGCTAAATGCTGCAGGTGACAAGCTTGGAGGCACCTGGGGTTCTTGAAGTATTCAGGTGTAAGGGCAGAAGAAAATACATTGGTGGGAAGGAGAATGAGTCCCTTTTCACGTAGAGCTCTGCTATTCTTGCCTCAGGGTTCTCAGGGCTGTGTGTATGTGGTGTGGGGAGATAGAAAAAATGGGGGAACCTCAGAATACTATAAACAACCAGGAAAAAGATGACTTTATCCTTTGTTAAATTAAGTTGGATCCTCAAATTCTATTTGATCTTTCTTTGGAGTTCCAATAGGTTTCTTCACATACACTTTGCTAATAATGTATTTTTGACAGATTATTCTTTTTCTCATGAAATCTCTTGCTATTTTACATTCTTCAAATGTGAATAGAGTATTGATTATAACTCTTGGAAGACTTTTTTATAGTTCTATTTCCAGGGTCCCCAGAGACAGAATAGGCATGGCTAGCTCACCTGAATCCCTCACCTCACCCAGAATGATAGGCATTTATGCTCCCATTTACACCCCCTGCTGGTAAAGTCACTCCATTAATGTGTTTCTGAGTTTAGGTCATGACATCTCTGGCTGAGGCTATGGACCTACAGAAGAAACATGCCATTTTCTCCCCTTAATCAGGATTTGAGATTTAAAAAAATTTGTTTCTAATTTCTTCACATGTCATTTTATTTATTTATTTTAAAGATTTTATTTATTTATTCATGAGAGACACAGAGAGAGAGAGAGAGAGAGAGAGGCAGAGACACAGGCAGAGGGAGAAGTAGGCTCCATGCAGGGAGCCCGACATGGGACTCAATCCTGGGACTCCAGGATCAGGCCCTGGGCTGAAGGTGGCGCTAAACCGCTGAGCCACCCAGGCTGCCCCACATGTCATTTTAGATTTGATCTTTTTGCGTTTGGTATGGGGGTGAAAGGCTAGAGCCACTGGAAAAGTTGCTTGTAGGCCTGCAGTTGAAGTTTCTACTACAAGCATGTTTTGTTTGGCAGGCAGGGACTCCTCCCCACAATAATCCCATAGCTAGAGAGGTGAGTATTTTTCTCTGTAGTATGGATGGGGGGTTATATAGCAGAGTGATTAAGAGTATAGGCTCTGAAGTTTAGTTAGACTAAACTGCTTCAAATGGAGCACACACTCTCCTATTTGTCTCAGGCTCTATTACAGACTATTGTTGAATTAGTTCTCCTGGGGGCATCCAGAATCTTTCACATTCTATCTTTTCCTAAACACTTTTAAAAATGTTCTGTATTCCAGAATAATTATACCTGTCTTTACTTTTGACTTGGGACTGAGTTACTTGTGTAAATCAAATGATTCCTTTTTTTATTATGTACAGATAATAAAATTAACAACTGTATAGTTCTTTAGAGCTTATGAGGTATTTTTATTTAACTCACTGGATTATCACAATAATCGCATAGCTAGAGAGGTGAGTATTTTTCTCTGTATTATGGATGGGGGGTTATATAGCAGGGTGATTAAGAGTATAGGCTCTGAAGTTAGACAATTTGAGATTGAATTTCTGGTTTCATAATTACTAGCTTAGCCTTAGCTAATAAACCCACTTGTTTCCTCATCTGTAAAATGAGTATATACTACCTATCTTATAGGGTCATTATAAGAAGTAAATAATTCATACAAAGTAATTAAACACTGCCTGGCATATAGTAAGTGCTCAATAAATCTTAACTGCAAAACTGTCATCCTCATTATTAGTAATAGTATATGAAGAAATGGAAACTCGGAAAAATGAAGAAATCTAAGATCACAACAACTAGTTGGCAGGAGCGCTGGGGCTTTAACCAAGGTTTGAAGGTGTTTGGTACTTTTTTCCTCCATATTTACTACTGATTTCCTCATGCACCCTGGAGAGACTGTAAAGTGAATCATCTTTTTTTTCATTTTTCAGCTTCCTTATCTTCATTTTCTTTTGTTTCCTCACGTTTAGAACTCTTGAGTATTGTCTGTCCAGTCATGGGAACTATCTGTCAGAATTCAGCAAGGTGTAGGGATGTTCACATCCCTACAGGATGGACTCTCATCCCTGCAGGTGGACTCTCCTTGACACAGAGCTATTAGGAGATTCTGGGGTCCCCCCAAATTCTGTCCAGAAATAGTCTGGAAAAATCAACATCCTGTTTAAAGTAAAAGGATCCTATTGTTGCCACATGGAAGACATTTTTAAAAACAATAAATAAGCATATATTTCTCAGTGCATTAGTTCTTTCCTCTTAAAGGGGAGAATACTTAACTTCTAGTGATCTCATTTGTCATTTCACATCCCTTTGAGGTAGTGAAAAAAGGGGTTATATTATCTTCAAGGGTGTGGGACCAGGAGAGGAGTAACGAAGTCCAGTGTGAAAAGAACATAGGCTATGGAGTCAGGCAGATGAGATTCAATGGGCTCTTCCATTTTCTGTTATGAATTCAAGTACCATTTTCCTCATCTGTGTAAGGAGGATAAGCAGAGGAGATACTGCTCATAAAAGAGACCATGCTAGGTACTTTTTTTTTTTTAAGATTTTATTTATTTATTCATGAGAGACACAGAGAGAGAAAGGTAGAGAGGTAGGCAGAGGGAGAAGTAGGCTCCAGGCAGGGAGCCCGATGTGGGACTTGATCCTGAGACTGCGGATCATGCCCTGAGCCAGGGGCAGGTGCTCAACCGCTGAGCCACCCAGGCATCCCTAGGTACTTAATGTGTAAAAGTGACTGCTACTGATATTGGGGACATGAATTTTAACATTGGCTGAGGGTGACAGAGAGACTCAGGTGTCATCATTCTTAACTCGGTGCTGTGTGGACTTCTTCATATTGTTTCTCTACATTTTAAAATCTAGCTGTTTTGATCTTTTATTTGGTGCTTTGTTTTTAAATATACCTATTATGGACAGGTCACTGGCTCTGTGTATTTAGCAAGGCCATGCACAATGCCCAATACGTCAAAGTCCCAAGTTTACCTCATGTCCCAAGTTAATGTTAGTGAATCCACATGACCAACAAGGAGTATGATACAGAATCTCTCAGATGGTATTGGGGCAGCGATTCTCAGAAAGTAAAAGCAGCAGGTATTTATTATTTACAATGTTGCTCAGCATTGTGTAAGGTAGGGGACACAAAAGAGACACCAGACTTTTTGTGTCTTTTAAAAGACTAACAATTTTCCAGGGAAAACAGATGTGACCGAAACCTGACACAATTAAGTACAGTAATAAACACCATGTGATTCAGTCGCATTAGGTAAGTGGGCTCTTGTAGGCTGGTGGGTAAGAAAACAAGTAAACTCACACTTAAAGCATGGTTTGATAAATACGAATAGAATAATATGCAAGGATGCAGAGGAGGTGCCATGTAGTGTGGGTTCCAAGGAGAGGCCATGCTTCAGTTGATCCTGATGAGGGGGGGATGCTGGAGAGAGAAGTATTGAGTGAGGAGGACTGAAAACCACATTTTGAAAGGCACTGAGAGATGAGAAAGTCTAAAGAATAGCATTTGTTCAGCATTCTTGATGGTCCGAACTTAGGTTTTCCAGAGTTATTGGTAGGAGAGCAGACGGGAGAAGTGGGCAAGGGATGTCATTAAAGACATTGTGTTTTTATGGATTAAAGACATTTTGAGAAGTATGAGCATCAGGTTGTTGGCAACCAAGCAGGCCAGAGATGATTATATCAGTGTTTCAGAATGATCACTCTGGGAAGATCTTCTAGTAGAAACAGGTAAGAAATAGTAAGGGCCTGAATCAAGTCTTAGGAGAGAGAAAAAATGAATGAACGAATGGTTGAATAAAAGAGTGAGTAAATGAATAACACTAACTCTAAGTGTTGTAGAAGTTCAGAGAATGGGGATGCCATAGTAGGAACAGTATTTGAGGAAGACTGTATGATGGAGAAAGATTTGAGTGGTCAGCCCAGTAACTTGCCCATACTAGGTGATTGGAAGTAATACTAGGTTGCACAAATGTGTGAGATGGTCAAGTAGACAAATTTAATTGGAAAAGAATGGTAGATAATATGATTTCATATGCAAATTAGTTGCACATTTTAGAAAGCTTTGAAATGCCAGATTGAGGAGCTTAAACTTATTTAATTAATCAGTAGAAAGCCACTGAAGATTCTTAAACACATATTTTGACATATTCGGTTTGGATTAGAACTGTGTGTGTTGAGCCTCTTCATCATGGTTGGAGGAAGATGTGTCTAGAGAAATGATGCCAGTTCTGATTCTTATATTTAATGGAAATGCGACAGAGACAACATTAATTTGGACTGGAAGATAAAGTTGAGATTTTTGGTGATACTAGTCTACAGAGGGTTGGAGCAAGTGGAAAGATGGAAGAAACTGCTTGCCTGATCAAGTCTTTTCTGGAGAGTGAATACAGGGCATGCACAGCCAATATCTCATTCCATCCCACTGCAAACATTAATTCATTATGCTATGTTTTCCTAGTGAATTCAGTGGTAGCTTAGAGTCCTTGTTAACACAATACTTCAGGCAACTTTTGTCAATTGACATTGGAATTCAAGCCTATCTGTCATACCTGAACTAAGAAATGAATAAGAAATTATGGCTGTACTCACAGTGCAAATCAATTTTTACTCTTTCAGGTGGAACTTGCAGAAATCTGTGCCAAGAGCGAGCGTTATATTGGCACTGAAGGAGGAGGGATGGACCAGTCCATATCATTTCTTGCAGAAGAAGGAACTGTAGGTGATATTGAGCTATTTGGAAATATCAACTAGGCAAAGTTCATATGGAGAGGAAGGCCTTGAGATCTTGCACATGATTGACTCTGGGCAGCTAATTCTATTAGATTCTATTCTAAATGGTATTGCTCAACTACTTTGTAATTCAGGGCTGCTACCAGTTCACCTATTCTGTTTCATGTTGATCACATCTTCCTTAGGCTTCCGGAATCATACCTCACATCTGTTTTTCTCTTGTGCCTAGTTTTTCTCCCTTCTATTTCTCTTATTAAGACGAGATTTCTCAATGCCCTAGTTATTAAGATTACCTTTCCTGCTCTTCTCCCAAATCACTTCATCTCATGGCATTTTCATAATCTCATGTTGGTTTTAAACCCAAATGTTAACTTCTCTTACCACATACATTCATAATCCCTCTTTTATAATTTACTTTTTGGGATCATTTTTCTCTGTCAACATTTTTGGGGCTTCCGTGGTGGGGAAAAGAATGTTGACAGTAAGCCAGGGGTGAATTCCTTAGCTGGATACCACTTCCCCTTGGCTATAACTCCCTTAGGCAGAGTAGAAGTTTTGGGTGTTGCCCATAAACTGTCTATTTCCAAAATAGAAACAGACATTTCTTTAAAATCTTTTCTTAGTTTTTCATCAGATTCTTACAGGCTTGGCTATTTTCCAAGAATACCTGGATTTCTTCTTATTAAGAATATTTATTGTTGATTCCTCCAAGCTAAAGACATGAACCATAAGGATATGTGGTTTAATGTTAAGAAAATACTCTGGGTGTTTTGGATGAAACCTGACAGGCAGACATGGTGGCAAGAGTCCTGATGTTAATGTAAGTTAGCTATAGAGTCTGAACAAAGTCCAAATTCTTTGAGCTTGCAAAGCACTTCATAATGTGGCTCCTGCTTTACCTCTCCATTCTACTCTCTCACCAACTCTCAACCCTCAAATTGAGCTCCAGCCAAATTTCAATAAAGCTCAATTAATACTTCATGGTTGTGTTTTTTCTTGTTGGTCTTTTTTTTTTTTCTTTGCCTCTGAACTTGTGTATGTTCTTCTCTCTTTTTTGATATCCTATTTGGATCAAGAAATCCTTTGTCTGCCCTACTCTTGCTTATCCTTTAAGATAGTGTAGATTTCTCTTTTTTCAAAAGAGCCTGCACTAAGTGATTATATGCTTCAATGATGTTCTATAAAGCACCCTGCACTTTGCTACCTTCGTAATTTTGTCCATTTGATTGTCTTTCCTGCTAGATTGTAAGTTCTACGAGGGCAGGCACAGTGTCTTGTTCACTGTTGTAGCTCCAATGCCTACTATAATGCCTGGAAGTCAGTAAACAATATTTGAATTGAATGAGTGCATTTTTAGGAAAAATTTTTGCTAAGGTAAATAAATAGATAAATGATTAAACATTTTCTGGATTCTAATACCTTATATCTCACCTGTCATTTTTCTTTCAATAGGCCAAATTGATAGAATTTAGCCCTCTGAGGGCAACTGATGTGAAACTCCCAAGCGGAGCAATATTTGTGATTGCCAACAGTTGTGTGGAAATGAATAAGGCAGCCACTTCTCATTTCAATATCAGGGTGATGGAGTGTCGGCTGGCTGCAAAGGTATGAACTTGGCAAACCAGTGAAACTTGGAGTAGACTTTCTCTTATCCTTTTTCCTCTTATTTTTTTCTCTGCTACTTTGTCTCTTTCCCTGAAGTTTAGGGCATCATTCTGACTATAGCAGTATTCTAAATGAAGGTCTTTGGGAAGAGAGCAATTTGATTCCAAACTCAGGAGATAAATAAACCTATAAGTGTGCCCTGCAACCTCGAGGTATTTGGAAGCTATATGAACTTCACAGTTGAGTCTCCTAGGGCAGCACAGGGCAGAAGAAGATAGTTTATATCTGTGAAACATAGACCATGAATGAGGTAAGGGTGGAATAAGATAGCTGGAGGTGATATTGATGGGAAGTGACCATAACTGATTTTGTTTCCTCAACAAATGTGATGGTAGCCTCAACACCTGGTCCTCTCAGATGCACCATTTTTGTAGTGGGCCATCACTGGTCACTCTAAAAATATAGGCTTGATATAATGCTCCTGTGCCCAAAAGACTTTTACATGTGTGTAAAGGACACACAAACCAGAAGGGAGTCTTGGCCATTCTCTGTTCTACAGTTTTTTTTTTTTTTTTTTTTTTTTTATTTATTTATGATAGTCACAGAGAGAGAAAGAGAGGCAGAGACACAGGCAGAGAGAAGCAGGCTCCATGCACCGGGAGCCCGACGTGGGAATCGATCCTGGGTCTCCAGGATCGCGCCCTAGGCCAAAGGCAGGCGCCAAACCGCTGCGCCACCCAGGGATCCCTGTTCTACAGTTTAGAAGACCTTGGCTGATGAACCCTTAAATCTACTTAGGAAGTATTCATTGAATACCTATTATATGCCTAGAAGCATGAAGATATACAGAAGGATATAAGACCTAAGAATAGAGAGAGTAGAGTGGAGAGTTAAAAATAGAGGGTTGTGAAATAGGAAATGTTAGTTTGTGATCAGGTGATATGTAAGTTGGTGCTCCAAAAAGTGACACAGAAATGAAATGTTGTGGAGGATCCAGAAGGGTACATGGTATGACCAGAAAGGTGGAGAAAACAGGCTGGGAGCCGGGGAGTGGGTTCTGGCTTAGGAGCTGCACTATGCTTTCTCCTAGTTGAAATGATGGTTTAGAAATTTAAATCTGATCAGATAATTCCCCTGCTTGCCACCTTTCAAAACTTTTTTATTTCAACTTTTTTTTTTTATTGCCACCTTTTCAACTTTTTTATTTATAAAGAAAATAGTCCTTATCACTGCCTGGAGAGCCTTGCAAGATCTGTTGCCTGTGCACCTCATCCTTTAACTATCTTAGCTTCCCCTATTCCCATTACACTCCAGCCATAATGCTTGTTCCTACCCCAGGGACTTTGCACATGCCCAGAATGCTCTTCCCCTAGCTTTCTTTGAAGTCCAAGTTTAAATATCCCCCAGAGAAGACTTCCTTGACTTCCTTACTTCTAGATTAAGGTATATCTCCCTCATATTTCATAGCTCTTGAACTTCTCAGTTATGGAATTTATCACAATTGTTTAATATCTGTTTCCTCCTTTTCATTCAATTTTATCTGAGAGTCAGGGCTGCATCCATCTTGCTAACTCTTATATCTCTAATGTCTGGCATAGTGCTTAGGCTGAAATAGGCACAGGATAAACATTTGTTGAATAAATGAATGACTACTCCCCATGTTACCTGCCCTTTCATATTTATTTTGATCAATTTCACAATATTTTACAAGTGTATATTGGACTAGTTACTCTGGAGATATGTAGGTGTGGGCTTATCCCTTGGGACTGACTTGCCACTTCATCCTACTCCCACTCCCTGAAGTTGTGAAATTAGGGAGACTAGAGAGATGATGAGCCAGAAAAATAAAAGTTGGGTTTTTTTTTTTCTGGAAAATTTTGGCATTAACATAAAAAGTCATTTAAATGTTTAAAATTGGAATCTACTCATTTAGATAATTTCAAAAAAATTATTAAAAGAAATGTTTTAATATTAAGCTCTTAACAGTATCTGATCAGTGCATATATGAGAAGCAGTGCAGTAAGCTTTTCAGTAGCAAGGCTTCAGTGAACTGTTTTTTCCTTTAGGACAGGAAGAGCTTCCTCTTTCAGGAGATGGAAGAAATTAGTGCCTTATTTGTTTGAGGGCTTATTCGTGCTGACTTTACTTTGAGATTGATGAGTAAGTGTTGCTTTCCTGAGGAGACTTCAAGCATGTACAATGTTTTCAAAGTTTTATCACGAAATGAGATATCCTCTATGAGATCTCTGGGTGAACTCAAGCAAGTATGAGATGTGAAATAGGTTCATGTTGTGACTACTCTCTTCCTGAGATGCAAGGAGAGAGAAAAATGCAGTTGTGGTGCCAAATCTCCAGTAAAAGTTATCAGAATGAGGAAATGGTCTGAGAGTTAACTGGAAAAAAGGCATCTCTTTTGGAAGTAGTCGTGTCTGAAAACCTTAATGCACTGCAGAACCTCTTCAAGAACAAGAGTTGATAGCTCCATATGAGGCTTTGAGGTACTCTGCTCAGGGAAATTGGCATCTGAATTTTGCTTTTTGCTGCACACTCCTCCCAATTGGGCATACTCTAAGTTTGTCTCTCTTTTAAAATATGGAAAAAAGAAAAGTGAAAGACTTTATCAAGATGGGAAAATGTTTTCTAAATCATGTGGCTACCAATCACTAGAATCCAAGTGTATAATAAATAAAGATAAAAATAAGCTAAAGATAAAACTACTAATATGATCTTGATGTTAACCATACACTTTTGCCTAGGTGGGGCACCTGGGTGACTTAGTCAAGTGTCCGACTCTTGGTCTCAGCTCAAGTCTTGATCTCCAGGGTTGTGAGTTTAAAAATTGATTTAAAAATAAGTAAGTAAGTAAATAAACAAGGAAATATTAAAAAAAAGAATATACTTTTGCCTAGGAACATAGGCTGGAATTCTGCTAAGTATATTTTCCTTATAATATGGTTCTATTCTTTTATTTATATGTGAATGAATATAATATTTGTTTGGAAATGGTCTCTTAAGTTGAGAAATAAACCTCCCATGTAGGAGGTTAAGCATCTGCCTTCAGCTCACATCATGATCCCAGGGTCTTGGGATGGAGCCCCATATCAGGCTCCCTGCTCAGCAAGGGTCTGCTCCTCCCTCTCCCTCTGCCCGGCACACCCCCCCACTCCCCGCACATGTACTCTCTCTCTCTCAAATGAATAAATCTTAAAAACAAAAAAACAACAAAAAAAAAACCTCCCATAAAAAAGGTAAGGAACATTGTCTTAATCTGGACAAACTTTCTGTTTTCAGAAAGTAAAAATGAAGTGTCAGGGCAGAAATGACTAATCAGAATAGTTCTGAAAATGAGACAGATCAGATGGGGCTTTACATGGCAAAACTGTAATGAAGGACACTTATTTTTCCACTCCTCCTACCTCTCCAAGATCCTTTTATGAAACTGAGTATCTTTTATATCTACTTAACACAAGGAAGTATGGTGAACCCGTGAAGATGGTTTTTCTTTGTTTTGCTTTAATGTCGATAGTGTCATCTCTATCCTCAAGTTTCCCTCCTGTCCCTCTTTCTCTTTCTCTCTCCTCCTCCTATTCCAGTAGTTTCCAAAAACTAATTGATGAAGATTCATTGAAATTCAGAGTCTTATAGAGCCATTTGAACTAAAATTAAAAACGTTTCAAAGCAAACTCAGTAGAGATTTATAATTACTACTTACGTGATACTTTTAAGTGAAGCACATTTTTATGTTCTTAAATTAACAAAGTGGCCAAAAATCTTTAATGAGCACAATTTTTTCATACTTTACATACATTTAGTGGCTTAAACTTTTCCAGAAATGTTTTATGTTTATGAAAGAGAGTATCCCTTAATTATATTGAGGGATAAAATGTGTGATGCTGATAATGAGTATTATGGGAAGTCAAAAAGGGAAGAGAAATTATTCTATTGCTTTTGCATACCCTGAGCTCCTTGTGGCAACAAGTGAAGCAAAGAAGGAGAGAATTTCATGTGGTCCTTTGGCACTTCAAGGAAATTTTACAGTGTGATTCTTCATAGAGCCTGTTTGGTCAGGGCTGTCACTCGCCCAGTTTTCTTAGCTTCTGCCACTTAATGGTCAATATGGAATTTATTCTCTGTCTAGTGACAGAATGTGAGAAGTGGGCATAATGTCAGGGCTTTGGCAGTTCCCTTGAATTTCGGTGGAAAAAACCTAAATCCCTAGGAATGTGGCCAGTTTTGCTCAGCACCATTGATTCAGTAGAGCAAACCCTGCCTAGACTCTAGTGCGGAATATTCCCACTAGAGGGAATGGAGGGTCCACGCCACAGGGTGGGGGACACTTATGTTGGGGAATACGGTCCATATGTTTAGTGGGACCAGGTTATGGCAGCGCCTTCAGGGCTGCACTGAGGATCAACCAGGCTTGGTTCTGGAAGCAGTGGGTTGCTGCTAATGTTGTTAGAAAGGTATTTGGTGTATTAACCTGGCAGCAGGAATTTTTGCCTTGGTGGTGGAGAAGTGAGGATGGGATAAAAAGGGAAGAATATGAGAAAAACTGTGACTGAGCCTATATACGGGGCTGAGTATAAGGCTCTCTAGGACTGGGTTTCTGTCCTCCTTTGGGCATGAAGCTTTCACCAGCTACTCTCCCAACTCCAGTTAGGCTAAGTGTCCTTCTATGTGCTCTCACCACATCCTGTATTTTTCCATTATAGTAGTTTATCACAATTGGGTTAAGTTCTTCACAGTGTGATTCTTCTTGAATACCTGCCTCCTCTGGTCGACTGTGAGCTCTCTGTGGTCAGGAGCTGCATGTGCTCTTCACTGTTGGGTGCCGAAGGCCTGGACAGTGGTGTATGTTCAGCAAACTCTCATCGAGTGCAGGAATGTGAGAATGGAGGAAAAGTGTTGATTTGATAAGCTGCAGTTTCAAGCTTAAATGGTGGGGTGGAAAGCATGGTGCTGCCACTGGTAGGTTTACAGAAGGTTGGGTGGAAAGTGACTGGAAAATGAGGGGCGGTGACACCTCCCCGTTGCGTTTTCACATGGGTGGTTAGGAGTACATCTGAAGAAAAAAAAAATAAATAAATAAATAAATAAAATAAATAAATAAAAAAAGGAGTACATCTGAAGGCTGTCCCCTTGTAGCACGTGTATCTCTGGGCTTGGGGGAATGACCTTCAGATGTATTTATTTGGAGATAACAGTCAAAGCCAAGAGCTAAGTTCTGTTTGCTGAGGGAAAGAATGTGGCAAGAAAAGACCGGAAGGCCAGGGGTTAAACTTGGAAGGCGAAGTCAATTAGGGGAAAAATGAGTCATGGGAAGAAAGGTGCGAGGACCAGAGAAGTGAGAAAGAGACCAGGAAAATCCAGCTCTATCGAAGCAATAAAACAAGGAATTTGAAGAAGGTAGGCACTGAAGAGCACCAGAAGTCACTGACTTATTAAGGGCGAGAGGGCTGAGAGAACTCCAGTGGCTTCAGAAGTGGTTTGGGAGATAAGAAAAGACCATTGGGAGGCCTCATTCGGTGGTGAGAGTGGCTACTGAGGGCCTAGACTGTGGGCCACTGGTTGACAGTGAAAGAGTGGCAGAGATGGAGAGCAGTCTCATTAGGATTAAGGATTCCCAAGACGGCAGACACCTGTATATATTTGAAAGCATGGAAAAAAGTATCAGGGGAGTGAGAACTACCTAGAGGAGCAGGGGAATGTGGGGAGGGAAGGAAACTTGACTTTCACAGAAGTCCCTCTTCCAGGCCGGGTTACGTGCTAGGTATTTTTATTGTTCTCTTATTTAATCTTCACAGTAGCTTGTGAAGTAACCATTAAGTTTAAGTAGGCCATTTTATATCCTGGGAGTGGCAGGCCAAGGTAGGCTGTGACCTGTTGTAAGTAAGTGCAGGAGTCCTGGTCTGTCTTCAGCCCTGCTCTTTCCATTGTGCCCCTTGGGAATGAGGCGCGCATGAGATCCAGAGTATGATGTTTGGGGATGCCAGGAAGTGCTGAGGGTGCGGTGAGAACGGTAGTAGATCCATTCTGCACAGTTGTGCAGGTTTCTTCAGATTTATCCTATAGCCTGGAAACTGACATGGAGCGCAGACAGTGGGGATTACTAACGTCGGGGAAGGTCAACGTGGTAGTTTTCATGACGGTGATGAGTAGAACATATACTCGAAAGTCACCAGCCACTAAGGAATACTGGAGAACAGCTCTATGTAGTTGGAAGGGGGAAAGGAGGATATAAGCAAAAAATAAAAGCAGTCACGATAAAAGCAACTACATATGATCCCATTTATGTGACACTATATGTGTGTAGGTGTGCAGAAAGTTTGCATAAATATATAATAGTATGGTTATCAGAACAATGGTTGATGGTTATCTTGTTGGGGTAATTACAGATGATTTATTTTACTTTGTATTTTTTTGTACTTTGACCTGGTTTGAGCTTTTTTTTTTTTTTTTTTTTTGGTTTGAGCTTTTTGAAATTTTAAAAATAAGCATGTGATTTATATAAACAGAAACAAAAACAACATAGCAGCTTTTGTTGTGTGTACAACAGCTTGTTCGATGAATTGTTGTTTTTAGAGGTAACTCAGAGGAGGGATTAGACATTTTAGACTTTGCTGACCAGGTGAAGAAAAGACTTGGTACTTTTCCCATTGCTTTGGTAACACTGCTAAATGTGATGGGAAAGTCAAAGAGAGGTAGATTCTGACCGGCAGGCTCCTAAATTAGAGTGCATATCTTAGCACTCTCCTAGCACGTCCTCTGCCTGGAGCTCCAGCAGCTCTTCCAGACTGAAGAGCAGTCTGGCAGGATCTGAGCTCTGAGTTTGCATCTGAGACAACCTGGAAGTGGTAGGGAGCTAATATACTTGGAAGTAGCCCTCAAAGGATGATGGATAAGAGTTAGTGGGTAAATATCCCAGCTTCCTTGTTACAGAGGGCCCAGAAGACCCAGCCTCACCTGTCCATATCACTGCACCTTGAATTGGCTTTTCCTGTCCCACTCTCCACTCCTCTACTGGCATCTTGGAATCATCCTTCCCCCTAAATCCTTGCCTCAGGGTCTGCTTCTGAGAGACACCAACCTGAGACAGGATCCTAGCACTATTTATCTGCCTCTTTCTGAGACTATGGACAAAACACTTGTTGCCTGCCTTCTTGCCCATAGAGCATGGAACAGGTTCAGGAACCTCCCAGAGGTGGTATCTGATATGAATACTTAACACTTGCAGTGGTGAAAGAAAGTGGTGAATGTTGACAAAGAACTGCTTTCTCTTATTTCCCCACCCTGTTACAAGTGGGGAACTTAGTGATGAAATGACCCATAGCCCTGACTCATAGCCCTGCTTCATAAATGTGATGTAGGCCAATCACCAAGGCCTCAAGTGGCAAATTCCTTCATGAAGTTCTGTCTTTGAGTGACAGTGATCTTACCCACCCACTTCCCTCATCTGCAAGTCATCCTTCTATGTCCTGAGCCAGATTTCAGAGGGCTTAAGCAGCTTTCCTATTTTGTTCCCACAGTGCAGTGCACTGTTATTCAGCAGTTTATGGCCGTGCAGCTGTCATTGACAGCATGTGGTAGATTTCATCCTTAATTGAAATAACATACCAAATTGGCTATGTGGACCCCTCCACCTGGGCAGGTCCACATAGCCAAGAGCAGATGGGGATATTGCTGGAGTGAATTCGAACTTTTGTATGTTAGTACATCTCTGTGGAAGGAAAGCACACAGGGAGGCTGCGTTTGAAAAATAGCCTTGTAGGCAGCAGGCATCCATCCCAGACTTTCTTCTCTCACATCCCTGGCCCAGTTTCCTTGGATCAAGTGCCTGAGGCAGTGCGACTTGTTCAAGTGAGCACAGGGATGGAAACTTGAAGACTGTTGTTGACTAAAAGGTTCATAGGAAGAGCCCAGTCTCATCACTTGGGGGCCGTTCTTTGATGTTTTTCCTTTTCCTTCTTCTTTTTTTAGAGGGAACACATCTATCAAAGTATTTGTTTTTAAATCACTAGAATGTTCATTTCTTTTTTTAAATTAATTAATTTAAAAATATTTTATTTATTTATTCTTGAGAGACATAGAGAGAGAGAGAGGCAGAGACATAGGTAGAGGGGGAGCAGGCTCCTAGAGGGGAGCCCGATGTGGGACTCGATCCCAGAACTCCAGGATCACGCCGAAGGCAGACACTCAGCCGCTGAGCCACCCAGTCATCCCTAGAATGTTCATTTCTACCACAAGTCTTAGTTTGTGCTTAGAAATCCATTTGTAGGACCAGAATAGCAATTTGAACTAGTGTGAGCAGCACTACATTGGTATGGGCCATAACTTAACTGAGATTATGGCCTTGAAGAAGCCAGAAAGAGTTAGAGGACCAGGGTTCAATTTCCAGCTCTGTTTATTACTAGCCTTTGAGCAAGTCATTTATTCTTACTTCTTAAATAGAGTAATAATACCCATCTCACAAGGTTTGTGAAGCTTGAAAGAAATAAAAAGTACATTTTAAATCATACAGCAGTATATAGGTATTAATATACTTCTGTTTGCTTCGTTGTTTATTTCAGCAGGATTTGGATTTGTGTTTTAAGAGAGCATCATTCTAGATTATCAACTTCAGCTCTTTTTCTGTATAAAATCAATATATTGTTTTATGTATGTCTTTATAAGGTTTTTCAGATTATTTTTAGAACACATTAGAGTATAGAATTAGAATATATGAATCAATGAATTAAACAAACGAATGAATCTGTGGAGGTAATCAGTCTAGCGCTGCTCGTAAACACTAAGTATGCTGAGCCATCAAAGTCAGAAGAAAGGTTTTAGCTTTAGTCCTTGCTTTAAAAATGGTACCATGTTCTGGGAAATAATTGAACAGAAAAATATAATTCTTTTTTCTTTTTTCTCAGTTCTGCCTTAAAATCATTAACTCCTTTCAATGTATGAGCCAGAGTTTTAAAAAGAGGTTTAATGAATATAAGAACTGCCACTATTAATATTCTTCAGAAGTGAGTGGCCCTAACCAAAGTTCAATGATCTTTTGGTAAACCCTGCTTCCTGTCTAAAAGAAAGAAAATCAAATCATTAGCATAATAGCAGAGTAAATCAGATGCACATTTCCTTGAAGACTAGTTTTCCTTCTTTCATTTGTTTCTTTTTGCTGTTTGTCCTGTGTGCACCTGCCTCACACCAGGGATTGAATTTTATAGACCTCAGGATGAGAGATATCTTCACTGTTTTGATTGAGGGGATTAGCCAGTGCTTTGGGGAGAATGAGAGAAACATATTCCAGAATGAGGTTCCCATGCGTGGACCTGGTTACGCGTGGACCTGGTTTTGTTTGTACTTAACCACCTCCATCAGACTGAGGGATGCCCCAAGATACAGTTGGGAGCCAAACTCTTTTCTTGAGGGTGGAGAAACATACAGCTCTAGGTCTACCAGTGACCCAATGAAGTGGTTTTTCCTAAGGTCACCAATGAGGTTTTCATTTAAAATCTGGGACTTTACTCCAAATGCCCAGATACTTAAATTCATTAGCCATTTTCAAAGAGGCCTGTGGTAAACAGGAAATGCTCTAATGAAATCAGGGATACAGTGTCTACCTCAGGACCCAGGTCACATGAGAGTTGAGCAGTTTTCTGTAGACTTTATAGAGAGTGGTGTATTAGGGATGAACTGAATAGGGATAAAAGAACAAAAATCATTCAAAGCAATAGCCTGAGGGAAAGTGGTGACAGACCAAAAAAAAAAAAAAAAAAATCAGTGGGATATTAGGTTTTTTAAGGAAAAATATTTAACTAGCCTGTGAGTGTCACACAAGCATGTTTTAATTCCAAACATCTGAATCCAGTGTACATTTTCAAGCAATGATGGGAAATGTGGAGAGGTTGAATGGAAAAAAAGAAAACAGTTGAATTTGGCTAATTAAAATAGTACATATCAATTTCTGAAATGAAAGCTAACCATTATCTTGGTTTGAACTTGCAGCTCCTGGCTAAGTACAGAGGCTTGCAATGGGATAAAGTATTGCGACTAGAGGAGGTACAGGCCAAACTCGGGGTCAGTCTGGAAGAAATGCTTCAGATCACAGAGGATACCCTTCACCCTGAGCCCTATAGCCCTGAGGAGGTTTGCAGGTGTCTGGGAATTAGCCTGCAGGAGCTTCGAACCCAAATCCTGAGTCCAAACACTCAAGATGGTGAGTCTGCAGAAGAAAGTGAAGAACATGGGTTGTTCTCCTACTCATAGCTGTAAAGACTCCAGTTTCCCAATGAATTTTCCCAATGAATTTTTTTTCCCCAATGAATTTTGAAGCATACTTGAGGGTATTTGGAGAATATGTATGTTTTGGCAAACTTAATTATCTAGATTCTTGGCTTCATTAAATCCATTGATTTGTTCGTCAGCATGCACTTCCTGATCTCTGCTATAAGCCAGGTATCCTGGCTAGGCAAAGGTTGATAAAACATGGTTCCTGCCTTCGAGAAGGTCCTATTTCAAGAAATTTCTCTTTTTTTCCTCTGTGCATGTTTCTGATTATTATACTATGTACACAAAAAGGTCTAGGTTAGAGCCGTGCTTATAACTGCTGAGACACCCCCTGAAACACCAGAAAGTTCACTGCTTGGACTGAAACTTATTGCCCACTTTTAATGTGAAAGCCTTTTCTGTTTGCCTGCTGCTTTCAAGCAATTTTGTTTTCACACTGATAATATTGGATCCCTGAGATTGGATGTGCAGGATGGAGCCCTGGGGTGGCTTCTCTTCTCAGAAGTAAAGGTTGTCTACCTGTGGGCAGTCAACAGTGGGGAGCGGGGACATCTAGCTAAGATCCAGTTGTCTCTGGAGGTAGAGTGGGAGCTTGGGTCAGCCTCAGGGTACCATTTCCGTTCAGTGCATTGCCTATGCCGCTTAACATGAATGTTAACTTCCTACTCAGTCTGGCCTAATTCTGTGCTGTCTTGTCTCCCTTTTGAGTCCACCCATGCCCAACGGGACAGTGTTGTCTTGGCTGAACCATTCCACTTAGTAATTGCATCTTGGTCTTGCTTCTGGACTTTTAATCCTAAACATCACTGCTCTTTTCTGACTGGAGCTTTTCTGTTTTCCGAAATGTGGTTTCTATCTATCTTAAAAGTTCAATATAATTCTCATCTTTTCCATATCCTTCTCAATCCACAGCTTGTTCTCTCTGTATCCATGTTCCTTTTTCTTGGCATCTGCCTATCTTTCCAACCTCTCTCTTTTTTTAGCATTTAAAAAAATAAGCGAGTTTCCCAGAAAACCTTGGAAAACACAAAAAGATAATTTCCTTATCATAGTACCTGTATCGCTGGTTATGTACATATTGAATGTTTTCCTCCCAAAAAAATAATGATTTCATTGTTTTTTATAAAAACGAGGCGTGCTTAATCTTACCCCTTCATCTAAAATAACTTACCCACTGGCCTGCTTGCAATGCTTCCTATAATTTACTTATGTTTTGTTTGTATTTAGTAAATCTATGTTGAATGAATGAATCCATTTTGTAATTCTGTCATCCTCAAAGGGTTTCTTCCTCTTTTTGCTATTGGAATTAGTAAGTTAAAACAAACAAACAAACAAACAAGAAACTATGAGTGTAAGTCAGTCTGTGGGGCTCTAGAATCTTCTAGATATATATCACTTGATTTACTTTTGGAATCTAGCAATCTAACTTCAGCCAAATTTCCAGCTGAATTCTCTTGGCACTCAGCTTTAACGTTAGGGATCAAGATCCTATTGTATCTTTGCCTTGTTCCTTTTGAGTTTGTGCTTGATTGGTCTAAGACCTTAAGCAAATGTTTCTTTTAACCCTTTAGAAGATGAGATTCTTACTAAATGTGCTGCTGCACTTAGGTTGTGTGAATGGGCGAAGAGTTGACATGTGTCCCCAGCAGAGGACTGTGGAGGATGCCTCTCTACCCTTTATTCCAGCTGCATACATTTTAACATACTTAGTTTTGACTACAACTAATTTTTCTCATCAGGGTTATCATGTCTTTCTCAAAGCGACGTGGAATCCAATGTTCTCTTTCTGCCAAAATTGCTTTCTTTACCTGGACATGAGTGTGAGTTGGGAGATACTGACTGTGAGGTGAGAGTGTAGGGAGAGATGTTTACAATCAAACTGTGGCTGGCAGCCTTTGCTAAGGGTACATTTGCCAGAGGCCCATGTACAATTGTTGTTTTCTCTTTCCAAATTTCTAATAATTAGATTTGGAAATGCTCAGAGGCCATTAAAATTAAACACACAAAGGAAAATCCTCAAATCCTTTAGACATTGTTTAGAATGGCTTTAGACAGTCCTTCACTAGAAACTGGCTAGGAATATTTTAAGTACTATTTGTCAGGCCTTGCCCCCAGGTAGGAATAGTCTAAGGGTACAATGCGTTGTATGGGTTTCCAGAGGCTTGGGGGCCAGGCTGATTTGAGCAGGGGTGTTTCTTAAGGTGTGAACCAAGAGGAAAAGATGAAGCCATGGTCAGAACTAGGAGAGGTGGGCACATATAGCTGGCACAGGGGTGGTCTTGCTGCTCAGATGCACTGTGCTGGGCTGGACAAGAATCTCATTGCTTAGATTAGTAACTGCCTGTGCCCAACCATATGCTGACAAACTGCTGGCCAGTTGCTGACTAATTTGTTTGGATCCTGTGATTTCCAAAGTCGTGAGCAATAATCAGGCTTTTGAGCAAGCACAGGGCAGTGACATGGACTGCTTGTTAGAAGACAGATCTAGAATAAATAAAAAGCAACAAAAAAACTTCTTGTTTGCTTTATGGTTTACATATTATTATTCATTCACATCATATAGTTTGAGTTTCACAACTCTGAGTCATATGGTTATACTTTCCTAGGTGAAGAAAATAAGGTCAGAGAGTTACATGATTTGTCAAGATTTACAGATAGTAACTGCTAAAGCTACATCCCAAACCCTAGTCTTCTGATTTAATCCAATTCTCTTTCTGCTATTCATTTTTTTCTTAGCATATTAACAAGCTGGCCTTAGCAACCCTGCGCCTAGTCAGTATTGAATTTGATTTTGCTTGGCTCTGATTTTTTTCTTGAAACTAAAGACAGCTGATGAAGATAGGTTATTTGTGGTTAAAGGGTTTCTTTTTGGCTCTTTCCCATTCTTGTCCTCTGATCTTAGAAGCGTTAAATAGTGTGGCATCCAGTAGCTTGCTTTATTTAAGGAGCAAACTCAACTTAGCCAGAACATACATGAGCTGTTGTGTTATAGAGGAGCTATAAGAAGTGCTGTGGAATTTCTCATTTGATAAAGGTGCAGTCCTCCTAGATTATCTCAGTCAGGCTTAAAAAAGTAGTTTGTTTTTATGTGATAGAAAAATATAAAGGTACTTTATAAAATAAAAATAGTTGGTCAGTAATTTCATTTTCTAATTAAGTGTTCACAGGTATTAAAGAAATTGATTTAAAAACAGCTTGTAAGATATCAGGCACTAAATTCTATGACCTCAACGCGTTTAATTGTTCTTGTAAGAATTTTGGAAGAAAAGTTTTCTATGAAGAGCCTAGAAGAAGCTCCAAACCCCAAAGGAAACTATAGACCTTTCTAGAGTTTACAGATATTGGTTGATAAGAAATCCTTAAAATCTGATGATGGACTTCTAATAATGCCAAATAAAATGAATCTTTCAGTTTTGTTTGTTGTTTTCATTTTACAATATAATAGACTCTTATGAAACAAAGTGTAAAAGGAAAAATCAAGTAACTATTTTTGTTATGTGCAAAAGATAGGCTTTAAGTTGTTTTAGAAGTCAAGTGTGGGGAAAATTAGCTTTCACTTAGTACTTTTTCCTTTCCCTCTCTACCTAGTCTCTCAGTTCCTGTTGACTTCTCAGCTATCTAGCCACAGAGGGCAGGATCATGCCAAGAATAAAGGTTTTTTATTTTCCTAGAAAATAAAACTTTCATCTCTGATCACTTGGGGATAATGCTTCCTTTGTGGGTTTTCCTCTTCTTTCAACTCTGTGCATTATATACCCCTATTTGTTGGCTTACCTTTCCCTTTCCAAATATTTAAGGACCTAAACAGGAATGTGAACATGCCTTATTAAGCATGATTTTAAAGACATGGCATCTTAAAACTCTAAACTTATTTAGTATCCGTGTGTTGGAATCATGCCAGTGATACTTGTGTCCTGGCCAGTGCCTATACCACTGATGGGTAGGCTAGAGCTCAGAACCTCCCCCTCCCACAAGGCTAATAATAGTTCTTGAGCCACCCTGGAGCCACAAAAGCATTCTGGAATTTTCATCCCCTTGTGTGAGAGTTTTAAAAGAGCTAAAATGAGACAGATTCTAAAGGTACATTTTGAGGAGGAGTTGCCCCTGCAGCAGTCTTAAATACATTTGGCCATCTTGAACTGAGATAGGCCCAGAATGAACCTATGAGCATTACCACCTCTTAATACTCTCTACCTTCAAACCCTTGAGTCCACCAAGTTTCTCGAGTTAATGTCAGGAGAGGACATGGTGTGGTAGAGAGTTAGACCAGTGAGACTAAACATTTACCTGTGTCAGACACTCTGATCCTCTTTGTTGAAGATGAGCATTTTCCTCTGTCTAGGAAGGTCATCCTTGTATATCAAAACCTTAGCTTCAGGAAGACCATACATGGTATAGGGAAGGAGGAAGGGGGCATCTACCTTCCTGACAACTGCAGCCCCATAGATCCTGGTAACCTATAGCTATGAAAGTAAGCTGGAAACAACTTCTCCAGCTTCATATGAAACTCACAGACAGTAGTTATTGTAATAGCATTTCCCATAAATAAACCCTGAAAGAGTCACAGCAACTACATATGAGCCACAAGGCACCACCTTCCCCTAGGATTTGTATCCTTGCAAAAGGGTCCCTGTTTTGTTTACCTCCATATTCCCACAATGCCTAGCAAATATTGCTGCATGAATAGATGAGTTAAATTAATTTTCTTCTATCCATATGGAGAAGTAATGGGTAGGAGGGCAATTCAAGAAAGCACTCAAAGTCTCAGTAAAGGATGGTAATATTTAGCTTTAAAAAAAATCTGTTCATCCTAAATTAATAGCAAGAATGGTATTAACAACATCTAACATTGACTACTTACTATTTTCTAAGCACTTACAGTATTCTGATACCTTTTAAAACATTTGCTATACTTGTCCTCATGTTTAGAGGATCTGCATGAAATAGTCCTTTTCCAGGCTGTAAACACATTCAGACACACACACACAGATACTGATGCATTCACAGTTCCTTTACACTGCCTTCTCCACCCTCCTAATCTATTCATACTATTGAGATATGACAGTCAAACTCCTCAAATTAGGCAGCTCGTGGGGAATAAAGAACTTTTTGGTAAATGCTCTTTTTGTTTGAAATTTTCTTTAAAAGAGAAAGGCAGGGATCCCTGGGTGGCTCAGCAGTTTAGCACCTGCCTTCAGCCCAGGGCGTGTCCTGGAGTCCTGGGATTGAGTCCGTATCAGGCTCCCTGCATGGAGCCTGCTCTCCCTCTGCCTATGTCTCTGCCTCTCTTTTTCTCTGTCTCTCATGAATAAATAAGTAAAATATTTTTTTTAAAAAAAGAAAAAGGCAAATGCATTTTCTGTTACAATAATAATTAGGCTTGTGTTTACTGACGTAACTGCTAATAATGTTGACTATTCCTTTTTCATTCTATAAACAAAGAGTGATACCAATGTTTTGCAGCCAATAGAACATTCTGTCTTGTATCTCAATGTTTTTGACAGTAGTCTTTGAATTCACACATGGACTTTTCTTAAAACATTTGAAATCTATGTAAGTGAAATATAGCACAGGCTACATAGATTTAGTTTAGAGGAGCATAAAGAATAAAGACTGGCTTTCAGAAGATTTTGCTGCTAAGAACATCCCATAAGGTTCCAATATTTTGCTGTTTTACAGATGAGGAAGCTGAGGCATAGAATGATTAAATAACTTACCCAAGCAGCAGTCTTGGGATTCAAACCCACGCAATGACTCCAGAGCCTTCCCTCTACTTAAGCCCTCCCTCTTACCCACTCATGTGGGGCTGTGTTGGGCTTTTATCAGAGAAAGGGATTTATTTATTTATTTATTTATTTATTTATTTATTTATTTATTTATGAAAGGGATTTATTATTTAGATTTGACCACATGCAATTGTGTAAGCTGTTGCAACACTATAAGTCTCTATCTTGACATTCGGTGCTGGAGCCTGAAGTCAATGGGAGAGACAGTCAGGCAGTGATGATGGATGTGAAGTGGGCGGGGGGGGGGGGGGGTTGCAGCAAGGATAAGCAGGAACTCATGAGGATGGACAGGAACGGGAGTCAAACTCTCACCACCTCTAGGCCTGCAACTTTGATGATACTGGTGTCCTGCAGGGGCAGCTAAAAATGTCGCTGGCCCAAGAGTCAGAGAAGCTGAAAGAAGGGCCGGGGGATCGGGGCAGGGGGTGGTGCTATGGACGGAGCTGCTGCTCCATGCCAGTAAAGTGAGCTGGTGGATAAGTGATGAGGTACATGAGTGGCAGTGGCACCTAGTGCCCCTGCTTAGACCATTGAAGCATTAAAAAAATGCCTTTCATCTTTCCTAATATATTTTTTTATTTGCTTGTTTCTTCTATAACTACCTGGTTTCCTGGCCCTGCCAGCTACCTTCTTCACCCCAGCTGCCTCCTTGGCCTTGGCATTGCTGGTGCCCCTGGGCTGCTTAGCCCTGACCACTTGCTACCTTGGTCCCAGCCCTGCCAGCCTTCTTGGCCCTGACCTTGTAGTTCCTAGCTACTTCCTCAGCCCATATGCCTTTTTGACTCCGGTTTTGCTGGCTGTGCCATTCTTGGCTGCCTCAAGGGATGAGAAAGAGAGGAAAGGAAAAAGAATTTCTAAACTTTTAAGTATGTGTTTTTCTTAAGTCTAGGATACGTGACTTGACATTATTCAGTGTTCCTTTTGCTTGAAATTATCATGGATGTATCTCTACCTTCTGAGAGGTAAAATCATCAGAAGGTCAACCATGAATTTATTAGACACTTTGTTTTAAGTAGAATGAGGCTTTTGTGGATAGGAGGACGGCTGACGTCTCAGTGTATTCCGTGTTGCCCCTCTACTGGTTTGAATTAGGAAAACACCTTCTATAGCCTTCATCTACCTAAGAGGACAGACTCTTACTGCTCCTCTTTTACTTTTTTGCTTTCATTGTCACAGTTTTAAGTATCCATGTAAGTAAATATTTTCCTTGTATACAAAGCTGCTTTCCTTATAGTTAAATCTGTTTGTTTTGGTCAATGTGATGATCTCCTACATTGATGTGTTCAATCTGATTATGTGTCAGTAACAAACAAGTTCAAAGTCTCAGTGGCTTGACCCCTGAAAAATATGCCTACTCTGCATATTCAACGCAGGGCAGCAGAGGGGTTTGTTCATCTGAGACATACAGGAACCCAGGCTTGTGGAGCAGGGGGTCCCTATCTCAATATATTTGTCCATAATTCCTGTGACCAGAAGAGGGAAATTGCTAATCACCCATTGACTTTTAACATTCACCAGAGAGTGAATGTTAAATTCTCATTTTGTTGGCTCAAGCAAGTCATGTGGATGTGAAGAACTTCAAAGGAGGTGGGCAAGTGTGTAGTCTGTTTTAACATGTGTAAGGAACACTGGCAACATTTTGGAAACAACCCTAATGACAACCACACTTCCCAAGATGTACTATGTAGCTACGAGTCTCATCCTTTCAAATCTAAGTGTATCAAATCTAAGTGATGAGAACCAATTTACTTTCTCATGTAAAATTATGAAGCTGGCATTTCTCTCCAGACATCTGGGACAATGAATATTTTCTTCACCAAATTCCAAGTATTTTCACTTAAATATTAGGCATACTGTGATCTCTTTTTATGTTGCACATTTCTCTCATGCTGGCATTTTATCCTTCGGGCATGGTCCAGGAAAACATCTCTAGTTTGATATTAGTTGTTCACTTCCTATGCCTTTGTTATTTTTCAAAGTACCCAGCTTCAAGTGGAAAAAGTTCCTAATAACTTTTAAATTAGAAAATGTATACGTTCTTCCTACCCACATGAGTTTGTGTCGAGTTTCTTTCCACATGAGTCAGGAGAAGTAAGTAGGTATGGATGTAGAGACTTTGAGCAGGTTATTGCCAAATTTTATTTATTTATTTTTTTAAAATATTTTATTTATTTATTCATGAGAGACAGAGAGAGAGAGAGAGAGAGAGAGAGACAGAGACAGAGAGAGAAAGAGAGAGAGGCAGAGACACAGGCAGAGGGAGAAACAGGCTCCATGCAGGAGCCCAACGTGGGACTCGATCCCGGGTCTCCAGGATCACGCCCTGGGCTGAAGGAAGCACTAAACCGCTGAGCCACCCGGGCTGTCCTTATTGACAAATTTTAATAGTAATGGCAACAAAATAATGATCCATTGTATCTGTATAGACATTCGCAGTTTTAGCCCCATGAGATCTTGATAGATTGTCATTCATGCTTCAGATTTCCTGACGAAAACATGACACAACACCACGTTACATTCAAAGGCAGAGGTATTGCATAGCTTTAAAAATCTTTTTATTTATTTATTTATTTACTTACTTACTTACTTATTTAATTAAAATTTAAATTCAATTTGCCGACATGTAGTATAATGCCCAGTGCTCATCCCATCAAGTGCCCTCCTTAGTGACTATCACCCAGTTACTCCATCCTCCCCCCACCTCCCCTTATGCGACACTTTGTTTCACTTATAATCCCTTTCACTATTTCTTATATTCCCTGTATGAGTGAAACCATATGATGATTGTCCTTCTCCGATTGACTTACTTCACTCAGCATAATACCCTCCAGTTCCATCCATGTCGAAGCAATTGGTGGGTATTTGTCGTTTCTAATGGCTGAGGAATATTCCATTGTATACATAGACCACATCTTCTTTATCCATTCATCTTTCGATGGACACCGAGGCTCCTTCCACGGTCTGACTATTGCAGACATTGCTGCTATAAACATTGGGGTGCAGATGTCCCCTGTTTCACTGCATCTGTATCTTTGGGGTAAATCCCCAGTAGTGCAATTGCTGGGTCATAGGGCAGATCTATTTGTAACTCTATGAGGAACTTCCACACAGTTTTCCAGAGTGGCTGCACCAGTTCACATTCCCACCAACAGTGCAAGAGGGTTCCCCTTTCTCTACATCCTCCCCAACATTTGTTGTTTCCTGTCTTGTTAATTTTCCCCATTCTCACTGGTGTGAGGTGGTATCTCATTGTGGTTTTGATTTGTATTTCCCTGATGGCAAGTGATGTGGAGCATTTTTTCATGTCCTTGTTGGCCATATGTATGTCTTCTTTGGAGAAATGTCAGTTCATGTCTTCTGCCCATTTCATGACTGGATTATTTGTTTCTTGGGTGCTGAGTTTGGTATGTTCTTTATAGCTCTTGGATACTAGCCCTTTATCTGGTATGTCATTTGCAAATATATTCTCCCATTCTGTAGGTCGTCTTTTAGTTTTGTTGACTCTTTCTTTTGCTGCGCAGAAGCTTTTTTTCTTGATGAAGTCTCAATAGTTCATTCTTGCTTTCATTTCTCTTGCCTTCATAGATGTATCTTGCAAGAAGTTGCTGTGGCCAAGTTCAAAAAGGGTGTTGCCTGTGTTCTCCTGTAGGAGTTTGATGGATTCTTGTCTCACATTTAGATCTTTCATCCATTTTTAGTTTATTTTTGTGTATGGTGTAAGAGAATGGTCTAGTTTCATTCTTCTGCACGTGGCTGTCCAATTTTCATAGCACCACTTATTGATGAGAGACTGTCCTGTTTCTAGTGTATATTCTTTCCTACTTTGTTGAATGTTAGTTGACCACAGAGTTGAGGGTCCATTTCTGGGTTTTCTATTCATTCCACTGATCTATGTGTCTATTTTTGTGTCAGTACCACACTGCCTTGATGATCACAGCTTTGTAATACAGCTTGAAATCTGGCAATATGATGCCCCCAGCATTGGTTTTCTTTTTCATTATTCCTTTGGCTATTCAGGGTCTTTTCTGATTCCATATGAATCTTAAGATTATTTGTTCCAACTCTCTGAAGAAAGTCCCTGGTATTTTGATAGGGATTGCATTTAATGTGTAAATTGCCCTGGGTAGCATAGTCATTTTCAAAATATTAATTCTTCCAATCCATGAGCATGGAATGTTTTTCCATCTCTTTGTGTCTTCTTCAATTTCTTTCAGAAGTGTTCTGTAGTTTTTAGGGTATAGATACTGTACCTCTTTGGTTAGGTTTATTCCTAGGTATCTATTCTTTTTTTTTTTTAATTTTTATTTATTTGTGATAGTCACAGAGAGAGAGAGAGAATGAGGCAGAGACACAGGCAGAGGGAGAAGCAGGCTCCATGCACCGGGAGCCCGACGTGGGATTCGATCCCGGGTCTCCAGGATCGCGCCCTGGGCCAAAGGCAGGCGCCAAACCGCTGCGCCACCCAGGGATCCCTATTCCTAGGTATCTTATACTTTTGGGTGCAATTGTAAATGGGATTGACTCCTTAATTTCTCTTTCTTCAGTCTCATTGTTAGTGTATAGAAATGCCACTGATTTCTGTGCATTGATTTTGTATCCTGCCACATTGCTGAATTGCTGTATAAGTTCTAGGAGTCTTGGGTTTTCTATATATAGTATCATGTCATCTGTGAAGAGGGAGAGTTTGACTTCTTTGCCAATTTGAATGCCTTTTATTTCTTTTTGTTGTCTGATTGCTGAGGCTAGGACTTCTAGTACTATGTTGAATAACAGTGGTGATAGTGGACATCCCTCTCATGGTCCTGATCTTAGGGGAAAGGGTCTCAGTTTTCCCCACTGAGAATGGTATTTTCTGTGGGTTTTTCATAGATGACTTTTAAGATACTGAGGAATGTTTCCTCTATTCTTGGACTCTGAAGAGTTTTGATCAGGAATAGATGCTATATTTTGTCAAATGCTTTCTCTGCATCTATTGAGAGGATCATAAGGTTCTTATTTTTTCTATTATTGATGTGATCTATCATGTTGATTGTTTTATGAATGTTGAACTACCTTTGCATCCTGGGGATAAATCCCACTTGATCATGGTGAATAATCCTCTTAATGTACTATTGGATCTTGTTGACTAGTATCTTGGTGACAATTTTGCATCCATATTCATCAGGGATATTGGTCTATAATTTTCCTTTTTCGTGGGGGTTTTTGGTTTTGGAATCAAGGTAATGCTGGCCTCATAAAATGAGTTTGGAAATATTCCCTCCCTTTCTATCCTTTGAAGCAGCTTTAGTAGAATAGGTATTATTTCTTTTCTAAATGTTTCTTAGAATTCCCCTGGGAAGCCATCTGGCCTTGGACTTTTGTGTCTTGGGAGGTTTTTGATGACTGCTTCAATTTCCTTGTTGGTTATTGGCCTGTTCAGGTTTTCTATTTCTTCCTGTTCCAGTTTTGGTAATCTGTGGGTTTCCAGAAATGCATCCATTTCTTCTAAATTGCCTAATTTGTTGGTATATATCTGCTTATAATATGTTTTTAGAATCACTTGTATTTCCTTGGTATTGGTGGTGATCTCTTTCGTTTGTGATTTTATTAATTTGAATCTTTTTTTTCTTAATAAGGCTGGCTAGGGGTTTATCTATCTTATTAATACTTTCAAAGGATCAGCTCCTGATTTTGTTGATCTGTTCTACAGTTATTCTGGTCTCTATTTCACTGAGTTCTGCTCGAATCTTTATTATCTGTCTTATTCTGCTTGGTGTAGGCTTTACTTGCTGTTCTTTTTCCAATTGCTTTAGGTGCGAGGTTAATTTGTGTATTTGAGTTTTTTTCCATTTTTTTGAGGGAAGCCTGTATTGCGATGTATTTCTTTTAGGACTGCTATTGCTATATCCCAAAGATTTTGCATGGTTGTATTTTCATTTTCATTAGTTTCCATGAATCTTTTTAATTCTTCTCTAATCTCCTGGTTGACCCATTCATCTTTTAATAGGATGCTCTTTAACCTCCATGTGTTTGAGTTTCTTCCAAATTTGTTCTTGTGATCTCTTCTCTCAAACTGCTTTAAGATTTTTCTCATTATCTTTGGAATTTGCAAGTTTCACTATTAAATGTCGAGGTGTTGAATGGTTTTTATGGATTGGGAGGGGGGTTGGTCTTCTGTATCTCTTGGATCTGAATGCCTGTTTCCTTCCCCAGATTAGGGAAATTCTCAGCTATGATTTGCTCAAATATACTTTGTGGTCCTCTCTCTCTCTCTCTCTCTCTCTCTCAGTCTTTTGGAATCCCAATTAGACGTATATTCTTCCTTTTCAAGCTATCATTTTTCCCCCTAAGCCTTTCCTCATGGTCTTTTGATTGTTTTTCTCTTTTCCCCCCACGTTTCTTCCTTTTTATCAACTTGTCTTCTATGTCGCTCACTCTTTCTTCTACCTCATTAACCCTAGCAGTTAGAGCATCCAGTTTGGAACGCATCTCATTTAATTTATTTTTAGTTTTGGTCTGATTAGATCTCAATTCTGTAGTAACAGAGTCTCTAGAGTCCTTTATGCTTTTTTCCAGAGCCACCAGTAGCTTTATAATTGTGCTTCTTCTGAATTGAATTTCTGACATTGTATTTAAATCCACATTCAGTAACTCTGTGGCAGAGAGTATTGCTTCCAATTCTTTCTCTTGTGGTGAATTCTTCTTTCTAGTCATTTTGTCTAGTGCAGAGCGGCTTCTCAGAAGCAAATTTTTTTCTGTCTGTAGCATTTCAGCTGTTCTCTCTTCACCTCTCAGGTCCAATTCATAGGTGTTCAGGATGTTTTGAAAGTTATCTAGGTAAGTTTGTGGGACCAGATAAGTTGAGGACCCCCACTCTTCCACTATCTTGCCTCCTCCTTTACAGAGTTTTTTTTTTTTTTTTTAAAGCTTGAGGAAGATGGTTCCTCATATTGTTTACAGGCAGGAATGGTATAGGAGAGCACAAGAATGAACACCTTTAGTCTATTAGTGCCACTGGGAGGCCTTAATTCTATCAAGGGTTATTGATGAAGTAAAAAAGACCAGAGACCAGGGAATCCCTGGGTGGCTCAGTGGTTTAGCGCCTGCCTTCAGTCCAAGGTGTGATCTGGAGTCTCCGGTTCAAGTCCCACATCAGGCTCCCTGCATGGGGCCTGCTTCTGCCTCTGCCTGTATCTCTCTCTCTCTCTCTCTCTCTCTGTCTCTCATGAATAAATAAATAAAATCTTAAAAAAAAAAAAGACCAGAGACCACCTCCCTAGGAATAGCAGTAACATTTAGTCTTTTATTTTTTATTTTTTTAAAAAGATTTTATTTATTTATTCATGAGAGACAGAGAGAGAGAGAGGCAGAGACACAGGCAGTGGGAGAGGCAGGTTCTATGCAGGGAGCCTGATGTGGGACTCGATCACAGGACCCCACAATCCCAGGATCATGCCCTGAGCCAAAGGCAGACGCTCAGCCACTGAGCCACCCAGGTGCCCCACATTTAGTCTTTTAGTGAGAAACTATAAAATGTTCTAAGAACAAGGAGTATAAAATTCTACTCAATAACAACAAATAGCAAGTTATATGCTTCATTTCTGTATATTAGTCCAAGAGGGGAAAGGGTCAGAGAGGATACAAATCAAAAGGAAAAAGTCAGACAAGGAGAAAGGAGAAAAGAATCTGATAAAGGGAGAGAGACTGATGTGTATATAGAGCCAGTTTATGGAAAAGCACATAAACACAAACAAACTCATGCCTGTGTGCATTCACTTGCCACCCTGGTCCCTGGGGAGTCTCATAAACACACAGTGTAATCACCGGCTTCTGTGAAATGGCAGCCTCCTCATCTGTCTCTGCAGGACTTACCAGTTTTGTGGTAAGCACCTTGAGAATAGAAACATCTCATTAGATGATTGTGAAAGTGTGCCCTTTTCTCTTCCCTAACATCACACTGTGTTTTGGAAAGTCCAGGTGTAGTGTGGGTCTACTGTCTTAGTACTTGCCATGAGGAAACTAAGAGTGGGGAGGCCTTTTAGCATGTCTCAGAGCTTCCTCCTACTTTCCTCTCTTGTGCAGTGCCCAGGCCACCTTCCTGGTCTGCACTAGTGCGTCCCTCTCAAAAGCAAACTCTGCACAACAGCCTACTCAAGGTAACTGGGTTTCCTTGTATGGTGGATGACATAGCTTCTCACTTGCTTAATCTATCGTTGTAATTTGGCAAACTCCTACTTTTTTATCATAATGACAAATAAATGAGTAATACAAGTAAATAGGAGTAAGTTTTTATTCCTTTATTCAACAAGTACTCAATTGAAGGGCAACTATTCAAGCACCATCGTAGGGACTGTGCATAGCAGTCAGGAAGGCCAGCATAATCCTTGTCTCATTTATTCAGCCTTATGGGAAGTCAACAATAAAATAAATGCTAAAGTGTTCTTTTTTTTTTTTTTTTTGCTAAAGTGTTTTGATGAAAATATACTACTTATTTCTCAGATAAACAATGAGTTTCCCTTTGCCTCTCCTCATCCTTTTTGCTCTCTTGCATTTTCCCCATGTAGTTCAATTAGTAGAAGAAAATAAAGACAAGAGCCCATTCCCTTTGATGTTATAATATTAGAGCAGGCCAGCTCTAGGCGAGGATGATCCTTTCCAGTCCTTCATTCAGCTCTGCATTGACCAAGACTCCTTCCCAACTCCCTAGGCTCCTTTTCAAATGACTTTAAATTGTCTTCTTGTCCTTTCACTTTTTCCAAGAACAAAGTTTTAGTGAAATTCTGAGAAGTTAATGGGAAAGTAGTTTCCTCAAGAAAGAGAGGAAAGCATAAATAAAGTGTGGCTCATCCAGGAGGCAGCTTCAGTTCTTTTGCCGATGGGATGGAAGCAAAAAGTTGACATTTATTGAGAATTGAGAATTATTGGGGATTTATTGTTACATTCAAGACTCTCTATTAGGCTCTAGTGTCTGGAGAGAAAAAACTTCACTGCTAATAGAGTCACAGTATTTCAGTGCCGCTTGGGCAGGTGCCATAGTTTGGTTACCTAGCATTCAGGCCCCTGTCCTAGGGAAACCTGCTGTATGTGTATTGATGAGAGGGTGGGTCTTGCTTCCTATGGTGGGAACTGAGGGGTCGGATTTGTTTCTCCCACGTCACTTGTCACTGGGTATGAGCAAGGACCTTAGACTTCTCCAGGTGTCCTGGCATGCACTTATTTCTGTGCTGAAGACAGCACAGCCTCTGCCTTCCTGAAGCAATGTGTGATAACTACACTTAGAAGGGGACACAGTAATTAGGGAGCATGGGTTCTGTCTTGACATCTGAATGGCCCTGGACTTAGCCAAACTGTGGAAGGAGCCTCAGTGTCCATGGAAAGATGAATGGATAAAGAAGATGTGGTTTATGTATACAATGGAATATTCCTCAGCCATTAGAAATGACAAATACCCACCATTTGCTTCAAAGTGGATGGAACTGGAGGGTATTATGCTGAGTGAAGTAAGTCAATCGGAGAAGTACAAACATTGTATGTTCTCATTCATTTGGGGAATATAAATAATAGTGAAAGGGAATAGAAGGGAAGGGAGAAGAAATGTGTGGGAAATATCAGAAAGGGAGACAGAACATAAAGACTCCTAACTCTGGGAAACGAACTAGGGGTGGTGGAAGGGGAGGAGAGCGGGGGGTGGGGGTGAATGAGTGACGGGCACTGAGGGGGGCACTTGACGGGATGAGCACTGGGTGTTATTCTGTATGTTGGTAAATTGAACACCAATAAAAAATAAATTTATTATAAAAAAATAAAAAATAAACTAAAGCTTGTCACAACACACTGAAAAAAAAAAAAAGAATGGCCCTGGACTTAACACGGGCCTCATGTGTTCCAGAGTATAAAATGCAGGTTAGGGTGACAACAGCAGAGGGAGGCAAAGGTAGGTTTCAGGATCAGAGGAGTAAAGTTTATTATGACACAGACAATGCTGGCTCTTGCTGCTCTTGAAAATCTGAGCAAGGGAATTTATAAACATGTGGGGTGCCCTTACTCTCCACAGACAAGATGGCATTATGCTGTGGATTTGAAAATATTCACAAATGACGTGTGGAATGTAGTTTTCCATGGATTAATGTGGTTTGTGTTGAAAGTGCATATATATAAAAATATATACATATTTTTTTTTATATGTGGTTTTGCTTTTAAGAGCAGGTAAAGACTTTTTCCTCTTAAATGTAAAAATGCTAATTTAATTTAGTTTTGCAGCATGGGAATGGGATGCTAATGTGACTGAAAAGAGCAGTTCATTTTTTGTGGGTTTGACCATTTCAGAAACTTCACATTTCTGAAAAATATTATTAATAGGAAAATAAATTTGAAACCACAGTCCAGCTTCAATGAGGAATATATAGTGTTTTTCCATTCTACTACTTAAATAGTCCAAAGATTCTATGCCTCAGAGCAGAGACTTATTATAACTTTGCTGCATAGGAAAATAGAGGACTCCAGAGTAGATTTCTGAAGTTTTCCCCATCCACCTCTGGATCGCTGTTCTTGGAAAACAGCTTTTGGGTTAGCCCAGGGGAGCTTTTTGTTTTGAAGAGAAATGTCTAGTAGCATGCAGCTACATGGTAGTGCAAAGACAGCTAAAGACACGACTGCTTTTAGCCCCTCACCCAAATACTGGGTAAGTATTTTGGAGTATGAGAGTCTCAGAAAGATTAATTATATACATACATGAGAAAGATTTCCAGTTCTCCCGGACAAGCATATTTATTTATTCTGTTTTGATTAATTGTCCTGGGATGAAGTTTTTACCCAAGCCTGATTCCCCAAATATTTATCACTTTTGAGCTTGTTAGCTGACGACCAGGGCTTTGCATTCTTACATATCCACACAACCTTTATGCAGCTTGGTAACATGAGGCTACATGAAGAAACTCTGTGTTTTGAGAATGAGGGAGACGATGGTCTAGCCATACTCTGAACTCCTCAGACTGACTCCTAGGACACATGGGGAAATCACCCTTAGAAGGAATAATCAGTGAAGGAGACTTGAAATCCAATCATGAGAGGGAAGCGGGGTGGTTGATCTGGAGAGGAGAAAACTTCACTGCTAATGGAGTCACAGTATTTTACTGCCGCTTGGGCAGGTGCCATAGTTTTGGTTACCTAGCATCCAGGCCCCTGTGCTAGGGAAACCTGCTGTGTGTGTGTTGATGAGACAGTGGGAACTGAGGGGTCGGATTTGCTTCTCCCATGTCACTCATCACCTGGGTGTGAGCAAGGGCCTTTAGGCTCCTCCTGGTATGCTTATGCCTGGGGCTTTGAATCAAATAGGCGCAGGGTCTATTGATAAGGTATCTCAAGTCCAGTGTCATATCTAGATGTGTGAAGTGACTGTGACAGTGTTATTCACTGCCTACTTCCCTTGGCTTCTGACTCAAATGAGCCTGGTTTTCTTGCATTCTAATAGAGAATAGGAATGCATAATTCTAATAGAATTTGTGAGTCTCTAAGATCTTTTATTTAAGTTTTTAAAATATTTTTAAAGATTTTATTTATTTATGCATGAGAGACGCAGAGAGAAAGAGAGAGGCAGAGACACAGGCAGAGGGAGAAGCAGGCTCCATGCAGGGAGCCCGACGTGGGACTCGATCCCAGGTCTCCAGGATCAGGCCCTGGGCTGAAGGCAGGTGCCAAACTGCTGAGCCAGGCATCCCTCTAAGATCTTTTAAATAAACTCCATTTTTTTTTTTTTATTAAGTTAGTCCATGTTAGTTTCTGTTATTCAGAAACAAGGATCCTGACTGATATAATTGCTAACAGCCTGTAATGGTTTCTTATTTCTAGCTGGAATTTTTAACCTGGATCCAAGGATAGCTTTACAGAATCTTGTGTGTATGGTGTACTATATATGTAGAATTTTGGATATTTGTGCATTCAGATGGGTGGAGGGTCTATAGCTTTTATTCAATTCTCAAAAGTTTCTGTAACTCTAAATAGGCCAAGAACCACTTATCTGCAGGATACAATTTAAATACCTTAGGAAAATTTACAAAACCTTGATGATCTGGCCTCTGTCTGCTGCTTCAGTTTTCTCTTTCATTGTGTTTCCTGTCGGTTCTGCTCTTTGTCTTCATTCCATGCAAGTCACAGCTAAGTACTGTGGATTCTCTAAAAGCACCTCATGTTTTTTATTCTCCATGTCTTTGCTCATGATGTTCTTTCTGCTGTAGGTTCCCAGTCCTTTTTTTTTGTTGTTCTTTACCCCACCTTTTAGTTGGTTTTCTGTATACCTATTCATCAGGTTTCACCTCTTCTGTGAAGGTCATAATCTCTGTGCTCCATCTTCTTGGCTCACCTGATTCCAGCTTTGCCATCAGCCCATGTCACATTAGCATCTTGTGTGAGTGTGTCTTGGGGCATTCTCCAAAGTCACTGAAGGTAGCTGCACTGCCCAGGTACATCTCTGTGGAGAAGTTAACCCCTTTGGGGGCCACAGTGGGCATGTCTGTGGATAAATGCCTCAGGCTTCCCATCTGCTATTTGGCCTATTCTGAGGCACTTTCTACATGGCTCTTTAGAGAGGCCCCTGAGCAACTGGTACCCCAGTTGTCCATAGTGGTGACCTGTTCAGCACCTTTTATGGGCCTTTCTTTTTTCCTGTCTCCCTTTCCTTCCTCCTCTGCTCCTTCTTCCTAGATTGCTGTTACCTGCTCCCAAGTCTTTGTCTCAGCCCCTGCTTTCAGGTTAACCCAGATCAGGACAACCTCTTGACTTCATGCCTTTACGTGAGCTCTGAGGAGCTGCCTCAGCATCTGTTGTTGATAAATCTTGAGTGATTTCTCTCGAGTAAACTATTATTTCTTTTTTATTTTTCATTGTGATAAGAACAGTTAACATGAGATCTATCCTCTTAACAAATTTTAAGTGTTATATTATTGTTGACTATACATACATTGTTGTACATCTTACTTGTTATTCCTCTTATTTAACTGAAACTTTATGCCTGTTGATTAGTAATTCCCCATTTCCCCTTGGGCCCTGGCAATTACTATTCCAGCCTTTGATTTTGTGAATTTAATGACTTTAACTACTTCCTATAAGTGGAATCATATAGTACTTGTCTTTCTTTTGTTGGCTTGTTTCATTTAGCATAATATCCTCAAGGTCCATTCATGTTATTGTATATTGCAGAATTTCCTTCATTTTTAAGGCCGAATAATATTCTTTTATGTGTATATACTACATTTTTAAAACCCATTCATCCCCTGGTGGACACTTAGTTTGCTTCCACATCTTAGCTATTGTGAATAGGGCTGCAATGAACATAGGAGTACTAGTATCTCTTTGAGATCCTGATTTCAGGTTTTTTTTTTTTTATGTATACCCAGAAGTGGGATTGCTGGATCATACGGTAGCTCTATTTTTAATTTTTTGAGGAACCTATGTACTGTTTTCCATGGTGGCTGCACATTTTGCATTCCCACCAACAGTGTGTAAGGGTTCCAGTTTCTCCACATCGTCACCAACACTTTTCTTCTGTTAAACTATTACCTCTTGAGGGTAAAGAGCTCATCTTATTCATTAGTGTTCCCTCAGTATTAAAAGAAAACTGTATCCTCATCAATGTGTGAAAAAAACATAAGACATGAGAGCTTTCTTCAGATCTCTCAAGGACTGTCTTGTGTTTACAGATCTCTGGAGAGCAGAACTAAGACCAATCAGTAGAAGTACAAGAAGACAGAGTTTAGTTCAATATGGAGCTATCAATACATCTAAGGTGGTGGGGGGTGGTATTTTTTAGTAACAGTGGCTTATTATGGCATGATGACCCACATGGTTTACCCCCTCTTCCCTCTCTAGCCAGGAATTCCTGTAATGGAGAGTTTTATGGAAAAAAGTCTCGTGTGCAGATGCCTACAGGGAACAGGGAGGCATGTAGACTTGTGAGATGGGCTGAGTGTCAGACAAGTGGGAGTGGAAGGAACTATGTGGAAATAAAGTATGTACATTCTTTCTAAAAGGGCTAGCTGTTCCTCAGCTCCAGTCAGCGACCTTTGTGCAAGAATATAGGTTCAGTGCTGCCAGACTTCAATTTTTCAAGGGAAAGCAGAAATCCAGATTCTTATATAAAAATTCTCAGTTTAGGGGTGCCTGGGTGGCTCAGATGGTTGAGCATCTGCCTTTGGCTCCAGGTACTGGGATCAAGCCCCACATCGGGCTTCCAGCTCAGTGGAGAGTCTACTTTTCCCTCTCCCTCTGCCTTTCCCACTGTTTGTGTTCTCTCTCTCTTTTTCCAATGAATAAATAAAAAATCTTTTAAAAAAATTCCCAGTTTAGAACACAATGCATGGGCCAAGAAGGCATCACTGTAGCAGGGCGTGGACCATGGGTTGTTAGTTTGCAACCTTTGTGTAGCATGTCTAGTAAAGGATGTTAAAACTTCAAGTGTGAGGACAGCCTCCTCGAGAGACTGCCCTAGGGTCTGGTCAGTTTGCCCTCTTCAGGTCTATAAGCACACTATTCCTGTTCCCAGCTCAGGTCTTTGGCCATCCTCTTTGCAGCAAGGAAGCTCTGTGGCTTGGGCTCTTCTTTGGTACTTCCCACTACTGTTCCACCACCAAACCCTGTCATCTTAATGCATCTTCAGCGTTTCTAGCACTTGGATATCTGCTGCACAGTGGTCTCATAGTTTTAAATCTGTTTAGCTGAGTTGTTAAGTTCCTCAAATCCAGGGCTTCTAATTCCCATGTCTTTCTTATCATTTGGAGCATGGTGTGGGGCACATAGCAGGTGCTCAATAAGAACTATTGGTTGACTGATGCTAGATGGCCATCTTACTCAGGGCTTTTGTCATCACTTTTAGAAGATGAGGTAATAAAAAGGCTCTTAAGTAAAAAATAAAATGCAATTAAGTCAGTGGAACTCCTTCAGCGATTGAATAGGCATGTCCTCCCCATCTCCTGTTGACCTCCTGCTGTTAGAGATCTTATGAGGAAAATGGTGCCTAGCGTGTTACTTTGTCACAGGCTCTTTCTCATTCTTTCTCACTAAAGATGCAGCAAAAGAAGAAATTATCTGTTCCCCCTTTTAGATCCATTGATTAGAGATGGGTTCTGATGATAAGCTATGCAGTCATCCTTTTAAGGTAAAAGTGAGCAGGCACCATAATGTTACAAAGATTGTCTAAAAGAAAAAAAATTATTTTAACTGGTTATGATGATCTATTTCTCTTCCTTCCCTTTCATATGAAACACATTTTGTTTGTTTCAGAAATCTCCTTTCTTCTACATCTGTGAAGCAAAACACAATATAAATAATTCTGTCATCTGTGATAATTCGTATTAGGGACACTTCGGACACTGGCACTTATTAATTGTCTTTTAGCCTCTTTTAGTCAACTTTTCCCACTTTTTTGGTGAAGGTACAAGTAAGCATAAATTGCCAAAATAGTAGGTCTTCTCTATTGCGTTGGTCCCATAATTGTTTATTTTGCCAAGTTTCAGTGTGGTTTTGCTACAAAGACAAGGAAATGACCATTCCTTCAGTGAACATTTGCTGAGCCCCTACAATGTGCCAGACCCTATTTCAGCTGCTGAAGATACAGAAGTGAAATTCTGTAGACAAGAAAGGCCCTTGCTTTCCCGAGGCTGACCTTCTAGTGGTGAGAAACAACCACAAACCGATGGACAAATATATATATAGGACATTTGAGATGGTAGTTAGGTGTTGGGAAAATAAAATAGGATCGAGAGAATATGTATGTGAGGGAGTTAGTCTAGATTGGAACTGAGGGAAGGTCTCCTTGAAGCTGTGCCAGCTGAGACTTGAATGGCAAGTGGGAGCCAGCCATGTCAAGATCAGGGGGAGGAGCATTCCAGGCCAACAAAATAGCTCCTGCACTGGTCAGGAGCCCGAGTGGTGAGTGTCCTGAAGACACAGCCAGGAGGTCAGAGGGAACAGGCAGCTTAAAGCTAATAGCTAATTAAATTATTATATAAATGAACTTATTCAGCAACTTTTGTAGTTTAAATGTTTATGGTCACGATCATTTACATCTTAGAATCTGTGTCATGACTTCAGGATTAGACTCAGTCATTATCCAAGACTCTCACTGGAGAAAGTCAGTGTTTCAAAGTCTGTGTGGTATATCCTGCTTTGAAGCCTCAAATTTCCCATGATAGGATAGGACACTAGTAGTATTTTAGGGAAAGGGTATCTGGTGTAATATTCTTAAATTTGTCTCGGAAGTAATCATGCATGTGGTGAACATAGTAAGAAACAACTTCCTTCATCTTTTAATATCATAATTGCTCTCAAGGATTTTAAGAGCTTATAGACAATTGGAGCATCTGGTTTTAAAGTTAACTGGACAAAGAAGAAAGCTATTATGGACAAAGTTTCATATTTTCTTGGATTTTTTTTTTTTTTTTTTTTTTTTTTTTTTTTGGTATCTGTACAAGAGACCCAATGAATTCCCAGCATAAAACAAGCCAGAAACCCGGACCCAGAGAGCATTTGTGATGTTCAGCCAACATAGAACTGCTTCTCCTCCCAAAGGGTGGTCTCCAAATCTGTTGTAGCCTTTGGCAAAATTTTTATATCACAATTGAAAGCAGATGCCCTTTCTGCCTTCTCCCTTATTGTCCAACTTACTACCGTTCGGGGGGTGTGGGCCATGGCAGTCTGGCACACACCTTCACAATGCCCTGCAAGAGACCTCAGTAGACATTCAGAAGTCTTGTGTGAAACACTCTGCAATGGAGAATAGATAGAAGAAATGCCAGGTTTGTGAAGTTCTGGTCATCTGGTCAGTGCTTTCTGAATGTTTCTTGTCACAAATGAAAACACCAGTCCTAAGGTTTAGTATAAAACACCTTCCTGGGGAAGCCTAGGTGGCTTGGTTGGTTAAGTGTCTGCCTTTGGCTCAGGTCATGACCCTGGGGTCCTGAGATGGAGCCCCTTGTCCCGCTCCCTTCTCAGCCAGGAGTCTGCTTCTCCCTGCCCCTCCCCTGCCTCTGCTCTCTTTCTCTCTCTCTCAAATAAATAAAATCTTAAAAAAAATAAAACACCTTTCTGGACAGTTTCTATTTTAGTATATTTAATCCTAGTAGAAAAATATTTCATCTTAAAGGATCATGTAATCCTAAAGAAAAACTAAAACATACTGTCCCTAATGGAGGATGTTGAGTTTTATTCCAGGATATGACCCTCAAATGTGTCTGTATTTTATAGACATGACATTGGGAATCCAGAGTTTCAAAAATCACTGTAAGTTCTTGATTAAAGGAGACTTATTAGATATGACAGTGAAATATAACGTGTGGGCTTTGTTTGGATTCTGGTGTAAATCAACTGAAATTTAAATGACAACTGGGAATGTTTAATATGAGCTGAATATGAGATGATACTAAACACCACTGATAATTTTGTTATATGTGACAATGATATGGATGTTATGTAAGGAAATTTCCTTATTTTAATGTACAATCAAATACATAGAGATGAAATGTCACATCTATAATTTATTTTAGAACACTTCAGCAAAATACCAACTGAAACAAATATGGCAAAATGTTAGTAATTGCTCAGTCTAGGTGATGGGCTTATAGAGTTTACTATATAATATTTCCTCTACTGTCCTGTATATTTGAAAATTTTTTATAATTTAAAGTTTGAAAGATCTCTGCACATTAGTACACAGACAGTACAGTGATTTGTCAGCTAAGCAGCACTGTTTTATGATTGTGGTAGGTGCTGCTTTTTGTGCCTTCTGTGCTGCAGCTGTAAATAGCAGTGCACCTGGAAGCTAGATGATTTCTTCATATGTGGGACATTAGTAAAAATGAATCCGTATTCTCCTCTTAACCACCACCCTCCCCTTCCCCCCTATGCTCTGATTTTAAACTTGGCCTATGATTCTAAGAGGTGAAGTAGTTTGGAGGTAAAACTGAAACATGCAGAATCCTAAAGCTAGTATTTTAAACATTTTGCTTTGACCTAAAAACAAAAACAAAAACAAAAACAAAAACAGTCTTAAACTACAGTTACTAAAGTCATTTTTCTTCCTTTCAGAATGTATAATCCATAACCTGGATTACATTACCATATATAAAATTATTGGCACTGTCTCAAGCACATGCTTGTCAATCAATGGCCTGCCTTTTTCCTTTTCTGTTCAGAGAGTTTGAGGAGCTGTTATTAAATCTACCTGTGCTGTTTTTTTTCAGAAAGCATGTTTTGGTGGTGCTATATTCTAGTACTGGGTATTGGTAAGACTTTCTTACTTTCGGATATTTTGATATTCAGACCCTAAAAGAAATTATGTTCCCATTTTGGCTGAATGTATTGCCAGAAATAACAAATTCAGTGGGGTTTTTTTTAATAATAAATTTATTTTTTATTGGTGTTCAATTTGCCAACATACAGAATAACACCTAGTGCTCATCCCATCAAGTACCCCCCTGTGCCCGCCACCCAGTCACCCCCACCCCCCACCCTCCTCCCCTTCCACCACCCCTAGTTCGTTTCCGAGAGTTAGGAGTCTCTCATGTTCTGTCTCCCTTTCTGATATTTCCTACCCATTTCTTCTCCCTTCCCCTCTATTCCCTTTCTTCAGTGGGTTTGTTATTGCGGCGTGGGCCGACTCAACATGACCTGACTACTGGTGGAGCAAAACATGTTGTGTTTTTATTCCTACCTACATTTAACTTGTAAGTTCTCTTTTTCCATGTTTTTCATCCATACTTAGTGTCAGTTATAGAGTCAGTAGCAAAGGGTATCTTGCTGTCCCATTTCCTCAGCCTCAAAACTGTAGGAAGCTGTGAGCTGTGAGTATTGGCACCTCATTTATTATTATTATCATTATTAGTATTATTGAGCGACAATGGATATATGGAGGTAACTTGATTTTGAACTAGGATTAAAAATGAAGTCCTAATCATATACCATCATCAACAGTGCCTCCTGTCCTAAGAGGCACTACTGAAAGTGCTCTGGGGTGAAAGGCTATAGTGTGGAATGCATGGAACTAGAAGACCTGCTTTCTGTCTTAGGCAGTTGGTGAACTTTGTGGACATAGACTGTTACCACGGAAAGTGTTTGGTGAGCATCAGTGAGTGCCATGGACGGCAAGAGTGGTATAGAGTCCCCAGATTGTTTCCAGCTGGCGCCATCATGGCTTCTCAGGGCATAGAAACAGAGAGAAAGGGCAGGAAACTATTTCTGTATGGCTGCTGAGAATCCTGAGAAGTGAGGACTGTTTGGGTAACTCTAAGTAGAGGAGTTTGGCTGGAGGGAAGACTTCCTGGTGGGACTGATTATGCTAAGAGCAGGAATCTGGATTATGGGAAACACTGGCAAGGCAGTAAAAGTTTGGGGCAGTAACATGAGTAAGGCTGTGTGGTAGGGGCTCAGTCTGGCAGTGTTGTCCTCAAAGTGGGTAGGAGGAGAGATTAAGATAGGGATATTGATTTGGAAACCACTGTAAAATAGTTCAAGTGGGAAAAGTAATAAAAGTGTAAATTTGGGTAATGACAGTAGCAATATAAGAGGGGGATGATTACAAGACATGTTGCAAAAGAACTGACTAGATTTGATGACTGAATTTAGGTCCTCTTTGAAAGAGAACAAGAAAATTCATATGAATTTGCATCATCCTATTGATGTAAGAAGTTAACTGTGTTTAATATGCCACATATGACTGAATTGAGAATGTTTGAAAGAAAACTTTTAATTTTTTATTAATTTATAGAAAGTTAGTCCCACTCTTGTAACTACTAAACTTTGCACAAATCCTAAGAATGGCTGTTCACAGGATGCCTGGCAGGCTCAATGGCTGAGCGTCTGCCTTTGGCTCAGGATGTGATCCCTGGGTCCTGGGATCAAATCCCACAATAAGCTGTTTCTCCCTCTGCCTATGTCTCTGCCTCTTTCTGTATGTCTCTCGTGAATAAATAAAATCTTAAAAAAAAAAGGAGGGAGCTGGGGAAGAAATCTGGGGAATAAATCTGACCTACTACTCTCTTCCCCCCATTTCTCAGTGGTTTGTCTTTCCCTAGTCTAGATGGCAGGGAAATCCATGAGGGTAATCATACAGGTCAGCCTCCTGAGGCAGAAAGCAGGTTAGAGAAGAGCAGAGAGTAGAATTGGGGGTGCAGACAGAAGGTAACAGTCACAATTAGCATCCTCTTTACAATATATAACAACATGGGGTGGGGAGAGGAATGCTTGGAAGGAGATCTTCATAGAATCACAAAATGTTAGGCCTGGAAGTAATTCTCAACCTTGTTTTAGAGATGGGGAAATGGAACTCTATAGAGGTAGCAGCTGGATACAGCTTAATTTTCACAGAGCTGAGATGAAATGACAGACTTTTAGATTCACAGCCCTGACTCTTTCTAGTAGGCTAAATGGCTCCCATATAATCACAAATTCCCCAGGCCCACAGCACCAGCTCAGCCACTTCAGCAAGGTTGAAAATGGTAAGGAGGTCCCAGTTGTTATTCAAGGGAATGTGTAAGCATTATAGATAAAGCCATTGCAATAGGACATGTTTCTATAACTGAAGTTAGAGTCATTGTGGATAATCTAGAAAGTATAAAAATTCTTCATTTCTTTCCATGAAAGAAAAACCTATTTAAAGTTTAAGGTATTGATAATGGAGATAGAAATGGAAGTCCTTGATGACTAGTTCTCTTTGCATTGGGTTGTCCATTGAATATTTCTCACCTTGTTCCCTGTTCCCTTTCTTCCTAAGTGCTCACCTTCAAACTCTACCAGCGGGCAAAGCATGTGTACAGCGAGGCTGCACGGGTGCTCCAGTTTAAGAAGATATGTGAAGAAGCCCCTGACAACATGGTTCAGCTGCTGGGGGAGTTAATGAACCAGAGCCATGCCAGCTGCCGGGACATGTACGAGTGCAGCTGCCCTGAGGTGGATCAGCTAGTGGACATCTGTCGGTGAGGCCAAGAGAGCAGCAGGGTGGAGGTGCGAGGGGGGGGGGGGGACGACACTGCCAAAGAAATTGTTTAAATGAATGAAAAAAAAAAGGCATTATTTTCATAACCTTCTAAGTGAAAGGAGAGCCTTCTCCACTTCCTCTCTGAGGTGTCATATACAGAGCTGAACTCGTTCTCTCCTAAATATCTGAGGCAGAAAGATCGGAGACCTGATTCCACCACTTTATGAGGCTCCTGGTTTGAAATCAGTTCTCCCATCTTTCCATCTTAGGATGATTTGGTATTTCAAGGAGCTTTTCTTAGACATGGACCCTGCTGTTACTTTCTCATCATATTTTAATCAGTGCTATCTACAGCAATGGTGGCCCTGCCAGCATCTTCTATATGGTGTCCAAAGTTTAGTAGAATTATTCAAAAGAAAGGAGAAAACAGACATGGGGGCCTTAAACCTGATGGGAGTGTATTCAGGGACAGGGGAGTGTATTCTCCTTACTGAAGGAATTACTCAGAAAGCCAGCATTTTCTGCCTTCCAGATTTAGATTAGGCAATTTGGAGAATTAAGGATTTGACGAAAGCCTGGTTTATAAATGGTTGATTGAGACAGAAATGTAAAGAGGAAAACTCTTTCACAAAGCCTGAGAACAGCTTCCTTATAATTGTTAGAGAATGAGGATAAAGAAAGGAGTAAAATGGTTACTTTACCAGAAGGGATTTCATTGACCTTGGGAGAACTGAAAGGGAAATTGGGAGAACCCTCAAATGGCATTTACAGTGACATTATTTCCACTGTAAGAAGATAGTACAGAGCTGCCTGCAATTAGTCATGAAAATATAATTAACCAGTTGGCGCCTATGGCTTGCCTCACTCATTGCCACACTCCCAGCCTGAAAAGTTTAAATCAGCTAGCTCCAGTGATCACAAATGGCATGTATAACCCAACTTGGAGAGAGACTTGAACATAGCATTGATGAGGATCATTCTGCTGACGTCAGAGTTTGCTCACTAATTGCCAAAAAGCCTTCCAGAGCTTGTTCTGTTACAAATGCTCTTTTCTGAAAGTATCAAGGGCCCAGTGAATGGAAGGAACAAATATTGTTCAGTTCTGGAAATTAGAGGAAGTGGAATGATTTGTGCAGAGATCAGGAAGGTAGTAGGATAGTTTGAACCCCACCTGAAAGGCAGTGAAGGGGCATTTGTCAGCTTTCTGGAATTCCCTTAAAGAACTTTCTCTTCCTGGGATGGCCAATTAGCTCTTGCTCTTTTGAAGCCTACATTCTCCTGGGGAAAGAAGGAGGTGACAATTAAAAATAAATTGAGTGGTAGTGAGTGCTATGAAAAAGAAAATAGAAGGGATAGAAAGCACCAAGGTTAGGGGGATAATCTTTCTAGGAACTCTGAGGAGATGATGTTTGAGCAGAGACCTGAAGGAAGTGAAGAAATGAGAACAGCAAGTGCATAGGCCCCAAGGTGGGGATGTGGTTGCCATGTATGAGGAGGTTGGAGGGCAGTAAAGGAGAGAGTAGCAGGTGATGAAGTAAGAGAGGTAGTGGGGACGCATACCACATGGGCCTTGTAGGCCATTGGCAGGACTCTGGCTTTGGGTGGAGAAAGGTGGCAGTGCAAGTGCTAAAGGATCTGATGATCCAGATGCGCCTTGAAGGAAGATTCATAACGTTGCTCTGTAGGTGAAAGACAGGAATCAAACGACTCTTGGGTTTTTGGCCTGAGAAACGTTCCTCATTTCTGTAAAAGCCACATTTTGGGATGCCAGATTTCACATTGTGTGGGCAGAATGATCTCACAGTACCATAAGGCAGGAGGGTAGGCAGGGGCCTTTGATATCTGAGACGGCACTAAGAGGTTAAGTGATTTGAACAAGTTAGCGTAATGAGTCTGTGCAAAGCCTAGCTCCTGATCCAGTGTTTTTGCCACACCTCTTTCTCTCCCTTTGAGTTTACTCAGATATGAAATGTGGGTCTTTTTTTTTTTTTTAATCTATTTTCCTCTGTTGGCTTTAAAGCTTTAATAATGGAGGCTTTGTTTGTCATAGTGTGTGGTGTTGGAACATTGAACAAAACCTTGCTGAGGCGGGGAGGCAGTGTGTGGAGTGGGACAACTGAGTTGAAGTTAGGAAGGTTGAGTTTCTAGCTCTGCCACTTTTCCTTCTGAGCTCTGTGATTTTGGACTGTTGTCTTATGATCTCCGGTGTCTTTTTCTGTTCTAGCAGTCCATAGGTATATATACATATTTTAAAGATTTTATTTATTTATTTGAGAGAGAGAGAGTGTGCACATGCAAGCAGGGGGAGGAAGCAGTAGAGGGAGAGGGAAAAGCAGCCTCCCCACTGAGCAGGGAGTCTGATGTGGGGCTCCATCCCAGGACCCTGGGATCATGACTTGAGCGAAAGGAGGTGCTTACCTGACTGAGCCACTCAGGGGCCCCAGGTCGATATATTTTTTAAAATATGGTTCCAGGGGCACCTGGGTGGCTCAGTGGTTGAGCATCTGCCTTCAGCTCAGATCATGATCTTGGGGTCCTGGGATCAAATTCAGCATCAGGCTCTCTTCATGGGGAACCTGCTTCTCCCTCTGCCTATGTCTCTATGTCTCTCTGTGTCTTTCATGAATAAATAAATAAAATCTTTTTAAAAAATGGGTTCCAGTGTAAGATTTAGGGCTGTGTCCTAAAGGGGAAGAGCACCTTTTATTTATTATTTCATTTATTTGTTTTTGGAAGCTCCTTTCTTAATAACTTTGAATTTAACACTTAAACATTTTATTTCTTAAACTATTTCTGCCTAGCCCATTTTCATCTGCTGTATTGTTTTTCTGAGGAAAATTCAGTTCTGTCTAATATAAGGAGTGCACTCCCTTTTTATACAGTTGTTTTTATTTGGAAAGTCAATTGCTAAGCATCAAAATTAGTTTCTACTTAAGCATATAGGGACCAAGTTTCCAATATAGAAACATTACCTTTTGGCATGTTGTAAATATTGGCCAGAATAGTTGTCTGGTCCTTGAACTTTTTATATAATTAATTTTTTCTTTGCTGCCACTATAACCAGCAGATAGTCTTCAGATGCTCCCACTGGTTGCCAGTTACAAAGGTCCTAAGTGGCAGAGCAACCTCAGAGGATAGCCCACAGGAACTAAAGTAGATGCAGTCATTGATGCCATTCCTTCCATGAGCCAGCAAATACTTTTCAATAGGGTGTTTGTCTCGTATGTGACAATGATGTCTGAACTCCACTTTCAAGAGCTCTCATGCTTTTTTGTGTTGTGGATGTAAGCGGGAAGAGAGAAGAATGCAGAATGAAAAAGATAGTGGTGATATAGGGTGCTTAAAATTGGGAGACAAATATGGGTAATAGAGAGCTGTAGATGGTAAAAGTGTAGAAAGGTTCAAATGAAAAATGAGACACTCTTAAGCCTTGGTTGCTCCTGAAGCTTCATGACCATTGCACTAGGCCAGGCAGAGGAGGCACTGGCTGTGCTGCAAAGGATCCTGGAGAGGCCTGGGGCACTGGTACATAAACTCAACTTTGGGGAGAGTATTATTTTGTTTAAGAATCATGATCATCTCCACGCTTCCCTGTCCCCTTTAAAAATGTTAACGACTAGGGGATCCCTGGGTGGCGCAGTGGTTTGGCACCTGCCTTTGGCCCAGGGCGCGATCCTGGAGACCCGGGATCGAATCCCACGTCGGGCTCCCGGTGCATGGAGCCTGCTTCTCCCTCTGCCTATGTCTCTGTCTCTCTCTCTCTCTCTGTATGACTATCATAAATAAATTTAAAAAAAATTAGAAGTGTTGAATCACTATATAAAAAAAATGTTAACGACTAAAATAATAAATAAATAATTAAAATAAAATAAAAATGTTAACACCAGTGGAGCAGATGTAACTATGACTGGGAAGCCTGAGAAGATTCATTGCCTTTAGTAGAAAGAAGAGGGCAGAGGGAAGCTGAAATGGGTGCAAAGAGGAACAAGGCCAAAGACAATCTTTACTCCCTGGTCCACTTTAAAATTTCTTTGCTTTTCCTGAAGGCCTGCTTGGAAACTATTTGCGTGAAAAGGCAACTAACTGATTGAGTTAATGAAGGATTTCAATGTCCACATACCTAGGGCATTACGTACGAGCTAAAATCTTTTTTTAAGTTTAATTTTTAAAAAGGTTTTATTTAAATTCCGGTTAGTCAACATACCGTGTAATATTAGTTTCAGGTATACAATATAGTGATTCAATACTTCCATTCAACAGACAGTGCTCATCACAAGTGCACTCCTTAATCCCCATCACCTATTCCACCTTCCCTCCACCCCATAACCATCAGATTGTTTTCTATAGTTAAGTCTGTTTCTTGGGTTGCCTCTCTCTCTCTCTCTCTTCCCCTCTCCCCACTTTGCTCATTTAAATTACACATTTGAGTGAAATCATGTGGTATCTGACTTATTTCACTTAGAATACTCTCTAGCTCCAACCATGTGCTTACAAATGGCAAGGTTTCATTCCTTTTTATGGCTGAGTAATAGTCCAGTGTGTGTGTGTGTGTGTGTGTACACATACATACATACCACATCTTCTTTACCCATTCATCAATTGATGGACATTTGGGCCACTTCCATATCTTAGCTATTGTAGATAATGCTGCTATAAACACAGGGGCGCATGAATCCCTTTGAATTAGTGTTTTTGTATTCTTTGGGTGAATACCTAATAATGTGATTGTTGGATTGTAGTTCTATTTTTAACCTTTATTTTATTTTTATTTAAATTCAATCTGCCAACATATAGTATAACACCCAGTGCTCATCACATCAAGTGCCCTCCTTAAGGCCTGTCACCCAGTTACCCCATCCTCCCGTCGACCTCCCCTTCAGTAGCCCTCAGTTTGTTTCCCAGTGTTAAGAGTCTCTCATGGTTTGTCTTCCTCTGATTTTTCCTTATTCAGTTTCCTTTCCTTCCTTTATGGTCCCTCGTACTATTTCTTATATTCAGCATATGATATTTGACTTTCTCTAAGTCAATTACTTATTTCACTCGGCATAATACCCTCCAGGTTCCATCCACCTTGATGCAAATGGATATTTACATATCCTTTCTGATGGCTAATATTCCACTGTATATATGTACACCACATATTTTTAACCTTTAGAAAGGTTAAATGCACCAGCTTGCATTCCCAGCAACAGTGCAAAGGCTTCCTCTTTCTCCACATCCTCACCAACACATGCCATACAAGCTGAAATCTTAAGGTGATCTAAACTAGACTATATTCAAAAGACATCTCTAGGTAGCCAGCCTCTAGGGACAATGTGTAAGAAGCTACTATATGACCCAAGTAGGGAGAAGAGGGAATGAAAAGAGGGATTTTTTTTTCAGTTGAGCCTTTTCCTGTTCTTTAAGAGAAAATCAGTTTAGCATCCAAAGAAAGGACCACGGAGGGAGAAGGAAACTACATTTATGCATTTAGACTGTTTATTATTTTTATTAAATTAACATCAGAAAACCTCAATTATGTGAAACAAAGAATAATAATGAAAGAAAAAGATGAAGCTTGTCCAATTATAAAATAACTCTACTAAATGAACAAAATATAAATTTTAAGAAACAGCTAAATTGTAAAGTAGGATTCATTGAGAAACTAGAAGAATTTTGAAACCAGGTCAGTTATATGGGAGACAGCTCATTTGTTACTGGTTTTCTTGGTTATACTTAAGAAAGAATAGTTAATGCCTTTTCTTTCTGTTTTGACACTTGCTGAAATTAGAGACCTCATTGCTGCATCAATGTCCAAGCTATTAAGGAAGATGAATGACAAATGTTAATAGGCTAACAAAGATTAGAAAAGTTAATTTGCTATCCTCCTCAGAAGTCTTTTCAAACTTTATTCCACAGCTAAGCTGCTCAGCCTCTTGTACCCATTCTCCTGACCAGTCAGGGAAGAATGAAGTGTAAACCCATATTTGTATGTTCCTTTCCCCATGATCTTGAGGCTAATCTTCACACTCTGACAAATAAAGGGAGAGGCCCATTTCATCTGCGCTTAGGGGCGCACTTCTATTAGGCTCTCACTTCTCTCTTCCACTTACTGTCCTCTCCAATGTCCCCTCCCCCTGCTACACATATATGCCATTTGTAGGAACAACTGGTCTTTCATAGCCTTTAGTGGCTTACATTTCTCGAATAGACTTGTAGTTGTATTTTCTTATACTTTCTCATTTGAACAGTATTTGAAGTCTGTGGTGTTTTGAATCTAAAGTAATCTAAAGTAATCTGTAAGTGTTTCTAACTTGGCTATAAAAGTCATAGAAATTGTTCTGGAAGGTCTATTTTCCTGAGAGATTCTAGCCAGAGGATTCTAGGCTGTAGAGCAGAAGCTAGAAGTCTTTCCAGATTACATTACTGGCAAGCTTATATTTATATATATATAATATACATAAGTGAGCTGTCTCACAAGTAACTGAAAATTGTTTTATGTGCCTCGGGAAATTCTATTTTAAAATTTGGCTATTTCATAAAAACCGTATTTTGTTCATTCAAAAGAGATATTTTATAATTGGGTAAACACCATCTCTTTATTATTATACTTTGTTTCACATAACTGAAGTTTTCTAACATTAATTTAATAACAAAATAAACAGTCTGGATTGATATTTTAAAACAAATAATCCAACAATCATGTATTAGAAGTTACCAGATGCCTGGAATTGTGCTGGTCTGGGATTAGAGAGATACAACCTGTCCCTAAATTCAAAATATTCTGTAATAATTAACTTAATACTCATGTGTATAATATATAAATATTTTGAAATAAATAAAATTGATTTAAAATACAAGGCATGCAAGGATTCTTTGTAGTTTATAGCAAAGTTGGGTCTTACTGCATCTTCCTCTACCCTCCCACATTTTTTTTGTGTGTGTGCCTTATATCTTACTAAGTGCTTTATGGTCCAATCAGTTCATTTAAAGTAGGAAATTTTAGTCAATCTGTATTGGGTGCCTGGAAAATTAGTTATATGAATGTACTTTTCAGTGATAAAAGGATCAAAGGGAGCATTCTTTATAATCTGCATCTTTCATCTGCCCTAGCCTTTGTTTTGTAGATCATGCTTATAATAAGGCAGAGGCTGCTTTTGTTGTTTTGGCCAACCCTTCCACATTATTTCCAATCCAGTCATCACAAAGTATTTGGGGGATTCTAGGGTTTTGATTTTCCTAAGTCTTGCATTGCTTCTCTGATGTGCAATAGCTCAAGGATCTATATTTTTATAGTCTTATTGTTGTCACAGGGAAAACATGGCTCACCTATTTTTCTTTCTTAGTCTGAAGCTTATATTGGTCTCCTAACTTGAGGATTTCTCCCTGAATTTCTATGGCATATGCTAAAGGGCATACTGAAGACCAGTTTGGAACACTGCAGACAGGACCTTTCTGACTTTGGGAGTGTATATAGCTCGGCAGCTGCTGACCAGCTACTGGGGCAGCCCCTTGATGTGTGAACACAAGAGCCACTGACTCGGGCAGAAGGCTATTTATAATAGCATTTATCATTTTCTGAGAAATTTGAACCCTGATGATTTCAGATCATATGGCTGATGCTGCCCAGTCCATTTTCATCTGCAGCAGACAAGGTGGTGACAGAGCAACTCTGGAGACTCAAAAGTGAATAAATTTACCCAGAAAGTCTTCAAGCTTCTGGAAACTACCAGGATGCTGAGGGAAACAAGCCCTTTGGCACAATTCCTATGGGTTTTGTAGCCAGTTAGAAACAACATTCAGTTTGCTTTAGGTTCAGTTTTGAAACCACAGCTTTCAGAAACTATTCAAATGAGAAAGTATAAGAAAATATGCCATTAAAGTCTATTGAGGACCATAAAGGACTGGATAATTTGAGTCCAGCATAGTGGTAAAGCATGGATCTTAGAGAATCACATAAGAGGGCACCCTGTTGTTCTCTATATCAGGCCACAGTTGGCTTTGATGCCCTGATTTTAGGATCTTCCAAAGATGCCTCCACAACACTTCCTTTTTTTTCCAGTATCTTCCATGGGAAAGATAGTTTGGGGTGACTGCATATCACAACTTATTGTTTTGTTTTTTTCTTTCAAATCATTAAGTTGCAAAATAACCTTTTGCCAGCCTGGACCTCAATTATCCCAGAATCCCACAATCAGAAAATTTTTTCAGCCTGGATGATAGGAGTCTGGGCTCAGTTCAGCTACTGGGCTATAAGCTGAATGTCTGAGGGACAGCAGGAGATGAGTAATTTTTATTTATTTGCAAGCATCTTGTTTTCTTCTTTAAACATCTGTTCGTTTGAAAAATATATTTAATGTGTAAAACAGATGATGAAAAGGAATCAATTGAGAAAATCATTGAGGGGGAAATGAATTACTGGGGTGCAAAAATCTGGTGTCTTAGAGGACGGTTAATATTTTACTGATATTTTCTCGGAAGTGAAGTAGCTCATTTAGATGTAAAAAAGGGGACAGAATTGTGCTAAACTAATTATGGAATTTTTAATTTGCTATGAATTTGGAGTAAATTTTATTAGGAAGAATTGGAAGTACATGTGAACTTATATTATCAGGATAAATTACATCTTTTAAAGATGAGCGACCCTTGTGCTTTGCGTTAGGGCCTTTAACTTTGGTACAAAACTGTGCCTGGTTGTTGGTGAATAAAATGACCTCTTTTTGTGTGGAGGTTTAAATGGTGGTTTCCATCCTGATCACACATTTTGACTGATGGTAAATTCTGAGTCCAGTGGTTAGACCAGCTCCCAAGAGCACAGGGAAGAGGCATTTGGAACTGTAGAGACCACTGTCCTTTTTGTGGAAAGGTCTGTGTGACTTCCTATCAGAGATTAAACAGACAGACTGATCTACAGTTTATTTTTATTTATTTATTTTTTAAATTTTTAAATTTATGATAGTCACAGAGAGAGAGAGAGAGGCAGAGACATAGGCAGAGGGAGAAGCAGGCTCCATGCACCGGGAGCCCGACATGGGATTCAATCCTGGGTCTCCAGGATCGCGTCCTGGGCCAAAGGCAGGCGCCAAACTGCTGCGCCACCCAGGGATCCCTGATCTACACTTTAATAGCATGTTCTTTGTTGATAAATGTATTCAGCACAAATCTAGGCTATCTGTTGTAGGGGACGGATTCTTTTATTTGGAATAGCCAAGCCTTAAGAACAGACCTTAAGTAGCCACTGGAGGAAGACCTCTCTTGCATAAGGCTTGTATTTAAAATTTTGATTTGACCTCATTTGGAGTCACCTTTTTTTTTTTTTTTAAGGTTTTATTTATTTGGAGCACGAGTAGGGGGAGGGGCAGAGAGAGGGAGAGAAAGAATCTCAAGCTGACTCCTCTCTGAGTGGGGAGCCCGATCTCATGACCCTGAGACCATGACCTGAGCCAGAATGAAGAGTCGGAAGCTTAACTGACTGAGCCACCTGGGTGCCCCTGCAGCCACCTTCTGATCCATAATGTTGGTCATGTCTGTTGCCTATTGCTTTTTACTCCTTCTTGATCACCTGTTAGCTTGCTATATACAAGTGTTCCGTTGGTGCCTTTATGGAATCAAGACTATATAGTGGGTCACTGCCAGCTCTCAGCAGCCAGGAGTCCTGCTAACTTCTACTACTTAGAACCAAAACCATGGCCCAGTTTTAGATACAACTAAATTTCAAATCACCTTCTGAAACAGTATACATTCATCATGTCCTAAAATGTTTGCAACACTGAACTACCCCCCCCCCCCCCCCCCCCCCCCCCGCCACACACACACAAGGAAACCCACATATATTCTCTGCTTAGGACTTGGGTGTTGTGTTCTTTGGAAGCACCAGGCAAACCACTCTCATTTGCATTTACGGGTTCTAACATGGGCTTTTTTCTCATTGTTTTAGGAAGTTTGGGGCTCAAGGGTCACGACTCACTGGAGCAGGATGGGGAGGCTGCACAGTATCCATAGTACCTGCTGACAAGCTGCCCAGCTTCCTCACAAATGTGCACGAAGCCTATTACCAGAGGAGCGACCAAGACTTCACATTTGAGAAGCAGAGTTTGTTTGCTACCAAACCAGGAGGCGGGGCTTTGGTTTTCCTTGAGGCCTAAACAATGTAAAAAATCTCAGAGAAACTATTTAGGGCATTTAAGAACTGGCAGAGCTTCTTATGCCACAGTAAATTAATCCTCTTTCTGTTTTGTATTATGATGAACAGTTGCTATTATCAAGATGTATTTCCAAAGAAACGGTTGAAAGCTCTCTATGCTTCATAATGATTGTTTTTCCATCTTAAAGTATGTTGTCTACCAATAAGCCAAAATTATGCTTGGACAGTTCTCTTCAGGATGATTTACTGAGATTTATTGACTTCAAGATTTTTAAAGATGAATGATAAAAGACACTCAATACTGACCTCCCGGATTGGATGTGAATTAAACATCCTGCTACAATTAAATGGATACAGTTGCATTGCCTGCCATATTCTTAAACACAGTTCATTTCTGGTTGCTCTTGACATTCTTCTTCTTTGCAGTCGTAGTCTTCAATTGATGATGATGATGATAGTGATGCTAGAAACTCTTTCTCAGTTTGAGCTTCAGAATGCTATTAAAATAATACATGATTAAAGATTCACAAATTGTCCTGGACACTTGTATGTGAGCTTACACCAATTATCAAGATGAGAAGACTTACTTTCTTTTTTAAAGCAACAATGGATTTAGATTCATTTACTTTTTACAGACTATGTGATATCAAATAAATAATCACTTTCTTTTTGGCTCTGAGCTTTCTCTATTACTTAATAGAGAAACTTAGCTAAAAGACACTTGCTACTTTATCTCTATTCACATTGAAATTGAGAATTATCTGGATGATAATTCAGATAATTCAATTTGATCATAGAATTTGCTTTCTTCCCACTCTATGCTAACTTCTCTCCAATGCTCTCTGATTCAAAAGGCCTGTTTACCCTTCCAGGGAACCCCACCTATGCCTTGCAACTCTGTTGTGTCTAGCAGGTCTCGCTTGTGCATGTGGACCAGTGTAGGACAGGTGTGCAGGTCTGGGATTGGGGAGGAGAGTTGCTGAGTCCTGTATATGTCTATCAAAAGTGGTCAGAAATGTTTGGCCTTGTGGTGATGCTAAGTGAACGACTTTCTCACAAGAGGGCCTTCCTGAATTATATGAAGGTTTAGACCAAAAAGCATTTTGCTGATATGATCAGATAATTAAGGCAGCAGCAGTCTTATGGTATGAATTATCCAGAAAATTATCACAATTTTGTATTATTCTGTGGTTGTTTTGCTCACTGATGTACAACTTAAAGACTGGACATCATCATCTTGAATCTCCGTTTCAGAGAGGTTGAGGCAAAGCTGGTCTTAGTATATCTCAAAGGACAGCAGGCATATATAGGGTACTAAGAAATCCATTCTTCTTTTCTAAAATAAACTTTTGGTGCATTTTCATTCTTTAAAATAAGGTAAACACTTGAGAAAGCTTAAGTTAAATTTGTTGAAAGAATTTTGAGTTTTTATAACACCTAACAATCCAAAATCTGAATTGATTTTTAATTATAATTCTTTGTTGTTGTTTTAAGATTTTTTTTATTTGTTTGAGAGAGAGAGTGTGAGAGAAAGAGCGAGGAGGAGCGGAGAAGGGGGTCAGTGAGGGGCAGAGGGAGAGGGAGAAGCTGCACCCCCCTGCCCCCGCCCACATGGAGCCCAACACAGGGCTGGATCCCAGAATACTCATGACTTGAGCCAAAGGCAGATGCTTAACTGACTGAGCCTCAGGTTATATTTTTTTGTTTTTTAATACCTTTCCATTTTCCACAGAAGATCTGTGGTTGGTACATAATTATTTAAAGATACCTGGATTAATGTAAAAAAAAACGCCAAAACCCCCCAAACAAAAAATGTGGTACTTTCCATTGCTTTGCTATTCTATTTAAATTTTTCACCATGAGATAGCTTCTTGCAACAGGTGAGTAAAAATTTCCATTGTGCCTCTGCTTTGGAGGACACAGTTGTTCTCAGCCAGGGATCTATTCCATATGTGTCTTGTCTGGCTTGAAGGAAAGAACTATTTTTCAATCAAACCATCACTGTTATTCTAGAAATTATGAGAGACATCAAACTTTTCTGGAGGGGATAGGGCTAGGGCAACTGGTAAAAAGCTTCATGAAGAAGATGGAGTTTGAACAGGGCTAGAGGATGAGCAATGTGTGAAAGCTGGCGAGTAGGCACTGCAGACGGGCGAATATCTGATAATGGTCACACATGGGATGTGCACAAGGCTCAGTGGGGGTGTGGAGTTTGCCCTGGGATACAGTGGAGGAGAAGATAGGCTATCCTGGCTGCAGATGGCTTTTGAAGAGCTCCAAGTCCAGCATTTAGAGGAGGGGTTGCAAACTAGCAACCCATAGGCCACATCTGGTCTAGAGATACACTTAGTTTGGCCCCCAAAATATTCAGACATTTGGAGTTCTAATGAGGAATTCTACGAAGAATCTGGATTACTGATGGCAGAAGATCTGATTCTCCCCTGGCCTTCACTCCTGGGGATGACCATGAACTAGAGCTGAGGTATAGCTGCTTTGTTTTGATGACAGGTGGACCCTTCGATGACAGGGGGTGTTACAGTTTCCACAGCTTGTAGCTTCCCTGATACTCAGGCCACATACCATGTGCCAGCTGAGGTCACTTGCCCTTCACCAGCACACTGGCACAGTGGTTTTCTTACACTTCATAAATAATTCTCTGTACCCATGTCTCTAGCAGTAGTAGTTAAGGGAGACTGAGAAGAATGAAAGAGAATTTTGTGTGTGGAAGTAAAGAATAGTCCTATTTGTTTAATACTAAATACTCAGGTGTTTTACTCCCTTCTCTCACCTTTCTGGCTCATATAGGAACTTGATTAGATTATTTGAGCTCTGTTTTTGGCATTACACCTGTAGCTAATAAGGATTGTTCTAGATGACATGCTAAAAATAAAAAGCTCTCTCCTATTCCTGACCTCAGATTGCCCAACCTTCAGATTTATTGCACCCTTTTCCCTACATGCTCTTGCCTGCTGGAAGGGAAAAAGAACCTTTAGATTTAACAGAACTGCCCAGAAGTTAAGGAGGGAGTGCAAGAGGAAGGAACAAAGAAGACTGGAAAGACAGAGAAGGCTCCTTTTCTTTTTTTTTTTTTTTAATTTTTTATTTATTTTTGATAGTCACACACACACAGAGAGAGAGAGAGAGGCAGAGACAGAGGCAGAGGGAGAGGGAGAAGCAGGCTCCATGCACCGGGAACCCGACGTGGGATTTGATCCCGGGTCTCCAGGATCGCGCCCTGGGCCAAAGGCAGGTGCTAAACCGCTGCGCCACCCAGGGACCCCCTCCTTTTCTTTTTCTCACACACTTTGAGTCCCATTTAGAACCTTGTAATTTCTGCAGGGACCATTCATTTAACACAGTCATTAGAAACCAATATATTTTTGTTGAATTATTAACAAAATAAAATATGACTTCACTGATAATTTTCTTTTAGTTTGAAATTTTGACTGCATTTGGAGCTTTTCAGTTGCATAAACTGCCTGTGGTCGGAAGCAAGGGATGAGGGTAAGTGGGCATGAGGCTGCTACTAATATGAAAAACAGGGATTATCTTAAATGTGCATGTGGATGATTAAATGACAATAGTGTATTTTACCTTCCCACTGTATCTTGGATGTGAAACCACATATTGCTTATTAAATATTGTCCAGGCCATGTAAGAGAAGCCAGAGAGAGAATTCTCAACTGTTTTCAAAAAGGAAACATACCAGTTTATGTAGGAACTTATCAAAGTCATTCCTAACTTCGTAAGGTTTCTTGGTAGCCTTTGCCTGGAGTCTGAAAAAAAAAAAAAAAAAAAACGGTAACCAAACCAATTGTTTTTATACTGACACCAACTAATCACCAACATTTACACAAAATTTAATATGCTGGGTATTTGCCAGCAATTTACACATATTCATTCAATTACCCTTACAACAATCTTATCGAGTAAGTAGTATCACTATCCAGTATTCTAAATGAAAAAGGCTCAGATAGGTTAATTAACCTGCCCACAGCCCTATAGCTAGCAAGTCATACAGGATTTGAACACAAGCAGCGTGACTCAAGCCTTTGATTCAACCACTGTGTGACACTGCGTCCCAGGAGTGCAGCATTCTCGTCAGTGAGATGGTTTGCACAATATTTGCTGAACTGATTCCGCTTGCCTGGCTCCAGTGCAGACTTGAAGGAGTGTCCCAAGGGACTGGCAGGAGAACGATCTGGGGCGGCAGGGAGGGTGGGGGGGTGGAGGGCGCGGATAGAGATAGTGAAGGCTGGAAGCTCACGGAGGAATCCAGGAGTCTATCCTGATTTTTGTCACCAAGTACTCATTCAAGAAATATTTATGAAGGAGTTGGACAGCTGAATTCAGGAGGCAGGAGGAACCTTTGCAGAGATCTGTGGGTGCGGGGAGAGGCAGAGAGGAGTAGGCTGAGGCTTGGACGGGTAAGAACTTGGGACAAGGAGAAAGCAGTATTAGCAAGAGAAACAAAAATGAAATAAAGATATATGGCTATTCATTTCACTGGCAATATTCAAGGGAGACATTTTAAAATTCTTTTTCCTCCATGGAATTTGTAGGAAGTAAACATTTCTGAAAATTCCCAGTGTTCTTTGCTAAACCATGAAGTATAGATTAGCCCACCCCCCCACCCCCCGCGAGGCATCTTCTGGGTTTCTTTAGCAGGTAGTGGGGGGCACCCCCTGGGGCGCAGCAGGGCTGGCTCTTGACCACCCCCTGCACTTGTGCTCGGCCACTGACAAATGCCCCTTGCTTATTCTCTGCTTTACCTCTACCAATTTTATCTCCTCCACTGGCTTTTCTCCCCACTAACGATTACCCTCTGGGCTCTCCTCCTGCTTTTCTCAGATCTGGCTTTCACAATGTGGGTCTCTTTGTCATAGTCCTATTGAGACACACTCCAAAATATCTCTGATGTCCTTTCTCGGTAACACCCTCTTAGGATCTCCTTGAGATGGGTGTTGGACTCAGACTCTGGTTCCATCTCACTTTGTTAGAATCAAGCCATCTTTGGACTCACCCTTTTAAATTTACAGCACCCCTCTTTCTTTTTTTAAATAACAGTTTTATTGACATAGGTCTCATACCATAAAATCGACCTTGTTAAAGTGTACAATTCAGTGGGTTTTTTTTGTGCACTCACAGTTTTGCAACCACCACCACTCCCTAACCCCTGTCTTTCTGCTTGCCTTTCCTTTCCTCTCCATGAGTATCTCTTCTTTGAAGATTACAGATAGAAATGTGTATGCTGTGCCTATAGATTTAACAGGCACATGAGATTGATATACGAAGTATTTTCCCCTTTTTTCACCCACAATGTCCCATTGCATAAAACATATTTGAGCACTTCTTGCAAATTACTCTGTCCTACATTCTTCTGTTATATTCTCAGTGATGAGAAATCCTATACCATATAGATTTGATTTTGGGGAACTTGTAAAAGTCACCCGGAATCAGATCTTTCTTTCTTTTTCTTTTTCCTCTTTCTTTTTCTCTTTCTTTCTTTTCTTTCTTTCTTTCTTTCTTTCTTTCTTTCTTTCTTCTTTCTTCTTTCTTTCTTTCTTTCTTCTTTCTTTCTTTCTTTCTTTCTTTCTTTCTTTCTTTCTTCTTTCTTTCTTTCTTTCTTTCTTTCTTTCTTTCTTTCTTTCTTCTTTCTTTCTTTCTTTCTTTCTTTCTTTCTTTCTTTCTTTCTTTCTTTCTTCTTTCATTTTTTTTTTTTTTGAGAGATAGTGTGTGTGTTGGGGGTGTGGGGTCAACAGGCAGAGGCAGAGGGAAGAGAGAGAATCCCAAGCAGGCTTCATGCTCCACACACATGGGGCCTGACATGGAGCTCAATCTCACACTCTGAGCCCATGACTTGAGCCAAAATCAAGAGTTAGATTCTTAGCCCACTGAACCATTCAGGCGACCCTGGAATCAGATCTTATAATTTAAGTATCGTGAAGAAGAAATATGAGTGATAAGATATTTGGTGAAAAGAGAGAGAAGATTCTAAAGTAATGAATTGGATTTTCAAGTGACTGGGAAAATAGCTTTTTTGTTTTTATTTAAGATCTTATTTTTAAGTACTCTGTACACACAACATGGGGCTCAAACTTACAACCCCAAGATCAAGAGTTGCATGCTCCACCAACTGAGCCAGCCAAAAACTAACTTAAAAAAAGACCCCTGAAGTACAGAGCATACATATAATGTGACATTAGTTTCAGGTATACAACATAGTGATTTGCCATCTCTACAGGAAACTAGCTTTTTAAGTTCCAAAATAGTAATTAGAAGATGAATGGCACACAGCTGTGGTCTTCCACAGATGCTTGTTTGAAGGGCTGCGCTCATCCCACACATTCTTTTGCATGTGGGTATGCTAGAAGTAGTTTAGTCTCAATACTTTATATTTTTCCTTTTTATACACTAATTTATAAAATAAACAAATTAAATGTGCCCCCAAAATGTTTGTGTGTGTAGGGGCAGAAGGGGAACAAAGAACTAGCCCAAGGGAGGCCAGCTGAACAGCTTGTTTTTCTAGTTTCCATCTTCCTGAGGGCAGGGCATGGTTATGGGTTTATTTTTAAAAGGCCTTGAGCTTAAGTACTATAGCTAGAGGAGTAAAAGGAGATGATGATGATGTTTAGCAATTAATTAAATTAGCAGAGTAGTTGGTTCTGTGGACAAAGAAGGTCAAAATGTTATTCCTGATGAAACTGTTGAGTAGAAAATCCCTGCAGATATCTGAGTGGATGTATTTTTACATAATAAACCCATTTTAGTTTTTTGTAGCACAGTTGTTGAATTTAAATGTTTAATGGGTTTTTATTAAAGATTATTTATTTATTTATTCATTTATTTATTTATTTGAGAGAAAGAGAGACTGAGTGGGAGGGAGAGAGATTCTGAAGCAGACTCTGCACTGAGCTCAGAGCCTGACAGCAGGGCTTGATTCCATGACCACGAGATCATGACCTGAGCCAAAACCAAGAGTCGGTGGACACTTAGCCAACTGTGCCACTCAGGTGTCCCTCAATTAAAATGTTTTTAATCACTACAAAATTGAATAAGGAACAAACCTATCAAGCTCCTTATCAATTCTTTCTTGCCGCTGTCTTAGGAGTTTTATTTCTTCATTAATTCTGTGCTTTTCTCTATAAAAATAAAAATTTTGAGTTAAATTTTAAAATAAAGCAGGATATCAAATTGGGAAAGAATAAATTAATAATTGCTAACTTCTACATGTCAGTAAAAGTCCTTTATAAACCAATTCTTCAACATCCCCACCCTATGTACTACTTGGTGAGAGGAATCCCCCAGAACATTCCCTGCTATAAATACATACCAAATTCATCACTCAAAAAAAAAAAAAAAACAAAAAAAAAACAAAGACATCACTCATGACACCTGAGTATGGTTTGGACTCCACCTCGCTGCTTCAACAAGGGCCCTCTCACAAAGTGTTCATACTGGTTCTTTGCACTGAGCACAGGAAATCCAAGGGCTGTGTGTGTGTGCATGTGTGTACATGTGTGGTGGTGGTGGGGGGACTGGAAAGAGATGGGAGGGGAATGGCCACACTTGGTAACCCAAGGATCAAACTTTTGCCCTGCCTGCTGGATAAGACCTTACCTGGTTACTCTTCCATATACCCCTTTCTGATGTATTTGATTGTGCTTTCCTTAATACTGCCCCAAATGCCACCCCAGCTCCAGAGAACTCATACTGCAAACAAACCTTTCTGTTCTTCCATGGCTCATCTTTGTAAACAATCAGTACTCCAGTCTCTATTTTCTGGAGCTCTCTTCTGGTCTTTCCATGCTGGGGTGCATGCCCCCAACCACAGCACAGCAAGGGTTTCTTCCTTCCTTCAATCCCTGACACTTGCCATGGCTCTATGGCTCCAACATACATCCTTGACACTTACCGGAAAAGAAACTCCAAGTCTGTTAGACACTCAGAAGTGACTCTCCTCACTGGTAAAATAAGGAGCTAAGTGTAGCTTATTTCTATGGTTACTTCCAGCTCTAAAAGAGTTTAAGATTTTATATTTAACAATAAGGGGGCAGCAACTTACATCCGAAAATCCTTTTCATTCCTTGCAAATTGTCTTTTTGCTTCTTTTATAATATCACGGTAAGTTGGAGCAGGTGGTGTGATAGGCTTATGGTTAAGGAAAGATTTTTAGTTAGGAACATCTGGGAGAGGAGGACAGTAACTGTCACAAGGAGACTGAGCATGCTGTCTGGCCTGGGCTTCCCAGTCATGAAGGGTCTCAGTTGTGGACATGAATATTACATCTGGAGATATTTGTAATATGCAAACTGAAAGAAGACAGTGCTCATTAGACCACATTAAACTTGTGCCCATTATCTGGACTACACCACTCACAATGCACTGGAACTTAATAGTTTCATAAATTCTGCAATTGCCTTTTTTTGTGTTTTTTTTTTTGTGTGTGTGTGTGTGTGTATAGATTAAAAGCAGCAATTTGTTAAATGTAAATATTAAAAACATACCAAATTTTTGTAACCCTTTTAAGGCATTTCTTCATTTCTACATATACTGAGAATCTCAAGGTCTCTTGATCTCTGGAAGGCTCTGGAGGGGACTGGCAGAATACGTTGGTTGCCTTCAGCTGGTGGCCTCTGCTAACTACAGGAAAGAAAGATGCTAAGTAGAAGGTGTAAGTGTGCTGGTCATGAGCCTGGGGCTCTTATCCCACTGTTTTGGAACAGCCTGTGGTTGTGCTTCTAACCCTGGTCTTAAACCCACATTCCTGACTGACAGAGCAGACGCTTCCCTTCTGAAACAGCAAACAGCAATCAGCAAATGACTCCAGGAGGCAGCCCTCAGCTTGTGTTAAAAGAAGACCTTAGCCTTACTGGTAGACCAGGAGCTCTTAAATCTCTGCGATCGACTGTCCCTGTACGGCCCCACTCCCCCTCCTGAAGCACACTTCAGTATCACCTCTGTCTTTCTCTGAATGCAAATTTATGGTCTATTTCAAGGCTGTCTTTGATGCTCATTTTAACCTTATTTATGCGGTGTAAGAATGTTAGGAGAAGGGCATCCCTGGTGGCCCAGCGGTTTAGCACCACCTTCGGCCCAGAGCGTGATCCTGGAGTCCTGGGATCGAGTCCCGCGTCGGGCTCCCTCTATGGAGCCTGCTTCTCCCTCTGCCTGTGTCTCTGCCTCTCTCTCTCTCTGTGTGTCTGTCATGAATAAATAAATGAAATCTTAAAAAAAAAAAAAAGAATGTTAGGAGAAGCCCAGTGGATTTGGTCCATGGAGTGGGACCACATAGCTACTTATCTTTCTTATCTTAACTTCCTGAGTACTGTATCTCAGTTGAGGTAACCAGAAGGAAAAACATGAATGGCTCCACAACAAAGATGCTCACAATAAGCTTGAATAAAATTTATGTCTTTCCTACTAAGCTCTAAACTATTCAGGAATTATCTTCAATCACTTAAAATTTGAACATCAGAGTCTAGAACCAAGGATAAGAACACCCAATTTTCTGTGCACTCTAGACCACTTTCTCAGCAACACCAGAAGAGATAAATTCTCTGGTCACAGAATCTGTTTAAGCAGGCTTTTAATAGCATCACTGACTATAGAAGGAAGCAGTGCTGACAGCAGAACACACTCTTCCCTACCAAGCCTGGAGTTTAAGAGAGTCGGGGTGAGTATAGTATTCTAAAGTGGATCAAAATTCTCTGAAATAAATTTTAGAGAAGCCTATTTATTGATAAATTCCAAATTTCTTTTTCCCCTTAATCATATCTACGTTTTAGAGTAAGATTTTCTTTAAAGAAAGAGATGAGCCTGACTTCACTGTTTACTGTCACAATGGCATACAGGATTTTTAAATTTATTTTATTTTTTATTTGTTTACTTTTTAAAGATTTTATTTATTTATTCATGAGAGACACACACAGAGAGGCAGAGACATAGGCAGAGGGAGAAGCAGGCTCCCTGCAAGGAACCCAATGCAGCACTCAATCCTGGGAATCCGGGATCACACCCTGAGCCAAAGGCAGACGCTCAACTGTTGAGTGACCCAGGCATCCCTGAACTTAGGATTTATTTTTTTTAATTTTTATTTATTTATGATAGTCATACAGAGAGAGAGAGAGGCAGAGACACAGGCAGAGGGAGAAGCAGGCTCCATGCACTGGGAGCCCGACGTGGGATTCGATCCCGGATCTCCAGGATCGCGCCCTGGGCCAAAGGCAGGCGCCAAACTGCTGCGCCACCCAGGGATCCCTGAACTTAGGATTTAATGGAAAGTTGATTTGTACTGTGTAGGTGAAAATCAAATCGCTGCTTTGACAGCATCTGGCACCCCCAGGAGGCAGACCAATAGTGACAATTGCATGTATACAGGATGAATAATAATTAACTTCAAGGACTCATTCAAGATACAGTCTTCTTCAGGGCAGCATGTAGCAAAATTGGGAAGTCAACAAAGTGTGTGTCTCCGGTGTCCTTTACTCATCTTCTCTCTTGGTGCTCTTCTTTCAGTACCCTCTTAGCTCTTGGTCTCTCCTTGGCTGGCACTCACAGGCCATTTCCCAAAGATTATAGAGGAAGTGCCATCCTGGAGATTGAGCTCTGGTTCTGGCACTGAGGTGAGCACTCATCATCTAGTACCATGGTAGCCAAAGTAGTTAACCAGGCTGACGCTCCTTTTCCTTGTTTGTAAGGGGTGGGCGTTTAGTTAGATGGTCATGTGACTCCTGTCCCTATTCTGGTTTTCTATGAAATAGAATATGAGCCTTTTTAAGTTTAGAAGTTCAGACTCATCACTAAAATAATGGCAAAATGCTCAGAGAGTGTGGGATGGAATTTGAGATTTTGCAAAGGAATGAAGAAGAATTTGTTGAGTAATAGGAAGGATATGGGAGCTGGATGAAAGATAGGGAGGAGGGGGGAGAAAATGTGGCTAGGGGAGTCTGATATGAGACTATCATATGTTTAATACCTGGGCCCAGGATATCATTGTATCAGCACATCTGGTTCATCTGGTTAGCCCACTTCTTGATTAGTATATTAGGCATGTGGTTAACTAAAAGACCTCAAAGATATTGTATCTGAGGTGGTGGTAAGGAGGTAGGGCAATAATTGGAAATGGAATGGAAAAAGAGAAGTTAACATTTGTTGGATATCCAACATGGACCATGCACTGTGATGGGATCTTTACAGTATTTCTAGAATTCTGCTTGAGGCTCTTGAGACTGGTGTCTTTGCTTACATGAAAATAGTTCTACACTACACACAGTCCTATTTGTTGCACGGCAGAGGACATCCCAGGAAGCCTCTTCCTGCTCAGAGCCTCATTTTGGACTGGATTTCTATTTTCAGTGTGCTTCTACTTTTTTATTTTATTTTTTAAGATGTATTTATTTATTTGAGAGAGAGAGAGAGAGAGTGAGCGAGCACATGCATTGGTGGGGGCAGGGGCAGAGGGAGAGAATCTCAAGCAGACTCCCCACTGAGCATGGAGCCTGATGTGGAGCTCAGAATTACCACCCTGACATCATGACCTAAGCTGAAATCAAGAGTTGGATGCTTAACTGAGTGAGCCACCCGGGCATCCCAAGTTTTCAGGGAGCTTCTGAGGGCAGTGCATCTTACTTTGGGACAGGCATTTCATAGTAATGTAGGTTATATTTAAATAGTAGCTGTGACTGAACAACTAATGTATCAACTGGAATTTCCTGTTTTCAACCGATTGTTCTGTCAACCTATGGTCAGAAACACAACATTGTCTTCAGGAATTACAGACATTAATGGGTTCTGATCACACTGTACAAATTACCTTGTCTTTAGGGATCTTCTAAATGAATTAAATGTCCACATAAGCTATAGTTTTCTCTTGATATGAATCAAGCCTGAATGAAGTTTCCAAAATAAAACTTCCATAAGCTGGATCAAAGTTACTTTCAAATTTTGGCTTTGAGATTTCATTCCACATAAATAATATTTTTGACTATTCAGTAAATGACAACTTTAGGGATAGATTAGTACTCAAATCTAAAAGAAAAGTAATGAAAGCCTCACTTTAAATAAAGCAGACAAAAACTAAACCTCACAAAATCTCATTTTGACAAGTGTTTCAGTAAGACTTAAAAAATATCACTGTGTAATCATTTCTCAATATACATAAGTCAAATCATTATGCTGTAGACCTGAAACTTATACAATGCCATATGTCAATTATATCTCAATAAAAATAAAAAAATATTACTGGCCAAAGAATATAATAGCAGAATTAATGTAGTCAAAGGAAAAGAAAAAAATTCTCTCAGAATTTCACTTTCCCAAAAAATAAAACTATTTTCATTTTTCTAGGTGCCTTTTCATTTGTCATGTATGAATATATATTTTATGTTATTTTTAGAATGACATGGTTGCTTTCTTTACCCAACTATCATAATTTTCCCATACGTCCAGGCTTTGTAGTCATTATTTTAATGTTTGCAAAAGATTTCAGAGTAAACACTCTGAAGTGTGTAGAGGGGCTCTACGGTCCTGATGCAAAAATTTTGCTGTTTTTTTTAATATGAAATCTCAATTTCTCCTCTCTCCCCCAATTGTGTTTTCCAGTATGACATCTCCCAGCCCCACTCTCCACCTTCAAGTCTAGCAAGGGAGGCCTGTGTCTCTCCATACTCAAGTCTGTCTGGGTTCTGGGAAAAGATAGCCCTATTCTTGCTTACCTTTGGAGTGCTTTGATGCTAATGGTCAAGAAACGAGATGGTAGTTCTGTTCATTATGTAAGCAAGAAGCCTGCAATTTCAGTTATGCCAAATTTCCGCCTTTGGTTTTTTTCCTCCTTTGGCTGTCACAGACTGTGAAGAAGTCCAGCAGCTTTAGTAGAGAAGGCTTAGCAATCTTCCTAAATATCTGAAGAGGTTCAGACTACTTTTAATATCTGTCTTACTTTTCTTGCTACATCTAGTGACTGAGACCCTAAGATCTTTTCCTGAGTGAAAATCACAGAAAGTTCAATCTCACAGAGTGATTAACACTTTCCTAAAGTGCACATAGTCTGGAGCTGCTGAAATTTAATTTGTGTGCAGCTATTTCCTGGTAATATTTAATTTCTTTCTCAGAGTGCCGGTCAGAATTTTGAAGATTTTATCCTTCTACAAAGCTATATTGTGCTCTTGACCATGGTTCCCACGATGAAGCATTTATGAGTGAGACGGTGCTTGTCACTCTGAACTAATTGGATTTTCTTCCTTGGACATTCATTATATATAATTGGCATTAAGACAAAGAACTAGGTTTTATTTTCTATAAATTTTTAATTTTGAACATATATCATTAAAATGAACTGGGTATGTACATTCTTTATAAAGTAATTCTCATTGCCCACAGAATTTGGTCACAGTTGTATATTTGTGTTGTGTAATAGGGTTCTGGGCTATATGATGTTGGTACTAAGACCTCAGCATTTTCTTCCACTGTTCAATCATGATGGTTTTTAATAGACTTCTGTTAATGTCTGTTAATGAGTATCCTAATTTTTATTCTCATCAGATACATAAAGTCATCAATTTTTCCTAACTGTAGAAAATTAGAGTACTTAGAGCTTACAAATTATGAAGAATGACTATATTTTATTCCTTGGGGATGACTGTGGCAACATGTTTTCCAAATCCGCTGTCTGAATTGACCTCACACTGTGTTTTCTCATGCAATGCAACACGGAGTTTACGCGGCAAACCACTAAATGGAGAAGGAGCCATTTGGGTAGAAATAAAATGGTCCTGTTCTGGGACTTCACAAGAGCTGTGGTTGGCATATGACATACTAAAACCTGGAGACATCCTAAAGGCCTCAATTCAGACTCTGAGGTCTTTGATCTCCCTTTAGAAACACGGGGTATTCGTGAAATAAAGGACCTTAGAAATTGCAGGGTTCAGTTTGATTATAATATAGATGAAGAAGCGAAGTCTTTTAGAAAGGAAGTACCTTGCCTTTGAGAAGTTGGGCACGTGTGAGACTCAGGAAAAGAATTTCCCAGAGGCAAATTTTGCTTCTATCTGCCAAAAGTACTATCCTAGAATGAAGCTGCAGGAGGCCTTGCTGTCTAACCCATACCCCTTAGATATATTCCTCAGAGTCTCTTTAGAATTGCTAATGAGATGACCAGGTTAGGACCAAAGTATCCATTCTACACATAATGCTATTGTATAAGAAATAAACAGAACCCAAGCAGCAAACAGTGGCCACAATCTCCTCCTTTATACTCCAGCATTCATTTAATTCTTAATCCTAAAAACTAAATTCTTAAAATAACTTAGCATGTGGCCCAAACTGATCTTAGAACAGTTATCTTCTGTTTACTGCTTACTTCTGCTTATGGTCCAAATATTTTAATGTTAGATTTGCAAGAATGCCAAACATCCACAATAGAGCCGTATACCCATAAATGTTTTTAAAAGTTATTACTAACCCCATATGCCTTATTCCATGGGAGACAGCGCCAACTGTTGGAATATCACCCAGATTTCTACATGGCTTGGTATTGTGTGTAAAATGGGGGTTTTAGTAAGTTTCATTATTTAACATATCATTAGAAGCAGTTTTGTAGCATAGTCTAGAAAATTGAGGGAATAGGGCTACCAAAAATATTAATGCAGATTTAATGAAAAGCATTCAACAAACTTGCCAGGGCTTTCAGTAGGCATGGAGACACGAAGATGAGTAAAACGTGATATTTGACTTACAGGAATGAGTAGGAACGAGAAATAACAACAGGCAGTTTTTCAGGTAGAAGACAGAACTATAAAAAATAGGCATAAAGACTATGACAGTCTAGCAATCTGTTCTGCTTCAGGGCAGAGCTGCCTCCAATCGGATGAGGGTGCTCCTCTGTGCTGCTACAGCAACTTGGGTCGGATTCTGTGACTGATGCACTTCCTGTCTTTGCAGCTGGATGGTTCAGCACCTTCATAGGAGCAGCTGGTATGGAAGGAGTATTCAGGGGGTGTTTATTGTTCTTGGCCTCCTGAGCAAGCATTCTTACTGATCTTTCCATGTAGCTGAATCATAGGCTTCATCCTGAGAAGCCCAGTCATCATCAGAAAGTTAATTATATTTTGCTATATTGTTTAAGAAATCTAGGAAGTATGATATATCTTCAAGGAAAATTTTCATAAAAATGGTTAACATAAATTTTGGTGCCGTAGATGGTTGGCTCTAGTTATCTGGAAAACTTAGTTATGGTAACAGTTCACTACCTAAGACTGATAAACAAGTTGTTGATTTATAGAGATTCCATAATTTTTATAATTTATGCCCCTGAACAGACAGCTCTGGAGGGAATTCAGCCATCCTCACTATTTCCATCAACCCCTCCTGCACTCACGAAGCTATTCCAAATAAATATACAAACTGTGGATTTGCTTTGCAAATACGGTGCCTTGCTTATAACTGGATTCAATATCTAAACTAGAAATTCGGTGACGGGCACTGGGGGTTATTCTGTATGTTAGTAAATTGAACACCAATAAAAAAAATAAATAAATAAACTAGAAATTCTAGAGACCCTACTCTCCTGAGATGGGCCAAACTGGATTATTAGTAACAAAACAGAAACGAATACATGTGAGATAACCACCAAAGGAGTCCTTAAAATATGCAGGCCCTAGCTCTAAACTAGGATAGGGTTTCTACTTTCAGAGACCCTGGAGCATCTCTTAAGATCACTTGGTGCCATAAACTGGCAGTAATTTTTATGGGGTGAATGCAAAGTAACAGTGTGGATTTTGTCTCCTTTCTCCTTTGCCTGGCCACCTTCTATGAGGAGAAATAGGTTAGGTGAACACAAAATTATAATCTAGTCAATTTTTATATTTAATTGAGATACTGCTTTTTTAGTCTTAAATTCTAAGCATTTGAAAAAGCTATGGCTTTTCCACCTGATTTTTTTAATTGACCAGTAGCACATATAGCAAGAATATATTTTTTCCCCAATGGTTGAAATCATTTCAACTGTTTCAAAATGAAATTTTCTTCTCTTATTTGATATAAATTGGGCATTTGTAATGTAATTTATAATAAGTTAATTTGTAATAAGTTAAAGAAAAGCCTAAACCCTAACTCTTACTAACTTAACTCTCCAGGATGCAAATCCCTTCTGCTCCACAACCCCCACCCTCTTAACTTTCCACTGAGCCAGGTTTATAATCTAAAATCCCAATTGTGGCTAAAAAATTGATACAACCCACTCCCTGGAACCTGATTACCTAAGGCACTAAAGTCTTCTATTTATTTCATTAGTTAAATAACAAGTTTGCTGAATTGTGGTTTCTATCTTGTGCATTTTATTAAAAGAAAGGAAAAGAAAAACCCTAATGAGAATGTAAACTGAGTCTATAAGAAAGAAGGGCTGGCTGGATCTCACAAACAATTTTGTAATTGTCTTTGGCTCAAGGCGGCTGCAAAATGCTTACAATACACATACTTAAGTCATGTAAAACAAAAACCCTTTGTTCTTCAAGTTCTTTTATAAAACCATGATGTTCATTTTAAAACCCCCCCCTTCCATGTTTTTAAAAACTTGGCCTACACTCTGGCAGGGTTTGCGAAAGGAGGAAACTTAGCAACCTACTCGACAAAGTTTAGAATAGCTTCAATTAAAAATCATCTAAAAATAAAAATAAAACCTCCTTCTCTGAGAGCAAAATTTAAATCCTTGTATCATTTATTCTACTATGTTCTATTATATTTTTCTGCTTATAAAGTGCTCTATTAAATAAGTCAGATGTATTTTTTTTTAATATAAAAACTAGTCCTATAAGGAGTCCTTGAGAACCTAGCAGGAGAGCTACAGGTTTATTCTGATAACTGATACAAACTAGCATCAATGGGAATGAAGTAAAGTCCACGGATCAAATATCTGACCGTCAAAAGGCAATCACAGAATTTTATATAGGTCTAGGTTATTCATAAAGTCTTGACCTGGGAGCTTGTAAAGAGAGTGGTAAGCTTTCTTCTTCGGATTGAAGCCATTAGGAACAGTGCAAAACTCTGCATGATGCTAAAAGTAGTTATCTCTGAGCAAAACTAAAAATTAAGTAAAACTAGGATAAAGGGGAAAAATCCAACCCCAAAAAGCAAAAGATGAGGGGAAATCCAATTTTGATGGATGGATGAATAATGAATGGATGAATAAATAATATGTAATCTTAAACCACTAAACTTCTAAAATTAGAAGGCTGCAAATGGCAAGGCAAAAGCAAGTTCTGTGTGTTCCGGCTGTGTTCACTTCAGCAGCACATGCACTGTGTGTTCCGGCCGTCTGATATCCCAAGGTGACATCTCAAGTTCTGTGAATAGATTAAACTTTCCTTCCTACTCAAGACAGTGCTGCCCACAGAACATTTTTTGTTATGATGGAAATGTTCAATATCTGCCCTTGTCCAACAGTCACACACAGAGAGTGAATATGTGAAATGAGACAGTATAACTGAAGAACTGTATTTTTACTTTACTTAATTTTATTAATTATTTTTAAAAAGGATTTATCCTGGCTGAGGGGAGAGGGAGAGGGAAAGAGAATCTTGAGCAGACTCCCTGCTGAGCATGGACCACCCCTGACATGGGGCTCCATCTCACAACCCTGAGATCATGACCTGAGCTGAAACCAAGAGTTGGATACTTAACCAACTGAGACACCAAGGTGCCCCATTAATTTTATTAATTTTAATATAGCCACACATAGCTATTGGCTAACATACTGAAGTTCTAAATTTATGCAGTTCTAAAATTATGATAACATAATAAATACCCAACTCTATGTTCATATGTCTATTTCTTTAAATCCTGCTCTAAATAGTATATATTATCATTTTATATAATATTGTAAAATATCACATGCTAATGTTGGTTTTCTAACTATATGTTTATCTAGTTAAAACCATTAAGTTTGTTAACCTCTTACTTGGAGAAGTTATCAAAGGTATAAGAATAGTGAGGAAAAGAAAACCACCATTTATGGGCTAGTTCCACAAAACTGGGTATACACAGTAAGAACCAATGGTCCACCCTTTACATTACCTTCAGAATGCTCCTGAGGGCGCTGTGACTTTTGCCCTTTTCAGAGTCCGTTTTCTCACCTTGATAGTTCTTGCACCTTTTGTCTTATATAAGCCCTTTTATTTTTTAAGATTTTATTTATTTGAGATATGGATTGAGCACCAGCAACGGGAGGGGCAGAGGCAGAGAGAGACAAGCAGGCTCCCCGCTGAGAAGGGAGCCCCACCCGGTACCCATCCCGGGACCCTGAGATCATGACCTGAGTGAATGCTCAATCCACTGAGCTACCCAGGTGCCCCTGCCTTATATAATTCCTAAGACTTGGGCAACTTCTCTCTTATTTGCTTCAGGGTGAGTATGTCTTTTCCTTTCCTAATAGTACTCCCAAGGATATGGGAGCCAAAGACAGTGAGCTGTCTGGGCTCTTACCATAACCCTTGATGGTTGTCAAACTGACGTTGGTAGGTGCCTCTTCTGCTTCAGTGCATGTCTATGCTTCTGACTTGACTCTTTGACTCCAGTTTTCCCAATTCTACTCCCTCCTGTCTCTTTCACCCTTCCAGTGGGATTTCCCCAAATCTTAATCCTGGATAATGCAGATACATAGACTTGTGGAAAGGAAGCAGACTCACCTTTGGTGCTCATTTCATGGAAAGAGCAACCTGGTCAATCTTTTTTTCCAGTTAAGCTTCTGTTAAAGATACCTTTGTTCAGTACTTAAGCACTTCACTTATGTTTCAATTGTTGCTCTGATTGCTTCCAGAATAAGCAAAAAATTACCCATTTCTCTGAAGATTTCATACTTTTCCAGGTAAAGGAAATGTGCTTCCTTGGACATTTAAAGTGTCATCTTTCTTAAAAACCACTGTGCTGCAGCTTTTAGACATTGAGGATGGGGAAGAACAGAAATTGTTCAGGTAAGCATGGGAGGAATGCTAGAAAAAGGCTGTATCTTGGGTAGAGCCAACAAGCTTGCGGACATGGACATCTGTTAGACAATAAATTACCTGACAGCAGAGATGATAGTCATCTCTGCAGCACATAGCATATCACCTAGGACATAGATTTTCCACAAATATTGTTAAACAAGACATAAGAAAGTCTTGATCTGGAAGCAGGTAATGAAGGCATATTCAGGTAATGGGGCCCTTAAGCAAGACCCTTAAGCAAGATTTGAAGTATCTGGAAAATAGCAATTAGAACAGGCAACACATCTAGAATCTAAAACAAGGATTGCAGCAGGAGAGGAAATCCAGGCAAAGGGCAAGAGTAGAGATAAATAGGTGAAGAGGAGAGATTGCTGATAGGCACATCCAAATCCATTGCATGAAACAGGTCTGCCCACATGCTTCACATTTTCCCTTAAAAGTGTATTGTCAAGGCCATAACTCTTAGGCACTTCCATGCTGCACAATTCATATATAGATCACAAGATTTTGAGCTTTAAATGTCTTCTAAACAAGCAAAAATGACTACCAGATATGGGATTGTTGGTCTAATTCAGCATTTAACCACTCCTGCTTCTAGATCATAGTAAGATCTTTCCTTTTTTTTTTTAAAGATTTATTTATTTACTTATTCATGAGAAACACACAGAGAGAGAGAGGGAGAGAGAGGCAGAGACACAGGCAGAGGGAGAAGCAGGCTCCATGCAAGGAGCCTGATGTGGGACTTGATCCCCGGTCTCCAGGATCACACCCTGGGCTGCAGGGGGCGCTAAACCACTGTGCCACTGGGGCTGCCCAGTAAGATCTTTCCTTAGGAAGAAATAACCCTAGAAGATGTGGGAAACCATCTGCCAATTCTGCCCAAACTCTTGCAGCAAGTAGCTCCATTTTATGGTAGCAAATGAGCCCCACAGTACAATGTTGAATTCTTTAAAAATGTAATTCCCATACACTTTTTCCCCTCTGTTTCCATTTAATTGACTATTGAGGATCCAGAAGAAAACTAGTGAGCAATCAATGGGTTGCCTTCTCTGTAATGGTGATTGCTGAAACCAACATTGTTCTCCCTGTGTTAAGTAATACTGGGAACAAACATACTCTCCTAGGTGGGTTTTTGAAAGCAGGCTAAGAAATGGAGATCAGTGTGCAGGTTTATTAGGGAGTGCTCTTGGGATTAACATTTCTGAGTTATAAGGGAAGGAAGTAAAATTAAGCAGAGAGAGAACTTGAACTGTGATAATAGTCCCACTGGAAGTCTAAGCTGACCTATGGGGAGTTCCAAAGCTGGGATGACCCTTCAGTATTGTTGGGATAATGTGATACATTAGTCAATGGACGTGGGCTGCCTTTGAAAGGGGGCATGGTACAGTTATCTATTGCTGCATTAATAACTCTACACTCAGTGGCATAAAACAACAACTGCCATTTGTTATTATTTCCATAGTTTTGGGTGTTGACTGGGTCTTTCATGTAGTTGTAGTCAGGTAGTGGCTGGAGCTGGAGCCATCTCAAAGGCTTCCTCACATGTCTGGTGTTTGATGATGGCTGTGGCTCAACCTCAGCTCTGGCTGCTAGTTGGAGCATGGCCTCTCCATGTGGTCTGATATCTTCCTCAAAGAGCAGTTGTTTCTAGGAGCATTCCAACAGCAACAGCAGAAGCATTAGAGCGGAGGTTGTAAAGCCATCTATGACCTGGCTTCAGAAGTCACACTCCATTGGTTGAGGAAGATATAAACGTCTGCCCAAATTCAAGGGGAGTGGACATAGGTCCTACCTCTTGATAGTATAAGTGGCAAGATCACATTCTAACAAGAACATGTAGGAAGGAAGATACTGTTGTGGCCAGTTTTGAAAAATATAACCTGCCTTAGGGCATGACATTGAGTGAGGCCACTATCATTAAATGACACAATCCTTGTAAGGTATTAGCGACGGAGGGCTTTCTGCCATAGTAATCCCCCAGCAGCCAAAAAATAAGTTGCTTTTGCTTTTTCTGGAAGCAAATCTGGGTTTTCAGAGCATCCACCATATATATTTTCCTGTCCCAGAATTTTTTTCCAGCTTTACTGAGATATAGTTAACATGTAACATTGTGTAAGTTTAAAGTTTATATCAATATGGATATATTGATTTAATACACTCCTATGCTGTGAAATAATTGCCATAGTACCACGAGTTAAGAACTCCATAACCTCATATAATTACCATTTCTTTTTTTGTGGTAAAAACATTTAAGATTTATTCTCTTAGCAACTTTCAAGTACATAATACAGTATGTTAACTATAATCACCATTCTATACATTAGATCTCCGAACTGGTAACTGGAAGTTTGTATCTTTTGACCAGCATCTCCCTATTTCCCCCAGCCCCCAGCCCCTGGCAACTATTCTGCTTTCTGTTTCTATGAGTTTGGGTTTTTTAGATTCCATATATAACTAATATTATACACTACTTGTTTTTATTTGATTTCTTTTACTTAGCATGATGTCCCTAAGGTCCATCTATGTTGTTGCAAATGGTAAGATATCCTTCTTTCTTGTGGCTGAATAATATTCCACTGTCTATATACCCATCTTCTTCATCCATTCATCCACTGACAGACACCTATATCGTTTCCCTCTCTTGGCTATTGTGAATAAGGATGCAATGAAAACGTGGTTGCCGGGAAGCCTTTGTGGCACAGCGGTTTAGCGCCGCCTGCAGCCCGGGGCGTGATCCTGGAGACCTGGGATCGAGTCCCAAGTCAGGTTCTCTGTGGAGCCTGCTTCTCTCTCTGCCTGTGTCTCTGTGCCCCTCTCTCTGTGTATGTCTGTCATGAATAAATAAATAAAATCTTAAAAAACGTGATTGCAGATATCTCTTTGAGATCCTGTTTTTGTTTCTTTTCCTTATAAACCTAAAAGTAGAGTTATTGGGTCATATGGTAGTTCTATATTTAACTTAAAAAATGTTTTTTTAATATAAATTCTAGTTAGTTAACATACAGTGTAATATTACTTTCAGCTGTACAATATAGTGGTTCAACATTTTTATACAATACCCAGTGCTCATCAAAGCACATTCCTTAATCCCCATCACTTATTTCACCCATTCCCCTACCCACATCCCCTCTGATAACCTTCTAGTAACTATCAGTTTGTTCTCACTAGTTGAGTCTGTTTCTTGGTTTGCCTCTCTCTCTCTCTCTCTCTCTCTTTCCCTTTGCTCATTCTGTTGGTTTTTAGACTCCACATATGAGTGACATCCTATGGTATTTGTCTATATTTAACTTTTTAAGGAACTTCCATATTGTTTTTCATAGTGGTCGCATCAATTTATATTTCATCAACAGTGCATGAGGGCATGAGGGTTCCCTTTTCTCCACATCCTAGCCAACACTTATTGTCAAATTTTGTCGTGTTGATAATAGCTATTCTAACAGGCGTGAGCTGATATCTCACTGTGGATTTGATTTGCATTTTCCTAGTGATCAGTGATGTTGAGCACCTTTACATGTACTTGTTGGCCATCTGTATGTCTTTGGAAAACTATTTAGTTCCTATACATATTTTTAATTGGATTTATTTACTATTGGGTTGTCTGAGTTTCTTTTATATTTTTTATATTAACCCCTTACCATATATATGATTTGCAAATATTTTCTCCCATTCTGTAGGTTGCCTTTTCATTTTGTTGATAGTTTCTTTTGGTGTGCGGTTTTCAGTTTGATGTAGTCCCACCTATGAATTTTTTGCTTTTTTTGCTTGTGCTTTTAGTGTCAGATCCAAAAAATTGTTACCAAGACCAGCATCAAGGAGCATTTTCCCTGTTTTCTTCCAAGTGTTTTACAAGTTCATGTCTTATGTTTAAGTCTTTAACTTATTTTGAGCTAATTTTTGTGAGTGGTGTAAAATAGGCATCCAATTTCATTCTTTTGCATTTGATTTTCCACTTTTCCCAACACTATTTACTGAAGAGACTATCCTTTCCCCCATTTGATCCTCTTGTCAAATATTAGTTGACTGTATATGTGAGGGTTTAGTTCTGGGCTCTCTATTCCATTCCATTGGTCTATATGTCTATTTTTATGCTATTAAAACACAGTATACAGAACAATATACACCCAATGTGTTGTATATTTTCATATGGTTTCATGTTACTAATTAGCATTCTTTTATTTCAGCTTGAAGAACTCCTTAAGGCCAGACTAGTAGTGATGAACTCCCTCAGATTTGTTTGTCTGGGAGAGTCTGTCTCTCATTTCTGAAGGACAACTTTGCTGAATAGAGTATTCTTGGCTGGCTTTTTCTTTCTTTTAGTACCTTGGATATATCACCCCAATTTCTCCTGGCCTATAAAATTTCTGCTGAGAAATCCACTGACAGCCTTATGGAGATTCCCTTGTAAGTTACTAGATTACTTGCTCTTGCTGCTTTTAAGATTCTTTTTGTTTCCGATTTTTGACAGTTTTAAAATGATGTGTCTTGGAGAAAATCTCTTTAGGTTGAATTTGTTCCATGAGCTTCATGAACTTGGATATTCCAAATCTCTCCTCAGAGTTGGGAAGTTCTTAGTCATTAAGAGAGCCATTAAGTTCCTTTCTTCCTTCTCCCATTTTTCTTTTGGAACTCCATTAATTCTCAGATTATTTCTTTTGATGGTATCATACAGAACAAGTAGGCTTTCTTCACAGTCCTTCCTTCTTTTTTCTTTGTTCTTCTCTGACTGGAATAATTTTTAAATTCCTGTCTTCTACATCACAGATTCTTTCTTTGCATTTTGTTATGACCTGTATTGCATTCCTCATTTCATCATTATATTCTTCAGCTCCAGAATTTCTGTTAAATTCTTTATGATTCCTATTTATTTGTTAGACTTTGCATTTATTCATGTATTGTTTTCTCGATTTCATTGAATTATATTTCTGTGTTTTCTTGAGTTTCCTTAAAATAGTATTTTGAATTCTTTATCAGGGAAATTAAGATCTTCATGTCTTTGGGATTGGTTACTGGAGGATTATTATGAACTACTGGTGATGTCATGTTTCCTTGATTCTTCACCTTCCTTGAAATTTTATGTTGCTGTCTGCACATTTGAATAAGCAGTCACCTCCCCTAGTCTTTGCTAACTTCCTTCAGGAAAAAATTCCTTCCATCAGCCCTGCTAGGGATTCTGAGGCTTTCTCAGACCTTCTATGGATACATCTGCTCCATGTTTCTTGCTCCCCTTTGTGGCAGAATTCTTAAGCTTGTGTGCCTTCTCTTGATCCTGTAGCATACCAGGGCAAGTGCTAGCAGTCTTCCTTTTGTTTTCCCAAAGGTGGACTAAAGCTCAAGTTTGTGGTCTCTCCTTGAACCACAGACTTGGGCTGGCACAGGTTTTCTGAGTGTGCTCACCAGCCACATGCCAAAGCTTGCTCTCACCATTGCCATTTGGAGCATGCACAGGAAGCTGACCACAGGGTGTGAGTGTGTGTGTGTGTGTGTGTGTGTGTGTAAAGCAAATGAGTACTAGGCAGGTGGAAGTGGTCTACCCATGGGCTGGTTGGGAAGATGTGCGGGTGAGGTATCTAACAATTTGTGCGCAGGCTTCTTGACAAGTCTATGACACAGTTAGTAGAATCTACATCCCTTTAATCCCCTTTGAGAGTCTTCTCTGCCACTCTTCTAGTCTCCTCTTGCTCCCCAAGTCATGCAGCTCATGATTCAGTGATAAATGACAAATGGGGTAAGAGAGAAATGGGCCTTTCTGACAACAACCCACATAGTTAGGAAAGCTGAGTGCTCATTTATACACATTTTCTCTCACATGAGAAATCACAGCTAAGAGGATCTCTCTTGGCCCTAAGCTATGCCACCTTGGTGGAGGGGTGAACTCAAACTTTTCTTACCCTCTCCAGTGTGTCCACACTCATATATATATAGGGGAGTGTGTGCATGTGTGTGTGTATGTGTGTGTGTGTGTGTGTGTGTGTGTGGGTGGGTGTGTGTTTCCCTTCTATACTAGAGCTGGAATTTCTCCTGGACTTCCACAAAGGCCCTCTAGTTCATAGGTGATTGTTTTCCAGGGGTTCCAGACTGTAGCCATGAGGGGCCAGAGTTGGTTCACAGGCCACTATGGGGCCCATAGCCAGAACTGAGGTCTGTATACCTATTATCTGATACACTCAGGTCCCCCAGTTCTCTTGGTGAATGGTGCTGCTCCCACAGTTCCCCACAAAGGCACTCTTGTCTGCAGTTGGAAGTCTAATTGTTATTGTTAAGAGGAGGTAGAAATATGATTGAGGAATGTCTTATTTAGCTTGTCCCTGTGTTAAAAAGTTTGGGAACACACATATGTTTTTGTAATCTCTATATTTAATAATGCTGAGAATAAGAATAAAAATACCTTAGCTACTTGCTCCAGTAAATGCTTTCTTCTGAAAGAAAAGCCTTGACCCTGTTCTAGTACCTTGCTTATGAAAACTCACTTCACTGGGTCCACCAATCCAATTAACACTGCCCAATCCCAGGTCATTCTCTGCCTTGCATAGCCCAACTGAAAATCATCCAACTTAGGCCCTAAAACCTGGTAAATATCATCCCTGAATTTACCCATTATGAGACATTACTGAAGTTCTTTTAAATTGACATACTTTTTTAGCTTTACTTGGTCAACTGGTTATTCTGGTGGCCTTTTAGGGAAGCTGAAGCTGAGAATGAGAAAGTCTATACCCTGAAGAACTTGGTTCTACAATGAGTTGACAAAATGAAAATATTGCCATTTCAGGAAAAAACTGAGTTGTTTACTAGTTAGGCACTGACAGCATGGAAAGTAAAATTCTCCAACAAAATCATAAATTTCAGAATTCAAAAAGACTTGAAATTTACCTATTCCAATCCATCTATTTGATACAGATGGAGAAGAAGCTAAAATGTGGGCTCAAATGAAATTTTAGACACTCCTTCAATGCAACCAAGGGTTTTTAGATTCCTCTCTACTGCCTTATCTCCTACCTTTGTTCTCTTTCTTTCCCCAGCCCTACTATAACTTTTCCCCATATTTCCTCTTTGCAAACAACTAGAGGAAATATCAGTCTTCCATCACGTTTTGGTGGAGGGCGTTTTGCCACAGGGCTTCAGGGCTGGGTGTTCTCAACAAAAATTTATTTTTAAAAAACTTCCCATTCCAGGAAGCTAACATATGGTTTCTATTATCTGAAAGGTCTCATTAAAAGATAATATTGTCATACCCACACCCCTAGTTTTGAAGCTGAAGGAAAGTGAGGGTTAAAATTTGGGGGTATAATTTCATAAATAATGGAACAAACTTTCTAGACGTGTAGGCCTTCCTAACCATTTCACCCTGATAATTCTGTAAGGACTGAGGGAAAAAAGTATTTTATGTATCTTTACAAGAAAAATAACTAGGTGGGAGGGTTCTGGATTTTTTGAACATTTGTCTTTTAGCTAATTTATCCTTTTAAAAATGTGACTAACAGACCCTTAGTATATGCTAATTACTTGAAATGTCAGTGACTTGAAATGAAAAATATATTTGATAGTAATTTTAGTAACAACTGACAAGTTGTTATTCACATATTAGTGAGGGAAAAAAATCTATGTATGCACATATGACAAAGGTTATTGGAAATATTTTTATAAATAAAAGTGAAAAGAAGTTGCACATGGCTCTAAAGAGTTTCCCACTGAACTCTTACTGTGTGAAAATCGAATGTTATGCAGAGCTGGTGACCTTTCATGAGTCTCAGGATTTCTTCCTTTTCTTTTTTTTTTCACTGTTGACTACTTGCTTCTCCCACATCATAGATAATTCACAACAGATGATTTCTTTGTATAGCTTTTATTTTTATGTTGGTTTAAGTCTTGCTGTATCCCACATTATTTTCAATTGTACAGTTTTAACAATCGACCCCTGGACAGTTTTTACATGTTAATAAGTCTGTATACACATATGCATATGTGGTGATCAGAGCATGACCACTTTGTAGTAACACAATGCACTCTTTATGATATTGCAGAGTTCAGATTTTTTTCTAAACTACAACAAAATGTGAACGTTCTAAATTCATGTTAGAAATATGGATTCCGTCTATAGACTTTTCTTTTTAACAGGACCCACACATAGGTAGAGCCTATAGACCTTCCTTTTTAATAGAATGAGACACAAACTACATCACACAAACTACAGACTACACCAATATTGTGTTCCTGAGGTTTCTTTATCTTGTAAAAAAAAAAAAAAATTTGTATTTCACATGGAAAAAATATCAGGCTTTCAGGTATTTTTTTTTGTTGGTCTACTCTCATGATTCCACACAGTTTAAAGACATTGCATATTCAGCTCTGAGTCCTTGAAGTAAAAATTTTTGCCATTTTACTCATAACTGTAATACTAAGTGATCAAGTTTAAGAAATATTCAAAGATAATTCATAAAAAAGATTTTTAAAAAATATTTTATTTATTAGAGACAGAGAGAGAGAGAGAGAGAGGCAGAGACACCGGCAGAGGGAGAAGCAGGCTCCAAGCAGGGAGCCCGACGGGGGACTTGATCCCAGGTCTCCAGGATCACAACCCCGACTGAAGGGGGTGCTAAATCGCTGAGCCACCGGGGCTGCCCGTAAAAAAAAGATTAAAAAAAAAAAAAAAAAGATTTAAAATTTCTAAGAAAGTTTATTATTTTCTTTATGGACGTACATTGAAAAATCCTGTCAGAATCATGAGCACCCCTGTGAAGCACAATTACATTTGTACCCTTCCTCTTCCTTTCCACAAACATCTCTAGTTCTCATTATTTATATCTAAATTCTAAAATATTGGACAACAAAGCAATTTTCCCTCTTATGACTTTGGCAAGTCACTCCACATCAGAAGAAATATTACTTATAATGTTAAACTTATTTTTAAGTGTATCTGTTCTAAAAGACTTTGATTTAAAAATTACATAATGATCAAATATGATATTACTCTGTATTTGAGCTTAAGAAAGTGTATCAAAAAATATCTCATTAAATAAAGGATTTTGAAATAGAATGTGCATGGTCATGTAATCTTACATGTCTGGAGAAAAACTTCTAAAGTAATTTAATGCAGAACCAATTGTAGAAATTTCAAATAACTATTCTCAAATAAGAGGGACATTTCATGGTATCCTTTCTTTTTTATCCTCTGTTGACTTCTCTGCCTTTTACCACCCTTGCCCCAAAACATAGGTGTGATTATCCTTAGAAGACTAGAATATACTTTTATCTTCTTCTGGAGCTACACAGTTCTCCTGGGTAAACAGTTAAGTATCAGAGTGTTAGAGTGTATTGGCTGTGAAACCAGACTACCAAGGATAGACTCCAAATGCCATCACTTAGCAACTTACTTTTCTTGTGCCTCAGTTTACTTAATCTTAAAATAGAGACAATAATAGTAACTGTCTCAGAAGTTGACATGAGAATGAAATGAATTAAGTACCTTAAAGTACTTAAAAGACCACTTGGTACACAGTAACTGTTCAATACATTTTTAAAAAAATAATTTTGATAGTGTTGACTTACAAAGATGAACTTTGACCAAAAACTCCCAAATTTCTATCCCTATCCCTGTCCTCCAGGTTTCTTAATATTAATGATGTCTAGTTTTTTGAAAAATAAAATGAAATTTGTCCTTATCTTTATATAAAATCATACTAATTTCACCCATCAGACATTTATTGAACATGTATCATATGCTAGATAATTTTTCCCACGTCAGGAATATAGAGGCAAACGATTCTTTTGTCCTCTACCGGGTGAGAAAAACAAGTGAACTTGACACTACAATCTGATAAATATTTACATTTATTGAAGAGATTAATCTACATCAGATTTTTGCTCAAATGTTGTTGAGTTAGCTATTGATTACCAAGATTTATTTTCTCATGGAGTGTTAGACTCAATTTCTTATGGCTGTTGGCTGGAGGTCTTCCTCACTTCCCCACCATGTGGGCTTCTCTGTACAACATGATAGCTGATTCCCCACCCCTGAGGGCTCTGAGAGAGTGAGCAAGAAATTTCAGGCAGGATTGATGTCAGTCTTTTTGCAACTGAATCTCAGAAGTAATTATAGCATTATGTTAGCCACATTCTATTTGTTAGAAGCAAGTCATAGGTTCAGCCTACACGCAATGGAAGGGAATTGAGTTATGAAACCAGAAGGAGGAGATCATTGGAGCCCATCTTAGAATCTGCCTACCTCAAATATAATGAATTATATTTATCTTCTCTGCTTTCTCGACTTCCTCCTACTCCCTCACTCTGCATAGATCTATCCACTCTAACACTTCAGGAAAACCACAGGCCTCCAATAAGCACAGAGAAAATTATTAAAAATGTTGTCTATTCTGAATAGCTTAAAAATAAAATTTGAGTGAGAGAGAGATAAATTCAATGATCATATAGTCATCAGATATAATTATGGGAAGTCTGAATAGAAATTTCATTAGCAGCTACCATTATTTTGGAGAAAACATTACTGGGCTCAGCCACCAACCATTAGAATCACTCAGAATTCTAGCCTAGATCACCATGTCAGGAGAGCAGGCATGACTCAGGAAATGGTAGAAGATTATGATGCTGGCTCTGTTGCATGAATCACCTGTGCAAACCATTTACTCTCTTTGTGCTTTGGTTTCCTTATATGTAAAGTGGGTGTGATATGCCCATTGTTGCAGGACTCCTGTCATTTCTGTGATAATACATAGGGGGATTTAACAAATACTTTGAAAAATTGCCACGTGCTGATGAATATGAAGCATCATCATCATTTTGCTTATTATTAGGTATAAGGATATTTTTTCTTGTTGGAGTTATTACATTTTACAAGCTCAGAAAGCCCCATTTACTTTCCAAAGGGAAAGCCCCATTTATTTTACATTTTTATGAAATGAGATGCTCTCCTAACAAGTTTCACACTTTAGATATACATTTCCTTCTCTTCCTACCCCTACACATACTCACCCTACTCATCTCAGTGGTACAAATCCTTACATAGCCATTGGACAAATCCATGCCTACCAGAAATGTAAATACAAAGACTAACATTTTTATAATTATAATTAAAATTACTTAAGATAAAAGCATTTTATTCTGAATAGTTTTATACACCTTTCAAATTTCACTTCTAAACATTTAAAATTTTTGTTTTGGACTTATCCAAAGTTGATGATAATCTTTGGATCATAACTTAATTTACAAGTCCCTGAGCAGACTGATTTAGCCCTGTAGTGCCTTTCTCCTTTTGTTCCAGAGCTATCTGAGTTAATTCCATGTACACATGGTCAGTGAGGCTCTGGAGGTTATCTTGACTGTAATATAAGAGAGGAAGTGTTCTCAGAAGACATACCTTAAGAGACTCTTAATCATAGAAAACAAACTGAGGGTTACTGGAGGGGAAGTGGGGGGGATGGGGTAACTGGGTGATGAGCATTAAGGAGAGCAGGTGATGTAATGAGCACTGGGTGTTATAAGACTGATGAATCACTGAATTGTACCTCTGAAACTAATAATACATTTTATGTTAATTAACTGAATTTAAATTAAAAAAGTAGAGTGTAGACTGAAATATTAGCTGACTGAAGGTATCAATTTACTAAATATTAGTAAAACTTAAGTTTTTTAATTTTTAAAGATTAAATAAGAATTTATATATATATATATATATATATATATATATATATATATACACACAAATATAATATATATTTTTTCTACCCAGAACTGTATACACTTCAGTTTGGAGACTACTCTACTAGATCCCTTTGGGGTTCATCTGAGTCCCCGGTGAGGCTTGGGCAAGCATGGGTTATGCCAAGGGGGTAGAGGAGTATAAGTGTAAGAACTCTGGGTCCTTCACCCCTGCTACAATGAAAGAGCTCCAAGTTCATTTATATTATATTTTACATATTAACCTTTCTGACAAATTTTCATTGGAACAAAATTACACTCTAAGACATGTTTGAAACATTCCTCTAGAGAAGTCTAGGAGTCCATGATACACAGTCTGACAAATGCTTAAAACTGAATCCTGAACAGTAAAGTTGCAAAGACAGTCTTTTACTAAAAAGCTACATATACCAGGTTCTGGGTTTTATGTTTTTAAAATTTTTTCTTGCATCACAGCCTTAGACCTAAAAGAGAAAATACTTTAGCCAAACACGCTATGAAAGTCTTGAATATAATTAAATGCTAAGTAAAAAACACTGGTTAAAAAATGCATTAAACCTTTTTCTTGATTGTGACATTTAGCAAAAAGTTTTGCACGTTTTAGAAACAGATCACATTAAAGCAAAGCTTAAAAAAGGATATGGTTCTTGCAATATTTCAGTAAGTTTAATCTTGGTTTGTCTAGGGGCTTTGGAAATACCAGCTAACTCATGCATCTTAAGATAATATAAAATCAGTGGACTCTGACCTCCAAAATTGAAGAGTACACGGTTAAACTCTGGACCAGTGCTAATATAATGGGACTGTAAAGGGAAGAAAAAAAATCAAGTCAATTATTACTTTTACAAGTTTTTAAAGAACTGTAAATAAATATAACTGAATTGTAACTATAAATAAAGTTACTATCTGGTATATTGAATAGAATAAAAAGAAACTCTGAAAAAGACCTTTTTAATAAAACATTGCTATTTATTTGAGAGAGAGAGAGAGAGAGAGAGAGCACAAGTGGGAGAGGCAGAGAGAAAGGGAGAGAGAATCCCGACAGGCTCCCTGCTGAGTGGGAAGCCCCAGGCAGGGCTCCATCTCTGGATCCTGAGATCACAAGCTGAGCTGGAATCAAGAGTTAGACACTTAACTGACTAGGCCACCCAGATGCCCCAAGCATCTTCTTAATTAAAGAAATTTACTACAGTATGAATCTATGCGTTTGTGCAGTAAGACCCTTCTAGCCTTTTTATTTATCAGTTTGATAGGTCAATAGAGATTATTCTGTCTGAAGAGCAGAAAGAAAAAAGAAATAAAATGAACATAGTTCCAGAAAAAGTGACAGGAAAAAATGTGAAGAAAAACATAACCAAAACCTCCAAAGTTTTGTGGAAAACATATACCAGAAGCTTAACTCCAAGTAGGAAAAATACTCACCTAGATCTGTCATACTCAAAGTGCTGATAGACCAAAATAAAAAGAAAAATTTCAAAAGCAGCAAGAGAAAAACAACATACAAGGGAACCCCAATAAGATTAAAAGCTGAATTTTTATCAGAACAAAGAAAGCTAGAAGGCAGGTGGATAATGTAATCAAAGTGCCGACAGATGAATTCTCTGTCAAGGAAAGTGATCATAAGTATAATTGCTCCAAGATTTTATTAATGACGTCTTGTGGGATACAGGATCAGTATAGCAATTACTCATATATTAAGTCTTTCCTCCATTTTCGTAATGCCTAGATAAGAGAGTTATTATTTCCACTTCCTGTGAGGAAACACAATTTTATTCTCATTTGCTTTTACTGATAAATAAATGTTTACTTGTGTTTCTTTTGCTTATGGTCACTTTTTCATTGCTTTCCTTCAGAGATGCTCCATAATTATTTTGAACAGTGGGACTATCATAATCAAAAGCAATTCTTTGATGGTGAAAACTCAATGTCAAAATCAGATATATTTTCTATGATGTAAATCATAGAAAATCATCTGAATCTCCCATGAAAATTCACATGAAAAGCCTGATCTTTTTAAAAAAAATTTTTGTTTAAAGTAACTTTAATTAATATATACTGTATTATTAGTTTCAGAGGTAGAATTTATTCATCAGTTGCATATAACACCCAGTGCTCATTACTTCAAGTAAGTGCCCTCCTTAATGCTCATCACCCAGTTACCCCATCTACCCACCCATCTCTCCTCCAGCAACCCTCAGTTTGTTTCCTATAGTTAAAGAGTCTCTTATGATTTGCCTCTCTCTGTTTTCCTATTTTATTTTTCCTTCCCTTCCCCTGTGTTCATCTGTTTTGTTTCTTAAATTCCACATGAGTGAAATCATATGATATTTGTCTTTCTCTGACTGACATTTCACTTAGCAAATTACTCTCTAGTTCCATCTACATGGTTGCAAATGGTAAGATTTCATTGTTTCTGATGGCTGAGTAATCTTTAAATTGCATGCAAAACCAGACCAAGCATTGTCTAGATTAAAAGGAAATATTGCCTATCTTGAAAGATGTTTTTTTCCTCCTGGTTTCTACTTTAGATACTGCAGGAAAGAACCTTGATCTTACCGAAATTCTAAACATAGACATTTCTATTATTTTGCTGCAGCTATCCATTTTTAAATTAGGAAAATCACAGGTAATACCTGCTTCTTTCTCTATAAGGGCCCCTAATTTTTAAAGGGTTGTTCAACGTGCAAGAGCAGAGCTAGGTATTAAATGCTTATAAGTGTTTTGTGGAACCTTAGCTATTTTCTTAGATACTTTAAAGCAGAAGGTTTGAAATTGCCCAAAGAAATCTTGCTAGAAATATTCCAACCCAGAACAATTAGCAGATGCTCCATTGCTTCCATCTACCCTACAAAAGACAATGGCAGAAAATTATCAGAAAACTAAGATTCCATCAAACATGACTTTCAGAGTTAAGAGTCAACTTAGTACTAAATTTGAGAACAAAGTAATCCTATAAACTTTGAAAGAGTCACAGAGATGAGCTAGAAAATCCAAGGGATGATTTTGGTGTTTAGGTTTTTTTGTTAATTTATTAAAGGATAATTGCTGACAATGACTAGAAAGCTAAACTTTGATTTTTGAGGTTTGAATATGCATTTTGCCAATGCTCATGTGGCACAGGCTCCCAATTCAGCATCTAGACAACCCTGATGCTTAGAAAATTCTTTATGTTGAACTAAAAACTGTTTCCCAATAGATTTAATATATGGGTAAATGTAAAATCTTTTCAGTTTGTATTCGTAAAAACATTTTTTAAGCCACACAGAAAAAGCTTTCCTACATTAGCTTTCAACATATTTGAAAACAGTTATTATGGTCACCAGAGTCTTATCTTTTCTAGTGGAAGTGCCTTTAAATATTTTGGTATTTGTAGTTTTTCCAAGGTTTCTGGCATCTACATCTTTTTTTTTTTTTAAGATTTATTTATTTGTTCATGAGAGACACAGAAAGTGAGAGGCAGAGACATAGGCAGAGAGAGAAGCAGGCTCCTCACAGGGAGTCTGACATGGGACTCGATTCTGGATCCTGGGATCACACCCTGAGCTGAAGGCAGACGCTCAACTGCTGAGCCACCCAGGCATCCTGCATCTACATATCTAATAAAAATGGCAACCATATTTTTATTCAAGTTGTTGATAAAATAATCTATGTAAGACAGGGCCAATGATGCAGTGATGTGGTACATTACCAAAGATGTATCTGCAATTTGCTTTCCATCTTTTAACAGTGTCATCTGAGAAAGGTTGTTCAGTCTGTTATAAATCCACCCACCCATATTTCTTGAATTTTTAAAAAATATTTTATTTATTCATGAGAGACACAGAGAGAGGGGCAGAGAGAGAGAGGCAGAGGGAGAAGCAGGCTCCATGCTGGGAACCTGATGTGTGACTTGATCCCAGTCTCCCAGGATCACGCCCTGAGCTGAAGGCAAACGATTGACCACTGAGCCACCCAGGAGTCCCTTATTTCTTCAATTTGTAAACAAGGTACAAAGGGCCATTTTTAGTGATTGCTGAAGATCATACATATAATTTCTATTACATTTCCTGGTTTCTAAATCCAGCAATATTGTATGTGCCCCACATACCCAATGGTGTGACCTCATCATTGATCCCAAATTGACTCCTAGAAGTCACCAATTTCTATTATAAGTACTTACAAAACCATCCTTGGCAGCATTGTAAATGTTGGAAAATATTTTATATATCTGGTTTATTAAAGAACAGGAAATATATGAGTATTGACTTCAGAAAGCAGCTTTTCTATTGGCATAATATAAAATTTATGGTCAGACTTGACTAGACAATTCAGACAAAATTTTAGCAATAAAGACTGCAACAGATTTAACCTATTTGTCTAACAAGAGATCAAATTCAGAATTTCAAGCCAGCAACTTCATCAAATCTTGGCTAAAGCAATATAAGGTGGAAAAACCCATAAGGATTTATATTAGGTGGGCACCATCAGAAATATGGAAAAACTAAGCAACCCAGACTTATCAATAATAGTATCTACATATGGCCAGTTATCCCAGGATCATGGCTTAAGATAGAGACAGGTCAGCCATTGCGAAAACTCTTGTGAAAAAAAAAAAAAAAAAACTCTTGTGAAATTTTCCCTGCAACTTTGACTAGAACTTATTGAGATCAGAGCCATGTTTGTATATCAACCCAAGGACAAGCAGTGCCAGAACTGTAAGAAGAGATGAATGCTATAGGATTTTTTTTTTCTTTAGACATAAAGGATATTTTCAAAAAACAGTAAGACTTTTTAACATTAAGATTATCCTCTCCAATAAATCACCTATGATTGTTAAATTTTTCTAAAATATATATCAGTTATATAATAATGAAAATTACCTATATGAAGCTATTCAATTAATTATATAGCAAATTAAAGAAGTAAGAATATTTTTAATAACTACTATGCTCCAAACCTTTGTTGTTAGTCTTGATATACTGGATTCTTCCTTGAATGTGGACATTGTATATGCTCTTGGGTTCTTTAAAATTTTTGTCATATTGAAGTCTATCGCTAAAAGAGAAAATAAAACATTTTCTTAAATTCTATTTTTTTCTTTACAAAAAAGCATGATAACTTTTTTCTTCTAGCAGTGTATACTAAACATGTAAAGAACCAAAAATGGATGAGAGAGAGACGGTTAGGTTATTGTGATAGCTTGCTTCTGTTAGAGGAAATAAATATACCATCTCATTTTTACTTAAGAGGGCTTTAGAATTCATATAACTCATTTACTTATATTATCTCATATTACCATCACAAACCATTCTGTGAGCTAGATTTTCCATAATTTACAGATGACATAATTAACTGCAGGAAATTGTAGGACTCTAAGCTATCATTTAAGACACAGGCCTAGGTCTTTTGCTTCAGAGGCTAGAGCTCCATTCATGATCCTCTAGTTTAATGCAATAGGAAGCTTGGGTCTCTGCACGTTAGGGTTCACCTTTTCCATATACTGACAACAAACCGAAATAAGGAAAGACTTCGTAAATTTTCCCTGCAACCAGCATGAATATATAGAAAAGTAACAAGGGACTCTTAACCATGTCTTAAAGAAAAGGAGACTTGTACAGCTTAAGCAGAGTATCAATCAGCCTAAAAGAACAAGCTAGTTATTAAGGATATCTTAACACAGAGCAGAGCAAACAGGTAATCTGAGGTTTGTACTACATTGTGGCACTTATTATTATTATCAGGTATCAGGTAGACTAATTCAATCTACAGGTTGTAATGTTGAGGAAAATCACTCAGATTCATTTTTGACTCTGGACATTAAGAGATATTAGATACCAGCCTGAAATGCTAGAGGCAAATAGGCATTTATCTCTAATAAAGAATTGGTTAGGAAGGAACCTAAATTTTAAAATTTTGAGTAGAACCAATATTAGATTAAGTTGGAGTTAGAATGGGCATGAAAGGTAATAAACCATATGATTTATTTCATTTAAGATGTGCTCTAAAGCAAACAACCTCTTATGGAGGGGCATCTGGCAATATCTATAAAAATACAGACCTATTTTCTCTTTGACCAAGCAATCCCTCTTCTGAGACTATATCCTATACAATCTCCTATATAAGTATGAAAGAACACAAATACAGGTTTATTGATCATGGCATAATTTATAAAATTATAAACAACTCTATTTAATAGTAGTCAAGTATCAGTTAAATAAACTAAGGCAAGCCCATGTGATGGAATACTATTCATAAGAAGAAATGAGGAAGATCCTCATAATGATTTGAAGATATCTACAGTACAGGTCATATCATTAAGTGATGAAAGAAAGGTGCAGAACAGTGTATATCATTTGATTGAATATACACAGTATGCTACCTTTAGTTTAAGAGTATATTGAATTTGCCTTCATTTGTAGAAGGAAACATTGTCAAGATAAATAAAAAAACAACAAAAATATTCATTGGGAAGACTATTTAAAAAATAAAACTTGCTCAATTTTGAATCATTCTTAAATACATATTTAGGCAATATCACTTAATTTCTGGTCTTTGTGAACAGACATAATATTAATAAATATAAGGACTTTTATGTCATGTCCATTGTACCTATAATAAAAACCTTACTTTTCAGAATACTTAACCCTGGTTGCAAAAGTAGACAATTAGAAGGTCATATACATTAATATCAGTTAAAAATCCCAAGCTGAAAATAATGGCAAAAAGCAAAAAAGTAAGAGATATAAAAAGCACAAAGTGAGGACATTTTAGGAGTAAACGTGTCAAAGAAAAAATTTGAAGAAAAATCCTACAAAAAAGAAAAACCCATCCAGATATGATAAAAGTAATAAGTAATCTTAAAATGACTATATTTATTAGCTTTTTTCCCCTATAGTCTCCTCATACATAATTTATTTTAGGTGAGAATATTAACTTTCCCCTGATTACAGTTTTCATAAATCCTCTGTTCTCATATCTCTAAAGGCTTGAGAAGATCATCTGAAAAACCAAATGATTATATTTGATAAAACTATAAGAAAATATGTCTCAGGGCACCTGGGTGGTCAGTTGGTTGTGTCTAACTCTTCATTTCAGCTCGGGTCATGATCTCAGGGTTCTGAGATTGAGTCCCATGTTGGACTCCATGCTAGGTATGTAGCCTACTTAAGATTCTCTCTCTCCCTCTCCCTCTGCACCCCCCACCCCCACTGTCGTTCTTTCTCTTAAAAAGTCTCAACTGTTCTTATTAGGCTTCAGAAATTTCACTAATGACAAAATATTCTACTCTTACTCTGCCTACATTGGAAAAAATTCATTTCCATAATTATCCCCTATTTATCTTAGGGATTTTATTTATTTTATTTTTTAATTTTAGGGATTTAAAAAAAAAGATTTACTTATTTATTTGAAAGAAGGAGAGTGAGAGTGAGCACACATGAGTTGGGGGAGGGGCAGGGGGAGAGACTCTCCAAGCAGACTCCCTTGATACAGGCCTTGATCTCACAACCATGAAATCATGACCTGAGCAGGAACCAAGAGTTGTACACTTAACTGACTGAACCACCCAGGTGTCCCTATTTTAGGGATGTTTAAAAGGAGACACTTATGTAAGTAAGTATGGTTATCTCTATCCACTTTTGTAGTTTTCACTAATAGTCTTTCTGAGATGAAAATAATTAATATATCTTGGCAAAGTTAAACTTCATATAGGCCATATATACTAATACAGTTATTTAATAAAATATAGAAACAAAAAAAGTGTTACTCAGAGATCCATTTTCAATACATCTAACTAAATTAGAATTACTTTTAGAAAGAGACTTTTATCTAGTACTAAAGTATAAAGGGAAACAAAAGAAAGAGAAAACACAAGTAGTCATTATGCAAAATATATATGAACTGAGCAAATAAGAAATAAAACAGCCACAATTTTGTTTCAATAATATAGGAACATGATACAATTATTTCAAAGAAAGTATTGCATACCCATGGGTGCAATACTTACTGTCTTATTGCATATGTTTTCTTACTGTCTTACTGCAATACTTACTGTCTTATTGCATATATTTTCTTATGCTTTCCAGATTTTTTTCAGATCTCTATATACATACTTTCCCAAGTCCCTTCAATCTTAGTATCTGCAGACCCTGTCATTGGTTTGTTTACATATTAGACCTCAAACAGGTTACATCTGTCTATTAGCTGTATATAGAATCATCCTCCCACCTCTCTATATGGAATTTGTTTTAAACTGGCAAAATAAAGCATTAAGGCTTTCTTCACAATGCTCTAAAGTACAATTAAATTTCTTCTTCTAGTAATGTTAACATAAAATTGTGAATAATCTCACAGAGAGTGTAGAGAGTTTAAGTGCCTGCATATGTACTTCATTAACTATGAAGTGCTATGTATGTGAGGTATCACTAGCATCCTTTATTTTCATGAACTTTGAGCTAAATTTAATACCTTGAAGAACATGAAGATTTTACGTGTAATAAGATAGTGATCCACATTATGTTTGTTTCCCAAGGAAAATACAATATTATTACTTTATTTTGGCTTGGGAGTTTACTTTTTTCTATTCTTTTTTTTTTTTTAAAGATTTTATTTATTTATTTGAGAGAGAGAGAAAGAGAGAGAATGGAATGGAGAGAGAGAGAGAGAATCTGAATCAGGCTCCACCAGAGTACAAAGCCCAATGCAGGGCCCAATCCCACAACTGTGAGATCATAACCCAAGCCAACACCAAGAGTGGGACTCTCCACTGACTGAGCCACCCAGGTGCCCCTCTATTCCTGCTTACTATGAATTATATCTGTGTCTTTAAGGACAAAATTATTGCTTAGACAAGTTATAGGTGCAAAGCACAAGTGATCAGGTTTTAAATATTTCTATGGTTTTTGTATAAAGAACTAAGTGACAGGTATTTGAAATGAGGAACTAGTATATTGGCTTCTGTGAAGCCAAGCATTACAAATGTAAAACAAAATAGCTTTTAAGCTTGACTTGATTAATGGTATTGTGGAAGGAAACTGGACCCATTTTAAAAACATTTAAAAAAAAACTAACCACTAAATGGGTTCTGAAGCAAAAATTAGAATACATTATCTGGGAAACTATTTTTTTCCCATATCATATGTAAATTGATCCACATAAGAACTTTTAAAAAGATAAAAATTAAGGCTAATTTCAGTGCACATAGTAATACAAAGTATAATTGTTGAAAATAATAAAATTAAAGGGAATTGAGATTACCTTTATTTTATAACTAAGCCTTGATAGTCTTGCCTGGTGTCATAAAAATTCTTTACATTATTCAGATTAGTGATTATATGAACTTATCATTTATGGGTTGTATGATGAAACCATGTTCCCACCATCCCATATCTTAAAATGTTCTACAAAAGAGAAGCCTAGGGCACAGACTCTTGCATTACTACTCAGAGGACTCATCCCTTAATAGCCTGGTTCTGGTAGCCAGTAGGGTTTTTGTGTTCATGGGTTCTATAGGACAGTAGCAAACAAAGAAACAGCTCTTAATTAGCTATTGCCCCAGGGCTCAGTGTGGAGCGAACAGACAAAAATGTCCATCTCTTAATCTTCTCCTAAAAGACATATATTTGTATATTTTCAAAGCCACTGCCTTAGGGTTTGGCTTCCACTCAGCCTGAATCTAAGTGTTGATGGAGATCCTTCCCTTTGGGATACTGACAGTTCTTGACACCCTCAATTACTGGGAGCCACTAAGAACAAAGTAGGCTGTGACTACTTTGGCTCACTGGTTGAGCATCTGCCTTTGGCTCAGGGCATGATCCTGGGGTCGGGGATCAAGTCTCACATTGGGGAATCCCTGCAAGGAGCCTGCTTTTCTCTTTGCCTATGTCTCTGCCTCTGTCTCTCTGTATCTCATGAATAAATAAATAAAATCTTTAAAGAAAAAAAGAAACAGAGTAGGCTGCTTTAACAAATCACAAAGGTTTGAGAGAAACCAAGAGGTAGGGCAGGATTGAATGATAAGGTTCATCTCCTACAAAAGGCCACTCCATGGGCAGCCCGGGCGGCTCAGTGGTTTAGTGCCAACTTCAGCCCAGGGCGTGATCCTGGAGAACCGGGATCAAATCCCATGTCGGGCTCCCTGCATGGTGCCTGCTCCTCCCTCTGCCTGTGTCTCTGCACTCCCCCCCTCTGTGTCTCTCATGAATGAATAAATAAAATCTTTTTTTTTTTTTTTAAAAGGCCACTCCTTAAAGACTGGGAGAAGTGGCTGTTTTATCTAATGCATGGAAACTAACACAGAGAATGTAGGAAAATGACTAAACAGAGGAATATGTTCCAAATGAAAGAATAAGTTAAAACCTCAAGGAAAAAAATCTTTAGCAAAACAGAGGTAAGTGATTTACTTGGTAAAGAATTAAAATTAAGTCATAAATTGCTCACTGAGGTCAGGAGAACGATGCATGAACAAAATGAGAATTTCAATTTATAGATATAGAAAATATAAGGAAGTACTAAACAGAAATCACAGACATACAGAATATAATGACAGAACTGAATACAATAGAGGGGCTCAATAGAAGACTAGATGATGTGGAAGAAAGGATCCAGGGAGTGAAATTCATCCAATAAGAACAGCACAGAAGAAGAGAAAGAAGAATAAGAAGGAAGGCTGGGGGTTGGTGGTGGGAGGATGAGGAGAAAAGAGGAAGAAGCAAAAAAGTAAAGATAGCTTCAAGGACTTATAAGGCAACCTCAAGTAGATCATATAATATTTGCATTATAAGGGTCCCAGAAGGAGAAAAGAGAGAGAAAAGGGCAGAAAACTTATTTAAAGAAATAATGGCTAAAAACTTCCCTAACCTGTGAAAGGAAACAGGCATCTAGATCAAGGAAGCCCAGAGAGTTCCAAATAAAATAGCCCCAAAGAGACCAACACCAAGACACATTATAATTCAATTGTCAAGAATTAAAGACAAAGAAAGAATCTTATAAAGAGCAATGGAAAAGTAACTTGTTATGTACAAGGGAACTCTCAAGATTATTAGATTTTTTCAGCAGAAACTTTGAAAGCCAGAAAAGAGTGGCACAATATATTTAGAGTGCTAAAAGAAAAAAACTTGCCAAACAAGAACAGTCTATCCAGCAAAGTTGTCCTTTAGAGTTGAAGGAGAGATAAATAGTTTTCCAGACAAGCAAAAGCTAAAGGAGTTCATCACAAGACAAGACAGAGTGGCAAATGGATAAACAGACAAATAAGATTCATCTATATGTTGCTCACAAGAGACTCACTTCACATGTAAGGACACCCAGAGACAGAAGATTAAGGGATAGAAAAAGATATTCCATGCAAATAAAAACTAAAAGAAAGCTGGGGTAGCTATACTTATATCAGACAACATAGACTTTAAGACACAGACTGTAAAAAAGAGACAAAGGTCATTAAGTAATGATAAAGTGGTCATTCCAACAAGAGGATATGACATTTATAAATATTTGTGCATAATCTAGCAAAATTAAGAATAAATAGATAGCCTGAATGGATCAATAACCAATTGATCTCAACCAATTGAGACTGGCATGGTAATAAAAGAATCTCCCAGTAAAAAAGCAGAAAGCACAGGATCAGATGGCATGATGGTGAAATCTACCAAACATTCAATGATGAATTAATACCAATCCTTTTAAAACTTCCAAAAAATAGAAGCAGAGGTTAATACTTCCAAACTTATTTTATGAGGTCAGTATCACCCTGACACCAAAGCCAAAATATATCACTCTGACACCAAAAATAAGGAAAACTGTAAGTCCATATCTCTGATGAACTAGATTAAAATTCCTCAATAAAACTCTAGCAAATCAAATTCAACAACACAACAAAAAGATTATGTACTACCATCAAGTAGGACATATCACTGGGATAAAAGGTTGGCTTAACATATGCAAATCAATCAATGCGGTATACTACTTCAGCAGAATGAAAGATGAAAACCACACGAGCATCCTAATAGATGCGGAAAAAACATCTGACAAAGTTCGACATTCATTCATGATAAAAATTCTCAATAAAATTAGGTATAGAAGAAAATGTCTTCAACAGAATCGAGTCTGTTTATGAAAAACCCATAGCTAACATCCTAAGCAATGAGGAAACACTGAGAACTTTTTCTCTAATATTCAGTACAAGGCAAGGATGCCTAACATCGCCACTTCTATTCAACATAGTACTAGAAGTGCTAGCAAGAGTAATCAGATGAGAAAAAGGAATAAAAGGCATCAAAATTGTAAAGGAAGAAGTAAAGTTATTTCTGTTTGCAAGTGACATAATTTTATTTTATTTTATTTTTTATTTAAATTCAACTTACTTAACATATAGTACATTATTAGTTTCAGAGGTAAGATTTAGTGATTCATCAGTTGCATACAACACCCAGTGCTCATCCTAATGCTTCATCACCCAATTACCCCATCCCCTCCACCTCCCCTCTAGCAATCCTCAATTTGTTTCCTATAGTTAGGAGTCTCTTATGGTTTGCCTCCTTCTTTGTTTTCATCTTACTTTATTTTTACTTCCTTTTCCTGATGTTCAGAGGGTAGTTCTATTTTTAGCTTTCTGAGGAACAACTATACTGTTTTCTAGAGTGGCTGTACTAGTATGTATTCCCACCAATAGTGTAAGAGGATTCCCATTTCTCTGCATCCTTGCCAACATCTGTTGTTTCCTGAGTTGTTAATTTTAGCCATTCTGACCAGTGTGAGGTGATAGCTCGTTGTGGTTTTGATTTGTAGTTCCCTGATGATGAGTGATGTTGAGCATTTTTTCATGTGTCTGTTAGCCATTTGTATGAAGTGACATGATTTTATATGTAGAAAACTAAAGATGCAATTGAGAAAAACATGTTAGAACTAATAAAGAAATTCAGTAAAGATGTGGATGACAGAATAAACATAAACAATCAGCTACATTTTCCACACCAACAATAATCTACTTGAAAAGGAAATGAAGAAAACAATACTACTTACCATTGCACCAAAAAGAATAAAATACTTAGAAATAAATTTAACCAAGAATGTGAAAGATCTGTACACTGAAAACTATAAAATGATGATGAAACTAATTAAGGAAGACAAATAAATGGAAAGATATTTTCATGTTTATGGACTGAAAGAAATATTGTCAAAGTGTCCCTACTAAACAAGCAATATACAAAGTCATTGTGATTCCTATAAAAATTACAGTGTCATTTTTCACAGAAATAGAAAAAGTCTTAAAATTTGTATAGAGCCACAAAAGGTCCCTAATAGTCAAAGCAATCTCAATAAAAATGAACAAAGTTGGAGGTACACACCTCCTGATTACAAAGCTATGATAATCAAAACAGTATGGTGCCAGCATAAAAACAGACACACGGACTAATAGAATAGAGAGCCCAGAAATGAAACCAATCATGTATTGTACATACATATATAATCAACTAATTTTTGACAAGCATGCCAAAAATATACAGTAGGGAAGAGATATTTTCCTCAATGAATGGTGTTAGAAAAACTGGATATCCACATGCAAATGAAAGCAGTTAGACTGCATCTTATACCACTCACAAAATTCAGCTGAAAATGAAGTAAAGACTTAAACATAAGACCCGAAACTAAAATATTCCTAGAGGAAAACATAGGGAAAATGCTTCCTGACATTGGCCCTTGCAAGTATTTTTTTTGGATATGACAATTAATACTCAGCAACAAAAGCAAAAATAAATAAGTGGAACTACATCAAACACTACATCAAACACTGTATCTGCACAGCAAAGGAAGCAATCAATAGAATTAAAAGGCAACCTATGGATTGGCAGAAAATATTTGCAAGATATTTTTCCAAAGAAAACATACAAATGGCCAACTGTTACATGAAAAAATGCTTAACATCACTGATCAGCAGGGAAATGCAAATCAAAACCACAATGTGATATCACTTCAAATCCGTCAGAATGGTTAAAATAAAAAACGGAGGAAATAACAAGTGTTGGTGAGAATATATAGAGAAAAAGAAACCCTCATGCACTGTTGGTAAGAATGTAACCTGGTATGGGCATTATGGAAAACACTATGGAGACTCTTCAAAAAATTAAAAGTAGTATTAAGGAAGGCACTTGTAATGAGCACTGGATGTTATATGTAAGTGATGAATCACCAAATTCTACTCCTGAAACCAATATTACCCCATATGTTAACTAACTAGAATTTAAATAAAAACTTAAAAAATAAAATAAAATAAAAACTGTTTGCAAAACAACAAAACAAAACAAAATAGAATTACCATATAACCCAGTAATGGAATTACTGGCTATTTACCCAAAGAAAACAAAAATGCTAATTCAATAAGATATAGACACCATATGTTTATTGCAGCATTATTTATTATAGCAAAGAAATAGAAGCAATCCAAGGGACCATTGATAGATGAATGGATAAAGAAGATGTAGTAAATATATACAATGGAATATTACTCAGCAACGAAAAAGAATGAAATCTTACCACTTGCAACAGCATGGATGGATCTAGAGGGTATAATGCTATGTGAAAAAAGTCTGTCAGGTAATCTTGAAAAAAGTTCAACTGTATCAGTAATCAAAGTAATTCAAACACCACTGATACACCTTTTTTTAATTGAAAGAAAAATAGAATGATAATTGAAATGTTATTGGACTCACATGTAATCTCAGGTGCTAATGACTAGCCATAGTCTTCGCTATCAGTTCTCATACTCCCCCAAGTATAGAAGACACTTGGGTTTGAATGACTAGGCAGCAATTTCTGTTTCTTGGTCTCTTTAAATTCCTAAGCTCTTTCTCACTGGGCTGGAGGGGAGGGGGATTACTTCAATACTTTCCTCTTAAGGAATTCTTGGATTCTTCAACGTTCCTTCCTCAACATCTTTTATAGGCTGGAGATAGGATAATGTCCTGCAAGGAGGTCTTTAGGATGTATCTATTGATGTCATCAGTTTTTATGGCCTCAGAAGAAATTTTATTTCTTAAGGAGTATAAATTCATACTCACTTTTACGTCATACTTACAAAAGCTTTGTTGAGAGAAAATATTGAAAATATTGAGATGTGATCGAGTTTTGTTTATTTCTACATTGGAGAATGGAGACGTTCTCCAATTAAGGTAGACTGCAAAGAACTATATATAAGAACTGAATTTTCTTGGCCATCTATAGATCCATTTTTACCAGATTATGCATTGTCTTTGTGTTCTTGGTCAACACATTAGAATGTTATAGACTCAACTCTGGCTATATTCACTACATTGACATAGTTCATTACATTATACACAGAGCTTGTCTAGAGAGAGTGTGGTAATCAATTGGGCTGTCCAGAATAAATATTCACCTTTTTATCCTTCCAAGGCATATAGTAACCTCTTCCCTCTTTCGAGTAATAAGCATGGACATGCAGCTTGTTCTCAGCCATGAAGTAATGAAATCTGAGTCAAAATGATGTGTGTGTGTGTGTGTGTGTGTGTGTGTGTGTTTTGGGGGCGGGGAGAAAGATTTAAAAGCCAATGCACAGTTCGTTGAGTTCTCTTCTCCCTGCTTCATTGATTATGGTGAATGGAGATAAATTTTTCTTTGGCTTGGATGTCTGAGTTCCTACACTAATAGGGACTCTAGCCTATATGCAATGGATACACAATATGAGTGAAAAATAAATCTTTGTCAGCATAAGCCACTAAGATTTTGCTGACACTGTTACTACATTATAATATAGCCTGTCCTGATTGATATAGAGATTCACAGGAAAATAGTACTATTTAGTTTTAGTATAAGGAATAGATTTACTTCGTGTACACAAATGTTTGTTTTTATTTTATGGATACTTCCCAAGTATGTAAGCAACATTGTCATTTCCTTTCCTTGGCAGATAGAAAGCTTACAGCCAACCTTATTTGTGAGCCAAGTCTAGCAGAAGTAAAAGATCTCTCAGTAGAATTTTGCATTCTAATCTTGTCTCAAACTTTCTTGTTCTATCTCATTTTTCTTGAATCTTCTTTTTCTTATCAGCTTATTTAGCATGCTATTTTATGTTGTTATATTGAACACACTTATGTAAAGCTACCTAAATCCTTACAGGAAAAAGATGGGCATATATATAATTAAATATATACATATGTGTATTGCCTATTGTTTTAGAAAAAAGGATTGAAACATATGATATGCAAGATGAACCTACCTGTGTGCTTCACCTTATCTTTCATTCATGCTTTTCTTGAAATGGCCTAATGGCTCAGACAGCATAGTTATTCTCATATCTACTGGGGCACATTGGTTGTCCTTCAGAAGAATATAGGATTAGGATTTAGGAATCTAAATTCTAGTCTTATTTTGCCACAAACTAACTACATATGTAATCTTCAGCAACTCACTTTTCACTAGAGTCTCTACTTCCTCATTTGTAAAAGTGAGGGCTTTAAAAAAAGATTTTAAATTTATGTTCAAATTATGTTCTTTAAATTATATGAATAAAGGCATGAGGGGATAGATTAATCTACCTCTATTAAGTGGGAAAAACCCACAAATGTGATTTCCTGACACTAAATTTGCTATTTTCCATTTATTCATGCATTCCTTCAAGAAATATTTCTTGTAGTCTATGTGAAAGACACTGCAAGGTTATAGAGAAGCAAAGGATACAATTCCTGGCTGCAGTAGTCAATTACAATCAAATAGGCTGATAAAACATATGTAGGTAATATTTGTGAAAAATTCAACTATTACAAAGTTAATATGAGATAAAGAGGCAAAGAGGTTGTATCAAAAATAAAACTTTTAAGGATGAGATAGAGACTGTTTGTGGGGTGAAGATGGCAGAGAAGGCTCCCTTTAAAACTGATTGGATTTACACAGCATGGACAAAGAACGCAGGCCAGTGGAGTGTACACAGGGGTGAGGTTGGGTAACAAGGCATTTAGGCAGGACCTTGAGAAAACCACCCTCGCTGCAGCAAGGGGTTACCTTGGGGAGTGTCCTGAGAATAAGGAAAAGAAAAAGAGCAAAGGAGATTAAGATGGAATGGTTATCCTAGTGTAAACAGATTTTTTACTAAGTGTCTGTCAGGAAATAATGCATTGAACTCAAATCTTTGAGGATGATTGAAATAATTGTGGGTAATTATGAGTTCATTTAAATACTATAGTTGCTTAACAAACAATATGACTGATGTGGTTTTACCCTTTAAGTCATAAAGTTGCTAATGAGCCCAATTATTTCAAATTATCATAAATTTCATTTCCCTGTGGATTGTTGGTAAAAGAGAAAGGTAACATGATAGCCTATCAAAGATGAAAGCAACTATGTCTCTTTTATTTATTGTCATCAAATCATTTTAAAATGTTGCCAATGGCTTCCAAGTTTTTGTTAGCTGAGTATAGGCCTTTGTAATAGAAATAATAATGAACCAACCATACTGCTGTGAAAAATGGGGAAAAGAGGAGCCAAGGAATGCATAGTTACCTGTTACCATAGAGGAATAAGGGGGGATATTGTTAATGAAAAAATTCAAAAGCTTGAAATAATGAACTCAAAGTGGTAAAGAATTCATTCTGGCAAGGTCAGGGTTATGTACAATTTATATGAGATACACATGGTTTTACAAAATGTAGGTGGAGGAATCAAGTGTAGGGGGGAGAAAACTTTTCCAAGGGCTCATTCTGTTTCCTCTTAGTGCAAATGCTAAATGGAGGGTGCTGTGGTTCACCCATATCATTTCCTCTTTGTTTGGAGCCATTGTGCTCTAATGGGAAAAATGCTAGTAGAAGTCTTAGTGACGCAGTGTCAGTTCCCCACCCTTTCTCCAAAATCTTTCCATCATAACATTTACTATAAGTTAGACTTCTGTACTGAACAAAGAAACTAGCATTTTATTCCATTATTTTAAAAAATAAATTATAGGCTCTCAAACCTCTTCAATGGGTGAGTTCTCAATATTCACCACTAATAATATGCCTTAAAATAAGTCCATATTCCAAGATCAAATTTGCAAAATTTGGTTCTGTTTTTAATTAAAACAAACTCTTTCTAAGTGAGTGAGAAATTAATAGCTAAAATGAATGATTAGAATAAGAATTGTCTCTTAGAAGGCTCGTAATGCCAAATCCTTTGGTCTGGCGACCACTAAGCTCCTACCCTGACTGCTGGGACTAACTGAATCCAAATTTAATCAAATCAATCATACCAAGAAAAGGAACACCACCAAAGGTTTCATGTGCAGGACCACAGGACACTAATAGAATTTATGGAAGGTCTAAATTAGTTAGTACCTTGGTAAAATCTGTCCTTTTAAATGACACTTCCTCAGGGAGAAAGATTGAGTGCTGCTACAGTGTGATCTAAGAGCCAATTTTACTTCTAAAATAATTGGTACCACTATATTACAGTGGAAAGTGCATGGGAAAGAACAGAATGGTAAATACAGCAATACTCCTCAAACATCAAAGGGCATAAAAGAATCTTTCTAAAATGCAGTTTTTTACCTTATTGGGCTTGAGGCCTAACCGACCTAACAGGTATTAGTGATGCTACTAGTCTGTGGACCTGTCTTTTGAGTGACAAGGGGATAAATAACACAGACCTGCAATGATTCCTTTCTAACAATGTGACTTTGAACCTGTGTCCTCAGCTGTAAAATGGACAACCAACACCAATGTCTTAGGATCGCTGGAGGGGTAAGTGAAATTGTGAAGTGCTAGGCAAGCACTGAACTTAGGAGCACAGGCCAGGAGAGCAGAGAACATGGGGTGTAATCCTGATAACTGGTACAAAGGCTCTGCTATCTCCTCATTCCCATGATGCTTTGTACGTGTCATTTAGCTATGGACTCTCAGAAATGAATTGCTAATGAGAAGAGTGAATAATTTTCTATGTTTAGTTTCCAAGATTTCTCATTTGAAGAGCTATGTTTCCAAATATAATGGAAACTTTAAATGATTGTCCATACAAACCCTACTTCCACAAACTTTACCTTAAAAAAAAAAAAAAAGCCTGTCAAGCAAGATTCGATGAATAGCTCTTTTTAAAATTATTGGATCGAAGTGGAAATTACAAGAGGTTGCATCATTATGGGTCATTATTTGAGAATTGTTTGTCTTCTATAATATGAAGTTATTCTTAGAGGAGTATGATTAGAATAGAAACCAGATGTGTTTTTCAGGACTTTACTGAAAAAAAAAGATAAACAACTAGAAAATTAATATAAGAATGACCTAAGGAGGTTTCCAGAAACTTGAAACATAAGTATGATAGGAAAAGTGTGTATGTACATATGTGAGCGAGAAAGAGAAAGAGCAAGAGAGAGAAAGAGACGGGGAAAGAAAATAAAAAATGTGGAGGATAAAAACGCAGAGAGAAAGGAAAGGAGGATGAATAGGATAAGAAACAGTTTCAGAGTTCAAAACAGTACAAAAAATTCAAAATCTCTGTAAATATGTGGTATCACCAAGGAAATAGTATAATTTAATTTTACCTATAAACTGAAAAAGTAAAAAACTGGACAAGATGGTCTGTCAGTCTGAAGGGAATAAATTAGGTACCAATGAGATGAGGACCACTGTGGAAAGAAAAAAAAAATCCCCCTTTACACTTAAAATATGAAATGTTCTGGGTATAGTGAAATAATCCAGAAATTTCATATTTTTTATCCCTCTCTTCCTTTTCAAAGGGTAAAAAGAACAATAATGCTTTTGAATGCTTTGGTTCAATAAAGTATCCTTATTACCATAATATGCCAACATCCTGAATGAAATAAAATGAAATAGAAGGCATGAAGAAGGCAAAGGAAGGGAGGAGTGTATCATAAATAATTTCATTACTATTTATGATTTAGTCTTTAATTAGCCCTTTATTTGTATTAAGAACTAAAATTAACCTCTTTTAATTTTATTTATTGAAAAATAAAACAATGAATGTTAACCTAATAAAACAACCTATTTAGAATACTTTATTATTTTTTAAAGATTTTATTTCCAAATAATCTCTACACCCAACGTGGGGCTCATATCCACAAACTCAAGACCAAGAGTCACACAATCTACCACTGAGCCACCCAGGCAACTTAGCATACTTTAAAATATAGTAAAATGTCATTAATTTGAAGTCCTTTAATTCAAAACTTACTACCATTCAAGTTGTGTTTGGGTTGAAATTTGTCTTTTTGGTTTGCAGAAATTTCCAAAATAGTGCAAATTAAGAAGATAAGTCAGTTACCGGGACATCTGAGTGGCTCAGCGGTTAAGCGTCTGCCTTCAGCTCAGGGCGTGTTCCTGGAGACCTGGGATCGAGTCCCACATCAGACTCCCTGCATGGAGCCTGCTTCTCCCTCTGCCTGTGTCTCTGCCTCTCGCTCTCTCTGTGTGTGTGTGTGTCTCTCATGAATAAATAAATAAATAAAATCTTTTAAAAAAATCAGTTACCATGGGAAATTTAAAAAAATATTTAAGAGAGAAAGCAATTTTCAAATATTTTTTAGTACTTTCATATCCATATTTGCAGAAGCTGATAAGCTATTTCCATATTTGTCTTATGGATACAATTAAGCCAGGTAATGGTTTAATTTATTACAAATATAGTACTTGCTTTTAAACATGCTATTATGTGGATTAATAAACATTATTGCTTTTAAAATATGCTATTATGTGGATTTTCACTAATTCAGCACCTTTCTAAATTCATGATATGATGTTTCTCAGTTCCAAGCTACTTAGAATAGGAAATCAAAGCTATAATCATGTGGACCCACGGAATTCTATTAGAAAGAAATCAGTCTTATTTTATTATTCTTTTGGCACTATTAAATGAATGATGTAGCTTTCCTCTCCCCCCCCCCACCAAATTAGCCTATTTTTCTTCACATTAGGCAAAATTTTAGTTTTTACCATATTCTTTTTGTTGTGTAAAAACAACTGCTGATCTGAACCACCCTATTCCAACATTCTTCTACTAGCATATTTATTCTACAGAAGGAAATATAGAATAGAGAAGCAACTTTCTTTTAGGTGAAATAATCAGAGAGGTACTAAGTATTGATTTGTTTTTAAAATGCTTACACTGTTATTAAGAAACTCCTTTCTCGGTGTCACAAGAATTGACTGAACACTCTAACTTCCCCTATATTTTGACAAATTTAAAACCCGCTTCTGACTGAAATCAAGGATTAAAACTGTTTTAGGCTTTTATAATAACATAGCTTGAGTTTTGATCACTTCACGGGGCTTATGATATTTTGAGTGTCAGAGACATTCTTAACTAGAAAAATGAGGGAGGATGGCCTTTAATATTTTCATCAAAATACATAATACTGCCATGAGAAAAGCTTCCCTTTTGCACCAGAACTCCTTAAAAAAGAGATTCTGTTTCTACTTCCACACTTTTTGTGGTAATTTATTTGCAATATGCTTACTGGTTCTCATTTCAAGAGAGTAAGAGGTCCAGATCCCTCTGATCCAGACAGACTAGAGTTTGGCTTTTAGAATTTCTCTTAGCTCGACTTTCCAACTGCTTGATTTTCCCATCCACTGCTCTCCTAGGCTTCCTTAGCTATGCAAAATGGCACCACTATTTATCTTGTGGCAAATGTCAGATATCTGGAATTGAACCTTGACTCCTAATCTCTCAGATTCAATCTATCATCAAGTTGTCTCCAACATTTATCTACCCACTCCTTTCACTCTCCCCCCTCCACGATCCTAATCTAGGTCATCATCCCCTCCAATCTGGATTATAGCCATAGTCTCCTAACTGGTCTTATTTCAGCTTTTGTCACTCTTGACCATTCTTCATGGTTTTAGAATGATCATGTGACTCACTGATCATAACTCATTATACCTAGAATCAAATCCAAAATTCCTGTTGTTGGTATCAAGACGCTACATAAATTGGTTTCATATTACCTAACTTTCCTGTTGGTCACTATGCTCCAGTTATACTGTCATCTTTTAATTTCTAGAACATACCAAGCTCCTCAGAACCTTTGTTTACCCTGTTACCTTTGCCTAGAAGGGCTGCCAATTTAAAAAAAATTTTTAGTTATGTATTTATTTATTTATTTATTTATTTGAGAAAGAGTGAGAGAGCACAAGCAGGGGGAGTGGCAGAGGGAAATAGAGAAGCAGGCTCCCTTCAAAGTAGAGGCCCCACATGGGGCCTAATCCAGGACACTGGGAGCATGACCTAAGCCGAAGGCAAATGCTTAACTCACTAAGCCACTCAGGCACCCCTTGACTGCCACTTCTGATTTCTTCTTAACTTTCAGATCTCAGTTTAAATGTATGTTACTTACATTACAGGAGGAAATAAATAGGTTACTTTGGTAGCAAATAACACAAAAGAAAAAGGAAGAAAGAGGTTGTTGGAATCTGGGCACAGAAGGCCTTTCTGAACAACCTCTTTCTTCCTTTTTCTTTTGTGTTATTTGCTACCATAGTAACCTATTTATTTCCTCCTGTAATGTCATCAGAATTCTTCTTATGTGTTTATTATCTGTCCTCTCCTCCATAATTTAAGTTCCATGAAGTCAGGGACTTTGCTTATCTTACTGAACAGTATATCTCTATTATATTTGCATATTATGTAAATACATTGTAAGTGATGATTTGAAGTACTTAGCTGAGTTAACAGAATAAATATGATCAAGGATTTTATTGCCTCATTGAAAATTCAATATGTAAAATTTCAAAAGAAATATCTGATTACATGATTCTTGGATCCTTCATGCAGACTGAAGATATAAGAAGAAGGAAGAGAGAGAGAGAGTGGGGAGAAAAGGTAGAGAGAGAGGATTTGTGAGGAGGAGTTCTTCTGTTGGTCCCTTACCCTATCAAGAGGAGAAGTGGGGAGCAAGTGTATTTCCTTCACCCCAAATCTAGTAAGAGGGTGGTGTTTAAGAAATGTTGAGGATCACAAAGGATGTTGGGAACAGAAGTTTTTATAGGAGGAAAAAAAAAGAAGAATTTTATTCAGGAAAAATGAAGGTGTTATGAGGACTTTAGAGCAGAAATATAACATGATTACTACTGTGCTTTAGAAAGATTAGCCTGATAGCAACACATAAAATGGACTGGAGCTCAGAAAGGAGAATGCAAGAAGGTGAGTTAGGAATAGAGTTGGCATGAGAAAAAACACTTGCCTTAGGTTAGGAATGTGATAACTGATAGGAAGAAACAGTTGTGGAAGAAGTTGTGGTGATAGAATTGATAACTTTGGGAACTGATTCGATGAAGAAGGAGAACTATGACTAAGTAATATTAAATACCATTGAGAGGAAAAATTTGAATAATATTTAAAGATAGTATGAATATTTAGCTTGAAGAGAAGCCTAAGGAGAAGTATCAACCCCCTTTACCTTTTGCATGAATTATTTAGTTACCAGGTTTACAAGAATCTGTAATTTAATGGATACCTGGCTTTTCATGGGTGTATTTTTATACTAAAAATGTTGGACTCCATGACAGTCTTCTTCTTTGCTATAATAATTATCTTTAGGGTAGCCCAGGTGGCCCAGCAGTTTAGAGCCGCCTTCCGCCTGGCATGTGATCCTGGAGACCCGGGATCGAGTCCCACATCGGGCTCCCTGCATGGAGCCTGCTTCTCCCTCTGCCTGTGTCTCTGCCTCTCTCTCTCTCTCTCTCTGTGTGTGTGTGTGTCTGTCATGAATAAATAAATAAATAAATAAATAAATAAATAAATAAATAAATAAATCTTGAAAAAAATAATTATCTTTATTCTATCTCCTTCTGCTACTTTTGAAAACTTTTGTCTGCTGTTAGGGTGCCAGGGTGGTAAAGTCAGTTGGGTGGCCAACTCTTGGTTTCTGCTCAGGTTGTGATCTCACAGACATAAGATTGAACTCCATATGAAGCTCCATGCTTAGCTCAGAATCTGCTTGAGTTTCTCTATCCTCCCTCTGCCTCTCCCCGTGCCCCTACCCCATATGTCTGCGTGTGCTTGCTCTCTTTCTCTCTGTAAAATAAATAAATAAATCTTAAAAAAGGTTCATTTGCTGCTAAAAGTCCTGGTTTTAAAGCTAATGAATTAAAAAATAAACCAATTTTGTTATTAACACATTGACAATTATGAAAAAATTTTTAAAAATTTTGTTAGTTTGCTTATTTCCTTATTTTGCTGCCTTGCTATGTAGACAATGAATATGAAACCAAGAATAACAACATAAAGCAAAGAATGTAATAACCCTAATTGCACAGGGTCTTTGTTGTTTTTCATGATATTCCCTGTCCATTATAATGCCTTTCAACTGTTAGAGTTGGCACCAGGCTTCAAAACTAAGCACTAATATATATAACATTGAATCAAGGAGATGGATTCTTTGCTAAAGTTAAGCATTAATTTAAGTGGGGTCAAGCCAATTAAGAGTGAAATGTATAATGTAACTTCATTATATAGAAATTTCCAAATTGAAAAAAAAACAACTAATAACTCTAGAGATCTTACTCTAGGTCTAAAGTTGCATAGCAATTCAGAAAAGTAATTATATATTTTGAAGAACTCTAACCTAGATTAGCATTTCAGAGAACTTTTTATAAATATTAAATCAAATAAACAAATTTTTATAGGCAGACACAAAATGTCAAGTTATATTTGTAAACTGAGGTATTTACATAGTTGAGTCATAGGCACACCACAATTTTGAACATATGACTCAGACTTTGTACCTTATATACAATTAGTCTTAAAATGTTAGGGAATTATGCCAAGAGTAAACACAAAGTTTACATAACTGAGGATTTACAGGGACCCCAGGCTTGCTCAATTACCTTTGAGATTTTTACTCCTGAGTTTAAACCATTGTCTTTGACCAGGTCCATCAGGTTTGGAGCAGACATATCTATACTCCACCTTCCTATTACACTTAGAATAAGCCCAAATTCCTATTACCATGGCCTTCAAAATCCTTTATGGTCTGGCCTCTGCCTACTTTTTCAGTTTCATTTCTTTCTCACTATTCTTCCCATTGCTAGTGTATTTCATTTACATTGGCCTTCTTTCAGTTCTTAGAAGTTCAAGGAAGCTTACAATTTACCTCCCTGGACAGGCCTTTTCTATTTAAGGTGGGTCCCTCTCCCTGTTTACCCTATCTCCTTGAATATCTTATTTGCATCTTAATATCCACCCCCAACATACACCACAGATTTACATGTTTATGTTTGTTTCCTTACTGGAATGCATACTCTTTAAGGTCAGAGATCACTTCCAGAACATTCACCATTGTATCTCTAAAACCCTAGGACAACATCTGGCACCATGTAGCTATTTGATAAATATTTGTTTAGTGAGTAGTAGATCAAGGAAGTAAACAATATTGGTTGTACAGCATGATCCAAAGTTGGGGTTAAATTTATGGAATGGAAAAAAAAATATGGAAAGGGCCTGATAGGAGAAAAGATAAAGATAAATCCATAGTGTGATGATAGCTGTGGGAATGCAGTAGAAACAGATCTTGGATCATAATCCCAAATATGCAAGAAATAATATATAAAAATGTATGTTTATAAATCAACCTTACTTCAACTTTGAGAATGTTACCTCCCAGATTGGTAAAAAAAATACTTAGCCTACATTGTCCTTGGGTTCCCCCCTTCTGCCTCAAGATGGGATAGGATTCAGGAACAGGGCAAGGTCCTCTGGTTTTTGAATCATTTGTCTTCTCTTGTTACTTCTGGGTATTCCCTGACTCTGCTCACACAGGCAGGGCTTCCTGCAGCTTTCAGATTTCTTTTCGAAACATTGGAAATCTTTTATGAGAGGTACTTATGGTCCTATCTGTTCAGATACGTGAGGTAGTCCTTACTTTCTGGAGCTTTGCTGCTTCTGCTGTCCTATGGTGTTTCCAGAAATGTAGGCACCTGGCTCCCCAAATAGCCATTTCTATGCTCCCTAGTCTATGGATTTTATCTTCCCCAGGCTGCTTCTGAAAGGTACTTTGACGTTTCCCTTCCTTTCATGGTACAACCTGTGAAGTGGATTGAGGGTTTATCCAAGTCAGGAAGTGTATATGATATTTTTTCTCCTTCATCTTTCCTTTCCAATTACAAAATTTGGCTATCTTTTTGAAAATATGAAGAACAGAAAAAAACAGGATAAGTGAACATAATTTAATATTATATAAACTTATTCTGCTAATAGGAATTAAATTAGTTTGGGCCAGAACAGAGACAGGGAGTGTGATTCTGATCATGTCACCCTTTTGCTTAACATACTCTAATGGTTTCCTACTGCTTTTAGGATGTTACTCCCTAACATAGCCAATAGGACCCTGCCTGCCTCTCCAGCATTTTCATGCATTGCAGTCTTTCTCATTCCCTCTAATAAAACCACAGTGGTGTTTCGTTCTTGGAAAAAAAAAATGTTCTCTTTCAATACAGGATCTTTGTACATTTAGAGGTACCTCTTCACCTGCTTAACTCCCACTCATCTTTCAGATTGCAGTTCTCCTGGCATTATACAGGGAAAGTTTCCCTACTGCCACCTGTTGTAGACACTCCTAATACCATATAACTTTTCTTTATATGATATATTCCCTTTCAATGGAGTACCATACAGTTGTAAAACAAATTGAGGAAATTTTCTAAATACTAATGGGAAGACTTTCTATTTTTATTAAGTAAAAAATGCAACATGCAGCACATTGTGTATAGTATGGTGCCTTTTGTACAAAAAGAGGAAAAATTTTATATATGTATGTGTGTGTATATATATATCTCTCCACATATATGTATTCAGTTTGCCTATATACACATAGAAAACTCTGGAAAGATACACAAGAAACTAATAACAATGATTATCTATATTTTTGGTAAATAATCAGAGCTAAAAGGACAGGGAATAGGATACAATGTATAAATGTAAAGTAATGAAAATATTTAATGATGTTCCCTTCTATTGATTTTATTATACATACGAATATGGCATAGGTTTAAAACTAATTATTGAAATGCAAAATTCACTAAACAAAAGGTTTTTTTAAAAATAATTTACCTCTTTATGAAATAGGGATATAGTGGAGGTTGTTCAAGCAAAACTAGATGGTGGTTAATCATTACTTTAAGGATCGCTTATGTTTTTAAGATATTCACTGAAATAGATTCAATGTGTTCTTTTTACATATTCTATTCTCAAATCAAACTAGGCAAGTATTAGGCATAATTTCTTTTTGAAGAATCTCAGATGCTTGGGAAGCCTGCGTGGCTCAGCGGTTGAACATCTGCCTTTCTTTGGCTCAGGGCATGATCCCGGAGTCCCGGGATTGAGTCCCACATCGGGTGTCCTGCATGGAGCCTGCTTCTCCTCTGCCTATGTCTCTGCCTCTCTCTGTGTGTCTCTCATGAATAAATAAATAAAATAAAATAAAAAAAGAATCCCAGATGCTAATCTTAACTTTCTAAGAACATTAAAAAAAAAAAAAGCCAATGTTTAGGAATAGACACAAGAATCCTTTGTTCTACAGATTTTTTTTTAAAGATTTCATTTATTTATTCATGAGAGACACGCACAGGGAGAGAGAGAGGCAGAGACACAGGCAGAGGGAGAAGCAGGCTCCACACAGGGAGCCCAACATGGGACTTGATCCTGGGTCTCCAGGATCAGGACCTGGGCTGAAGGCAGTGCTAAACCGCTGAGCCACCCAGGCTGCCCTGTTTTATAGATTTAAAACTTTGTTTTACAAATTCAAACCTCAAGAGCTGAAGGTTTTCCAATGAAAAATGAGGTTAAAACAATCCAAAAATGACAAAAGAGATACTTCTTCAAAGTATTTCTGTGCTTAGCCTATCACATATGTACATTAAAATTAGAACAATAAATGCTTATCAATGTTATTAACACTAAGAACTTTTAAAAAAAAACCCAGAGTGATGGAACATAATAGAGAACTCAGAAATGGACCCTCAACTCTGTGGTCAACTGACCTTCAACAAAGCAGGAAAGAATATACAATGGAAAAAAGAAAGTCTCTTCAACAATGGTCTTGGGAAAATTGGACAAACACATGTAAAGGAATGGAAATGGGCCACTTTCTTATATCACACATGAAAATAAATTCAAAATGGATGAAAGACCTAAATGTGAGATAGGAAACCATCAAAATCCGAGATAATACAGGCAGCAACCTCTTTGACCTTGGCTTCAGCAACTTCTTGCTAGACACATCACCAAAAGCAAAAGCAAAAATGAACTGTTGGGACTTCATCAAGATAAAAAACTTCTGCACCACAAAGGAACCAATCAACAAAACTAAAAGACAACCTACAAAATGGGAGAAGATATTTGCAAATGACATATCAGATAAAGGGTTAGTATCCAAGATCTATAAAAAGCTTATCAAACTCAACACCCAAGAAACAAACAATCCAGTCACGAAATGGGCAGAAGATATGAATAGACATTTCTCTAAAGAAGACATACAAATGGCCAACAGACACATGAAAAAAATGCTCAACATCAATTGGCATCAGATAAATACAAGTCAAAACTGCAATGAGCTACCACCTCCTACCAGTCAGAATGGCTAAAATTAACCAGTCAGGAAACAACAAATGTTGGTGAGGATGTGAGGAAAAGGGAACCCTCTTATACTGCTGTTGGGAATGTCAGCTGGTGAAGCCACTCTGGAAAACAGTATAGAGGTTCCTCAAGAAGTTAAAAATAGAGCTACCCTGTTACCTAGCAATTGCATTACTAGTTATTTACCTGAAGGACACAAATATAGTGATCCAAAGGGGCACCTGGACCCTAATGGTTATATATATGTGTTAATTAGTGAATTAAAATAAAATAAAATAAAAAACCAACCCAGAGTGCTACCTATCTACAGATACCTAAAATTACTCTTGGTTTTTGGAGAATGCCTCTTGAAGTATAACTATAATAAGGGCATAAGTGAGGTCTTATCACAGCTGTGGTGCTAGGGAAACAGGTTGTGGGCCTATCTTGAATTAATTATTTTCCATTAAGGAAACTGATAATCAAAAGATATAAATATAATTTCCCTTGTTGAGATTAAGCCACTTATTAATATTACAGAGATTATATTCTCAAATCACAGAGTATAATGGCATCTAATGAAATTAAAGTGAATAAATCGCAATTTTATGCTTTGTTTCCAATTTTACAGTTAGCCCTATAGAACAGATTTTAAGGAGGCACTAATATGTCTTTATCAACAAACTATCCATTTCTTTTATTTAAGTCTTGAGCATTTAATCGGCAAATTTTGACTTTTAATCTATTGCTATCTTAGTTTAAAATCTGTAGGGTCAGGGTAGGAACAGATGGATTCGATAGCTCTTAAATATCTTTACACATGAACTGACTGTTAATAAATTTCACTTCTTTAGAAAGAATATCCAAGTTATAGGAATTTTGACACTGCTCCTTATTATTGTCTATGGGGCTATGATTCAGAAAACAGTAGCATCATACTTTTCTTTCCTTCTCCTCTTCCTCCTTTGGGAGAAATACATGATAGAATATTTTACAGTGACCTATTCAACAGATGCAATTAGAGAAAGACTCACCCTCCTCTGCTCTAGTAAACTTGTAAATTTCAATATCTGGTACCTAAAGAATAACTGGGTACATTTGACCTATTCCATGCTCTTGATTCTGTTCCCCAAAAGCATAGAAATCACATATACTATAATCTGATTGAAAGGACTTAATTTCCTTTTCCTATTTGGTGTACATGCACCACCTGGTGGTAAAGTAGTGCATTTCAAGTGTTGCTGTGTGTGTGTGTGTGTGTGTGTGTGTGTGTGTGTGTGTGTGTTGTGGGGTATTCAATATACATTCCTAAACATTTATTTAGATAAATTAACAATGCAATTGTTTTGCAACAAATATCTAATAAAACACTGGAACACACACACACACATATATGTCAGAATAGGAAGTAAAGGAGGGAATAACTCATGTTGGAAAGTAAAATAGCTTTCTCTTATTTACATTAACTGTAGCTCTTATAATTTCATCCTTAGATAAACATTTATTTATTGTGCTAATGTTCTTATTGAGGCAAGAGTCAAATACTGATAACCAGTGTAAAACCATTTTATTTTTAATTTTTAAGGATTATAATTTTTAAAAGTATGCATCCTCTTCCTTATATTAGTAGTTAGTATAAGTCAAGTCACAGAATTTTAAAATTATAAGGCACCATACAATCATTTAGACTAATGTACTAATTTTACAAATGTAGTAGCTGAGACTCAGAAATGCCAAGTGACTTGCCCAAGGTCATACTGGTAATCAGTGGCTCAGCTCAAATAAGAAACTAGGTCTTCCCACTTCAGTCTAGGAATATAAAACATAAAAATTACACTCATATACAATGGTAAAATATCTCTCTATTAAAAGATATGAACTTAACTCAGCCACAGAACACCAAGATGTGATTTAATTGACACGTGCTAGTTTTATTCTAAAATTCTGAGTGCAAAGAAGTATACTAGAAATGCATACATCATAAAGCAATGGAAAAGATTTTCTAACTAGCAAAAATCCTTTTATATATGTTCAAAGGAATATTTTTTAAATTCTATACAACAGCTATGTCGTAAAGATGGTGTAAAAAAATTCCCTTTCCCCTTTTAACTGCTTCAGAATCAGAGATCCGTTTCTACAAAGTAGGTACCCACTGGTAGATTCAAGCATAAACCATGTTCATAGCTCCCTCTCATGACCATTGAATGAATACTATATAAGCCTCCTTTATTCTCGCTGTTGTATTCAACTAACAGCTCACTGGTTAAGTTTTAATTGCTTCCAATGAGGTCAGCAAAGGTATTTATCGAAAAGCCCTGAATAAAAAGGCTCCACACACACACACACAAGCATACACGCGCTCACACAGAGAGAAAATCCTCTTGCCTGTTGATTTATGGAAACAATTATGATTCTGCTGGAGAATTTCTCAGCTGAGAAATAGTTTGTAGCTACAGTAGAGAGGCTCAAGTTGCACAAGGCAGACAACAGACATGGAATTCTTGTGTATCCAGCTGTTATCAACAGAACAAGTAAGTTACTGTTAATTTGTCTTTAAAAATAATGCTGCATGGTTTTCTAGTAGTTTACCTCTTTCTCTGGTTTTAGTGCTGAGGGGAAAAGTAAAGTTACCAGACTTTTGAGCCATGTAATTATCTATAGTAATTATGTTGTAGAACTTACATAAAGATAAGGTTGAAGTTCTCCAGACAATACTGGCATTTAACTTGAGAAATGTGGGTAGTTAGGATAAAATAATTGATCAACCACAAACATAAAAGCATACAATAAACAAATCTAGGGAAAGTATTTATATTTTGTTAATAGTGATTTTAGGACTTAATTTAAATCAATAGCTCTAACTGCAGGATGTTTCTTACCAAATAGCAATCAGAATAAATGGTACAATCATATTCTTATTTGTCTCTAATAATGCATAACTTTTATAAATCTACATATGGAGAGATAAAGACATTGACATCCTCTGTGAAAGCTGTTTTAAATGTGCCTTCACAGTACAAACTACACTGGATGTTATAATAGTATTTACCCAGTGAAATTTATACATACAATTTCTCATCTTCCCTCCCCCTCCCTTCCCTATTCTTAATCTCTCATTGCAAACAGAAGTCAAGTAGTAAACAGTGTCGCAGCAACTGAGCTTATTACAACCTGTTTTTATAAGGAAATACCAACAGAGTTATTTAAGGAGGAATCTTGTATTGTTATCAGGAACTAAAAGGATAAGGATAACAATTTGGAAAAAAAACAACTATTCTTTCTTAAATCAATCTACAATTCACAGATAGGAAGAGGTCAATGACCCAGGAGCAACAATCAACTCAAGATTTAATTTTCATTATGTTATTCATGAACACCCGGAGCACTACACTATAATGCGCAAATGGATACTGACATGGATCCTGCCAACTTTGCTCTACAGATCATGCTTTCACATTATCTGTCTAGTGGGCACTATATCTTTAGCTTGCAATGACATGACTCCAGAGCAAATGGCTACAAATGTGAACTGTTCCAGCCCTGAGCGACATACAAGAAGTTATGATTACATGGAAGGAGGGGATATAAGAGTGAGAAGACTCTTCTGTCGAACACAGTGGTATCTGAGGATTGATAAACGAGGCAAAGTCAAAGGGACCCAAGAGATGAAGAACAGTTACAGTAAGTAATGTCTTTTATTTATAGCACTGCTTATGGACCTTAATCTGTGAAAAAATCATCATAGGCTTTCTTAGTTTCCCCCACTTTTTTTTTCTTTTGGAAAAAAATTATCATCTTTTAATTTCTCTAAATTTGGATCATTGAATTATGTTTCCAAAAACATCTCCTGGAACTGGTCAAATCTATTAATATTATAGTTGGAACTGATAACCCAAGCCAATTTGAAAATAAAATCCCCATGTCCTAAGCTCAAAATGCTTATAAACTAGACAAAATATAAATGATCTTATTCACATTGAAATGTGACTCACTATCTTCTAGCAAAATTCATTAGGAACTCTAAAAGAGTATTCAGCAAATAAATGCTCACCCAAAACTACTTATTAGTTTGAGGAACAGAAAAGTTATTTTAAAAAGTAATTTGATGAAAGGGAATATAAGGGAAGGGGGAAGAAATGTGTGGGAAATATCAGAAAGGGAGACAGAACGTAAAGACTGCTAACTCTGGGAAACGAACTAGGGGTGGTAGAAGGGGAGGAGGGCGGGGGGTAGGAGTGAATGGGTGACGGGCACTGGGGGTTATTCTGTATGTTAGTAAATTGAACACCAATAAAAAATAAATTAAAAAAAATAAAAAATAAAAAGTAATTTGATTTTCTTTGAAAATATTTCTGTGGTGGTGTGAAATACTTCATCTGTGCTCAAAAATGTATTCAGTGACTTGTACAATTGTGTACAGTTATAAAATAGAAGGGAATCTGTAGTATCCTCATCTCTTCACATCATAATGAGTTTGTATTAGATTGTTTATTTACCTAAGCAAAAAAAAAAAAAAAAAAAAAAAAGATTCCTCCTAACATTTTCTTTAGATCTTATGTGCCATAATTCTATGTTACCTTAAGAGAAATGTAAATGTCAAGGAGGAAATAAAAAGTGAGTTGGAAGAGATGTCCATGATTTTCTGTTAGTGTACCCTACGTTTTCTCCAAAACTCAGTTATTTTTTTCGTGTTAAAATATCACGGTTGGACTTATCATTTAGCAGTTATGATTAATACACAATTTCAGCAGTTTTAGATTTAAGGGGGTAAAATACTCAACATATATAGTAAGAATTTAAAAGCCTTGAATGAAAATAAATTTTGTTTGTATTACTAGCACTTGAACAATGTTATTATTATATCATCTTATAATGTTATGTATGTTAAAATCAATTTAAAAAGAATGCATGGGATGATGGTGTAAACATTTGCTTAAGCACTTGCAGTACATTTTGCTTTAGGCTTGCAGTGAGTACTTGACACTTTTGTTGCTTGTTTACTGAATGGTTTTGAGGCTTCTTAATTAATAAACCAATAAATGGAAATTTGGGGAATTATGTTTCCAATATGAAAATGAGAGGAACTTCCTTTTAACTATAATTGATACAGAATGCTAAGGCCATTTTAATGGATTATTAACACTTGTAGTTTAATTATTACTGTTATTAATAAAATTATCATGTTAGTCTTAGAATATTGTTCTGATTATACTAACATTTAGGTAAAGAAATAACTATTTGGAGGAAGGTTCTGTGGATAATTTCTTGTATGTGAGCAACAGAATTTGGACTAAAATCAATTTATTTAAATGTCATTAAAATTTATCATGGATAATGGAACCTGGTAGAGGAGACAGACCCCAAGTGGAAGTTATGACACATAGGTCTAATCCTTGTCTGTGAATATTTTTGTAATGGTTTTTAATTCTTTCCAATTCTCTGTTTTTCCATCTCTAAGATGTGGGATATGTACAGATGATCTCCAATACACCTTCTAGATCGTACAGTCTATTCTAAGCCATAGAATATATCATATAAATGTGAACAAATTTAAGTACTCATTGTATAATTATCACATACTTTGAATGATATAGGTGACTATTATCTCAGTGATAAGATGAGCTGTCAGAACTAATTTGAAATTGTACACTATGGTTACCAAAACCTAAACACTGTAGAACTCTGTTATATGCCAACTAGTTTCTTTTGAATGCTTTAGTCAAATATTGAAAAAAGTAAAAAGTTTGATGTAAAATCCATGAAAATTAATAGTATACATAATTATTTGGGATGAAAAGTACCTATAATTGGGATACATTCACATATGTGTTTTATTTTGTGTTAAAATTTCTTGAAACCACAAAGCTCAAGTGTTTGTAAACATACACAAAATGCCAAACTAATTTGATAGTTTGAAATGCAATTTAGCATTAACCTTGAGTAACCATAAAGCCAATTTGGTACACCATTTCTCTTCTACTCTAATTCTACAGTAAAAATGAAAGAGAGAGAGAAAGAAACTCATTCTATATCACTAATTAGAATGTCACAATACCAATGTATTTAAGGACAGGATATATATTATATAAATAGTCTTCACTTCTATAAGCTTTTTATAGGCTGTATATATATAACCCTAACCTTAACCCTAACCCTAAAACTATTGTCAGGTTGTGTTGCTATCCTATTGAAGAAGGAGCCAATCAAGCTTTGCCATAGTTAAAAAGAAGCTGTTGTCTATTGGGAAATCCTAAGATATAAAAGGAAATACTTCATCGAAAAATAAAGTGGAGAAAAAAATAAGTGGAGAAGAGTTTTTAGAAGAGAATTCTGGTAGCCATTTCCTATTATTCCAGGGGCAGCCTTACTAATTTTAAGTGTGAATTCCCCATACATAAAATGTGCAAGTTGACACATGTGAAGTTGAAGCTACTATATCCAGGTACAAAGAAAGTGTTCAAAAAAATTTGTTTAAGAAGGCAAAGAAGAACAAAAAAACTTGAAATTATAACTATGAAGACTATTTACATTCCTCAATCATTAATTGAATGAATGAACAAATGAACAAAAGACATTTCCTTCCTATTTAAAATGAGAGTAATAGGTAGGTAGATAGTCTACTAGAGTGAAATGCCACAGAATTCAGAAAGTGTGACAGATCAGAAGCAAACTCTGCATTTCATTTTCAGTATTCCAGTCCCTTAAATTTGTTAAGTTGTTGTTGAACACTTTTTTTTTCAAGGTCTTTTAAAATGGTATAGACTTAAAAATGTCTTAGATGATAAAATTTTGCATGAAACGTGAGATGCCAACTTGTGTGAAACACAGTTGTCCTCTGCATTACCATGAGAAGGTCCCAACTCCATTCTTATGGCTTTGCTTTCAATGAAGGGGAAAGTTACCTGATGAAATTAATAGGTTTTGAAGGACTATTTACTAGCAGAAGGATAACTCCTTCATAAAAATAGATAGATAATGGACTGGAGTGAGTAGAAGAGGTAAAAAATCTGGGTATATAATTCTGTTTCCAGAAGATTGGGCTGGAGTAGGTAGATGGAAGGCTTAGAGGAAGAGAAGGGGAGAGGTGGATATGATAGCTCAGGTCTCATATCTTTAGGGAATTAAAAAAATTATTTAAGCTATCCTGGGTTGTGAGGATCTCACTTCAGTCTGAAATATAGTGTTATCTTGTGAAATATTTTAAGTTTAGATCAGAATGAGTAAATTGCAGAAAAAGCATACCAGGGAACCCAACAAAAATTAGACTTGTATTAATAGACATATCAGTAAGACCCAACCACGTAAATGTAGGAAGTTGTGAGAGACCAGGAGATGCTGGGCCACATTTCTGATGCTGAGGGGAGAGAAGCTGTTACTGGAGAACTGGTCCTCAGATTGCATACTATTCTATAGCCAGAAGGCAAGAAAGCCCGGTCTCTCAGGTGGTTCCACATTTAGCCTCACAATAGGTTTGCAAGTGACAGAACTGAAATCTAACTTGAACTAATAATGAGGGTAATAAAAGCATAACGTGCCCTTCTAAAATGAAATAAAGATTCATGTTCTCTGCAGAAGGAGAGCATCAGTAACTCTTAAGGGGATTGGTAATGGATGGTCAAAACTTCCACTATTGTCATCTGAGCTCTCCCCTTGGGGCAAGGCGAGAGGGTGAATTTAGATAAATTTTGAACCAGGCATTCCATCAACAGACAGAGTCGATCACTCCACACCTGGCAGAAATAACACTGCTGTGTAAGCTGGGAATTGAAGTGCCAAGTGAGAGATGGCAGCAGTGCACTGGGCAACTGACAACTGCCCTGAGAGACAGATGTGGAACAAAGAACTCAGTCCCTCAAGATGACTTTCTTGCTTTTGGTATCCAATTACTAAAAAGTTTTGCTCTTCCCAAAAATAGTCAATATCAGCCTTTTAAGAAGAAATCCTTGATTGTGATAAGCTACTGATTCAAGAGTGAGGCATGCTTCACTTATTAGAATTAAGCATTGCCAGTTCCATAGCAAGAAAAGGGTTACCCATTCTGAAAACTAGCCAGTGATTTAGCAATATTCTCTTTTGGGTTGTTAGACTGTGACGGGATATGGCCTAACAACTGGCAAAAAGCAAATAAACACAGTGTTGTGGGATTTGACTTTGGCCACGAAATCTTCAGCAACCCAATTGTCAACATTTCTTTGGATAAGGTCCTACTCAGCCATAATCTCTGCTAGTAGCTAGCAAATATACATACTACCTCTAAATATAGAGATGGTGAACTTGCTTATGCTCTAAACAGTTGTTATCAAGTTATCTAAAAGAACAATAATTCACATTATCAACACAAAAATAAGAAAACCAGGGCAACTCCACCTTAAAAAAAATGGACAATGAGAAACATATCTATGGAATTGAATCAAAATCCTAGAATTACTGACAAAATGTAGTCTTGTAGAACTGGTGACCTACATTCCCTTAAGTCAGTTGTCAAGGCTTTACATTATGGAAGATGGATAAATTGCTGGGGAGCAGATTTGGAAATATTAGCTATTCTTTGGGAATTCTAATAATTAAGATTATTTTTTATTGTATAGTTTTCCTCTCTCTCTCTCTCTATTTTTTTTTTTTTTTGGCTAATAAAAGCATCTGGCACTTACAAAGTGCAGGTAATTTACTGTCACAGGAGCATCTCTTATTTGTTTTGTAAATCCTCATTTGAACTGACCATCACTTTCATTTCTTTGCCAACCCAGGGCATCTGAACATGTATTTTCCCTTTTGACTTAGCTGTATTAACAATTTTTTAGCCTACAGTTTTAGAGCATTTGGAGCATTTAGAGCATTCACTTTCCAAGTGGATTGGAGGGAATGCAAGAAGCCAGTTTTCAGATATATGGAGAGGTTCCCTTTTCCAGGTTTTCCTATTTCTCAGCCTTGGCTAAATATTATAATCAGCTAGGGAATTTAAAAAAAAATGCTGATGGCAGGTCCCACCCATGAAGACTCTAAATAAATTGATGTGGGCGGGGGGCGGGGGGGTTGGTGGTGGTGGTGGGTAGCCTGGGCATCAGGAACTTAAGCTCCCCAGATAATTCTGACATGTTGCCAAAGCTAAGAACCACTGGATCATATTAGAGGATCACATTAAATTATTGGGAGACCATAGTTCAATTAAATCAGAATCCTGAGAAGGTGGGGAAGATTCAGGCCTCAATGTTTGTTAAAGCTTTCTAGTGAGTTTACTGCGCAGGTAAGGTTAAAACCCCCCCATTTAATGGGACCACGGGTTCTAATTCAGCCTGGATCCCCTCAGGTCCCAGGAATGTTCTGAAGCTCTTAGATGACTCCACAGTTTTAACTTCTACCCTGGAGGATTTCAAAATGGGCTTTTCAGTAATGACTCTCTGAATCATGCATTGAGGATGTTCCTCTGGGTCCAGTTGACCTCTTTGACAAATCTCAGTGGCTCCAACATTTGGAGAACTGGCCTGGAAATGTTTGAGATGACAACTCTGTAGCTACTATGTAAGAAGGCTTCCTTGGCAAATGAGTTAATTGCAGGGAAGAATGGGTCCTGTTGCCACAGTCTCACAATGACAGGCAGGTCTGAATCTCTTCTGACACTCTCAAGTGGTGCTACAGCAGGGGACCTGGAGTATAGACATCAATGCCAGTTTACTTGGCACTTAAATGAGCCACTTATGACTATGAACCCAGATGCCCCCAAATTAGGGTCTTACTTCCTATGGCTACCCCACAGAGTTGAAGGTAGTGGTTTAAAGAAATGACTTCAAGTCTAGAAAACCCATGGGGGAAAGAAACCACAAGCCTTGAGGGTCTCTCCAGATTAGTGGAAAGGACATGAAGCTAGGAGTTTGTTTTCTTTGTAAGTTTGGGATTAAAGCAAAGCTTTCCTTCTTTTCTAAAGATCCTAGCTTTCTTCCTCTGTATCCAAAACTTTTGGTAGCACAGTAACTTCTTTTACATCACTACTGGAATGCAATGTTTTTCTACATTTTAATTTCACATATGGCACACAGAAGAAAAGGCAGGAATTGTGCATATCTAATATGGAGAAAAAAAAGAACTCATTAAATGAAATGGGCTTCCATATGAATTCCTGCCTTTTCTGAACCATATCCAATCTTTCTTAAAAAAAAACAACAACATTTTATTGAGGTATGTTGACATACAGAAATCTGTACTTATTTGATGTATACAAATTGATCAATTTCTACATTTGTGAAACTATCACCACAATCTATACCATAAACATACCTATCAGTTCCCAAAGTTCCTTCTGCCTTTTAATTCATATTATTATTTTGTGATAAGAACACTTAACATAAGATCCATCCTTTTAGCAAATATTTAAATATACCATACAACAGTTATAAGCTATCGGCACTACGCTGCACAGTATATCTCTAGGAGATGGTCATCTTGCATAGTTGAAACTTAGTTCCCTGTTTCTCCCTCTCCCACAGCCCCTGGCAACCATCATTCTACTCTCTGCTTCTACGAGCTTGACTATTTTAGATTCCTCCTGTAAGTGGCATCATGTAGTATTTGTCCATCTGTGTCTGGCTTATTTCATTTAGCATAATGTACTCCAGGCTCATTTCGTGTGTCTTTCTATACACGAAATAGGTTGGAAAATGAAAATTCTCTACGTTTCACATGGTTCAGAAAGCCACATTAAAGAGTCCTTGAACACTTTACTGTTTCTTGACCAAGATTCACGTCTACATTTGAGATTATATCTGCAACTGATTTAGAAAAAGAAGCCACACCTAATTTGCAAACAAAGGAAATATACCTATTTACCTTAGTTGCCCAAAAGGGTTTGTGTAGTAATATATAAAATCAAAGGGATTAGGGTGGGGAAGCAGAGAAAAGAATTATCTATTATCCATGTCCAGGTAAAATTTGCCTTTTAGGCAGCTAATATCATTCTCAGAGGGAAAAGGTTTGCTGTATATTGGGGAAGAACTGGCTCTAGAGGTTCTCTGACTGTGCCAGTCAACTTCCCTGCCAAAGACTCTAATCACTTCTACTGGAGTGAGCAGGAGTACTTGCTAGAGTCATTAGCAAGTGTCCTTCTGAGAATAAATAGGATGGCAACATCTTTGTAAACAGGAGAAGAAATAGGCAAGAGAGGAAAGGAAAAAAGGACTTTGTATAAAAATAAATGGATTTTGCGTTTTATTTTTTTAAAAAAATTTTACTTTTACGTATTCTATACACACAATTTGGGGCTCAAACTCACAACCCTGAGATCAAGAATTGCACTCTCCTCCAACTGAGCCAGTCAGGCACCCCAGATTTTGCATTTTAGGTTTAAAGTGGATTTAAACACAAAGGATCCTCATAAAATAGGGCTCTATTAACTTTTTTGATGCACTTAAGGAATAAGGGTAATGGAATGCAATAGATTGATGACAGTGGGAGAATTTCTGAGATCAAAAAAATAAACTAGTGTACAGAGGGGTTGAAATAATAATAGATTATTGCAGAAGATACGCAAATAGGAGGTGTGCATCTGTTAGTTAAATTTGTGCCTAAAATTGAAATAATCTTTATTTATCAGGACTATTTGAAAGCTGAGTTTATTTTTTATGATTAATATAAGACAAGGCAAATGAGATATACTTCGATATCCTTAAATACCATACTTATCATGTTAAAATTATCATGTAATATTTTCCATTTATCTGCCTATTTGAACTTTAGATGTAATTGTAGATAGTGCTGAGAAAATGCTTTGGGAACCAATTCAGAATCAACTCAGCATGCAGATTTTTCTTTTTTTTTTTAAATTTTTTTTTTTATTGGAGTTCAATTTGCCAACATTTAGCATAACACCCAGTGCTCATCCCACCAAGTGCCCCCCTCAGTGCCCATCACCCAGTCACCCCAACCCCCCACCCACTTCCCCTTCCACTACCCCTTGTTCATTTCCCAGAGTTAGGTGTCTCTCATGTTCTGTCTCCCTCACTGATATTTTCACTCATTTTCTCTCCTTTCCCTTTATTCCCTTTCACTAATTTTTATATTCCCCAAATGAATGAGACCATATAATGTTTGTCCGTTTCCGATTGACTTATTTCACTCAGCATAATACCCTCCAGGTCCCTCCATGTCGAAGCAAATGGTGGGTATTCGTCGTTTCTAATGGCTGAGTAACATTCCATTGTATACATAAACCACACCTTCTTTATCCATTCATCTTTCAATGGACACCGAGGCTCCTTCCACAGTTTGGCTATTGTGGACATTGCTGCTATAAACATTGGGGTGCAGGTGTCCTGGCATTTCATTGCATCTGTATCTTTGGGGTAAATCCCCAGCAATGCAATTGCTGGGTCATAGCATGCAGATTTTTCTTAAGGCAGCAATTCCAAACTTTGTTTCTTAGAACACTGGTGTCCCTCGAGATATTAATGGTGCTTCCTGTAGCACAGTTTCTGTGGCTAATTGATTGGGAAATATTAGGTTAAATAAAAGTGAGCAAGTTTTCACAGTAGAAAATCTCTGAGCCTAATTTATACGAATACAAACTGCAAAACTCCAGGTGGAAATTATATATGGTTTCTTGAACTTGACAACAGAGTACACTGCTCCGGCCGCCCCCTCCCCCCCCCAACTCTCCTCTCTGATTCAGGTAAAACATTTAAATTTCATTAAATTACAATTTGAGAGGGGCAGCTGGGGTGGCTCAGTCTGTTTGATGGCTCAGGTCATGATCGCAGGGTCATGATCTCAGGGTCATGAGATGGAGCCCCATGTCAGGCTCCATGCTCAGCGGGGAGTCTGTTTGAGATTTTCTCTCCCCTTCTCCATCTGTCTTTCTTCCCCCACTAAAATAGATACATAAATCTTTCTTAAAAAATCGCAGTTTGAGAGCTAGAGATCTCTCTACAGTGTAGTGAAAAACTAAGCCAAGCTTCCACTCAGTTTTTTGTTCCAAATAAAAAGGCTGTAGAATGGACCTGAAGCAATATTTTAAGGATGACCTTAAACCAAGAATCTGTGCCAAAGTCAGGAGCCTGAATATAATTTTGGACAATTAGGGTAGTATTTTGGGTATAGATGCATGCTTGGCTGAAATCCAGAGATTTGCAATGAGATTTAAGCCTAGCTTAAAGCTCTTTTCTGAGCTTTAAGCAGCTTTATAGGAGCATGCTCCTAATTTTTTTTTTTTTTTTTTTTTTAGCATGCTCCTAACTTGAAATGAAGTTCAATACCTATTATTTAGGCCACCTAGAAACTGACCAAAAGCATTCCCTATCATTAACCTAAAAATTTTTTAGGATTAGAACATGATTGAAGAATTCTTACATATGTACCTAAAAACAATAAACTTTTACTTTTCAAAAAAAGTAGTTTGAGCACAAGTTTGAAGTTCTTTCTGTTTTGTTTTTAAGATTTTATTTATTTATTCATGAGAGACACCGAGAGAGGCAGAGACATAGGCAGAGGGAGAAGCAAGATCCGTGTGGGGAGCCTGATGTGGGACTTGATCCCAGGACCCTGGGATTGCAACCTGAGCTAAAGGCAGACGCTCAACCACTGAGCCACCCAGGTGTCCCTGAAGTTATTTCAATTATATCAATAAAGAACAAGTTTTATTTACTGGTCAAAAACGATTTAGAAATTTGAAATTTAGCATATAACCTGAAGGGAGAACTGCAAATTTAATTAATTTCTGTGCCCTTTAAGAGGTCACTTATAGGAGATGTTAAATAGAATTGCCTTTTCCAGCCATACATAACACAGATTCTTTCTGTTTGCATTTGGCAATGCCACTAAAAAAAAAAAAAAAAAAGTAAGTACTGGAAAGATAAGCATTATGTCTTACTATTCCTTTTGTCTCCCAATGGTAGAAGGAGCAGAGTCCAACACAAGAGGTGGAAGAAGGGAGAAGGATTGACAGTCATTCAATATACTTCTCTCTTAAATTTTTACACATCTAAAATTAGTTATGGATAAGAAATAGATTACTAAATTATCACAAAAATTTAATGCAGACAAGAATTAAAAGTTTTGCTGAAATAGAAGTATACCTCATTTCCCTTTTCTCTCTTGTTCTCTACCATTAAAAGAAAATACTAGCCTCTAGAATCTATTTGACTTAACATTTTTCTAGGTAATTTCAAGGGACTGGTGGAAAAGTTTTATTGTAGATGCCAATAATGTAAGCAGGCACAGGTGGCACTGGTGTTGCTAGAAGGATGATTGACATAGCATGGTGAAGACCAATCCTGGAAAAGTTATGCCTTTCTCAATACCTATTCTTGTTTTCATCTGTCAACTAATTCCTGCATACCAAAAACTACATGCAGAAAAAAATGATAATCAGTTGGTATTGGTTTAAGGAATATCTGCATTAAAAGGATATACGGAAAGAAGTCTTTAAGAATTAAATGAGCTATACTAGTAAAAACAAGAGATGGGCTGATAATTTTTGGGTAGGGAATTTGCCTACTTATTAGTAGCACATACAAGTTTGATCCTGGACTTAGTGACTGGTGTCAAAGGGTGGAGAGGACATATATGTATGGATAGGAAGAGAGAGCTGGGAAAAAGTAGAAAGTTGGTGAATATACTCTCAGTTTGTTTTAGTCCAGTAGCCTGATCTTGGGATAATATTGGTGTTTATAGTGTCTCAAACTGTACCTCTGATAAGAGTCCAGTGGTCTCATTCATATTGTGGCATCTCTCATGGGAAGATCACCTGTAGGCAGTGGACAGTTTCCTCCCTTGTTTGCATGAATAATGAAGACATCATACAAAACTTTGAAAGACTGATGACTTTTTAAATTCTTTTATTAATTCAACAAATATTAATTGATACCTCTCCTAGCCCAGACTAGGGCCACAATAGTAAGCAATTAACAGTTCAGTTGCGAGTGGAGGGTGAACTATAGGTCAGAGGGGCAAGTTCAGAGCAATTAGGGGGTTGTCTAACTCAACTTAAGGAAATGGGCATGGAAGTCTTTTCTGGGAGAAAATGACCTGAAGGATGAGTAGTATGAAAGAAAGAGGACAAATATACCACCGTCAGAAGAGATGCTTTTGTAGATGCCTGTAGTAGAACAGTATTGAAAGGCTGGGAAACAGAATGACTTAATATCTTGCCAGGTATCAATGTTAAGTTCAATAAAGCAAACCTTTCTTTCTATTAAAAATATGAGAACATTTGCCCTTTATCAGTTTTCAGACTTTGATTTCTCTGTTTACTAAAAATGACTATTTCTTTTAAAGAGTAATTTTTTAAGGCTAATGTTTTCCTTAAAGGATAACAATTTTTGGAGGTATAATTTAAGTTCTGCTAATTTAAGTTATACTGTTTTTCTGGATAACCACATACTTTTTCTTTTTAGTGTCTTTTCAATCTTTAATCATAATTATAACCTGTTTAAGTCAGGTGTCCATAAATATTTACTATAAAAGCTACATTATCATTAAGGAGAATATTTTTCCCATAACAGTTTCTTAAAAAATGAGAGAAACAAAAGTTTTGAGGCATAAGTTTGGCTTTTAAGTATAAAATTAGGAAGGTTATCTGCCACATTCTTAAAATAAGCCAACTTTTACTACCATTAGAGCTGCATCCCCTGCTATACAGCTATGTAAATAGTGTACTCAGTAGTCAAGTAGCTGTGCATAGCTTTATTTCTTCTAAATCATGAAGTAGGCAATGAAGCAAGGTGTTTTCCCACTTAGATAAGCCTATCAAGGTGTCTTGGTTTCTGAGAAATTGTTCTCAACTCCTTGTACAAATAATGCATTACAAAATAACATTGGATGTTTACTAGACATAAGGAGGTGCTGTCAACTTTGAAAAGACTCTGGCCAAATTTGGTCTGGAAATTTTCTCTTAACTGGCTTGAGGTTGATCAGATATTGAATCATAATTCATCCCCAAGGATGAGATGAGCGTTAATCTATATCATGGTGATTAAGTTGTATTTAGACCTAAAATTCATGATGTTTTAAAGTGTTATTTAATAGTTTATCATTTATTTACAGTAATATTACTACTAAAATTACTGTACTATGTGGAAATAAATTTTGTTATTGTCATGAATCTTCTAATTTAGTCTATACAAAATTGCACAATGTACAACCTGAAACATTTTCTTTTTTTAAATTTTAATTTAATTTAATTTTTATAAATTTATTTTTTATTGGTGTTCAATTTGCCAACATATAGAATAACACCCAGTGCTCATCCCATCAAGTGCCCCCCTCAGTGCCCGTCACCCAGTCACTCCCACCCCCCACCCACCTCCCCTTCCACCACCCCTATTTCGTTTCCCAGAGTTAGGAGTCTCTCATGTTCTGTCTCCCTCCCTGATATTTCCCACTCATTTTTTCTCCTTTCCCCTTTATTCCCTTTCACTATTTTTTATATTCCCCAAATGAATGAATGAAACATTTTCACTGATTGACTATAAACATAATAAGATAATTAAAATGTTAATTCTTCTAAAATACATATGTCAATATTGAAGTTGGCACAGAACACTTCATTCCATCCTAATTACTTCACAAAATACCTCTTTGCTGTAAGCTTGCAGTTACACTATTAGTCTATTTCACAGACAGAAAAAAAAAAAAGATTTTCAGGAAATTGGTTAGCCTGATAAGCTTGCTAATGTACAACTTCTAGTTTTAAAGTTATACATAGGACTATTTAGGTGTTGTTCATTTTAATTAAGAAAGATTGGTGTTTAAAAATTAGCTGATGATTGAAATGATCATAACAAAATCCTCTATATGCAATGATTGGATTGTTTTCTGGAAATTCTTGGGTAGTCAGTTAACTCACAGAGAGCAGATATAAATAGCAGGCCTGGTCAGTTCACTGTGTGACTAACATCATTAAGTATTAAAGAGTAAAAAGTTCATTTTCAGAATACTGATTTAAACTTTCCAGTTTCCTTAGAGTCAATACAAGTTACTAAGAGACTTTAAAGGGGCAAAACTGAAGCATTTTTAAGTAATATTTTTCTTCCTGCAATGGTAAACTTACCAAAATCTTACCATGTGTCTGGCACTGTGCTAAATACTTTATGTGTATTACCTAATTTAATCTTCATAGAACACTTATATATAAAATTGGCAGAGTTATGTTCATTTTGTAGATGGGGCAACTCCAAAGCATAGTTTTAGTTATCACCACATGATCACTATACTATTATAGTGCAATTAAAACATCACACATGAATTTGAACAATACAGTGGGATAATTTGCATATGAAGAACAATAAACAGCTGAAATTTTCTTCTCTGTAATATGACCTAATGAGTACTTGGCATCATTTTCTTATTATTAAATAAAAACTCTACTCCAACGCTCCTTGGACAAAATATCTCCATCTGTCTTCCCCTGAATTGGCATAGAAACTTTCAGTTTGTTTTGTGTACAAATTGCTAAAGATGCTGCAAAATTTAATTTTGTGTCATTTTAAACATATTTCTGATATTGAAATATTTATACTTCTGTTCACTAGTATGCACATAACTATTATAGTATACATACATATATACAATTTAATTTCAGAAAATAAACCAGACAATTTTAGGAGTACAGCCAGATAGTTTCCCTCTCTAAAGGCCACTCAATCCAAACAGAACAAACACAAAAATAAATAAAGGGAACAGCAGAGAGTTTGTTCTAACAAGCACTTCTGAAGGATAGGTTAAAAGAGAAATAGTTTACTGGCAAATTAGTTTTTTATTTTGTCCATGATTAATATGTTTTAAATTATTTCTAATCCTTTTAGGACTTAAAAAAAGAGGCAGAAAAAGGGGACAAAAATGATCAGTTAGTACAAAGACAATATATCTGGGATTCTATTTTTTTAAGTTTTTTTTTTTTTGTGCTTCTGTGTAAGTCATATTGTATCTTTGAAAACTAGACATATACACTATTTGTAACCTGGCTGACCTTAGGTTTTTTCAATATCTTAAAAATATCTTAGAAGGTTTTTATTCTCAAAGTTGTAGTGGTTCTTTTCAACAACTAGAATACTATTTATTGCAATACTGATTGAGCATATATTGTGCTATGTACTGTGGGTACATGGATGTATAGGTAGAGACCCACTATTTGAAAAATTTCAGCCTATTTGAAAGGAAAACACCAAAAACTCAATTTTATTTATTTATTTATTTATTTATTTATTTATTTATTTATTTATTTATAAATATGTTATTTATTTATTCATGAGAGACACACAGAGAGAGGCAGAGACATAGACAGAAGCAGACTCCCCATGGGACTCGATTCCACGATCCCAGGATCACGACCTGAGCCAAATGCAGATGCTCAACTACTAAGCCACACAGGTGCCCTTAAAACTCAATTTTAATAAACTATGGTAAGTATGTGATAAAAATATGTTCAAAGAGGGACCATAGTGGAGGGCAGGTAACATAACCGAAGAGACACTGAGCAAGACTCTTGAAGAACATGATCCTTGAACTATATCTTCAAGAGCTAGTGTAAATGAACTAGGCTAGAGAAGTGGGTAAAGGATTGGGAAGGGAGTCAAGAAAGGGAATTCCCTCCTGGAAAATAGCACATGAGGAAAAGCTGATTGATATTTCAGGAGATATGAATGGGAATTATGGGAATTAGTGTTTCTGGAGTATTGGCTTCAAGGTAGGAAATGGGAAGAGATGAGAATGCAGTGAAGTCCCATTTCTTGCAAAGCTATTTTCCATTCGAGAGAACATGAACTTTATTCTACAGGTAATAAGGAGCTATCAAAGAAGAATGTAGAAGCAGTCATTAATAAAAACAGTTATTTTCATTATTCAAAAAAATGAGCTGGATGGTCAATATTTAATAATAATTGGAAGATTTATTTTATTAGAACATTTTAGCCTCTTTTCTTACCAAAGCTTCTTACCACAACCACCTACAAATGGTAAAGTTAGCTCATATTAATTAAAATCCATTACTTTTCACTGTAGGAGTTTTTGAAAGAACTAGATTGTCCATTGAAGAAGAGAAAGAGCAGAAAAAGTAAGCTTGAACAATTCATCTATGATTACTCAGTCTTAGTTTATCATCCAATAGTTCTCTTTTAGTATAAACATGAATATGTATTATTTACCACCTAGGAGTAGATTGGATTGAATAGAAAGTGAGAGGCATGGAAGTAATACTGTATTTTGTTATTATGAGATCTGGGCTTTAATCCTTTTCCTTCCAGGAATTAACTGATCTTAGGCAAGTACTTAACTATTCTGGGCCTTGGGTTTTGTTTGTTTGTTTATTTTTTTAAGGGGGTTCTAGCAGATTGTTTGAATAGATTTCAATCATAAAATGTTACCAAAAGTACTAAGCAACAGAAAGGGAGAGAAGTATATGAGCTGTCTATTGCTATATAACAAATCACTCAAAATTCAGCAGTTTAAAACAGTATTATCTCACGGGGTCAAAGGGTCCTGAATCTGAGAGAAGCTAAGCTAAGTAGTTCCAGCTTAGGGTCTCTCTGGAGTTAAGCTGCAGCGGGGGCTGCAGTTTTCTCAAGACCCATTTAGGGCTGAAGGCTCTACTTCCAAGCTCTCTCTCATGCTAGTTGGCCGGCCTCAGTTCATAGCAGCCTGTTGGCCAGTAACTTCCTCTTTACTATGAGAGCCTCGCCATAGGCTTTCTCAGTGTCCTCATAACGTGGTAATAACTGGCCCCCCTCAGACAGAGTGATGAGGGAGGGGGAGAGAAAGAGAGGAAGCAAGAGAAGGCATCTTTAAGATGGAAGCTGCGATGTGACACGTCATCACTTTTTCCTCGTTTTATTTGTCATACAGATCATACAGGGAAATGTGGGAAGGAACTATACAAGGATGTGAATGAATACTAAGTGGTGGTGATCGTTACAGGCCAAACCAAAGGCTGGCCCATCACATAGGGTTTCTGTATCTAAAGACATTTTAGTCAAATTGGAAACCAAAGTGTAAAGAAAGAGTAAGTTAAGGCAATAACAGAGCAGCACATTTGTGAAAACAGCCTGCAGAATAGATAGCTGTCCTGACAGAAGCTGTTAATGTGGCTTAAGAGCATGAGGTGCTCTTTTCTTACTACAAACTTAGAGAGGAAACCATATAGTGTGCGTTAATACTCGGAAACAAAAAATCTATATCATTTCTCAATGCTACAAAGTGGGGCTGTATGAGACAAAAACAACTCCATTTCATAGTTAATAGAGCTAGAAGGGATCCTTGAGATCATCTAGTCCAGTGATCTTGACATGCAGTTTTTTCGCGTGGCCCTTAGGGAAACTGGTAAAGAAAAATTGTATACCAAATGTTAGCACGTGGATTCAAAGCTTTCATCAGATTCTTGAAAATATTTGTGTTTCCAAAAAAAGTATACAATGTACTGATTTTGTACACATAGTATACAAAGTTCATCCTGATCATTTTATTTATGAGAGACCCGAGACACAAAGAATCTAGTCTTTTTGAACTAGAATTGAAGTCTGCTGGCTTTTAATTCAGTATTTAAAATGATACAACCATCATTTTTGCAATATATATTGTTACTGTGGTCTGCAAAAGCAAAAGCTTAGCTTATTCTCCTGTATCTAAACACTCTTACTATTAGGATCATTTCCCCTTTTGTACCCATTAAAGAAGTGAGTATTTTTTTATAAGTAAGAGAGTCACCAGAGAGAGGAGAACATTGTTCCAAAGTGTTTATAAAAGTGAAAATCTAGTGTTTATACATAGTGTAAAGAGATTGGCAAACAGATTATAATTGGTCATTTATAGTATAAACCCAAATATTGATCTCCTGTATTCATTCCCTTGACAGATATTGTTAAGCACTTATTGTGTGCCAGGAATCATGCTGGTTGTTGGGGAGGCGATACAACAGGATTCAAGATAGAAACTTCTCTGCCCTCACACAGTTTCTAGCAGTCCTCTCCCATCTACCTGTCTCTGCTATTTCTAGTCTCTTCTTCCTAACAAATCTGTTGAGTGGCGTGGGTGGCATATAACTGGTGGGTGGTAAGAACTGAGTAGAGTTATAGGTGTCATGTAGAAACAGAATGTCATTTTAAAAAGAAGAAATGCAAATGGTGGGGGATTTGAATTGTCTGGTATAAACAGCAACAACTTAGGACTGAGCTTTTTTCTGTATTCAGTTCTTAAATAACTAAGCTAGTGGGTTGCTTTTGCATCAGCTCTATAATGGTAGGCAATTATAAAGGACACTGTATAAAGTACTACTCTATGCAAACTATTAACCTATTGGCTGAGATGGAAGGGGCAGGAAAGGAAAGCAGAGGTGATGAGAAGAAGAGTTGGGGAAGAGTTGATAAAACAGTTGTAAAGAGGTATCACACTTTAAATTCCTGATCCTAAAGTCTAGGAGAATACAATAATATAGTGTAGATATACTACACTATATTATAATGTCCCCATCGACATTATAATTTTATATAAATTCCTGAATTTTTCACTTACTGGAATAAAAACATTATTTTTTATTTAAATTTTTTATACACTAAAACTATGGTATATTTCCAACTACCAAAGCTTTATTAATTTACTTTATTTACTATTTTAAAAATAAAGATGAAATAATCAGTATATTACATTTGGGAGTAGGCTGACAATTTCACTAAAGAAGACTTTAGTGAAAATGGGAACATTTTTAAAGTCAGAAGCCACTAATCATGGATGTAAAAGACAATTTGATCTAGTTTACTGAGATTTAAATTAAGAATTCAAGTCAATTCAATATTTATGAAGCAGTTTTAATGTACAAGGTGACACTGTGTAATAAAGGCTACAGAGATAAATAACTTTTGCCTCTAATGTGCTTTTATAGGAAATAATTTGCTAAGTTTTTTTAAATTTTTTAAAGTTTTTTATTGGTGCTCAATTTGCCAACATATAGAATAACACCCAGTGCTCATCTTATCAAGTGCCCCCCTCAGTGCGCGTCACCCAGTCACCCCCACCCCCTCGCCCACCTCCCCTTCCACCACCCCTAGTTCGTTTCCCAGAGTTAGGAGTCTTTATGTTCTGTCTCCCTTTCTGATATTTCCCACTCATTTTTTCTCCTTTCCCCTTTATTCCCTTTCACTATTTTTTATATTCCCCAAATGAATGAGACCATATAATGTTTGTCCTTCTCCGATTGACTTATTTCACTCAGCATAATACCCTCCAGTTCCATCCACGTCGAAGCAAATGGTGGGTATTTGTCGTTTCTAATGGCTGAGGAATATTCCATTGTATACATAGACCACATCTTCTTTATCCATTCATCTTTCGATGGACACCGAGGCTCCTTCCACAGTCTGGCTATTGTGGACATTGCTGCTATAAACATCGGGGTGCAGGTGTCCCGGCATTACATTGCATGTGTATCTTTAGGGTAAATCCCCAGCAGTGCAATTGCTGGGTCATATGGCAGGTCTATTTTTAACTCTTTGAGGAACCTCCACACAGTTTTCCAGAGCGGCTGTACCAGTTCACATTCCCACCAACAGTGCAGGAGGGTTCCCCTTTCTCCACATCCTCTCCAACATTTGTGGTTTCCTGCCTTGTTGATTTTCCCCATTCTCACTGGTGTGAGGTGGTATCTCATTGTGGTTTTGATTTGTATTTCCCTGATGGCAAGTGATGCGGAATTTTGCTAAGTTTTGAAAGTTGCTGATAAGTTTCATATGAGCAAGGGAGAGATCAGGAGCATTGAAAGTGAATACATTTGGGTCTATCCAAAGAGGTGAAAAGGACAAAAGAGAAGAATCAGGAGAAGAAAATTTCATGGAAAAAGTACATTTGAACAAAGGGGATATTGGCTGAAGATTTTGATAGAGGGTGAAGTTTTCAAGCAGACAAAAAGTGTGCAAAAAGGCATGGATGAAGTAGGGCAGATGTAATGAATGGTGAGTCCTGGAGAATAGGGTGCAAGGAAGTGATAATGCCAATGCCAAGCTAGTAAACTAATGAAATGCTATTAACTTCATATTATGAAAGGAGAAGATAGGAGAGCAGTAAGAGAATGAAAGAGGGGAGACAGAATGCAAGGAAGGAGGTGAGGACATAAAGAATGGAAGACTCCAGCAAGGGAAGCAGTAGGGAGAGTGAACACTAAAGGGAAGGAAAAGGGATACATCGATACATCATGAAATAGGAGAGAGAAAAGGCAGAGAGGTGCTCTGGACGTTCTGTAGTCTACAGAGATTGTGATGGGTATAATCAGAGAGCCTGCCAGAGTTAGGGACTATAGGGGATTTCTCTTTTTGAACAAACCAACTGTGAACCCACCAATATTACCCTAGTCGCTGAATGAAATCACGTTAAAGGTCAGATATGCAAGCCTGTGGTTTCTCACTTTGATGTAAGGCTTTCACAAATTCATCCTTATAATAACCTATGGAGATGGCTCAACAGGTCCATGGTAAACAATTATAAACAATCTTGCATTGTATTGTTACTTCTTTTGACAAGTGTAAAATCTTGAGAATCTTAACTGAGAAATTCCTTTTGTACACTGCTGGCAAAATACAATCTCATCACTTTGAGCTTACTTAGGGGCTAAATCTATTTTGAGCTTCCCTAAGAAGCAAGCCAAGATCACAAAACTAGTTAGTGGTAAGAAAGAGAGAGATATAGAATTCTTGGCTTTGTGAAGAGAAATGATTTATGGAATACTATTTTCAAACAATACATCCGTGTTTTATTTATTTTTTGTTTTTTTTAAATTTTTATTTATTTATGATAGTCACACAGAGAGAGAGAGAGAGGCAGAGACACAGGCAGAGGGAGAAGCAGGCTCCATGCACTGGGAGCCCGATGTGGGATTTGATCCTGGGTCTCCAGGATCGCGCCCTGGGCCAAAGGCAGGCGCCAAACCACTGCGCCACCCAGGGATCCCTACATCCATGTTTTAAAAAGCTAATTTGGGTAAAACTGCAGTCCATTCATGGAAAATTGTTAGTGCATGAGAGAATGTTTAAGTTGGAATGATTTTGTCCTCACTTACTAATGACTCCAAACTAACTCAGCTAACTTACCAACAATGTGATGAAGAAACCATAAAATCAAAGATTGACAGATCAGGAATAAAATGAATAAACAGCTGGTTTGCCTTTTGCTTTTCATGCACATTAATATCTCTGGCAGAGGTAGAACCTTCAGGCTATTGTCCTATAGGGATCTAGCTTTAGCTTCTGCAACTAGAGAAGACTGACCCACTTACAGGGTAATAGCTTTAGCTATTCTATTGATTTGAGTATTTTAAATTATTTTAATGCTGAAGAGCAGATAAAGAACTGTAACCAGTGACGTGAAGTTCAAAGGACATAAATATAACACCACATATTTCATTCCTTTTTATTGGTAGGGTGTTAGAGGACAAGATGAATGGAGATTAGTTCTGGAACTATCTCATAAATTACTAAAACTTTCTTTTTTCTTTTTAAAAAGATTTTCTTTATGTATTCATGACAGACACAGAGAAAGGCAGAGACAGAGGCAGAGGGAGTAGCAGGATCCCTTCAGGGAGTCCGATGCCAGATTTGATCCTAATCCCAGGACTCCAGGATCACGTCCTGAGCCAAAGGCAGACAACCACTGAGCAACCCAGGCATCCCTAAAACTTTCTTTTCAATCTTCTCCCTGGCATCATCACTGAGATGAGTTGTTCCCCCAACTCTTCTGTCTCTGCCCACTTCTCCGTCCTCTTCTCTCTCCTCCTTTTTCCTTCCTCTTTTTTCCTCCTCTTTCTTTTCTTTCTTTCTTACTCTGAGCTCTTTTTCTGTTTCTTTGCTTTCACTAAATGCACTAGAGAACTGAAGTACATACTAAATATTCACTAAAGCGACTAAGCAATCGCCTGTATTTGAATTTTAAAAGAAATTTAAAAAGACTAATTTATATATATCAGATTAAAGAACTACTTATAGTTACAACTTTATCAAAAAAGCAGGAAAAATGTTTGAAAATAAATATACTAGATTTTAACAATGATATGTTCAGGTAAATCTCTTTGCTTTTTTCTAGTGGTTTCCAAATAGTTTTTGATGAGCATATACTCATTTTTTGATGATCATGAACCATATATATATTTATGGGTATACATTTAATTATAATAAACTATGTAGTTTTTAACACACATGCCTCTCATTTTCCTCTTTCAGTCACACTTTGACAGGGTAAGAAAAGCTCCCCCAACCACTAGTAGTCTAAGAAATTCAAGACATATAACAAATCTTTTCTTAAAGCTCTTTAAAAATGGAACCTCTTGCAATCCATTCTAGTATTATATTACCCTAACAATTGGAACACTTCTTAATATTTAGGGAAATTATCCCTGCTTTAATTTAAACCCTTTTCATTATGTTCTTTTTCTTCACTTTCAAATACTTAGAAAAATAATACATCTCTTTTCTGTTTATATTCATCTCTTGATGATTTCATCTAGTCTTGGCTAATGACCACCACATTTATGTCTCTAGTCTAAACCTCTCCCCTAAACTCCAGACTCAAATATTCATCTCTACCTACATGGCTATTAGGCATCCCAAACTTAACATGTTCAAGGTAGATCTCAGTATTTCCCCCTCAATGCTTCCTGAAACTGGTAATGACAACACTAGTCTTTCTGTTGATTGAGCCTTGGGCTCTGATATCATCCTTAATGTCTTTCTTTCACATTCTACATTCAGCCTATTAATAAATCTTATTGTGTTTATCTCCCAAATACATCCACACCTGACCACTTCTTACCACCTCCACTGCTTCCACGTTAGTCTAAGCTAGTATCAAGCAGTCTCCCTGCTTCATCCTTGCACTCGTAGTATAGAATTGAGGGATTCTTTCAAAATATAAATCAGATCATGTCACCTTCTGCTCAGAAAACTCTCCAGTGCCTTCCCAATATACTCAGAGTAAAATCCAAGATTTTTATCACCCACAAAGCCCTATAAGATCTACAGCCCTCATCATCAACTCACAATACCACGATCTCCCTTGCTTATGTTGCCCGATTCACTCTGGCCTCCTTATTGCTTTTAGAACAAAATCAGGCAATATCCTGAATTGGCCTTTGCATCATCTATTTCTCTGCCCCAAGTATTTCCTTCCCTAGATATTTATGTCTCTCACTTGTTTCCAGTCTTTACTGAAATGCTACCTTTTCACTGAGACCTTTTCTATCCCCTCTACCAAACATACATACTTCCTATCCTTTTTCCTCTTTTATTTTTCCCCTTAGCTTTTATTATTGACTAACACACTCTATATTATTTTGATTTATCTTCTGTGTAAATTGTTTCCTTGACTGGAAGAGAAAGGTGTTTCATTTACTGTTATATAGCCAGAAATTAGAATGGTGCCTGAACACAGTAGGTGCTCAATTAATATTTGTTGAGGGAAGGAATGGATGAATTTCACAAATATTTATTGACTACTTATTGTCAGGCACTGGGCCAAGCACTGCAGATAGCAAAGAGAACAAATAAAATGTTACCCTTCTTTGAGCACTTAGGGGATGACAAGAAATAAATATATAAATACAGAAATTTGTCAGGGAAAATTTGAACACAAGAAGGAAGGAATTATGGACAGATCAGCTTAAAATGGCTCAATGTTAAGTTTAATTTTAAGCATATGGTTAGGTATGTGCATGTGCCCAGATTTAGGGATATTAGATGACTTAGAATTATCAATTGGTCTTTAAGATCTTAGCACATTCAAATCACTCTGATCTGTAACTAATATTAGAATTATTTTGGCTTATAAGAGTTCTTGAATAACCTATTTTTAGTTATTCAGGAAACATTAAAATGTTTACAAAAATATTTCCCTATTTTTCATTTTAGAAAAATCACTAGAACAAAAAGGTGGTAATATAAAAATGGATTTCAAATATTAAAATAGGGTTTAAGAGATTTAAGATCTGATACTTCATACAACATTCTAATTTAGACCATGTAGACCAACATTCTCATGTAGACTATGAGAATTACAATAAATAAACTATACTACTTTTTCTACAACTGCTTATTCTTGGGAGAATGACTTATAGATATTTAATAAATATTAATTGAATAACTGAATGTCTGGATGACTCAATGAATAAAAAACACATTTATTTCCAATAATAGTAATAAAAATGGGAAGTAATATATATATAATATTTCCAATAATAGTAATAAAAATAGGAAGATATATCTATATCTATATCTATATCTATATCTATATCTATATCTATATATCTATATCTATATCTATATCTTTTGTTATGCACCAAGAATTCTGCTAAGTGCTTCACAGGTACAATTATTAACTTAACCCTCAAAACAATTATCATGAGGTTGGCATTATTATCTTCATATTACAGATGAGGAAACAGACACACAGAACCATTAACAGATGTACCTAAGGCCATAGAGGCAGTAGTTGGCAAGACCAGGATTCAAATTCAAGTTGCTTGATCCAAGAGATTAAACTAAACCAGTGCTGCTGACATGCAGGGGTGTGGTGGAGGAAGAGACTGTGCTTAACTTAAAAGGTATATACTATATGACTAATACTATGATGTTGAAGGAAAAGCATGGCTTCTATTTCTAATGAAATAGTAAGAATCAAAACGATTGAATAGTCTGAGTCAGACATGGAGGGAGGTAGGATAGTCTAGCTAATTTGTAATAGATGGAATGCTGTGTCTTTTTCAAAGTCATTGGTGGCAGAGCCAAGACCAGAATCCATCCATTGCTCTGGCGTTCCAAGGCAGTCCTTGTTTCCATTATAATCATGTAGAGAATAACACTTTCTGGAAGAATAATATGGAGAAAAGGCTTTTGGAAATAATCAAAGGATATGTTTGGAAGAGTAGTTTAGAAAATATAAAACACGGGATCCCTGGGTGGCGCAGCGGTTTGGCGCCTGCCTTTGGCCCAGGGCGTGATCCTGGAGACCCGGGATCGAATCCCACGTCGGGCTTCCAGTGCATGGAGCCTGCTTCTCCCTCTGCCTGTGTCTCTGCCTCTCTCTCTCTCTCTCTGTGACTATCATAAAAAAAAAAAAAAAAAAAAAATTAAAAAAAAAAAAAAGAAAATATAAAACACAGCTATAACTACAAAATATTGTTTTATTTGCACAAGTTTTATGTTCTATGACATGACTCACTTAAACCATGACCAATATATAATTCCCCTGTAATTTCACCATAACAACACTATAGCCTTAATTGTGGTTAAATCAATAAAACATATAGCCTATGCATTGTTCCTGAGTTAATATATGGTATACTGCCATAGCAATACGAGGGTAAGAGTTTGTATGAAGCATTTTTAGATTTACGAATGTATGCATGTATTTGAGGTGAAGGATAGTTGGTAAATATGCAAAAGTTACTTAGGTGTTGATATTTGTTTTGTGTAGGATGTGTAATGTTGAGGTTAGAAGGTACTTCCACTTCTGGCTTATGGGAACAAGGATCACTGTCCACTGTTTGGATGGGTGATAGCTGGCCATAAACTAATTACAGGCCTTTACTTCATTCTAGACCTTTTAGGAAAGGTCCATTCCTGTTCTCTTGTAGAAGCCACAAGCATCATGTCACATCTCCAGTACCTGGCTAGTGAATAGTAATAATGCATGACACTTATGGGACTTTTCTTGGTGTTAAGGCACAAAACTAAGCAATTCATATGACACTCAATTTCATCTTCAAAATAATTGGAAGAAGCAGGCATTATTATTATTATTTTTCTTTTACAAATGAAGAAATAAAGGCTCGGAAGGATTAGGTAACTTAGAATAGATATAATGTCTGAATAAATGACCTGAGTGAGTTTCCAATAAGCATAGAGTTAATGAGTCTACAATGTAAGTTTTTAAGACTTCTATTTTTGTGCTTTAGATGCCTTACACATACTTTCTGGTGATACTTCCTATAATTGAGGTGGTTTGCTAAGTGACTTCAAAATAAATGAGGAATTTCCATAATTAACATTTTATACAACAAAGAGAAAATAATGCCCCTAATGTCATTTAAATAACTACTTTGCCAGTGTAATGAACAAATCTGACAACGGAATTAGGAATCAGTAGGCCAGAATTTGGGTTCTTCATCTATCTGTAGTTTGTTTATTATGGACTACAAATCATTTAATTTTTCTCAGTCTCTATTCTTCAAAAGAAGACTAAACTAGCATATTGCTAGGATCTCTTTTAGTTTTAAAATCTTAGAGTTTCCAAGGTGCCTGGGTGGCTCAGTCAGTTAAGCATCTGACTCTTGATTTCAGCCCAGGTCATGATCTCAGAGTCATGGGATTGAGCTCCTTGTTGGGCCTCATGCTGGGTGTGGATCCTGCTTGAGATTCTCTTTCTCCCTCTTCTACCCTCCCCCACCTTCTTTTTTTTTTTTTGAAGTGAAATCTTAGAGTTCCTGTAAAAATTTTCAGTGATTTTTGGCTATTTAAAATGCTGGGTTGGCTAATAGATAGGGGTTTGAATAGATACTTAAACAATATTTTCAGTCCACAGAGAATTGTTTAGTACTCTTTCTAGCACTACCTCAGACTGTATTACCAAGTCCAAGTTTTTCTTGATAATAAAAGTATTTTCCACCTACACAGGCTCATATTGAGCTTCTAATATTTGTTGTTACTCATTTCTATATGGAATATAATTATCATAAAGTTAAACTACTCAATAATCCAAAATAAGACTCTGGATTAGTAAATGTCTTTTACTCCTATACCTATAAATCATCTCTATAGGACAGTTATATAAAGACATCTATATTTCTGTTTAAGCTTATCATTTCTAGGCTAAACCATATAAATACCCTCAACCATTCTCTTAAATATGATTTTCTAACCTCTCACTATTCACCAATCCTCTCTGGATACCACTTAAAATGAGATACCCAGAATACAATGCTCTAAATTGTGCAAAGTAAGGCCAAGAGCAGCAGAATTACTGCTTCCTCAGCAACATTATACTTCTAGTAAGGCAGCATAGCTTGCCATTTTGGAGCAAATGTGCTATACTGTTGGCTCATCTTAAGCTTGTCTACTAAAAGTTCCAAGTCACTTTCAAAAGATTTGTTACCAAGTCAGGTCCTGTGCAATTGCTGTTTTGAACCTGTATTTATAGCACCTTAACATTATCTTGCTTAAATTGTATCTTGTTACCTCCATTTAATTGCCATTCTAGGCAATTATTTTAAAAAATATAATGTTGCATGTGAAAGAGGTCAAGTATTCCTAGAGATTATTTAACTTTAACAATATTGTCATCCTGTGAATTTCTAGTATAATTCTTGAGTTGGAAAACAGGCTTTTAGGAACATATGGAGGGAACACTGCAAAGACTTATGAAAAGAGGACAATGTCATGCTCAATCACAAACTGTGACACTGCACATTCATACAAATGCAGTTGCATGGACTCATAAGGAATGGATCAGCATGCATGTGTCAGTTGTGTAAGTCTCTAGGACTCAGAAATAAATGAAAAACATAAAGTTGTAGGATAAACATGCGCTCTTAGAAGACAATTCACCATAATGAAATTAGAATGGCAGAAAGAGAATTTAGAGGTGACAGAGACATTAACTGAAAGTGTGTGATCATTGTTCTCCTTGTCACCTTTTGGCAATTGTCTGTCATTATAGGCCATTCTTTTCCTCCAAATCTTGGAAATTTGTTGGGCTCCTGTCAGAGCTCCATTCTAGGGGCCTTTGTCTCAAATTATGTTGTTACAGATTTGTTTTTCTCTGATCCTTCAAGACTTTAATGAATGCCATTTTTTCACGATCCCCCTCTCAGCCAACCACACCATTAGCAATCAATATTATAAACTGATGTAATAATTAATAGCTCAACATGTAAACTGTCTCAGGAATATTTGCCCTTTAGTGCTGCTGGAGATATGATCCTTAATGTAGAGAAATTCATTTCCAGTGGAGCAATTTCAGAGATGCAGCCAGCAAGAATGTTCATAAAGGATGTATTTTAGAGAAGAAAAATTTTCTTTTTGCCTCTTGAATCACATACCATAGGTTTTCAATTATTTTCTCAATCTTTAAATCCAATTCAACTAAAACTTATTTAAATGGAACTTGTTATGAAAATGCATTTGGAAGTAAGGCTCATCTTATTTTTCTGTATAATCTGTTATCGGCAACTGGATAGATTAGGTTCTCAAAGGCTGTCTCTTTTTTTTCACATGTGGGCTGACTACATTTAGAAAATACAACTAATCTAAAGAGATAGCTAGTATATTTACAGCTAATCAACTCTTTTGAATACATCAAGAAAATGTATTGCCTTAATCCGAGCCAGCTGCATGCAACAAAAAATACTCAATTTCTACAAAACTGTTTTTTAAGAGACTGTTTAATTGTGCCAAAATTTTAAAAGTCAGATATTAATCCCATGACTTTTAGAAAAAGTACATCAGAAAACAATTTTCTGTAGAATTTACATGTATTTGCTTCCAAAATATTAACTAAGAGTATGGCTACTTATCTGTGAATTGAATAATACTGTCATGGAATTCTAACCAATTAAGATCTTGTCAATTTCTACAAAAAAATTTGATTGACTATCATAATTCTAACATTCGAAATAATAATTTCTTAGGGTATTTATATATCACAGGACCTAACATTTTGTAAGAGAAGAAATTATAAAAAACAATAGTTTTATTAGGCACAAAATTAAAGTGATTTTTTTTCTGTCAAGTGTTGAAACAAGTATAAAATAAATGTTTTTTATGTAACATTCACATTAGAAAGAAATCTATTCATTGTAGGAAATAGTTAAGTTTAATAAAATTTCCAAAGGTTGAACCACTACATAACTATAACCAATACCATAACTATAACTAAGCTATATATCTCAGGTCATAATATCAATAATAAGATTACATTCTGAAATCTTAATTGTATTTAAATTTTAGTCTTTATATTGTAATTTTTCCAAATCCTGTCACAATTCTTCCACAATTCACCTTTATCTGTATTGACTATCCAATAGACTAATTTACATTGATAGTTTGAATAAACTTAAAGTGAAACATAATCATAATCCTAAACTCATCTTAATTTTTAAGCATATCTCAAATCAAGAAACTTATGTTTTAACTTGAAGGCTTTCCTGAGGATTGATAATTTTAGAACATCACTTTACTGAGCTATGATTGACATAGATGTAACAGAGGTGTACATATTTAATGTATATCACTTGATAAGTTTGGAGATAAGTATACATCTGTGAAACCATCATCACAGTTTATGCCATAAATATGTCTATAATTATTTGCTAAGTAACTCTTTCAAGCTATATTTACGTACCGATCAATAGAAGTTAAGTAAACCCTTTGCCTAGGAGAATAAACTGAGACATATTTTGCAATCTTTTAGGTAATAACTTATTTTATATGTGGTTCTTCCAATTGCAACTTATGGTTCTCTAAAAACTGTGGAGATGTGGTTTTTCTAAACAATTGTAGATGTTAAAAATTGCATTGCATGTTAAAATATTGCACTGAGGTCAATGGAAAGTTGTAGCGTGTCTTTCCCACTTTATATTCTCTTTTTGTTTGTTTTTTTTTTTTGTTTTTTTTTTTCCCACTTTATATTCTCTACTATGATTGTCTTCTATTCATATAGTCCTGGATAATTGAATCTATACTCATAACTTCAATTATAACCCCATATTGATTATTCTAAAATCTAAAATTCCATTCCTCTTTCTCTTCCTGAGTTCTTGGTCTGTATATCTAATGGCTACTAGATAATTCTCCTGATAGCCTCTAAGCATTGCAATTCAATAAGTTCCCAAATGAACTCATAGTCTTTGTCCTTAAACCTGCTCTTGTCTCATAGTCCTCACATATGATTTATGCCATCATCCACCGAGTTGACCCAGCTGGAAGCTCTGCCACACTTTTCTATATTTCTACTGGCTAATCTTTTCCCCTTTCTTTGTCTGTTGAGTAAGAAGACAAAATATAAATAGGGCACAATTTTACCAAAAAAAAAGTGCATGTCATATTAAAGTAGAGTTAGCATGTTGTCATTGGAAGTAAGGGCTAAATAAATTGCCTTAGAATCTGTGAAACATACCAGAGATCACCCAGAGATTCACAGGAGGGGTACTTGTCAGGTCTCTCCCATGTAGTAGTTTCTCTTCTTACCCATTTCCAGTCTAATCCCAGGAAAGCAGCATATACAGACAGAATGGGAGAAGAAACACTAACATTTCCCTATGTAAAAATCCTGGTAATAACAATGAAAACCAATATTTATTGCGTCCTTGCTCTGTATATAGAAAGTATTTACCTAATTGCATTTCCTTAAGTAATTTAGTTTTTCTGTGAAATTCTCTATAAATGAGAAGGCATTAGTTCCATGCAACTTATCTGTACTTTTAATCTAGATGAGATCTTAAGATCTAGACATTGCCCACAACTGTGGTCCTAAACTACTCTAGATAGGCCTTCAGTCTTGCCATCCTCTATTAGCGAATTTCAGGGATTAAAAACAAGGGAGAGGAAATAATGACCCTCGGCCTATAGAGTACTGTATTTTAAAGAGTAGATCCTGTATTAGGCTCACTAAATTTAAAAGCATCCTCCCGAAGTTTCAATCCTCATCCACTGAATCAAAATCTCTGTTATTAAGCTTCTCATAAGATCTGTATGCATGCTAAAGACTAGGCACCTGAAGTCTAGGTAACATTCCTGTTCATGTATGTGTCATCACTGTGCCAGATGCTGAATACACAGGCTCAACAGGCGAATGTGACATCCCTAATGTATAGAGATTATCACAATTTTGATGAATTCATCTACCATGAAAAGCCAGGTCAACCTGTATTTCTACAGTGATTTCATTTTTAAAATACTTTTTGATAAACAACATGTACTTTTTAAAAAAGTACATCAAAAGCCAGTAATTTTCAAAACAGCTTTTGAGTTCGCTTAAGTAATACAAATATAGTAAAGGCATGTGAAAGCAGTAAAGTTCTGTATTATCTAGGTGCTTAAATGCAGCACTCTGAGAAGGACAAATATTTTTGAAGCTGAATTTGTGGTTAGATTCATCATTATTTATAAACAGGAATATATGGAAAAGTCCTTTACAAAATATTTTTAATAATTTAATTTTTTATCAAACATCTCATACTGCTAAGTACATATATTTTTAAATGGTAGGGTTTAAAACAAATAAATGCTTTTGGTGTTTTAAGTAGGTGTGCATGCTACTTTCTTGCTGCAAGTAGGAGAAATAAGAAAACAAACTTTTAGGAAAAATTCTACTTTTGGTATAGTCAATAGGAGAAAAATTTCAGTTTGTCTCAAGTTTGCCATCCTTTCACCATTGGGTTATTATTGAACCATGGCTTTACTCTTTTTTTAATTCTGGTACCCAGACATATGCTCCTTCCAATTTTCACTATACAACTTATAAAATGTGTTGGAAACTGTTTCAGAAGGAAACTATATTGTGAAGTGGGAGTATCATAAAAACTCTGGGAGAGCTTCCATTAACATAAATAATAGCTCAACATGTTATTATGTGCTTTTGTGTATTTTTTTTACCATTCTTTTGTGTATTTTTGCCTTTATAACTACTCTTAAGAGATATTCTAAAATTTTATTTTATTTTTCTTAAATTATTTATGAGAGAGAGAGAGAGAGAACACAAGTGGTGGGGAGGGGCAGAGGGAGAGAGAGAAGCAGACTCTGCTGTGCAGGAAGCTTGATGCAATATGGGGCTCAATCCCAGGACCTGGAGATCAGGACTTGAGCCGAAGACAGATGCGGTAACCCACTGAGCCACCTGGGTGCCTCATGATATATTCTAAAATTTTAAATTAAATGTAGACTCTATTACAGCATTCTATTTTTGTTAAGCATATCTTATGGAGATTTTTGAACTTATTATTCCAAATCCACTATATTTTAGAGCCGAATACATTTTATTTTCAGAGTTTCATTTTTTATCCTATCCCACCCTGAGACCTGAATTATTACTCAAATTCCCATATTATGTATGATGATCATAACGGCACCTTTTGTGAAAGAAGCAAGAAGTGGAGAGTTATACTTAAAAGTTGAAAGAAATGGAAAGAGAAAGCAGCTGGAAAGTGTCTTGTTTGCCAAGTTGTATCTGCCAATTAAAATTACTTGACAAGGTTAAGAAAGGTTAATGTAAAATGTCATGCTATGAAGGTAACATATTTGAGGTAAAATTTCTTAAAATTTTATTTCCATTCATAAATAAATGCATTTCTACCATGGGCAAGCATTCAGATTATCTATCTATCTATCTATCTATCTATCTATCTATCTATCATCTATCTATCTATCTCATACTAAAGGATTATGTTTTTTGGCTTTTTCTTCCTCAAGAAGTTAAGTTTCTTTTTTTTTTTTTTAAGAAGTTAAGTTTCTAAAAGGAAAGACAGCATAACTACACAAGTAACTATATAATAAAGCAGAATAAAGTCAGTGTTCTTTTTTAAAAGGGTAAGAGATATATGTTAAGAATTTCTGAAAAGGGTAAAATGGGGGAGGCTCAGGCACTTGAATTTAGCTTTGTTTGAAAGATGAACAGGATGTTGAGAGAAGAACGTAAGGTTGAAGGTCACTTTGCAGGCTGAAAACAAAAGGTTTAAAGTTGTGAGAATCTTTGTTAATGAGTGATAAGTCTAACTTTGTTAATGAGTGACAAGATTGGAGAAGGATAGATAACCAATCGCACAAAGTGTTTGGTGCTATGTTAAGTATATTACACATATAATCTATTCTACTTTAATTTCTTAAAAATCAATAGGATTTCACTTATATTGCAGAGAAGGAAACTCAGAATTGGAAAAGTTACTTACCTTGTCTAAGAGTACAGGGTTAGGAAGTAGAGGAGTTTAGATTTAAAGCCATGTCTGAAAGCCAATATTGTTTTTACTACTACAACATGGTGCTAAAATATGAATCCTCTATAATGCAAGGCCGACTTTGCATTTTGTTTCATGGACAGTGGGTAATTATTAAAAACATATAGAATATGTTATTTCTTTAGGAAACAAGAAAGCCATTCATTGGATGGATTGGAATGGGAGAGAATAGGGTAAGAGGGTTATTTAATACTATAAAATTCCCAAGGTAGTAACAATGGCATTCATAATAGAAATGGAGAAAAATGGGCAAACCTTCCCATAGATGGAATTCATGGAGAATGGAAATTAGATGTGGAAGATGAGAAATAATTTTTTTAATTAAAATTTAAATTTAAAAGCTGAATGACTGGGAAAACTGATGCCATTAACTAAAACAGGAAAATCAAGAGGACTAAACTTAAAATTTGGTAAAATATAACTACTTATGTCAATTCTTAAAAATCTATAGCTATAGTTTCTTAAAGAATGAATGCATTGTCAAATTCCTTAAGCAACAGAAACTTTATCCATTTCTCAGAAGGAGAGAAACCACAGAGTACAGACTTGGACAATGAGTTTATTAATTGAGTATGATCTTCAGAGTCTTTGAAGTGGTCCCAAAGTACCAATGATAGTAGATTTCCAATGAATTATTGATTCAGTATTTAGAAAATAGAAGGCGAATGTTGAGGCTTTATTATTTAAAACTAAGAGGGTTCAGAAATGTATTAAAGAAACCTAGTTTTGGAAAGGGTTCATAATAGTAAAAAAACAAAAAAACAAAAAACCCTCTAACAAAATAATCCAGTTAATGTGTGCTAATGATAGCATTAAATGTATTAAATGTATTACTGATGTTGTTTTCCTTTGGGTAGGTAATACTTTCTGAAGTGTTTTTTTTTATCCTGATATTCATTTCATAGCAAAAGTGTTGTTGGGGATATAAAATGAGATAAAATATGTAAAAATTCAAAAAAATATGTAAAAATTCTCTAAAAACTTAGTGAAAGCTGCTGAGATACGGCTTTGGCTTGATAGGATGAATAAGTCAATGTATTTATAATTAACATAAATAACTGGTTTCCCAAGGAAAAGGGAACCAAAATACCAAAAAAGAGTACAGTTGAATAGTCATAATCTACAAATAAGCTATTATTTGGCTTTGAGTCATCTTTAAAGGTCATTTAAACTCATAAACATGCACTTCCAGCCTAGTTAACTTGTGTTTCTAATTAATTATCATTTAGAGGTTTCAATTTTATTTGAATCATTTCTCATCCAAGATTTTCTTGTTCCCTCTTTCTCAATTTAAGATTCAAGACACTTCATGCATTTTAAGATAATAGTCACTAGAAGAAACTCTTTAAGAATGCAATGACTATAAATGGCTTTTTACCATTGCCAGGCTCTTGTCTTTATAGAAATCAGAGTGAACTTTGTGTTCCCATATTCTGACTTTCAGAGTAAGTGAAAATGTAATACATCAGACAACAAAACTCAAAATCAACTTTATGATAATGTTTCATAATAGAATGGGATTAGTTACAGTTGTGGATACCTTTGAAGTTCCTAAAATCTTGTCTTTGAGAAATTTATTCTATATATTCAATTTATAGACAAAAAAATAATACTTGCAGATAAATTCCAATTTTTTTCCTGCACAAGTATCTTGTCAGTTTTCTTACTAGGTTACCCAACATCCTGAGTTGTAAGTAATCGATTATTTTAATTATTTATAATCATTATTTTAGATTATTAATATTTTAATTACTTTTTATTGGGCTATTTGAGAAAAATTACCACTGATTAGAAAAAATATTCAATGCTATCCAGATCAATAAGATAATTCCTGTGATTACTCTTATTTTCTGTTTTATTTTTAAAAGGCTACTCTTAGGTAATTCATTTGCCATATCCTCTCCTTCTTTGGTGATATGAATATAAACATTATAAAGTATCTTATGAATTTACTGGGAGGTTTCAAAATGCTCTCGGTCTTTGTCCAGGAGAGGCACTGCATATGTATATCCGTTTCTTCTACAACACTTCAGTTGGCTTGCAGTTATAAGCTGTCCTAGAGGAAAGATTTGTACATGAGACATGTCTCTGTGTCAGGGCTCTTAACAACTTTAGCCTGCAGCAAAATCGAAAGTTCTTTTAGAATTTTAACACCTATAATTAGTAAATCTATTCAGTGCATTTTCTGAACCTCCTCACTCATGTATTGAACATTCCTACAGTGCTATTTTCTTGTCTTTTTTTGAGATAAAGAAGGAAAAGTGATTTAAAAATGAACCAGCACTTCAGCAGGTTCATTTTTACCTTCAAAGATAAATGCTTTTCCTTTCCTGATAAAGGGGCTACAATTTCCTATATTTTTATCTTAATGTATCTTCAAGTCCTCTTGTTTTCTTTTACATCTCTTCTATTGTTTTGCAAATTTTTATCTTCAGTAAATTCATAGAGAGTTTGGGGCATAATTATAATAATATTTGTATAGTGTTGTACATTATTATCTTATGCTTTTAAAAAATGATCTTATGCATTTTCAGGAGCCAAGGCCAGGCTATGTTTCACAGTTTGCTGGAGCCAGTTCATCTTGGTTCCTGAGAGCCAACAGTATGCATCTTTTTCCAGCTCCATATTTCTCTCTTAAACCATGTTGGTAGCTTGATAAGGGTATGAAATTGGATATGTGGGAGTATTTATACCATGGAAATTGGCAAATACTACAAATCAGGTCCTTTCTTTTCTTCTGGAGAGTCAATTGTTAAATATTTACCAGCACATCCACTGTACATAAATGAAATTTTCACAGCTATCAGCCTCCTCCCTTGGCACCACACCTCACCCCCACCTGGTTTGTCTCTACCAAGAACAGATTTCATGTCCTTTAGTGCTGTGGCAACCTGTGCACAGAATGTCAGACCTTAACATCACATATCATGGAAGAGGCAGGCTCTGGGCTCTCAAGAGAGGAAGAAAAGTGCTATCGTTTTTCTAGTACCTACTCAAGTTACTTCTGAAGCTTCCAGGAAAAGAAAAAAAAGTTTGAAAAACTCAATGTCCTGGAAACAAATAATTGTATACAATTATATCATGCATCAGTGATTACTGATCTGTCCACACACAGATAAACAATAGGCTGAGACACACGTATAGTCATGCTTATAGGAGGCGAAGATTTTTGTGGAATGAATTAGATTTTATTTGTTTCAGGTGTGTGTTTGGTGTTCAAATATATTCTCTGCACTGCAAAGTCTGGAATGCATGTACTCAAATTAGTTCAAGTTCTAAATCTATAATACCAGGATTACTTTGTTTTTACTACTATATTTTGACATTTCTTCACAGTCCAAGCAATCATTACCAAATATTTGAGGTGGGAGTATTAGTGAATTCCAAAAATGTTCTAGCAACAGCCAAGTCATAAAATAAATATTTTAACCCACACACATTGTATTCATTATATTCTAAAAAAGAAAAAAAAGAACTCTTGATACCAGTCATGTATATTAATGATTACACAATTCTGTAATCCTTCTTGCACTTGTAAAAACTGTAGAGCTTCTCTGTTTTAGCAATATGATTTTTCTGCCCTGAGTAGAGACATACTCTAGGTCAAAGCTGTGTGGTCTTTGTATGTGAAGCAAATATCAAATAATAGAATTTTTTGCTTGTTTTTTTTTTTTCATAATTTGCTTGGTTTTGTTCTTAGTTTTTCTTTTTTAAAGGACTACTGCCCACACCAATTGTATTATGCTAAAATCCAGTGTTGATAGCTGGTATCCCTGTAGACCACAAAGGAGGGATGCTGTTTAATCCAGGGAGGCCAGCCTTCCCCTGTACACACTGCTCTTTTCCTCTACTTCTCACATTTTGTAAGTCTATTTCCTTCTAGTCTGTTTCTCCCAGACTCAAGCATTGCCATTCAAGGCCATCAGGAGTCCTCCCTGACTGGACTAGTGACACTGGTCTTTTCTCTTCCTTACTACTTTGCAAATTAGAGCTTTCCTTGACATGTGGGCCAATTGTAGTCTCTATTCTCCCCCCACCCCCAACAATTCATTTCTCAAAGACAGACCTAGCAACTTGTTTTCTGTGTCCTCTACATCCTGCACAACAGATCCATGTACAATGCTAGACACAGGGCAGGCACACAGTCAAAACTTTAACTGATTCATTTATTTAGATTTTAAAACTATTAAGTAGACATACTCCTTGGTCATTATTAAAGTTATAAAAAGAGCAATGGCTTATTTGATATCATGTCTGTTTTTCAATGCAGGCAATAGCTGGTCTGAGAAACTGCATAGTTCCTGGCATGGCACTTCACATTTAAGAGCTAGATGTCCTGTCTACACTCCTTTTTAACTTGTTCATATGAGAAAGATCCTTGCATATACACTGGCTAGAAGAGTCTGTGCACTATGTATCCAGATAGAGTAGGTACAGTATGCAGACTCTCAAGGCATTAAAAAAAGGGCAATTCTGATTCTTTTTTTGAGAAAAAAATTTGATATTTGATCAAAACATGACATATATTCAAGTTGAATTTCCTTGCTAATTATTGTATTCATCAATCTCAAATCAAACAGTTGAGAGCTTGCTATCTGTATATGGTTATTAAGACACCCTGATAAACATACTAGATATGGCTTTGGAAAATCAATTATTGCTTTTCTTGTACCTTAACCTCATATAAATCCACAAAAAGGATCCCATTATTTAAAATATCTTGCTCAAAGTCCTTTCTACAAATGTATTTTGCAGGATGAATAGTAAACCCCTAAGAGATATGTCTACTAAATTTAGAATATCTCAGATGGGGTTTCATAATATTGGATTGTTCTGCAATCCTTTCTTTCCTCAGACTGGCTAAAGATACATTCTTTATCCAAAAATATTTTTAATCTAGTCCCACAATCTTTTTTTCCAGCATGGGCAAATATAGCTTAAAACTCTCGTTTTATCTTAACCTTGTGTGTCTTGATTCCTTATGAATGATCCACTCCCAGTGGCATGGAACAGGAAAGCACAAGGGAGGAAGGTTAAGAGCAGGCCTTAACCTGGACTTTTACTTTTGCTCACAGATTCTATGACTCCTCTCTTTTCTTCCTTCTCCTGTTTAATTTTCTTTCAATTAAGTTAAAACACAACTTCAAAAGATGAACAACTAAAATATCAGGATATGAAAGGAGCTTAGACTAGTAAAGACTGAAATGCACAAAGGGGTTGACTATCTGGAAGATTATTAATAAATGATAAGCTTGATTTTACATTCAAAATAAAGTATTTTTCCTCTCCAGTTCCTAATGTAGGCATTCAATTTTGGCACACTGGAACTGTGCTATGGTAGATTGGGCATTATCAGGTCCTCTAAATATCAGCAATACTTTGAGTTTTTTTTAAGAGGTTATATTTTAAATCACTCAAAATAGGACTGAGGATCTGTATTAACCATTTATGCAAATATACTCTATAGACCTATTTGAGGAAACAAATACACTCACCTCATCTCCCACAGCCCCAACACCCTTGCCTTGGAGCAGGCATTCATCTGCTTTTTCCTAGACAGTGTTATTATCTCTTCTTTGTTCTTGCCTCTTGCCAAGCCATCCCCCACACTATTAGTAGTAGTACCTTTCTAACCTTTACAGTGGCTTCCTATCCTCTACAGGATAAAAATCTAAACTCAACTAGCACATAAGACTCTTTGGGATCCAGTCCTTGCCTATATTTCTTGGTTCTTTTCTCTTGGCAGTCCCTCTTGTTTATGTCCCAACTATAGCCAACTAACCCTCAAATGCCACCAGTTTCCTATACCTCTGTGCCTTTCTCATATGGTTGATTCTGCCTAATTTTCCCTGTCTCACTCCTATGTTGCTACAAAATATTCACAATGTTTATAGGATAGATGTTGAGGAAAGGTAACAGTTTCTGCCAGAGGAAAATTAAACCTATTTGTTGATGCTCGTTAAGGAAATAAGCATGTAGACATAATTTTTCATCTTCAGAATTGTTTGGTGTGGCTCAATAAACAAGGTTACTTTTTAAAAAAGTCACTATATTATGATCCCAGGACAAAGCTGATCTTTTTTATTGGGGGAGTGAGATACTTATTAAAACCTGGCTTTGAATAGCTTGTGAACTTTTTCCACTCCCAAATACCTGTTGTATATAGAGAAAACTTCTATTAGTATTATTGACTAATTATCGTGATAAGTCCAATGAGAAATGGATTAGGCAGGGTATGATTTTCTAAGGATAGGTAGGAATTATCAGAAGCTCCATGTATAGTTTTAAAAAGTTCAAGTGATTCTGAAAACTTTTTCCCTGAAAGATGTTCTTTGCCCAACAATGCCTGCCCCCACCTCCTACCCCAGCTTATTCCAAGAATCACTGGTTGAAGAAAAAGGAACAAATTCAAAATAAGGAATTAATTTGAATGAATATTTTGAATGAAAACATGTAACAGTGACATTTCTTGGGGATCAATAAAATGAGTCAACTTAGTCAACATTTCCAAATGGCAAGAATATATAGTAAAAATTCCAAGTTTGCAAATTATTCTAATATCTTTAAATTAGTGAAATAAGCTAATGATGAAATGCTGGTAGACAGAACATGTGTATATAGGTAAGTGGAAAATTGGCAGATGAGTTTGAGTGTAATATGATAAAATTTAAGTTATACTTATAAGATAAAGGGTTCTTAATAATAACTTCCTCACAAAAAAGGCACGAAGAAATCACTTTGGATGTTTCCCTAAAGATATTATCTTAATGTGCAATTGTAGCCAAAAGACAAATAAAGTAATGGGCATCATCAGGAAGAAAGTAAGACAAAAAACAGAACATATTATGATAGTTTTGCATAAACAATATGATATATCTACATCTGGAATACAGATGTCCTCTTTGCTCAGCATTAATAAAGACTACACAGTACAAATGGAAAGATATTGGAATTAAAATGAATGAATGATATGACATATATTACATAGGCTAAAAAATTCAGAAATGATATAGAATAACAAATATTTATTTAAGATGAACCATATTCAATGTTTATGAAATCATAGTAACATGGATAAGAAGAACAGAGACTTGTTAGTCATTTCATGAAATATTAGGACTAGCATTCACTTCTTAAAGTCTTAATGTACTAGATCTAAGCAAGGCAGATAAATAGTTGTGCTGTATTATACAGCAAACAGAAAGCATGAGAAAGTTGTTATGCATAGAAGTGTTGCATGCTAAAAATATAAATATGTTGAAGCAAAGTTCAGCCAAAACTAAAAAGGAGAATCTACAACTGGTTAGAAAAGTAGAAATGCTTGGAGTTTGTCTTAATTGTTTTGAGTTGGCATCATAAAATGTAATCTAAGATGGACTGTTGTTTGAATTAACCATGGAATTTTGTGTTTTTGTTTTTAAAGACTATATTTTTGGGCAGCCCCAGTGGCCCAGAGGTTTAGCGCTGCCTTTGGTCCAGGGCGTGATCTTGGAGACCAGGGATCGAGTCCCACGTCGGGTTCCCTGCATGGAGCCTGCTTCTCCCTCTGCCTGTGTCTCTGCCTTTTTCTCTCTCTCTGTGCCTCTCATGAATAAATTAAAAAAAAAAATAAAGGCTATAGTTTTAAGTAATCTCTACACCCAATGTGGGGCTCAAACTCACAATCCCAAGATCAAGAGTCGCATGCTCCACTGACTGAGCCAACCAGGTGCTCTGAGTGCTTTTTTATGTAATTAGGTCAACTCCAAAAACATAATGCAAATTAGAAGGAAATTTAACAAATACTTCTGGTTAATCTTTTATTCTTAGTTTTTCTGATGTTTAGTATGATTAGGAAACTCATTAAATCTTTAATCCTGGAATGATTACTAACTTTCATTTGCTGATTTATAATATGACACACTAGTTACTATGGGTTTATGTGTCATCATACCTACTTCAGCATTTAATGAAAGCCTTCCAGGTACAAAACTCTGTATCAAGTACTAGGGATTTGCAGAAGTATAAGAGAGTCTCCTCAAATAGCTTATAATTTAGATGGAAAAAAAGGACTAAACTTATCAATAACCACAGAAGAACAGAGGTGAGTACTAAGTCATAGTATAGCAGTTGTTGTCCTTAAAGAGATGATGGCTGATTGGAAAATTCTGCAAAACATTAATGGAGGAGCTTGAATTTCAGTTTGGCTTTCAAAGAAAAGTGTCACTCAAGTAAATGTAAGCTGTTAAGATACTCACCCCCAAGCTTCACCTCAGACCTACTGGATCAGACTTTCTGACAAGTAGGAATGGGCACTTGACATTTTTAAAAATTTCATCACATGATTCCAGTCAGCCAGTCCATGAGGAAATGTTTGGGAAATACTGAAATAGAGAGTCTGTATAATTATGGGTACTGGTAGGCAGAAGCAGGAAAAGTACCTGGAAATCTGTTTGGGAGAGGAAGATGAATAAATCAGTGACTTTTGGGGCCAGCGGCTCATGCAAATTGTAGGGGAACAATGGGAGAAAATTGCAAAAGTAGACTACATCAAATTTTGGAGGGCTTTGAATTCCAAGTATAAGAGGTTTTAATTTGTTTTGCTTTTTAATAGAGTGTACCATTGAAAGTTTTGGAGCAAAACAGTAACTTTTATAACATGTTCCCTGGGGGCAGAAGTCTAGGCAAGAAACTGAAATAACAGTTAAGGTACAAATAATAAGACCTAGACTAAATATGACAGCAATGGGAACAGAAGAGAAATGTTAGATCCATATTTGGTGATACAGAAAGGGCACTGGGAGTACCTAGTAAGAGTTTGGGATGTCCAGATCTCCTTTTTAATATTTTAAATATCTTCCTCTATAAACTGAGATGTTTTATTTTCTTCCTTTTTCCTTTAACTTTAATTTCTGTGAAAAATATAACTATTTTGCATTAGAACTCATTGTTTAGACTAATAGCTAAGGATGTGTACCTAAAAATTCTTAAGAAAACCAATGGCCAAAGTGGCTTTAAATCACACTTTAATTTTTCAATGCTGATTACCAGCAAGATTTGAAACCAAAGTGTTTAGAATTATCTTATTGTCTGTGTGGCAAAACATTTAATACAAGTTAAAGAGGGAAAGAAAATATTAAATATCTACCACACAGCAAAAATTCACAGGACATATTAATAGTTAGAATAGAGGGATGAGGTGGATGTGTGGTTTATCTCCGAAACTGGTGTCTTTACATATAAGATGAAGCCTAAATGTCTTGACTTCTAGAGATAGCTGTAAGTAAAATGTTAATGAAAGTTTCCATATCTTCTTCCCTTTATGACCATTTTTCCCTTTCAGTTTCATTCTTGGTACCGTGTGCTCATGCCCTTCAAGCAATATCAAATTCTGCTTTCAGAGAAGATATAGTCACTTATGCCACAGTATGGGTACATACTGTATTTGTATTTTCAACCTTATCTCTAATCCTAGGTAATGAAACTTTTGCTCTCCTATTGAAGGCACCTAAGACTTTGGGAAAAGCCAGAAAATGGGGGAGATTTTCTAGGTTATAGGAAGATATATTTTTCTCATATATTCTGGAATTATATCATCTGCACCTGTTGTGATAATTTTGGAGCCATTTTTAGAATGTAGTAAAGTGTTGTATTTAGCAATTGTAAGTATTCTACATGATCAGATTAAAAAAAACTCTTTCTGAATAACAATTTAGAACCTATAGGGATTGCAGAAGAGTATTTCTTCCTGTTTGATTCAGTGAGAAAACTAGCCCCTTTGTATTCCAGAGACCATAAATGATACGGAAAAGGTCAGGAAACTAGCATAGAAATATAACTCTGTTCAATACAATTCAACGATGTTCCCATGACATACGTTAGTAATATGCCACTGGAATCATCCTATTTGTTGCACAGCTGAATAGTTTGTTTCTAATTCTGGCATAGCTCTAACCCTGCTGAAATAAGCTGTTGCAACTTAAATTCTTTCAAAAGAAAACATTGGCATCACTGTACCACACACTAATGTACTTTCTAAAGATTTTTAAATGCTTTGTTTTCTGAATAAATCTCTAAATGAACTACATGCTTTTTACTTTGACAAATCATTTAAGTGTTTTTTGCATCATTACAGAATAGATATAGGATTGATGAGATTTGTCTCCCCCTGCCCCCACGATAATGGTGGTGTGGAATCAATTCTCTTATGCAGGACATTTCAGTTATATTTGATACAAGCACTTATGCAATCATATGTAACTGTTTTGAGTTTCATGCTGGTTTGATGGGAATTACACTTCCCGGGTTTTGGTAATAATTTATCTACTCGTGTTTCTTTCTTGCTGGCTTTGATTTCATTAGTCTTCTAATTTCTTTTAGTGTATTCCAAGGTTCTGTCTTAGATCTATTATTTAACAGTTACAGGGCATGCTTTTTTTTTTTAAGGGTAGAGTGATCCAAAGATAAGATTAGCATTATCAACCAAATATATTAATTGTGTTATTTACAGTAGTGGGTTCTAGGGTTCATGGGAAAAGTAAGAGAACCTGGACCTGCTGGAGGTTACTATCTCCACAAAGTCCTTTGTGTCACCTACTTAGAGTGAAAGATAATAAAGAGATGTGAGGAAAGTGAACTCACTTCTTTTCCAATTCAAACACTGAATCACTGTCTCCAGGCATTAAAGCCAGCATGTGTACAGCATATCCACTGAATGGTCCTAATCCAACATTAGCTTAAAAAAAGAGATTTGTCTCCAATGTTAAACAATCACTCTGCTTACATGATGGAACAAATTTATTTCAACCTAAGATAATTTGATGTTTGTCTGTTTCCTTATAACTTTTCATAAAGTCAATTTTGAATAATATGCATACATTGCTAAAGGTTACCTCCTTCATGTTCATTAAAGGAAGATGTAAGGGAAATAATTTACTTTGCAGCAGAATCCAATAAGGTTAAATTTGTACTAACACAATAAAGAATACTGAAGAAATGTATTGATTCAACATATTTGCAATACCTTCAAAATTGACTAAATGTATCTATTTAAGGATAGAAGGAGTGATTGGTTTCCAAAGGTCTTTCCACTGTAAAATTGTATGAAGTCAATATTTTCCTTTCCTTCAAGTCCCTTTTACTCCTGCTATTCTTGCCTTTATTCAATATTATATTTTCTGTTACATGAAAAGGAGAATACTGATGCATAGGTTTAGGGTATGTCTCATGCTCAGTTGTAATTAGGGAATTGAACCTATAATGTTTGCTGGTTTTTCTTTTATGGACCAACTATCAATAAATTATAACTGTTGAATGGTAGGAGTATTGTTAATTATATGTGGACACCCTCCCTTTCAGGTCCAGTTATGACAGCATATTCTTATTTGTCCATCTCCAAACCCCTTTCTTCTGGGCCCTGCCCACCAGATTTTTGTTTCACTCTGACACTAAGTAAGCAAAGAACTTCAGAGTTTTTTTTAAAATTTTGTTTCAAGATTTATTTATTTTAGAGAGAGAGAGCGAGAGCAAGAGTGCATGAGCAGGGGGAGGGGCAGAGGGAGAGAAAGAGAAGCCTCAAGCCTCAAGAGAAAGTTTGATCCCAGGACCCTGAAATCATAACCTGAGCCGAAATCAGGAGACTGCTGCTCAACTGACTGAGCTCCTCAGGCGCCCCAAGTAAAGAACATTGTTAAACTTATCCCTACACATTTTGGGGTTAAGGATATAAAAATAAAATCTTTTGATTTTTAGCAACCTAATTAAAAGGTGGGCAAAATATATGAACAGATATCTTACCAAAGTAGATACACAGATGGCAAATAAGCATATGAAAAGATGCTCCATCCTTAAAGGTTCTACCTTTAATTGGGATGAAGATAGACTTGGAAATGGCAAGGTTCCTGAATGAATAATATTTTTTATTGATGTACCTTAAAGTATCTTTCACAAGGAGATTAACAGATCTAAAAGTAGATTGCTTGGGAATACATTAAGTAATGGCAGAATTGGTATCCTAACAACCCTGACTTTCTAATCTGTTTGTCCCATGTGCTGTGGCTTTTACTCCAGAAAACACAAGGATGAAGAAACAAAAGTTACCACTCTTTTGTTCAAATACAGAATAAGAAGTAATGTTTTTACAGATCCACAAAGATCTGCAGAAGAATGAACTATGTAAGCTTATGAAATCCTGCCCTTTAAACCAAAAGCCAGGGAGTTAAAAAAAAAAAAAAAAGCCAGGGAGTTGGTCAGAAAATAGAACATATATAGTATGCAGATATTAAGGTAGCTACCAAACTTACTGTACATGATTTTTTTGTCTACAGTGTTATCTATTGCCTTATATAAGACAAATATAAGAGTTTGTCTTTTTTGTGGATCTGAATTTATGTCTAAGAGAAGTTTATGTGTGTAAGTGACAGCAAATTTGCTCCCTGTGATGTAAGACATATTACATGGGTACAATTGTTAACATAATGATTGTGGTAGCAGAATGATAGAGTTAAGGGAAAAAAAAGGTCAGCTCATACAATAGAACATGAGAAATGAAACAATAGGTCAAGTAAATTGGCCATTTAGCCTTGTTAATATTTTTGTCAACAATGTTGTCAACAATAGAATCAATTAATTACTTAGGATGTCACCCTTACAAACTAGAGAATATACCCAAAATGACTTGCCTGTTTTTTTTTTTTCCCCTGTGGCTTAACATTCATAAATCTATCTAAATATTTTTGCCTATTTATTATTTAAACCTGTATCACACTTCTAATAAGTGAGGAAACTTGGTATAAACTGCTATTGCTTTTTAAAAAAATTCTCCAGAATTTACTTTCAGAATTTAAGTGCTCCCCTCATGTATCTTAAAAATTAATGCTGGGGGAGTGTGGATGGCTCAGTTGGTTTTCTGACCTCCATTTAGGTCATGATCTCAGGATCCTGGGTTGGAGCCCCCACGTTGGGCTCCATGCTCAGTGGGGTGCCTACTTGTCCCTCTTCCTCGATTTTTACCCTGCTTGTGCTCTCCAATAAATAAAATATTTAAAAGTAATTAATGCTAATTCGTTGTTCATATTGCCAGTAATATTTGTGATTTTAAGGTGTTTTAACTTTACCGTTTAAATTTTTTTCATTAAGAACTTATTTTTGGAGCAGCTTTAGGTTCATAGCAAAAATGAGGCAATAGTACAGAGATTTTTTTAAATATACCTCCGCCCCAGATATGTATAGCTTCCCTTATTATCAACACCCCCCCACACACCGTACAATTAATAAACCTGCACTGATACATCATTATCACCCAAAGTCCATAGTTTACATTAGGGTTTACTCTTGATGTTGTACATTCTATGAGTCTGGACATGTATCCATTATATTATCATGCAGAGTATTTTTGACTGCCCTAAAACACTTTCTTTGTCTATTTACCCTTCTCTCTTGCCTCCAACCCCTGGCAACCACTAATCTTTTTACTATCTGCCTTTTCCAGAATGCCATATAGTTGGAATTATACAGTGTGTAGCCTTTTCAGACTGGCCTCTTTTACTTAGTAATATGCATTTTCGGTTCCTTTATGCCTTTTCAGGAGTCAATAATGAAAAAAATTTTGCTTCATCACACAGAAATCCCCCCATCCCAGTTCCTTGAATATTTCTTTTCCTTGAATTATATTTTAAAGGTTGAGAGGATACATATTAATATAGATGAGTTAGCATGAAAACTAAAAATTATTTTAAAGTTTAAAATGAAGGAAGACAGTGGTTTAGTAGTTATTAGGCCAATCAGAACATTTAATTACGTCCCTGACCAAATACACTCTCTTGGGCACATTAAAGCTAAGAATTGGTATCAGCAAATAATATTATTTTAAATGTTAAAAAAATGTTAAATGCTTTTTATGATTTTTGTTAAGCCTTTATTGTTGATTAGGAAATCTTAATCATTATATATATAATGGTGTGTGTGTATACATATATATTGTACTATATATATATATATATATACACACCATTATATAATATATATTACATCATTAGATACAATATGTAATGATTATTTAAAAATTTTATATACATTTTCTTTTGAAATTATTTGGCCTAAAATATGTCATTGAATTTGCCATTAGCTATAAATATTCTACAACCATTGTAAATTCTCAGGAATCTTGTCACAGAAATCTTCCACGGGAGGCAACCAGCGGAATCCCTTTGTACCCATATTTTCTTCCTTTATTCCATTCTCCAACTGGGATGTATGTTCTACTTTGTCTTATGAGAACAAAGTGACAGTGAACAGTGAGCTGAATGGAGCCCAGAAACTTGCAAATGCTTTTGTGGAGCAAAGTTGTCACTTCTCCCAATGTTTATTAGATGCAGAAACAAATGATTTTGTTCAAAACAAACCTAGTCTTAACTAAACTAATGTACCTCAATTACATTTTCCTCTCAGGTGTATTCTTTACAAAATGCACATAAAAGTCCAGGAGCCCATTTTTTCAGTTACTCTAAAGTACGGGCCAGAAAGGCAAGTTCTGTTTTCAACACTACTGTTAATAGCCAGATATTTACTTTCATAGCTTTTCCCCGCCCCCCCACTTCTAAACTCATGAGATTAAAGTAGAAGAAGAAATGAAAACATCTGTGCTTTCATGTCTTTCATTTTCCAATTCAGAACCTCAGTGTCCCTAGAGATCTGCAGTCTTTTCTGGTGCAGCCATTCATTCCCACATGGGCCATCATTTATTAGCTTGATAAATCTGCCCCAGGCCTTCTTCGTGTCTTGATATACATGTCAGGAATATTCAGTCCCCTAGGAAGCTGTCTCAAACCTGTGTTGTACTGCTTTCCAGTCAGGAAACCACCAATTTCCTCTAGCTTTTCTCCTTATTGTTACATAAAGCATGAGATACTGTTGCCAATGCTTCTGAACAGCCAGACTCATCATTGTTGGTTATAACAGCATAACTATTCATTTCTAAAGAAAACAGTTTATTGCCATTTAATCATGCCATGCATGCTGCACTCCGCATGTATTTTTATTTCTCTTCCACCCAATTTATTCTTTTTGCTATATTCTTAATGATAGTTTGGATTCCCTAGACTCTTGAGATTTTTTTTCCTCGTGGATTCCCTTCTGAATTAGTTTTTTTCTGTCCCCTCTAAACATGCTTATCTTCTCTAATAAGCTGTAGCATAGAAAAGAGTATCTCAAGGTTTTCACTTTCATATCTAGCCAAGAAAATTTATATTTATATTGCACATGATTGGTGACCATTCAGACAGAAGTACAAACACAACAAATATATCCCAAGTCACTCCAAATAGTTCCCTTGGTGTCCTTACATCCTGGGATTTTCCCCAGCAAGCTGTTGAGTTCAAGAAAGCATTTCTTTTAATTCTTTCAGGCTGATTCCTTTGTCCTTTGCCTCTATATTTTGTTAATCTTCTAGGAAGTGGGGCACAATATTGGAATGAACCACCTTAATGTCAAATATAGCTTCTTTCAGTAAAAATGACACAAATACTCAACATATACTTGACAGAAATGTTTAAAATTATTTCTCTCCCATTTATTCATTCCTTTTGCTATGCCCACTTCTTCAACTTCTAGGCCCAATGGATGTTGAAGCTAAGGCATAAGGATAGGAGCTGGGAAAGTCAAGCATCATTTCAAACCTGGCTAATTTTAAGAATGAGTACAGAAGAAAAGTTAAGAAGATGCTATTTTTACTGGGGTGGGACTAATAGTGTGGTTGTGTTTTGTGAAGATACTGAGTTTTAAATTTTAATTCTTAGAATGTGGTATAGATCAATAAACATTAGCTGTTATCATGATGTTTATTATTATAGTAAATTACAAATGTAATTCTAGGGAAGAAAAAACGAAACTTAAATATGTACCTATTTATTTGAATACAGGTATCTTTTTTTATAGAAAATATCAATAGGTTGCATATACCATATTTAATAAGTACTATTTTTGTGTTTGTATGTGTTATGGGTAGGTAGTCTCAGGCTGGGTAAGTAATCACATTAATAATTTTAATAGCTTCCAACTGAAAAAAGAAATAAGAACAAATGTTCATTATTGGATACTCTGTGAAGCTAAGCGAATAACTGACTAATCTCTCTGTGATTTCTTGCAGATATCATGGAAATCAGGACAGTGGCAGTTGGAATAGTGGCAATCAAAGGGGTGGAAAGTGAATATTATCTTGCAATGAATAAGGAAGGAAAGCTCTATGCAAAGGTATTGATAATTGATAGTTTAGACTTAATTTTTTGAACTTACTTGTGTCAAAAACATCTTGCATTTTTTTTTTTGAGGGGAGAGAGAGAAAAGAGAGAAGAGGTAGGGGAGGGGCAAAGGAAGAGGAAAAGAGAGAGAATCCCAAGGAGGCTTTATACCCAGCGTGGAGCCCAATGAAGGCCAGATCTCACAACCCTGAGATCATGACCTGAGCTGAAACCTAGAGTCAGACACAACCAACTGAGCTACCCGGGTGCTCCAAAACATCTTGCCTTTCTGAAAAGTAAAGATGAAACTAATTTCTTTCAATTATATAATTTAATAATTTCATTAAAACACTTTATATTCAAGTATTGAGAAAAATGTTTTTCTGCAGGACCTTGGACAAATTGCTTAAACTCTCTGGGCTGGGGTGTCTTCATTTGCAAAATGAGCTGAATTAACCAGCCTCTCAGGATACTTCCAGCTCTGAGATTCCATGTGCATTTTAGATACTTGTAATCTAAAATTTCCTTCTGAGAGTATTACAGCTCTTTTTGTTGAAGTTCACACAATCTATACATTGCTGACATGAAAATTCTTGGGAAAAACATTCAGACATTTGTTTATCGACATCAATCTCACATTCATGGACTTTGAAATGTAAGCATTCATGTTATTCCAACTTTATTACAATGTGAAATATATAACAGTTCATTCCATCATAAAAAATATAATCGACTTTCCTTTGTATTCCCACAGCCCAGCATAACTGGCACAGGCTAATTACATAATAACATAGATTTAACTGAATGAACGACTGATTGAATGAATAGTTGGACGGATGAACAAATAAAATTAATTTTCTATCACCATTGCAAGCAGTGTAGTAGTAAACGAAGAAAAGTTGTGAAATATGTCCTTCAACTCAAGGAGGCAGATGCTCTGCTAATTATATCTTATCTCAGCAGTTAGGGAATGAGTGATGGGCATGGTAATATGAGAGCTGCTACTTAGGGTGAAATAGTTCCTAATACTAAAGAATAATAGCAGCAACTAACTGCCAAAAAGTTAGATATTTGAAAATATGTTGCATAACTAAATATGTATCATTTTATCCTTTTAAAAAAATTTAAGATATCTATTTTTTTTTTGCAAATATGCTAACCTATATTTAACAAAATGCATTAGGCCCACTCAAAAAAAAAGAAAAGGTCATATATGTTTTAATTTTACTAAATATTACTTGCTTCTTATTCTTTGAATCCCTCTAAAAATCATTTGGATAATGTTATTTGTTGTTTTAACAGAAAGAATGCAATGAAGATTGCAACTTCAAAGAATTAATTCTGGAAAACCATTACAACACATATGCATCAGCTAAATGGACACACAGCGGAGGAGAAATGTTTGTTGCTTTAAATCAAAAGGGGGTTCCTGTAAGGGGGAAAAAAACGAAGAAAGAACAAAAAACAGCCCACTTTCTTCCTATGGCAATAACATAATCATATATGGTATATAAGAAACCAGTTCCAGCAGGGAGATTTCTTTAAGTGGACTGTTTTCTTTCTTTTTCTCTTTTCTTTCCTTTCTTTTTTTTTTTTTTTTTTTTAAGTAACCAAGAAAGGCTGGAAAACTACTGAAAAACTGATCAAGCTGGACTTGTTGCGCATGTATGTTTATTTTAAGAGACTGCATTAAAGAAAGATTTGAAAAATATACACAAAAATCAGATTTAGTAACTAAAAGTTGTAAAAAATTGTAAAACTGGTTGTACAATCATGATGTTAGTAATAGTAATGTTTTTTCTTAAATTAATTTACCCTTAAGAGTATGTTAGATTTGATTATCTGATAATGATTATTTAAATATTCCTATCTGCTTATAAAATGGCTGCTATAATAATAATAATGCAGATGATGTTATATAAGATATGTCAGACATAAAGGCTGCTGGAATGATTTGTCAGATAATCAAGCCAATACTAACTATTGAAGATGGGCAGTATTTGAAAGGCTTTCTGGTGAAAAATTATAATCCATATAAATCTAATCAGAAAAGAGAATATTCTCAAAAATTCTATGGAGTGGAATCAAATAGGTAGTTTTACGAAAGTATTATATTAGAATATGCTTGTATCTATTAACAAGAAGAAAATTCTAATGCTGCTCAAACTGAAAGGGTATTGCTAAAAGGATGTTTTCAAAAATCTTGTATGTAAAATAGCAATAATGATAATACTGTACTTCATCTCACTTGCCACAAAATAACATCTTATAATCCCTAAAAGCAAAATTGAGAAATCTTTACATTTTTTTCAAGTAACATAATCTATCTTTTGTATAATTCATATTTGGGAATATGACTTTTAATAATGTTCTTCCCACAAATAATCATGCTTTTTCTCTGTGGTTACAGCATTAAACTCTATTTTAAGTTGTATTTGAACTTTATTGTTTTGTTATTTAAGTTTATGTTATTTATAAAAAAGAACCTTAATAAGCTGTATCTGTTTCATATGCTTTTAATTCTAGAGCAATAACAAAACCGTCTGGCTCAACGGCAGGTTCCCCCCTCCCCCTCATGACCAATATCAAGTCTAGTACACAGCATTTGGGCCAGCAAATCCTGGATGGCAGACAAAAATGACAGCCTGCAGCAATTTTTACAATAGATGTCTCACAGGGAACAATACAAAAATGCAAAATATGTTTTGCCACATACTGTCGTCAATTAAATTGGATCATATAAGTAAAATCACTGCAAATAAAAAAACTTAAAGGATTTTAAAGTTAGATTATATTTGAGAAAAAAGAATATATTTGAGTTCATGAATAGAAAAGTGCCATAGTTTTAAAATATCCATATTTAGAGTTAATAATTTTTCCTATGTCTAGAAATTTCTTCTATTCAAAATACTGCCATATTGAGAGTTAATTTCCTGTTAGATAGCAGGAACACAATACCCAAAATGGAATATATAGTCAGGGCTTTAAGGACCTGAATGTCATGAAGGCTTGAGGTCAGGCTACAGACAATAGTCTTATCAGAATGATAAATTCTACTTCATAATTCCTTAATTGGCAGATTTAGTAAAACTTTATGTGTTCACCAACAGGAAGTCAACATTTATCTAAATTAAACTATTGGAATGCTAATCATCGTGGTTTTAATTTCAAAATATTTGTCATCAAGTCCCTTTATTGTATATAAATATTATCAACTAACATATTTATAGGCTAAATAAAAAGGCTAAATCAACAGGAACAACAGATTCACTTGATCTTTTTGTGACTCACCTATACATCCAGGTGGCAAGAAGCTAGAAAGAATTGTTCTTCCTTAGATATACTTTGAGGACATGCTATGAAAGATATTCTGGACTGTTCTCTGATTCATGGACCTTGCTAGGCTAGGTTCCTGGATCAGGCTTCTGTGGCTGGAGTCTTGTGAAAATACTGAGGGCAGAGGAGAATCTATATTTCTCATATTTGTTTCCTTAGCACTTAGCAGAGTGTCTATCCATAATCAATATTTTTATGAATTTATTCAATGGTTGAATATTAAAGAAAATTCAGACAGACTAATCTTCATCTTTAAAAGTAAGGGCAAAACATGATGATATAGGATTTTGAACAGAAATAGTGTATATACATACAAGATATGAACTATGTTAGGACCAAATTGTCTATGGAGTTACAATCAAATCACACAGCAGTGCTGAATTAAGCAAACCAAATTTAGCAGGAAATTAAATCTAGTAGTGTATCTAGAAACACTTTGAACTCACTGTTTATCCTCCCCCTTTTAAAAAACGTATCATGCAAATTTTAGAAAATAAAATCTATACTAGTTACATACATTTAGAATTCTAGAATCTTAAAACTGAAGGGGCCTTAGTCCCTTGTATTTATCTGTAGACCAGGAAACTGAGATTGTGATACATCCAAAGTAGCTGGTTAGGTACAGAGATGTCAAAAAAGTCTAGATCACTTAGCATGCACTTCCTAACCTTAGATTATTAGGATTATTAGCTAATAATCTCCTTCTTTAAAAAATTTCTATTGAGAGGCACCCGGGTGTCTCAGTTGGTTAAGTATCTGACTTTTGATTTGGACTCAGGCCATGATCTCCGGGTTGGAGATGGAGCACCACGTCAGACCCCATGCTGGGTGTGGAGCCTTCTTAAGATTCTTTCCCTCTGCGCCCTTCCCAAACCGTGCTCTCTCTCTCTCTCTCTCTTTATATATATATATATATATTTTTTCCATTGAGATATGATCTTTCTGTTTGCATGCAAAGGCAACTTACATTTTGGCAGTTCACTTCATACACAATAAGTAGTCCATAATGTTATGATTTGACTCAAAAGGAGGAAAGAAACAGTGCAATTTCAAATCCTGTTTCCTGTTCTACTCTTTCATGTGCCCTTTTATTTACAAATGAGGAACAGTAAGCAAATATCCATATAAACAGAGTAACCTTTTCTAAAATGTTTTTTGAAAGAGAAAATTGGTTAAATGTATAGGTTTCCAACAAGAAGGAAGGCAAAAATTAAGTGAAAGAATATGAAATGTTAAAAAAAGAAGTAATAAAAAGACATTTTTAATTCAATTAGTGAACTAAAATATTTTTATATAAAAAAGCCATAGTATAAATCAGCCTTTGAATTGGCTATAAATCAACCTAATTGTAAAGGAGAAGGGATGCTGGAGCTAAATTCTTAGTTTCTATGTCTTAGAGTTTGCTCCTCTGGTACTCTAGAGTTGCAAAGAACATACAGATTGACTATAAGACACCGCAGCTGTAGTAAAAGTAATTCTATAACCACAAATGCACTAAATCAGTATCTCTCAAAATTCTCCACTGAAAGAACAATAATAGTAGAAGTAGAGTATGAGAAGCTAAGGAATATTACAATGGTGGCACATAAAATATCTTGAAAATCTTTTTTCTCTTAAAACTCATGTGATTTTTGCATTTTATTCTATAATACATTTGTTTGTTCTAATATAAAATTCACAGCAATAAGCAAAAGTGATATATCAGAAAGATGTACAAAGTTTATCATGCAGCTTCATTCACACCACTATCCTACTGCCATATACTTGGGCATGAATGACACAAGAGATCTGTACCTTTCATTATCCAACTTTACACACAGATGACACATGGCAAGGACAAGCATTATATGGTCTCATTCATTTGGGGAATATAAATAATAGTGAAAGGGAATAGAGGGGAAGGGAGAAGAAATGGGTAGGAAATATCAGAAAGGGAGACAGAACACGGAAGACTCCTAACTCTGGGAAATGAACTAGGGGTGGTGGAAGGGGAGGAGGGCAGGGGGTGGGAGTGACTGGTTGGTGGGCACTGAGGGTGGCACTTGACGGGATGAGCACTGGGTGTTATTCTGAATGTTGGTAAATTGAACACCAATAAAAACAAATTTATTATTAAAAAAATTTAAAAAAATAAAGAAAACCAAAACTGGGATGCCTGGGTGGCTCAGCCGTTGGACATCTGCCTTCAGCTCAGGGCATGATCCCAGAGTCTTGGGATCAAGTCCCACATCGGGCTCCCTGTATGGAGCCTGCTTCTCCCTCTGCCTGAGTCTCTGCCTCTCTCTCTCTGTCTCTCATGAATAAATAAATAAAATCTTAAAAAAAAAAAAAAAGAAAACCAAAACTTTATCTAAAGTTTGGTTTTAAAACAGCAAATATTTATTAGCTTATGGTTTATGAGGTCAGGAACCTGGACATGGTTTAGCTAGTTGTCACTAGTTAGAATCTCTCCTAAGGCTACAAACAAGGTGCTGGCCAGGGCTGTGGACGTCTATTATTTCAATGCTCAACTTAGAAACGAATCCACCTTTGGTCCTCACTGGTTGTTGGCTCAAAACATCACTTTCTCACCACATGAAACTTTCCATAGCACTACTTAAAACATTGCAGTTTGTTTCTCAGAGAGCAAGGAATCAGAGAGAATGCCCAAAATGGAAGCCACAATATTTTATAACCTAATCTTGAAAGTGATATCCCATTACTTCTGCCTATACAAGGTAAGGGAATTACACAAAGGCATAAATACCAAAAAGCAGGGATCATTGCAGGCCATCTTTAAGGCTGTATAACACAAATAATAAATAGGATGTTTTTAAGGTCACTACCATAAGACAGGATTCTTTAGGGCATACTAAAAGTAATTCATGGTTTTCATTGGTGAGCCATTCAGCAGAGAAAAATAGGTATATTCTCTGAGGCAACATTCTTGATACTTCCCTGTGGGATATTGTATGGCCCATTCTCATAAGAATGATTGAGAAAAGGTTGGAACCACAGTCTAGACTGCATATTAGCTTGAGTTGTGCCTCCTTAGAACTCCTAATATAGCTGGAAAACTAATAATATCACTTTGCCTCTATATAAAGGAAATGACCCAGCTTTCAGATTTAACCTGAAATCCCTTTAGTCCTCCCTTTCACTTCCCTACCTCATGAGAATATGGTCATATATACCAGTTGCAATTTCCTTGAGCCATAGAGTTTTATTCTAGATGGTAGAGGCAGTCTGTCATAAGTTGCACAAGACCCTGTGAGGAAAAGAAGACCTAAAAAGACTTAAAGAACTATTGATTTTAATGCTAGATGCATATTAATCACCTGGGAAAATTTTTTTGTTTAAGACAATGCGGCCTAGGGGATCCCTGGATGGCTCAGCGGTTTGGTGCCTGCCTTCGACCCAGGGCGTGGTCCTGGAGTCCCGGATTGAGTTCCACGTAGGGCTCCCTGTGTGGAGCCTGCTTCACCCTCTGCCTGTGTCTCTTGTCTCTGCCTCTCTCTCTCTCTCTCTCTCTCTCTCTGTGTTTGTCATAAATAAATAAATAAAATCTTAAAAAAAAAAATGACAATGCGGCCTAGGCCTCAGCCCAGGCCAATTGTATCAATATATCTGGGATGGGGCACAGGCAATGATATTTTTAAAGCTCCCCAAGAGATTCTAAAGTGCCTATGCATTTGAGAACCAATTAGTTAACCTCCATTTGGGGGTTGGGGGGTGGGAATGGGAATGGAAATCCCTCTAGGAACTAAACTTGGTTCTTTATCTTTGTTCCTTCCTTAAACACTCTGAAAAGCCTTATGCTGCTTTCCATCTAATTCCATATTTTCCAATATGTTTTCAAAGTCTGCAGTGCTTCTTGGGTCCCTGATTTTCCTAGATGTCTCTATATTTTTGCTATTCATGGTTGGAACTAAAGGAAAATGCAAACACTGGAAAGAGAGCTACGGTTGTTTTTGCATTCAGACAATTATGGAGCATAAAGTGCACAAAGGGAACCCCCACATGTGCCATAATCCTTCCTCAAACAGAGCAGCCACAGTGATTCTGTTAAGTTGTATCTCAGATCTTGCAATTCCTCTGTTCAAAGCTGCAATTATTTCTCATACTACTCAGGATAGAAATTAAAGTTTTTAGAGTGGCCTATGGAGTAGCGATGGAAAAGGTAAGAGATTAAAAGCTTAGGTGTTAAACTGGGTGTGGGCAAGACAACAGGGAAAAATAATAACAATCCAGAATTATGTACTCAAATTCCTTGGCAGATATTGAATTCTCAGTCATTTATTTATTTATTTATTTATTTATTTATTTATTTATTTATTCATTCATTCATTCATTCATTCATTTATTCATTCATTCATGAGAGACACAGAGAGAGAGAGAGAGAGAGAGAGAGAGAGGCACAGAGACACAGGCAGAGGGAGAAGCAGATTCCATGCAGGGAGCCTGACTTGGGACTTGATCCCGGATCTCCAGGATCACGCCCTGGACTGAAGGAGGTGCTAAACCGCTGAGCCACCCCAGCCGCCCTCTCAGTCTGTTTTAAAGAAACTTGAAATGGACACTGTTGGCAATGTTTAGTGGGCATGATAATTATTAGAATAATATTAATCATAGGAAAGTCCATAGCCCCACAGAAAACCTGATAAATGAATGCACATTGTTACATCTGAAGTAAAAAAAAAAAAAATTGAAGGTGTACATATATCAATTTAACAAAAGTTTTCTATTAATCAACCAATTCATTGATCTGACAGGCTAGATAGATGAGAAGACCTCTATTTTACTCTTCCGTATTTAACTATTGTTGGTTATTTCAATTGTTTCAAACTTTTCGCTAACATAAATATGAGTTTCTTGGTATATACTTTATATTTCTAATTATTTTCTTTTTCTAAGACTTTATTTTAGGGCAAGTGAGCAAGAGAGAGCATGCACATGCATGGGGTGGGGGGCGGCTGCTGTGGAGAGCAGAGGGAGAGGGAGAAACAGAATTTCCTCTGAGCAAGGGGCCCCCCTGATGTAAACTCAATCCCAAGACTCGGACTATGACCTGAGCAGAAGGCAGATGCTTAGCCGACTGAGCCACCTAGGGGCCCCCGGTTATTTTCTCAAGATGATTGCAGGAAATCAAATTATTAGACCAAAAAAAAAAAAATCCTTTAAAAACATAAATTGAAAAACTGATTTTCAGAAAGCTTTTTCCAAATATGTATTCCAACCAACAGTGCATGGGAGTAGATAAACATTCTAATATTTACACTCAAAATTTAGTCAGCCTTTATTCTTGTCTTTATTTCACAACACTCAGCCAGCTTCTACTTTTTCAACATCTTTAGATGTATCTCTTTCTTGGTCCTTCTACAACCTGATAATCTCATGTCTAGAGGTTAGCAATAGTTCCTTAATCATTCTTCTGTTTCATGATTTCCCAATCTCAGATACTACCTAATTCCTTAAACACTATTTTGACTATGTGACTTGGCACCTGAAAAATCCATATTGGTTCTTGATTGCCTATTGTATTTAAATTGCTTAAAAAATATCATCCAAAGCTGTCAAACAATTGGCTCCACCTTACCACTGTTTAACATAAACTTAATAGTTTCCTTAGTCCACTGTGTTTGTCCCATTGTCTGTCTCCTTACCAACCCATAACTTTAATAAGGAAAATGATCTTACCTGTTGTGTATCCCAAGCACCTCTGAAAGTATCTAGCACAGAGTAAGCGCTCAGTAAATGGTCACTAAATAAGCAGTTAAACCAATTCCAATTTAGTGACAGAATAATGAGCATACCTCAATACAAAGCATGATTCCAATATTTAAGCAGGATACAAATGTAGTTGTTAAAAATGCATAGAAACATACCACCTTGTTTTGTTCAAACCAGTGACTAAATCTCTCAGAAGCATTCAAATTCTTGTTATTCACTTCACCTTAGCATGGCTTTTTCATGTCACTCAATTACATTAATGCAATGAGAATTCACTTTTTTTTTTTTCATGCTATCCAGCACCTCTGACCATTACCACTAATCAATAAACCAACATATCTGGGGGAGGCATTTGCCAGTCACCCTGTGACAGACCATAGAAGATTATCCTAAAAACTAAGTTAGCAATTAGAAAGTTATTTGGTAAGCATGGCATCAAAGCAAAGGGAGGTAAAATGATTTTGAAAAATATATTACTGAAATTATTATAAAATCTAATTTACAATGGTCAGTGTGGATAGTTCTGTAAAAACAATACAGGCTTCTGGTTCTTTAGGCTACATTTATTTTGTGCCACGTATTTTTTATCACACTTTTGTTCATATAGTCTTTCTCCACATAGTGTAAAATACAACCAAAGACAATACAATAATACAACTTATTAAATTACTAACACATTGGAAGTTTATATCTCTGGTCATCTTATTAGTGTCTTGGGTTTTCCTCTCTCTTTAGCCATGTAAATTTCTTGGTTTTCTTTCAATATTTTATTAATGAAAAGCACAATGTCAAGATTTTACTGGCTTAATTCTCAGAAAGTTACTTTATTTCCAAGTTTTAAGGATTCTTTGTTAATCGTCCCTAGACATTGCTGGCAGTGAAGATGTAGCAAATTGACAGAGATATACAAATTAAAGTTCAAGTAGCTAACCCATTGGGCTATTACTATTTTTGGAACATGTCCTTTGCTAAATATCAACTAGTACTTGTGCATGGAGTGACTAGTTTCTAGTATACTAACAATTTTTCTTTTCTATCTCCCCCAGCACTAAGTACAATGATGTACACATAGGTACTTGAAAGTTACATGTTAACTGAATATAAGGATTTTTTATTACATGTAGTTTAAATTAAGTCCATAAAAATCATGAAGTATTTTCATATTTTAACTTTAAAGTTTAGATAAAGAAAAGAAACTGGGTTTAAAAACTAGGAGAGAAGTATAAAGTAGTTTTTCAAAAACGATCTTTATCTGAGTTTAAAAGGTTATATGGTGGTGTACCACAGTAAGAGAAATGAACACTAAAACTTTAGTCTGGTAAATAATCTAATAACACACTGGTTAAGGGGAGCTAGCTTGTAAATCTTGAGTCATTCCAGATACTGAAATTCTATAACTGCTTACATTCCAGTCCTAAAAAGGGAGATATGCCATTTGGTTTGGAAGGCAAATTTTAACTATCTGCTGTCTATTTCATTAAAAACAAAAACAGAACATTTTTTTTAGTTTAAAATTTTGGAGAAGTTAAGCCCACATGACAATAAACATCTCAAATGTGAAGGAAAAGTTATGGTTTAAATATGTTTTGGATTAGAAGAAGCAATTCTGAGACAGCATTACACATGGAGCATAGGTTATTTTATTTCTTGAAAATCATATATATGCACACATGTTTATATATACACTCATGTTTTACCCCAGTTCTGCCCCTGACCTGCCTTAGCATTCCTCCAGCACACAGATTAACATATTTATACACACAAGATACACACATAAGTTACACACGCACACACACACACACACTCACGTGCACACAACTATAGAGGAGGAAGAGTTCTAAAATCATAAATCTAAGCCACTAGTCTCTATTGCTAATTCCACCTCAATAGTCAACAACCACTTGGGAAGATTATTCAGCATCTAAAAATAGAAGTAATAGAGTAATAAAATGTTAGAAGAGGGGAATACGAAACAATCTAATGTAATCATGTCAGTTTTTTCAGGTGGAAACATAATGCCCAGACAGGTTATATAAAACATAAAGGAATTTAAGTCTTTTATGTGCAAATTAAATATGTCAGAGCTGAAGAAACATTAGTAACTGCAGAAAAGTTTCCAAATCAAAACATACTTATGGCCTAGTAAATAAATTATCAGAGTCTTATGTCTAGGGTAGTCTCCATAGTGATTCCTGAGTCCAGCTTGAGTATAAGCAACACAGAAGCTGTTAAACTGCAAGCAGGATATGGTAGGTCTCAAATGCCATGGTGAAAGCCCCTTCACAGTGATTTCCTGTAGGGCAGTGTCCCTCAGGCATTTTTGTCTCAGGGCTCTTTTATATTCTTAAAAATATAAGAATTATGGATTTTGTATCTACTAGTATTTCCTATAATAGAAATTAAAGCTGAGAAATCTCGAACATTAGTTCATTAAAAATAAGAATAATAAACACATTTCATGTTAAAATAAATAGCATCTTTTTGGAAAAGATAACTATTTTCTTTTTTAAAACTTTTATTTAAATTCTAGTTAGTTAATATAATTTGATATTAGTGCCAGGTACACAATATAGAGATTCAGCACTTCCACACATCACTTTTGCTTATCACAAGTGCCCTCCTGAATCCCCACCACCCGTTTAACCCATTCCCTGACCCACCTCTCCTCTGGGAACCATCAGTTTGTTCTCTATAGTTAAGAGTCTGTTTTTTTTTGTTTGCTTCTTTTTTTCACCCTTTGCTTGTTTGTTTTGTTTCTTAAATTCCATATATGAATGAAATTTTATGGTATTTGTCTTTCTCTGACTGACTTATTTCACTTAGCATTATACTCTCTAGCTCCACCTGTCATTGTGTATGATTTTAAAAAATATAATATGACAGTCTTTGAAAAATATTGGTTCAGTGAGTTATGCAGGTCTTCTAAATGTTACACATTTCTTTATATGATATGAAAATTACATTTGTTAATATCACCACTGACTTATTATGCAGTCTCTAAGCATTGAAAAACTGATTACTACACTATTCTTTAACTGAATACCTGTAGCAGAGATTCTTAGCTATCTTTCAAAATGTGTGGCTTCCCCTTCCATAGTACAGAGTTGTCACTATGTAGCAGCTTCCCAATAAGAATTTTTATTTTCCAGCCCTCCTTACACTTTAATATAGGCATGGCTTATTCTCACTGGAGTGATGTGGGTAACTACTGAGCCAAGACTTTTTAAAACTGATGTATACTTGACATAATTTGTTAATTTCAAGTATACAATATTATGATTTGATATATGAATATATTGTAAAATGACCACAATAAGTCCACAATAAGTCCACAATAAGTCCACAATAAGTCCAAAAGTCCACAATATATCCATCACCATATATAGTTACACAATTTTTTTTCTTATGATGAGAACTTTCAAGATCCACTCTCCTACTTACTTTCAAATATGTAAAACAGTATTATTAACTAAATCACTATGCTTCACATTACATTCCTATGAAGTATTTATTTTATACTTGGAAATTTATAACTTTTGCCAAGACTTTTAAGATTCTGTGCCTAGTTCTCACATATTCTCCTGGTGTAGATTAATTCTAATGACTGCAGTTCTATAGGCTGGTGACCCCAGAAGGTGAAAATAGCCTCGATCTCTGAAACACTATGTGGAGGAGAAGTACTCATTGACTCCTAGCTAATATAAAAACTCAACAAGATAGCCTTAAAGGTAGGCTAGGGCCCTAGAAAAATTTAAGAGCCTCAAAGTTCAAATAAACACATAGATTTCCTAATAGTCACAATCTAAGTAGAAATTTACAGAAAAAACTACTTTGTAAAAAACAAAATAAAACAAACCCAAACCCTCTTTAAGCAATTCTTGACTTTTTGAAATGGTACAACTACACTTTTAATTCCCCTGCCAAAAACACTGGTGCATAGCAGACCTGTGCTTCCTAGTGGAGGCCCAGTTACTTTCAGAGGATTAGAAATTCCAACACTTTGCTGTCAGTATACTTCTGGATTATTTTGACCCCAGAATGTGGGTTTCCAATTCCCCAAACCATTGCTATTTCTAGAGGAATCTATAGAAAAAATTTGGAAACAAATGAATTTTCTCCCTTAGTCTTCTGCTCTTTTTCTGGCCCATCTACTCACGTCTCTCCCTCTTTCCTTCTCATGTACTAAAATTTGATCCCAGGAAAGGATCTAAAAGCTCATTCACATTAGTCATGAATGAAGGATTAAGGCTATGACAACTTTGTAAGCTACATCTCTTATCCTATGATGACAATTTTAAGCCTTAATGTATTTATAAGCTTATAAAATTAACTGAATGAGAGGAAGTATGTGAGGTTGCTGGGTTTAGACTAAGGCCAGAATTTCTTGTATATGAATTCATTTTCCACTATTTATCAGTTATGTGATCTTGGGTAAGTTATTACTTAATTTTTTATGCTTCAGTTTTCCTACTTTATAAAGGATAAAAGAAGTGAACTGCCACATAAGAACATTACTGTTAAGGCTCTAAAAAGTTAACACACATTATCAAGTACATACTTCAAATTGAAGATTTATAGAAATCCAAGATAAATTATTAAATTTTAATTTTTAGCTGTATATGAAAGGAAATGAGGAAATGGATTAGAGGAAAATCTCTAATCTGCCCTCCCAGACTTAGAAGATGTCATCCAGAGAAAAAATCTAGTCATGTTTTAGAGTCAAATATAGAAAGTATTTTTAAAATATTTAGGAGTAAATAAAATATACGATACATTTTATCAAGATTTCCTATTATTAAAATCAAGTGTGTTTGAAGCAAATACAATATTTATGTTTCTGTCAAATGAAAATGATCATTAGAAATACAGTATAAAAGCTCTTTCAAGCATTGTAATTCACCATCTAGAATCTTCATACTAGATTGCAATAAATGGATACTGAAATAACTTCTGAAAATACAAGGATTATCATGAAGCAACATATAAATAGGGGATGCTTGGAATAAACATTATTGAAATAAAAGCTCTTAAGCAGTATTTCCTAGAAAAGAAAAAACTTTCTTGACTGTCTTTAGAGTAACTTAACTATATTTTCTTGATGGTCAAAAATACTACTAAAAAAAATTGATCAATATCTATTGATTATTTTAAATTATTGAATGTTAATTATTGTTAAATTTTGAAATATAAAATGGTTTATGTATTTTATTTATGTAAAGAACATAAAAGCAATATTATATATTATAGACAGAGTGGTATCCACAAATTTCATTATAGTCATTACCTTTGGAGAGGGGGACCAGATTTAGAAATGGTACCAAAAAAACCTGTAAATAAAGGATGTTTATAGGCACATTATCAACAATAGCCAACCTATGGAGAGAGCCTAAATGTCCATTGATTGATGAATGGATAAAGAAAATCTGGAGCATATAATACAATGGAATATTACTCAGCCATCATAAAGAATGAAATCTTGCTATTTGCAATGACATGGATAGAGCTAGAGTGTATTATGCCAAATGAAATAAGTCAGTCCAAGAAAGACAAATACCATATGATCTCATTTATATGTGGAATTTAAGAAAGAAACTGGATGAACATATGGGAAAGAGGGAAAAAAAGAAAGGAGAAAGGAAAACAAACCACAAGAGACTCTTAATGATAGAGAACAAACAGGTGTGTGGGGAATGGGCTAGTTGGGGGATGGGTATTAAAGAGGGCATTTGTTGTAATGAGCACTGGGTATTATATGTAAGTGATGAATCACTGAATTCTAGTCCAGAAACAAGTATTGCTCTGTATGTTAACTAAAACTTAAATAAATTTTAAAAATGGGGGGAAAAAAGAGAAAAGCACAAGTTGCACTGAAATGAGATGATTGGTTGGGAAAGCAACTTTTACTTTGAGTAAAAGTCACTTTTACCTCTATACTCCAGGAGCATCTGGTAGCCTGGTAACCGGAAAGGGCTAAGACACAATGTAAAAAATTGTGGTCTTTCCTAGGAACTTGATTTTTGCCTTTCAGCTTAACTTCCAGGGCACTTTCAGGATTTACTCCATAACAGAAAACTGTTCTTGGTTTATACAACATTTGCCAAATGAACAAATTTTGGTGGTCGTTTTCTTATTTTTTTTAATTGATCCCTACATATGTTCAGTTTTTATGCTGCAGCAATTAGTCTGTTATAGCATATCATGTGAAAGCCTTTCTCTGGATTTTATTTCCTCAGGATTAGGAGAATACTCTCCAATGGTAGAATGAAACTTTTTGGTTAAATGTCTGAAACAGACATACTACTTTCTGTCTCATTTGAAATATTTGGCTAAGACCTTTACTAGGTCTGCAATGGAGCTTAAGGAAATGCAAGATTATAATAAAATTTATCATTAAGAAAAAACCTATGAAAATTGTCATTCATAAAGACATATTCCAGTGATATTTTCCAATTTTAAAGATAATTTTTAAAATCTTGGAAAAGTAAAACAAAATTCCCTAAATTAACTGTAAAGAAAGAATAAAATAGTTGGCTTTAGACTTCTCTACTACACTAATTAATAGAAAATAATGAAGCAACATAATACAGTTTTAAGGGAAAATGTTGAAGATTTCATATTTAAATTATAAAATAAAGTTGATATTTAAATAAAATATTTAACCTACACCAATCTGACTTCCCCACAAATAAAAGTTATAAATTATTGAAAATATTTTTAAAAAACACAACCATTTGGAGGTACCAGAGAATGACCAACAGCAGTTAGAAATTGGAGGGGAATTGAGCCTTGTAAAAGGCAACCTCTAGTGGATGCAATTTGTGTTCATGAAGTTGCAGGTTTTTGGCTGATGATACTACTTAGTTGTCATAGCATGTAAGTGGATGGAATTCAAACATAAAGTGGAAATATTTTTGGTTTAAGGAGCTGATGTTTGGGACTGCCAGATGGCTGAAAAATAAGGAAGTTATAGAAATCCTGGAAAGAAAGAGGATGCAGTGGGGGAAATCCAGAATCTGAATATTATAAACTCTTTATAAATTCTTGGCTGGTGTCCGAATTACTCATGAATAGGGTGGGAAGAGGGAGATCTACAGGGATAGGTAGAAAGGAATAGCTGGGTGGCTAAAAGTTCTAAGTGGAGATTTTAGTGGCTGACCATCACAGAACACATAACATTTGGACTTTGAATACAGCTAAAGTAAATAACTTGAACAAAATTTAATGTTGTTTACTGGAAGTTAACAGAATTCAGAATATCCTCAAAGTATCATTCAACTTCCCAAGATTACATAAAAAGTTATAGGACATGAATAGAAACAAGAAATTGTGTTTCACAGTCAAGAGAAAGATAGTCATAGAAATCAATCTCATAGTTATCCAAATGTTGGTATTACCAGACAAGAACTCTAAAGCAACTATTTTAAATATGTTGAGGACTCAAAAGAAAATATGGTCATAACTAAAGAAGAGAATCTCAGAATAGAAATGGAAACTACTGAAAAAAGAACCAAATGGGAATTCTTTTTTTTTTAAATTTTTATTTATTTATGATAGTCACACAGAGAGAGAGAGAGAGAGGCAGAGACATAGGCAGAGGGAGAAGCAGGCTCCATGCACCGAGAGCCCGACGTGGGATTCGATCCCGGGTCTCCAGGATCGTGCCCTGGGCCAAAGGCAGGCGCTAAACCGCTGCGCCACCCAGGGATCCCCCAAATGGGAATTCTTAACTGAAAAGTACAATATATAAAGTGAAATATTCATTTATTGGATTAAGAATAGATCAGAGACCACAGGAGAAAAAGTCAGTGAACTTAAAATGAAATAGTTAGAAATTATGAAATCTATAAAACAGATAAAAGAAATTGAAAAAAAAAAAGACAAAGTCTCAGTGAATTGTGGACAAGATTAAGTACTATAATACATGCTAAACTCAAGTCCCAGAGGAGAATAATAGAACAGAATCCATTTGAAAAATAATGGCAAAAAAATCCCCAAATTTGGTGAAAAACATCAAACCACAAGTTTACAAGTTTAAGAAACTTAATGAGCCCAAGTAGGATGAACACAAAGAAAAGTATGTCAGCACATCATGGACAGATTTCTGAACACCAAGAACAAAGAGAAAAATCTTGACAGTAACTAGAAGAAAAAAAGCATATTGAATAAAGTAGGAATCAACAAACTACAGCCTGCAGGTCCTGTCCAGCCCATGGCTTATCTTTCATGTCATTTAGAATCTAAGAAGGGTTTTTATACTCTTAAAGAGTTGTAAAGAAAATTATTATGTAAAAAAAAAAAAGAAAATTATTATGTGACAGAAACGATATGTATCCAATAAAACCTAAAATATTTACTATTTGGCCCTTTACAGGAAAAGTTTCTGACCCTAGACATGGTGAAATAATGTCTGATGTTTCATTAGAAATAATAGAAACTGGAACACAATGGAACAATATCTTGCTAAGAGGCAAAAGAAAAATGAACCAGAATTCTATACCTAGCAAAAGTATCCTGTAAAAAATAGAGGCAAAATGAATACTTTTTTTAGATAAATAAACAAGGAAATTAATTGCTAGCAGAATTGAACTATGAGAATTGCCAAAAGGCAGTTTCTCAGGCTTAAGGGAAATAATATCACAAGGAACTGAAATTTATAGCAAGGAATGAAGTGCCAGGAATGATAAATATATGAATAAATATAGAGAAGTATTTTAAGTGTTATCTTAATCTTTTAAAGGTGCATAATATTCCATGTTGGGCTCCATGCGTGGAGCATGCTTCTCCCTCTGCCTATGTCTTGGTCTCTCTCTTTCTCTCTGTGTCTCTCATGAATAAATAAACAAAATCTTTAAAATAAATAAATAAATAAATAAATAAATAAATAAATAAAAACACAATATTGCTTCTACTTCTAGCTATTATACAGTAACAAGGACTGGATTTACTCTTCTTTCTTAAACAACTAAAAATTTTTTTTAAAGATTTTATTTACTTATTCATGAGGACACAGGCAGAGGGAGAAGCAGGCTCCATGCAGGGAGCCCGATGTGGGACTTGGTCCCAGATCCCAGGATCACGCCCTGAGCCAAAGGCAGATGCTCAACCTCTGAGCCACCCAACAACTAAACAATTTGACAAAATATATGAAACAATGGTTTCCATGTGTTAGACAATAGGCAGCAGAGGTCAGCAATCCCCAAGGAAAGAGAAACAAATGTAGGAGCCCTTCAATTGTCTCTTCTGCACAGTGCAAGGAGTGGGAATCCAAACAGAATCCACTAGTCTCACTGAGCCAAAAAAGGAAAATTTAGCATTCAGGAAGGCAAAGGCAAGCTACAGTTCATAGGTCAGCATAATGTGGAGGAGACAGATGCACACAGAGAGCATTCTAAAGATTTTCAGAGGGTTATCCTTGAATCTTTGCCTGAGGTTGGTAAAGAGCCACCCAAAGGAAGGAGCAGCTTGGAGCTCACACAAAGCTCATTTTCTAGATAGTCAGATGGGAAACCTTCTATACACAGAGCAAGAAGTAGAATACTGTGAAGGGTATTGACTCAGCAGGGGAAACTAATTAGGCCTAGACAAAAGACTTCACTGGTTCTACCTAATGAAGCTTGAAAGTAAGGCTCAAATGCATCAAAATATTTCTAAGTAACTGAATTATATATCAGAAAAAAACCTCAAAAACATTTAAAGGAATAAAATAATTCATACAAAACAACTAAGTTCATTTAAGAAGGAACTGATAATTGAATAGTCCTACTAGAGAAACTGAATTTGTTGTCAAGAAATTTCCCACAGAAAAAATTCTAGGCTTTGATGGTTTCATTGATGAATCCTACCAAATATGGGAAGCAGAATAAATACCAACTTTATACTAACTCTTTTAGGAAAGAGGAGGGAACAAAATCCTTATTACTAAAACGAGACAGATTAGTATAGGAAAAGAAAACAAAATTTTAGCAAATTAAATCTAGTAGTACATGAAGAAGTTAATACACAATGGCCAAATGGGATTTATCCCAGAGATGCAGGGTTCAGTTAACATTTGAAAATCAATCCCTGTAATTTACTATATTAAAAGACTAAAAACGGAAAAAAATAGTTTAATTTCAACAGATGCTAAAAAGCATTTGTCAAGATCCTACATCTATCCATAAATTAAAAAAACAAAAACAGAAAACAAAACAAACAAAAACAAAACAAACCTCTCAGCAAACTGAGAATGAAACTACCTCAACCTGACAAAAGGCATCTATAAAAACTGGCAGTCAAAATCAATTTAAAGGCAAATAACCTAACATTTCCTCTCTCAGGGCAGGAATGAGGCAAGGATGTCCATTCTCACTGCTTTTAGTTAACGTTTTCCTAGGGTCCTAGTCGTAGGCACATAAAATAAACAAAGGCATATAGATTGGAAACAAAGAAGTTAAATGCTCTTTATTCTCAGATGGCATGATTTTCCATGCAGAAAATCCTAAGAAATCTATAAAAAGGTTACTAGAATTAACAAGACTGTAGGATACAAGATCAATATAAAAATATAACAGGCAAGTGGGAGGATGAAGTTAAGCACACACCACTTTTATAATGAAAAGCTAAAATTTAAAGCAATATTCAAACTATTGTTAACAACGACTTACAAATCAAATGTTATTTTGAGACCCTCTCCAAAGAATTAATCATTGGAAAATCATAATAAACCATTAATATAATATATTTTATTTTGGCTACTTCATCCTGCAGTTGACAATAAATGTACTTACCAGCTGTGATACGTGCCTGACTTCTTTCAATCCTATCCTTTATAGATGTTGAAGGTGCTTTCTTAGTACCATGTATGGTTGTTGTGGAGAGCTCTTTTAGTTTCCAGTAGGTCCAAAAGCCTTTTTGAGGTTTTAAACCTGTTAATATAAAATGTGTATTTATTTAGTCATGGAAATTAGCACTTGAAAATATCTTTAATTTATAAAAGCATTTTTATGAGTATTACATGTTTCGGCCTCACAAGAACCCTGTGGAAATTGTCAGTCTCAAGTTTTATATGAGGGAAATTCTTTAAGAAGTATTAATGTCCATAAACCAGTGAATTAGAAAAGAGGCAAAACTTGGTATCATCTTCTGACTCATAGACATAATCCAAGTTCATTGATGGGCAAAGGAGGAAATTAATTATTGCAAAAATTTGGAAAGGACCTATACATCCAATAAGAATACATCCATACCTTGGATCATGAAGTATCCACTAAAAGTTATAAATATTTAACATAGAAAGGCATTTATAATATGTTTTTTGGGAAGAACAATTTTACCTCTTGTGTATGTGTGGCTGTAGCTTAAATGTTAACATGATCACTTCTGAGTATAGGTGACTATCATTATTCTTCCCTTATTTTTTTAAGTAATATTTATGAATCAGTTGTAGTAACCAAAAAGTAACAAAAATAAATTTAAAAATTTTTTAAAATTTAAATTCTATTTAGTTAACAAATACTGTATTATCAGTTTCAGGAGGTAGAATTTAGTGATTCATCAGTTGCATATAACACCCAGTGCTCATTGCCCTCCTTAATGTCCATTACCCAGTTACCCAATCCCCCAGCAACCTTCAGTTTGTTTCCTACAATTAAGTCTCTTATGGCTTGCCTCCCTCTCTGTTTTTATCTTATTTTATTTTTCCTTCCTTTCCCCTATGTTCATCTGTTTTGTTTCTTAAATTCCACACATGATTGAAATCATATGGTATTTGTCTTTCTCTGACTTATTTCACTTAGCATAATACCATCTAGTTCCATCCACATTATTACAAATGGCAAGATTTCATTTTTTTGATGGCTAATATTCCATATACATATTATGTCTTCTTTATCCATTCATCTGTCAATGGACATCTGGGCTCTTTCCATATTTTTGGAATTGTGAACATTGCTGCTATAAACATTGGGGTGTGCCCCTTAGAATCACTGTTTATGTCCTTTGGATAAATACCTAACAGTGCAATTAATGGGTAAGAGGGTAGCTCTATTTTTAACTTTTTGAGGAACCTCAAAAAGGAACCTCAATATTCTTTTCCAGAGTGGCTGCACCAGTTTGCATTCCCACCAACAGTGTAAGAGGGTTCCCCTTTCTCCACATTCTCACCTATATTTGTTGCTTCCTGAGTTGTTAATTTGAGCCATTCTGACTAGTATGAGGCAGTAGCTCATTGTGGTTTTGATTTGTATTTCTCTGATGATGAGTGATGTTGAACATTTTTTCATGTGTCTGTTGGCCATCTGGATGTCTTCTTTGGAGAAATGTCTGTTCATGCCTTCTGCCCATTTCTTGACTGGATTTTTTGTTTTTTGGGTGTTGAGTTTGATAAGTTCTTTATAGATCTTGGATACTAGCCATTTATCAGATAAGTCATTTGCAAATGTCTTCTCCCATTCCATAGGTTGCCTTTTAGTATTGTTGACAATTTCACAAAAATAAATTTTAAAAGTTCTACTTTTGTTCCAAAAGCTGTGTATGATTGAATAATTTATTTAATCACACCAAACATGTATAGCCCCAGCAATAAAGATGAGGACAATATATATTCCTTTGTATACTTCATATGGTTGTTCCGAGAGTTAATGTTAAAGTGTTCAATAAATGAAAAATATGAGCTACTCTTATTATTATTATCAATAATACTATATATTGATATACTCCAAAATATAACCAATATTTTTTTTAGTAGTGAATGTTCAATGAGGATTACTTGCTGTATATATTCAGCTGTCAATTAGAATTTTCTCAATGGTTTTAGATTGGGCTATCACTTATTTCACATAAGTTGCCACTAGATAAAACGTGCAGAAGACTTCAGTTTAATTCACTTGAATGTTTTCTTGGTAGATTGTCTGTTTTAAAATATAGTGTATTAACAGGAAATATGAGAGATAGTAAGGCTAAAAGATCAGGAAATGACTGGCATTAAAAAGGTAGTTTATTACTCACAGTTCTCAAGAGAAGGGGACACACCATGGCAAAGTTGACCACACATGGAAACACTGGGGTCAGTCAGAACACAGGGGAAGAAGGAGAAACTGTGAAAAAGAGGCTCTATTGAAGCTTCTGAGGAAGGAAGGGACAAGGCAGGGTAAACTGGCTCAGAATGGACTAACCTGAATAATTTTATCAGGTTCTGTGGCATAGGGCCTGTCCCTGGTTGTTTGGTACCTGGTTCTGGAATGATGCAGATAAGGGGATAGGGATCCACAATACGAGAACCCAATAAATAAGGTGTTGTAATGTGGCCTCTGAATTGGTTTTATTTGAAAATTATGTTTTAAAAAGCATGTTTATGGGTGAGTTGTTTAATATCTCTAGGATATGGCTAACTATGGCAGTGCAGTCCATTCAGGGAAAGCAAGGCCCTGTATGTCAAGGTATCAGAACATCAGAAATGGTTAATACAGTCTAATGTTGAATAATCATTCCATTTCTGGGCCAAAACTTACTTGGTCCTTATAATAAATAAAAATAACATTCAACAAGCACTTGAAGGCTTACTATGTACTAAACTATGTGTTTGACACAAGGGACTCAAAATTCAATCCAACTTAACCCTTGATTGACAGACGCCTAGATTGTTTCCATATCGTGGCTCTTGTAAATAAGGCTACAATGAACATGAGAGTACAGATATCTCTTTGATATGTTTTTATTTCTTTTGGATATATACCCAGAAATGGGATTGCTGGGTTACATGGTAGTTCTATTTAAATTTTTTAGGAATCTCCATATCATTTTCCAAAGTAACAGCACCAACTTACATTCTCACCAACAGTGCACAAGGGTTCCCTATTCTCTACATCCTTGCCAAGACTTAATTCTTGTCTTTTTGGTAATGGGCATTCTGACTGGTATGAGATGAAATCTCATTGTGGTTTTGATTTGCATTTCCCTGATGATTAGTGATGTTGAGCATCTTTTCATGTATCTATTGGCCATCTATATGTCTTCTTTGGAAAAGTGTCTGCTCAGTTCCTCTATTCATTTTTTAATTAGATTTTGTTTTTCTTCTAGTGAGCTGTATGAGTTCTTTATATATTTTGTATATTAGCCATTTGTCAAAATATGATTTTCAAATATATTCCATGAGTTGCCTTTTAATCATGTTGATGGTTGATGGTTTCACTATGCATAAGATTTTTAGTTTGATGCAGTCCCACTTACCAATTTCTGCTTTTGTTGCTTATGCTTCTGGTATCATATCCAAAAAATTGTTTACAAAATGTCAAGGACTTTTCCTCTATATTTTCTTAAAGTTTTATAGTTTGTTTTTTATTTTTAAGTCTTTAATCCTCTTTGAGTTCATTTTTGTGAGTGGTATAAAAAGTACAATTTCATTCTTCTATATGTGGTTTTGCAGTATAACCATTTATGGAAAAGAGTATTGAATATTAGTAGATTGTATTTGTGATGGTTTATTTCTGGATTCTGGATTCTATTCCATGGGTCTATGTCTATTTTTATGTCAGCACCATATCATTTTGGTTACTGGAGCTTTGTAGCATACTTTGAAATCAGCAAGTATGATGCTTTCAGCTTTGATCTTTCTCTGTATTGCTTTGGCTATCCAGGGTTTTGTAATTCCATACAATCCATTAAAGATTGTTTTTTCTATTTCTGTGAAAAATGCCATTGGAATTTTGATACGAACTACACTGAATCTATAAATGGCTTTGTGAAGTATGAGCATTTTAACAAAATTAATTCTTCTAATCCACGAACACAGGATATCCTTCCATTTATTTGTGTCTTCTTCAATTTCTTTCATCAAAATTTTGTAGTTTTCAGTATACAGATCTTTCATCTCCTTGGCTAAATTTATTCCTAAGTACTTTATTCTTACTAATGCTATTGTGAATGGGATTATTAGTTTTTCAGATATTTTGTTGTTAGTATAGAGAAATGCGACTATTTTTGTATAGTGATTTGTATCCTGCAACATTGCTGAATTCACTGATTAATTCTAATGTTTTTTTTTTGGTGGAGTCTTGAGGATTTTCTATAAACTGAATATGAATAGCACAATAAAGTCAAATGAATTTTTTGATTTCCCAATGCATATAAAAGTTATGTTCACACTATGCTGTAGTCTATTAAATGTGCTATATAGCATTGTGTCTAATTTAATATACATACTTTAAAAACTTTATTACTAAAAAAATGCTATTACCTGAGTTTTCAGTGAGTTGTAATCACTAATCACAGATCACCATGACAAATATAATTACGAGAAAGTTTGAAATATTGTGAGAATTACCAATTTCTCTCAGAGACATGAAGTAAGCAAATGCTGTTGGGAAAATGGCACTGATAGATTTGCTTGATGCAGGGTTACCAAAACCCCTACAATTTGTAAAAACTGCAGCATCTGTGAAGCACAATAAAATGAGGTATGCCTGTATAAGAGTGTATCATCTACAAAGAAAGGCAATTTTACTCCTACCTTTTCCTTTTGGATGCACTTTACTTATTTTTTTTTCTTTTCTGATTGCTATGGCTAGGATTTCCAATACTATGTTAAATAGGAATGGTAGGAATGGGAACCTTTGTCTTGTTCCTGATCTTAGAGGAAAAGCTTTTGCACTGAATATGTTAGCTGTGGGCTTGTAATAGATGGACTTTATTATGTTAAGCTATGCTCCTTTCATATCCAATGTGTTGAGTGTTGGTTTTTTAATCATGAAAGGATATTGTAATTTCTCAAGTGTTTTTTCCGCATCTGTTGAGATGATCATATGGTTTTTCTTCATTTTATTAATGTGGTGTATAACATTTGTTGATTTGCATATGTTGAATCATCCTGCATCCTAAAGATAAATCATGCTTGATCCTAGTTTATGATCCTTCTAATGTGCTGTTGAATTTGGTTTCTAATATTTCATTGAGAATTTTTGTGTCTATATTCATTAGGGGTATTGGTCTATAGTTTTTTTTGTAGTGCCCTTATCTGCCTTTAGTATCAGGGTAATGCTGGCCTCATAAAATGAGTTTGGGAGTTCAGGTTACTTTTGGAAGAGTTTAATAAGGATCAATATTAATTCTATCTAAATGTTTGGTAGGATTCACCAATGAAGCCATATGGTCCTGAGCTATACTTTCTTGGGTGGTTTTTATTTTTAATTAATTAATTGATTTATTTATTTAAATTCAATTTGCCAACATATAGTATAACACCCAGTGTTTATCCCATCAAATGCTCTACTTAGTGCCTATTACCTAGTTACCCCAGCCGCCCACCCAGCTCTCCTTCCACAACCCTTTGTTTCCTAGAGTTAGGAATCTCTCATGGTTTGTCTCTCCTCACAACAAAACTTTCAAAAGAAAATAGATTATTGTTATTTTTAAAAAACAACATTGGCATGATATGGCATATTTTGTAAGGCAAAGAATTACCAATTTTTTAAAATTGGAGTAAAAAAGATACCATATATGAAAAGCTTTAGGTATCAAAATAATGATCAATATGTAAATGATATACTCATACCTGACAACCAAAGAAAAATATTATTCCCTAGATCTTCTTTAAATTCATCATTAAAAAGATTACTGGATTCTGGAAATGCTTCCTGGAATGTTGCATAGATAGCTTGTGCCAAACAGTCAGGATACACCTACCAAAAATAGAGTCATATTAGAATGATTTCATATTTTATATAGTATATCTCAACCACCAAAGAAATTATTATTAAGTTTGTGAAATACACATGTCCTTTTTCCCTTATAGCTTGTGTTTGTCCATTCAGAACTCTTTTGTATCTCAAGTTGAGAAAAATGAACAAAGAAGAGTTAAAAATAAAATCAATTTGGCTATTTATTGGCATTTTAGAAGATTAAATTTGGATAAAAGGATGAAGTTAACAAGTTTGATGATTATTTCATTTAACCTTGGTATTATCCTCTTTTATAAAGTGACATATACAGATCAGTATAATAAAAAGTATATTTACTTAATTATTTAAGTATTTTTAATACATATAAGACATAATTGACATATAATACTGTGTATATTTTAGGTATACAGCATGTTGATTCGATACACATATATATATATATATATATTAATACTTTTTTTTATGATAGTCACAGAGAGAGAGAGAGGCAGAGACACAGGCAGAGGGAGAAGCAGGCTCCATGCACCAGGAGCCCGATGTGGGATTCGATCCCGGCTCTCCAGGATCGCGCCCTGGGCCAAAGGCAGGCGCCAAACCGCTGCGCCACCCAGGGATCCCGATACACTTATATATTGCAGCATGATTACCACCATAACATTAGCTAACACTTCTATCACCTCACATAATTATTCTGCGTATGTGTGAGGTAAGAGTAACAAGCATATTTTTAAATAACTGAAGTCTCTTTAGGTGAGTTAATATATTGCAATTACTACTGTAGTTTACATATGAAAACTTATGGTCATATATCAACAAATATATGGTGCTACCATTATTCTGTTAGACTTAAAATCCCTAAACTACTAAATTCCTTTTAGGAAGTGACTAAACATAAAAGTTACAGTTTTATATTATAATTTTTTTAAAAAATTATTTATTATTATGGTACTCAGCAATCAAATAAATATCCAAGATCACATTTATCCCTTAATACTAAATGTAAAATTTTGTAATCTAAGTGTCCCTTAGAAGTCACTGTCCTAATCCTTGGAATGTATAAATGTTCATGTATACAGCAAAAAGGCTTTGCAGATTTCATTAAGTTAAGAATCTTAAAATGCGGAGATTATATTGAATTATCCAGTGGGTCTTAATTGTAATCACAAGAGTCCTTATAAGAAGGCTATGGAAATTTTTACTACAGAAGAGAAGAACGTAGTGGGATGGCAGAAATAGAGATTAGAATGAACAGAATCTAAGAAATGCTGGCAGCTACCAGCAGCTAGAAGAAGCAAGGAGTGGATTCTCCTTTGTGGCCTTTTAAAGAATTGGCCCTGTTGATACCTTGATTTTAGCTTTGTAGGACTCATTTTGGACTTTTGGCCTCTATAACTCTAAAACAATGAATTTTTGTTGTTTTTAAGGTCACTAAATTTGTGATAACTTGTTATAGCAACAATAAGAAACTAATACAGTAAGCAAATCCAGAAGTGCTCAAATTTGCTGGTAATATGCTTTGGAGAACACCACAATTTTTTTGGTGGTGGTGGGGGAATGCTTTAATATATTGGTATATTTAATTTTATTGAAATGAATCATGAACATTTTACTGCCAGAAACAATCACATATTATATTTTGGTATAAAAATCATACTATTAAAATTAAAAGGTTGAACAAGGTGAATAAGGATAACTTCTAAAAATTTTCTATGAATATCTCATCTTCATGATTAAGGTCAAGTGTCAAATTAATTGGGAAAATTTCTGAAGGTCTATCATTGTGGGACAGTGGAAGAAAGAGAAGTCATAATAAATATGTTTAGATTCAGCTAATTTGTACCGAATAGTGGGACATGAAGATGACTCTTTGATTCTTAAAAATTAACAAATTTCTCTTTATTAGGTAAGATGAATCAGATGAGCAAGCAGTAACAAAATCCTGACTTATATGAATGAGGTAAAAATAATGGAAGTTGGTCAATGAGATGAGACTTTATTTCTACTTAAACAGCTCTGGAGGAGATAGATATATAGGGAGGTATCCTCTCATTATGAAGCATAGTAACAGAGAGATAGCATTAACAGAAGACTGAACCCAGGCCAAGGGGTCAAATCACCAAGACATATATCTTTGTTTGTCCTCAAAGAGCCTTTGAATCTTGATTAAACAACTTACTTCTCCTTACTTCTCCTCAGAAAAAGCCACAGAAAATAGGAATGCAGAAAAAAAAAATCAAGTCATGATTTGAGAAAGGCTATAAATATAACACTTATCAAAAGGCATATCCATTCCAGGGGAGAACATTTATTTCTCCCCCAACAAAGATGTAGGGCTAGAAATTGGAGAATGGGGGATATGCAATGTGTGCCACTACTTCTTTCTTCATGCACTTTAAACAGGCCTGTTATCCTTTTCTCAAGAGCATTATGTTAAAGCATGCTTGATTTCATCAAACCATGTAGGTAGGCTAGAGTCACTCACCACAAAAGGACAGACTAAGTGACAGATTATGGCTAGGAGAAACAGCTGTTTTTGTCATGTCTAGACAATTTGCCAAAAATCCTAACCCTTAATTTTTACATGGAAATAAGAAAAAATATTTTAATATTAGCAGAGAAAATCCTAGTCCATCTTACAGAACACCACTGTTCTATAAAATTAAAATCTATGAATCATGACTCTTTTTTCCCCAATAAATTAATTTTTTATTGGTGTTCAATTTACCAACATACAGAATAACACCCAGTGCTCATCTTGTCAAGTGTCCCCCTCAGTGTCCGTCACCCATTCACCCCCACCTCCCACCCTCCTCCCCTCCCACCACCCCTAGTTCGTTACCCAGAGTTAGGAGTCTTTATGTTCTGTCTCCCTTTCTGATATTTCCCACACATTTCTTCTCCCTGCCCTTATATTCCCTTTCACTATTATTTATATTCCCCAAATGAATGAGAACATACATTGTCCTTCTCCGATTGACTTACTTCACTCAGCATAATACCCTCCAGTTCCATCCACGTTGAAGCAAATGGTGGTATTTGTCGTTTCTAATGGCTGAGTAATATTCCATTGTATACATAAACCACACCTTCTTTATCCATTCATCTTTCGATGGACACCGAGGCTCCTTCCACAGTTTGGCTATTGTGGACATTGCTGCTAGAAACATCGGGGTGCAGGTGTCCCGGCGTTTCATTGCATCTGAATCTTTGGGGTAAATCCCCAGCAGTGCAATTGCTGGGTCGTAGGGCAGGTCTATTTTTAACTCTTTGAGGAACCTCCACACAGTTTTCCAGAGTGGCTGCACCAGTTCACATTCCCACCAACAGTGTAAGAGGGTTCCCTTTTCTCTGCATCCTCTCCAACATTTGTGGTTTCCTGCCTTGTTAATTTTCCCCATTCTCACTGGTGTGAGGTGGTATCTCATTGTGGTTTTGATTTGTATTTCCCTGATGGCAAGTGAGGCAGAGCATTTTCTCATGTGCATGTTGGCCATGTCTATGTCTTCCTCTGTGAGATTTCTCTTCATGTCTTTTTGCCCATTTCATGATTGGATTGTTTGTTTCTTTGGTGTTGAGTTTAATAAGTTCTTTATAGATTTTGGAAACGAGCCCTTTACCTGATACGTCATTTGCAAATATCTTCTCCCATTCTGTAGGTTGTCTTTTAGTTTTGTTGACTGTATCCTTTGCTGTACAAAAGCTTCTTATCTTGATGAAGTCCCAATAGTTCATTTTTGCTTTTGTTTCTTTTGCCTTCATGGATGTATCTTGCAAGAAGTTACTGAGGCTGAGTTCAAAAAGGGTGTTGCCTGTGTTCTCCTCTAGGATTTTGATGGACTCTTGTCTCACATTTAGATCTTTCATCCATTTTGAGTTTATCTTTGTGTATGGTGCAAGAGAGTGGTCTAGTTTCATTCTTCTGCATGTGGATGTCCAATTTTCCCAGCACCATTTATTGAAGAGACTGTCTTCCTTCCAGTGGATAGTCTTTCCTCCTTTATCGAATATTAGTTGACCATAAAGTTCAGGGTCCACTTCTGGGTTCTCTATTCTGTTCCATTGATCTATGTGTCTGTTTTTGTGCCAGTACCACACTGTCTTGCTGACCACAGCTTTGTAGTACAACCTGAAATCTGGCATTGTGATGTCCCCAGCTATGGTTTTCTTTTTTAAAATTCCCCTGGCTATTCGGGGTCTTTTCTGCTTCCACACAAATCTTAAAATAATTTGTTCTAACTCTCTGAAGAAAGTCCATGGTATTTTGATAGGGATTGCATTAAACGTGTAAATTGCCCTGGGTAACATTGACATTTTCACAATATTAATTCTGCCAATCCATGAACAAGGAATATTTTTCCATCTCTTTGTGTCTTCCTCAATTTCTTTCAGAAGTGTTCTATAGTTTTGAGGGTATAGATCCTTTACCTCTTTGGTTAGGTTTATTCCTAGGTATCTTATGCTTTTGGGTGCAAATATAAATGGGATTGACTCCTTAATTTCTCTTTCTTCAGTCTCATTGTTAGTGTATAGAAATGCCATTGATTTCTGGGCATTGATTCTGTATCCTGCCACGCTACCAAATTACTGTATGAGTTCTAGCAATCTTGGGGTGGAGGCTTTTAGGTTTTCTATGTAGAGTATCATGTCATCGGCAAAGAGGGAGAGTTTGACTTCTTCTTTGCCAATTTGAATGCCTTTAATGTCTTTTTGTTGCCTGATTGCTGAGGCTAGGACTTCCAATACTATGTTGAATAGCAGTGGTGAGAGTGGACATCCCTGTCTTATTCCTGATCTTAGGGGAAAGGCTCCCAGTGCTTCCCCATTGAAAATGATATTTGCTGTGGGCTTTTCGTAGATGGCTTTTAAGATGTCGAGGAATGTTCCCTCTATCCCTACACTCTGAAGAGTTTTGATCAGGAATGGATGCTGTATTTTGTCAAATGCTTTCTCTGCATCTAATGAGAGGATCATATGGCTCTTGGTTTTTCTCTTGCTGATATGATGAATCACATTGATTGTTTTACGAGTATTGAACCAGCCTTGTATCCCGGGGTTAAATCCTACTTGATCTTGGTGAATAATTTTTTTTAATATACTGTTGGATCCTCTTGGCTAGTATCTTGTTGAGAATTTTTGCATCCATGTTCATCAGGGATATTGGTCTGTAATTCTCCTTTTTGGTGGGGTCTTTGTCTGGTTTTGGAATTAAGGTGATGCTGGCCTCATAGAACGAATTTGGAAGTACTCCATCTTTTTCTATCTTTCCAAACAGCTTTAGTAGAATAGGTATGGTTTCTTCTTTAAACGTTTGATAGGCGATCCCTGGGAGGCGCAGCGGTTTGGCACCTGCCTTTGGCCCAGGGCGTGATCCTGGAGACCCAGGATCGAGTCCCACGTCGGGCTCCCGGTGCATGGAGCCTGCTTCTCCCTCTGCCTGTGTCTCTGCCTGTGTCTCTGCCTCTCTTTCTCAGTGTGACTATCATAAATAAATAAAAAAAATTTTTTTTAAACATTTGATAGAATCCCCTGGGAAGCCATCTGGCCCTGGACTTTTGTGTCTTGGGAGGTTTTTGATGACTGCTTCAATTTCCTCCCTGGTTATTGGCCTGTTCAGGTTTTCTATTTCTTCCTGTCCCAGTTTTGGTAGTTTGTGGCTTTCCAGGAATGCGTCCATTTCTTCTAGATTGCCTAATTTATTGGCGTATAGCTGTTCATAATATGTTTTTACAATCGTTTGTATTTCCTTGGTGTTGGTAGTGATCTCTCCTTTCTCATTCATGATTTTATTAATTTGAGTCTTCTCTCTCTTCTTTTTAATAAGGTTGGCTAATGGTTTATCTATCTTATTAATTCTTTCAAAGAACCAACTCCTGGTTCTGTTGATCTGTTCCACAGTTCTTCTGGTCTCGATTTCATTGAGTTCTGCTCGAATTTTAATTAACTCTCTTCTTCTGCTGGGTGTAGGGTCCATCTGCTGTTTTTTCTCTAACTCCTTTAGGTGTAAGGTTAGCTTTTATATTTGCGTTCTTTCCAGTTTTTGAATGGATGCTTGTATTGCGATGTATTTCCCCCTTACGACTGCTTTTGCTGCATCCCAAAGATTTTGAACGGTTGTATCTTCATTCTCATTAGTTTCCATGAATCTTTTTAATTCTTCCTTAATTTCCTGGTTGACCCTTTCATCTTTTAGCAAGATGGTCCTTAACCTCCACGTGTTTGAGGTCCTTCCAAACTTCTTGTTGTGATTTAGTTCTAATTTCAAGGCATTATGGTCTGAGAATATGCAGGGGACGATCCCAATCTTTTGGTATCGGTTCAGACCCGATTTGTGACCCAGTATGTGGTCTATTCTGGAGAAAGTTCCATGTGCACTTGAGAAGAATGTGTATTCAGTTGAGTTTGGATGTAAAGTTCTGTAGATATCTGTGAAATCCATCTGGTCCAGTGTATCATTTAAAGCTCTCGTTTCTTTGGAGATGTTGTGCTTAGAAGACCTATCGAGGGTAGAAAGAGCTAGATTGAAGTCACCAAGTATAAGTGTATTATTATCTAAGTAAGTATTTCTTCACTTTGGTTATTAATTGGTTTAAATATTTGGCAGCTCCCACATTCGGGCATATATATTGAGGATTGTTAAGTCCTCTTGTTGGATAGATCCTTTAAGTATGATATAGTGTCCCTCTTCATCTCTCACTACAGTCTTTGGGGTATATTTTAGTTTATCTGATATAAGGATATTTATAAGCTACCCCTGCTTTCTTTTAAGGACCATTTGAATGGTAAATGGTTCACCAACCTTTTATTTTCAGGCTGTAGGTGTCCTTCTGTCTAAAATGAGTCTCTTGTAGACAGCAAATAGATGGGTCCTGCTTTCTTATCCAGTCTGAAACCCTGGGCCTTTTGATGGGGTCATTAAGCCCGTTCACATTCAGAGTTACTATTGACAGATATGAGTTTAGTGTCATCATGATATCTATTCAGTCCTTGTTTTTGTGGATTGTTGCACTGAACTTCTTCTTAAAGGGGAATTTTAAGAGTCCCCCTTAAAATTTCTTGCAGAGCTAGTTTGGAGGTCACATATTCTTTCAGTTCCTGCCTGTCTTGGAAGCTCTTTATCTCTCCTTCCATTTTGAATGAGAGCCTTGCTGGATAAAGTATTCTTGGTTGCATGTTCTTCTCATTTAGGACCCTGAATATATCCTGCCAGCACTTTCTGGCCTGTCAGGTCTCTGTGGAGAGGTCTGCTGTTACCCTAATGCTCCTCCCCATAAAAGTCAAGGATTTCTTGTCTCTTGCTGCTTTAAGGATCTTCTCTTTATCTTTGGAATTTGCAAGCTTCACTATTAGATGTCGAGGTGTTGAACGGTTTTTATTGATTTTAGGGGGGGATCTCTCTATTTCCTGGATCTGAATGCCAGTTTCCCTTCCCAGATTAGGAAAGTTTTCAGCTATGATTTGTTCAAATACATATTCTGGACCTCTGTTCCTTTCGGCGCCCTCGGGAACCCCAATTAAACGTAGGTTTTTCTTCCTCAGGTTTCGTTATATCCCTTAATCTATCCTCATGGTCTTTTAATTGTCTGTCTCTTTTTTTCCTCAGTTTCCCTCTTTGCCATCAACTTGTCTTCTATGTAATTTCCTCGTTCTTCCACCTCGTTAAGCCTCGTCGTTAGGACTTCTAGTTTGGATTGCATCTCATTCAATTGAATTTTAATTTCTGTCTGATTGGATCTAAATTCTGCAGTCATGAAGTCTCTTGAGTCCTTTTTGCTTTTTTCTAGAGCCACCAGTAGCTGTATGATAGTGCTTCTGAATTGGCTTTCTGACATTGAATTGTAATCCAGATTTTGTAACTGTGTGGGAGAGAGGACTGTTTCTGATTCTTTCTTTTGAGGTGAGGTTTTCCTTCTATTCATTTTGCTCAGTGCAGAATGGCCAAAAACAAGTTGTATTGGGAAAAGGAGAAAAAGAGAAAGAAGGAAAGAGAAAAAGAAAAAAGAAAAAAGGAAGAAAAAAAGAAGAAAAAGAGAAAGAAAAAGAATGAAAGGGAAAAAAGGGTGGGGAAAGCAAACAGAAAAAAAAAAAAAAAACCATAGGGGGGGTATCTTCTGATTCTGTATAGTTTAAGTCCGTTGACTTCCCCTGGAACTTGTCCGTCTAGCTGCTCTTCTGGGGGAGGGGCCTGTTGTGCTGATTTTCAGGTGTTAGCACTTGGGGGAGCTGCTCTGCCCCCTGCCTGGTGCAGGGCTCAGTGGGGGTTGTTTACCCCGTGAGGCCCCAGGAGGAACAACCGCAGTGGCAGTGCCAGCTCTGGAAACCTGGAGTCAGCCCCCGCAGTAACTCCGGAGCTCTCGGTCTGCAGGGCCTGGAGGCTCCCGGGCGGGGCCGCTGATCTGCTCAGCTCAGGGCAGGAGCATCCTTGCTGTCCTGGGCCCTCCCGGCCTTTGCCTGTCCGGTGGGGGAGGGGGTAGGCCAGATCCTGGGCTGTGTCCCGGCGCCCTGTGCTCCGGGGCCTGCGCTGTTGGATTCGCGTTCCCCCCCCACCCCCGCCCGCAGCCCCCTCCGCGGAGCCGCCCCCGAGCCCCCCCGAGCTGCTCCCGCCCCGCAGCCCCCTCCGCGGAGCCGCCCCCAAGCCCCCCCGAGCTGCTCCGGGTCCCGCGGTGCGCGTTGCAGCCCTTAGGGAGCTCGGCGCACTCTCCCGGGGCGCAGGTGTCTGTTAGTGTCCCCGGGAGCCCGAGGGCATCCCCGCCCTCCTGGGTCCTGCTCCACCTCCCTGCGAGCCCCTTTCTGCCCGGGAAGGTCGGTGCAGCTCCTGCTCCTCCGGGACGGGGCTCTCCTGTCTTGGGGACACTCGCCCCGGCCTCAGCCCGGCTCCTCGCGGGGCCCCTCCCCCTTGGAGGCCTTTTGTTTCTTTATTTCTTTTTCCCGTCTTCCTACCTTGATAGAAGCACGAACTCTTCTCACTGTAGCGTTCCAGCTGGTCTCTCTTTAAATCTCAGGCCGAATCCGTAGATTTTCAGGATAATTTGAAGGTTATATAGGTAATTTGGTGGAGACAGGTGATTTGGGGACCCTACTCTTCAGCCATCTTGCCCCTCCTTCCTGAATCATGATTCTAATTAACCCCTTCCAACTATGGAACTGAGAGACTAAATGTCTTGCCAAGATCACCCAGATAATTAGTAGCATATCCTGGACATGAGGCCAATCTTCTTATTCCCAGCCTGCTACTGGTTTCCTTTATAGACACTGCACCTATAGTATATGGCTGTGAGTAAGAAAGATAGATCAAGGTTGAACATGTAGTTTGGCAATGTAAGTTTATTTATATTTTCACTTTGAAGGACATTTAACTTTTTTTAAGTTTGTTTTGCCCATGAAAATAGCTATCAACTCCAAAATATGAATGTATTTCTGAATTACAAATATCAACACAACAAAGTATTTAAATGTGACTTCAGCTTTGAGATGCTAGATGTTTACATTTAAAAGTATCTAATGAAACTCCTACACATTTTCATTTCACATTACTGAAGAACACAAATTCTTTTAATCAATCGTATTCACTAATTACAACAAAAAAAGGGAAACAAACATTTGATTATGAATATGTCCATTATTGTTTACTGTAACAGGTACCTACGTATTACATAATACGTATGATTATTACATAAACTTCTCAAGTCCTCTTAACCAGATTAAAAGGTACATTATAAAGTAAAAGAAAAATGATAATTTTGAAGGTAAACAGCAAAACTCAAGAATATGCAAATATGCACAGAATAAATCAGTAGTTTTCAAATTATCAATATGCAAATAAAATATCTATACCACACTAAGGAGATTCTGTGAGACTTTTAGGTAAGGGAATACAATATAAGGAGGGGGAAGCATAACTTAAAATATGACCATTACTTACTCTATTTCATGTAATTTGCTTTCAAAATAACAAAATATATTCTAATAGGTGTTTAAATAAATAAAATATTCTTTAAATTTCATTTGCTCTAAAAATCCTTAGCATAACCAGTTAGTTTCTATGTTTACCTGAAGGAATGTATCTTTTCGACTTGCAGGGATGCTCATGAAAAGTGTCACATAACTTTCTGAAATTCTGTCAAACAAGAAATCTTGATTTTCTCTGTCAGGCTTAAAAAATAGAACATGTATGAAATTAAAAGCATTAATATCACAATTCAAAATTGGAATTTGTGGTACACCTTGGTGGCTCAGTTGGTTAAGGGTCTGCCTTTGGCTCAAGTCATGATCCTGGGGTCCAGGGATCTAGCTCCACTGCAGGTTCCCTGCTGAGCTCTCCCTCTTCCACCGGCTTGTGCTCTTTCTTGCTATCTCTCTTTCTCTCAGATAAATACATAAAATCTATTAAAAATATAATTGGAATTTGTACACATATCAGTAATTTTATTTATTTTTTTAAAAAGATTTTACTTATTTGTTTGAGAGAGAGAGAGGGCTGGAGCATGAGTGGGGATGGACAGAGGAAAAGGAAGAAGGAGACTCCCTGCTGAGTAGGAAGCCCAATATGGGGCTCCATAAGGGGCTCCATAGGGGGCTCCATCCCAGGGTTCTGGGATCTTGCACTGAGCCGAAGGCAGACACTTAATGGACTGAGCCACCCAGCTGCCCCAGTAATTTTATTTATTCTTAAAAGGCATATGAGTTGCCATAGTGAAGATGAGCATGGGTTTGTTACCATGCAAACCTGAATTTGAATACTGGTTTTATTATTCATTAGTTGCCTTACCCTGGGTTAGTTAACTAGCCCTAGTTTCCTCATCTGCCAAATGTATGTAAAATATATATACCTTAAAGTAGCATAGTAAAATAAGGACAAGGATCATGTTTTTGACTTTGTATTTCAAGGACTCAGCACAGTGCCTGGCACACAAAAAGCACACAAACATCTGGTGAGTTAATGAAGGTTCTTGAATTAGAGCTGGCATGTAAAGGCAAATCAATGTCTATTACTCTATTACTTTCTTGTCCTATAACCACTCCAACTCTATCATTATCAGTAACTCAGTATGAAATTAAAGCAGTTAGTAGGATGAGACAGCCACAGCAAGAACTAGTGAAATTGTGATACGTTGGCTAAAGACACAGTATGTATGTTGTAAGAAGGAAGTATTGTACAAGTAATAATAATGCCAATATTTTAGTAAACTCCTGATAGGATATGTTTGGGAAGGTGGTGCAGTAGGGAGTCCCTGAGCTCATCCCATCCACATTTACAACTAGATATCGTCCATATCCAAGTTAATAAACCAGAGTGCAATCTGAAGAGTGGCAGAACAAACTCCACAACTAAATTTAGAGAAGAAACTGCATCGGAGAGGTTAGGAAGGTCAGAAAGGTAGATTGAAGCTTCCCGCAGGATGGAGGGAGCTGCATGCCTGGAAAGGGCAAAGAAATCGGTCCTCACGGGCAGCCCGGGTGGCTCGGCGGTTTAGTGCCACCTTCAGCCCAGGGCGTGATCCTGGAGACCCGGGATCGATTCCCACGTCATGGAGCCTGCTTCTCCCTCTGCCTGTGTCTCTGCCTCTCTGTGTCTCTCATGAATAAATAAATAAAATCTTTAAAAAAGAAAGAAAGAAAGAAAAAGAAATGGGTCCTCACAACAGGAGCTCACATGGGGAAGACTAATCTCCATAACATTTAACTTTAAAAACTAAAAGGGTTGAGTTTCTTGTGTTTATATAACCAGTGGGACTTGGAGCCTGGAGCTTTATAAATCACCTGACTCATCACTGGGTGATCCAGGAGGTTAAGAATAGCTGGGTCACCACCCTTAAAGAGACACCAGCCTGTGCAGAATGGCAACATAAAAATGACAGTTTACACAATTATGGGGGCAAATAGGAGACAAATCTGTTCATACTGACTTCAGAGCGTGTTGATAGACTTCTCCAAAAATGAGGGAGCTGGCAGGCACCTTTTCCTTCCCCATTCCCCAGCATAAATATAGAATCACCTGTGTGAGGCAAGGCTATAAAGACATTTATAATAAAAGGACTCAGGTCAAATTTTGTTAAAGCTACATGTGTGGCCTGTCCAGCTGCCAGGTTCACAACCGCTGTTTCATGCCATGTCCAGCCACCACGCTATTCCTAGCTGCATGCTCCAAGGTACCAACACATGCTGGGCCCAGCCTTATTCCCCCAGCTGCCCTGGTATACAACCCCAGCCACAGCAGCACTCTGGGGGGATCCAGCATAGGCCTAGTGGCCCAATGCAAATTTTGCTAGCACTGTTACCCCACTTCCACATTCCCCTGCAGGCAAGTTCCCTCAGAGCTGGCCTGCCTGAGTCTCCCTAGCACCAAAGAGAGCAAGCGCAACCCACAACAGGCAGAGTCAGTATAGATGATTGCAGAGAAAGGAAAGGTAACTCAGACACAACAGCAGGGTATAAGGAAAACACATAGGATACTATCCTGAAGTGCCAGGTTCTGGTGAACAGGGACACTGAACTTCTGGGCACTCTGGGACACCCCTTCATAAAGTCACTACTTTCAAGAGCAAAAGACATAGCTGACCCTCTTAACACAGAGAAATAGACACAGAGAAGCAGATAAAATAAGAAGACAGAGATATTTATTTATCTCAAATGAAAGAACAGGACAAGGCCACAGTTTATATCTAAGCAAAACAGATATAAGTAACATGCCTGTTGGAGCATTTAAAACAATGATCATAAGGATATTCACATGACTTGAGAAAAGAGTGGAAGACATGAGTGAGACTCTTAACAGAGAGGTAAAAAATAACATAGTAAAGATAAAGGGCTCAATAATCGAAACATGAGCTTGAATGAATGAATAGCAGGATGTCAGAAGCAGAGGAATGAATTAATGACATAGAAGACAGTAATGGAAAATAATCAAGCTGAACAAAAGAGAGAAAAAGAGTTATACAAAAACAAGAAAGGACTTAGGGAACTCAGTGACTCCATCAAATGCAATAACATTCATCCCAGAAGAAGAGAGAAAAAAGTGGGCAGAAAATTTATTTGAAGAAATAAAGCTGAGAACTTCCCTAATCTGGGGAAGGAAATAGACGTCCAGAACCAGGAGGCACAGACAACTCCCATCAAAATTAGTATAAGCAGACCCACACCAGACATATTGTAATTAAGTTTGCAACATATAATGATAAAGAAAAAAAATCTTAAAAACAACAAGACAAAAGAAGTCAGTAACTTACATGGGAAAGCCCCTAAGACTAGCAGAAGATTTTACAAAAGAAAGAAGAAGAGGAGTGGAATGAAATATTCAAAGTGTTGAATGAGAAAAATCTGCAGCCAAGAATACCCTATCGATATCATTCAGAATATAAGGAGAGATAAGGAGCTTCCCAGAGAAACTAAAATGAAAGGAGTTTGTGATCCCTAAATCAGCTGTTCAAGAAATATAAAGGGGACTCTTTGAGTGGAAAGAAGAGACTAAAAGTGATGGTATAAAGGTAGGAAACACAAGAGCAGTAAAAATAAATATTTCTGTAAAAAAATCAGTAAGAATATAAAATATGACACAATATACCTAAAACGTGGGGAGGTGGGGAGAAAAGAACAAACGTAAACAACCATCAATTTAATATAGACTGCTATATGCAGAAGAGATTATATACAAACCTAATGGTAACCATATGCCAAAACAACTAATAAATATATAAAGAATAAAGACAAAGAAATCCAAATATGTCACTAAAAAAATCAGCAAAACATGAAAGACAAAAAAAGAATCAGAGAAAATCTTCAAAAACAATCATAAAACAAGTAATAAAATGGTAACAAATACATATCTATCAATAGTTACTTTAAACGTGAATGGACTAAATGCTCTAATCAAAAGACACAGGGTAACAGAATAGATTAAAAAAAATAAGATCCATCTATATGATGCTTACAGGGGACTCATTTTAGACTTAAGACACCTGTAAATTGAAAGGGAGGGGATGGAGAAATATATATTATACAAATGGATGTCAAAAGAAAGCCAGAATAGCAATACTTATACATAAGACAAACAGACTTTAAAACAAAGGCTGTAACAAAAGACAAAGAAGGATATTATATAAAGGGTATAATCCAACAAGAAGGTATAACAATTGTAGATATTTATGCACCAAACATAGAAGTAATCAAATACATAAAAAGGTTAACAACAGGGCACCTGGATGGCTCAGTGGTTGAGTGTCTGCCTTTGATGCAGGTCATAATCCTAGGGTCCTGGGATTGAGTCTCACATCAGGCTCTGAGTGGGGAGCCTGCTTCTCCCTCTGCCTATGTCTCTGCCTCTTTCTCTGTGTCTCTCATGAATAAATAAATAAAGTCTTTTTTTTTTAAAAAAGTAATAACAAACATAAAGGAACTAATCAATCATACAATAGTAGAAGAAGACTTTAACTCCCCACTTATATTAATGGACAGATCATATAAATAGAAAATCAACGAGGAAAAAATAACTTTAAATGACACACTGGAACAGATGGGTTTAACAGATATATTCAGAACATCCCATCTTAAAACAGAATACACATACTTTTCAAGTACTCATGGAGCATTCTCTAGAATAAGTACCATATTAGCCTACAAACCAGCTTTAACAAATTTAAGATTGAGGTCACACCATACATCTTTTCTGATCACAATGCTATGAGAATAGAAGTCAACCACAAGAAAACATCTAGAAAGACCAAAAATAACATGCTACTAAACAATGAATAGATCAACCAGGAGATAAAAGAAGAAATAACAAAGTACATGGAAATGAGTAAAAATGAAAACGCAATGGTCCAAAACCCTTGGTATGCAGTGAAAGTGTTTCTAAGAAAAAAGTTTATAGCAACACAGGCCTATCTCAAGAAACAAGAAAAATTTCAAATAAGCAACCAAACTTTACACCTAAAGGAGATAGATAAAAAACAACAAACAAAATATAAAGCCAGCAGAAGGAAATAATAAAGATCAGAGCATTACATAAATGATACCAAAACTAAAAACAAACAAACAAAAAAAACAAAACAGATCAATGAAACCAGGAGCTGATTCTTTGAAAAAAATCAGTAAAACTGTGAGATTTCTGTTCATGTCTTTTGCCCATTTCATGATTGGATTGTTTGTTTCTTTGGTGTTGAGTTTAAGAAGTTCTTTATAGATCTTGGAAACTAGCCCTTTATCTGATATGTCATTTGCAAATCTCTTCTCCCATTCTGTAGGTTGTCTTTGAGTTTTGTTGACTGTATCCTTTGCTGTGCAAAAGCTTCTTATCTTGATGAAGTCCCAATAGTTCATTTTTGCTTTTGTTTCTTTTGCCTTCGTGGATGTATCTTGCAAGAAGTTACTATGGCCGAGTTCAAAAAGGGTGTTGCCTGTGTTCTTCTCTAGGATTTTGATGGAATCTTGTCTCACATTTAGATCTTTCATCCATTTTGAGTTTATCTTTGTGTATGGTGAAAGAGAGTGGTCTAGTTTCATTCTTCTGCATGTGGATGTCCAATTTTCCCAGCACCATTTATTGAAGAGACTGTCTTTCTTCCAATGGATAGTCTTTCCTCCTTTATCGAATATTAGTTGCCCATAAAGTTCAGGGTCCACTTCTGGATTCTCTATTCTGTTCCACTGATCTATGTGTCTGTTTTTGTGCCAGTACCACACTGTCTTGATGACCACAGCTTTGTAGTACAACCTGAAATCTGGCATTGTGATGCCCCCAGATATGGTTTTCTTTTTTAAAATTCCCCTGGCTATTCGGGGTCTTTTCTGATTCCACACAAATCTTAAAATAATTTGTTCTAACTCTCTGAAGAAAGTCCATGGTATTTTGATAGGGATTGCATTAAACGTGTATATTGCCCTGGGTAACATTGACATTTTCACAATATTAATTCTGCCAATCCATGAGCATGGAATATTTTTCCATCTCTTTGTGTCTTCCTCAATTTCTTTCAGAAGTGTTCTATAGTTTTGAGGGTATAGATCCTTTACATCTTTGGTGAGGTTTATTCCTAGGTATCTTATGCTTTTGGGTGCAATTGTAAATGGGATTGACTCCTTAATTTCTCTTTCTTCAGTCTCATTGTTAGTGTATAGAAATGCCACTGACTTCTGGGCATTGATTTTGTATCCTGCCACGCTACCGAATTGCTGTATGAGTTCTAGCAATCTTGGGGTGGAGACTTTTGGGTTTTCTATGTAGAGTATCATGTCATCGGCGAAGAGGGAAGACATAGACATGGCCAACATGCACATGAGAAAATGCTCTGCATCACTGGCCATCAGGGAAATACAAATCAAAACCACGATGAGATACCACCTCACACCAGTGAGAATGGGGAAAATTAACAAGGCAGGAAACAACAAATGTTGGAGAGGATGTGGAGAAAAGGGAACCCTCATACACTGTTGGTGGGAATGTGAACTGGTGCAGCCACTCTGGAAAACTGTGTGGAGGTTCCTCAAACAGTTAAAAATAGACCTGCCCTACGACCCAGCAATTGCACTGCTGGGGATTTACCCCAAAGATACAGATGCAATGAAACGCCGGGACACCTGCACCCCGATGTTTATAGCAGCAATGGCCACGATAGCCAAACTGTCGAAGGAGCCTCGGTGTCCAACGAAAGATGAATGGATAAAGAAGATGTGGTTTATGTATACAATGGAATATTACTCAGCTATTAGAAATGACAAATACCCACCATTTGCTTCAACGTGGATGGAACTGGAGGGTATTATGCTGAGTGAAGTAAGTCAGTCGGAGAAGGACAAACATTATATGTTCTCATTCATTTGGGGAATATAAATAATAGTGAAAGGGAATAGAAGGGAAGGGGGAAGAAATGTGTGGGAAATATCAGAAAGGGAGACAGAACGTAAAGACTGCTAACTCTGGGAAACGAACTAGGGGTGGTGGAAGGGGAGGAGGGCGGGGGGTGGGAGTGAATGGGTGACGGGCACTGGGTGTTATTCTGTATGTTAGTAAATTGAACACCAATTAAAAAAAAATTAAAAATTAAAAAAAAAATCAGTAAAACTGATAAACTTCTAGCCAGACTTATCAAAAAGAAAAGATAAAACTCAATAAAATCACAAATGAAAGGAGAAATAAGAACCAACACTACAGAAATACAAACAATTCTAAGTGAATATTATGAAAAAATATATGCCAACAAATTGGACAGCCTAGAAGAAATGGATTAGTTTCTGGAAACACATAAACTACCAAAACTGAAACAAGAAGAAATAGAAAACTTGGACAGATCTATATCAAGCAAAGAAATTGAATCAGTAATAAAAAAAAAATGTCAACAAATAAAAGTACAGGACCAGATGTCTTTATAGGCAAATTCCACCAAACACTTAAAGAAGAAAATACCTATTCTTCTTTTCCATGGAATGGAAAAGAAAACTTCCAAATTCATTCTATGAGGCCAGCATTATCCTAATATCAAAACCAGATAAAGATACCACTAAAAAAGAGAACTACAGGTCAATATCTCTGGTGAACATAGATGCAAAAATCCTCAATAAAATGTTAGCAAACCAAAATCAAGAATATATTGTTAAAAATCATTCACCACAATCAAGACTCCACCAAAACACTGCTATAACTAGTAAATGAATTTGGTAAAGTCATAGGATACAATTTTAATATATTTGCTGCTGAAGCGAGCATTAAAGTCATAGGATACAAGATCAATGTACAGAAATCCATTTCATTTCTATACACCAATAATGATGTAGTGGAAAGAGGAATTAAGAAGAAAATCCCACTTGCAATTGCACCAAAAATAGTAAGATACCTAGGAATAAAACTAACCAAATAGGTGAAACACCTGTACTCTGAAAACTACAAAACACCTATGAAAGAAATTGAAGATTACACAAAGAAATGAAAAGACATTCCATGCTTATGGATTGGAAGAACAAATATTGTTAGAATGTCTATACTACCCAAAGCAATCTCCACATTTAATGCAATACCTATCAAAATACCAACAGCATTTTTCACAGAACTAGAACAAAGAATTCTACAATTTGTATGGAACCACAAAAGATCCTGAACAGCCAAAGCAATCTTGAAAAAGAAAAGCAAAGCTGGAGGCATCACAACTCTAGACTTCCAAGTTGTATCACAAAGCTATAGTAATCAAAACAATATGGTACTGGTACCAAAATAAACACATGGATCAATGGAAGATTATAGAAAACCTAGAAATAAACCCACAAGTATATGGTCAGTTGATCTTTGACAAAGAATATCCAATGGAATAAGGACAAGAGTCTCTCCAACAAATGGTACTGGGAAAATTGGACAGTAATATCCAAAAGAAAGAAACGAGATGACTTTCTCATACCATACACAAAAATAAATTCAAAATGGACTAAAGATCTAAATATAAGACCCAAAAGTATACAAATCTTAGAAGACAGCACAAGTAGTAACCTCTTGACATTGACCATAGCAACTTTTTTCTAGATAGATCTCCTGAGGCAAGAGAAACAAAAGCAAAAATAAAGTATAGGTACTATATCAAAATAAAAGGTTCTGCACAGCAAAGGAAACAATCAAACAAAACTAAAAAAGGCAACCTACAGAAGGGGAGAAGACATTTGCAAATGATATATCTGATAAAGGGTTAGTATCCAAAATATATAAAGAACCTATTTAATTCAACACCCAAAGAGCAAATAATCCAATTTAAAAATGGGCAGAAGACATAAACAGACATTTCTCCAGAGAACACATCCAGATGGCCAGCAGACACATGAAAGATGTTCATTATCACTTATCATCAGGGAAATGCAAATCAAAACTATAATGACATATCACCTCACATCTGGCAGAATGGCTAAAATCAACAACACAAGAAACAATGGGCGTTGGAGAAGATGTGGAGAGAGGGGAACCCTCCTGCTCTGTTGGTGGGAATGCAAACTCGGTACAGCCACTCTGGAAAACAGTATGGACACTCCTTAAAAAGTTAAAAGTGGAACTACCCTATGATCTGGCAATCCCACAACTGGGTATTTACCCCCCAAATTAAAAAAGACACAATGCAATGAGATAACATACACTAGTATATTTATAGGAGCATTATTTACAATAGCCAAAACATGGAAGCAGCCCAAGTGTCCATCAATGAATGGATAAGGAAGATGTAATATATATATACACACACATAATGGAATATTATTCAGCCATAAAAATGAAATCTTGCCATTTACAATGACAAGGATGGAGCTAGGAAGTATAATGCTAAGTGAGATAAGTAAGTCAGAGAAAGACAAATACCATATGGTTTCATTCATATGTACGATTTAAGAAACAAAACAAATGAACAAGGGGGAAAAAAAGAGAGAGAAATCAAGAAACAGTCTTTTAATTATAGAGCACTGATGGTTACCAGGGTGGAGGGAGCTGGAGGGTTGGGTTAGATAGGTGATGGAGATTAAGGAATGCAGTTATTATAATGAGCATCTGGTGATGTATGGAAGTGTTGAATCAGTAAACTGTATACCTGAAACTAATATAACACTGTATGTTAGCCAACCAGAATAAAAACTTTAATAAATTAAAGTACAAGCATCCTGACTTCTTGCTCTATTAAGCAATGCAAAGATGAATTAGAGTTCATATACATGAATTAAGCAATAAAGATAATTCAAAGAGTCCAAATTTATTTATGATGTCAATTATAGATAAACAAACTGGCATTAATCAATATGGCAATAAACACCAAAAACTATCAAATTTAGCGGTAGTTTTCAATGAAATTAGCAAGCAAAATGAACTAGGATTTATAAATGTGTAGGATCTTAGACCTAAAATGGAAGTTAGATATCACCTTAGCTTAAATCCCTCTACTTTAGTGATTACACTAATGTTCAGAAAGATTAAAAGGCTTAAGATTATACAGTTAAGTAATTGAGAACCAGACTAGAATCTAGATCTCCCAAAACCCAATAGCGCTCCCATATTTGTGTAATAAGTTTATGGAAGGACAAAATAGCAAAAATAATAATATCAATAGCATTTTTTAATAGTGGTTCTAAGATAGAGAGTTGTATGAGAATTAAATGAGATTCTACATATATGTAATTTACAAAGTTAGCATGCTTCAACTATACAATCTATACTTAATGTGTATGAAGAATACAAATGATCTTAAACAGAAAGATCCAGAATATGTATTTGATTAATATGAGTTAATCTAGTGTCTATACCATAAATAACCTCCAAAGGAGACTAAATAGCAAAGTGGTATGGTCATTTTTAATAAATATTTTGGTATGGGGGCACCTGGGTGGCTCACTCAGTTGTGTCTGCCTTCGCCAGATCATGACCTCAGGGTCCTGGGATCAAGCCCCACATTGGGCTTTCTGCTCTGTGGGGAGCCTGCTTCTCCCTCTCCCTCTGAAGATTCCCCCCCCCACCTTGTGCTCATTGTTTTTCTGTCTCTGTCTCACAAAAATAAATAAAATCTAAAAAAATCATATATATATATCACATATATTATATATATGGTATTTATATATTATACCAAAATAATATAATTATTTTTGGTATGCTTGAAAAGAAAATTTGTCCTGTAGCTCTTGGGTATTCAGGTTACTAGCATTAGATCAAACTATTTAACATATACTAAATCATACTTGCATTCTGGGACTAAATCCCATTGGTCAGAGTGTATAATCCTTTAATGTGCTGCTGAATTGAGTTTGCTAGTATTTTGTTGAGGATTTTTGCATTAATATTCATCAAAGAGGATACTAGTATGTAATTTTTAAAAACGATTTATTTATTTATTTATTTATTTATTTATTTATTTATTTATTTATTTATTTATGATAGACATAGAGAGAGAGAGGCAGAGACACAGGCAGAGGGAGAAGCAGGCTCCATGCTGGGAGCCCAACGCGGGACTCGATCCTGAGATTCCAGGATCGCGCCCTGGGTCAAAGGCAGGCACCAAACTGCTGAGCCACCCAGGGATCCCCTAGTATGTAATTTTTAAAAAGATTTTCTTTATTTACGTGATACAGAGAGAAAGAGCACATGCACATAAATAAGAGGAACAGCAGAGGGAGAAAGAGAAGCAGACTCTCTGCTGAGATTGCCCAAAGCGGGGTGCAATCCTAGGACCCCTGGGATCACAACCCAAGCCAAAGGCAGACACTTAACTGACTGAGCCACCCAGGTGCCCCAAGGTTTGTTTCTTATAATATCTTTGACTTTGGTATCAGGGAAATGCTGGCTTCATAGAATATATTAGGAAATGTATCCTTGTCTTTGATTTCTTGGGAGAATTTGAAAAGGATTGGTGTTAATTCTCTAATGTTGCTAGAATTTATCAGTGAAGCCATTTGGTAGAGGGCTTTCCTTTGTTGGGAGGTTTCTGATAACTTATTCAATCTCCTTACTAGTTAGTTATATGTCTACTTATATTGTCTATTTTTCGGTAATTCGGTTTGGGAAGATGGCATGTTTCTAGGAATTTGTCCATTTCCATATAGGTTATCCAATTTGTTATACACTGTTCATAGTACTCTTATAATCCTTTTTATTTCTTTGGTGACAGTAATGTTCCCACTTTAATTTTCTGATTTTAATAATCTGAGTCCTTTCTGTTTTGTTCTTGGTCAATCTAACTGAAATTTTGTCAATTTTGTTGATCTTCTCAAAGAACTAACTTTTCATTTTCTATTCTCTATTTTATTTGTCTCCATTCCAATCTATATTATTTCATTCTTTCTGCTGGCTTAGGGTTTATTGTTCTTCTTTTTCTAGTTCCTTAATGTAAAGTTAGGTTGTTAATTTGAGATACTGTTTTTAAATGTATTCACAGCTATAAATTTTTCTCTTGGCTTTTGCTACATCTCATAAGTTTTGTTAGGTTGTGTTTTGTTTTCATTTATCTCATGGTATTTTGTAATTTCTCTTGTGGTTTCTTCTTTGACCTATTGGTTGTTTAGGAACTCTATTAATGATGGGAGAATTAATTTGTACATCCAGTTTGGAAACAATTTGGCATTATCTTGTTAAGCTGAACATTTTCATATTTAAAAACTCAGTAATTCCATTCCCTCTTCATGTATTTTGTAATTTCTGTTTGAAACCTGGACATCTTCATAGGACAATAAAAACTGAGGTGTTTATGCTTGGAAATAGGTGTGGTTCTTCTTTCTTCTTTTGTCAGCCTTTATGGTTTGAGTCAATTAAGTCAAGTATTGAGCTGTATTTGTGAAATACCGGCTTCCAATTCCTCTTGAATTACCTTGTTTTTAAGATTCCTAAAGGACCAGCTTTTGGCTTTTTGATTTTCTTGAATTCCTCCTTTCTTTTCCAGTTTTTCCTTTTATTGGTTGCCTCTCTGATCTTTATGAGTCCCCTTATTCTGTTTATTTTGGGTTTCCTTTATTCCTCTTTTTCTAGTTTCTTATAGTAAAAGCTGAGGTCATATTTTTTTGAGAGCTTCACTTATTTCTAGCATAGGCATTTTAATCCTCTAAATTTCTAAATACTGCTTGAGTTACATTCTACAGATTTCATTTTATTGTTTTCAAAGATTTTATTATTTTGAGAGAGAGTGCAGGTGTGAGCACACGCACACACAGTCAGTGGGGGAGGTGGAGAAGAAGAAGCAGACTCCCTGTTGAGTGGGGAGCCCATTGCAGGCTTGATCCCAGGACCCTGAGATCATAACCTGAGCCAAAGGCTGACGCTTAACCAGTTGAGGCATCCAGGCACCTCACGTCCCACACATTTTAATGTGTATTTTTATTAAATTCAAAATATTTCCAGTTTCTGATTTCTGGTTTGACCCAGAGTTACTGAGAAGTGTGTTATTTAGTTTCCAAATATTTGAGGATTTTCTGGATAGCTTTCTGTTATTCATTTATAATATAATTCCATTTTGGTCCAAAAACATACCGCGTTTGACCTGAATTGTTTTAAATTTATTAGGATGTTTTCCTAGCTCAGAAAGTAGTTGGTAAATGTTTAATGTGTACTTGAGAAAAATGTGTATTCTGTTGTTGTTGGGAGGAATATTTAACAAATGTCAATTAGATCAATCAAGCTGGTTGACAGTGTTGCTCAAGTCTTCTGTATCATTACTGATTTTCTGTATAGTCTACCAATTACTGAGAATGAGGTATTGAAACATCCAAGTACACTTACAAATTTTCCGATTTCTCCTTAAAGTTTTAAATTTTTTATTAAATAAATATGTTTATTATTTTTTTATTTAAATTATGCTTTATGTTTTAAAGCATTTTTAGTAGGTGCATATATATTTAGGATTATTATGTTATACTGATGAATCAACCATTTTATCATTATACAATTATTCTCTTTTTTCCTGGTAACATTCTTTGCTTTGAAATCTACTCTACATGATGAATTCAAAAAAGTTGTAATCTTATAGGTTATATGACTTTTCTTTGTTGTTATGTGTGTGAGAATAATGTGCTTTCCAGCTTTTTGAATCTTTTCAGGAGCACAGGGGCAATTTTTAGAAAACACTAAGTATATTGCAATATCATTACTAAAGTTCTTCTAATCAAACATCATCAGGGAAACTTTTGTCATTAGCCTATACATTGGCCAGCAATCTTTAGAACATAGTGTTCTCTCCATTAATATGATAACAGTAATAATAATGATGATGATGGTTCACGATAGATGTACCCATTGAACACTTATTATATACATAGCTTCATATAAACAATTTTACATGCACTTTCTCATTTAACCCAACAAACATATAAAGTAGGTGATTTTTTTATTTTATCAAAGATTTAGAGAGGTAAATAATTATGCTAGGTCACATCATTCACTAAGTGGGTAAAACTTGTTTTTGAAAGCCAGATCTCTTAACTCTATTATATTGAATCCTATGTTACATTTATATAGTATTTCATAGTTTACTAGGTGTTTTCTTATTTGTGTAATTTTTAATAAAACAACCCTAGGGAAAAAAGCAGGGTATATGTTATTTTCTACCTGTTTTTTCTTTTAGAGATGAGATAAATGAAGCTCAGAGAGATTTTTTGACTAGCTCAAAGTCTTAAAATAACAGGAAAACTAGATTTAAAATTCTAGCTTTCTGGATCCAAGTTCAGTAAATTGTCTACTAGATGAAATTAGCACTAAATAAAGAAGATTTTGCTTTATATTAATCATACAACATTTACTGATATAAGTTTTAAAGCCACATTGAAGCATGTTATATTCTAGAGTATGATTATATATTTTTTCATATTATACTCTTGGTAATTAGATTGAACAGGTGGTTCATGGCTTTACTATATATACTCTAGGTATAAAATCAGTACTATTTATTCTTCCAAAACAGATAGAATTTATGTATTTTGCATCCATTTTAACATACATACTTATATATATCACATATATTTTTTTAATGGTAAATCCTCTTAGATATAAAATCGTAGATAAAATGCAATGAACAAAACAGATGAAAGAGGAACTGTTCTAGTTAAATCATGGAAAGTTTGCTTCAATTTAAGTTGCTCCTTCAGTTCGCTAGCACATTAGCAGAACACTGATCCAGCTGAATATATTGCTTTTTACAACATGTCAAGTTATAATGTTTAAAATTATTATTATACTATTACATTTTAATTTCAGAAAGCTGGTTTCTAGAGAATAGTTTGATTAAAGATTAAAAATTCTAGGAGCACCTAGGTGGCTCAGTTAGTTAAGCGTCCAACTCTTAAATCTCAGCTCAGGTCTTGATCTCAAGGTTGTGAGTTCAAGCCCCATGTTGAGCTCTCTGTTGGGCGTGGAGCCTACTTAAAAAAAAAAAAAAAGATAAAACAACTCTAATTCCTTGTTATTCCAAAATAATCCTGTAAATGTAGTGAGTCATTAATATTTTTGTGTTAAATCTGTTTGTTATTGCCTGAAAAAACAATTATTAGGAACATTGCTAGATTATATTTCCTTTTTATATATAGTCTCAACAGATTTAAGTGGGAATGTAATGTTTCTCTGTTTTCATGGAAAAATATAAATTTAGGGTCTAGATCTAGATCAAGAAATTTCAGGTAATGAAACTCTCCTGATTTCACAATTTTCCCTAGATCATTATCTTTGTATTACTGATATAGCATTTCCTATGCTTCATCCAGAGCTCCTAACAATATAAGAAATATGGACAGATACTCTTTATCTAGAGTTATTGTAATCTATAGTTTATTCTAACATAAAGCCCTAACTGAATGGTTTGCATATAAAACTAGTTAACATCCAGTTTCTTCATGGTGTAAAATTGCTGTGACAATCCATATGCAGATTTGTGTGAGAAATTTGAGCTGGGGCAAGGTGGAGAGTGGAGTCTATTTTCAGGCTTTCCTGATGGGGTGGTACAGCTTCTTAATGCTTAGATTGTGATCCCTGAGGTTGCTCTCATCTTCCACTCTCCCAGATCCAGAAGCCACACAACAGACATTGGTATTCATCACTTTTTCCGGGCTCACATATTCTCTAACATAAGACTCATGTGCTGCTTATTTCCATTCTCTTATTGTTTCCCAGATACCTTTCCCAAATATCCAGATGTCTTTCTCTTCTTAATCCTAATCAGAGCTTTTTACCTCTCTGAATCAAGTAAAGACACTTTCTCAATCTGCTCTACAGATTATTTTCCAAATGAAACTTCTTTCAATGTCATTGATTTGCAGTGGGTTTTCTGTTTAACTGTTTGTCAGCACATTATAGTACTAAGTTAAGCTACAACTTCAGTATTCATTACACTGCTTGATTTCACTGATATTTTTGTAATTAATGAAAACTCAGGGTCTTTGAAATCCATATTAAAGTTTTAACTTCTCTGAAAGAACTCTAGATTTTGAGCAGGATTCGTAACATGTATGGAATACTAAAAATCCAAATTCTGTGAAAGGATCTGGAAATATATTTTTTTGTACCAGTGCCACCTCTACTAAAAAATTAACTGTGCCACAAATCAACTTAAAAAAGAAGTTTGGGCAGCCCGGGTGGCTCAGCAGTTTAGCGCCGCCTTCAGCCCAGGGCATGATCCCGGAGAGCCCGGACGGAGTCCCACGTCGGGCTCCCTGCATGGAGCCTGCTTCTCCCTCTGCCTGTGTCTCTGCCTCTCTTTCTGTGTCTCTCATGAATAAATAAATAAAATCTTAAAAAAAAGAAGTTTAAAAAAATAACATTATACCTTAAATTTATGCAGAAACCACCACCAAAAGGAATCATGTAAAAGAGCAATAGAGGCTTCTGAGAGAAAATGGGTCTTCCAGATTTTGAAAACCTTTTCCTAAGGAACAAAAGATATAGAGGTCAAATTAAAATACATTATAAAACATATTAATGCAAATAGGCCTTATAAAGAGTATGTCTTCAGTGGTTATAGACTAGCACTGTTCAATGAAATTCTATTGTGCCATATATATATAATATTACATTTTCTGGTAGCTACTTTATAAAAGTAAAAAGTGAAATTATTTTTAATGAATATTTTATTAAACCAAATATATTTAAAATGTTATCATTTCAAAATATGGGCATTAAATTTTTAATGAAATATCTTACATTCTTTTGTGGGAGTAGGTCTTTCAAATATTGTATATTTTATACTTGCAGCACATCTCAACTTGAATAATAATTTTTGTCATAAATACTGGATCAGTGTTCAGACTTCATAAAATACATAGTTGTGATTTTGCTCCAACCATAATTGAAGGTTTTTAATAACTAAATCAAATATTAGTTTTAAAATTTATATATAAATTAAAAGAAATAAAATAAAAAACTCATCTCAGTTACATTAACCACATTTCATATACTCAGTAATTACATTTGCCTAATAGCTATTGAAATGATAGTATAGGCTAGACAAAGAACAGCAAGACTCCAAAAAACATGGTACAATTTCTTTTTATACTAAGGACAGATACCAACAATCTTGGAATTCTATATCAACAAGCCCCATCACAAGTCTAGACCCCATCCATACAGAATATACTCTGTAAGAAATTGATAAAAAATTGTCAGATAAGGTAAGATCCATTTTCCATGACTGTAAATCTTGGCTTAAATGGATATATTCAATAGATCATTTTTATCTTATTTTATTTACCTAAAGTTTTTAAATGCCAGATTCAATAGAGTTCAAGACTTACTTTAAGGAAACCCATAACTAGGAATTCCTGTTCCTCAACACATGTCTACAAAAAGGACATCATGCAGACTTTTACACCAAAAAGATTACTTATTATGTATTCTGTGGGGGCACTTCTCTTCCATTGGCTACTAATTATAGTATGGAATTCATTGGTACCAGTTTAAATTTAGCACTTAACAGCTTAGATTTCATATTTTTTAATTATAAAAACATATGTGGAGTATATAAAGAAGAAAATTGAAATATAGGGAGGAAAACTGAATAATTTTGTCTAAATTATTTGCAAATTTCAAGCAAAGATGCAATTAGTATACACTAAAAAGTATGGTTGCTTCTATTCCAAGTTTGGTCATGTTTCATGTCACTAACTTCCTTTTTCAGTAAAATTTCAAATTCTTTAAAAGTATATCAATATTTAGTCAAAACAACCAAAAAATGGAAATTAGCTAAAAAAGCTCAAACCCAGTTTAAGAAGTTGTATGGTTCTCTCCTCTGGCCTCCTCATTTTGTGATACTTTTTTGATTCTAGTAAATGTAAATATACCTTAAAACCTAGATTATCTAACTTGGTTCTAACATTGAGTTTAGGTTGGACAAAATTACTTCTTATTTTCTCTTGAATTTCTGTTCATGTATATCAGTATGCCTGTGGCTTAGCTTTCTTCTCTTATTCATAATACAGGTCATTTTTCATTAATTTTAATTCAATAAAATTTTACTGAGCATCACCTCTTCTGGGCGGTACAGAAGATAATGTGTACTTTTATCAAGGAATTTAATTAATGACTGTATGCACAGGAATGTGTTTAGATGGGTATAAGTGAATTCATTCAATTCCATGGATTCCCATACCTTCAATCATGTAACAATAAACCTATATAACCTTCTCTTTCCAAGTTTCAGATCCATAAATTCAGTCTCTTGATCTTACTATAAGCATTTCTATGAAGTAATCTTCCCTAATATTTTTATTTTCCTACACTTATATTCTCTTTATCATCTACTTATTTTAATGCTATTGCATTGGACATACTATAATAAGCCGATTTAAATTCTTTTTTGAAATCAGGTGGGGGTACTAACAAATAAAACACTGGTATCTATGCCCAGATATACCCAGATGTTTGCCATACTCCACCCACTCCCAACCAGTATCTACTCCTACTCTTCACTTTATTTCTTTCAATAATGCCAGCATCCTCCAAATTAACCATATTAAAAATTCCTCATATTGTGCTTCTATGCCTTGTTTATGTGATTGCCCTATGATTTGTGTTAGATGTACATACAACCATATTTAAAATACAGTACCATCTTAGAACACAGAACACAGAATGTTATAAACAATATTATAGGTTTCCCAGAACATTTATAAACTTATTTTAACAATAATTTATCAATTTCTTTTTATAACAATAAAATCTTTTTTCCTGAGGAAATTGTGGAAAATATAATCAGAGAAACAAATAAATACGCTTCTGATCCAGGCATAACTACAATTAGCATCTATAGTTTTTCTCTACAAAAATGGGATCAGGTAATCATATAAAGGGGGCAGACTAAGCCTTTACTCTCACCAAAATCCCACAAAATATAAAAGAGAATTGAAAAACATTTGGATTAGCATGAAAAATAAGAGAGTGTCATTACTGAATCATTCTAGATATAGTTGTTAATTGAGGTGCTTAGTGGTTGCCTAACTGAAGGGTACACAGAGGATCCAAATCAGATCAATCACACTTCCTGGAACACTGCATCTTGAACAGAGTGACAAAAAGGGGTTTAATGATTGATTATGCTCCTTCTGATGGACCATAGTAGGAGAGAAAACAACAGGGATTTTATGTTGAGAAATGAAGAGGCACAGGAAGGCTGAAAGTGAGGGATGGGGAGGGATGAAGAGGTAAGAGATGTACTTGGTCCCTAGAAGGAGGGGTTTAGGTGAATTCCAAGGCCACGTTCATCCCAGAGAACTATCTAGAAGGAATCTGCCTGGAGTACAGGGAATATTGTTGAAGCCTGCAGGAAATAGAAACCTTGTTAGGTAACCACCTAATATGTAAGGGAGAAATCAGTATCAGGTACCATCCAACTCTCATCCTACCCTTGGCAAGCAGTGGGCAATGATCTAGTTACCTTCCTATGCTTGCAGTTTTTCAACTGGCTATCCTATTACTCAAAAATTCCCCCAGACACTTGGGGGTTCAAAAGGTGAGGTTATGGAGAAGGCTCTAATAAGTTGTTCTGGGGTCAACATAAGCAGACTAAAATCTCTTGAGCTAATAAAACAAGCAGAAGGAGGGGAAAACACTTGTTCCAGTCACATGCCAAAACAGTGCACAGTAGCAACTTCAGACTCCTGAGGCAGTAACACAGAATCTAATACATTCTTTTCTGGTGATCAAGGTATTAAATATCACTGGTCTCTTCCTGCCAGACTTAATGCCCTCAAAGTTCAATCATGCTTATCACCTAATTTGTTATAGCTTTAAATAAAAATCTGATTCATTAAATCATATTCTCAAAATGTAGCATACAATAAAAATAATGTTTACATACATCAAAGTTATGGGCTTTTAAAATAAAAAGATAAATTCGTTCAGCATCCAAATGTCTGGGTAGTTGAGTAAGCTCATTTGTTTTGAATCCCGAGAAGTTGCAATCCTAGAAAGAAGGAAATATCACAGAATAGTAATTACTTTACCCCTTTCAGTATAGCACTCTCACAGGACTACAGAAGACAAATATTTAACCATAACCCATTAATTATTTACTTTCATTTAATAAAATAACTATTTATCTTACTTTAAAAAAATCTTCCTATTTCCTGATTCTCTCAAATTAAGAGCCCTGGCATATTCATATGCCAAACCCAAACGCAAAACAAAATCATATTTCAGAACCAACTTTGACATAACTCAAATGACCAAGAATTTTAGCTAGATTACCCATAAAGAAATGGACTAGGTAGAAGGAGAAAGCTTCTATGCTATTCCTACTGCTCTCTCTCAGGGCCCCACCTGTATTTATAGCTACATCTATATTATTATAAACATTCTTTTATTTCTACATAATGCTTTTGATACATAATCTTATAGAACAGAAATTTTAAATACCTCTATAGTCTTCTTTGTCTCCATTTCATCTGAAAGCTGGAAAACATTTAAAATAAAATATTTAACATTCTAAATTTTTATATTTTGTAAATTTGTTGTTTGTGCATGCACATGTGTGTATGTGCATGTACATGTGTGCATGTGTGTGTATCTCCTACTAAAGCCTAGAATGTTGTTGCTATGCTAGATGCTAGAAATACAAAGATGGTCCTTATTCTCAAGCTAGTCATAGTTCAAGAGGGTAATGAGATACATATACAAGCAAAACACAAAGAGATAAGGGCTATAATAGAAATAAACCAGTTATTTCACTTTGGGTTCAATAGGAAATAGACTCTGAGGTAGAGTTTTGTATTCAGAATGTCTATTGGGAGTGCCTTTGGAATCAGTATCTATGGAAGTCAAGGGGAGAGGTGTAATTGGGAAGTTGGAGAAATCAGGTATGATACAAGTCTAATAGCTTCAATGGACTCTAAAAGGGGCTCTAGAGCTGAAAGGGCCCATCATAGTTGTCCTGTATTGGGTTGAAAGAGCCAGGCCTTTCTGCCCCCAACTTGATCAGTCACTGGATGTAGGTGGTTCCTGGAAGCGTATGTCTTTGGAAGAGGAAGTTCTCTGCAGATGTAGTAACCCCAAAGGGGCTGACAGCTGAGGGGTGCCTCCTAACAGCATTCTTAGCAGCTAGGACAACAGATTCTTCCTTCATGGGGAATCTGAGTGGTGCATCTCTATGTCCACCACACTACTTTACACAGAGAATAAGTAGCCTTCTGTGTACATTAGTTTCTGACCATCTAGACATGTTGATAAGTTATTAATTTTCACATCCTCACTTCTTTCAGAACAACTAAGCTCACAGGCAAAACATACACACATATACACACACATTATACAATACACATAGAGAGAATGACATAGGAAACAAATGTTAAAGAATGGTAACAGATTGTTAACAGAAAGAGAATGACATTGTCATTTTAAAAAGTATGCAAAGGAATAAAAAAGATTTAGAGATAATGAAATCAATTATGATAAGAAAGAAGGCTTTGTGTTTGAGATTATATGGATATAATAAGTCAATGAGGATGGGGGTCAATTTAGAAAGTTGTTAATGTTAATCTCAAAATCCTGGCTTTATTCTGCAGGAAGCAAGGAAACCCTGGAAGTTTTCAAGGAGCATAATAATAACACAAAACTAGTTATTGATCATACAACCTGGAAAAGATACCACAAAAATATAAATAATATGTGTTAAAATCCAAATAAAAAATCAATGAAACACATTTAGCAATAAAAATAATTATAACTTTGGTCAGTATAATTAATATACAGGTCATTGCAATAGATCCTTGGAAGTTATCTGATAAAAATTTGAAAGTCAGAAATTTTGAAATTCTTTTGAAAATTAAAAAAAAAATTACCAGTGTTTTCATGTTCCCACAACCTAGAATGGATTACTGTTGACATTTGTTTTTGACTATGTTTTAAATAAAATGTGAAATTATATAATAAAGTTCAGATTCTCTTTTTACCATGGCCTTTTTTTCCCAAGATTTTATTTATTTATTCATAAGACAGAGAGAGAGAGAGAGAGGCAGAGACATAGGCAGCAGGAGAAGCAGGCTCCCTCAGGAGATCCTGATGCAGGACTTGATCCCAGGACCCCAGGATTATGACCTGAACCAAAGGCAGATACTCAAGCACTAAGCCACCTATGTGCCCCTACCATGATCTTTATAGTTCTATTCATGTGTTCCCTTTCCTTGAAATAGTCACTATTATTTGTTTGGTTTGCATCCCTTCCATTCCATTAACATACTTTTACATATATGTGTACATATATTTAAAGAATATAAACACTTCTTGTGTGGTTTTATAATTTTAAAAAATGATATCAATGGTATATATTATTTGGTAACTTGCTTTTTTTCCACTCAAAATTATGTTTTGACAATCTATCCAAGTTGATATTTATAAAATCTGTTACCTTCCACACAGCTTTTCTACCAACCTGTCTACTCTTCTCTGGAAAATATAAATAATAATTAAAAGCAACAGAAGTTCATAGTCAACGTTTGCCAAACATTCACAGAACAAATGATATCCCATATAACTACTATGCTCTATAGTCAATAGACTGGAAAGAGAAATAAAGATAAGTAACTCAAAACCAAAAGAAAATCATATCTTATCAAACATGGATGCAAACATCTACACAAAACAACAGTAAATCAAATCCAGTAATGCAATAAAAAAATATACTCTAAGAATATAGGAATGTCTCAACTTCTGAAAAGCTATTAATGTAATCTGCCACATAGATTAAAGGTTAAAAGTAGCTTCTGCTATCATCACAGTGGATTATTTTCCTCTCCATTTCAAAGCATGGAGATTTTTTTTTTCAAATGTTTGAGCACAGCGATACCTGTATCTAGATCTCTAACTGATCTACCTCTAATCCACATCATATCTACATACCTTTAATAAACTACAAATAGAAATAAATTTCATTAATCTAAAAAAGATAGCTATCTAAACATTTAAAATGATGCTTAATAGCAAATTATTAGCATTCTTTCCAAATCAAAGATGAGAAACCACTAACATTATTGAATAATACGCATATACCAAAAATAATTTCCTATATGCCAACAATAACCCATTTAATAACATAATGAAAAAGTAATTTCACGGACATTAGTAATAAAAATTTAAGATACCTAAGGATAAATTTAACAGAGAATAGAACTTATATGAAGGGATGCCTGGGTGGCTTACAGGTTAAGTGTCTGCCTTCAGCCCAGGGGGTGATCCTGGAGAACCTGAATCGAGTCCCGCATCGGGCTCCCCGAATGGAGCCTGCGCCTCTGCCTGTGTCTCTGCCTCTCTCTGTGTGTCTCTCATGAATAAACAAATAAAATCTTTAAAAGAAAAACCTTATATGAATAAAATCACACAAATTACTGACCACCTAAAATAAAATCCTTATATTTTACTCTCTTATCCAAAAATAAAGGCTAGATAAAGAATTAAATACACACACACAGATATCTTGCAATAATAACAGAGCAGAAGACAAGTGAATATATCTATAATCTTGTGACAAAGTCTTCTTAAATATTATAGCACTAATGGCAGAAATTTTCAATAGAAAATTATAGATCCATAAAAATGCAAAATTCTATATAACAAAAAACCCTCTTAAAAGGCAACAAAGACCCAGCAGTCTTTTCCATTGCTTCCAGAAGATCTGGCTCTGTTAGGTATATGGAAAGATGCCACATGGGTCTCCAGCTGGAAAAAAATATCCAAAATAAAAGGCAACAAAGTATATAAATATGTATAATACATATTACTGAAAGTGTTAATATTTTTAAAGTATAAACAGCTCTTAGAAATAAAAGAGCAGCCAAAAAAAAAAAATAAAATAAAAGCCAAAACTCGTAAATAGGCAATTCACATTAACAGAAATGCAAAGACTAAGGAAAACCTAAAGTATCAACTTCATTAGTAAAACATATGCAGTTGATAACATTTATGCCTATCAACTGTGCAAACATTAAAAAATACAGTATTAAATGGACAAGGAAATGAGTAAGAGATCAATCACAAACCCTATTGTTACAAATATAAATTGGTACTGCCTTTTTAGAGAACAATTTGGCAATACATATCAAAACACTTAGATTTTCACATTTCTTTTCCTATGTAGTTCCACTTCTAGAAATTTATCTTAAGAAAATAAGCATGGATACCCACAATCTTTAGTTTCAAATATGTTCAGAGCAGCTTTGTAAGTAATAGCAATGAAAACTACCTAAATGTCTAACCAAAGGGTTATTACATTAGTTAACTTTTAAGATAGTGGAGAATATTTATTAATGAAAATTTCATAATACTTGTAATGAATTAGAAATTTATTACTTAATCTGAATTTTTAAAATTATTTTTTAAAATAAAAGAAAAATGAGGGCCCCTGGGTGGCTCAATGGCTGAGCATCTGCCTTTGGCTCAGCTTGTGGTCCTGGGGTCCTGGGATTGAATTCCTGCTTCTCCCTCTGCCTATGTCTCTGCCTTCCTCTGTGTGTCTCTCATGAATAAATAAATAAAACCTTAAAAAAAAAGAAAAGAAAAATGAAAGCAACAACTAGTGAGATACATGCGATTTATCTATAAATGATAGAATTAGGGTGTTTATCCTTTCTACTGATTATCTATTGCTTCTAATTTTCTAAAACAACTACTTCAGTCAGAATCAGGAAAAAACAAAGAAATTTTGAAATTTGAAAAATAACATTAACTGGGGTGGATAGACTAATGGTGGCACTTAAAGTCTTTATAGCTTTAACATTATATAATTTTAGAATGTATTTTTTATAAGGACTAAGTTTCTAAAAGTAATTCAAAGTCTATTATAATTCTAATCAAACTCTCAAAGAGATTTTTTTGAAAAAAATTGACAAAGCAATTTTAAAGGTAATTAAAAAGAATTTAAAGAAATAAAAAAAAGAATTGATAACTTTTTCTAAAGGAAGAGGATTGATATGGAACCTGCACTACCAAGTATAAGTTACTATAAATTATTAACCAGAGGTTGGAATATATGCATCAAATTAAATCTTCAAGTAACTTATAGTAATGTGAAAATGCCAACACTCTAATATCGAGTATTGAAGAATAGGAGTCTACCTATTTTAAAAACACGTAGATAGATAGATAGATCTATTTTATTATATAATAATAAAAGACTAACAGAAAAACTTTAAAAATGCTATCAGTGCTTATCTGTGAAATTTCCTCTTCAAGGAATATGAAAACAAATACCATACCATTATCTTCTTTCTCCTATGGTAGTTCCTTAGAAATGCCTTGTATCTTTCCAATTTTCCTTTAGAACCTTTAAAAGAGTGATATATATATATCATATATAGTGTGTGTATATATATATATATATATACACACACATTATGTATACACACATATTTTTCAAAGTGAAAAAATTTTAATGCTTTAAAGAACTTATATGTAAAAAAAAATCAAGGAGATCAACTAGCTATTTTGATAAGCATCATGCTAGACACACATACCCTTAGTTGAATGAATAAATACTGTATCTTCTGTTTCCTCTTTTTAGAAATGTCATGTTCCAACTACTGGTCTTTGATACTTACTCCTACATCTAAAGTTTTATCTCAATCCCTTCCCCATGAACAAGCCCATGTTTTTCAAATAGCTCAGCTACTTACATTTGGTTGTTTCATGGTCATCTTAAATTCAATAAATTACAGTACTTTGGAGCAAGGTCTAATGAAAGATTATGGGGGATGACTTTGAAGTCAGGTAACCTAGACTTGAGCCCAAACTCAGATATTTATATATTGAGGACAACGAGTATATATTATTTTTTGAACGTGCACACCTACTAGCTCATTCTCTATGTCTCCCTCCCTCCCTCTCTCTCTCTCTCTCTCTACATATAGCTTATATAATTTTAAAAATATTTTTTATTTAAAAAATGATTAAAGATTTAATAAGAAAATTTAAAATAAAACAGTAGTGAATTTAATAGTAGTATATTAAAACAAATTCTCAGAATTTGAAAAATCAAGGTCGAAAAAAGGATATTAAATATTTAAGTAATATAACTAATTAAATGTATTTAACATATAGAAAATACTTTATAAGTCAACTAATATCATTTTTAAGGCTTGTATTATGAGAAATTTGCCTATTACATAAATAATAATCATTAGTATCTAAAACTATTCTAGAAGTATTAATATATACAACTAGATAAGAAAAATGTTATATAAATACTGGAAAGAAGTAAAAATGATCATTACTGGTAGATACGCTTTTCCCTCAGTGTGCAGGTTTTCAGTACGAAATGCGAAACACAAAAAAAAAAAAAAAAAAAAAAAGAAATGCGAAACACTTCCTACAAGCTCACCTAGCTCATGGAGCTCAATTTACTTTGGATTTTAGTGTTTCTGTTCTTAGGTTCTGACCCTTGCTGACTTGTCTCTGGTACCAATACAGGGTTGATGCAACTCTGTTTCCTTGATACTCGGCCACCTCAGCCGCAGCGTAACAAAGTTCACAACTACTTTAGGCTTTGTTCTAACAACACACATTAAATCCACATGTTCATATTCAGCTAAAAATCTTTATTGAACTATGCTGAAATGAAGGAGTCTTAAAATAAAATAAAGTTTATGCTCTTAGATTATTTTATACCTTAGGATTTCATTTTTTATGACAGAGTCACACAGACACACAAATCTATTACTTTACTCATAAAAAAAAGATTTACGTGTATCAAAAATTATGCTTCTCCATTCAAATATTTTAGAGGCATGACTCTTCAAAAGAATGGAACATTCCCCTAATCTTGACTCCATGGCCATGACTGCATCATGTATTCGAGGGACAGTTCCCCACAGATGTGTATAAATTGAAGTAAATGAACTATCTTCTTTTATTTTCTTCATGGTGTGTAACAATTTATCATAATCTTCAAAATGGATTTCCCTTGGCCAATAATCCTGCAAAAAATGTGAAAGAATATAACTTAAGTCATTTTTAGTGAATTTAAATAATAGAGTTCAAAATCAATGAGCTAAAATTGAGATTTAATTCCATAGCAATACCTTCTTTTATATTATTTAAGTATAACTGACACAATGATATATTAGTTTCAGGTATCCAACACATACAACACAGCATTATTTTTTACTAAATGCCATTTTTTTTTCAAAAATTGTGAAACAATCACCAACTTTAGAAGTTTCAAATATTTCACAAAAAAACTTTCCTGAGTCATTTGAAAATAAGTTGCTTACTTGACTATGCCCCATCATCCTTGAATACTTTAGTTATTTCCCAAAAACAAAAGCATTTTCCTACATAATCAAAATATAACCATCAGAAATAGGAAATTGGCATTGATACACTGTGCCTATCTAATTCTCAGACTCTGGTCAAGTCTTATCACCTGAACCAGTAATGCCCTTTTTATAGCAAAAGGATCTAATTCAGTATCTTCATATGTCTTTAGTCTCTTTCAGTCTAAAAATTCCCTAGTCTTTTCTTGACCTCCACAAGTTCACAATGAAACCTGAAATTCCAATTCCAAACATTCTAGTATTCTCTCTTTCCATATTACAATTACCATCTCCAACAGTGAAAATATTTAGTTGGCTTATCTTTAATACATATACTTATTTTAAGGTAACCAATCTCTCCTATCCACTGGGAGTCTTTTCTGTATAGATAACCCTTTTCATACTGCTTCAACTCTTTTTAATACCTAAGGAATTGAAAAGGACTAAACAAGTATGACACTAGAGAGAAATACTGCAGAAGGGTGATATAAATTCCATGATGGCAAGGATTTTTCTCTGATATGTTCATTATTGTTTCTCCAGTATCCAGAACAATACCCGGGATCTGGTAGGTAGTAAATAAAATCATTAAATGAATGAATGAATAGGAGAAGTACAAGAACTGATAGTAATATAACACTATTGGAACAGGAGATTGTTATAAAAATAGAATATAAAAATATTTTTATAAAAATAAAAATAGAACAGTGATGGAGTAAAGGGGAAAGAAGGAGAAGGGAAAATGTGAGAATTGATCAAATAGATAAATGAGAAATGATTGAAAGTAGAAAAAAGTATACAGAAGTATACAGAACCATAATAAGAGGAAGAGGGGAAAGATAGGAGTAGAAAGCATAAAATATTATAAAAGAAAGATAAAAATGGTAAGAATCGGTTGAAATGATACAGTTTTAGATGATGTGACAAAGGATAAATTATAAGATATGAGAAACTAACAGCTAACACGTAGGTTCCAGGTACTGGTTTAAGGCTAGCTAGTAGCAGAGCTGGGATCTGAGCATAGGCAATCTGACACCAGTTTACCAGTTTGTTTTTTAAGATTTTATTTATTTATTCGTGAGAGACACACACAGAGAGAGAGAGAGAGAAGCAGAGACACAGGCAGAGGGAGAAGCAGGCTCGATGCAGGGAGCCTGACATGGGACTCAATCCCAGGTCTCCAGGATCACACCCTGGGCTGATGGCAGAGCTAAACCGCTGTGCCACCTGGGCTGCCCCAGAGCCTCTGTTCTTAACCACTTTACCACCATGCAGATGTATATCTTTCCTTTCACATTTTAGAGGGAAATTAAAATAGATAGGTTTTCCAGGAAGTCATAAGCAGTTTAGAATGTATTTTAATTTGTTTTGTTTTATTCATTTGTTTATCATATGCCTCATTTCTTAAAAAATGACAGCTCGATGAAGGTGGGGATCTTTGCCTGTTTTTATTCACCGGTATATTCTAATTATTGATGTGGTTAGCATGTAATAGGTACTCAAAAATATTTCTTGAATAAATTTGAGGAAGTTATTATTTCTTTTGTAACAATGCCTCTAGACAAAAGTTTTATTCAGCAAACAAAAAATTAAATATCCAGTCATTTTATTCCTGGATATTTTGAAATAACCAATAGCTTGGCAATGCATAGACATAGTCATACCTTAAAACAAGTAACTACAGAATATAAGCATTTGGTTAGGAAATCCAGACAATAAGAAACATTTTACAGATAAACTCATTTATGAGAAAATGGTACAAATGGATATATGTTGTTTTGTCAAATGACATCTGATAAAAACTGAAGGCTGACAATATAAACATATACAAGGATAGTGTTTCTTACATATCATTAATAAGATCATATGCTTTGATTTTGATTTTATTCTATCTTTAGTGAAGGGCTGGCATAAACCTATGACCTTAATTTGATTAGCATTATTTTTAAGTAGAGTGTGTATGCATTTTCCAATTCAAATAATTAGAAATTTTCATCTGAAATCACAGATCCTTAAACATGTATGATGGTATAGCCCAAATGTCTCCATAATTATTTGCTGAGTTTGCCTTAATTTTGACTATATAATCCTTTTCCCTTGGCATTAAAAGACCTCAAACATTGTGATTAGGTTACAGCACATTTCCAACATTATTTAAATCAAAGTAATTGCAAAAAGCTTGTACTAATAGTAGTTTAAAACACTAGGCTCTTCCACAGTCATTGAAATACACTCTTATAAACTGGAATATTTTCATTTTCTATTTGATCCTAAAGGGTACTCAGTGCTTTTCTAAAACATTAAAAAAATAAAAATAGATATTTTTGAAATTCTCTTCTCAATAGTTTAGTCATAGCAAATTGTTTATATATAAGTACAAATAGGTGCAAATAATTTAAAGTCCAGTCTTCTCAAAGTATGTACACATCTCATTAAAAAAAAGCCTCCTTGGGGATCCCTGGGTGGCTCAGCGGTTTAGCACCTGCCTTTGGCCCAGGGCACGATCCTGGAGTCCCGGGATCGAGTCCCGCATCAGGCTCCCGGCATGGAGCCTGCTTCTCCCTCTGCCTGTGTCTCTGCCTCTCTCTCTCTCTCTCTCTCTATGTCTATCATAAATAAATAAAATAAATAAATCTTTTTTAAAAAAGCCTCCTTTTCTTTCTGTTTTCCACACTAACATCCTTATTATAGTCCTTGACACTCTTCAATGCAAAACAAACCTAATCTTTAGACTCACAAGTGTATAGACCCAAGGGAAAACTTATAGTAATCCAATAATGGCAGAAGTCAGTATTTACACATAACAATGGAAACTGGAGCTTTCAAAATGAAAACACATTTTGAATATTTCACTCTGATTCAATAATCAAGGAAACTCAACACATCTGCAAATTACCTGTGCATCTAAGCTGTGGTACATGGATAAATGAAGTAAGTACTCATAATCAGATATTCTTTAAGGTGTAAATATTTAAGACAAACATATTAGCAAAATTATATAAAAATATTTGTATAATTCTTCTGATAGGATATACAACTAGAATTCTCAAACTCAGAGAACAGAATACTGACAAGAGGGAAACGCTAGAACAGAGTCTACAGAAAGGAGATAAATGTTTATAAGTATTTCCCCGACTGAAATGAAGTTTTTTGATTTTCTATTCTTAAAGTCTTTCCTAAGCCTTCCACATCTCCATAGCTGATTTATTTTATTTTGTTATTTTTATTTTATTTATTATTTTTTGAGAGGGGGAGGAAGAGAGAGGCAGAGGGAGAGGTAGAAGGAGAATCCTAAGCAGGCTCCATGCTGGAAGGGCTCCATCTTACAACCCTAGATCCAGACCTGAGCCAAAATCAAGAGTCAGATGCTGGGGCACCTGGATTGCTCAGTGGTTGAGCGTCCACCTTTGTTTGGCTCAGGTTGTGATCCCAGGGTCCTGGGATCGAGTTCCACATTAGGCTCCCTGCAGGGAGCCTGCTTCTCCTTCTGCCTATGTCTCTGCCTCTCTCTGTGTCTCTAATGAGTAAATAAATAAAATCTTTAAAAAAAAAAAAGAGTCAGATGCTTAACTGATTGAGCCACCCAGGCACCCCTCCACAACTTATATTTTAAAAGATGCTTTGGCACATAAAATAGATGTTTTACTCACCCAATTTTGAAACTTTAAGAATTCTTCAATATTCCTTGGAGGTTGTTGCATTTTCTAATGAAATAAAATCAATATTGCTAATTAACATCAATTCAGACTGGTTATGATATTTACATATAATTTACTTAAGTAGATGATATTGGACTTAAGTTGTAATTTTCAGAGCCATAAGACATTGTAAAATATGCACTTTTACATTGTAAAGTTCCTGTACCTTAGAAAGGAACAGAGATCAATGTTTAAATCCCAAGCATCCAAACCAAATTCTGTGAGAGGCTTCCCTGTTATATATTGCTCCTAGAAAAAAAACTCTACATGAGTCCTGTTGAATATCCTCATTTCAAATTCCTATGAGAGTTCTGAGATATTTTGGGCTATCTTGGATGGTGTCTACAATAAATCCAAAGCCAAAAATATAGTAACTTGCCCCTCTTGCTGATGATGTATTTAAAAGGCCACACCAGTGACATGGTGAAAATAATTTAAATATTCAATATCTCAGTGTAACAAGTAATAATCGCATTTTTATTAGTTTCCTCATAAGTTGAAAACATATTCTTTCATTAGACAAATTAATTTTAATCAAGATCACATTTTGTTCTTTCTTGCCTTAGAGACTGTATACACATTCTTTCTTCTGCTTGGAAGGCTCCCTGTTCCAAACTCCCTCCAATCCTTTCTTGGTCTATTTAACTTTATTTTATTTTTTAAAAAGATTTTATTTATTTATTCATGAAAGACAGAAAGAGAGAGAGGCAGAGACACAGGCAGAGGGAGAAGCAGGCTCCATGCAGGAAGCCCGATGTGGGACTCGATTCCGGCATTCCAGGATCACGTCCTGAGCCAAAGGCAGACAGATGCTCAACCGCGGAGCCACCCAGGCATCCCTAACTCTTATTTTAAATATCAAATTAAAAGTCACTTTCTCTAGGAAGCCTTCCTTGTTCCCCCCAAATAATTATCTATGGTAACACACAGCTGATTCATATCTATATGAGGAGAGAAACTATGGTATAATCACCATTGAACTGTCAAAATTTCATACAGTGACCGGCTCTGGGTGAGTGCATAATAAGTACTTGCAATGTGTATAAATTAATGAATAAATGAGTAGAGAAATGTTAGAGAAATGTGTAATTATTTAGAATAATAAGACCATTCCTAGAGAGTGAAAAACCAGTGAGAAGGCAAAAATAAGAGGAATTCAGAATATCCTAATAATCTGATGATGACCTGTCCAAAAAGATTATAATGTAATTTACTAAAACAGATTTTTCACATCAATATGTAAAATGATTAAGATTATAAAATCACCATATTTTTGTAAAAATAGCTACACATTTGAGGTTGAAGAGAATATTTCATTCTCTAATATTGTTTAAAATATATGACAAAGGGCACCTGCATGGCTCAGTGGTTGGAGTGTCTGCATTTGGCTCAGGGCCTGAACCCAGGGTCCTGGGATCAAGTCCTGCATCAGGCTCCCCACAGGAATCCTGCTTCTCCCTCGGCCTATGTCTCTGCCTCTCTCTGTGTCTCTCATGAATAAATAAAATCTTTAAAAATTTTTAAAAAATATATGATAAATATAAAGCAAATATATAACAGTTAATAACAAAATAAAAGGTATATATGCCTATCATTATAAAAATCAGTTTTCAGAAGCAAAACTACATAGATCTGTCAAAAAATTTAATGGAAAACATAGGATTCCAGACTGACAAGGATAAGAAATAAGAGATGGTGTGCAGAGAATGCTTAGAGGCAAAAAAAAATGTTCAAGATACAATATCTTCAGAGACAGTGAGTGTAGTAGTTTTGCTAGAAGAAAGCTATCAGTATATTTTGAAATGCATGGAACATAAAGAAGCTGATAAAAACAATCTAAATGTTGGCTTTTTTACTTGTAATGGTGACCAACCACTTCTAGTACAAAGCAGTAAAAATAATACCCACATTTCTTTTTTTTTTTTTTTAATTTTTACTTATTTATGATAGTCACATCACAGAGAGAGAGAGAGAGAGAGAGAGAGAGAGAGGCAGAGGGAGAAGCAGGCTCCATGCACCGGGAGCCCGACGCGGGACTCGATCCCGGGTCTCCAGGATCGCGCCCTGGGCCAAAGGCAGGCGCCAAACCGCTGCGCCACCCAGGGATCCCTACCCACATTTATTTTTTAAAAATTCTTTTTCTTTTTTCTTTTTTTTTTTTTTTTTTCTTTTTCTTTTTTCTTGAGTACAGTTGACACACATTAGTTTCAGGTGTAAAACATAGTAATTTGAGAGCTCTATAGTTTACACTCTGCTCACCACAAGTGTAGCTTCCTCCTTTCCCTATACAACACTATCACAATATCACTGACTATATTCTCTATGCTGTACCTTTTATTTCTATGGCTATTCATTCCACAACTGGAAGCCTCTATCTTCTATTCTTCTTTACCCATTTTGAATATCCCCCTAATTCTGGCAACCATCAGTTTGTTCTGTTTTTATAGTTCTGGTTCTGGTTTTGTTTATTCATTTGTTTTGCTTTTTAGATTACACATATAAGTGAAATTATATGGTATTTGTCTTTCTCTGACTTATTTCACTTAGTATAATACTCTCTAGGATCATCCATGTTGCTGCAAATGGAAATATCTCATCCTTTTCATGGCTGTGTAATATTCCACTGTGTGTGTGTGTGTGTGTGTGTGTGTGTGTGTGTGAGAGAGAGAGAGAGAGAGAGAGAGACAGAGAGAGACAGATCTTCTTTATGCATTAAAATAACACCCACATTTGAATTAAAGGAAATTAGAATAATGTATTAAGGAAGTGAAACTTACATGAGAAAGTTCTAGCTAACTCCAATATAAAATTCCAAAGTTCTCTAAGGCTAATGTTCAAAGAAGACAGGCATAAGTTAAATGGACTTCTGCTCTCAGTAGAATGCAGAAAGATTCAAAACACCTATGCTTCCATGGTAACAACAAAAGAAACCCAGACAAAATAAAAATCTTCCTTTTTTATGAGGTTGGTGAAAAGTGGTGGGTGCTAGTAAGCAGCACTGGCTATGTCATTTTTGCCAACGTAGAGACCCTTGTTCAAAAATAAAGAATTTTAAGATGATAACATGAGACCATAAAACCAAGTGTAGGGTCCATTTAATCACAAGGCCCTGTGTAACTGCAAGCCTGTGAAGCTTCCCTACCTGGCAGCCTTAATGACCAGAAATCCATAAAGAAATATTCTCTTTTTAAGTGAGCATCAAGCTGTGGCAGCTAGCTTCCTTACCCAGCAGTGAGCTCTGACCATCCACTGAGGAAAGAGTTGGCCTGCCATGGTGCAGTGACTTTGCAGAGATGAAGAAAAATCAGCTGGATCTTAGCCGTTGACATGAGCTGGAGGAACAAACTGGAGTCTGAAAGACACACAAATACAAAAACAAATGACTCAAACAGTCCCTTCCCAGACTCCTATGCCTCACTTCTGAATTTTGTCTAAAAAGCAGCAGTAAAGGAGGGGCTGGAAAGGTAGAGAACTTATACAGGCCAACAAGATCCTATGGTACTTGGGTTCCAGGGCTCTGACAAAGCTCTGACTCAGAGGGTGAAAAAATCATTAAAAAACTTCAGTCCCAGCTTCTCCCAATTCATTATTGACAAGATCTGAGTTGGCTATGATGAGGGCAGTTGGAAGTTGTGTTATCACAGGTGAACTCAATCCAATTAAAGCTGAAGCCAACCCTAAAGTTCAATTCCAGTCTAGGAGGAATAAAAAGATCAGTATCTCACTTTGCCCAGGAGAGTAATAGGCTTGTGCTCTTTGAAGACTAAGCAACACTAAGTTACACTTCACCCTCTACAATTTTTTCCACATAATGTCTAATCCACAATAAAACAATTACAAGATGTATAAACAAGAAGTAAAATGGGACTCATAGTCAAGGCAAAGCACAGTCACTACAAACTAATTCACTGAGAACCCAGTTGTAAGCAGCAGTCAAGGACTTTAAAGCATCTATTATAAACATGTTAAAAATTTTACAATATAGGTTAGATTGTGGTGCATGAAGAGATGGAGTATTTCAAGAGAAATAGAAATTCTAAAAAAGAAACAAACGGAAATTCCTGAACCATGCACATAATAATCATAAGAAACTGTTGTGTCAACATTAATATTAGATAAGATAGACTTCAAGACAAGAGGTATTACCAGGCATAAATAAGGTTATTTCATATTGATAAGAGGTCAATTCATTAAGACATACCAGCGCTAAATGTGTTTGCATCTAAATAAAAGAGTCTCAAAATACACATGGCAGAAATTTACAAAACTTAAAGGCAAAAACCACAATTACAGTTAGAGATCTTAACACACCTCTTTGAATAATTGATGAATCAAATATGTACCATACACACAAATTAGTAAGGAGATAAAAGATTTGAACAACATTTAAGTGAAGCAACTTAATTGACATTTACAGAACTATGCTTACAAGTACAGAATACACACTCTTTTAAAGTAATGGAACATAGTGCATTCACTGAGATGGACCTATGCTATACCATAAAACAAATCTCGAAAGCTACAAATAACTGAAATTATTCAGGGTATGTTCTCTGACAACAAGAGCAGTAAAAGAGAAAACAGCAACAAAAAGACATCTAGAAAAATCATAAATATTAAATGATCCATTTCTACATAAAATGCGGTTCACTGAAAAAATAACAGGGAAAATTGGAAAAAAATTCTAACCAAATGATAATGAAAGATAATGAAAACACAACATATCAAAACTTGTGGGATGCAGCTAAAGCTATGCTTAGGAGAAAACAAAGTGCTTAGGAATCTAAAGCAATGAATTAAAAAAGAAATAGAAAAAGGATAAAAAAAGGTATAAGCAGAAACCGATGAAATAAAAATATGAAAACATAAATCCACAAACTAAAAATTGGTCTTTTAAAAGATGAGAAAATCAATAAAGTCCTGGTAGAAATGAATCTTAAAATTTAAAGGAAAATAGGGGCTCCTGGGTGGCTCAGTTGGTTAACTATCTGCCTTAAGCTCAGGGTCCTGGGTTTGAGCCTGCTTCCTGCTCAACAGGGGGATCTGCTTGTCCTGTCCCTCTCCCTCTGCCCTTTCCCCCTGCTTGTGCACTCTCTCTCCCTCTCAAATAAATAAATAACATATTTTTAAAAGATGAAAATATATCTAGAGGAAAAATCATCTGCTAGATTAACTGATATATATTTTTAAAATTTTAAAAATTAAAAAAATTTTAAAGAGTTTATTTATTCATGAAAGACACAGAAAGAGAGGCTGAGACATAGGCAGAGGGAGAAGCAGGCTCCCTGTGGGGAACCTGATGCAGGACTTGATCCCAGGACCCTGGGATCATGCCCTGAGCTGAAGGCAGACACTCAAGCACTGATCCACCCAGGTATCCCTAAAAAATTTTTTTATCAAACTATTTGATTATAATACTTTATTACTGGCAGAATGTTTGAGGACAGATTACTATTAAGTACATAAAAATATGGCTATTATTAAGACAAAAGAAAGTAAATGGTTGTATTAAATGTTAATATGATCATATCTAGCTCGGGGCTGAATGATATTTACAAAAGTTGATTTAAACAAAAATTAGGATATCTCTATATTAGAGATGAGGGGAAAGAAGAACGTATGGGGTTAGAAAGAGAAGGAATGTTCGTTCATATCCTGAGGACGGTGTTATAAAAGAGTTTTATCATTGGCTTCTGTATGATAAAGTCAATGGATAATGTTTGAAATTGTAAATCAAAAAGTTGCAACATAAGTATATTTTGAGAGCACTGGGCGCCGGGACACAGCCCAGGATCCAGCCTCCCCCGGGACAGGCAGAGGCCGGGAGGGCCCAGGACAGCAAGGACGCTCCTGCCCTGAGCTGAGCAGAGCAGCGGCCCCGCCCGGGAGCCTCCAGGCCCTGCAGACGGAGAGCTCTGGAACTACTGCGGGGGCTGAATCCAGGGCTCCAGGGCTGGCCCTGCCACTGGGGTTGTTCCTCCAGGGGCCTCACGGGGTAAACAACCCCCACTGAGCCCTACACCAGGCAAGGGGCACAGCAGCTCCCCAAGTGCTAACACCTGAAAATCAGCACAACAGGCCCCTCCCCCAGAAGACCAGCTAGACGGACAAGTTCCAAGGGAAGCCAAGGGACTTAAAGTACACAGAATCAGAAGATACATCCCCGTGTTTTTTTTTTTTTATTTTGTTTTGTTTTTTTATGTTGTTGTTCTTTTTTTTTTTTTTTTGCTTTTTGATTTGTTTCCTTCCCCCACCCTTTTTTTTCCTTTCATTCTTTTTCTTTCCCTTTGTCTTCTCTTTTTTTTTCTTCCTTTTTTCTTTTTTTCTTTTCATCTTTTCTTTCCTTCTTTCTCTCCTCTCTTTTTCTCCTTTTCCCAATACAACTCGCTTTTGGCCACTCTGCACTGAGCAAACTGACTAAAAGGAAAACCTCACCTCAAAAGAAAGAATCAGAAACAGTCCTCTCTCCCAGAGTTACAAAATCTGGATTACAATTCAATATCAGAAAGCCAATACAGAAGCACTATTATACAGCTACTGGTGGCTCTAGAAAAAAGCATAAAGGACTCAAGAGACTTCATGACTGCAGAATTTAGATCTAATCAAGCAGAAATTAAAAATCAATTGAATGAGATGCAATCCAAACTAGAAGTCCTAACGACGAGGGTTAACGAGGTGGAAGAACGAGTGAGTGACATAGAAGACAAGTTGATGGCAAAGAGGGAAACTGAGGAAAAAAGAGACAATTAAAAGACCATGAGGATAGATTAACGGAAATAAACGACAGCCTAAGGAAGAAAACCTATGTTTAATTGGGGTTCCCGAGGCTGCCGAAAGGGCCAGAGGGCCAGAATATGTATTTGAAAATCATAGCTGAAAACTTTTCTAATCTGGGAAGGGAAACAAGCATTCAGATCCAGGAAATAGAGAAATCCCCCCCTAAAATCAATAAAAACCGTTCAACACCTCGACATCTAATAGTTAAGCTTGCAAATTCCAAAGATAAAGAGAAGCTCCTTAAAGCAGCAAGAGACAAGAAATCCCTGACCTTTATGGGGAGGAGTATTAGGGTAACAGCAGACCTCTCCACAGAGACCTGGCAGACCAGAAAGGGCTGGCAGGATATATTCAGGGTCCTAAATGAGAAGAACATGCAACCAAGAATACTTTATCCAGCAAGGCTCTCATTAAAATGGAAGGAGAGATAAAGAGCTTCCAAGACAGGCAGGAACTGTAAGAATATGTGACCTCCAAACCAGCTCTGCAAGAAATTTTAAGGGGGACTCTTAAAATTCCCCTTTAAGAAGAAGTTTGGGATGCAGCAAAAGCAGTCCTAAGGGGGAAATACATCGCATTACAAGCATCCATTCAAAAACTGGAAAGAACGCAAATACAAAAGCTAACCTTACACATAAAGGAGCTAGAGAAAAAACAGCAAATAGATCCTACACCCAGCAGAAGAAGAGAGTTAATAAAAATTCGAGCAGAACTCAACGAAATCGAGACCAGAAGAACTGTGGAACAGATCAACAAAACCAGGAGTTGGTTCTTTGAAAGAATTAATAAGATAGATAAATCATTAGCCAGCCTTATTATGAGAAGAGAGAGAAGACTCAAATTAATAAAATCATGGATGAGAAAGGAGAGATCACTACCAACACCAAGGAACTACAAACGATTCTAAAAACATATTATGAACAGCTATACGCCAATAAATTAGGCAATCTAGAAGAAATGGACGCATTTCTGGAAAGCCACCAACTACTAAAACTGGAACAGGAAGAAATAGAAAACCTGAACAGGCCAATAACCAGGTAGGAAATTGAAGCAGTCATCAAAAACCTCCCAGGACAAAAAGTCCAGCGCCAGATGGCTTCCCAGGGGAATTCTATCAAACGTTTAAAGAAGAAACCATACCTATTCTACTAAAGCTGTTTGGAAAGATAGAAAGAGATGGAGTACTTCCAAATTCGTTCTATGAGGCCAGCATCACCTTAATTCCAAAACCAGACAAAGACCCCACCAAAAAGGAGAATTACAGACCAATATCCCTGATGAACATGGATGCAAAAATTCTCAACAAGATACTAGCCATAGGATCCACCAGTACATTAAGAAAATTATTCACCATGACCAAGTAGGATTTATTCCCGGGACACAAGGCTGGTACAACACTTGTAAAACAATCAATGTGATTCATCATATCAGCAAGAGAAAAACCAAGAACCATATGATCCTCTCATTAGATGCAGAGAAAGCGTTTGACAAAATACAGCATCCATTCCTGACCAAAACTCTTCAGAGTGTAGGGATAGATGGAACATTCCTCGACATCTTAAAAGCCATCTATGAAAAGCCCACAGCAAATATCATTTTCAATGGGGAAGCACTGGGAGCCTTTCCCCTAAGATCAGGAATAAGACAGGGATGTCCACTCTCACCACTGCTATTCAACATAGTACTGGAAGTCCTAGCCTCAGCAATCAGGCAACAAAAAGACATTAAAGGCATTCAAATTGGCAAAGAAGAAGTCAAACTCTCTCTCTTCGCCGATGACATGATACTCTACATAGAAAACCCAAAAGCCTCCACCCCAAGATTGCTAGAACTCATGCAGCAATTTGGTAGCGTGGCAGGATACAGAATCAATGCCCAGAAATCAATGGCATTTCTATACACTAACAATGAGACTGAAGAAAGAAAAATTAAGGAGTCAATCCCATTTACAATTGCACCCAAAAGCATAAGATACCTAGGAATAAACCTAACCAAAGATGTAAAGGATCTATACCCTAAAAACTATAGAACACTTCTGAAAGAAATTGAGGAAGACACAAAGAGATGGAAAAATATTCCTTGTTCATGGATTGGCAGAATTAATATTGTGAAAATGTCAATGTTACCCAGGGCAATTTACACGTTTAATGCAATCCCTATCAAAATACCATGGACTTTCTTCAGAGAGTTAGAACAAATTATTTTAAGATTTGTGTGGAAGCAGAAAAGACCCCGAATAGCCAGGGGAATTTTAAAAAAGAAAACCATAGCTGGGGGCATCACAATGCCGGATTTCAGGTTGTACTACAAAGCTGTGGTCATCAAGACAGTGTGGTACTGGCACAAAAACAGACACATAGATCAGTGGAACAGAATAGAGACCCCAGAAGTGGACCCTGAACTTTATGGTCAACTAATATTCGATAAAGGAGGAAAGACTATCCACTGGAAGGAAGACAGTCTCTTCAATAAATGGTGCTGGGAAAATTGGACATCCACATGCAGAAGAATGAAACTAGACCACTCTCTTGCACCATACACAAAGATAAACTCAAAATGGATGAAAGATCTAAATGTGAGACAAGAGTCCATCAAAATCCTAGAGGAGAACACAGGCAACACCCTTTTTGAACTCGGCCACAGGAACTTCTTGCAAGATACATCCACGAAGGCAAAAGAAAGAAAAGCAAAAATGAACTATTGGGACTTCATCAAGATAAGAAGCTTTTGCACAGCAAAGGATACAGTCAACAGAACTAAAAGACAACCTACAGAATGGGAGAAGGTATTTGCAAATGACGTATCAGATAAAGGGCTAGTTTCCAAGATCTATAAAGAACTTATTAAACTCAACACCAAAGAAACAAACAATCCAATCATGAAATGGGCAAAAGACATGAACAGAAATCTCACAGAGGAAGACATAGACATGGCCAACATGCACATGAGAAATGCTCCGCATCACTTGCCATCAGGGAAATACAAATCAAAACCACAATGAGATACCACCTCACACCAGTGAGAATGGGGAAAATCAACAAGGCAGGAAACCACACATGTTGGAGAGGATGCGGAGAAAAGGGAACCCTCTTACACTGTTGGTGGGAATGTGAACTGGTGCAGCCACTCTGGAAAACTGTGTGGAGGTTCCTCAAAGAGTAAAAAATATACCTGCCCTACGACCCAGCAATTGCACTGCTGGGGATTTACCCCAAAGATTCAGATGCAATGAAACGCCGGGACACCTGCACCCCGATGTTTCTAGCAGCAATGTCCACAATAGCCAAACTGTGGAAGGAGCCTCGGTGTCCATCGAAAGATGAATGGATAAAGAAGATGTAGTTTATGTATACAAGGGAATATTACTCAGCTATTAGAAATGACAAATACCCACCATTTGCTTCAACGTGGATGGAACTGGAGGGTATTATGCTGAGTGAAGTAAGTCAATCGGAGAAGGACAAACATTGTATGTTCTCATTCATTTGGGGAATATAAATAATAGTGAAAGGGAATATAAGGCAAGGGAGAAGAAATGGGTAGGAAATATCAGAAAGGGAGACAGAACATGAAAGACTCCTAACTCTGGGAAACGAACTAGGGGTGGTGGAAGGGGGGAGGGCAGGGGTTTGGGGTGAATGGTTGACGGGCACTGAGGGGGGCACTTGACGGGATGAGCACTGGGTGTTATTCTGTATGTTGGTAAATTGAACACCAATAAAAAATAAATTTATTATTAAAAAAATAAGTATATTTTGACATATGCAATAAATAACAGAAAAAATACTGAAAAGATTTGAAAGAATTCTCCTTTTGAAAGAAGAACTGAAAATAGAATGGACGAACTGGGGACTGTGGGATTTTGATGAAAAACCTAGAATAGGGTAAACTGTTAGTGTTTACTAATATGTATGTTTCTCTACACTTCCCAGGCTTGCTTGCAGTTAAAGTGGGGGCCTTTGGAATGTGGGCAAAGTGATAATATGCCACTTTCAGGGGGGACCTCTAAAACCTTCTGTGTGATTCACCATGCTTTCTTTCTTGTCAATAAGCTGTGGACCCAAGTCTTAAGAGATAGTAGAACCACTAAAATGTAAAAACAGAAACAAAAACAAAAAACAAACCCCAAATCCAAAAAACAAACAACCTGCCTCCTTAAATCTCATGTTTCATCTGACTAGTAACATCCTCAATGGATTTCCTGTGAGGAATAAAAGTTTATTTTATTAAACCACTAAAATGTTGGGGTTTTCTGTGACAGTACTTAATTCATTATGGTGTTTTATTAAAAATGGCCACAAATTCCTTGAAGTCTGATTGCCCGGCTGCCATACTCTAAGAAAGTCAGGCCACATGGAGAGGCTACACATATGATCTCTGCTAGCATTCACAGACTTTCAAGCTGAGTTATCAGAGAAAAGCTGTCCCTCTGTGCCCTGCTGAACACACAATTCATGAACACAGCAAAAAGTTGTTTTAAGCCATATTTTGGAGTAATTTCTTACATGGTAATAACAGTAAGCCAATACTCATACACCTCAATTGATAAATAGCATCATTTGCTTTTGTCATCTGTGCACCAGAACTAAAGTAGTTAAAAAAGAAATGGGTGTAAATTACTTATTCCTAGCTTGGAGACTTTGCTATTGCTAGTTTATAATCTTACTCAGCTCATCTTCCTTCATAAAGCAGTGGCTTTCAAACTTTTTAAGGATAAATACACAATAAGAAATACATTTTATAAACATGACCTAGTATGCAAGGATGTGCACGTGTACACGCACACACACACAGATCTTCCTTGACTTATGATGGGGTTATGTTTCCATATACCCATCCTAAATTGAAAATGCATATAATACACCTAACCTACTGAATTAGCTTAGCCTAATCTGCCTTAAATGTGCTCAGAATACTCATGTTAGCCTACAGCTGGGCCAAACCATCTAACACAAAGCCCATTTCATAATCATGTAATAAATGTTAAATACCTCATGTAATTGAATACTGAAAGTGGTACACAGAACGGTTGTTGGGTACAAAATAGATATAAGTGTATTGGTTGTTTACTCTTGTGATGGCCTGGTTGACATGGCTCTCCATTATCACAGGAGAGTTTCATAGGGGCAGCTGGGTGGCTCAGTGGTTGAGCGTCTGCCTTTAGCTCGAGTCGTGATCATGATGGGGTCCTGGGATCGAATTCCGTATCGGGCTCCCTGCAGGGAACCTGCCTCTCTGTATCTCTCATGAATAAATAAATAAAATCTTAAAAAAAAACACACCCACAAAACCGAGAGTTCCATAGCATGTATCATTAGTTCAGGAAAATACCAAGTCAAAACTCAAAGTATGGTTTCAACAGAATGCATAGTGATTCCACATATTATAAAGTCGAAAAATCCTAAACCAAACCAACGTTTAAGTGATGGACTGTCTATAATTCAAAACCCCACGAGGTAAAACTTAACTTTACCAAGTGCCATGCACTGACATTTTCACACTATACTAATTCATTTTTTTAAATGCGTAGTTTTGGAGAATTTGGGGCACTGGCTGGATCAGAGGGTGGAGCCTGTGACTCTTCATCTCAAGGTTGTGTGTTCAAGTCCCATATTGGACCTAGAGCTTACTTTAAAAAATTAACAAAATCAAAAAAAAAATTGTGTAGTTTTGACTCAATGCAGTTCCTTGCTTACAAATGACACTCCTACCAATGGGTCCCACACAGTCCCTTTGAGAAGCAGTGCTCTGAACCGTAATCATCCTCCAAGACCTTACTCAAGTCCAACCACTAAGCTTTCATCGACCACTCCATTCTGAGCTCTTGCAAAATTCCTACAAATTATTAGTCGTGTTGATCTCTGTACGACCCGTTTTAACTTGTCCTAAATTCCTCTAGGGCAAGCTTCTGTCCTTTCTCCTTCACAGGAAAAATTCAAAGTACTCAATAAATAGAATGCTCAACATCTGGCCATTGTGTTTTAAGATTTCATTTATTCATGAGAGAGAAAGGCAGAGACACAGGCAGAGGGAGAAGCAGGGGGAGCCCTACGTGGGACTCGATCCCAGGACCCCGGGATCAGGACCCGAGCCAGAGGCAGATGCTCAACAGCTGAGCCACCCAGGTGCCCCACACTTTTAACGTCCACTCCTGAGGTTTGGATTTTCTCTGGGGCGGACCAAAGAAAAGTGGCTTTTATAATCCATCCCCATATGATGCTTAATTCCAAAACGGGAAAGGGCACAAGGTCGTTAGTTCCAAGTCTTCCGTGTGTTTCGTTCTCCCGGAAACCAACCAAACCATCGAGATACAGTTCTTGCAACAGCTCTGGCGACCACTAGGCCTCATCCTGACACAGCCATAAACAAAGTAGAGAACCACGTTTTCACGACTACACGTGTTTCTGTAGGAGCAGCATTTTTTCACAACTCACTGCAACTGAACCTCGGGAGTTTACGTCCAGAACCGCGTCTCCTCCAAGCGGCCTCGGAACCGGGAACCCAGCCCCGGGCTGTCAGGGTGTGAGGCCCCGCCTCGCTCCGGGAGCCCGAGCCGGGCCGAGCGCTAGAGCCGCACCGCCCGCCGCCGACCGGCCGAGGCGGGACTTCCGCCTCTAGCCCCGCCCCGCGTCTCTCCCCGCCCGTTACTTTTGTCGCGGGACCTGCGCGGCGCCCGTCTCTAGCAACGGCCCTAGCAACGGCCGTAGCAACGGCCCTAGCAACGGCCGGGCTCCGCCCTCCTGCGTCCCCCGGAAAGCGCTCCCCCGCGCCCGGAGCGCGACCTCCGCCGGGCGCGCGCCTCGAGCCCCGGCGGAGCGGAAGACGCGGGAGCTGAGCGAGGACCCGCGGGCGGCGCAGGTGTGAGTCCCACTGCGGTCCCCGGTGCGGGTCCCGGCGCCCCTCCGCGGACCAGTGGTCTGGCGGGCGCCGCGCTGCAGGGAGCGGACGCCGCGTGGCCGGGCCTCGTGGCGGGCGTGCCCGGTGTCGCCTGTGAGCGGGGCCCTCCCTGGTCCCTGGGCTCAGGCGCTTGCATTTTCTTAGGAACCTGCGGGCCCTTTGGGAAAAAGGCTTCCAGATTTTTCCTAAAAAAAAAAAAAAAAAAAAAAAAAAAATTTTTTTTTCCCCCTAACAATTATTTTCAGTGGTTTCCGCCCCCAAAGAAAGTCTGTTCTGGCAGGCAGTCCCCTAGGCACTGTTCTTATTATTTTTTGGTGTTTGGAGTGGTTTGGGGGATTGGGAATCACAGAAGCAGCTTAGTACACAGTGGGCCATGCTGTGTATTTAAAATATTAAGACAGTGGTTACTAAATAAAGCCAAGGAGTCTGTTTCTTATGTCTAAATTTTTCTTGGGAATGTAGGACAAGTGAAGAAGTATATTAATACTTTAAGATGCTAGTTCACGGAGTTGGATGATAAAACCTCGGCTTGACTTAAAACCACAGCATGGAAGGTTGTTTCTGTCTGAACCCCAGTGTGCAGTGATGGGTGGTGTGGGAGGGGCCGTTGGACCTGTACGAAAAGGGTCACCTTGGATTTTAAAATATGAATGTTGGGCCCGTGTATATTATGTGACCAGGTTCTTAAAAATACTTAAGGAAAAAAAAAATTTGCAGGGGGTTATATCCAGCACTGAATTGGTCTGCGATACATGGTAGGGGGGTTTTATATAGTATTCCTTTGGGAGGCAACTTGTAGCTCAGAGCTTTTAACATCGTTTTTTTGGGGAAGAAAAAAAAAATCTGTCATGCTGCCACTCGTGCCAAGTTGCAGGTGACCGTTAAATGCGGATGCCAGGTTTGTCAGGTTCCTCAGTAGGGAGATGCATACATATGCTTTCTTTTTCAGAATCATTTTGATTCAGTAAGTGAGTGTCAAATTCCTCCTGCTGCATAAGACACAGGGATAGATACGAAGATCAGTAGAGAATTCTGTTCTTGCAGAGTTGGCTGATAGGACGGATAGCTTGGCTAAAAGGCAACTCCAGACTAAAGCAGGTTTTTCTAGGCTAAATATGTGGCACCAGTAATAAGTGGGCAACGGTAAAGAGAGGGCAGAGATTGAGATTACACCCCACCTGTGTAAAATCCCTAAATAATCTCTTTTTATGTGACTGTGGCCCTTTCCCCAGCCCCTCTTTAGAGGGGTGCTTTTAGGACACCGTGGGGTAGGTCCCTCCCTCGGCTCTGCTTCTGGGAAAGCAGGACACTGGGCCTGTCTCTCCCCTGGGCGCCGGGCGGGCCCGGCCGGGGAGCAGACCTCACTGGGAACACCCCGCTATTTATTAAATCACAGTGATTGGTGTTCAAAACAAAACAAAACTAGATTGATCATCTAGATCCTGACTTTAAGACTAAAAATGGAGTATTATATGCAAGGCAGAGTTAATGGGATTTGATGAGTAATTAGTTTTGTTGGAAAAGAGGTTAGAGGAGGAGTAAAAAATGTTTTCAACCTAAGTTAGAGTGATGAATGTACCATCAGGTTAAAAGTATTTGTTCTTTAGGAGTAAGTTGTTTTTATGTTTTCTAGGTAACTCCCACAACTCCACTTGTATTCCCTGCACAGATTTGATGTTAATAAGTATTTTTTGAAGGTTGTGAACCATCACGTTTACAACAAACTATTGGTACACATTTGAGGCAGGCTGTTAGGTCAGGACAGATGACTTCATTATATGGTTCAGAGACATTTGGAGGGAGCAGCCCATGACTCTTTCTGGCCTCTTTTAGGTGGCCGTCACAGCCCTAAGTGAGAGTGTATGGGTGAGACAGGGAAAGGAGCCAAAAACATTTCACTTTCACTGCCTTATACATGTTTATGTTGTTTGGGGTTTTTTTGTTTGTTTGTTTGTTTGTTTTGAGAGGAAGAACATTTATATAAAGCTTCATTAATATCCATTCGGCTTTATGGATGGAAAGCCAAGTGAAATATATAGGAATAATTCTGAGGCAGAAGGCTCTTTGAGGGCGCTAGAAAAACATATCAGTAGTTTTCCATTGGATGTCAGGAAACACATTGACTTTTCATGGCATCCCCAGGAACTGTGTACTTCAATCCCATTATTGCCTGGGCCTTTTTGTGGCATACGCAGACCCCCTAAAAAGCTCCTGGAACACCTAGGAAAATGGAGTCAGGTTGAATTAGTCTGGGGCACCTGGGTGGCTCAGTCAGTTAAGCATCCACCTTCTACGCTGGTCATGATCTCAGGGTCCTGGGATTGAACCCTGAGGATTGGAGCCTGTGTCAGGCTCCCTGCTCAGTGGGGAGTCTGCTTCTCCCTCTCCCTCTGCTCCTCCCCTTCTGCTCTTCCCCCTGCTTATGCATGTGTGCTCTCTCTCTTTCTCCCTTTCTCTCAAATAAAATCTTTAAAAAAAAAAAAGTCATTCTAAGGACAAGAGCAGCTTTAATGTCTGGGAAGAGATCCTATCAGTCTCTGGAAATCGGAGCTACAAATCACCTGTTGGGCAACCAAAGGTCAGCAATTGTCACAAGCCAATAGGGGTCTCATTACTGCACTTAGGAAGGTAGTTAAATTCCCCTTAAATCTTGGTTTGGGTTTACTCTGGTGTTGCCTGAGGTCCTTACAGAGAAACATTTTTATTGTAATAGTCGTGAGTTACTCCATCATGGGACTCATCCTAAAAAAGAAACTGGACTGAACTAATTCAACGTGACTCCATTTTCCTGGGTGTTCCAGAATGACTTTTTGATCGTAGTCAGGATTTTTCCACCTGGATCTGTAGACTCTCACAGATCTGCAAGCCACTTGAAATTGTGTTCAAAATATTGTGTTTGTGTATGCATTTTCTGCAGATAAGGTCCAAGACACAAGATCTTAAAAGGATCTGGGACTCAGAAAAAGGTGGCAGCTCGGTAAATTTACTTTGAGTAAATTTGACCAGCATATTTTATTTTTCCTTGTGGCAAGGAAAAAAAAGTGGCAAGCATCTTTTTCTTTGCATCTTTTTGTTTGGGTCTCAAACTTACTGGGATTTACAATCTATGAAAAACTCTTGATGAGTAATTAAATTAGTATCACTAACTTCCTGTTGGTTAATTATGTTGCATATTATGTTCTACTGGAGTTTTGTTCACTTTCTATTTGGGATACCACAAAAAAGTTTCCTGTTGCAGTCACAGCATCTCCCCTGTCTGTTTGTACTCAGAATGCCTGGGGCTTCATAGTTAAACACCACAATGTCATAAAGCTTTATAATGAGAGACTCGTTTTACAGCTTTGGAATGCATATCAAATCAAAAGGGCCCTGGTCTCTTTTCTCCTTTAAAAGATACTGTGCTTACAGAGTATTTTAATAACAGTTGGGACAGCCATAATTCTTCTTGAAAGGAAATATTTAAATGGGAAAGTTATTTTACTATTTTATCACTTAGAACTCAAGAATCTGAATGATTCATATTTTTAAAAAGTGGTATGAAGTCTTAGAGCAAGAGGACATTAATGTTACTCTCCAAATTTTTTAAATTTATAAAATTACACTTTATTTCTCTGGGTATGTATTTCATCATTTGGGATATTTTACAAATTGTAATTGGCAGTAGATGCCTGTCCTATTTTAATGGATGTTTAGTTATATTTTTCTGTGTGTGATTTAAGTTGGGGAAGAATATATCCTTTAGAACATAACCAACTAAATTTTACTAATTTCACTGCAACCTTGTATTTTCATTAGGATTCAGGTTGAGATTTGATGTCATATAACATCAGTTTAAAGTCAGATCCTACAGAGTTGAATACATTCCTGGCTGATACATTAAAACACTTATTCCTATATAAAACAAAATAAGAGTCCCTGAAAAATATATTGTTGGTACCTAAATTTTATATTTGAAATACTTTGTCTAAGAGAGCACCTTTTTATTTTTATGGAGGGAATGGCCCAGAAGGGTAACTTACTGTTTTGAGTTTATTACTTTTTAATTTTGTACTTTCAGTCGTGCTAATTTAGTGGTTTATTAACACTTGTTAATAAATACTAAAAATAGCACGCAGTTGTGAGTTAAATTGAGTACTTTTCTTTGTGGAGGCAAGGAATAAAATATTTCCTGTCTTTATTTCACCCCTCCACTTTTTTTTTTTCTTTTGCAGTGCACCCGTGATTTATGTTTTAGAAATAGATGTTAAACTTTGGTTTGAATGAAAAATGTCTCTCAATCCACCTATATTCCTCAAAGAAAAGGAAGAAAATAATTCAAAATTTGTAGAAATACAACACTCACAAACTACTTCCATAGCTGCAGAAGATCCTCTTCAAAACTTACGCTTAGCATCTCAAGAAGTCCTTCAAAAAGCTCAGCAAAGTGGAAGATCAAAATGTCTCAAATGTGGTGGTTCAAGAATGTTCTATTGCTATACATGTTATGTCCCAGTTGAAAATGTACCTATTGAACAGATGCCACTTGTGAAGGTTGGTAAGAAATTTAATTATTTGAAAGTAGGGAAAGAAGTTTTAAAAAGACATCTCATATATACTTTCTCTGATACAATTGATAAGGGTGATAAATAGTATTATTATGGAAATGAATAATATTAATAGAAAAATTAATCTTACAGACTGGTAGACCTATTTGTTTTTGTCTCTGGAAAAAGAGATACACACTGCTAAAATACTTGGGTCTGAGATAAATGGTATTGTTTTGAATGAAATCAATTACTTTTTCATTAATGATTATAATTCATCTGAAACACAGGGGAAAAATATGATAAACATGAATACTACAAGAGACAAGTATATAGATTGCCTGAAGGAAGTTCAGAAGCTCCCTCAGGATCTTGGACTTCTTTTTAAGAAAACATATCCTGAAGGAGCTAGGATTGATTTTTGCTTAGACTTTTGTAGAACAGACTTAGCCCCATCCTAGATGGAGATGGAGCTCATGTTGGTGACCAAAACTAAACTAAAATTAAAAAGACTAAGATGTGGGGTGCCTAGGTGGCTCGGTTGGGTATCTGGCTCTCGATTTCAGAACAAGTCTCAATCGCGGGGTTCTGAGTTCAAGCCCCACATTGGACTCCACACTGGATGTGGACCCTACTTTAAAAAAAAAAAAAAAAAGTAAAGACTAAGATCTACTCATTTGACTATGTTATAATTGTAGCGTTTGAAGCCAGATTTTAAAGTGTTGATTTGAATTGATTGCTTTATACTTTTGGTTGCTTACCAAGACTATTCTTGTGTAGATCAAAGGTCTATAGACCATGATGTCTATGTAATCAAAAAATTTATTACATATATGTCAACTTGTCTCACATTGACATGAACTTTAGGAGTAAATCAAATAATGTATAAAATTTGCTGCTTACTAGGACTTTAGAGAGATTAAACTCTACACATGGACTCATTAGAACTTTCTAGTGAGAAAATAAGTTAAAACTGTAAAAATATTTAATGTGATGATTTTAAGATTCATTTAAATTTGACATAAAGCATTTTAATACTTAAAATTTTCTACTTGAAATTCAATTTAGCTTATATGTCATCTTGGCAAGTCCAGCGTCTCTTTGGGGATCTAAAATCACTCTTAACAAGCTATTGGAAAGTTTATTGTCCAAGAAGAAGTAAGCATGGAATCTAATCAGCTTCATAGTTACTTTAGAAAAACTGAGGGCTTGAGGAAAATAATCTTCTTTAAGTTTCCTGTTATCTTGTAAGAATGTTACATTTCAAAAGAATAGTTTTTGAAGTATATACAGAATTTTCTATCTTCTGTTTACATTATAGCCACATAAAGAATATCCCTTTAAAAGTTTTATCTTAAGATGTATTGTGTTCAAAAGGATTGAAGATCAGAACAAGAAAAGTCAGTAGCATACTGACTTTTCATAATAATTTATCTTCATAGAAATTTAATAATAGAGGATTATTTTCCAAAGCAGTGGTTTAATGTCCACTCTTTAGAAGTGACTTAAAACACTATGCCATGTGTTTGATCAACTCTAAATGGCCTATTGGAGCATTCAGAGTTTTTTTTTTTTGCATTCAGAGTTTTTTAAAGTGTTTATATTTTAATGGCCAAATGTAAACCTCAGTATGTTAATATATATTAATAATAAAAACTAAAATTTTTTCTAATTTTTACAAATCATTCAGCATATGCTTTTAGATAGCCTGCTTGGGAAGGGAAGACGACTACATAATGAGTAAGTGGCTCCCAAGCTTTAAATTTTAATCTATGGAATAAATTCATAAATACTGATTTCTTTTTTCATGCAGAATATAGTTTTTTTTTTTTAAATGTCATGAGAAATGCATGACTAGAAGTAAAAAGATGCTCTTGGTATTTTTTAGAAGAGGAGCAAAAAAACCCCACAAGATCAAAGAAAGCATCATCTTTATTAGAGTCCTAGAATGTAAGACTCTCTTTAGGAAAGTTGATGATCATATAGGAAAAGACTTAGGACTTCCTGCTAATGATATTTTGATAAATTTGGGCAGAATGGTTTGGTAAAACACTTATAGAAAATACAGGTGTTAGCAGATTGATGTTCTTTATGTGTTTGAAAACAGAACATCTCTATTTGAACTGTGTCTGGTCAGCACTACTGGTGTTACCCTGTACTCTGTCATTAATTAAGAATTATCTTCCTTTAAAATGTATGAACTAGAGCACAAACATATGTTTCCATGATTTGATCTGTGTCTTTGCTTTTGTTTTGTAGTGTCAGAAATTTTAGGCTTGCTCAGGGAGAACTAAAGGAACTAGACTGGGTCCCAGGAATACTTCTTGAACACAGATTTTTCATAATTGTCTTACACCTGTAGAATTTAGTTCATAACAGGCAAGGTACATGACTTTTTTTTTTAAGATTTTATTTATTGGAGAGAGAGTGAGAGAGAAAGAGAGGAGAGAGAGAGGTAGGGAGTGAGCATGAACAGGGAGATGGGCAGAAGGAGAGGAAGAAGCAGACTCCCTCCTGAGCAAGGAGCCTGACACGACATAGGGCTTGATCCCAGAACCTGAGCCTAAGGCAGAAGCTTAACCCACTGAGCCACCCAGGTACTCTGGTACATGACTTTTAAATACATGAATAATAGTCCTGTGTTCTTGATATAAATGATACCCTTCAGACATAGCAAGCTGATGAGAAATGTTGATGGTTACCTTTGGAGTTTTCAACTCTACTCATCAGCCATGTAAGAAAGTCAGTTTTATTACTAATAGAATACTTTGTCATGATGTGCTTTCTTTTTCTTCTTTCCTCTTTCCTATCTTGCCTGGGCTAAGATAATGCTGACCTGGGACTGAGAGACCCCGGGGAAAGGGAATGTAGTGTCAACTGAGACTGAGCATCATGAGGAAATTCTGATGTAGAGTTCAGCCAGAAGTAGACTGATGTAAAATCATTTGTGAACTGCCTACTTAAATGGTAAATTTTCTATAACTAGAAGTTGGTTTGATGATTTAAAGCAATTGGCCCTAATTGGTCACTAGGCCTAAGTGGGGAGGGAAGGAGACACAGGGTTTGAAACCCTAAATTGAAAACTATTTGGGATACATATTTATGGCCCTTCCGGGATATACACCATCCTTTTTCCACACAATCATCCGGACAGATAAAGTCTATGCAGTTGAGGTCATTCAGTAGCATGCAGCAACTGCTTCTTTGAAAAACAGCTCTGTAATTGATGATACACACAATAATATGGATAAATCTCAGTTATTTCAAGTAAAAGTAGTCAGATGAAGAGTACATACTGTATGATATTATTTATATAAAATCCTAGAAAATGCAAAGTAACCTATAGTTACAGCAGATCAGTCATTGCCTAAGCATGGGGAAAGGGGAAGGGGGAGGCACAAGAAGGCCTTTGGGGATGACAGATATGTTAATGATTTTGATTATAGTGATGAATTCAAGGATGTTAAAATGTATTATATTGTACTCTTTAATTATGTGAAACTTATTATACCAATTTTATTTGTTAAAGCTGTTTTAAAAAGCAAGAAAAATAATTTTGTACCTCAGGGTAAAATTAGCTTGCCCCAGGGTAAATACCTGGAATCCTGGCTGTTCTAGGTGGGGTGGGAGCTGGAGGAGTGCTTATAATAACAAATAAGTAACTTATAATCGACAGTGAAGAATTAGTCTTAGAGAGTTTCTTACATATATATTATGGGGGGTAATATGACTGGGCTTTCATTTTCATAATCATGGCTGACTACAGCACTTGTACAGGCATTATACAGAAAACTACAAGTCAGTGAAATAATAGTAAAATCTAACTCAAAAAATGTTAGAGAATATCATTTTTGCAAAGAGGTAGGATGTAATACATAACAAATAATTAAACTTTAAGGAAAATAGACCATGATTTTGAAGAGAGTTGATTTTTGTATAAAGTGTGTACCTCCTAGACCTATTCTGTTACTTTTCCAATTGATAATTATTTCATTTGTGCTGTTAAAGACCACTGATGAGGGTCATGATGTTCATAACAAAGGGTCCTTTGAAGGGTGGTACCTTTGGTCTCAAAGGATGTATAGGGAACAAAGTTTTGACTTGAATTAGATGTGAGGCCTTTACCCAAACTTATATTTCCTTTACTGTCATTAACAAACCTAAAGTTTATAGGAATTATAAAAAATGTTCTTGGCACAGATACTGAAATGCAAGGAATTGGACTCAATACCTAAGTAGCTTAAATAAAAATGACCTTGAAGTTTTGCTTTAAGAACAGATTCTGTGTTAAATGAGTTGGAAATAATTGTTCTATTTTATATGATCAACAATATCAAGGAAGAAATTTGGGTTTGCTTTATGACTCTTAGCATTCCTAATATTCTGGTTTGAAAAGTATGCCTTTCAAATTATATTATAGGAACTCAGTTGAGCTTGTTTAAGCTTTGAAGAGAATTTTTATTAACATAAAAATTAGAATTTTTATATTTATTGTGTTCGTCTTTTTTTTTTAATTTTAGCTCCCACTGAAGATTGATATCATTAAACATCCAAATGAAACAGATGGCAAAAGTACTGCTATACATGCAAAACTATTAGCACCTGATTTTGTAAATATTTACACGTATCCCTGTATTCCAGAATACGAAGAAAAGGACCATGAAGTAGGCAGCTTATTTTTTATAACTCTTCATATTGAATCTAAAAAAGAGTTTTAAATTCTATTGCCTTTCTGAACTTACTTGAACATAATTTAATATTTTTATTAACGACCTGGGGTTATCTTTATGTAGCACTAAGCAATACAATTTATTTATTTCATTGGTATCTTCAAAGATCAAATGATCTGAGATTGTTAACACTTTTTTGAACCTTGTCTTTCTACTTTTTATAGTTTTTCTGCGTTATTTCTTCAGGTTTTTACTCTGCTAATATTACGGTGCCTGCTTTTACTTTCTAGCCTCTCCGTTTTCCTGCCAGTACTATGTATAGAGGATTTAATTTCATGCAAACTAAGAAACCATATTACAGTTGTTGGAAATTGGAGACATTGTTGGAATTTCTCCAAAAGAATAAAAGAAATTCTGAATTGGAAGAATTTTCAAGAATTCTCTCTGAATTAAGAGCTTTATAAAATGGCCTTTGTAACATCTTTTGGCTGCTTAGAGGCCTTACTTTGATCATTTTTAGATTCTTAATTGGTTTTCACAGAGTTGAAATTGTCACATTGGTGAGATATTACTTCTCTTGTTGAAAAGTAATAGATCTCAAAAAAACTAGGCCTTGGGTACTTCTAAAAGAAGTATGTAAACCCTTTTAGTTTTGAGACCATTTATTGGTATGGTTAATCTGGAAACAATTAAAAATCAATGTGTTCATTTGTTCTAGGCAGACTTAGTTTTTCCTTTCCCATCTCTCTCTATATATATTTTGGTTGAGTTTATATAGAAAGTGTTTGTAAATGAGTTCTGGGTTTTGGATCTTGGAATATATTTGTGTTTCCCTCTCTGGTCAGCAAAGTATCATTTGAATAGAAGACAGTGCTAGGTTCTATAAAGCGATGTGATACGCTTCAATCCAAGAAAATTACAAAGCCCTGAACTTTGCTAATTGGGTATGGAGGAAACCTAGGCATGCATTATAAATGTTTGAGAAACTTTTACAACTCTGAAGTTTTTAAATTCAAGATTTTTCTTTTATTTTATACTGTTATACTGCTTATTTTATACTTTTATTTTATTATTATTTTATAATAATAAAATTTTATTTTTATACTGCTTATTTTTTCATATTAAAAATGGAATATGCTTTTATTTTTATTTTTATACTGCTTATTTTTTCATATTAAAAATGGAATATGCTCATTAAAAAAATTTGGGAAACAGAAAAATATGGGCGATAAAATGCCCATGATTTGACCAACATTTGTTCATTTATCAAATATTAATTGGTGCCTGCTTTGTGGCAAGACCTGTTCAGACATTGGAGGCTCTGACAGTGTGTAAGGTTTCAGTTAAAACATGCTGAAGAAAGATAGAATTATTCCTTGAAAGTCAGATTTTTCTATTTTAATTTTTAATTAAAATTTCCTATTTTTAATTTTCCCTGTAATAAATATATTTTAACAGATATTCTGGGTATTTTTCCCTGTAATAAATATACTTTAACAGATATTCTGGGTATTGTGAGTTGTATAAATTCCCAAAAGTGAAATAATCAAAAGGTATGAACATTTTAAGACTCTTGATTTAAAGTGCCAAATTGCTTTCATGAAGAGTTATATTATTGAAACCTGGTATCAGTAATGGATATAAAGGCCCAGAACACCATATCCTCACCAGCATTGACTATATTATTTGTCTTCTCTCTGATTGTCATAGAGGTGAAAATCGTGTTTAATTACTGTTTTTCATTGGTTCTTTTACCCAGTATGATGTACTTTGTCTCTTATGCTGTGAAATATAACAGGATTTAGTTTTTTGATTCCTTATACAATTAACTTGGCTTCTATCAATAGGCAAATAACTTATTTTGAAGCAATACTTTTAGCTAGTATGTTATGATTTATAAATTATTATGTAATAGCCAAAAACTTTACCATACTTATTAAAGATACATAAACTTTAGAATGGCTCAAGTGGTTGTTATAGAACCTAATGTTTGTTTCTCAGATATTCAACATGTTTGTTTTTCTTAAAGTTTTAAGAATATCAGAATATATTCATTTTGAAGATCATAACAGCATAACCACTAACTTAAGTTTCTTTGCTTTAGGTTGCGCTTGTTTTTCCTGGACCTAACTCTGTCTCAATAAAAGATATTTCTTTTCATCTGCAAAAAAGGATTCAAAATGTTAGAGACAAAAATGATGACCCTGACAGGCCATCTATTAAACGCAAGAAAATGGAAGAACAGGATTTGAATGACAAGTGCCAAGACGCAACACTGAAAAAAATTATATTTATAGATAGCACCTGGAACCAAACAAACAAAATATTCACTGATGAAAGACTTCAAGGTAGGAATACAGAATGTTATGGATAGCTTCTTCCCCTAACTTTCATTTCAAATACTTCAAACCTGCAGATTTATTGGAAGAATTGCATGGAATACCCATACCTTTTGCCACATTTGTTTCATTTCTCTATTATATGTGTGTGTGTGCTTAGATATTATACACATTTTTTGTTCAACCACTTGAAAGTAAGTCACAGGCTTTGCAAATACTTCACCCTTAAATACCTTACTGCACATCTTTTAAGAATAATTGCATAATTGCAATACTATTATCACTCTAGGAAAATTAACAGAAGTTCTATAATATCTAATATAATCCATATTTACATTTCCCTAACTGATCCAGAAATATCTTCTGTAGCCTTTTTTCTTCTGCTACAGCATATAGACTCATATTCCATATAGTTTTTTATGCCTCTTCAGTCTCTTTTTATGTAGAGCAGTCCCCTGTTTTTGTTTTCTATGACTTAGACTTGTGTGAAGGGGACAGTTGTCTGAATGCTTTGTCATGATTAGATTCAGTTTAGTGTTTTTGTAAGGATACTTAGAGATAAAGATAAATCTAGGGTTGTGCATGACAATTCCAGTTTATACCTTTTGTTTTGATATAATTATTAATAGCATTCCCTTTCACTTTCAGAAATGAAGCTATTAAGCTGATAAATTATATGATTACCATATTCATAGATAAAGTTATATATTTATTGCATCAAATCAGGAGCTATATAATTTAAGTTTCATTATTAGTAATAACTTTAATTATTTTATCAAAGTGAGGATTGCCAGATCTATTATAAAAATTCATTTCTTCTTTTTGAATCTAGTAGTAATCTTTGAGGTGATACTTTGAGACTATGAACTATTTCCCAGCTGCTTTTCACTGAGTGGTTTTAGTATTCATTGATGATTTGCCTAAATCAGCGGATACATTGAGGATTGCAAAATGATGACATTTTAAAGTATTCTTTCTTTTACATTTGTTAGCTGGCATTCTTATATGAAGAGCCTTTCTTCCACCTATTCCTTTTTTTTTTCTCTTCCCTTTTATGAGATCAGTATGGGATTATCATATGTAATACATTGTGATTGTATTCCTTTTGATACCCAAATTGTCTCAGATCATTTTGCCAGTAGGAGCCCTTCAAGTCTTATGTGGCATGGCCTCATCAGTCTTTCTGGTACAGCAGGATGTCCCAAATTCACTTGTACTTTTTTCGTGCCCGACCTAGAACCAGTGATTGTGCAAAGGAGCTATGGTTCTTTTTAGTGCAGAGTGATATTAGAAACCAAGATCTGGTAAATTTGGGGCACTTGGGTGGCTCAGTGGTTGAGCGTCTGCCTTTGGCTCAGAGAGTCATCCCCAGGTCCTGGGATCGAGTCCAACATCAGGCTCCCTGTGGGGAGCCTGACTCCCTCTCTGCATAGGTCTCCACCTCTCTCTCTGTGTCTTTCATGAACAAATAAATAAAATCTAAAAAAAATAAAAATAAAAAAAATAAAAATCTGGTAAATTTATTACAACTTGGATGTCATTGTTTCAGTGGATAGAGCCAAGGAAAATAAATATATATCATGAGTTCACATGGATAGTTCCAATTCCAAGACTTAACATTATAGGGATTTCCTTCCTTTTGTTATACCTTTGTACTCCCTTTCTCTTAGAGTGAAAAGTTCAGTTCCTAATAAAATAGTTTAAAAGTGTTGCTTTGCTTGTCCAAGTAGCACAACTAGTAATAGAAGCACAACTAGTGCTCAGAAACTCATGGTACCTCTCTTGTTTACTTGCATCTTACTCAGTTCTTCAGGCTTTATCAGTAGCTTCTCTAGAAACTAGATTTATTTCCAGCCCTTGATGACTTTGTTTGTATACCATGTATGATTAGATGGCAAGAGAGAGCTACTTAGTTGGTTTTAGGCAGTTGCCAAATAGATTCAACCTAGGAGAGGTTTTCTTAGACTGCTGTGAAAAATGCATGTCACTTAGAAAAGAAAGTTAATGACAATTTTTGGAGTTTAACTTGTGGTGAGTAATCCCAAACTAAAGTATAGTGACAATACTAGATTTAGTTTAATTGACAGAGTTCATACCTCTGAGGTCAACATACATGTTAGTTAGATTGTTTTGTCATTCTAGTTGTGTGTTTGTATGTGAGAAAGATAGGCAGAAAAATAGAGGCAGAGATTTGTGTGTGTGTGTGTGTGTGTGTGTGTATGTGAGAGAGACAGACAGACAGACAGACAGTGGGGGAGAGGGAATGTGAGAGGGAGAGGAAATACCTGAAAGAACCTTTTGCTGTTTAATAGAAAGATGAAACCCTAAGGCCCTGCTCTTTGGAGTGCTACCTGTGAATATTATTACCTTGGATGGTTACGGCATCAACTCAGGCATCAACTCAGGCATCAACTCATTCTTCAGTTTGAAGATTTTTCTGAGCCACTTTCTTTATAATTACCTTATATGGTAATTGAAAGGATCAAATGAAAGAACTGAGTGAGAATAGTTCAAAAAACTATATAAGGAATTATTGAGGCACAATTCAAAATCTGTTTTCAGGAGTGTTCATACTTAAGCTTAAGGCTTAAAATCAGATTTGGAAAAATTTCTGTTATTCCTTCCAGATCACATAGTAAGTATCATATATTGTTGTGCCCAAGATCACGAATCCGAGAAACCACCAACAACCGATGCAAACACATGAGGGTTCATTTACAAGCTCGAGCCTGGGTCCAAGTATACCCGACACAGCGGAGCAGGGACTTGGACCCCAAGAGGCTTAGCAACTTTATAGGGGCCAGTGGCCAATGGGATACGCAGAAAGTTGCACAGTCATGCTGATCCACTCGCAGGTGGCTGATTGAATTACATTTTACCTTAAAGTATCCATTTGAACTGGCCTATCACTGAGCCGGATTTCCAGTTAGGGTGTGCCCTGAGTTTGACTAGGGTGGGGCAGTGCCCTAAGTAATAAGCAGGTCAGCACAAGGCGGGTGCAGCACAAAATAGAGTCAGTCCTGCTCTGCTTGTCCAGGGGTAGGGGATTTTGTTAAATTTCCTAGGTCCCACAATATTTCAATTCTGTGCTACATGAAAAATTTTAAAAGGGATTTCTTAATTACTTCAAAATCATGGAATAAACAGATTCAGTTTTCTCTGCATACCCTACTTCAGCCTCTCCCGTTTCTGGCTCCTTATTGCACCATACGGAATATTTGGGGCTCTGCACATATTTATAGTCTCTGTATATGTGAAATACCAGTTTCCAGATAAACCAAGTTACTTTTTCAAGAAACAATCCATGTTTGCTATTAATCATTGCCTTTAGGTTTTAAAATGTTTTATTACTTGATGGGATTAAGCTAAACAAACCAGCTCTAAACCTCAGATAAAAACCTCAAATGTAATATATGGGAAATTATGTTTCTGTTATCTTAGGAATGCTGAGGTTAAGATGCCCTTAACAATATAAAAATATACCGTTTTGCCACATTTTACAGAGAAATATCTCTGAATATTTTACTGCTGTCAATATAAAACACTTGAAGGTTGACTGTGTAGTTTAATCATAAAATGTGAACCTACAAGTGAAGAATGTCATAACATTCTTGAAAATTCACTATAAGAAGCCTTGGGAGGACTTGGTGGGGAAGGATGGTATTTTTTTGTTGGGAAGGTAGTCCAAATGATAAACACTGGCATTATATTGTAATTTGTTTTAAAAATTAGCCAGCTCTCTGCCTTCATTTTGGCTGTATTGATACAATGTTTAAAGTGACTGCTTTTTTTCAGATTAAAAGCATTCCCTGAGCTGTATTCAGTGTGTCATTGATTGCTGTATCATATATTGCCTCATTTAGTCCTCACAACAACAGTATGAGAATGACTCAAGATTTTTATTCTCACTTTTCAGTTGAAGAAACTCGGGTAGTAATTTTGAAGAGAAATCTATTTATAGTTATCTGCATTTAAGTTCTAAAAAAATTTTCTGAATTCATCATAAAGTTATCAATTACCAGAAATGCTAGTAAAAGAATTTTTTAATGTATGTGTTGAACTTTTAAAAATACATATTTTCTGTATAATCCCATGCCTGTCTATTTCAGTGTGTTTTAAAAGGTTCTATATACTTGTGAGTAAATCTTCACGACAGGATGGATTAGTTGTAATATTCACTAAATTATGATTTTTATTTTTAACATTTTAGAGCATACAGTATTAGAAACCAGCACTATTTAATAGTAACTCTTTGTTCTTTTAGAAATTACATGTAATATCAAATCCTATGTGAAGATTTAAATTATACTAATTACTTAGAACATTTTCAAGTGTCTGCCTTACTTCTTGGGTATAATCAACATTAATACAAATAGTACAATAGGGTTTGGTTTGGTTTGTTACAACTTTTGTGTATCTTTGAATCAGAATTGTTCAAATTGAAATATTTTCAAAACAGCTAGATAGAATACTTTAAAGCTTTTGTGATTTGTCCGTTTATTCAGTAATATTGGTTAAACACCTGTTCCTAGACAGGTGGTGTCCTAGATTGGCGGATATGAAGGAGAATAAAGCAGTATCTCTACCTTCCAGTCGATCACAATGGCTATTAGTTAGGGTTGTCTCACCACTTGAAACAGAAACTCAGATAGAATCTGAAAACAAGTAGTGGGTTTACTTTTTATGGGTTAAAGTCCAGAAATGGGTAGTCCAAAGCTGTTTCAAAGATTTCACAATCCCTATAAAGACTTAGGCTCATTCCGTTTTCTTCCTCCATCACTTTCATCCTTACACTTGTAATAGTTGCTGGGTCTTGAGACATCCATATATATTTCAGGCAAAATAAAGGACAAAGGGCAATATGTATATGACCACTGAGTCTGTCTGTTTCATTAAAAGTAAATATAAGAATAATAATAATAGCTTTCTTGGAATTTCCACCTAGGAGATTTCATTTTTCCTTTCTTTGGCCAGAATGCTTTACCTGAGCACTCTGGCTGTAAATAAAGCTGGGAAATTTTTAGCTGGTATAATGGTATAGCACATAGTGATACAATGAATAGTTAAGAACCCAAGCACCAGAATTGTATCAATAACTTTTATCTGTGTGCTCCCCTATGCCACTCCACTTCTTCCCCAAACAGAGTTAACTGTTCTCCTGAACTATGTTTTTATCATTACTTTGTATATTATTTTTATACATCTATTTTCATATTCTTTATATTATTTAATTTTATTTTGACCTGCATGTTGTATTCCTGGGGGCCTGAAATCTAAAGTCACCATTTTGTTTCTAAGCTTTGTCTATGTTATTATATGATTAGCTATAGTTTGTTCATTTTTACTGCTGTATATTATCTGACTGTGTGAATATACTATAGTTTATCAGGCTCCTACTGATGAAACACTTGAGTTTTTTCTAGTTTTTGCTCTTACAAATAATGAACCTACAAACATTCTTATGCATGTATAAGGTTCCTTAAGGAAATATACTTAGAAGTGGAATTTTGGGTTGAGAATGGTCACTTCTACAGATAATACCAATTGTCTTCCAAAGTGTGGGTATATAAACTTATACACCCATCACTGATGTATGAGAGTTCCCATTGATCCATGTTGCCTCCTATTTTGGTATTGTCAAATGTTTGATTTTTGCCAATATAGTGGATATAAAGTGGGATCTCATTGTGATCATAATTTGCCTTTCTTTAATAATTGGATTGAGCATCATTTTGTTCACTTATTTGGCCACACACATCCTATTCTGTGAAATACCTATGTGCATTTTTCTAGTGTTTTTTTTATTGATTTGTAGGAATTCTTTATATCTACTAGAATGTAGATAGTAATCTTCTTGCAGTTCATGACTCATCTTTTAAATTTCTTTATTGTATTTTTTGAGGAACATGTAGAATTTATCAGACTTTCATGTTGAGCACTTACTGTGTCATTTATTTAAAACAACTTTTTAAATTGTTATTTCTTTTAAGATTTTATTTATTTATTCATGTGAGACACAGAGAGGCAAACAGGCAGAGGGAGAAGCAGGCTGCCTGCTGAGAGCCTGATGCAGGACTCCATCCCAGGACCTCGGGATCATGCGCTGAGCCAACGGCAGATGCTCAACCACTGAGCCACCCAGGCGTCCCTTGTGTCTTGTTTAAATCCTCTCTACCCTAAGATACTATATTTTTTCAAATTTGTTTATAGATTTTAAAAGTATTTTCTGTGTAAATAATGTCAATTATGTTTCTTCTTTTTCATTTATTTTGCATCTAATTAATTTATTGTTTTTATTACTAAGTTAGCTAAGACCTCCAGTGCATTGAGCAGAAGCCCTGTAGTGCTCATCCTTGTGTTTCAATCTGATAATCTCTCTCTTTTATATGGTAGGTTTCATCTATTCACATTTGCGATGAGTATTGATATTTTTGGACATGTTTCTACCATCTAAAATTTTATTACTGTTTGTCCTGTTTTTAACTTTTTTTTCCTTTTCTTTGAAAACTCGAGTTTTTCTTTTTTCTTTTTCTTTTTTTATAAAGATTTTATTTATTCATGAGAGACACAGAGAGAGAGGCAGAGATCTAGGCAGAAGGAGAAGCAGGTTCCCTGCAGGGAGCCTGATGTGGGATTTGATCCCAGGACCCGGGATCAGAACCTGAGCCAGAGGCAGATGCTCAACCCAGGTGCCCTGAGTTTTTTTTTTTTTTTTTTTTTTCTTATTCCATTTTTTACTATTCCTATTTTGGTTCTTTTAGAAAATTGGACTATGTACATGTGACTTAGAATAATTCAAAGTTTAAACAATATTTTAACCTCTGCTTTTGAATATGCTCTAAGGATTTACTACACTTAAGTTTGATTCAGCTCCCTCTTAGTTGGCCAGCTTATTGTTATTTTTGTTCTATCCTTTATCGTCAGCCCACAAATTAAATATTTTTATTTTTTTGTTTCATTCAGGCAACATTTATTTGGATTTGCATAGATGTTTATTGTTTTCTTTGTTCACCATTCTTTTAACCCAGACTGTCTTTGCTGATATGCATTCCTTAGAAATTCTTTTCATCTGGTTTCCTATTGGCCTGTGTTCAATTTTTATTTCTCTACTAATGTTCTCATTCATGTTCTTAATAGATAGTTCTTCCGGGTACACAACTTTGGGTTGTTAGTTTTTTCTTTTGATACTTTGGAGATTTTTATTCCATAGTCTTCAATACTCTGTTATTGCTAATGAAAAATCTCCGGTCATTCTGATTACCATTCTTTTATATATGATCTGCCCCTTCTTTTTTTAAAAGATTTAAAAAAAAATTTATTTATTCATGAGAGACACTGAGATAGAGAGAGAGAGAGAGGCAGAGATAACAGGCAGAGTGAGAAGCAGGCTCCATGCAGGGAGCCTAACATGGAACTCGATCCCAGGTCTCTAGGATCAGGCCCTGGGCCGAAAGTGGCGCTAAACCACTGAGCCACCAAGGCTGTCCTGACCTGCCCCCCGCCTTTTTTTAAATTTTAATTTTTTTTAATTGGAGTTCAATTTGCCAACATTTAGCATAACACCCAGTGCTCATCCCGCCACATGCCCCCCTCAGTGCCCGTCGCCCAGTCACCCCAACCTCCCGCCCACCTCCCCTTCCACTACCCCTTGTTCATTTCCCAGAGTTAGGAGTCTCATGTTTTGTCACCCTCACTGATATTTTCACTCATTTTCTCCTTTTCCTTTATTCCCTTTCACTAATTTTTATATTCCCCAAATGAATGAGACCATATAATGTTTGTCCTTTTCCGATTGACTTATTTCACTCAGCATAATACCCTCCAGTTCCATCCATGTCAAAGCAAATGGTGGGTATTTGTCATTTCTGATGGCTGAGTAATATTCCATTGTATACATAGACCACATCTCCTTTATCCATTCATCTTTCGATGGACACCGAGGCTCCTTCCACAGTTTGGCTATTGTGGACATTGCTGCTATAAACATCGGGGTGCAGGTGTCCTGGCATTTCACTGCATCTGTATCTTTGGAGTAAATCCCCAGCAGTGCAATTGCTGGGTCATAGTGACCTGCCCCTTCTTAATGGCTACTTTAAAAATCTCTTTATTCTTGTTCTTTTGCAGTTTTACTATGTTGTGACGGATCTAGACACTAATTTCTTTGTATTTATTCTGCTTGAGATATATTATTTCATGTATCTGTGACTTTGCACTTTTAAAAATAGTCTCTGGAAGAGTCATAGGCATTATCTTTTTAAATGCTATCTCTTCACCGTTCTCTTTGTTCTCTTTCCCTGGGAGTCTTATTAGACATTGGATCCTCCTTATCTCTTAACATTTGAATTTTTTCCTTAGCAGAGCTAAAGAAACAACTCTAGGTACTTTGTTCATGAAGATAGAGCCAAAAAGTGATAATCCAGAAATAAACTTTTAACCATATTAAGGGCCATTAATCTGCCTATCTCTTTCAGTGAGTTTTACAATGATATTTTAAATGTCAGTTCATCAAGGAAATGAAACTCTTCTGAATATTGGTGAATTTAGTCCTGTCGCTAGTTAAAATTAAAAAAAAAAAAAAGACACTGGTAGATAGAAGATAGAAATAATAATACCTTATAGAAAGAGGTGAACATCTTAATTGTTAACTACTTTTAACTCATGATTGTAAGTCCTAAGATTTATAGATAAGTTAACTGTCATGTATAAGATTTTGTTCTGTTTTATATTACTTCTGTATATACCTTAATGCATTTAAGAAGATATTGTACTTGGAATTGGGATTGAAGGAACTTACCTTTACTCTTAAAGTCCTTTTTTAAAAAATTCTTAAAATAATTAAGAGAAATTATCAATATTGTGCCAGGCTCTGATTTATACTTTTTTTAAATTTGTCTTTGGCAGGATTGTTACAAGTTGAGTTGAAAACAAGAAAAACTTGCTTTTGGCGCCATCAAAAAGGAAAGCCAGATACCTTCCTTTCCACAATTGAAGCCATTTACTATTTTCTGGTAGACTACCATACTGATATATTAAAAGAGAAATACCAAGGACAATATGACAATCTCTTATTTTTCTACTCTTTTATGTACCAGTTGATAAAGAATGCCAAATGCTCTGGAGATAAGGAAACAAGAAAACTTACCCATTAGTTTTTAAGAAGCTACTTATGTCATTTTATTTTGCTAAAAATCAATAAACCTATAATTGTGCTTTGTTTATTCTTAGGAAATATCAATGTATATTATCTGTAAGACCACTTGAAAACATAAGGTTTCATTTGTTTATCTCATATTTTTTAAAGGGAGTTATTTCTAAGGGAATTTTCAGAAACAGAGTTGACTGAAAAACTCATTTCAGAAGTTATCTGCTCAATTTTGGCAAATCTCAATTTTATTACTATATTTTAACATAATATATTTATAACTATGTAATTAGATATAATTGGATATTTGTTTAGGCATCTTCATATTTTTCCATCTATACCCACTCTCACATTTGGAGGTGGGTGGGACCAGAATCTCCTTGCTGAAAATGAAGTCATAAATCATTTGGTAGAGGTTTGTGGCAAACACAGGTAGAACTGGAATTGTGGCTTCACTCCCTAGGGCTATTTCTTTAAGTCCATGCTGCCTGTGATGGACATCTGTTGCTTTTTACATTTACCTGACATTTTTGTTTAGGAAGAAATTCTTGGCAGTCATGTCCTGCCATAGGTATGGACATATGACCCAGTTTGGCAAGGAAAATGACCAATGACCAAGGATGAGCACATGACCCAGCATCCTTTTTGATAAGTGATTTGAATGCTGTAGGAGATAGTGTTTATTTTTCAAAAAGCAATACAAATACAGTGCAGTAATTAAAAGCACAGACTCTAGAGCTAAGTACCTAAATCGAAATTTCAGCTCTTCCTTTTGTACTCACCAGTCATTATGCCAGTTTCTTCATTCTAAAGAGATGGTAGTACAGTAGCTCCCTTATAGGATTATTATGAGGATTAACTGAGCTAATATATCCAAGGCGCTTTCAACAGTACCTGGCAAAAACTAAGTGCTATATATGCGTTTACTCTTTATTTTATCTGAAATTGCAAACTAACCATGCTACAGCCTAGAGCTGTTGGTGGCATCTGTGCTGCAGGTGATAGGAACTTGCCTTAGAATGAAGGCAGCAAAAGAAAGCACAGTGGAGAGAGAAGACTGAGTCCTGAGGACATCATTTAATCACCTAATCTAACTGCTTGTGAATGGAGCCTTATGTGTAGGATAGCTTCTGTTTGCCCCTTTGAATCACCCTCCACTCTTTTCCATTCCGCTCTCTGCTCTGTAGGTGGGTCCCCTTGCCCTCTGGCTTTTGGTTAGGTTCAACAGATAAAAGCACTAGCAAGAGATTGGAGGTTGAAGGAAAATGAAATTGTGTTATTTCCCTTAGCTGTGTACCTCTACTAGAGGCCATCCTATCAGGCATTTTTCCCAGGTAGTTATCCCAGTTACTCCTCTAATTTCAAGTCCATGTTCCATCCCTTTATAGGAAGGAATGGCTCCTAGGTGTAAGTAGCCCCAGAGTAGTACATCACTCCTTGTTGGTTTCCCTGAACGCTGCCTTTACTCAATAGTCATTTTGTTATATTCTTCTCCATTGTCCCTGTGTGCAGTTGCCCTCTATCTCTTTCTGGGGCCCTGACTGATGAATTCAACCATGTGGATGCTAGCAATTAATAGTACATTTACCTAAGTACGTTCAGGGCAAAACATAACCTGTTTTATAAGAAAAGGAATCATTGGTGAAATTTGCTGCACATTATATTCCCCTCTTAGAGATTCAAAAGGTACAGCTTAAAAGTGAAAAGTCTGGAAGTAAACATTTTGAACTTTAAGTTAGTATTTCTTAAACTTATCTGAATAAGTAATGCCTACTCACATCTTGTGGATATGAGATACTTGGAACATTGCGATTTAAAATAAACCCTGATTATGTAGGCAGCTGAGACCTAAAGAGATTAAGTAACTTGCTCATGGGTTGCACAGCTAGTTGGTAGGATCTGGTCTAGCATCTGGGACTTCTGATTTGGTTCAATGAAGTCACCATTTTATTATGCTATTTCATAAAAAGTAATGTGGATTATATAAAGTTTGAACATTATTAGTCCCATAGCTTTAGCCAAATCAACTGGTTTGCCTATTTAACATTTATTTTACAAGAATGGAATTAAAGTGGATTTCTTCATGTTTAGAACTTGGCTATAAGAACAGAGGAAGCACCGAATTGATTTAAGCAGGGCCAAAGTTGGATTTCTCTGGCTAAATTTGGACTTCCCTGAGCCAAAATCTATTGCCATTTAACTGGCTCTACCATCCAGCTAAACATAACAGGTAAGAGGGAGGGGATTTGCTCCCATCTCACAGCTGGCATCAAAAAGATGACCCACATACTTTGTAAGAGCCTAATTTATATCTGAGGCCAGAAAAAATCTCAAGTTTTTCCAAAGAAAACAATAATACCTTTTAGAACAATGAATTGTTTTTTCTTTGGTAGGATAGACTGTAAAAATGTCCCTAATTCTTTACTTTTCCCTGTATTTATAGTCCTTTTTCATTCTCCTTTCAAGGACCCTTTCACTCTGATTCAGGGCCATCTTTATTTCCAAAGATCTAGTGTATTCTTACTTACTCTTGTGCTTCTGCTGTTGCCATAAGCACATACATGCTTGGGTTAGCCTGCTGGAGGGTCAGACACACATGGAGCAGAGTCAAGTTATTGGTTACCCTAGCTCAATCCTGCCTAGATTAACTGATAGCCCGTCAACCCCCAGATATGTGAACAATCTTCTCTGGGATCAGCAGAACCACCTTACACCTTTCTGACTCCAGATGTGTGAGCAAGAAATGTCCATGGTTGTGCCACTGAAGTTTTATAGCTGTTTATTATACAGCATTATTGTGCCAATAGAAGCCTCATTTTTAGATTTAGTATAAGGCATATCTTCCTCAAGTGCCTTCTCAGATTCTTGGCCTCACTGTTTTCCAGACCACTAACCAACCACTCACTTTGCCATAGCTGCCATCCTGCATAGATATTAATGGACTATCAGCAGGCTGTGCGATTCCTCTGCCTGAGGTCAACTAGCCATATGCTCAGAATCCCAGGCCTATCCCAACACTTCTACATTCTAGGAAGTACCATGCCACAAGGTTTTCCCAAGTGACTGTCAGAAGGGCTAGGTGATATATGTGAAAAAGCAGTGAAGTTAACCATTTGGAAAACTTGGATCAATGAATTAGAAGAAGCTGTCAGATCGATTTCTCTCTTTTCTTCTGACAGACTGCTTTGAGGCATAGTTTTTCACCCTCCTGCCGAGAAATACTTGCTGAGTGGCAATGTGTCTTCATGGCTTTTGATGAAACAGAAACCAAGTGCTATACAGTAACAATTTGCATTTGCTTCTCATCTTTGCTAGCCTTTCTTTCTTCACTTTCACTGACATGGGGATTGCCCCTTCTTATAAAGTAATATATTAAGTTTTTGCCTTAGGCTCTCTTTTCTAGGGCAGCCACATGTTTTAGTCTAGATTTGGTGAGGAAAGTAGATTCATTACAAGTATTACATGAATAAAGAGGTTTAATAGAGGAATTAGGGTTCACCCAAATATAGGAGTCACCATGGGAGTAAAGATCTGGAAGACAAGCAGAAACTGTCATTAACTAGTTCAGCCCAAGATATTCCAAGTATTCATGACTTAGTTTATAGACATGTACATCTTGAGCATATCAATCTTCTTATTAGTCTTTTTTTTTTTTAAAGATTTTATTTATTCATGAGAGACAGAGATTGAGAGAGAGGCAGAGACACAGGCAGAGACAGAAGCAGGCTCCATGCAGGGAGCCCGATGTGGGACTCGATCCCAGGTCTGCAGGATCAGGCCCTGGGCTGAAGGAGGCACTAAACCGCTGAGCCACCGGGGCTGCCCCCTTTTTACTAGTCTTAATTAATCAATCCCTTAATCTATCAGGTAGCTCTTTATTTTAAGGGAAAGGCATCCCCTTTCATCCCTTCAGAGGTCTTTAAAAAAAAATGAGTGTATTGTTATACTCTTTATTAGGTCTTTTTCTTGAGGCCACAGTAATGGCAATATCCTGGATTTGGTCTTTGTCCTAAGGCTACATTTAACTATCACACATTTGAGTTGGTGAAAAACATTTCATTTTCCAGCTCTGCCCACTTAAGCTCTGTATTCTGTTTCTATTCTATTTGCTTACACCTCCTTATTTTTGAACTTGTCTTTTTCTTTGACTAAGTACTTTATCCATTGCAGCTAATAGCAACCAGCTTATTTTTTCAAAATTCTGCCTTAAAATCTCACCCAATGCCATGAGTGCCATTAGGTACATTTTCTGTCTTCCATGTTATTGGAGGCAATATTTATACCAAAATTTTGGCTCCAAATACTAACAAAATACTCTTGTGAAGTTTGGCTAAAACACTTAATGAGCTTTTAATGAAGACCACTAGCCAAAAAATCAACACCCATAAATATGAGCCAGGTATCACTAGACACTTGGTGAAAGCTTAAAAAAAGGGGCTCAATTAACAAGGGGAAATTTAAAGGAACCAGACAACCTAATAACAAAAGAAAAAAACCACTAAATATCTCTTAAAAAGGAGATAATATTGTATAGTTTGTGATAGTATAACAATACAAAAAGAGATCCTACAGATTAAAAAATGATTGCTGAAATAAAAATTCGTTTTAAGAGCATATAAAATACAGCATAAGAATAGAAAATTGTAAGATCCTTATCCATTCATCTTTCGATGTGGTCTATGTATACAATGGAATATTACTCAGCCATTAGAAGTGACAAATACCCACCATTTGCTTCGACATGGATGGAACTGGAGGGTATTATGCTGAGTGAAATAAGTCAGAGAAGGACAAACATTATATGGTCTCATTCATTTGGGGAATATAAAAAATAGTGAAAGGAAATAAAGGGGAAAGGAGAGAAAATGAGTGAAAATAGCAGTGAGGGTGACAGAACATGAGAGACACGTAACTCTGGGAAACGAACAAGGGGTAGTGGAAAGGGAGGTGGGTGGGGGGTTGGGGTGACTTGGTGACAGACCCTGAGGGGGGCACTTGATGGGATGAGCACTGGGTAATATGCTATATGTTGGCAAGTTGAACTCCAATTAAAAAAAAAAAAAGAAAATTGTAAGATCCAATAAAGTCCAACCTTAGTTGAGAGTTGTACTTGAAACCAGGAGCTACATGCTAACATTTTGCTAAAAAAAAAAAAAAAAAAAAAAAAAAAAAAAAAAAAAAAACCTTGAAGGGAAGTTATTTATTGATGATCATGCTAATATTAGTCATTATTCCTTGTAAGAAAGGGGTGGCTCAGTAGTTGAGTGTCTGCCTTTGGTTCAGGGCATGGTCCCCGAGTCCTGCTATTGGGTCCCACATTGGGCTCCTTGCAGGAAGCCTGCTTCTCCCTCTCTCTATGTATCTGCTTCTCTCTCTCTCTCTCTCTCGCTCTCGCTCTCTCTGTGTGTCTCATGAATAAATAAAATCTTTAAAATAATAATAATAATAAAGGAAATTATGTGTAACACCCACCAGTGAGCATCCACTACTGAAAAGGCACTAACAATAAAGAAGACTGAACAAATTGCCCAGTTGACGTCATCCTTCCTTCCTTAGCCCATTAGCCATCAGGTGCTGGGACAGCAAGCACATGAATGCAATGTCTGCTGTGTAAAGGATGAAAACTAACCATGGGTTCAACAGCATGAATTTCCTCTGATCAAGGCTAATTTAGCTCCTGTTGCTGCTGAATGGCCCAACCTACCAGCAATAGAGAATAAGACTGAATTTCCAATGTAACATTCCTCGAGATCAAATGTCAAGTTGTCTACATTCAGCCCTTTCCATCCTGGAGAGACCAGAAGTTCCTTGTCACAGAACTAAACACATAATGCAGGTATGAGTTTGCTTTTGCTGCCCACAGAACCTCAACCAGTACCACGATCTGAATGCTTACCTAATGTTAGATTCACTGGCATGGGACTCCATATAATATCACATCAAACCAGGGAGGCTGTTTTACAGAAAAGGAAGTATAAGAGTGGACCCTATCCACAGGATCCACCAATAATATCACATATCTCACCACCCAGAAATTTCCAGACTGACAGAGCATTGGAACAACTGGCTAAAGATAGAGCTGAACATCAGTTCCAAGAAAATAGTCTGTAAGGATGCCATACTCAAAAACGCATTATATGCACTGGATCAGCTTTTTATATGGCACTGTTCCCCAATACAAAAAATATGGGTGTAGGAACCAAAAGGTGGAAACAGAAGTGCCCCTCACCCCCTCACCCCTACAATTACCTCTAATGAGCTTTAGGGTACATTGTGCTTCACAATTCTGAAGTCTGCACAGTGAGAGGTCTTGGTCCCTAAAGGGACACACTTTTGTCAAGAAATATAGCAAAAATCACATTGAAATAGAAGCTTCAGATACTTTCTTGGTACTCTGGGTTCCTTGTGTCCAGAGACCAGCAGGCGAGTAAAGGACTCACCATCTTCCCAAGGACAATGGACTCTGATCATCAGGAGGAGATAGAGATCCTGCTACACAATCAGGGCAGGAAGGAATAAGTGTGGAGCCCACATAATAGAACTAAAAATTGTGACTATAATGAATAGGTATAGCAACCTCACCCTGAAAATTGCATGATAGCAGAAATTCAGGCTTCTCAGAGAACGCAGTTGAGCTGCAGCATCAGTGAAGCTACCAAGGCAGCCTAGGTGGTAGTGGACATTAAGGGAAATCTAGAATTAATGGTAGAGGGGGAGATGATGAGTATTGATTGTGTCCAGCAGTTGGACTGCAGCAGTGGGAATTGGAATTTTTTCCATTAAACCTCCATTTTTCCTTCAGGAAAAGTGTCCCCTTCAATCCTGTAGGAGCAACTCCCTAAATATATATGGAGAAATAGACCTATGTGAGCAAGGGGTGGATTGTGGTAAGCAAAGAGATAATGTTGCCCAGATTCATCTTCAAGAAAGGACTTGTTGCCCAGCTGCAAGGAAGGAGGTCAGCAGCCTCCAGCTGTCAGCTTCCTCAGAGTCTGCCTCAACTGCAGAGAGCCAGTCATGCCCTTGCCACATCTGGTGGCTAAGTGAAGTCAGCTGAATGCAGCTGTAGAAGTGATCCTAGCACACATGGGACCAAAAAACCTGAGCAGTTAATTAGAGTTGTGAAAGATAATGAATCATTTCAAAACACTACATTTTAGGATGGTTTGTTATTTAGTATTAGATACCAAAATTGGTATCTGGAATGGGGTACTATAACAAAAAGCTGACACATGTGGTATTGGCTTTAGGATGAGGTGGAAGGTGCAGATTGGAAGAATGACAAAACTACTATTCGTTGAGGTTGAAAAGGTAATGTGGTACACAGAATAACACCCCTCCCCCGCAAATATGTCCACATCCTAATCCCCAGAATTTATGAACATGCTGCCTCCTGTGGTAAGAAGGATTTTGCAGATGTGATTAGGGATCTTGAAATGGGTAGAGTACCTCAGATTATCCAGGTGGGCCTAATATAAGGACCCTTAAAGTAGAAAAGTGATACATAAGAGAAAGTCAGTATGATACAAAATGAGGGCTAGCCCTCTGTTGCTGGCTTTGCAGATGGTTGAAGGGAACCACAAGGCAAGAAACACAGTTGGCCTCCAGCAGCTGGAAAAGGTAAGGGAACAGATTCCCTCTTGGAGCCTCCAGAAAGGAATACAGTTCAGCCAACATCTTGATTTTTTTCTATGAGATCTGTGTTGGACTTCTAGTCTACAAGGCTATATAATATTAAATTTGTATTGCTTAAGCCTATTAAGTTTGTGGTGATTTGCTAAAGGAGCTAGAGAAAAAAGCAGGTGGTTAGGAGGTTGTTAGCAAAGGCTTGAAGAATAGCAAATGAACAGTAGAGAGTGAAAAAGCAGTTAAAAAAATCATCAAATGCTAAAAGATGTAGGACTTGATCTATGCATGAAAAAATGCTATGCTTAGCAATACTTTTGTCTGTCATAACAGAAGATAGAAAATGAGCCTTATGAACTTACAGATCTCTTAAGATTTCCACACGGAGTAGTGAAAATATCAATTAACTTTTTAAAAAGATTTTATTTATTTACTTTGAGTGAGAGAGAGAGAGAGTGCACAATTGGAGGGAGGGGCAGAGGCAGGGAGAGAGAGAGAGACTCTCAACCAGACTCCATGCTGAGCACAGAGCCTGACTTCAGGGCTAGATCTCATGACCCTGAAATCATAACCTGAGCCAAAATCAAGAATCTGATGCTTAACTGGCTAAGCCACCCAAGTGCCCCATCAATTAACTTTTTATAACTACTGACAGTAATGTACAAGAAGAGAGAAATGAGCTAAAGAAGGAACTGTTTAATTTTAAAGAAGAATTTAAAGGAAACATTTCCAACCCAGCACTTGGCATTTCTTATGGAAAAGGAAGCATGCATAACTGAATGGTACAGCAGACTGAAGAAAGGATCCAAGAAGCAAAGTGAGTGATGGATTAGGAAATCCCCATCAGAGGGATGAACTGAACCACAATCAAGGACTATCCTTGCCCTTGGTGGTGCTCTGACTATTTTAGCTCTTGTTTCCCTGCCCCCTGCCTTTTGACTAGGAATGTCTGTGTGGTTTTTCTATCCTAGAAAACCTGGACTGAGAGGCCACTTCCAAGCAGCTACATCTGAGGAGCAATACCTTGAGGATTTTTATCTTGATTTAGACAATAAGCTAATGAATTTAAACCTATGTCATAATGGAATGATATTTTAGGGTACAAAGTGAGCATATTTTTGCATATGGGTTGGGCAAGTTTGTGGCCAAAGGGTGGACTATGATAGAGTCTTTAAAGATGGTCCCCAAACAATTTCTTGCTTCCTTTACAAGCATACCATTCCTCCCTACAAGGGGTGAAGTCCATTTTCCTTCCTCTTCAATCTGGGCTGGCCTGGTAACTTACTTTGACCTATAAAGTGTGGTGAAAGTGAGGCCTGAGAGTTTCTACTTTCATGTTCTTGGTTTCCTAAGTCATCATGTTAGAATTCTAGGCTATCCTGTTGGAGAGAAGGAACATTTGGAGAATCCCTAGAGAAACCACAGGGTAATAAAGGCCACATAGGGAAGAACTGAGATACTCCAGTGAATAGCATCAAGGCCCCAGGCACATGGGAGAAGTCTCCTTGAACCTTCTAACTCAGCTTAACCACCATCTGAATGCAGCCACATGAATGATTCCAGCTGGCTGTCACCATTTTAGAGCAGAAGAACCACCAGTCAATCCACAGAAACAGGAAATTTAAAAATAATTGTTTCAGCCATTAAGTTTTGGGATGGCCCGTTTGCATAGCAATAGATAATGGATACAGCAATCTTTTTGTTTGTAGAGGAAGGGTTTAAGAAAAAGAGACTTATGAAGAAAAGAGCCATAGAGAGCTGGAGCCAAGAGATTGTTTTTTCGTTTTGAACTGCCTCTGTCTCCTTTAGCTGGACAGTAGTATCTTCATCAATATAATTTTCTTAAAAACTTTATGATCCTTCCATAGCAAATTAGTCTACATCATTAGACAAAAGTCACTTCTATAAATCTCTTCTAGACAGGTTCCTTCTACCATGGGTTGAGACTCAGGGTGCTGTGGAAAATGCTCATAGTGTTCTGAGCCCACAGGCCCTATGAGGCATTGCTTGACATCATTCTAAAATCTTAAAGGGTCTTATAGCCTCTGATTAATCACAACCTTGAGACTATGTTTTATTTTTGGCACCTTGGGCTTTTTATCTTTGCCTTGAGACTACTTATAACGTTGAAAATATTTTTCTAGCTGGTCAAGTTGAGAATAAAAGTAGTAGAGAATACTTTATAGAGACAGTTTTGTATGCTCTGTGAGTTTATAGGAGGATATGATGTCTACATTTTTTACTTTCCTCTCTAGACTCATCATAAAGAACTTTAAAAGTGGTACTTTTAAAAACGAATACAAGTTAAACTTAGAGGTAATATATATTTTGTTATTGAGTGCATTATAAACATTCATGGTAGTGAAATATGGTATAATCATAGCATCCACAAACATTTAATGAACAACTTAATTTCTGAAGCAGAAAGGAACATGAATGAAATTCTGGTTAAATTTTTATGGAAGCAAATTATTTATTAGCATAGAAATACTTTATGTTTGATTATCCATATGAAAGTGTTGATTGCATCTGGTTTTCTGCTGGGAATTGAAAAAACAATTCAAATACTTACAAAACAATATTTATCTTATTTATTCCTGAACATTAGTAACAATGTTTACAACCTTATTATCAAGGGCAATGATTCCTTTTAAAATATATATATCCTTGGCAATGCTGCAGATGGAATCTAAATTACTGAAACAAATTTTCCAATTTGATGACTCCTTTTACTTTTTTAACTGATTATACATTTTGGAATTTTATAACTACCCTGAATCTGAGAAATAAATATTTTTGTTATCTTCAGAGTTTTTTAAGTCTAATAGATTGTAAATATAATGGAATAAAAACAATTCTAGATTTCTTTTGTTCTTGAAGAAGTTTACCTAATTTTCTTTTTATCACTTATTTTAGGCAATTTTTTCCACAGTGATAAACTATTAAACGTTCATTATTATAACCTATTTTTCTCTTCTAATTTCCCAAGTAAATATTTCACAAACACTTTAGGAAACCCTAGAGAAACTTTTAATACTTTAATACATAATGAGTTCTGATTTTAAAGCACTTTGTCTAGAAGGAAGGAAGGCAAAAAGGAAAAAAAAATACAGACTGAATCAAGTGGACTAATGTTTTATAATCTTAAGGGGAAAAAATCCTTTTTTTCTTTCCAAGACATATTTCCCTGAAAACATGTTTTTTGTATTTAAAAAATAGAAGCCTTTGTTACTTTTGGAAAATACTTTTGTAAAGTTAAAAACGTTTTCCAAGTCTAAGTCTGGACACCTCAATTTATTTTAACAATAGGAGTTAAGAAGCTACTCCAAAAGTAAATTGATTTTACTTCTCAGATGTAATCAATGTACAGAGATATTTAAAGCTGGAACATGGTATCTCCAGAAATCCAAGCTATCCTTCTGGAATTGTGGCAGATCCTTTGAGGCACTATGTGAAAAGAAAGGCCACCTAGGGAATAAGTGAAGTACCCCAGTCAATAGTCCAAAGCCCCAGATAAGTAGAGAGACCATCTTGAACTCTCTAGCTCAAATTAATTACCAGTTGAATGCAGCTACAACAACAAACCCAGTTAACATCCCTTGAAGCAGCTATAGAAAATATTTAAACTGGGTACCACATAACCTTTATATTAGGCAATCAGGTAGTTGGCTGAATATTTTTCATTGTCTAGTCACTGATTCTGTTGTAATATGAAAGTAGCCATACTTGACACTTTTGCCATATATGAGAAAACTGGAGGGGTGCCTGGGTAGCTCTGTTGGTTGAGCATCTAACTCTTGATCTCAGCTCAGTTCTTGATCTCAGGGTCTCCATGCTGAGTGTGGAGCCTACATAAAAGAAGGAAGAAAAGAAGAAAGGAAGAAAGAAAAAAAGAAAAAGAGAAAGAAAGAAAGAAAGAAAGAAAGAAAGAAAGAAAGAAAGAAAGAAAGAAAGGAAGGAAGGAAGGAAGGAAGGAAGGAAGGAAGGAAGGAAGGAAGAAAGAAAGAAAGAAAGAAAGAAAGAAAGAAAGAAAGAAAGAAAGAAAGAAAGAAAGAAAGAAAATGAAAAGCTGAAAGTTTGCCATCATTGCTTTTCTCCCCCAAGATTGTCAACATTAGGCCTTTAAATATAATGTGCACATTAAAAATAGTGAGTAGCATATTGCTCATTGAAGTTGGCTTGCACATTGCTGAAAATCACCTTATTACATCCATCTATTAGTAATAATAAGAAATACTTGGTATTTCAAATTTCAGTTTCCTAGAAAGCAAGGCATATCATTATATATTATTCTATATAAAATATTTTGATAAGGGTTGGTGAACAATTGATTGTAATTAAATGATAACCAATCAGAGTCTTTTAGGGTCAGTGAAACTTTTTTTATTAAGCTTTTAATTTTAATTCCAGTATAGTTATCATATAGTATTATATTAATTTCAGGTGTACAATATGGTGATTCCACAGTTCTATACATTACTCTGTGCTCTTCACGATAATGAGAGGCAGTGAATTTGAATATAGAGGTGCTGCTTTTTCAGTCTACCTGTATTAAGATCTTCTTTTCAAGTGCAATGGATTAAATGTTTCTGTCCACTTCCCCAAATTCATGTGTTGAAATCCTAGTCCTCAGTGTCATGGTATTAGGAAGTGGGGCCTCTGGGAGGTAATTAGGTCATGAAAATGAAATCCTCATGGATCAAACTAGTACTTTTATAAGAAAAGAAACCAGAGAGATCATCTCTCCTTATATTGGTTAGGACAGTACCACATACTCACCCCAAACTAATTGTTGACAAGGGCAGCTCAACCAGTATTTGCCTTTAAACTAGATTGATTTCCTTGAGGTAGTACATATCTGAATAAAGTCACATTTTATTTAAACAAAGAGGGAAGGAGGAAGGGGATGATTATTGGGTTAATATTTTTCAAACTGCAGGTTGCAACCCATTAGAGGATCATGAAATCAATTTAGTGAAGTATAATCAGCATTTTACAAAATTAAATAAAATGAAACAAAATAAATGGTAACCTCATTATATTTAATAGGTGTTAACATGGTTTGTGAAACTTATATTTCAGTTATGTGAGTGTATACTCAGTCATGATCTAAGATGAATTTCTTAGTGTAGGTCAAAGTAATAAAAGAGTTTGAAGCCACTTGAGTAGACAACCAGCTGTGTCTGCTATAGACATTCATCACTGGTTTTCTGAAAATTAGTTAAAGGAATATCTGATCTGATTCTTCCCTAAAACATGAGGCTTACCAGGCAAAAGAAATCCAAGAACAAAAATTATGTACAATACATGGACTATCTAAAATGCATGGGCTTATATAATTATTTAAAAACAAACTACATAATAATAAAAACTGCCATCTAATGAGAAATTATGCACCAGGGATTTTATATGCAATCTCTTAATTTTCTCAGCATCCTAAGATTATTAATTAGTCTCATTTTAAGATGACATAAAGCAACCAAACAAAGCTAATAGGTTAGTAATTTGGTGAAAGTCACATAGTAAATAAGTAAGAGAACTTGAGTTTAAACTTAGGTCTTTCTAATTTAAAAAAACTCAAGTTCATTGACCACATTAATCTACCTCTCCAATGTTCAAATGCTTTCAAACAATATATTGGCAAATTGAATTTAAATAAAATAAACAAAAAACAAATGCCTCCAAATAATTTACCACCATAACAGCAGTTTTATTCTGTGGAACAATGACAGTGTAAACTTAAAGCCATTCTAAAATTATGCAAACAGAAGCAACCACATAAAATATTTCATGTTTTTAAAAAATATTTTATTTATTGATTCATGAGAGACACACAGAAAGAGGCAGAAACCAGGCAGAGGGAGAAGCTGGCTCCCTGCGGGAGCCAGATGTGGGACTCGATCCCAGGACACCGGGATCACACCTAGAGCCAAAGGCAGATGCTCAACCCTGAACCACTCAGATGTCCCAATATTTCATGTTTATTTTTTATTTTTTTTTTAATATTTCATGTTTAATAAAGAAAGGAATCAAACCTCATAAATTTCTAAGTAATTAAGGTTTTTCTATTGGTGATTTCAAAGTGGAGTCTTTGGCTATTTCCCTTATTTCTAGTTGAAGTTTTCCAATCAGTGAAAGAAATGGCATACTATGTTTTATTCAAATTTAGGCATATGGTGCAAACATTCTTCTATTGTAGGCTATTGGCTGAATAGTTGTGTTAATATATAAGAAATTTTGTTCCAACAATAATTTTTACACATAAATGTTAGGAGATGAGCTGCTGATATATTTAGACTTTTTAAAAGCTCTTATTTCATTTTTTTTCTTTTATAGACTTAAACCCCATTTATCTGCTTGAAAAGATGGATACAAATAGTTTTATTACTGAGTACTTTAAAATGAGCAATGTTGGGGCACCTGGGTGGCTCAGTTGGTTAAGCATCTGACTCTTGATTTTGACTCAGGTCATTATCTCAAGGTTGTGAGATTGAGCCCTGCACTGGGCTCTGATCGGCATGGAGCCTGCGTAAGCATCTCTTTCTCTCCCTCTCCCTTTGCCCCTCCCCACTTTCTCTCTAAAAAATAAATACACTAAAATAAAATAAAATAAAATAAAATAAAATAAAATAAAATAAAATAAGCAAGGTGTCTCTCTTGGTGCTCAAAAACAGACCTTAAGACTGCCAAATCTTCCCTGTTTCACCTGCTAAAACGGAGTATGTACTACAAGTATTCAAAAGAACTGCAACACTATGAATATAATAATGTAAAAAAGTAAAATTAATAATAAGTAACTAATAAATATGTGTTCACTTTACTAAAGATGTAGTGCTGACTAGAACTGGTTTCACATTCTAAAATGAGAGTTGGAATGGATGTATACTGCTAACATTTAGAGACCTGATCTCCTGTTATCAGCAATGTTAATCTTGAGAATTCTTGCTACTCATTTGTCAAAAGATTAATAAATTCAGTGTAATTAAGATTACTAAGAATATGCAAATATAATTTTTAATTCTTCTGATATATGGTAATCAACTCAAATGTAGAGAGTATATTGCTTAAAACAGAGTTACAAGAAACTAATACTCTACTAGAAGCTTACCTACCAAGAAGAATCAATGCCCATTTAAATACCACAACTAAAGGGAATTCTAGCATTCTTGGAGTGGATTATTAAACATGCTTTAAGCCAGTCTGGCTACTTCTAGCTATCTAGCTTATTCTCAGCTGCTACTATCCATGAGTAATTGTTATACTTTTGAGGATATCAGACCATGTTAACACTACCGAGAAGAACATATTTTGAAATGTGAACTTATTAAAAGCCAAAAGTAGAATGCATTTGAAATACAAATTGCACATTTATTCAACAAATATCTATTGAGCATCCTCTATTTGGCAGATATATCCATACACTTGTGACTAGTTTTTAAAATTTTATTTCCAAGTTTCATTATTAGTATTTAGAAATGTGACTTATTTTGTATATTGGCCTCATATGCTATGAATTTGCTAAACTCACTAAGTGAGTTTTGTTTTGTTTTGTTTTAGGTTCCTTAGGATTTTCTACATAGACAACCACATCATCTGTGAATAAACAGGTTTTGTTTCTTCCTTTCCAGTATGTATGCTTTTTTTTTTCTTGCCCACTTGAGTAGGCCAGGAGTTCCAGTATAATGTTGGATGGAAGCGTGAGAGCAGGCATCCTTTCCTTGTTCCTAATATTAGGGGGAAAGAATTTAAACCTTTACCATTAAGTATGATATTAGCCTTAAGTCATATGTGCATATGCATGTGCATGTTTATACGTGTTACCCATTATGAGATTAGGGAAGTTCCCTTCTATTTGTAGTTTGTTGAGTTTATATGTAAGTAATGAATGGAATTTGAACTTTATCAAATGTTTTTTTGTTTTTTGCATCTGTGAGATTTTTCTTCTTTATTGAAATGGCAAAATACAGTTTTCTAATTTTATTTTCTAATGTTGGACAAGCCTTACATTCCTAGGATAGACTCCACTCAGTTGTATTATATTATTCTATTTATGTATTGTTTTATTTGATATATTTTTTGATCAAATATAACTGGTATATTGAATATATCTGAGATATTGCTAATATTTTGTTGAAGATTTTTGCATCTCTATTTGTGGGGTATGTAGCTCCATTGTTTTTTTATTATGTCTCTCTCATTTTGGTAACAAAGTAAAACCAGCCTCCTAAAATGAATTATGAAGTGTTCCCTCCTCTTGGGTAGGTTTGTATCCCTCTTTCTTAAATATTTGGTAGAAATGACCAATGGAACTATCTGGGCCTAGAATTTTCCATTTGGGGAAAGTTTGTAAGTAAAATTCAATTCCTTTATAGATATAGGAAAATTTAACTTTTTTTCTTTTTGTGTGAAATTTCGCAGTTCATCTCCTTAAAGAATTAGTCTGATTCATCTAACTTGTAGAATTTGTGGGCATTGAGTTGTTTGTAGGATTCTCTTATTATCCTTTTAATGTCTACAAGGTCGATAGTCTTCTATTTTTCTTGATTAATCTAGGTAGAGGTTTATCAATTTTATTGACTTTTTCAAATAATAGACTTTTTGTTACCTGGATTTCCTCCACTTTTTAATTAATCAATTTTGCTGATTTATGCTTATATTTATCATATTTATCATTTACTTTTTTGCTTGCTTTGAGTTTAATTTGCTTTTTTCTAGTATTTTAATATTAAAACTTAGATTACTGATTTGAGATCCTTTTTATTTTCAAACATAAGCATTTAATGCTATAAATTTTCTTCTAAGCACTACTGTAGTTACACCCTATAAATTTTGATGTGTGTCTTCATTTTCAATCAGTTAAAAATAATTTTCAATTCCCTTTGAGTCTTCCTCTTTGACCCATAGATTATTTAGAAGTATGCCTTTAATTTTCAAACAATTGGGATTTTCCAGAAAGCTATTTATTTCTGATTTAATTCCTTTTGATCAGAGAACAAATTATTTTTCAATTATTCTAAGTTTGTTATGATTTGCATTATGGCCCAGGATATGACCTATCATCATTAATTTCCAGGAATACTTGAAAAAAGCATATGTTCTGATGTTAGATTTTCCTTCCAGTGTCAAGTAGGTTGATGGTATTGTTCAAGTGGTCCGTGATCACTGGGAGAGATAGATTGTAGTTGGCTTACTTCATCTTGACCAGCAGTGGAAATTTTGGATTTTGAACCCAAATTTTTTTAAGTTAATATTTTCATTATGCCATAATGAAACATTTAAAACTTTTTCTAAAAGCCCCCACAATCCCTTATGTATTGTGTAACATAATTCTCAATTTTAAACTTATCTTTATGCTGCAAGTAAGTTTTATTTTTGCTTAAAAGAGAAAAGTCAAAATTTACTTAGGAAATGTACACGTTTTTCTTGTTTTTATTGTTTCAAGTAAAACAAATGTTTTAAAATTAAAACATTTTATTTCATTGACAGCTCATTACGAATAGGCTTTACATATATTTCCTAGTATATTCAAATTTTAAAGGCATGCCATTCTGACTCTTTTATTTTCATTTTTTAAAGTTTTTATTCAAATTCCAGTTAAACAATCAGTGCAATATTTGTTTCCGGTGTACAATATAGTGATTCAACACTTCCATACCATACCTAGTCCTCATCACAAGTGCACTCCTTAATCCCCATCACCTATTTCACCCATCCCTCCCACTCTTCCCCTTTGGTAACCCTGTTTGTTCTCTGTAGTTAAAAGTCTGTTTTGGGGATTGCTTCTCTCTCTCTTTTTTCCCTTTGCTTGTTTGTTTTGTTTCTTCAAATCCATATATGAGTGAAATGATGTGATATTTGTCTTTCTCCAACTGACTTATTTTGCTTAGCATAATACTCTGTAGCTGCAATCATGTTGTTGCAAATGGCAAGATCTCATTCTTTTTCATGGCTGAATAATATTCCTTATATAAACATACATACATACATACCCCACATCTTCTTTATCCATTCATCAGTCAATGGACTCCTGGGCTATTTCCATAATTTGGTTATTTTAAATAATGCATTCATTTCCTTTTGGAAGGGTTACTTCCCCTCAGCTATAGAGGGAAAACTGAGTCATACTAAAGGAAATAAATCTATTAAACTATTGCATCAGTTACTGAATTTGAGCTTTTATTCTCTTCTGGCTGACAACTCTTCCATGCTTGTTTCCATTCATTATAAGTTAGAGAGGCAAGTTAGAGCAGTGTTTCTCAGTCTTTAAAAAGAAAAAGAAAGAAAAGAAAAAAACAAAAAGATTTGTTCCCTTTTCACAAATATAAATATTCTATACTCTTCTTATATTACATTTAAATTTTCTAAATTAATGAACATTTTGACTGAAAGAAAAATTTCAAGAATTTAGGGTATTTCCCCCCAAATTCCTCATGTTTCCCTCTCCTAAGATTCAAATACATTCCCTAAGTGTGAGACACCATATGTTGGAAGTGCAAGTCATTTCTCCCCACCAGAGTCATTGGTATCTGTCCATTTGGGGATCCTTTGTCAGTCTTCTTGTTCTTTAAAGTCTTTTTCGCCCTAAATGGTCAGACTATGGTTCATCTGTATGTCCAGAAATAGAGCAGTTTCCACTACTATAGATAGTCTCCTCATTTTCCCCCTGTAAAACCATGCCTTCCAGAAAAGAAGGACACAAAGAAGCCAGCTAGTTCACACAAAAGTGTGCAAAGAAGTCACTTCTCTGTTTTCAAAGAAAACAGCCCATGAAAACACTAGTAACAGGTTAGAGATGGTTGGCCAAAGGCTGAAGTCCAGCAAACTCTTGGGGGCAGGTAAGCATTACTAGTGACTACTGGTCACTAGTAATGAGAAACTTTCTTCTTTGCAGTTTGTTATAGAAGTGAAACCATATTGGCTCTGCTACCAAGTCTGCCATCATTTAAGCAGAGCCAACAGAGAGACTACCAGACAAATCTTTTAACAGGTATCTTCTCCAATATACTTGAAATAATGGGAAAAAGTAACATGACATGTTATTTAAATGGGTCATATTAATCCCTTTCTTTTTTCTTCAAGTTGCTTTTGGATCTTGGGTATATTCTGTGGGATGATATGGGATATTTCACAATTTTCCTAGAATCCCTATAATATTACATAAAATGTGAGTAAGGTCTATAGACGTAGGGAGAAAGAAAGGCAACGCTAGAAATAGAAGCGAGGGGGTGAATAAGGAAACAGGCCAGGGTAAGAATGAGAGTGTGTGTGATATTAAAGGCCTGGCATATTTTAAGCCAGGGATTAACATTATTTATTAATTGATCTTCTTGCTTCTATTTTCATCCTCTTCTGATGGAGCCCCTTCTCTGCCACAGTCAATCCTTACACTACAAATTTAACCATATTGGTCCTTTCTTAAAAATCTTTGGAGAATGAAGTCCTTTCATGATATGACCCCAATCCTCTGCTGTAGTCTCACCAATTGTCATCCTTTGCAGTTGGTGATTAGGTGATTTTCATTTCCTTTCAGTTTCTGAAGACACTGGGCTATGTCACTCCTCTTTGCCTTTGCATTATTCCTTCTCCCTGGCATGTCTGGACCTTGTCTTTGTTGGCCAGTTATGTTGTGATACCTCCTCTATGACTTCTTCCCTGGCTGCTCATTCTATGATGGTTAATTTCTTCTTCTGCAAAACATTGTACATAGTACTTTCATTATAACATTCATTGTTATATGTTAATTATTGGTTTTGTGTTTGTTGTTGTCACTGATCTGTGAACTTTTTGTAGATAGGGATAAAGTCTTATCATTTTGTCATCTGTATCTAACACTGCCTGCTACACCATAAACTCTTAGAAAATGTTGGTCGCTCTAAGTCAAATAGAACTGTACTGAGAACTCATCATACAGTCTTTGACTTCATAAACCCTTAAGCTCAAATACACAGCTGTGTTGTGCTATTATGATATATACTTTATCTGCTTTACAAAAAAAAACCCAACAGTGTTATTTTAGGGAGATATCTGGGTCAAGCAATCATGTTTTCTTTTTCCATTGGGATAAGGATATTCCAAAGGGAAAATAGGAACAGAAGCCTTTTACACTAATCTTTTCTATTTAGGGGGGAAACGGATTGCAATTTTTTTCCAAAGCCAGTTAGAAAAATTGGGCCCCTCTGCAATGTGATACTTCTAAAAATAATGCCCAGAGGAACAGCAGTTCTAGAGAATACTAAATCCAAGTGTGGCTAGATTCCATCTTCATTTTGGAAACAGCCACAGCTGTGGCCAGCCCAGTCAGACAATGGAATGTAGTTGGGGATTTGATATGGGGGGGAAGGAGAGGGAACTTGGTTTCCTGTCCTGAGGCAGTTGGCACATAGTCTCAGGTCCTTCCCCTTCCCCCATTTCCAGCCCCCAACTCTCTCCTCATCACTTAGGAAATAGATTGGTGATTGGGGTAAGACCTGGCATTTGGATTTTGTTTGTCCTCTTGGGAATATTGTGCTAATGGGGACTTGAAAAAAACTAAGATGACAATATTATACTGTACATCTCTAACTCTCTCCAAGTATGGACACGTACCAAGTTAAGCCACAGAGAAATGTTTTCCTTCTTTTAAAAATTTTTCTATAAATGGTATTTTGCAATTTATCTGAGACAAAAGAAACACAGTAGTTCCAACGTCATTAAGTTTCCTTTCTCTGAAATATTATAAGATCATGTGCCTGCTGGAAATGACACACTGGTCTTAACCAACAATATTTTATAGAATAGATAATTTCCAGTCCTATCTTCTGTGTTTTGCTTGTTCTCTTCCTACTTCTCCCCCTTTATTAAATCATCAAAAGATCACATAGCAAAGATGAGAGCACTATTAGCAACTACAATGAAGTAGCCTGTCTATTCTGTTAAAGAGCTACCAGGAAAACTAATATATGTCTATGTTACTTAGGGTGGTGGTTACTTTTGGGAGGAAAGGTTGATAGTAACTGGAAGGAGGCATGTGGGGGACTTCTAGGGTGATGCTTGTGCTCTGTTTCTTGATCTGGTACTGGTTACATGGATATGTTTAATTTTTGACAAATTACCTATATCCTTATGATTTATGTACTTTTCTGTATGTATGTTTTACTTCAGCAAAAATAAATAACAATAATTGCAGTATTAGGCCCATGTTGGATGAAAATGCCATTTAGCACAAAGAAAATAAAGATCAATAAATCCATGTCTATATGATAATAGACAATAAGTATATAATACCGTAATATAATATACAATGAGTATACCTATAGGAGTATATGGAATATACCTTTTAGTAAGAGGTTATTTGTTTACTTTGGGAATAGGAGGCCCAGAAGCCTAGTCTTTTTTTCAGTGAGTAAGAGGCAGGAAAGTTTCTCCCCAGCTCTTGTTGTCACACTGCCTGTCTCCTCTTCAGTTGCCTTCATATTGTTATAGAACAGCCCTTTGGGAAAGAGGTCAGATATTATCAACTCATCTTAGAGGAGTCTGAGATAATAAATTAATAATTTACTTAAGATAATAAAGTCATTGGTAATGCTAGGGTCTGAATCCAGGTCTGCTGGTTCCCAATGAAATTTCCAATTCATCCAAGTCAATATGATACATCAAAGTCAAAAATCACTGTGTCCAATTCCCTCTTTTTGATATCAATCAAGAAAATACTATGATTATTGAGAGACAGCCTCATTTGGACTCTGTTGACCTTGATCGACCTTGATCAAAGCCTTCTTTGCTGAACTCTTTTTGACTAATCCTGCTCAAACTTCTATCTAAGGGAACAATACCCACCCCTCTCTGGAATCTCCTGCAGGCAGGAAGACCTGAGATTTCTCAGCTTTCCTCAAATAGCAGACAAAATTAGCAAATCTGCGGGAGGAGTTTTTGGTCAAAGAGGCTGGTGGAGTTATATGGGATACCCGCCTTATGAGTTTCTGAGATCTCTGTGAGAACCCAGCAGTGGCTTCCCAAGGGAAGGGAATAGGGGGCTGTGGAAGCTGTCTGCTCTGGATGCAGGAAATAGGAGGGTGCATTTTCTGTAGAGAATTTTTAAAAATAGTAAAGCCAAATGAAAGTGGTCAGTCTGCTTTTTATTCCTACCATGTGCCTGAAAATCCTTAGGAGCTCTTTCTGGAGACATTCACCAGACCAGAGTGCAGTGGTGAGGAGTGCAACTGACCCTTCCCGCCATCTCCACCCCTATGCCTCATTTTGATATTAAAATGCTAGTTCTTGTAGTTGTAAAACATGTCATAAACTGTTAGTGCACCGGCCAGCATGCTCCATCTCTGGGGCCAAAGGGATGAGGGAGTTGTTTGTAGTTGTTGTAGGGAGATATTCTGGCTTATTCTGGGTCTGCACCTATCTCATGGCCACATTCTGGCACTTCTTCTCAGAACTGGAGCCCACAGTATTTGAGCAGATGATTGAGAACATGTGCAGGGTTTGGCTCAGAGGCCACTGTAAAGGAGGCACTCTTGTTCCTCTCACTCTTAAGACCACAGTTTTTCCAAGGTGTTGCCTACTACCTTTAACAGCTGCATAACTTCTCCCACTACCCTCCCCCCAACAAGACATCTCTGTTTTCATCATCTACTCAGGCTAAGCCCACTCTTATCTCTCCTACTCTCCACCATTGTCAAAATAAGTTAAAAGCTCCAAAACAAATGCTAGCTTATAGCTATGGCTGGTCAGTGACTAAGGAAGAGAAAGGAAGTGGAGAGAACTGTATCTCCTTACAATAAGACTGGATATCTGTACTGAGGTGTCTGTTACCATTGTGCCCTATGCCAAACTTATTTTGCCTTAGTAACTGACTCCAAATGTAGTTCCAAAAGTTTTAAAAATAAAGGATATTGAAAAATAAATCAAGTTGAACTAAGTAAATGACAACTTAAAGCAAAAATGATAATCTTAGGAGTCCCTGGTTGGCTCAAGCAATTAAGTATATAACTCTTGATTTCAGGTCAGGTCTCAATCCAGGGTAGTGAGTTCAATCCCAGCCAAGCATAGAGCCTACTTTAAAAAAAATGATGAGGTTAATATCAGACAAAGTAGAATTTTAAGAGATCATTAAGTATAACAAAGAAGATACTGTAAGTATTTATGTATAAACAATATAACCACATAATATATATTGAAAAGAATAATTGGAGACACAAAGAAATGTATAGAAACTCAATCTTCATAGTAGATTTTAATGTATTCTTTTCAGAAACTGATGGATCAACCACATGGAAAAAATAAATTTATTGAAAGTAGGTGAAAATGAAAAATATAAACAATGATGGATAGTATGGATGATATGAAACAGAATAATAGATTATTCAAATATTCTTAGAATATTTTATTTTATTTTTTAAAGATTTAATTTATTTATTCATGAGAGACACACAGAGAGAGAGAGAGAGGCAGAGACACAGGCAGAGGGAGAAGCAAGCTCCATGCAGGAAGCCTGATGTGGGACTCGATCCCAGGACTCCAGGATCATGCACTGGGCTGAAGGCAGGCGCTAAACCGCTGAGCCACCCAGGATTCCCCATCTTGGAATATTTTTAAAAATTGATTATGTAGTTCATTAGGTAAATCAAATCTCTGAGTCCACGTTTTATTTTCTTTTTTAAAAAAATTTTATTTATTTATTTATTTATTTATTTATTTATTTATTTATTTATTTATTTTTATTTATTCATTCATTCATTCATTCATTCATGAGAGACACAAAAAGAAAGAGGCAGAGACATAGGGAGAGGGAGAGGGAGAAGCAGGCTCCTGGCAAGAAACCTAATGCAGAACTCGATCCCGGACCCTGGGATCACGCTTTGAGCTGAAAGCAGATGCTCAACTGCAGAGCCAGCCAAGCGTCCCTGAGTCCACATTTTCTGACCAAAATGTAATTAAATTAGAAATGAGAACAAAAAGATAGCCCAGAATGTTTATTCTCTTAGAAATTTCCATAACAAATAGTCTCTGTGAGCAAAAGAAGAAACCAAATTTTCTATAAATCTATTTAGAAATACAATGAATGCATAATGCATCAAAACATATAGAATTCCACCAATACATATACTTATTAAAAAACAAAAATGATGGAAAATAAGTGGACTAGATTCAACTGAAAATCTGAAAAAGAAAACAACAAAAGAAAATCAAAAGAAAAGAAGTAAGGAATTTATAAAGATAATATCAAAAATTAATGAATAGGAAGATGTTTTAAAGTAGATGATAAATAAAACAGCTCCCTGAAAATATTAATAAACTGAGAGATGTGACCAAGAAAAATGAGAATATAATGCAAATGTCCATTTATTGAGTGCTATAACAGTCCAAATACTGTTCCTACGCTGGGAAATTAGTTGTTGTTGTTTTTTTTTTTTTTGCTTGTTCATCATCTTTTCTTTTTTAGAATCAGTACTCCTTCCATTGCCAAGGTTACAGTCACATAGCCCTGATTTTCCCACATCAACAGTAAGTAATTACCCAGATTGGCCAATTCCTCTGGATACAGTGATTTATCCAAGCTTAGATGTTTGACACAGATAGGCCCCAAAGGGTCCACTTTTTGGGGATCTGAGAAAAACAGAGTCTCTTTTTGTAAGATACTAAATTTTAAAGGACAAACAAGTCTGAAGTTCCTGGGACCCTCTTTGCTGCCTGAAGATGAAATCAATGCAGAAGATTTTTGCCAAGAGACAAAGAAAGAGAGAGTAAAGGAAAGTACATACATGCATGAGCACCTTGCCACAAGAGTGGCTTCGATTCTGGAGTTGCCAATGTTCCACCTTTAACCTTAAAACAAATATGCTTTCTTGGTCTTGATGATTTAAGTCTGAGCACTCCGCATGCTTTGTTTTCTGGAAGCCATTACTTGCTTTTATCACTGAGGAAGACAACCCTGAGAAAAGAGTATAAAAAGAGCTGTAAGTGTTTAACAAGTACTTTACCATTATGATACCACTGAATCCTCACTGTTACTTACAAATGAGCAGAGCCCCAGAAAAAGATACATACATGAATAAAACAGGCTAAAATCCAAGTGTTCGTGGAACTTATATTCTAGTGGAGAAGAGAGACAATAAATTGTGAACATAATAAATAAGTAAATAGTATGGCATGTTAGAAGGGGACAAATGTAAGAAAAATTGAGTAAGCTTAGGGTTCCAGGAATATGTAAGTGTTTTTGGGGTAGCACAGGTTGCATATTAAGTAGGGTGGTCAGGGAAGGCCCTGGAGAAGGTATCATTTGAATAGGGATGTAAAAGAGGTGCGGGCATTTCCCAAATGTATAATTGGGGGAAAGGAGGTGGATTTCAAGACTGAAAAAACAATTTTGCAAGACCCTAAAACAGAACCATCCTATTGCTTGTCCACATAGCCTTCCTTTCCCAAAACCTTCGTTGCCACTTGACAGAAATGTGTGGTAGTAAACAGGTACATCTATATCTATCTATCTATCTATCTATCTATCTATCTATCTATCTATCTATCAATCATCTATCTATCTATCTTTTTTTTTAATAAAGCTAGCCCTGATTATCTTAACTATGTCTAACCTAACGAAAGAAAACAAATTGTTGAGATGAGGTGATTATAATATACCATAAAAATAACAAGCATAAAATAAACATTTCTTCTCTATTCCTCTCTCGTAACCAATTATCTATCATTTATTTATTCATTAATCACCATCATCACCATAATACTATATTAAATATTAAAGCAATATACCGTTTACAAAGTATTTTAGACTATTACCATAATTGATAGTCAATAATCAAGTAGTATCTATATCACATTGGTGAGGAAATTCTAAGAAGCCTCTATGCTTTCCTCTGTAAATGATCGGACATCCTATTTTTATATATAAAATGCTGAGGAATCCCTTCGTGGCGCAGCGGTTTAGCGCCTGCCTTTGGCCCAGGACGCGATCCTGGAGACCCGGGATCGAATCCCACATTGGGCTCCCTCTGCCTATGTCTCTGCCTCTCTCTCTCTCTCTCTCTCTGTGACTATCATAAATAAATAAAATTAAAAAAAAATAAAGATAAAATAAAATGCTGATAAGTTGAGTATTTGTTAACTGAATAGTACCTATAGACCATATTAGATTTTGGGGGGATACATAATGCTAACCAATTAATTTTCAAGCAAAGTTTTTAATAGACCATTTTTTTCCAAGATCATTCATTATATATTTGAATCATAGCTTAACAAACTCCACCAGGTTTTAAAGACATCTGCTTCCCAAAATGAAGCATGAAGCACCTCTTACCTAAAAGTGATAGTCTTTTAGAAACAGTATCATGGAGAGGATGCTGCTGGTACCCTACATAGATGCCCTTTACGATTCAGGAAATCCATCCCCTAGATGCTAATATATTACTGCTTCTTTTTCTTGTTTCCCCAGAAAATTGCTCTCAGCCAAACAAAAGCCATCTCACCCAGTAACCTATTTTTCCTTCACTTAGTTGCTCTGCACTATATGGCTTTTTTCACTCTGCTTCCCTTGAGGGCACTCCTCCAATAAATCAACTGATCAAGAATCCCTCTCAGGCTCTACCTCTCAGGAACTTGAATAAAAATACATTTGCTCTTTAAATGAATACATGTCCTGAAACATACTATAATTTAGTGAGAATTTGAGGTGCTGAGCATGCTGGAATGCATGTAATGGGAAAGTCAGAAATAATCATTAGAAGTGTTCTCACTTTTTATTGTGGGGCAGAGAGTTCTCTTGCTTATTCTCTACTTCGGTTACTGTCAAACAACTTGGCATTTTAGCGTTTCCTGAACCATACAGGGTCAGTTCTGGTAAGGTCCTCAAAGCACCAACTGCTGTGGGTCAAGGTAGCTTCATGTTGGATCCATTCCTTAAGAACAAGATGGGTAGAACTCTGTTGGCAGAGGTTGAAATTATAATGCAACTTGGCACACGATCTATCTCTTTAGGGGACCTTATGAATGAAGACAAAGAGGACGGAGAATGAGGGTGATATGTCACTCCATATGTCACATATGGAGTATGACTGGGAAAACCAAACCATATGAATTTGTTCATTATAGCCAACGTTTCTCTGCATGGAAAAGGAGTCTAAAGGAAAGCCTTGTTACCAATTAAAATAATTTATTTTCTTGCATGTCAAAGAGCAAGTCAGATAGTATTACTCATGTATATTTTCATCTATGTACATAGACATGTATAGACATATTAGCAAGCACTAAGAATATGAACACAAGATGGCTCATCTTATCTTGCTTTAATAATACATTGTCTTTCACATATATCTTTAGGTGTCATTTTAATAGTGTTTTTCACATCATTACAGTAGTTATAGCTATTTGTGATTATTTTTCATGATGCCTTCCCTATCATATAATTTTGAGTTCCTTAAGGGGGCAAGACATGATGTCCCTCATAGAATTGGGCACAAAGCTCAGCACACAGCAGGAAATCTCTGTTTACCAAAATGGAATGAAGATGGCCCTGACCAACTATCAATAAGGCACATACAGTTACCTTTTCAAATTGTGGGGATGGCTTTATTCTTACTATTGTCCTCTCTCTGTTTGGAAGAGTTTCACTTTGTGACATAGAACATTAATTTATAGGACGGTTGTTAAGTGGAAGCTTATGATTGTAAGACATAATTGGATTAATTATCCTGCTTTAGGATTAAAATGGGCAATGGAAAATGGTTTCATTGACCAGGAAGCTGGAAAACATTGCCAATCAAATCCTGCTAGATTGACTTGGTATTCCAGGTAAAGTAATAATAATAACAATATTTCTTCCTCAGATCTAGTCCCTAATCACTTACTCTTGGAACATTTGTTTTGAAATAACTATTTAAGAAAAACTAAAGCTTTGGCATTTTCACCGGACTCAGCTGTAAGAATTCAGGAGTGACGGTTTTCCCGTCCAGTGCTAACCGAGCAAAAACTCTGTCTTTCCTTATTTCTTTTGTTATCTTCTTTTTTCTCGTTTATAAGGAAGATGGCTCCCGGTGTCTTTTGTGAATATAAGGATTCCAAACTGGCTCTTGAAAGTGAATTGTCGGGATCCCTGGGTGGCGCAGCGGTTTGGCGCCTGCCTTTGGCCCAGGGCGCGATCCTGGAGACCCGGGATCGAATCCCACGTCGGGCTCCCGGTGCATGGAGCCTGCTTCTCCCTCTGCCTGTGTCTCTGCCTCTCTCTCTCTCTGTGACTATCATAAATAAATAAAAATTAAAAAAAATTAAAAAAAAAAAAAAAAAGAAAGTGAATTGTCTATTAAGTAATTAGTTTGACCAATGTTTTCACCAAACAGACTTGGTCAACCCAAATATGCAGGCTGTGTGGCAAGATGTGTGTTTAGTAAGCCGAAACAAAATTGTTTGCTTTTGGATTTTTAACACAGATGCAGTCACTAGTCTTTCTAGACTTATTTTATTTTCCTTTCAGTTCCTATGTAACCTCTTAGCATGAGAAACCAGGATAGTGTACTCCATTGCAAAAACAAGACCAAATAAATTCAACTTTTCTGAAGAGTCTAGACAAGAAACAGCTCTTAACTTCACTTTCACGTCATGAATACCCATTTACCTAGAGTCTACTTTGTGTGTGGAAGGTTGACAGACTCATTGTCTCTACTCATTGCCTCCAACAATTTTCTGAGGTAATGGACCTTCATTCCCATCTCTAGGGGTTGCCTATATGGTCTCCCTTCCCTCTTCTAGATACCTGGAATCTTCTCACTTTCCTATCTATATTTCTCAGTTTCTTCTACCTCACGAATCTTGCATACTTTCCTCAGCCTTTTGCCTGGATTCTGTTATTTCCTTCCATCAGCTTTTCTCTCTGGATGGAACTGAATGAGCTAAAAGAGGTAAGAATTTTTTTTTTTTTTAAGAGGTAAGAATTGATGAGGTTGTCTTATATTCTTTCTTTTCCCTATAGATTCCATTATCAAGACCAAGCATCTTCAAAACAATCAGAATTTTCACATTGCCAAAAGTGACCCACGTCAAGAACAGCATAACTATTAGGTGCGATTATGCTAATACTTCAGTTTTCTATTTTGATTTACTTTTAAAAAGACCTGTTCTGTAATCATGGTTTGGTGAAAGCCTGACCTTAAGAAGGTAGTTAGGGGTAAGGGTGCAGGGGGTGGGGAGGGAGATGGGAATAGATTAGCATATATCATGCACCAGAAAAATAATACAGGAAATGGAAAAGCAAATAAACAAAAAAAATTCTGTCTTGTTATGCTCAACTGTGGGTGAAGGAAAATGGAGTCAGTCTTTGGAATAAGGCAAATTTAATTCTAGTGTTTTGACTTTTGTTAATGTTAAAAAGCCTTTAGGTTGGCTGATACTGATCCTCTGTGATTTGAACTGGACTTTAGTTTCTCAAGTGCTCTTGTTTAAAAGGAAGAGAATATTTGATCAGCCTGTTATTCCTTACTTTATTTCTACTAATAGCTTTTATACTTCCTTGATCTCAACCCAGAACAAGATGGCTGATTAGAAAGATATTTCCTGCAAGAGGGCTGATCTAGACATATCTACAACAAGTCAGAATGTTTGAGCACCATCCAAAAGAGCAGAAAATATGTTCTGTGTTATTAAAAATGCTGGAATTGAGGTACAAAGTAGTACACAGTAAGTGAGAGCATGTTTTATTTCTGTGACAGGGTTTTCTGACATTAGAGGCTCAGACTAAAATCAAAGAAAATGGTGCAGCAGTATTCTAGCCCTTGGCTTTGTTAAAATGCCAGGGTATGATCACATCTTATTTATTTTTCAAGATGATAAAGTAACCAAAGAAAACCTAGTCCACAAGAAGATTCCAGAAACTGTGTATTAGCAACCCCCCAAAGGATATATAATGATTATTTGTTCCTCAGTGGAGGTAGTGGAAATAGAAATGGAGGTGAGGGGCAATGTTATTATGGATATTGAGGATCACTAAAATATTGATAATGGTGATGGGATAAACTTCCTTGGGGCTTTACTGGCTGCTAGGTGTTATCTCCACTCTTATTAGAAGCCAGTGAATTCTCAAGGGCTGGCTTCTGAAGAAATAAAGTGATTCTACTTGAGCTTCTTGAGACTGAGACTTTCTAGGAGAGGCTGAGTATTTAAAGGAAAAAGTTATAGGAAAATTTGAACTTGGGTTATCCTGCAGTATTTCAGTTAATCACAGCAAATATATTCCAGAGGAATATTTTATTTGTGAGGCCCTGAGGTACTGCTCCCAGGATAAATAACACAGTTTCTTCATGGTTACCAAGTCATCAGTGGCCCTGAAAATTGATGCCACTCACTGTTTACTATTCAACAAATCATACCTAGTTTACCTGTTGGTGCTAGGTTGGTTCTTGCCCACCTGCTATTTTAACTTTTGCAAATGGCATCTGGCCTTGCTAAGACAAGCTTATTGGTTTGGCTATTGAAGGCCTCCAGCCAGCTTTTGTACATGGCTGACTTATCTGATGGACCCAAGACAAGCATGGTCTTTCTGAGAAGCTTCGCAGCATTGCTCTTCTCTTTCCTAACACCATACTACCTCCATCTCAGAGGCCTCTGATCTGTTGGTTCACTGGGGCTATGATTGGCAGTGCTTCTTTTCAGAGGGCAGAGAAGTTGAAACCTTAGAAAGGAGTTAAAATATGCACCAGTAGACAGTCAAAGGCAGCTGAGAAGAAATCACAGAAAAGTTCAGGCCACCTAACATTCTTCTCCCACGGTCTTCTTCTTGATCTCTGTTTTTTTTTTTTCCACCTTGATCTTGATCTCAGTCTCTCATTTCTTACCTCCCTTCCTTCCAGTCTACACAAAGATGAAGATCCCAAGAAATAGTTAAAACAGGATAAATAGATAAGGCTTTTTTCTTAGTTTTGAAAAATATAGGCACAGATGTTTTCTAACAATATATTTTACAATAAAATAAAATGCAAAAGAAAAACTATATTTATATGCCTTATATGCCTATAATGCCTTTAAAAAGCATTATTTATCCTCTGACTCAAGTGATCACTGATAAAGCTACAAATAGTGTTCACTTTGAGGGAGAGCAATAATTTTCAACTATTAATCACAAATATTTGTTTTCTTCAACAAATATTTGTAAAACAGGAACTTCTCAGGAGTTTACGGGGTGAAAAGTCAGGAGCTCATTGTGAGAATGAATTACTCAGAGAGAAAAGGGGAAAATGGAGTTTGTGTAGAAAACAGGAAGACACAAATGTGAGAGAAAACACCTGCTTTCTTATAAACATTGGACTTAATACATTTCCCAGAAATCTTCAATGAAATAGCTGTTAACAAGAAATTCAAATTCAATTAACATGACATTACAATTTCAAAGGTCAGGAGAAAAAACTGCCTTCCTTTTCTCTTTACTTTTGAGCTTGCTCCTCTGGAATCCTCTGGTGATGTAGCCAACAGATGGAATTATTTCTTTTTAAGCTTAAAGAAAGGTCACAAATAGCTTTCAACAGATTACAAACAACTTGACACATGATTTCAGAAGCTGGGAAAATTCCATGGATGCAGGAAAACTTCAAGAATTGATGAAAAGATTTCATAACAGTGCAAGCCAAAATTAACATTGCTAAGGCAGGTTCTATTTTAATTAATTAGGTGCAAAGCATAGCACAATCTTCTGGATCAATTGTGACTGTTGTGCTAGACAATTTTGAGAAATCTTTGATTTTTAAATTTGATGTTATTGCCTAACAGTGAAAGGCCTTTTGTTATATTAAGGTAAAAAAAACCTCTCTGCTTTCATACCCAGATCAGTCCATGGTGTAATTTGAAGGATTACAAACGCACTGTCTTGTCCAAAATTATTTTCATTAGGTTCAACTGAGACAATATTCTTATTCTATGCTCCATACATGGAATAGAGATCCTTTTCATTGCTACAGATGGCAAGGTGTTCCTTCTTAAAGATGAAGGAATTCTCAGAGATGCCTGGTCCCCTGTTTTAATAAAAGGTTCCTGATACCAGGAGAAATTCTAGGATACTGAAATTTTCTTTTAAGCAGACTGGTTGGGGGTAAAAAAAGGTCTTTTATTGCTTGAAGGAGAATAACTTGGAGATTTCTTTGAACGTTGGGATGTGAATCTTCAAAAAAATATAGTATTTATTTTTATCTTTTCTAATTGATTTCAAAGAGATTGACAGAGCCACTATGGCTCTTAAGCTCTTTCTGTCTTTAGTTATTAGTACAAGGAGGCCAGTCAACTACAGCAATAAATAGTAAATATATTCATTTCAGGCCAGTCAACTGCAGCAATAAATAGTAAATATATTCATTTCAGGTAAGGTAGTACCCTATACCAACAGGAGTTAGGAAGAGTTCTTTTCATCTGGTTACAACAAATGTTCTTTTTTTTTTTTTTTTTCCTCACCTTTGCCCATATTTATCCTGGTAGTTCAGAGTATCATAAGTTTTCTCCCAAGGTTAAAGAAGAATTTTTCTTTATTCTTTATAAAAATAGTCTTATAGATTTCATAACAGCATAACCTTGATGAGAGTTTCTTTATCTATTTCAGTTTCATTTTCCTCATTTGTAAAATGAAGGGTAGTTTACAGTTTTCTTATAGCTCTAAAAATGTTATGACCAATACATTTTTTTTTTTTTGATCGATGGTGTGACTCTGTGGTATTCAGGAGTGTGTATATACTACCCATGCACTCTTCCTCCCAAAGTCCTAAAAAATGTACTCTGTCAATATAAGGGATTAAATCAAGAAAGAGAAAGACCTAGAATCTAGGATCTAGAGAAGTCATTACAGGAGATGTGAAGGAAGTCTCTTGATGGCAGTAAACAAAAATCCTAGGACAATATGTGGGTAGCAAGACTACACAGTAACTACTTGAGGTCAAAGTAAGAGGACAGAAGCCTCCAAGAAGGCTACCTTTAAGGAAAAAATAATATGGAACTTAACAATTTTTGGTTGTGTTTGACATATTGAAAAGGGTTTTAAAATTCTTTAGAAGAATTTGCGGATGAGTTTGAGTTTAGTGCATAAAGAAGTAAACACTGACAAATTTAAGGTATAATTAACTCCAGGGAAAACAAAAGTTGTACAAGCAAGCAAATTGTAATATACATTATGTGATTTTACTTATATTCATGTCTTGATAATGATATAAGTGTTATTCTATACAGCTAATGACTGCATTATAATTATATTGAGATAATAGGTATGAGTTCATAAAAGGAAATGGTGTGTATATAGTGGGGGAGATTGGCTATGTGAAAAAGCTGTATCATATTTTATAGCTAGAAATCATAGATACCATCTAAATATTGATAGCAGTTTATACATACAATCTAGAAATATGGACATAAATACCAGGAGAAACAACAAAATGTGTTTAAAAGTGCCTCTGGGAAGTGGTACTCCATAGTGCGGATGGCTCTTATCCCTTTTATCATTATACTGCATTTTGATTTCTCAGCTATGTATAATAATTACTTCAATAAAAATTAAAATATCTTAAAAAGAATCTTGGATATGTTCAGAAGAAGGATACCATCATTTGGCAACTGTTTTTAGTCAGGATGATTTACTTTGTTTCAGAGTGGTGCTTTTATTTTTAACCTTCATTTATATTTGTAGAAACGAGATTGTCTACACTGATAAAATAACAGTCATACACCTACTCTCAACATAGATTGGAAATCAATCACTTAAGCTCTGAATGCTAAAGATGACATGTGGGTTCATTTTTAGCAGTGACCCCTGCCATAATCCTCTCTTTGTTGCTTGTAGTGTGTACTTGCCTGCTACTTCCTAGGTTTGCCAGAAAAAGTACATTAAATTTGAATTTCAGATAAATAACAAATAAATTTTTAATATAAGTATGTTTTAAGTATTGCATTGGTAATGAAATAAAAATTAATTGTTTATTTGAAATTCAAATTTAATAGGGTGTACCATAATTTTATTTGCTAATTCTGGCAACCCTACCATATCTAAGTGTTAGTGGGTTCCTTTAGTTGCTGGAGTTAATGAGTGGTAAGCAGCCTTAATGATTTCCCCAAACTCTGAACTTTTCAGGTTTCTTGAGGTTATTATCTCCCAATTTCTGCCCTCTTGCTTGCCAAACTCACTGAAGATTCTATTTAGAAGATGGTAGTCTACAAACAAAATAGTAACAACAGCATACACCACACAAAAAAACAAAACAAGACAAAAAAAAAAAAAAAAGAGAGAGAGAAAGAAGAAAAAACAAAAACAAAAATAAAAACAAGGAAAAACCCCAGTGATGTAATCTCCTTGACCCTGGAAGTTTCTACTTCATATATCCTGTACTCTCCCATACTATATACTCATGGCCCAAAGCATTTTTATTCACTGAATGACAAAACAGGAGAAAATGCTTTATGTTAGCAATTTAGTTAGCTATATATTTCATTGTCCAACCCAGTACATTAGATAGAGAAATATTTGAAGGATATAACAGATACTGATTATTTTTGGATATGGTTTGCTAAATCAGTTCTGTCAACTGATATTCATCTGGTTAGAGCACACTTCCACTCATTGCCTCTTTCAGGCATTTTACCTAAAAATAAAAAACAAACAAATGAAAAAAAAACCCAAAACACCTTAATGAGTTTCAAATGCCCGATGACATAATGCCATAATCCAACAAAATAATCAAAATGAATGAGTACCATGAGGGTTTAAAAACAAGTAATCTAATGACTCGAATTTTTTGTGGCTAACTCTGTATCCAAATAGATAATGAAAAAATGACCTCTCATACAGCTTTTTGAATCTATACTTCAGTGGTACTCTTGCTTCTAATGAGAAGCAGAGGTTTCATAAGGTGTAGGGAAACTGTCAGAATCCGTGTTGGTACCTGAAATGGGTGCTAACTATGGATGGACTGCTTTAGATGGTCCAACAGAAATGTTTCTTAGTAAAATGGGCATGAGTGTTATATGGGTAAAAGCAAGAAAATTCCTAACTCTGAATACCTTCCTAAACTAAAAATAAAGTACGGACCCAGAATTGCAAAAACAAATAAACAAACCCTACTTCGGGCAGAATTCAAAACCATGCACTTCACATGGATGACCTTTTCTCAAGGTAACCAACCTTCTATAGCACTTTATGGTACTACACTTGGTTGAACAGTAAAGATTTCTGTCAATTTGCACAGGAAAACTATACAGAAATTTTTTTCTGAACTGTAAAATATCTGTTTTATGCAAATTCAAAAGAATCCTGAGACTAAATAAAAGAAGGGAAGAGAGAATAAAACAGTTGTCTTAAATTCTGACCATTAGATTTTCTATCAGCCTCTCACATCTTTTACTGTTGTATTTTTAAAATCTGGAGACAAAAAAGAAAGTAGTTGAGCATCTGAATATTATTAAAGCAAAAAGACCACACAAACATTAAATGATCCCTAAATGGCATTGTCTCCTTTTGTTCGTCACTCTCTGTCATGTTTTTGACCCCTTTGTTTTTATTATGAGGGGAAAAACAGGAGGAAAAAAAACTTTCAATAAAGGAGGAAAAAATTTTTTTTTTTTGTTTTAGGCTTATAATCACCTTCTACAATTACCCTGTCATCTTTGTTTAACTTTTTAAGATCCCGTACATTTGTAATGCTAAAACCATTTATTTGTTTAATTCCTTGCTTTAGTCCATGGAACTAGCTAAAGACAAAAGCCTTTGGGATCCTGAAAAGAATTTCCTTCTTCCTATCTGCTTTCTGTAGACTTCCAGTGACCTTCCTATCTTCTTGCCGCCCAAGAACTGGCTTGACTGAGTTTCCATGTTGAGTTCAGAAAATAGTTTGCATTTGAATAAACAAATCTGAATCATCTCATGGGTGAGGTTTAAACAATGAGATGAAAAGTTTCAGTCAACTGAGAATATTATCTACATATATGATCTTTGTGGGCCTAGAGAGTGATGAGAGAATTGACCACTCACCCCTCCCACCAGCAGGGACAACAAAGGACTTTCTCCTTTCAGTAGCTTCGTAGAATATTGTTAGGTACCATGAAGAAAGTGATGAGAACATTATATGGTCTCATTCATTTGGAGAATATAAAAAATAGTGAAAGGGAATAAAGGGGAAAGCAGAAAAAATAAGTGGGAAATATCAGAAAGGGAGACAGAACATGAAAGACTCCTAACTCTGGGAAACGAACTAGGGGTTGTGGAAGGGGGGGTGGGCGGGGGGTTGGGATGACTGGGTGGCGGGCACTGAGGTGGGCACTTAATGGGATGAGCACTGGGTGTTATTCTGTATGTGGACAAATTGAACACCAATAAAAAATAAATTATTAAAAAAAGAAAAAAGAAAGTGATGAGAGTGTTTGACTGTTTCAATGAGTACACATCCAAGGGAAATGTGTTATTTTAAATTTTTATAAACCTGAAACCTCAAGATCTTAGTATTAAAAAACTTTGATCCATAACTTAGCATTGATTAAAGATCTTGGAACCTAAAATGCTATTACATAAGAATGGGATAGTAAATTCAGAATTCCTGATAGTAAAATTGCTTGCAAAAAAAAAAAAAAAAAAAAAGTAAACACACTATTGCAAACTTAAAAGCACAACATTTTCTACATTATTTTTTCTGATTTTCCATTTTCCTACATATATTTTCTTAAAGGCATTTTTTTACAGCCATTTCTTAGGTTGAATATTCTGGATAAGTCTAACTGTTGATGATAGAAATTTTGAAAAGTAAAAATTTTGAAAAGGTGCAGACTCTTTCCTGTCTTCCAAGTGACTTGAGAAGAAATATATACTTAAGATGCTTTTCTAACTTTTGCTTATTAATCAAATATCTGTCCAACTGAAACATGGCATGATTAACTGATAAAGGAGAATCCATTCTTGAGAGGGATGCAATTATCAGCTTTGGATATAGAATATTGAGTTTAAAGTAATGATGGGGATTTCAAACTGGGTCTTAGAATAAATGCAAATTAAAAGTAAATTCAATAAATGCAAATTAAAGACAAATTCTTGAGAAATTGCTTTTGCATCATCCATCCATCCAAGAGGATTAGTGAGATAGTGAGATAGTGAGAAGAAAGAACAGAATTCCCATAGTCAAAGCATGTAAAGCATGCATGGTTTTAGGCTAAAAAAATAAAAATCAGAAGAGGCAAGGTTTAAAAAAGATCAGAATAGTTGAGTTTGTAGAAGCCAACAGAAAATTTTTTTAAAGAATAGGTAGGCTTCATTAAGGTCCCAAATAGTACAAAGAGGGCAAGAAAAACAAAGACTGAAGAAAAATATGTGGAGACCATCTATCAGATGATCTAATGAAGGTAGTAGCAAACAGATTTTGTGCTACTGGGAGAAGAGAACTACCCTTGGGGAAATTTTCATGATTCCCTGAGATTTCAGCTACATAGGAAATCTTGATATTGGGATATGTTAGTACAAAGGCATGCTATCTATATAAATCATGGAATCTAAAGACATCGACTTCACCACAAATCAGAGACCACTTCACTGATGTCATGTGATGTAAGGTCTGGGAATGAGCTGTCAAGGAAGAATTCTTGAGACATTTTTGGTGCAAAAAAGGGTGGTTTTACTAAAGCATGGGGACAGGACCCATGGGCAGAAAGAGTTGCCTAGGGATTGGGAGGAGCAATTGGTTATATACTTTTAAGTTGTGGGGTACAAGAGTAATTTCCAAAAGGATTTTCATGTGTTAAAGAAGATTTACAGGATCCTGGAAGCCTGACTATTGTCAAGCTAAAGTTGTTGTTGTTGTTGTTGTTGTTTTCTAACAAGGCATTAACATTAAGACTCTTGGGAATTCCTGGAGGAATTTCATACTCTGCCTCTCTCAAGTATGGGCTGCAAGGTATAAGGTGATTTAATTTTGTCTACATTTCCTCTTGTCTTTGTTCTCCACCAAATGGAGGCAAGTTATAAGTTCATTGAACAACTTAATTTTAAGCAGTCTAGTGTGTGCATAAATATGACTTCTACTCCTGATGACATACAAAATAATCTGGGAACACAGGCATTAATATTCTTTGTCTAATTTTGATAAAGTTCTCTACGGATATTTTGTGAAATTGAGGACCTAGTCATATCAACATTTCCATGTCCAGAGCCGTAAGTTTTAAAAGGTACATAATAAGAACTTAAACTACAAAAGTGTTATATCTAATCCCTAAAATTGTCATGGCATAGATGTATCCATACACTTTATATGGTTTTCTATTCCTAGTTAGTTGTATCCTTTCCACTAGTTCTTGGTACTTATTGAGTATTATGTGATGGCAACCCCAAAAGTTAATTTATCCTATGGATCAGTCATGGCAAACTTAAAAGATATTGCCCAAGATCACACAACAGTGATAAATGAAATAGGTATAGGACAAATAAAAGGGAAAATTAGCTTAATTTGGGAAGGGCTCTCAGAGCTGGGAACATTGGAGATGGGCTTTGAAAGACAACAAGAGGGATTTATAATCAGTAGCAGAGAGAGGGGGTGTTGTTATACAAAGGCAGAGACTCATCCATCCTTCAGATAGACCCTTGTTGACATTTGGTATGAAGGGCTTGGGTTAGGAGATAGGGATGGGGTGTCACTTGCCTGAGGGCTTCCTGCTGAGAATGAGAGGGGAGAAAACCAGATGAAAATGCAAAGGAGAAGCTGAGCACAAAAATAAATCATAGGGGTAAAATATGAGTAAAACAACCTCAGTAGGAAGCAAACCTGGACAATTCTCTGAGCTAAAGTAGTAGCTGTGTGGGGTTTTTATAGAGGTTTTGGATATTACCTAAATAGTAGCCATTGAAGGAACTGACCCATTGTAGAACTGAATGGATGGAGACATGAAAAACCTTAGAGTGTTCAGAGACCTCTTTACTAGAGCATAAAGAAAGGTGAGGAAATGGTTTAGAGGAGCCAGGCCTAAACATACGCAAATAAAACAATGGTTGCGGCAGTGGTGATGGAAAAGAGAGAATGTATTTAGAGATTTTTTAGATCATATGTGAAGCCAGGGCTGTTGATTGGTATGGAGAGGAGGGAAATGGAGGAATTGAAAAGTCTTTTTGGATTTCTGGTTTGAGTACATAATGATGGTACTAACTGAAGTAGAAACTCTAATAGGAAGAATACCTCTAACAGAGAAGATGTTGGGCATGTTGAGATTGAAGGATCTTGACATCCTGGTGAAATGCCTTGTATGCAGTCTGATATATTAGTCATAAATCCAAAGGAAAAGATGAAATTGGATTTATAGGCTATTTTTTTTCAATTCTATGAATTTTATTCTACTCATTACTTTCATAAGTAAGATCTAAAAGAAAAAGTCACTTCACTCTCCAAGGATAATAATATAGTATTTGAATACAAACCCATGTGTTGGTATTGGAAGGACTATTTTGAGTAGCTTGGCGTGCCTATCATTCTGTTATGGGTACAGCCTGTACTTGGAGAGAGATACCCCTAATTTAATCTACAAACTCAGCCAAAAATTTAGGAGTGTTTGTCTGCAGTGGTTTTCTGACTTCCTGACTTGTGGACTTCTGGGAGAAATTAAGGGAGAACTCACTGCGCTCTAGGACAATGGGTAAACTATTGAATGAGCCCTTACATCACGGAAATTTAATTAGAGAAAATTGTATGCATCTTGAAGAGTTAGAATGAATTCAGAGACATCCCCAGAGGAAACCACTGCACATGAAAGAGTGCTTATTCAAATATAAAACAACTTGTCTTTCTCTGTCCCACATCCTAGTTTCATGACAGGATGGTCTGTCAAAACTTACCTATTTGTTGAGAAATGTTTTATTTCCCTCCCCTCCTCCACCCCGAGGCAAGAATATTAAGGAATGGAATTCAGCAACCACCAAAGATTTGAAATCTACTTCAGAAATTTGTTTTATCTTGTACCCATTTCACAAGTGGAAAAAAAATAAAACTAACAATAAGCAACAGATAAAAAGCCCTGGCACAATGATGTATAATAGACTTGTCTTACCTCTTTTAAGTATTTCAGGATAATTCCAACTGACAACAATAGAAGTTGATGTGCAGGTTTGGGCATAATTTTGGCTGTGTTTAGTTCTCTTAGGCAGACATTATTTTCATTGCCTTGTCTTAAATGAATTAAAACGAAATATTCTAGATGTTTATTCATTTGAAATTTTTGTTACAACACAATGACCCTAACTCAGTGACCTTTGGGCTGTGACTGTTGTACAAAATGTGCTCGAGAAAATTTGAGAACTTTATCTTCTCAATGGGATTTGAGGAGAGAGAAGAGAAAAAAACTTTTATTAAAAATATATAGTAGTACAAATCTCAGTGATTTACCTCCTACTGTGTTCTGAATTGAGGGGATAGTGTAGTGAGCAGCAGGAATATGAGTGCTCATGTCCCACCAACTTCCATGGTGTGCCACTACTTTTAATATTACACAGAAACCACCAAGGCACAAAGAAGCTTTCAGACTAGCATTGATGTTGACCCTTATTCCAGTTTCTAGGGTTCTAGAAACAATTGGCTAGAGCCAACAATTATCTGTTGTGGTTCAGGCCTGAGAAAAGTGTGGGAGAGAAGGCTCTCAAACTTAACATATATAAATCTGAATTCATTAGCTCTACACTTCGTTTAAAAAAAAAAACTATTCCTCTTTCTGTGTCTTTGCAATAATGCTACCATCCACCTAGTTACCTATGTCTTGAAACAAACTCCTCCTCCAGAATATAAAAAGACAATGAAATATAATGATTAAGAGTAAGGATGCTGGTGCCAAACTGGAATTGGGTTCCAGTTCCAGCACCAGGGTTCAAATCCTGGCTTTATCATTTATTAGCTGTATGACCTTGAGCAAAATTCTTAATTTTTTAGTCCCTTGGTCTCCTAGGCCAAAAAAGCAGAATTATACAAAGAATACAAAAAGACTAATTCAAGGGAATACATGTATTCTGATGCTTATAGCAGTATTATCTACAATAGCCAAATTATGGAAACAGCCCAAGTGGCCATTGATTGATAGATAAAGATGTGGTATATATACACAATGGAATATTACTTGACCATAAAAAATAATGAAATCTTGCCATGGATGGAGCTAGAGAGCATTATACTAAGCAAGATAACTCAGAGAAAGACAAATACCGTACGATTTCACTTACAAGTGGAGTTTAAGAAAAAAAACAAACATACAAAGGGAAAAAAGAGAGAAAGAAACCAAGAAACAAACTTAACTATAGAGAACAAACTGATGGTTGGAGAAGGGGTGGGTGGGGGGATGGGTGAAATAGGTGATGAGGATTCAGGGGGGGCACCTGTTTTTTTAACAAAAAATTTTAAAAGATTTTATTTATTTATTCATGAAAGACAGAGAGAAGCAGAGACACAGGCAGAGGGAGAAGCAGGCTCCATGCAGGGAGCCCGATGTGGGACTCAATCCTGGGATTCCAGGATCATGCCCTGGGCGGAAGGCAGGTGCTAAACCACTGAGCCACCCAGGCATCCCAAGGTGGGGCACTTGTGATGAGCACTAGGTATTGTATGGAGGTGTTGAATCACTAGAGTGTACACCTGAGTCTAGTATTACACTGTACATTAGCTAACTGGAATTTAAATAAAAACTTTAAAAATAAGTGGGATGGTAATAATAGTACTTAACCTCATAGGGATGTTGTAGTTATAGGGGATGATGAGTTAATATTTATAAAATGCTCTGACCAGGGCTTGACTCATAAGTACTATGTAAATATTTATTTAAAAAATTTAAATATGTGTTATCCTTAGGACCTTATCAATCACTGGACTTTGCTTCTAACCAATTCCTCTGTTTTCATTTTTCTCACAACTTGTCCTTCATACTACAACATGAAACCTTTCAATGACTCTCCTTCAATGAGCTATAGGATGAAGTCCCAGCTTGGCCTCATCTCTTCTTGCTTCTCCTCACATTGTCTCATGACCTGACATAATTTCAGTTTTTCCTTTTTCCTGGAGGGTGCTCCAGCCATTATCTACCAACCCAATTTCTATTCAGTTTTCACTACTAAGTTCAAGCATTCAGTGGCCACTAGATCAATCCCCTCATCTAACCAGACACAATTAGATATTTCCTTTGCTCTCTCATGGCACTCAGCACATATTCTATCAGCAGCTGGGCTGCAAATATCCATTTGTGTTTATCTCCTCAACCAGACTAGAACTTCCATGGACATCTCCAGTACCACGTTCAGTTTGTCACGTATTTGGGGCTAAACCATGGTGGTGGGTAAAGCACACAAAATTTTACCTATTTCTCTTCAAGGAGTCTAGGAATCTACTGTTTTATGTTTTGGAGATAGAAGAGCAGAAAAGTATGTATAATACATGATGAAAACCTGTAGGAATTTATTTCAAATGTTAAGACTTAAGTCAAAACTCTATAAAGTTGAGATGAGCTGGCTGAGTATAGGCTTGACTAATGATCAACTAAAAATGAAATTGGTAGCAGTATTATCACAAAATTGACAAATACTTAATTTTCCAATGATTAATGTTGTCACTTTCTGACTAGCAAGTGAAGATCTTAACAGCTATTTTTATGTAATATGTAAACTGTAGCTTGCTAAAGCTTATTCAGTTCTTACACTATACCTGGAATGTACTAAGTACTTTACATGAATTTATTTGAAAACTCATGTAGATATTCCTATAAAATATAATAATTGGAACAGTATTAGTTATGAAGAGTAAATCCATGCCTAAAACTCCACAAGTACATATATTATGAGGCAGCAATGAAAATATTAGTTTAAATAGAAAAAAAGTGCCACATATTTTTAAAACTGCTCTGTTCTTCTCTCGTTGAAGACACTGTTTCCAGGGTGTCAGAATGGCCTGTCCCCCTGCCTCTAAGAAGAGAGAGTGTATGTTACTGAAATAATCTATCAAAACTGCTTTCTTGATATATGACATTAGTGAGAGAAAAGCCACACCTATAACACTAGTGCATATGTATTAAGTGATAATGTATATTTGGAAACCTGCAAGATTCATTGAGTATGGCATAAGCTAAATTTGTAGATGTTTCATTAACCAACTTCCCTCCTCCTTATTATAGCTCCAGCCCACTGTTATTCAATAATCAATTGCAATTTCATATTTTTTCCAAAGTACAAAATCTCTCTGCTTTTCTTGCAGGGTCCCTTAGATTAAACTAGACTTTCTAGAAAAGAATGTTCTTGGTGGAAGATACTCATGAGGAATTAGAAAATTTCTAGTTTTCTTTTGTAGGTGAAAACTAACAGACAATTGCCAGTATACCTACTTTTGAGTTTTTTTTCTCAGTGTTCTGCTAGTCCATCCATGCATTGGCATCTAAATTCATCTACTTTCCAGTCACTGGTAAGGAACTACTGTGACTAGTTAGGGAAATCTTCATCTAAAATATCTCTTTACCTGCATGTAAATATTGTTGAAGCATACCTATTCCTCATGCACTTCAGTTGGGATATTATTATTCCATTGAAACTTCAGCTCTAGCCCTTGCCAACTCCCTGGAATGAACAAACTATTTCAAAGATGCCGTCTCACTCTTTCTCCTACTTCAGCTCCTCAGAATTAGAACTTTTTAAAAAAAATCTGTTGATAATTTTTCTGAATTATTCTAGAGCATTACTAAATGCTCCCAAGTAGAACATTTCCTACTTGTGTACCAATTACAAACTGAAAACAAAGCAGAGTCTGGTCTTTACCAAATATCCCAATTTTTATCATCAATTTATTTATTCATATTTTCCTTAAGAATTAAAATCCAATGAATAGAAAAGTAATATCTATATATGTAAGTCAGAAATCGGATATTTGGATCAGTCAAACCTGAATAGTTATGCATTTATGTTGTAACTGAGAAAATAAGCACAACTATCCTTTCATTCTCAATTTTTGTATCACTGTTTCTCTGATGATCCAATTAAATCCCTTAATCCAAGTCATCCTTTGGCTCAAGGTGAAAATAATCTTTGCATGGAGAAATTGTTTTTGATCAATTCAAGATGCAGCTGGAATAAATGCTACTGGCTTGAGTAGCCATGGTTCTTGGCAAATTCCTCTAAGCAATAAACAATGAACACCACACCCTCATGAGAAAAGGAGTGAGGGATGAGGATAGTCGCTGTTCTCATTTTATATTGCTAAATATTATTATGGTCTATTTTTGTGCAGTGGACACTGACATGTAACATACTTGATACAGAACAATACAGAACAATCAGGAGTTGTGAGTTGCTGGAGACCAGTATTTCAAGTGCTTAGTTTAATAAGCTTGGCATTCAATCATGAAACGAACACTCATTGCAGAATATATTTAAAAAACGAACAATTACCAATCAGGCAGTAGGAGGAAATTTTGGAAGGTAGTCAAGGATTGAGTATATAGATTCTCACAGTGTTTATTTGGAAAAGGGATAAAGCATGTGCAAGCTTTGAAAAATGTTCCTTGCTTTTCTGATACTATTTATAAATGGAAATTAGTGTCTCATCAATTGTGTTTTCATTCGATCATTAAGTAAGATTTCAATAAGTGGTGTTTTACAATAATGTGTTTCTAATATTTTGAAGACAGAATATCACATTCCTTATCATATTAAAATTGATATCGTGGCTCAATGATGGTGGGAGATCCAATTCCACAATGTCAAACACTGTGTGGATTTGAATGTTGGAGCCTATATCTTAAATTCAGAAGATTTTCTTGTAGCATTGATCACCTTCCCTATTAAACAATTCAGACTTATTTATCTGAGCTGAACATTTTGTCAACTATTCCTATGGCAAGTGAGTGTTTAAAGGCATGGAGGTTAAGTGGAAAGATAGTGTACTATAATTGACAGCAATAGGTTATACTCATCCTTTAAAGACATGACCATTTGAAAATGTAGAACATGGCCTTCATTCACCGACCTCTACCCAGACAAGAAAACTCATGGGAAACTTCATAGTTATGGGGAAAATTCAGAATAATGGCTAAGAACACGGGCTTTGGATTCAGAGACCCCAGGGTAGGAGTCTTAGCTCCATTGCTTACAAATTCTGTGGCTTTAGGAATATACATAATCTCAATATGCACACTGTTATAGAAATGGTGCCTATCTCATAGAATTTCTATGAGGATAAGATAGAGCAATACATATAAAGTGATTGGCACAGAGCCTGAAATATACTAAATATACGTATAATTGACCTTCACCATTCATGGATTCTGTACCCATCAATTTGGCTACTTGCTAAAACTTATTTGTAGCCACAAAGTCAATACTCAGGGCATTTGCACAGTCATTCACAGACGTGCACATAGCAGTGAAAAATTTGTCATGCAATGGGTATATTCCCAGCTGAAGTAGAATAAAGTGATGCTCTGTTATCTATTAAGAGGGAATACTCCCTTTTATTTTGGGGACCCTTACCAGGGCATTTTATCTTAATCTATTTTTTTTTTCTCTCACAGTCTTCAGGCATTCTATGGGAAGATTCCAAGAGCCACATATGCAGCAGAGCTATAAATGGACCCAGTTCCTTGTGTCCATACATGTTACTGAGCCTACTCTCCCCGTTTGATCGTTAAGTCAAATCTGAATTAAGGTTGACTTTACTTTACTACAAAATGAAATTGTCTATATTCCAAATTTTTCCAGTTTATTTTTTACTGTTAAGATCTCAAAACTTATCACCTCAGTAACCTTATATCTTTCCCCTCTGCCTAGAATGCCTCCCTTTCTTCCCAAGGAATGGCAAAGTCTTTTAATTCAGAACTCAGTGTAAGGATCATCATCCTAAGGGGCCTTTCCTAGCTATCCTATTCAAAGTAAGTGCCTCAGTGTTACTGATCATGGCATCCTACAGTTTTCTTCTCCGCATTTACCACTGTCTATAATTGCTTTTCATCTGACAGTCATTTCTTAGGTGACTTCTACACCAGCATCTAAGTTCCATAAAGGCAGAAACTTGAACTATTTTGTTCATTGGTTATTTCTTCATTGCCCAAACCTTTGACTAGTACAGACACCTACTAAATAGATAAATGAGTGAATCCTATTACCTTTTGTTGGTTTGAATCTTCACATGTTATTTTTAAAACTAAACAAAAATGGTTTATTTGAGATGGATTCTATTCCATTTTTTAATTACCATTTCTGGCATCATCCAGCAAAAGATAGCATGGAGAAAGAAAGAGAAAAACAGACTTTTACCAACTTTGCACACTGTGGTCAAGTGTCCATGTTATTAAATTCAACATATCAGATCCTAACCTCATTTCCCAAATTCATACCATGAATTAAACTTCAAAAAAAAAAAAAAAAAAAAAAACCAACAAACCAACCCCGTCATTTGTTTATAGGGCTAGTGATATATGAGTTTCTGTATTGGGAAATCTAAATGCTAGATAAATACAACTGAGATTTTTATCTAGGACCTAAGGTAATCAAATGTGTGACACAGTTTAGAAGAACACTGTTCTAAGAAACAGAAAACACAGGTCATAATAGCTGTTCTGCTACTAGCTTACTGCATGACTTTGGGCAATATTTTAAATCCCTGTGGACCTCACTAAATCTCTAAAAAAAATATGTATTTGGACCACTAGACACCACAGTTCCCTCCAATTCTCTGTGGCCATAAAAGCTGTATAGAATTCATCTCTTATTTCACAGAAGAGGAGGTGGTAGGGGCTGAAGTTTAAAGAGTTAAGACCTGCCAGGTCGTTTCTGACTGGAAGCACTACAGCAGGCTCTTGCCAGGGTCTGTTGTGTGCGGCAAGATGCTACATGCTGAAGACACCTTAGTGCAAGTGCCCAGTGAGGTCACAAAGAGAAAGACCAGGTTTTTAAATCCATATAGCTATAGTGGTTTCTAGTTAATAGGCAGACCTACACAGGAAGTCACAGTGTAAAGAGGATTGCTCAGTGTACATGGAATTACAGCAATGGAGCAGAGGAAGAAAAGGAGGAGTTGAATGATAAAGTGTCTGCTGAAAGAATTTGAAGCACCTTTCCTAACATCACTCTTAGTGTTGTTAGTCATAATCCTAAGAGTCTGACTGACAAAAATTGCTTTCTTTGAACAGTGCTTTTGTCATTATAGCTAGTTTGCTTCTGTGATCCTTCACCCACTCCCAGTTTTATTGAGGTATGATCACCAATGAAAATTATATATATTTAAGTTGTACAATATGATGTTTTGGTATACACACACACACACACACACACATATATATATATGATTCATCTAGTTTCATTCTTCCTGCTCAAGATTGCTTTAGTTATTTAAAATCTTTTGTAGTTCTATACAAATTTTAGTGGTTTTTTTTTTTTTTTTTTTTTTTTTTTTTACTCTCCTTTTCTTCCCTCCATGGCTGACTCTCTGATGTTACTTCTTATTTTTTATTTTTTATTTTTTTCTGATGTTACTTCTTTAGTATTGTTAATAAAATCTGTCTTAGGCAGGCTGTAAAAACCCTGGAAACTGCTTCAAGTATTTACAATGGAGAGGTTTTATTTTCAGGAATTAGTTATGCAAGTGATGTTGTAGCTAAAAAGCAAAACAAGGAGTAATGGTGAAGCAACTCCAAAATTAGCAGTAGCAGGAATTGACTCTTACCAGGAGGCTAACACTGCACTGTCTAATATAGTAGCCAGCCACACCTGGTTGGTGAGAATTTGAAATATGGCTAGACTGAACTGAGATGTTTTTAGTATGAAATATATGCCAGATTTGGAATTAATATGGAAAAAAGAAGAATAGCTCATTAATAATTTTTATATTGAATGCAAAAAAGTGACATGTTAAACATATTGGGTTAATTAAAATATAGTATTTAAATTTATTTTGACTTTTTATTTATTTTATTTTTTAAAATATTTTATTTATTTATTCATGAGAGACATGGGGAGAGAGAGAGGCAGAGACAGAGGCAGAGAGAGAAGCAGGCTCCGGGCAGCCCAGGTGGCTCAGCGGTTTAGTGCCACCTTCAGCCCAGGGTGTGATCCTGGAGACCTGGGATTGAGTCCCACATCAGGCTCCCTGCATGGAGTCTGCTTCTCCCTCTGCCTGTGTTACTGCCTCTCTCTCTCTTTCTCCTCTCTGTGTATTTAAATAAATAATAAAAAATCTTAAAAAAAAAAAAAAGAGAGAGAGAAGCAGGCTCCATGTAGGGAGCCCGATGTGGGACTCGATCCCTGGACCGCACTATCCCTTCAGCCCTGAGCTGAAGGCAGATGCTCAACTGCTGAGCCACCCAGGCATCCCCTTATTTTGACTTTTTAAATGTGGCTACCAGAAAATTAAGACTTACACACATGGCTCACATTATATTTCTGTCTGATGGTGCTGAGCTAGAGAAACAAATGTGAGAGGTGATGTTACTAAAGTTCAGAGTCCCTGGAACCTTGATGAGCTAGCCCATGAAGAACTGGAGGCAGGAAGGAAACACAGCTGTTGCTTGAAATGCCAACTGGAACTGGAAAGAAGGGGAAGAGAACCCTGGCTACACCTTGTCACCCCAATTTCCTATCAGTGCTGCTGACCCAGCAGGTAGTCACCTAGAAAACATAGCCCACAGAGGTTAATCTTCCTATGATACAGAGTTGAGTGGCACGAGGGCAAGGAATGCAACTGAGGGGAAATTGATTTATTTAGATTACAGTCAGGTCCTGCTATGTCCTTTTTGTTCATTCATTCATTCACTCAACATGTATTTATCGAGTACTGCTTACCCCACAGATCATGTCAAATTATTTCCCTTCATTCCTGAACTTTGCTGTTTAGATTCTTTGCTTGATTTGGTTTCAGATACCCTTACTGCCTGGGTTACTGTCTGGATACTTGTAACTTTCCTGGTCTTTGATCAAATGAGTCATCCTGTCTTCTGTTATGTTCTTAACATTTTCTAATGATAGTGTTTGAACTCATTGTCTTATCTTGTTCTCATAATTCCAGTGGCCTACCTGAGATTTTCACTCAATTATTTATTCAATATCACTTATAGTGCCTATACAACCCTTAGTATAAATAACCAGCTCCTCCTACAGAATATCACCTACTGTAGCCATATCGCAAACCACAAGCCTTCTGGCTTTCTTCTTTCTTGCTCCCTGCTTCCTTTCTATAATATACCACCCACATGGGAACAATGATGAAAAAGATGACCTCTTGACTCATGGCATAAAGAGATAGCTAAAAGAAAATATGTAGATCTTCAGTCTAAAAGTGAATTTTCCTGACTAAAAGCTAATTGCCACAAAGTATTTTCTTTGAATAAGTTTAGAGCCTGATAATCATCAAGTTCATAGAGAAATATGTGCTTTTATCATCAATAAACATTTTCTGGGTAACTATGATGTGTTAGGCACTTTTCTAAACATCAAAACACAAAGATGAAAAAGTTAAAAAAAATTCCTAGAGGGTAGATATAAGAAAAGATATATAATCTAAGGTGTCATGACAACAAGTGGCACAAATAATGAAAGCCTGGGAGTTTAAGTGAAGAACTCCTTGTGTCATGGAGTGTTTCAGAGGAGCAGGGAAACTGAGCTGGGCTTTGAAGAAAGGCAAGGATTAGATAAACAAGATGGAAGAGAAAAGTTTTCCAGGAAGAGAAAACTGTATACACAGCAGGAATATCCAGAAGCAGGAATAAATTCATTCCACATTGAAGGGGAATGTATATGGTCAGGAAACTCCAGTCTATCAAGAGCAGTCTACATCAAGTGATACCCCAGAGCAATCTCAACCTGAGTGAAGGACCCTATAGCATTTTTAAATTAAAATTAAAAATATGGCTAGAAAGTATAGCTCATTGGGAGGTAGAATGGGATGCTTTCATGGTTAGTACTCTCTACACTACAGTGTGGCTCAGTAACCACTTTGTACCATAAGCTGCTTGAGGGACAGTGCCTTTCCTGTTCACTGTTCAATCCCAAGGTATATCCCAGAGTAGATGCTTAGTGATTCCACGTTGAGTGAATGAATGCCAATAAATTGTGTGATAGTGCATGAGTGTCTGGGCTGAGGAGACCCATGGCAAAGCTTCAGTCAATATTGATGTATTCCAGAATAGCATTTAGGGAATTAGAAATGGAGTTAGGCATTATACTCCAAGTATTAGGAGATATCCCTTCAGAGATTTTGGGCAGTGTGTCCCCTGGACCACAATTGTGGGGGATTTAGGAATCCTAGTGGAGAATTTGGTCAATCTGGTATGTTATTAGGAAATGATAAAGTTTATAATGTAATTGTCACTACTTATGCCTTTGTAATAATTTTCTTTATGTGTTACCCATTTAAGGCTGACTCCATCAGGTATATCTGGATTGGATTAAAAGGCATATTAGATTTATCCCAGAGCTAATATTTTAGAGACCAAATCCTTCCTGGCCAAGGTAGCTTATTAAATTCTAAGATTCAAAACAGATACATTATTATCACAAACTCCAGAGAACCATAAAATTTATTGAAAGCCTGAGGAGAATGGCATTAGATGAGGGAGGCTGTTGAAAAGGTAGAACTCTATTTACTTACACACTGGGGAGTGTTGCTGTATGTCAAATACAGGCTGTATGTTAATCCAGCCCTCAACCCAATGGAGGCCATACAACTGTCTAGAGTAGGCATTATTTCCAGAATCAGCTAGAGTTAGAGTCAAAGCCTGTGTTCTACACATAATACTCTGTAAGCTTAAACAAGTGATGAGGATAAACATGATGCTTACACCATATGATAGTCACAAGAATTCAATAAAACAATGCAAGTAAACCCCTCAGCACAGTGCCTATCACAGATAATGTGTTTGGTGAATGTTAATTCTTTCTATAAGAACAGCAGAGGTGTGCCTTATACCCAGTAGTTTTTAGTTTTCCGAAGAGGAACCTCCCCCCACACACATACAAGTCAGGGAATTCATCCAAACCAACTGCATACATGCCCTGTTTCCTATGCCTTACCCAAAACATAATCTCTGCAACTCTTTACTCATTTTGATCTTGGATTTGCCTGTGAATCTTTTTTTTTTTTTTTTTTGTATGCCTCTTCCCCAAATGAATGCTTCTTGCTCTGACTACAGTGCAGCCCCTGTCCTGGTGTTGCTTCACTGACAAGGCTTCGGTGCATGAATCTTCCTGTCTTAGCATATGACCTAAAGTTTGCTTCTGTTTTCTACTTCTATCCTCCTGACGGAAGGTCACCTCCTCATGGTGACCACACACTAGTGGAGAGGAAAACAAACAGAGAGGAAACAAAGTAACCAATATCAGATTGCTTTCTGAGAACAGCTTTTGATGAGGAAAGGGGATGACAAGTGAAAAAATACAGCACAAAATCACTGCCTCTTGGTCACAGATGGGAAGAGTTGGAGAGAGTTTTGGGGTGGGGGTGAGAGTGGGACAAAGATGTATAGAGCACACTTCCCCTGCTTTATGATGCTGTCTGGAGATTTTGGCAGGTAATACTAGCCTCAGTGACAGATCTTAGTCAAGGAGCCACTGAATTAGGAAATCTCTTTACCCTTAAAAATACCCTCCATTTCTCTAATTTTGGAAATGGAAAGAAAAACCTATTTCTGTGGTTTCTAAAATCCCTGCATTTGTAGTTTGGGTGCAAATTTTCAAAGTAGTCTCTGCCAGAGTGTTGCTTTTATAAGCTTAGAACCAGGCATTCAGCTTTAGGGAAGCCAGGGATTTGGAGGTAAACCATGGTGGGCCCAGTGCCAGCTTTCAGACTTCTGATGTTTTATGGCATTTACAACTCACCACTCTTCATCAAAGCCATTGCCTCAGATGAGGGGATAAGACAAAAGTGTGGCCTTGTGAAGAGCCATCCTAATCAGAGAATTACCCTAGGTCACTGGGATACCTGCTTTGTTGTGGGAAACCCTGCAATTTGAGCATTGTTTTAATTGAACATGGTAAAGACTAGAGGAAACTGATGCTAACAATGATTGAAGTTTCTTTCCACCTCAGCCATCTCATATGCAACATATAAGCCTATCAATCTGTCCCCACCTTTCCACTACCCCCTTTCAGAGTCATTAGGGCAATCTGGGAGCTGGTTGTCTGGCAGCATCAGGTTCTGCCCATAGAGAGAAAGGTCTTTCCCACAAATACAGTCTTCCCCCAGTGCCTCCTTATTCCTGGCAATGTTTTACTTCCTCTTTGTTAAATATTCCAGGAGATTTTCTCTATGTCCAGTAACATAGTTCAGGGATTCCATTCTAACACAAAATGTAGTACATTAGATGGTTTTAAAGTGCATTACAGGAAAATTAACCATGAATAGTGAGATAGAAAATGAAGTGTTGCTATTTTATATTAGTGTGATCAGAGAAGGTCTCTTTGGGAAGGTGAGTGGATAATTGAATAAAATGCCACTTCTATCACATAATTATAAAACTAAATCATGAGAGAAAATATAAAATGCAATCCAACCTTAGTGTTCACATATCATCAAAGAAATATGCCGAGAAGTTTCTTCTTACTCCCTGATGCCTCCTGCCCCTTGCCCAACTGTTTTAGGATTCTGGTTGTTCCATTATTCTTTTAAAGCTTGAAGTATCTTCTTTGGGACATTTCTGGATAGAGATATTTAGAACAGAGTAATCCTTCTCCTAAAAACAACAGAGCATAAAGCTTTCAAGAGATGGAATGTGTCTATGTAACATTTCATTTGTTGTCTCATTTCTTCTGAACCATAATGTGCTTTATTTCCATTTGCAAGCATCCTAACAGCAGACATGAATGGCTCTGAAAAAACTGCTACTTTTCTTCCCTGAGGTTTACTACTTTCTTCTTGATTGAAACATTGCTTGGACGTAGTGACACTATTTGGACTTTTTTTAAAGATTAATTAATTAATTAATTAATTAATTTATTTATTTATGATAGAGAGAGAGAGGCAGAGACACAGGCAGAGGGAGAAGCAGGCTCCATGCCAGGAGCCTGATGTGGGACTCGATCCTGGGACTCCAGGACCACACCCGGGGCCAAAGTCAGGCGCCAAACTGCTGAGCCACCCAGGGATCCCCTATTTGGACTTTTTAATGGTAAAGTTGTTTTTTTTTTAAGTCAGATTCTATAGATATTTTAAGTTCAACACACTAACTGCATCCTGCACTAGCATCTAATTCAAGTTCCTATTTATAGGACCTTCTTTCCCTGCTTCCATTACCTCCTTTGTGATCAGGATTGGTATCTTTCTGTGTGTGTGCATGACATCTACAGCCCAGCATCCTACACTTCAGATGCATTTGCATAATGAAATTGGCCTGGAAAACCAATACTAAAAATTTTGTCTTGGTCTTGAATTATTAGAAAATCTTGACTTCTTAGAGAAAAGTGTTAAAAGTTTTGTCTTCGTCTTGAATTATTAGAAAATATATTGGGGTGTTTAACAAGTTTAAACATGTCAGTGAACAGAATCATAGATGTGTCTTGCTGTCAATTTCCTCTTAGCACTTTAAGACATTTTCTTATGATTTCCCCCAAGAAACTTACTTACAACTTTTGTTTTAATTGAAGCAGGGATTGTTTTTTGACGAATATGAAAATCATGAACAACATTCACAAAATAAGTATTATATATGGAAGTGTATTAAGAAAACATATGTGCTTTTATTCATATGCTGAGAGAGAAGATGCTCAACAATTAGGAACCCAAATTATCAAACTGAGCACCAGAAGTTACTTTGGCATGAAGCCATTCAGGCAAAACAAAAGTTGACAAAATGGTAGGAGTTATACAGGAAAAGAAAAAACAGGATAAATGGCATTCTATAGTTGCCTTTAAAGGCAGACATTTTGATCTGTGGACTCCTTCACACAATCCCAAAACAAACTATATTAAAATTTCAACTTTTTAATATTGAGAAATGTGTGACATAATCATCCTTCCTCCATTCCCTGTCAAAGAAACTAGTAAGGATAGGTAAGAGTTGGGGCAGAGGGGAAGGTAAGGATGAAGAGACACCCAGACACCATCTAGAAGACAAACTACAATCAAGAGGCATGTATTTACCAAATTCATTTCAAAAAAGGCCATCAAAACACACACACACACACACACACCAAAAAAGGCCATCAATCATTCTTAACTAATGCAACTATCCATTCTCTAAATGAATGGCCTAAGTGTCAAATTCTGATTTCTCTTTTAAAGCTATAATAGCCATACTAATTTACTTTAAATCAATACATAGAACCTCTGCTTAATCATGATAGCTGCTTTTTAAAATGTGTTAATGAAGATAAGTATATATATATTTTTGTGGGCTTTCTGATATATATGAAATTTGGGAAAGGGGGGATATGTTGGCATAATTTGATCTGCTAATATTAGCTTAGATATCCATAGGGAATCTTTCACTGTATACTTAATGATTTTCTCAGCCCTCAATAAAACACATATATTAATATATATAAAATGAAAGTCTCCTAAGATTTCCTGGAGTTAATGTGTTCTACTATTTCTTGGTCATTAAAAAAGAGGGGTAAAGCTTGTACATTAGATGCCATTTTAATGTATTTTGATTCAGTTGTGCCAAATAGCTACCTTGTTAAATGTGTTAAAAAGCCTATCTAGTCAAAAGAGCCTTGAGAAAATGACTCCATAAAATTTTCTTGTTTCAAATGGAATCTTAGGGATAGAAATTAATTTGGATTTATAGAATGTAGAGAATTCTGTTCTTTTCATTATGAGAATGATATATAAAAAGTTTTTTCCTTCATTGCTTTGAAGGATGTATGATTGTGCCTTTTGGAAACCACCAGATCAATCTCTTATTTTCTATTGCAGCAAAATGTCAGATACCCAGAATACTTGAGAAATGGTGAAATCTGGTTAGCTCTTTATTTTATGATATTTAAGAACTTTTTTTCTGTGCATGGTTGTTTGAATAATCATTTTATTTTTTTATTTGTTTTTTAATTTATTTTTTATTGGTGTTCAATTTACCAACATACAGAATAACCCCCAGTGCCCGTCACCCATTCACTCCCACCCCCCGCCTTCCTCCCCTTCCACCACCCCTAGTTCGTTTCCCAGAGTTAGGAGTCTTTATGTTCTGTCTCCCTTTCTGATATTTCCCACACATTTCTTCTCCCTTCCCTTATATTCCCTTTCACTATTATTTATATTCCCCAAATGAATGAGAACATCATTTTAGAAGAGGTGGGTATAAGGAAAACATTATAAAATATATTAGTCCTTTCTCTTGCATTAGTTGAATATTTATTAATTTAATAAACATTTATTGATCATCTTTTTGCTAAGCAACATTGGATGAATAACTACATGGTTTTGCCCTCAAAAGCTCACTGTTTCACAGGAAAAGACAGGGTGTGAATGCAATTATATGTTAGTCAAAATAGGCTGACTGCTGTAACAATGTTAATGTGCAATGGTTAAATACAACAAGGGCAGGGATCCCTGGGTGGCTCAGTGGTTTAGCGCCTGCCTTCAGCCCGGGGCGTGATCCTGGAGTCCCGGGATTGAGTCCTACATCAGGCTCCCTGCCTGGAGCCTGCTTCTCCCTCTACCTGTGTCTCTGTCTCTCTGTCTCTGTCTCTCTCTGTGTCTCTCATGAATAAATAAATAAGATCTTTAAAAAAAGGAAACACAACAAGGATTTATTTCTTGGTTATTTTGTTGTCCACTGTGGGTTTGCAGAAAGGGTGCAGTGGGATTTCTGCCCCATGCAGCCCATTCAGGCTTCTTCCATCTAGTGACTATGCCATCTATTTTGGTCCTCAGAGAGCTCCACTAGATTTTCTACATCTGTCTAGCAGGCCCAGAAAAATGAACATGGAGTATTACAAGGGAGGTTTCATGGGCCAGGTCTGGGAAGCCATCTTTAAACACTCCATTGGTCAGAACTCAGTCATATGGCTGTGTCAAACTTGAGTGTTTTATCCATTTCAAAGGGTTTTAAAGATATTTAAAAAACATCTATGTACCTATATATGTATGTATGTATGTATGTATGTATGTATGTATCATCTATCATCTATCTCTCTACGTATATGTAACTTTGTTTCTGGGCTTGCTGTTATAATCCATTCATCTATTATTTATTTCTGTATTATAAGTCCAGTATACGTTAAGTGGAGATTCCTCCTTACTTTGTTCTCTATTTGCAAAATAGCCCTGGCAATTATTTGCTATTTGTGCTTCCATCACAATTTTAAATCACCTTATGAAAAGTCCCATGAAAGAGCTTGTTCCACAAAATGTTTTAATTTAAATTGCATTTGATTATAATTTTATTAGAATTAAGTTTGTATCTGATTAATCTCAGACTTTGTTACATTGTAGCTGCTTAATAAACACTTTTTTATTGGCTAAATGAAAGATAACAATTCTGTTTCAGGACAATGTGCCCATTATAAGCTTTAACTATGATCAGAATCACAAACTAATTTTAAGACTGAGCAAACTAAAACTTAAAATTAACTGTTGCAGACTCTCTACAATGCAGTCCACTGATAATATTGACTTTTCAGGACACTGGACTTACTCATTTGGATATTTAAACATGATAACATATGTGAAGTGCCTAGTACATCAGTCAGTCTTGTTATAAATAATAACAGAGTATGGTTGAATACATGGTAATTCCCTTTTGCTCTTCTACTTTTTAGCAAACCTCATTAAATGCCCATGCATGAATTTAAGAAAAAATAAAAAACAGCCCGGGGAAATAAAACATAAATACTGATATTTTATTTGTGACTTTTAGAAAACTATGTAATACTTTAAAATTTAATACTACTTTTTAAAATCAATTAATTTGAGTGCTAATAGCCACTAAACAAGCTACAGCTACTTTTCTAGGACAGCTGCTTGCTTGCTGAAGTTTAATAGCGGAATACATAAACTTAAAAGTTACTTTTACAAATCATATGACTATCTTCTAAATATCTAAAAAATTTAATGTGGATCTGTAGTGGCATGCTTCTTCTAAGAGGTAAATGACTACCAATGTAAGTTAATTAGTAAATCTTAGTATTATATGAAAAATAGCTGAGACAAAAATTTTCCAAGGAAAGGAAACAAATACCAACTGGTCTGCTTACCTACATAAAAATGATCTAATTGAATAACACATTCCCAGAGTTGGAAGTCACCTTGATAAGATTCATGACTATTTCCTTCCTCTCTCCCCATCTTCCTTCCCCACAATGTCTCTGTTTCTAATCAGGAAGAATGAAGTTCATGGCTGAAAGCCAGTTTGGAAATCCAGATGAGCAGCAGGAAACCACAGGTCGATTTTCTGTTTACAGGCCCAAATAAAGTAGTTGACATGGTCTATCAAATTGACAGGGTTGGTCATTAATGGTTTATTCTTTCCCTGAACCTGTAGACAGAGGTAAAGGCTAAGGAGATTCAGCATAGACCTACTGTGGTACAATAACATTACAAATGGTGAGACAGATGTGAGCAGGTCCCAAGCTCTTGTCAGGAAATGGTAAACACCACCTTTCAAGGTGTCTATGAAAAAAAAAATCCCAACTTGAACTTCTAATTTTACCACCAATCTACTATCAGGCTATTTCAAGGGACCGAAAATGACATAGAGCTTGTGCTCATACACACATGTGGGTTTCTAGAATCTAAAGCAGGCAATTTGGAGTTTTAGCAAATTGGCAGATTATAGCTCTGAAGTAAGAGTCATTCATAAAACTGTCTTGAATGCTAGAAACAAATAAAAACATAAGAAATATTTATCAGGTAGCATTTTCAGTTCTCTCCTGTACTAACCTTTGGAAATAATAGGAATTTGCCATAGTTGGAGAGCAGGCCCATTCTCTGTCCTCTTATTACCAGAAATTAATTGCACACCCATGTGCTCCATCAGAGCATGGAGTGGAGGGAAGAGCTCAGATCTCGGAGTCAGCAGTTTGGGTTGGATCCCAATTGTTACTTACCAGCCATGTCTTCAGCCCACACTCTTGGAACCTCAGTTCTTTCTGAAATATGGGAATAAAAACACTGATCACATTGCTGTGGGGATAAAGTTAATGAAGAAGCTCCTGTTAGAAAAGGCCCTCATGCCTTACATCACTCACCATTGACTCTGAAGTACCTGGAACTCCTGCATGACTCTGAGATAAGTAGGGGTAATGCACTAAAAATGGGAATGTATGAGGTGCTGGTGGTAGAGGTGAATGATATTTTCAAAGTAACATCTTGGTCATCAGTTACTTTTGCAAACGAGTTAATCAGTGATTATGCAGGAAATTCATAGACCAGGGCATCATGTAGAAAAGTTTTAAATATACAAGGGTATTCAGAAGTGGAGTATGAGGACCATCAGGCAGGGCAGGTCTGGAGTGGGAGACAGAAGTCATACTGGAGCACTTGGGTAAGTTACGTGAGAGTCTTTAGAGTTAGAAGAGGGTAGTAAATTAAAGCAAAGTGGAAGTAGGGGAGAGAAGGGGGGAGCTGTGCACTAAAACAACATTTGGAGCTGGAGCCATCCTTGATTTCCCTCTCATACCTATAGCCAAATCATCAGCCAGTTGTACTTCCAAGGTTTTTCCAGGCTACAACCAGTTCTCACCACCTCCACAGATACCTGGTCTATACCACCTTCTTCTCACATCCTATTTACCATATCCTAGCTTCCTACTTGTGCTCTGCCTACTGTTCCTTCCTACTGTCTGTTCTCTGTGACTTTTTATTTTTATTTTTTAAAGATTTATTTATTTATTCATGAGAGACACAGAAAGAGAGAGACAGAGACACAGGCAGAGGGAGAAGCAGGCTCCTCTCAAGGAGCCCGATGTGGGACTTGATCCCAGATCCCAGGATCATGCACTGAGCCGAAGGCAGACACTCAACCACTGAGCCACCCAGGCGTCCCTCTGAGTGTGCCTTTTTAAAACATAGTGTCAGGTCATATCACTCCTTCCTCAGAACTCTCTAATGATTCTCATGTCACAAAAGAATAGTAATAGTAATAGTAATCCCAAATCCTTTCGATGGTTTGCTCTCCTGGCCCCATGTGATCTAGCTCCCACCAACCTTCTGACTCTCCTCCTCTACCTACTGTGCTCCAGATGCACTGACCTTTTTACTGTAACTTGAACATTCTCCACCCTCAGGACATTTACACATTTTCTTCTCTTTCTCTGGAACTTTCTATTTCTGAGAATCTACTTTCTCCCTCAGTTTATTCCATTCTAAATTCAAATATCACTTTTTCATCCCACAGCCTTTCTGAACATCCTGTTGAATGCAGCACCAGGTATCCCTTCACCCCTTATCCCCTGATGTTGGTCCTGTACTTGACCAACACTGCCCAATGACAGCACACTATTGGATTTGCACAAAGAATACAACCACTTCACAGGAGCATGAGCTGCCACACACGGAAGAATCTGAAGCCCTCCCTTTAAATTGCTCTAATCTGCTCTCAGAGTGCCAGGAACTAGGTTTTGTGGACTTCAAATGTCTCTGCCCTGAAACTTAGTAGCAAAGTAGGTGCTGGGAGCATAGCCAGTTAGGAGAAATCCTAGATAGTACATAAGCAACCAGGAACACCTATCTTTTGCAAGGCATTTATTTCACCCTCACAGAAGCTATTTGGCTAGAGGCCTACCTAACAGGACACCTTAAAATACAGACACACTTCTAAGTAACCTCAGAAAAAGTTTAAAATAGTTTTTTCCCACAGAAAATAGCAAAATGGTCTCTCAAGAGCCATGATCTGAGGTGCAGAGAAATCTCCGTGGGAGTTAAGTCTCAGTGATGGCTGGTTGCTTTTGGGTCAGCCAGAAGCTCTCTGAGGGTAGTGAATGCTCTGGTGTGTCATCCAGTGCCTGCTGCAGGACAGACATACTCATTCTCCCAGTGCTGGATGTGTTGCCTATGATGACTCACAACCAAGTACCTCTCTGGGCCTTGCCCTTAGTGGAAGGGAGCTGTCTCACCCAAAGTTATATTCTCTACCTAGGGATAGCCTACATCTGATGACTAGTCAACATGGAGATAAAAGGTCTTGTGTCTGTACTTCACTTTGAAATAACTCTGATAGGTTTTCTCAGCTTCAGAACACCTTGTGGGACTGGCTGTGGCCCGTCTGGCAACTGCTTTGCCAAACCTTGCCTCATTCCCTCACAGGGAGTGTATACCTAAGTGTGCCTCCCATTTAACTTATTGCATTCAAATCTCTACCTCAGAGTCTGTTTCCCAGGGAACCCAACCTAAGACACTGATGCAATTCAATCTAATCATTGCAATGGCCAGAAGAACCAGTCTGTACTGTCTTGGGTCAGGTTATTGCCACTGTGGCTTATTTAGGGACTTGGGAAAATGTACTGGCTCTTACGGACTGCTAATGAGTTGGAATCGCAGAGCCAGGGCTCAACCCACACCTTTCAATTCCAGCTAAGCTTTTCAGAAGAGAGCTGGATCCATTGGAAAGACACGCCACCCGCCTAGCCTTCCCCACATTGCAGCCAGACTGACCTTTCCGCTCTTCAAGCAGGCTGAGCCCTCTTCTGACTCAGGGCCTTTGACTTTGCTATCACTTCTTTCTTAGAAATGTTTTTCTGCAATCTTGGCTTGACTGGCTTCTTCTCAGCCTCAAGGTTTCAGCTGAGTGCTGCATCCTTAGGGAAACCTTTCTGGAATGTCCCTACCAAAGGTATTTCTCCCACTTTATTCGATTCCCACTTATCTCATCTTGCTTATTTCTTCCAGTGGCTATACTCTAAATTATCTAATTATCTTGTTTGTGTCTACTAGACACAATTATTTTTCATTTCTTCTCTTCCTCTACAGAATGTAAGCTCCACGAAGGTGGAAATGATGTCTATCCAGTTCACTCCTGTACCCTCAGTGGCTAGAACAGCACCAGGCACATTGTAGGTGTGCAGTAAATGCACTAGATGAAAAAAGTGAACATCCTTTCTGTTTATTAGTCTTTTCTCTACACCCTACAAAAAGCTGAGACAACTTATAAACACACACGTACCAAAATGTTTATAAAGGAATTGGCCAACGCCTAAACTACAAGGTTTAGGGAGAGGTTTTTTCTATTGTCTGTGTTTATAATACTGACTTCAAGGGTTGGTGTGGGTGAGGATATTTGTAGCCTATGAACAAATTGTGAAACCAAGAATTGGGGATGGGAGTGTGAGTAGGGTGGAAGTTTCTATTTGATGCAATGTGAAATTGAAATGTACTGCCTTTTAACTGACAAACTGACTTTCCTGGAACTGCTCATGTAATGAAAATGAAACTTACATAGTTCAATCTTTCTAGTTGAGAAAGAAGAGAGCAGAAAAGAGCAGTCTTTGGATCATCAGAAAAAGTTCTAGCTGACCAGCTGTAAGTGGAAGAATGGCTGGAAGTGAGACACATGTGTTTGTTCTCGATGTGTGCCTCAGAGGTCTTGCAGGAGTAGAGGGCTCATGCTATCCTGTGGCCTCCTCTCCCCACCAGCCCTACCACACTTGTGAAGCCCCCATTAAAGTGGCAAGGTGCCTAACCCTGCATGCATCCCCCTGATCCACATCCCTGCCAGCCTCTGCCAGAGACCTGTAGCACCACAAGTTGTCTGAGGCAGAAGGGGCTCACCCCTGCAGCAGCTTTTTGTGCTGGGTCCTCTGCTTTAACCACAACAGCTCTCCTTTTCACGTGTTTTCTGTATGTCACTGAAGAAAGGCAGTGTACTTCTGAAGAAACTAGAAACTACTGAACATCCCAGCTCCTCATGTTAGAGTCGAGGAAACAAGAATTCAAAGGTGTGCTATGAAGGCCTAATAGTTCTGAAACAATTAGTGGCAGAATCAAACTATGACTGTGAGTGTTGGGTTTTCAAACCTAGCTCCATGTCTCCACCACATGCATTACTGCCTGTGCCAATCACCTGATATGGCGTTCTTTGATACTTAACTTACCCCACATGTTAACACTATTCTTCCCACCAGTTCTTAGGGCCTTTAAAGGGCAGGACAGAGCACAGCATGACACTCTTTGTGTCTCTAAGCCCCACAGAGTCCAGCCCAGAACACTATATCTACTAGGTACTCAGAATGCCTTAGTACTTGAGTGATTGCAGCTGCCCTCTCCTGGCTGCCCAGAGCCTGGGAAGCAGAGCCAGCTCTGCCTTCTTCACTTGGCACAGTGCTTCCCTCCTGGGGTTCCAGAGAAAGGCAGAACTATGGAAAAAGTAGAAGAGGAAAAATGTCCTCTAATCCAGTCCCATACTGTTTTGCCCTCCAGTAGGATCCACCCCTTCAATTTATCTCACCTGGTTTCTCAAAGCAGTGCTGATGAGATCCATTCTGCTTATCTAAGATTAGGAATGGGTAGAGGTGTGGTTACTCCCAAGCCAGCCCTACCTGGTCCATAGTGTCTGCTCTTTGGACTTGCATTCTACCTCCCCTTTTTCAAAAGGGTGAGTTGGTGGTGAAATTACATATTAAAGAGGATATATTAGTTAGCTATTGCTGTGTAACACATTAATGTGAATTTAGCACAGCTTAAAATGACATACATTTATTATTTCACAGTTTGCAGAGGTCAGAAGTTTAGCTGGCTCCCCTGCTTAGGGTCTTACAAGACAGCATTCAAGGAGGCTGCAGTCTCATTTGAGACTTAGAGGTCCTCTTGCAAGTTCATGTGGATGTTTGAAGAATTTATTTCCTTATTATCTATGGATCTCATGACAACTTACTTCTTCAGGGCCAACAGGAGAAAGAGAATCTTTGCTGTCAGGAGATTGTGAGCTTAGAAAAAGAATAAGCCCGCTTTTAAAGGACTACCTGATTATAGTATACCCATCTAGGAAAATCTACGTTTCATTAATTCAAAGTCAAACCTTACTTTGATCTGCAAAATCCTTTATGCCACATGATCAGGGGAGAGACATCATGTGACCATTGACATATTCTATTAGTTAAAAGCCAGTTTTATTCATGCCCACACTCTGGGGAAGAATATTTGGTGAAGTCGTGGATATCAGGAGGCAGTGATCACAGGGTCATCTTAGAATGCAGCTACCAGACAGAGATTCTTAGATGAAGAATAAATGCTAAACTTAATTCAAGATAAGGAGATGAAGGCTCAAAAGGGTAAGAAATTTATTCATGGTTATCTCATGGCAGAATCAGGTTTCTAATTAGGAGTGCTTGAAGTAGGACTTATTTAACTTTTTTTTTGTTTTTTTAAATTGAGGTTTGACTTGCCAACATATACTATAACACCCAGTGCTCATCCCATCAAGTGCCCCCCTCAGTGCCCGTCACCCAGTCACCCCATCCCCCTGCCCACCTCCCCTTCCACTACCCCTTGTTCATTTCCCAGAGTTAGGAGTCTCATGTTTTGTCTCCTTCCCTAATTTTTCCCACTCAGTTTCCCTCCTTTCACTTATAATCCCTTTCACTATTTCTTATATTCCCCGTATGAGTGATATGAGTGAAACCATATGATGATTGTCCATCTCTGATTGACTTACTTCACTCAGCAATAATACCCTCCAGTTCCATCCATGTCGAAGCAGATGGTATTTGTCATTTCTAATGGCTGAGTAATATTCCATTGTATACATAGACCACATCTTCTTTATCTATTCATCTTTCAAAGGACACCAAGGCTCCTTCCACAGTGTGACTATTACAGACATTGCTGCTATAAACATTAGGGTGCAGGTGTCCTGCTGTTTCACTGCATCTGTGTCTTTGGGGTAAATGCCCAGTAGCACAATTGCTGGGTTGTAGGGTAGCTCTATTTTTAACGATTTGAGGAACCTCCACACAGATTTCCAGAGTGGCTGTACCTGTTCACATTCCCACCAATGGTGCAAGAGGTTTCCCCTTTCTCCGCATCCTCTCCAACATTTGTGGTTTCCTGCCTTGTTAATTTTCCCCATTCTCACTTGTGTCAGGTGGTATCTCATTGAGGTTTTGGTTTGTATTTCCCTGATGGCAAGTGATGCAGAGCATTTTTTCATGTGCTTGTTGGCCATATCTATGTCTTCTGTGAAATTTCTGTTCATGTCTTTTGCCCATTTCATGATTGGATTGTTTCTTTGCTGTTGAGTTTAATAAGTTCTTTATAGATCTTGGATACTAGCCCTTTATCTGATATGTCATTTGCAAATATCTTCTCCCATTCTGTAGGTTGTCTTTTAGTTTTGTTGACTCTTTCTTTTGCTGTGCAGAAGCTTTTCATCTTGATTAAGTCCCAGTAGTTCATTTTTGCTTTTGTTTCCTTTGCCTTCATAGCTGTACCTTGCAAAAAGTTGCTGTGGCCAAGTTCAAAAAGGGTGTTGCCTGTGTTTTCCTCTAGGATTTTGATGGATTCTTGTCTCACATTTAGATCTTTCATCCATTTTTTTTTTAGTTTATCTTTGTGTGTGGTGTAAGAGAATGGTCTAGTTTCATTCTTCTGCACGTGGCTGTCCAATTTTCTCAGCACCATTTATTGAAGAGACTGTCTTTTTTTCCAGTGGATATTTTTTCCTGCTTTGTCAAATATTAGTTGACCATAGAGTTGAGGGCCAATTTCTGGGTTCTCTATTCTGTTCCATTGATCTATGTTCTATTTTTGTGCCAGTACCACAGTGTCTTGATGATCACAACTTTGTAGTACAACGTGAAATCCAGCATTGTGATGCCCCTTGCTTTGGTTTTCTTTTTCAATATTCCCTTAGCTATTTGGAGTCTTTTCTGATTCCACACAAATCTTAAGATTATTTGTCCAACTCTGAAGAAAGTCCATGGTATTTTGATAGGGGTTGCATTGAATGTGTAAATTGCTCTGGGTAGCATAGACATTTTCACAATATTAATTCTTCCAATCCATGATCATGGAATATTTTTCGATCTCTTTGTGTCTTCCTCAATTTCTTTCAGAAGTGCTCTGTAAATTTTTAGGTTATAGATCCTTTACGTCTTTGGTTAGGTTTATTCCTAGGTACCTTAGGGTTTTGGGTGCAATTGTAAATAGGGGTGATTCCTTAATTTCTCTTTCTTCAGTCTCATTGTTAGTGTATAGAAATGCCATTGATTTCTGTGCATTGATATTATATCCTGCCACATTGCTGAATTGCTGTATGAGTTCTAGCATCTATTGAGAGAATCATACAGTTCTTGTTTTTTCTCTTGTTGATGTGATCTATCACGCTGATTGTTTTACGAGTGTTGAACAAGCCTTGCATCCTGGGGACAAATCCCACTTGGTCATGGTGACTAATCCTCTTAATCTATTGTTGGATCCTGTTGGCTAGTATCCTGTTGAGAATTTTTGTATCTGTGTTCATCAGGGATATTGGTCTAGAATTCTCCTTTTTGGTGTGGTCTTTGTCAGTTTTGGAATCAAGGTGATGCTGGCCTCATCAAACAAGTTTGGAAGTAGTCCGTTCCTTTCTACCTTTCAAAACAGCTTTAGTAGAATAGGTATTATTTCTTCTTTAAACATTTAATAGAATTCCCCTGAGAAGCTATCTGGCCCTGGACTTTTGTGTCTTGGGAGGTTTTTGATGACTGCTTCAATTTCCTCCCTGGTTATTGGCCTGTTCAGGTTTTCTATTTCTTCCTGTTCCAGTTTTGGTAATTCGTGGTTTTTCAGAAATGCATCCATTTCTTCTAGATTGCCTAATTTGTTGGCACATAGCTATTCATAATACATTTTCAAAATCGTTTGTATTTCCTTGGTGTTGGTTGTGATCTCTCCTCTTTCATTCATGATTTTATTACTTTGAGTCTTTTCTGTTTTCTTTTTAATAAGACTGGCTAATGGTTTATCTATCTTATTAATTCTTTCAAAGAACAAACTCCTGCTGGTTTTATTGATCTGTTCTACAGTTCTTCTGGTCTCTATTTCATTGATTTCTGCTCGAATCTTTATTATCTCCCTTCTCCCTGGTGTAGGTTTTACTTGCCATTCTTTTTCCAATTCCTCCAGGTGCAAGGTTAGCTTGTGTATTTGCATTTTTTTCCAATTTTTTGAGGGATGCTTGTATTGCAATGTATTTCCCTCTTAGGACTGCTATTGCTATATCCCAAAGATTTTTCACAGTTGTATCTTCATTTTCATTAGTTTCCATAAATCTTTTTAATTCTCTAATTTCCTGGTTAACCCATTGATCTTTTAGTAGGATGCTCTTTAACTTCCATGCGTTTGAGTTTCTTCCAAATTTCTTCTTGTGAATGAGTTCTAGTTTCAAAGCATTGCAATCTGAAAATATGCAGGGGACAATCTCAATCTTTTGGTATCAATTCAGACCTGATTTGTGACCCAGTATATGGTCTATTCTGGAGAAAGTTCTATTTGCTCTTAAGAAGATGTATTTAGTTGTGTTTGGATGGTAAGTTCTGTATATATCTCTGAAATCCATCTGGTCCAGTGTATCATTTAAGGCCCTTGTTTCTTTGGTGATGTTATTCCTAGAATATCTGTCATTTGCAGAAAATGCCATGTTGAAGTCTCCTATTATTTGTGTATTATCTAATATCTCTTTACTTTAGTTATTAATTGATTGATATACTTGGCAGCTCCCACATTAGGGGCATAAATATTCATTATTGTTAGGTCTTCTTGTTGGATAGACCCTTTAAGTATGATATAGTGTCCCTCTTCATCTCTTGCTACAGTCTTTGGGATAAATTTTAATTTATCTAATATGAGGATTGCTACTCCACCTTTCTTTTGAGGATCATTTGAATGGTAAACTGTTCTCCACCCTTTCATTTTCAGGCTGCAGGTGTCCTTATGTTAAAATGAGTCTCTTGTAGACAGAAAATAGATGGGTCTTGCTTATTTATCCAGTCCAATACCCTGCGTCTTTTGATGGGATCATTTAGCCCATTCATGTTCAGAGTAACTATTGAAAGGTATGAATTTAGTGTCATCATAATACCTATTCTGTCCCTGTTCCTGTGGATTGTTTCTTTGGGCTTCCTCTTTCTTTTACAGGCTCCCTCTTAATATTTCTTGCAGAGCTGGTTTGGTGGTCACATATTCTTTCAGTTTCTGCCTATCCTGGAAGCTCTTTATCTCTTCTTCTATTTTTTTTTAATTTATTTTATTTATTTATGATAGTCACATAGAGAGAGAGAGAGAGAGAGAGAGAGAGAGGCAGAGACATAGGCAGAGGGAGAAGCAGGCGCCATGCACCGGGAGCCTGACGTGGGATTCGATCCCGGGTCTCCAGGATCGCGCCCTGGGCCAAAGGCAGGCGCCAAACCGCTGTGCCACCCAGGGATCCCCTCTTCTTCTATTTTGAATGATAACTTTTCTGGATAAAGTATTCTTGGCTGCATGTTCTCATTTAGGACCCTGAATATATCCTGCCAGTCGTTTCTGGCCTGCCGGGTCTCTGTGGAGAGGTCTGCTGTTAATCTAATATTTCTCCCCATATAAGTTAAGAATCTCTTGTCTCTCACTGCTTTAAGGATTTTCTTTTTATCTCTGCAATTTGCAAGCTTCACCATCAAATGTCGAGGTGCTGAATGGTTTTTATTGATTTTTTGGGGGGGAACCTATCTCCTGGATCTGAATGCCTGTTTCCCTCCCCGAATTAGGGAAGTTCTCGTCTATGATTTGTTCAAATATACTTTGTGGCTGTCTCTCCCCCTAGGCGTCTTCTGGAACTCCAACTATACATAGATTCTTCCTTCTCAGGCTATCATTTATTTCCCTTAGCCTTTCCTTATGGTCTTTTAACTGTTTTTCTCTTTTTTCCTCAGCTTCCTTCCTTACCATCAACTTGTTTTCTATGTCATTCAATCTTCTACCTCATTAACACTAACAGGACACCCAGTTTGGATTGCATCTCATTCATTTATTTTTTAAATTTTGGCCTGATTAGATCTCAATTCTACAGTAATGAAGTCCCTTGAATCCTTTATGGTTTTTTCCAGAGCCACCAGTAGTTTTATAATTGTGCTTCTGAATTGGCTTTCTGACTCCAAATTGAAATCCATATTCTGTAACTCTGTGGCAGAGAGTACTGTTTCTGATTCTTCCTTTTGTGGTGAATTCTTCCTTCTAGTCATTTTATTCAGTGCAGATGGCTGTATGAGTGGGCTGAGTCAAGAATATCAATCACGACCTAAGTAAATTCCATCCTAGATGATTCTGACAAGATCAGAGACCAGAAAATGAAAAAGAAGATTGGAACAAAATAAAACAAAAGGATCACTAAAGTGAAAAACAAATTTTACAACAAAGTAGTAAAAAATAAGAGGATAAAAGGCTAAAAACTCAAAAGAAGACAAAAGAAAAAGAAGTAAAGAGGAAAAAGAGGAAAAAGGGGGGGGGGTTGAGGGATGGTAGTGGTGAAGAAGGGTAGTGGAAAGAGAATGTAGTCTACCTGAGGGGTCCTAGAGGGTGATCTTCTTGGTTCTGAAGTAAAAAATATATCTAAGACATGTAATTGTAGGAATATGAAAGTCAAAAAGAAAAAAAACTTAAAAATGAAGAGCTGGTAAAATATTGTAGTTAAGGTGGGAAAAGAGAAAAAATATTGGAAATTTTTAGTCTGATATAAACACGAATTGTAATGGAAAAAGAAGAAAAGAGGGAGGGGATCCTCTAGTTCTTTATACTATATTTCTTCAATTTTCCTTTGGTCCTGAGGCTTTCCAGTGCTGCTTGGTCAAGAACTTGCTCTTCCCCTGTCCATCCACTGGTCTTCTGGGCGAAGGGCTGCTGTGCTGACTCTCAGGTGTGTGCACCTGGGGAGATGCCCCGCCCCCTGCCAGGTGCCGGGCTCAGTGGGAGCTGTTTACCCGGTGAGGCCCCTGTTCCCTGGCGGCCTGCTCCGTCCCAGGCAGGAGGTGACACAAGGACGAACAACCACACGGTGGCGGCCAGGTCTCCAGCTCTGGAGTCAGCTCCGCGGTAACTACCGCAGTCTCCCCATCCACATTGGCCTAAGTGCTCCCGGGGCGGGGCTGGGGGCGCTACTGACCTGCACAGCTTGGGGAGCGCCCGGAGGCAGGAGCGTCCTCCCTGTCCTGTGCCCTCCCCGCCTCCCCCTGTCCGGGGGAGCGCAGGATCCTGGGCTGTGTCCGCTCAGCGCCTGGGAATCCGGGGCCTGTGCTGCTGGAACGGTGTTCCCGGGACCAAGGCTCCTGAAGGGAACGGGCACAGCCCCCTCCACCCAGAGCCCCGCCCGCCCGCCCGGCTTCCCCAGGCCCCGCCGGGCGCGCTCCAGCCCTTTACCGAGATCAGCCTGCAGTGTGAGGTGAGCTTCCCCCTGGGCGCCCCTCCTCTCATAGTGACCCCGGGAACCTGGAGGCTCCACTGCCCCTCCTGTGGTTCTGCCCCAGTTCCCTGCTGAGCACTTCTCCCCCCGGGAAAACTCCTGCGTGGATTTGTAAAGTTTCTACTTCTCCGGGGTGGGCTTTCCTGTCCGGGGGCTCTAGCCTCAGACCTTAGCCCAGCTCCTCGTGGGGCCCCTCCCCAACTTAATTAAATGTATGAAGGAGGAGGTAGGAGGGGATTGGGGCTGGGGTGGGAGTGGAGTGGAGGGATGGGGGAGGGAGGGAGGCGGGAGGGGGGAGGGGGGAGGGGAGGATGGGGGAGGGAGGGGAGGGAGGGGGGGGAGGGGAGGAGGGGGGGGAGGCGGCTGGCGGGGGAGGAGGAGGAGGGAGGGAGGGAGGGAGGGTGGGAGGAGGGATGGTAGTGCTGTTTTTGGCGGGGGGTCGGTTTTCTGCTTTTTTTCTGGCTTCTTTCTCTTTTTCTCTTTCTTGTTCTGTTTCTTCGTTTCTTTCTTCGTTTCTTTCTTTTCTTCTTTCTTCTTTTCTTTTCTTTCTTTCCTTTCTTCTCTTTTTTCTTTCTTCCTTTCCTTTTCTTTTCTTTCATCTATCATCTATCTATCTATCATCATCATCATTTGCCGTCTTCCTACCTTGTTAGAAGCAAAACCTTTTCTCTCTGTAGCATTCCAGCTGTTCTCTCTTTAAATCTCAGGCCGAATTTGTAGGTTTTCAGGATGGTTTGAAAGTTATCTAGGTAAGTTGGTGGGGCCAGGTGAGTTGAGGACCCCTACTCCTTCACTATCCTGCCCCGCCTCACAGGGCTTATTTATTTAACTTCTTTGACCTAAATCACATATTTGAAAAACAAAGACTGTTGTGAGGTTCACTGATAAGAAACCTGGACAGACAATCAAAGACCTGTTCTCTCTTCCAAATTTGTCATCTAAATAGCCAGGTATAACCTTTGGTAGCTCCTTAACTTTGTGTCGCATTTTCTTCTCCCCACCTGCTTTTTGTGGAGGATTAGTGAAAAGAACAAAGCAGTGCAAACAGTAGGTACCCATAAATGCTCATTAAACTAAAATAAAAGGTAGAAGGAGGTTGACCAATTTAGCCTCTTCCTTGTTCTTCCAAGTTTGGTCTAGAGTGTTAGTGTGATTGGAGAAAGGAAGAGAATGATGGAAAGAGACAATGTTCCTGAGACATCAGTGTCCCTCTGACAGTCTCCTGAAGGCCCAGGGGACACACTGGAGCAATTCTGAGTAGCACAGTTTTAGGATCAGATTTCTGTTTCAGAAAATTTGCTCTAATGGTGGAGTAAAAGAGGAGACCAAATAGACAGCTGCTACAGAATTCTGGGTGAGAGATAATGTTGACCTGAATCAAGGCAGCAAGAAAAGGCTGGAGAGGAATGGGAGAGCCTCTGTAGATACAGAACCTATGGGATTTTGTGGTCATTTTCAGGCGAGGATAAATAAAGAGCTAAAAAAAAGTCTAAAATCATTGCTGAAGAGTTAGGAATAAAAGCAGCAAGGTTCCTATGAAAAGATGGCAGTACTTACCATTGTCACCATCTCTCTGAGTCGGGGCAAAAAGGGGGTTTAGCGGAGCTGTAATAGCAGGTAAGGTGAATAGAGCTTATCTCAGGCTGGGTCCCAATGTTCCATTAGTCTGAAACCCTGGGATTGGCATCACCTGGGAACTTGCTAGAATTTATTCCATCCCAGTCCTATTGAATTAGAAACTTGGCATGGGGCCTAGCAATCCATTTTATCAAGCCCTCCTGGTGATTTCTTTTTTTTTTTTTTTCCTCCTGGTGATTTCTATACACATTAAAATCTGTGCACTTCTCTAGAATTATGGTTCTGAAAATACATCCATTCATAAAAGCAGTCAGGCAAAATGGATATATAACCAGGGGCCTCTGAAATGGCCCAGGACTCAAGCTAAAGAACAATTGGCTAGACAAGTAACAACATAATGAGGAAAATGCTTACTTTTCAACTCCAAGGATGCTAAGTGAAACATTCCAAATTCTTGAAAGAAAGATGCATCTGACTCATATCATGTTTGCCTTTAAGTCTTGGTCAAAAGAAAACATTTTCTTTTTTTTTTTTTTAAGATTTATTTATTTGAGAGGGAGAGAAAGAAAGTGAAAGCACATGCGGGTGGGGTAAAGGCTGAGGGAGAAAGAATCTCAAGCAGACTCCCTGCTGAATGCAGAGGCCACTATGGGGCTTGATCTCAGGACTCTGAGATCATGACCTGAGCTGAAATCAGGAGTTAGAGACTTAACTGACTGAGCCACCCACATGCTTCAAAACAAAACATTTTTAAAAGGAAAGAAAAAATGAAGGGGGGAATGCAAATGCCATACCACTTAGTGTTGCTTTTGGGAGTGCCAGGCCTTGCTTCCTCACCTTGCCTTTTTAGTTACCATCCCCAGAGTTTGCTCAAAGGCCTTACCCAGAATATCCTGTTGTTTTAGAATCTACAGGGCAGAGGAGTGTGAGTAGAAGGGGGTGGCCCTTAAGGGGCCCTTTCCCCATCAACTCTTCTTAGACTCAGTTAACCAGGCAAGAATTCTAGAGATACTTATAAAGAGAGACAACACAGTTCCCTCATTATTGCAGCAAGAGGATAGGCAAGACCTGGAGTGATACTTGGGTGTAAGGCTATTCTCTACTACCTGCAGTAGGGACCTCAGGATAAGTTTCAGTGTACACTTCCACCTCTGAGCCTTGGCCCAGACATCTGAAAATGAAAGAATTGAGCTAAAAGATATACCTAGTATGTTAACTTCTGTTTTTTCATGCCCCAGAATTCTTGGCCCTACAAATGGTTATCAGTTTAGTTCTTGGGGCAAGAGAGAATGCTACTCATCTGAATCTATTATTGAGGGAAGATTTTCAGGATTGTGTTGATCTTAAAGCATGGCTAAGCTAGACAAAATCATATACTCTGAAAGGGTTCTGTGAACATTTTTATCTTCTATATTGAGAGCTAGTAGTTTTGGAGGCTATTAAATTTCCATTGACAGAGATTTGAAGTATTCAAAGGTGTCAGTTTCTCCAATTTTCAAAGTGGCTCTAGGGGAATTTTGCAATCTTTCAAATGTCTTTGAAACAGAGAGAAAAAAAACCATCCCTCTGAAGGAGCACCTCAGTCCCACCTTTCTTTAACACCTTCATCTTCAAATTAAGGCATTGAATAAGTTAGGGTGGGATTTAAAAAAAAAATTTATACAATTGTAGCCTTGAGATTCCACAGCTGTGTAGTCTTTCCACACAAAATTAGTTCCTTGAGTTTTAATGTTTCTTTCATTCTTTTTTTACTTGAAAAAATACTATGAACGAGACTTAAAGGCAAATGGAATATGAGTCAGTGGCATCTTCTTTCTCTTGAAAATTTGGAAGGCTTTACTTGGCAACTTCAGGTGGAGAAGAAAGGTGAGCCATTTCCTCATCTTACATGTCTAGCCAACTGTACTTCAACTTGAGCCCTGGCCCATTTCAGAGGATTGTAAATCTGTTTTGTCAATTTGCCCAGAGTTTTTGTGAATTGGTGCTTTTTCAGAATCAAACAAAGTAACAAAAGTAAAACACACACAACTTCTTGGGGAAAAAAAAGACTCTGAACTGTTTTCTTGATTTCAGCAGCTATGGTACCCTTTAATTACAATTTGAACCAAAGTATTAATTCTTGAACTGAATGTACTTCCTTGTTTATTCTCTCAAACAAATGCTTGTATAATTTTGTCTTGCATGTAATCTTTCCCTGCAATTTTTATAGTAACTGAAAGTAATTTCCAGAATTATTTTGAAAGTTAAATGGCTCCTCACAATATTTCTATGAAAAGAATTTGGTGAGGGGTTAGAAAATATTGTTTCCACACCAGAGTAAAGGCAAAGAAGCATGAGGCAATAAATTAAGACTACCCAGTGAATTATTGTTTGTACTAGATTAGAATTTAGTTTATTCATTCAGTAAATACTCAGTAATATTCCATTATCAACCTAGTTCCTCATATACTAGGATATATTTCTTATGTTTTGTCTAATATACCATGTGATGTATTTAAAAAAAAACAAGCAAAGTAATTTGATTGTCTCACAGTTCTAGAGGCTAGAAGTCTGAGATCAAGATGTTGGTAAAGTTGGTTCCTTCTGAGAGTTGTAAGACTGTTCTGGGCTTCTCCTATAGCTTCTGGTGGTTTGCTGGTAATTTTTGACATCACTTGACTTGTAGAAGCAAGTGATCTCTGTCTACTATTCATATGGCATTCTCCCTGTATAAATATCTGTCTCCAAATTTCCCTTCTTTAAAGAACACCAGTCATACTGGATTAGGGCCCACCCTATGACCACCTTTTAACTTGGTTATCTCTGTAAAAATTCTCTCTCCAAATAAGGTCATATTCTGAGGTACCAGGGTTAGGACTTCAATATACAAGTTTTGGAGGATGGTGAGGAGAAAAACCCAACCCCAAAACTGTGTATTATAATAGCAAAAACATGTGTTTATTATTAATTTATAAGTATTTATTGAACATCCACTACAAGCAAAATCCTATGCTCATGTGCCTTTTATAGGGATAACTTTATCCCAATATTTTCCCAACTCTTCCCAATATACATTCCAAACTCTCATAATCACATTATCAGACAGGAAACCTTGCTACTCTGAATCCAAAGAGAAAGAAGAGGGCAGCCCAGGTGGCTCAGCGGTCTAGTGCTGCCTTCAGCCTAGGGCATGATCCTAGAGACCCGGTATCGAGTCCCATGTCGGGCTCCCTGCATGGAGCCTGCTTCTCCCTCTGCCTGTGTCTCTGCCTCTCTCTCTCTCTCTCTCTGTGTGTGTTTCATGAATAAATAAATAAAATATTTAAAAGAAAGAAGAAAGAAAGAAAGAAAGAAAGAAAGAGAAAGAAAGAAAGAAAGAAAGAAAGAAAGAAAGAAAGAAAGAAAGAAAGAAAGAAAGAAATTAAAGAAAGAAAGAAGAGAGACGAGTTAAGGAAAGAAAAATTAACAGAAGTCCAAGAAGGCACACTAGAATGATTTTTATCCTTCAGCTGTAATAGACAAAAATGAAAGGGTTTCCAAAACAGGACCAGGATTTCCCCCTGCCACCATTTAGCAATGATCTTTACACAAAACCTTCTGTGGAATTTCCCTTAGTATAACTCCTGATTCAGAAAATCCTCAGTGTTAAAGACTAGATAACTTTAGAAGATTAAGACCTTATTATAACTGATATGTGTATTTTAGAGATAGCAAATACTCTCCTATGTAAAGTTAGAGGATAAAAGATTGCTAGAGCTAGAAAGGATTCCAGAGATCATCTGCTTCGTTCCAATTCTGGAATCTCTTCAGGATTCCAGATATCATCTGCTTCCATCCTATGTTGTTTTAAAATAGATTTTATGGGGCACCTGGGTGGCCCAGTGGTTGAGGAACTGCCTTTGGCTCATGTTATAATCCCAGGGTCTGGGATTGAGTCCTGCATCAGGCTCCCCACAGAGCCTGCTTCTCCCTCTACCTATGTCTTTGCCTCTGTGTGTGTGTGTGTCTCTCATGAGTAAATAAATAAAATCTTTAGAAAATAATAAAATAAAATAGATTTCATTGTTATTCAATATGGTAGAGCCAACAGATCAGGAGACAGCTGCCACTAAAAAGGCAGTTTTTAATATTCATAGATCCCAAGAGAAAGGATGTATGTGATACCATGAGGAAGAGGCATGTGGAGGAAGCACGGAGATTGGGCAGGAGGGAGTGGGGACAACTATGGAAAAGAGCTGCAGGAAGAAATGGGCAATGCAGGGAAAGCAGGATTAGTATTGACTAGTTTGAATAATTTCAGAGAGTCTAGGATTTACGCACTATTCTAAGTTGTCTAAGTTGTCTAACTTAGTTGTCTGGTATTTTGCCCTGGGGTGATTAGGACAGCTGGATAGTGGCTTGGTGTGGCAGCCTGATGAAAGAGGTGATTGTGGTGAGAGCTCTATATTGGCCAGTGGTCAGTCTGCATTTGAAAAGGTGCTCCTGGACAAGTTGTTTCCTATTTATAGGAACTGACTAACCTTGGGAGGGCCAGCAAGGCCCAAATATCAAAGTATCAGAACACAGAAAATAAAAGACATAGTTGACACACAGTGTCACTTCTAGTTGAGTGATAGGGAGATCTTACATTGGATGTTGATAAGGATCCTGGGATCATATATGGGCTCAGAAAAAAAGTTATGTTTGATTTTCAATGTCTGCCATTTTTAGTGTCATCACCCATTTAATCCAACTCTTCCTTATAAAAGAGGAAAACACAAAACAGGAATTCTAGGTGTAGACTGTAGCTTCTTTCCAGCACCGTCCCCTACAAATCCCCATATTACCTATAATTTTTGAAGGAAGATCTCTTGTTCTGGGTCCTATAATTGTTTGATTATCCCCATGCAGTTTGCTGCAAGTTCTATAAGTTGTGACATCCTTATGTGTCTCTTGTTTTTCATGATGATCATGCATACCCTCCTTAGTGGCTGAAACTCCCAAGTCTAGTCAGAGATTCTTCAAACCATCCAGAGCAGTTGCTTTTCTTCCAAGGAATCTGGACAGCATAAGCAGAGTACTGGAGAGTCTACCTTTCTGTTCTAATTTGTTAACTGGTTCTTTTATCAGATTTTCTTCTGATATGCAGCTCTTGACATCAGTTTCTCCTCCTGAGATGCCTTGTCCTGGATGCAGCAGTATTAGTCTACTCTACAGTCAAAGTGGTCCTGAGATATATTGTGACTTCTTAAAGGAAAGCATTTCTCAGTCCTCTCGAACAACACTTAAATGTTCTGAGATATAGAAAGGGAAAAATTATGAATGTTTAGCACTATTCATTTATTGTTAGGCAAGCATGCAGTAGTGAGCATGAACTATATTTAAGGCACTTCTATAAATATTCTGGAAGTTGTAAAAATGGGTGACAAATGTTCCTTACTATGAAATTAAACTAATAATCAAAGGGAGAAGATCAAATAAATAGTGGCAGAACTAAGGTTATGGCAAGGACTGGCTAGCTGGTCACCCAACCTATTTCTTTTTCTTCCTTTATACAGTGTTTGATTACATTTCTTAGGTTCCCATATAGTTAGCTGTGGCCAGATTTTTGAGTTCTAGTCAAAGGAATGGTGAGCCAAACTTATATGCACCCCTTTCATGTCTGGCTAATAAAAACCCACTTTAAAAATGAAAAAATTGGGGTTCCTGTGTGGCTCAGTCAGTTAAGTGGCTGGCTCTTGATTTTAGCTCAAGTCATGATCTCAGGGTGTGAGATCAAGCCTTGCAACAGTCTCTGCACTCTGCAGGGAGTCCTCCTGAGATTCTTACTCTCCCTCTGCCCCTTTCCACAATGCTCACTTGTGTCTCTCTCTCTCAAATCAACAAGTAAATATTTACTAAATAAATATAAAATCCCTTTTTGCTCTTTCCTTTTCTTTCAGCTTGATATTGATGAACATAGCAACCTTGGGAGCCATATCTTAACAATGGCAGAGACACAATATAGCAGGATCCTGGGTCCCTGTATCACCACTTGGAAGAGAGTAGCACACAGATTGAGAATATACATTTGGATTTTCCTGGATGAGAAGTAAGCTTATATTGGATTTAAGCCTTTATAGATTTAGGAATTGTTAGAGCAGATAGCATTATCTCAATTAATATAGATTAGAATCCAAGTCGCCCAACTCCAAGTTCAGTTCTATTTTCTCCAAACTATAAATCCATATGAAATAATTTGGTAATGTCCAAATTTTAATTCTAATAAATGACTTAGAATGTGACTTTTATATTTAAGACAATATATGAAGACTCAAAATAAACTGGTATTAAGAAGGGGCACCTGCAAAGCAGGAGTGTTTGTGTGAAACAATGGAGTAACAAACGCAGTGTCCAGTTTATTACACAAAGTTAGTACTTGAGGCATTGATCTGCCATTGCTGGATTCCAAGGATGAGCAGAGTATTCTGAGGGTTATAATAGAAGGTTTCCCTTGGTTGACCTGGATGTGGAATGCTACAAACTCACATCTTCCAAGGCTCATTGTTTCTACTTATTGAAATCCCAAATTAAATCACCAAGTGCTAGTGATTCCTATGGTAGGACACAAACTATTTAGACACATGGCTGACCCTGACTGCCTCCTCAAGTACAACTGATGGACACTAAAAAAGGCTACACAAATGGCAGGCCAGAAAAAAAGGCAACTCTATTTTTCTTTGATTTTAATTTTACTTTTAGAAACATTCTCTACCTTTCCCATACTTACTTCCTGGAATCTCAGTACATGCATTCTCTTACCTAGATGCCCAGAGTTCCCAAATTTAGCACTTTTCACTGGCCCTCCCTTTTTGAGTGTTACTGCCTATCTTATCTTTTATTCATCTATTAAAAAAACCTACACCAAATTATGAACCAAATAACAAAACAAAACTAAGATGAACATGGGAGTGTCTACTAGATTATGCATGTTGTATTGCTTGGAAGAGAACCTAGTTGATTAGGTTACATCTGTCTATAATTAACTGGAAACACCAATTAGCTGGGTCCAAAAGGAGCTAATACAACTCAGAGAACTGTCAATGGAATAGTAATAGGAGAGAAGAGACCTCTAGGTAACAATGTCCCTGGCTGTCTGGGGTAGGTAACAGGGGAAAGGGCTGTGATAGCTTCTCTCAGAAAAAATATCTTGCGAAAGAGAACTGAGAACATGTTAGAGCAAGTATTGCCTGTTCTTCTTAAGAATAGTCCTGACTTTATGACATCTTTTCCCCAAGAAAACATGTGTAGGCAAAAATAGTAAACTGTACACACCCAAGAAAATCGAACAGATAATCTACTTTGCACAATTCAAGTTGCAAAATGCCTAAGTTCATTCTTATACTGTAATAGTTAGCATCAATAGTTAAGAATGCCCTTGGTAAGTTATTTGCCTGACTGAAGAAACAGCATTCTTTTTTTTATATAAATATTTTGAGGGAATTGAAATAATGGCTTTTGTCATTTTGTCTTATTTTTATAGGATACTTGATTCTGTTTGAGACTAGCTTATGAACTTGGGTTTGTTCTGATTTATAAGTGACCTTTGGATGAGTCTGCAGTTGTTCCTGGAATTTATACCACAGGGATTCCCTTTCTGTCCTCCTTAGTTAATTGTTCAACATATCACACATAAATGCAATGAGAAGGCAGACAGACATCCAAATTACTTTCAAAAGGAAGCTTATGTTGAAAAATATTTGAGCTATATCCATCTTGTGGGTTTCTTTTGTCTAATTCAAGCATTCTTTCATAATTTAGTCTTCCTGATAAATTATTACTCAAAAGCATTTAAGCTTATTGTTCTTTCTTCAGAGCACTGGTGGTAACCCAATACTCATTCAGACGTTGCTTCTGACTTCAAGGTTTGGTAACCTCACCACACTATTTAATGAAATGCTTCATGTAAAAGGTCACCCCTAAGATTCCAATTCCTGAAAGGGAACAATTTTCCACTCTGCTGACAAGTTTCTAAGGTCTAGAATGGCAACTTGTGTCCTTTCTTTGTGTGGAAAACTTTGGAGATAAGAAATGCAGAAATGCTGCTGCTTCTACAAGCCATGGATGTTTGTCCCTTTGGTGACCTTAATGACAAATCTGGATAGGATAGGCAATGGGAAAGTGATCTGCTTGCCAGAATATCAGCAGATGTCCTCCTGGATGCCTCATCTGTATTGTACTAAAAACACATGGAAGTAGTTTTCTGCAGAGGCAGAGCTCTGCCCCAAACTTGGCACCAGATTAGTTCCATACTGGGTAATTACTGGGAAAGGTTTTTCCTTCAATACCACTGTCATTATACCACTTCCTTGCTCAAAAATATCCCATAGTGTGGTGGTGCTATTATCCGAATATTTGTGTATCCCCCAAATTTATGTTGAATCCTAACCCCCAATGTGTGGTGGTGCTATTATCTGAGTATTTGTGTATCCCCCCAAATTTATGTTGAATCCTAACCTCCAAAGTGATGGTATTAGGAGGTGGAGCTTTTGTGAAGTGATTAGGGAAGAATCCTCATGGATAGGATTAGGGCCTTATAGAGTAGGCCTGAGAGAACTCCCCTGCCCCTCCACCAGGTGAGAACAGAATGAGAAAGCAGCAGCCAAGAACCAGGAAGTGGGCCCTCATGATCATGTCAGCACCCTGATCTTGGACCTCCTAGCCTCCAAAACTGTGGGTAATGAATTTCTGTTTATAAATCACTCATCCATGGTATTTTGTGACAGCAGCCCCAACAGAACTAGACAAATAGGCAGAATAATGATCCCTAAAAGATGTTCATGTTCTAATCCCCAGAACCCGTGAAGATGTTGTCTTACATGACAGAAGGGCCTTTGTAAATGTGATCAGATGAAAAACCTTGAGATTAGTGTGGATTATTCAGGTGGACCCAATATAATTACATGCATTCTTAAAAGCAGATAACTTTTTCTAGCAGTGATCAGAGGGAAGTCAAGAGAGAGAAAGGATGTGATAACAGAAGAAGGGTCAAAGAGGTGAGGAGGAAGGGGAGATTTGAAGCATGAGAGGGACTCCAAACAGTCCTCCAAACCTACCCTGACTGTTCCTACTACCGTATGTTTTCTTACACTGTTCCTCTTCTTTTTTTTTTTTTTTTAAATTTTTTTTATTTATTTATGATAGTCATCAGAGAGAGAGAGAGAGGCAGAGACACAGGCAGAGGGAGAAGCAGGCTCCATGCACCGGGAGCCCGATGTGGGATTCGATCCTGGGTCTCCAGGATCGTGCCCCAGGCCAAAGGCAAGCGCCAAACCGCTGCGCCACCCAGGGATCCCCACTGTTCCTCTTCTATTTCTCCCACTTGAATCTTAGCAACCTGTGGTCTATGTGCCATTCTGGAAGAAAGCCAAATCCAAACTAAAATGTTTCTCAATTTTGTGGTCCTACACCACTTACTGTTTTACTTCATTGTACACATAACACAGAAGTTTTCAAACTTATTGGTCTAAGGATTTCTGTATATTCTTAATAATTATTAAGGACTTCAAAGATCTTTTGTTTATGTGAGTTGTATTTATAATTATTAGGAATTAAAACAAAACTTTTAAAAACAATTATTGTTATTTCTAAATAATAACCCTTTCATGCTAACATAAGTAACATTTTAATAAACATAGCTATGTTTTCCCAAATAAGAGAACTTAATGAGAAGTGTGGCATTGTTTCAATTTTTCAAATCTCTTTGATATCTGGCTTAATAGAAGACAGCTGGATAGATAGGATAGGATACTCTATCTATTGCTATATATCATTTGGTAATGGAAAATTATATTTCCATTAAATATATCATTTGGAGGAAAACCTGGCCTCAAACTGATTGCAATTATAAAAGGGAAATCATTTTTAAAACATTTCCAGATAATTCTAGATATTCTTCTTTGATATTATACCAAAACTCAATAAGTAATAGTTTCTTAAAGATTAATTGGAATGTAGAATGTGAAACTGTATCAATGAACCAATTAATACCCTGTTACATTAAAATCCATTGATTTTTTTTCCCTTTCACTTTGAATGGAGTTTTTCCCCATGTATGATTTTGTAGCATGCATGATTGGTCATTTGGAAAATATTGATTTATTCAGTTATGCAAATTTTAGGAGTGTTGACACAATTTATTATGTAATATCAAAAAATTGCATTTATTAAAATCACCACCAGTCTCATCAGAAAAGTATTTATGTTTTGAGAAGCTGTCAAGTTCACAGTGGTGGATACAAGATTTCAAAAGTTCCAATTTTCTCTTGAAAGCTGGAATTTTATTGTTGTCAACAAATATTGTCAGTTACTTTGCTTGATGTGACAGCTCATTTGATTCATTTTTGAGGGAAAAAAATGCTGCCAAATATCCAAGTCTGTAAACCCAAACTGACCTAATTTGTCAGTCCTTATTTCATGAAAAAAGTGGCAAATCCAGCTTACAAGTCAATCTGCAATGAGGGAAGTCATCGACATCCAATGAAATCCATGAAATGCTTAGATCTAGAACAGATTTCCCTACAAGTTTCAAAGAGTCTGGTCAATGTTCCTTCGCTTACAGTAGTCAGGCCCACACAGGCATGTGCTAGCCCCAAGAGAAGTGAGTAATGTTCCCATAGAGATCCTGCTTGGCTCAGGATAGTAGGGATGCACAGTTGTTGAAGGCAGTAATGCTGATCTCCCAGTTTTTTCCTACATCCTCTCCATCTGAGAGGTAAGGGTGATCATAGGGCAGAGGGGCTTTCCCATGAGCCATTTCAACCTCCTGATGGCTAAGACTGAGCAAAAGGAAGATGAGGTCTGGAGAGGAGTTCTGGTAGAACCAACTGAAAATTACGGACTTTCTAAATTCATCCCCATCTCTTCCTGTTCTGTTCTTTAAGGACATTCGGTCCCAACCAGAGAGATGTAACCATCAGAAAAGAACCAACATAAAACATAGGCCAGAGAGAAAGCAGAGAGGGGGTGAGGAGAAAGGAAGGGAAGACAAAAGGAGGTAAAGATAAATTTAAAAAGATAAATAAGATAAATAATTGTTATAATTTCAAAGAAATTTAAAATTTAAAAACGCTCAATAAGAATAGGTTATAAAACAATAGAGGATGACCAGCAAATTCATAGAGCAGGTTGAAAAAGAAAATATTACAGGGACATCATAATGAATTAATAAAATGGAATAAGTACAATTTGAAATGAAGCTTAAAATATAAGGCAGCCTACAGAGAAGTATACAGAGAAAATGAAGAAAAATCACAAAAGTATCTACCATTTATAGAGAAGACAATTATGTGTAAAATATATAGAATACTTCATGTTCCTAAAGAACACAGGGGAAAAAAGAAGCAAAAGTATTCAAAAGTCTATCAGAAGGAATTTCCTTCAAATAAAGATTTGAATATGTAGACAGAAAAAAAAAGTATTCCTGGTGCCAAAAAAAAAAAATTAATACCAAAAATTACTGTGACACATCTGGTGAAATTCCTTAACTTTAAGGTTAAAGAAATAGTACAAGCATCCAAGCAGGAAAAAAAAGTTTAATGTTAAAGGGAGAAATTTAGAAATTTGGTCTTCTTCAAACTTGTCCATAACAATTCTTAGTACCAGAAAATAATGGAACAGCCTTTACAAAACTGAAGGATGACCAAAGAATTTTATGCCCAGATAAGTTGTTTTTCAAGTGTAAATGTGACAGGCAATTTCAAGTATGCAATAAGACTACAGCACCTATAATTTGTTCTTCAGAAAAACAAAAGCTTCTTGAAAAGGAAACCAGGCTAACTAAGATATGAACCAAAATTTAAAACTTGGGAATAAAGAACCTGAAGTTAAAAAAAAAAAAAAAACACTTTTGGTATATAGTAAACAAATTTAAAGCTAGAATTAAGACTAAGTAATTATAAAAATATGATTACAGTAAAAAAAAAAGCTGTTGCAAATCTTTACATTGTAAAAATAATATAACAAAAGAAACTAGATAGAAGGCAAGTTGGAATAATACTGAAGTGTGCTAATTTTCTCTTTTCTCAAAGCAAGGGATCAAAGGATTAGGCCTGTGTCTGTATGGTATATTTCCTTCACAGGACAGTGCATTTGATTGCTTTCTGAGGATACTACCAACAAACTGTCAGCCAGTGTTGACCAGTGTAGTGTCTTTGGGAGCAGGAGAAAAACAAGTTACCTCAACATCTCGATCTCCAAAGTTAAGAACAAAAAAATCTGGAAAAGTAGAGACATAATTGGGTTTCATCCCAGGAAATGGGCCTGTTAAGAGGCAAATCCATGGTTAGGAAGATTTTAATATTTTCTTCACCCTAAGAAAGGATATGTGTAGATTAAGAAAATGTTTCATATTCTCTTTTGATTACTAGGTTATACAAGACCTGTCAGCAAAATGCTTGAAAATTTTTCTTCCTGATTTTGTTTATGGTTTTATGAAGAGTAACCATATTGCCTCGGCTAACTTTACCATTGGTGGTCATTTTTTCCTATTTTACAGTGTTATAATTGGATACATGAGAGTGATTCATATGACCACACTTACATGACAGCAAAAGCAGAAAAAACGTACATGAGTACATGTGGTATAACTTGGCGAGAGAAATGTATAAATATAAAATTACAAAGGAAGATGAAATTTCCAGTGGGTAAACAATTCTACATGACATGTCCCTGACATATAGATAGCTCAGAGGAAGCACAAATAGAAGATGGACTTGCACATTTGGTTAGATTTCATTTCAGAAATGTAACAGAGGTGAAAGAACATAGGCACTGGTATCATATAAGCCAGGTTCTAAAACCTAGCATTGCCTCTTTTTTTGAATATCTTTGGACATATTAGGTAATAATTTCCTCATTTATAAAATAATGGTATCACCTACCACAAGGTTGTTGTAAAAACTGGCAAAATCCTAGATGTGGTGAACTCAGTACAGTGTGTTGTAGGATAGGTTCTCAATAACTGGCAGGTGGATATGGCCAATTTAGAAAGAAAACAACATGAAATTCTTTGATCTAGAAAGAAGTTCTAAAAATATTATAACTCATTGGAGAAGACCATCATTTGCCTTTCACTTCACATTGCACAAGTTGTCAACCAGACAGGAATCAAGTCCCAACCCTAAATCCTCCATTGATATTCTTTGTGGCCTTAGGTCATTTATCTTCTTTCATCCTTAGTTTCTTTGGCTATAACATAGGGGATCGCTACCTACTGATATATTGTTAGAGCCAAAAAAAAATTTAGAAGGTGTAAGAACTCTGAGAAATATGACATTGTACACCAAGGTGAGGGGACAAACAATTGTTTTAATTTCTACACTTTCTCTTCATTTCACTTTGCTAATCTTTTGCTTAAACTAAGAAACTAAGAAGCTGTGTGCTAGGAGGGGGGCATTTTCATGTCTCTGTGCCCTTCCCCCCCAAAAAATATGCATTTAAATGGAATATCCTTCCCTCTTGTTACACAAAAGTCCTTATTTATCTGTCAAGGTTCAGCTTAAATGTCACTGCTCTTTGGACTCTTCCTTAACTATCCCCTTACCTGTGTTCTCATAGTATACTGTCTCTTTTGCAGCTCCTATTACATTGTCTGGTAGTTACTTCTTTATAGCTCTGTCTCCTTGTAGCATATAACAACTAGAACATGAGCTGCTTATAGTAGAGACATTTTCTATCACCATCATCTAGCAGAATGAGTGGCTTAGAGGGGGAGCTCAATAAATATCTGGGGGGAGAGACAAAAACTAGAAGTAGAGAGGAAATGACCAATTACTGAGTATCTAGTAAGAGTCAGGCATGTACCAAACTCTTCCCATAAAATATCTCATTTAATTCTTCTATCACTGACATAATTTTTGTATTCATTCATTGAGCAAATATTTATTGAGCCCTATACTATGTCCCAGGCATTGTTCTAGATGTTAAGAATACAGCTATTCTTAGCATGATTAGTTCCAAGTGAGGGGAGACAGACAACAAACAAATTGGCAAAACATATATGTAAATATTAAATGGTGATATATTCTGTGAAGAAAAATAAAGCTGTATAAGAAAACAGGATTATGGGGGTTGGGATAATGTTCTGTTTCAGACCAAGGACCAAGGAGGTACTTTGTGATCATGTGACTTTTGAACAAAGAACTGAATGAAGTAAGCTGATGTGCTATAGATATCTAGAAAGTGAGTGTTCTCTAAAGAGGGCTAGCCAGGGCTTCTGAGGCAGGAGCACATGTGGTATGTTTGAGGGCCAACACAGAAGCTAATATATCTGGAGAGAAGTGATCACAGAGCTGAAGGATCTGTGAAATCAAAGATAATAGAAACATGTCATGTAAACCCTCAAGGGGAGACCATGAGAAGACTTTATAATTTTATTCTCCATGACAGGGGAAAACATGGGAAGATTTTGACCAGAGAAGTGATTTCTTGGATGCTGTGAGGAGCAGACTATGGAGGAGCAAGGTCACTGGGGGTGGGAAGAGGCATTTACTCCTTTATTGCAATAGCCAAGGAGAGAGGTGATAGCAGATAAGGGTAGGAATACAGCAGTGATGACCAGGGACTGGATACAGTTTACGGTAGGGCTAATAGATTGGCTAATGTTTTGGAAGTGTGCAGTGAGAAAAAGAGGCTTAGCCCAGAGTAATTGGACAAGTCAAGAGGCTACATACTGAGGTTGGGAAGATAGTGGAAAGATTAACTATGAGGAGAAAAATGAGGAGTTTGGTTTGGATATATTAAATTTGGAATGTATATTATATATTTAAGCAGAATTATTGAGTTGGAAATTTGATTCCAGCATTTAGGAATCAGGGGAAGGGTTATGGCTGGAGATACAGCCTTTAGTGAGTCATCAGCCTAAAAGTGGTACTTATGGCCAATCAACTAGATGAAATTAAGAAATAAGAGTAAAGAGGTAAGAAAAGAAGTCTGAGGACTAAGTCCCAGATATTTCAATGACTCAAAGTTGGGAAGGTAAAAAATAATCTGGAAAATGAGGCTGGGAATGCATGGCCAGAGAGCGAGAAAGGAATGAAGAGGCAGGAGTGTCCCAGAAGGCTATGGCTTATGAAAATGGAAGTGGTCACAAGGGCCCAATGCTGCTCACAGATCAAATAAGGCCTCAGAAATTATTTGATAGATTTCTTGTACTGTTCGATTTGACTACTTTAGTAAGTAGTCAACCCCCTTTATCCCTCTTTGATAAATAATCAAACTGAGGTCCAAAAAGATTAAGGGGCACCTGGCTGGCTCAATCAGTAGAGCATGCAACTCTTGATCACAGGGTTCAGAGTTTGCGTCTCATGTTGGATGTAGAGATTACTTAAGAATAAAATCTTTAAAAAAATCCTTTTTTTTTTTTTTTTTTTAAAGATTTAAGCAACTTACCCAAGTTTAGATAGGTAGAAAGTGGGAGTTATGGCTGAAACACAAATCTGCCATCTTGGAAGCCAATATTCTTTTTCTTCTTTTGGTCACAGTTATGCAAGTTGTGCTCTACACAAGGCACCTAACCAAGGGAGTAATTGGGTACTGAAATCTAGCCTGTGCTCTGCTTGCTAAACCAAGTGCCCTGGAGCAGGGGAGGACTCTAACTTGGGGAAATCTCTTTCAACAAGGGCAAGAGAGACTTGGGCAGTGGTAAGGAGAGTGATAAGAAATTGGTCATGTCAAAAGAAAAAATAAAAATTAACTTAATAAAGTAAATCTGAGAATTGGCCGTGTATCAAGATTACCTGTGGGTATTTAAAAATATACAGGTGCCTAGCCACCACTTCAGACCTATGAAATCAGAATCTCTAAAAATGATCACCTGTATACCCTCACACTTACGGGTATATTGTACATTCCAATATCAAAAGGTTTTAACATCTTTTCACACTGGAAATTGTGTCCAGAAGACTGTGGTTCTTTAAATATGAGTGGGATTTCAAGCCCATGCAAAAGCACAGAGCAGTGGAGAGTCTGGAATGGATTTTCACACTCTATTCTGGCTATCCCGACTCCTGTCCCCTCCAATATATTCAGGGTTTCCACTCTGGTGGTCCCCACATGCCAGCCCCTATGATTAACAGAAAATTTCTTTCCTTTGGGCCTTCTTTTTCTGTCTCCTTCTCCCAAGGATACAGATTGTATACTTTCCTGACCCCCCTTCACCTCACATCAAAATCATTTATTCTTGTTGAGCTGGGAGGGCTCTTGATTCTGTGAGAGGAGTAGAGACAAAAAAGTATGCTCTGAAGCATTCATTCTCTAGTTTAACATTACAGTGTTTATCTAAAAAGCTGTAAGACTTTCAAATTGTCAAGGTTAACCACCTACAAGAATAACTCCCATATATTATGCTGAAGGAATGTGTCTTTCCTTTTGTCATCCTAGCTCAGAATGTGCCAAGCCCCAGAAAGGTTGTGGGATGGTAGGGACTGGAGGAGGATGCAGAAAAATAAATCTGAACCATCATATTCAAATTTTTCAAAAGCTTCAAAAGCAAACATGTCGGGGACTTAAATTTGATAATAACTGATAAGATCTAGCCCCCCCCCCCACCGTCTCCCACTCCAATCTCCTTATAGATAAAGAAGTTGAAGCCTGTGAGATTTAAGTGATTTAGGCAGGCAAGATAATGTAACAAGTTTAGTGGCAAATCAAGGGTTAGGAGTCAGGACATCCAATTCTCAGTCTGGAACAGGAGAAAGATGAATGCAATCTAGTGGAGTGTAGTATTAGGGGTAACTTGTAGTCACCTAGGACACTGTCCTAATACCTGACCACCCCACAGATATTTTGATATAATAGCATGGAATGGGGCCTAGGAATCATAAAACATTTCTGTTGTTCAACCAAGTCCAGGGGACTAAGACATAAAGGATTCAGTTGCTGTCAATCTTGGGAGCTTAAATGCCTCTAGCTGGCATTTCCTAGAAAAAAAAAAAAATCACCAAAAGCTGAAAGTAAACTCAATGTAAATAAAAACTGAGTGGTATGAAGGGACAATGAATGAGTGAGGTATAGGTGGGGAAGAGAATATTAGATTTGACCCAAACTTTTCGAGCTCAGTCTTGAAGCTTGCCTGAAGACTTTTGGGTTCTGTAGGCTATCTCTGTCTGGGAATCATCAAGTGAAACTGTACCACAGAAACAAGATGACTCCAGAGGATAGTGAAAGGACATGGAACCTTTGGCTTCTTGAGTCTCTGGCTTGCATCTAGTTCAGGCTGGCAGGCACCACAAGTCATTAGCATGAATTGAATTTCCTGTGGTCATAGTGAGCTCAGCCCTGGACTATCTCCAGTTCCTGGGAGACCAGCATCTCAACTAGCTCTAAGGGCCTTGGAAGGCTTAGCTGAAAGGGCAAATCAAGAGGGGACAGTACTGGACTTTCTGCTCCTGATTTGGAAGAGAAGTATCCCAAGAATCAATGAAGATTGATAACCCCTCAACACAGAGCTTCTGCTTTTCCTATCACTTTCCATAGATTATGCAGCTGCCTTTTCAGTTTTGTTCCAAATAGCAAGAGGAGATTTAATGTGGCTACTAATTTAAATACACTCTGTTCTTAGGATCCCAAGGAACATTCTATTTTCTTTTTATTTAAATGAATGATTGGGCCTTCCAGCTCCCAATACAGTGGCTACATAAAGGGTGTTTGCAAAACCTTTTTGTGTGGTAGTAACTGAAACTTGAAACCTACACAAACTAGTGGGACCCCAAGCCAAAGCTTTAGAGCACAGTCAAGGGCAGCTAGCAGCTAGCAAGATAAGCCTGTCCTTTAGGATGCCACCCCAGCAGTGGGACCAGGTGGATATGCCACAGTAACTGGCCAAAGCACCATTAGGCAGCCTTAACAAATGGAATTCTCTCTCAGTGCTATCTGGAGCTAATTAGAAGCAACAACACAACTGTCTCTGTATTTTCCAAGTTGCTATAGTGAGCCAGTTCTGGCTTTCCTGAATTGATTGACTGGGGCCTGCCTTGTCCACTTGGGAGATGAGAATCTGTCCTGCCTAAGATAGGATAACTATTTGCTGCACAGTTAATAATAGATCTCTTAAAGAAGGCTGCCCTCACCAATAATGTCTCCTCCCCCCGTGTCCTCCCTAAACTTTATATTCTTTTCCAAAATGCAATTACTCCTGAAAGATTTAGCACATTAAGTTTATGGAGAATTCAATTGTAATTTGATATAATTTCATTGCTTTATACATGACCTATTAGAGAGGGCTAAGAATATTGAGTCTGTGTTTGTGTATGAGGTGCTGGGGAAGGTGACCTTTCCCCAGCAAGGAGAACTTTTGAGGCTGTGATTCCACTCTGCAGAGTCTACAGAACCATGGATAGCATTGGCTATTAGGTGGTGAGAAGGCATTAGGGGAGAAAGCTAAGGAAAAAGGAGAGAACGTGCCTTACATCAGCATTTCCCAAATATTCATAGGACTACCTCAGAATCGTTTGTGGAACTTGCAAAAAAAAAAAAAAAAAAAGTTAAATGGTAGGACTCCATCCAAAGATCATGTGGCCCAGGGAGCCTGGGCTCAGGCTAACCAAGTTGAAGAACCACCACCCTTAGGCACCCTTCATCTACCTCACAAATTTTTAACAAGGACAGTTGTCTGAATCATTCTTCCTTACAAACACATTTCACTTGGAAGGATAGTCCACCTCCTTCATTGATCTTCTGAGCTGAGAATGGAATAGAGCAGTAATAGCAGATTCAAGTGAGAAAGACCTTCCAAATATGAATGAATTAGGCACTCTCTCTCCCAGGCCTGAACCTAAAAGGAGAGCAGGGTTTCTTGAAGTGGTTCACTTACCAGTGGTTGAGAGGCTGACTTTTCTTGATCTTTATAGTCCTCTAAGCCTTGGAATTCTGTCAATCTCTGAAAATACTTAAATATCCAAGGAAAGACAAATTTGAAGCTGGTACCTTCAAGTAAGAGATCCCTGTGAAAGTCAATGAATGATGGGAGTTCTTTATGCCTTGTTAGTGGAAAAGTATGGCTGGTATCCTGGGGAGTGGGCCAGATCAATCAAAATACCCAGCTCCAGAGTGTCCTTGAGATAACACAACCATGTTGAATGCCCGTCAGCGATAGGAATGGGAAGGGGGTTAACAGAGAAGATTTGTAAGGGACATCTGTTATTATTCCCCAAACACTTTGATGATACTCAATATTTTTATTGACTTGAATCTGCTCAGTGTCTGAAAGGATTCAAACCTGAAAACATTTCAGCATGTAGCTTGTATCAGATTATAATTGGCCCAATATTTGAGCCAGTTTGAATTCTCATTTAATGAATTCCTTGTCCAGATCCAAATGATTCTGGAATCATTTCCAAGTCTGAATTGATTCAAACTGTGACTATTTCTGAATGATGTTGGGTTGGGTGGTTATTTCATGGAGCCTTGCGGAGCTGTGTGGGAGGGCTAGGACAGGAGCAGCCATGGGATCCTTACATATCAAGCTCTCAGCAGCTGAAGGGTTCTGTAGTTGGGCGATACAGTGCTGCTGAGCCAGAGAGCGTAGAGTTATCACTTGCCCCCTGTGGGGCCTACACCTGCTTGTAACTCATAGTAAAATATCCTGAGTCCTCCATCCCCCTACTCCCTCCCCACCCCCTGCAAAGAGAAAGTAAGGATGGTTTGTCTCCAGAACTCCACTTATATTTTTCATTTGTAGGGGAAAAGCAAATCCAGGCTTGGGGTTACATTTGCATGAGAGAGAATTACATAAAAGCTAGATTCCCCATTCAGAAGGGCTCAGAACAAGTAGTGTATCACAGGCTGGTGATAATCAGTGTTGCACAAAGAATGCAACCAATGAATTTGTCTCTGTAAAACAGGTTGTTTTCTACAGAAATAATTAACTCTGAATGACAAGAAACAGCTTTGGAGGAAATACATGATTATTTGGAATCCTGAGATATAGACAATTTGGACATATACCAGATATTTCAATATAACTTTTGTCTGAAGACTAGTTTCCATATCAGAAGATGAAGCTCCCATTCTCATGGCTAGAATATGAGCCACTTAATTACTCAATGAGACCTAAAAAATGTAATAGTTGCCATATTTAGCTTATGAGCAATATCAAAGTGAATTGTGTGAACTTAAGCCGAGAGAACCAAGTGGGTGTCATGTGTTGCTTTATACTTCTGTGTCCTTACAAGAGTATCTGAAAAGAGAGTTACAGTGCATATTTGGTAGGATTCAATGAGAACTGTAAGACCATGATCAAATAATTTTGTTTTTCATCAAAATTGTGGCCCTGGGTGAAGGTCAAAGTGAACCAGCAATGCTGTCTTAATATATTTAGCCAAAACATAACTATTTAGTTCTCCCTGTTCAGTTCACTTTCAATAAAAACAATACAGAAGTATACAGTTTTAATGATTTGTGTAGAAAACATTTTCTCTGATGAGTATACTATTTTGTTTAAACTTCTTTTAACTTGGCACTATTTGAAAATTTCTAGGAGTATTGATCAAATTAAATTACAAGCTCATAATATATTCCCTTAAGCCATCTGAACCAAGGGAGAAGCTATCATGATTTGTTTATGTTCTTCAGATGATAGGCTTCAAATCTAGTAGGTTTTATTTCTGGTCTCCAAATATGTTGTAGGTATCTTCATAAAAATTGAAAGCCGATTGCTGGCATGTTTTCTTTATTCCCTTAAAAATATTAATTTAAATCTCAGGTTGCAGGGAAGTCCTACCCAGCATTTAAGTCTGACTTTATAAAGCATAAAGATAAGAGAACTAATTTTGATATCCTTTCATCCAAGTTCCAAATCATTATGAAGATTTTAGAGGAGGACTTTGCTGGGAGTTTCCATGTTCTATACTACAATTGTTAGCATCCATACTAAACAGGTTTCAATACTGTGGTAACACCTGCGGTATTTATTTAATTTTTTTTTTTTTTAATTTTTATTCATTTATGATAGTTACAGAGAGAGAGAGAGAGAGAGGCCAGAGACACAGGCAGAGGGAGAAGCAGGCTCCATGCACCGGGAGCCCGATGTGGGATTCGATCCCTGGTCTCCAGGATCGCGCCCTGGGCCAAAGGCAGGCACCAAACCGCTGCGCCACCCAGGGATCCCTAATTTTTTTTTCACCTGGGGCTTTTAAATTCTTTTTCCTCACTAGAGTCCTGAGAGAGACTTGACATTTATTTAATTTTGCTGGGAACACTCAAATAAGAATTGCAGTAAATAAAATGCACTGATTTTCCAAAAGTCACTTTACTGCCCACCACCTACAGCAACAGGTTTATTTATTAGAAGGTACCTGAAAACTTGAATTCCTACCAGTATGAACTGTAGCAAATCTTTAGTACTTGTGTGAGAACTTTGGAGAACACACATAGAAGGGATGCTTATCTTATCTGTTCCTTTCTATTCTGCTGATTTTTTCTTGTAAAAATGAAATTGGTCCCAATTCTCCATGCCTCAATCAACATCTGGAAAATATGGCTTATTTATCCCCTAAGGTTACTGGGTGTGTATATAGCATTAAATATATATATAAATACAGAGAAAGGGGGGAATTGTTCACTTATGAACAGTATGAGGAATCTTCACTACAAACAAATCCAGTTTTATACTTCATTTATTTAGCACAGTTTGGACTATATACAAATGTAAGATATGATAGTAATTTATTCCATAGATTTTTGTCTAGGTCTCCTGGTCTTATCTCTTTGACTAGAATAAAAATAAATCCATGGATAAGCAGATCTGGGGTCTCAGCATCCCCTTTTAAAGTATTTTTAATAAGTTGGTATCTATAAGAAATTTCTAAAATGATCAGGAATATGCACTTAACTGAGGTAAATCTAAGTGATGACAAAACAAAACAAAACAAAAACAACCAAGAATAGTTTCCTCAACAAGGAGGTAGCAGTGTTTTTAAGTACTAGACATTAAGTAATGAATATTTGAGTCAAATCTAATAAAAGCACCTCCACATAGGCATCCGTCCTTTTTCTCAAAATTTAGAGTGGGGTTCAAAGCTTAAAACAATACTACTTATCTAGCTATTGGAATATTAAACCTGATAAAGGAAGAACAGAGACTGTTAAATAAGAATTAAGTATGTAATAAAGAAACAGGGAGATAATCTATGTGAACTCTTAATGTGACTATGAAAATTATATAGATGATAGTCCATTAGGCTCTTGATTGCATAGATGAATTAAATGCAGTAGACTATGTTTACTTGATGCCTTTACAGCTATTGAAAAAAAAAAAAAAAGCAATTAGTCAGTTAAAAGAAAAACTCCAAAGCAATAGTTTTTCTTTAACTAAATTGAATATATTTTTTGGTTAGACACAAATGCTAAGAGAAGATTGGAGAGGGGAAGAGAAGAATAAAGAATGAAGTCTTAGTTAATATAACGAAATAACAAGAACCAAAAGTATTTTCAGGGATCCCAAAGTAGAGAATTTTAATGATTTTAAATATATGCAAGTGTGAAAATAATTAAAGAGTCCATTAGACTGAGGGAGTTCTAATGCATTGGTGGCCTAAGTCAGCAAACTAAAACTTAAGCCAGAATCAATTCCTGTAAATGCCTCAAGGTTAAGAAATCAAAACACAAGAACAACCAATCACAGCCAACTAAACTTTCCCAAGTAAGGCAACAGCTTAAGCTATAGCCAATCAAATAACTTCCTTGCTTTGCTTCTGCATCTGTCTTATAAAAACCTTTCCTTAGCTCCTGCTCCTTAAGAGCTCCTACACCTTTTTGGTTTGGCACCGCCCAATTCAAATAAATGTTCGCTCAAACAAATTCTTCAAAATTTTAATGTACTACAGTTTATCTTTTATGAAGAGAATTATTTTTCCCCCAATGGGAACCAGTCTGTAGAATTAGAGTATTTTTCAGCAGCTAAATATAATCTGATGTACAAATATTTGCATTAAAAATAACGTATTTAAAATGTACTCATTCAGGGCGCCTAGGTGGCTCAGTCTGTTTAGCATCTTTTTGGCTCAGATCATGATCGCAGGGTCCTGGGATCGAATCACACATTGAGGGGACTTCTCCCTCTGCCCTTTCCCCCTGCTCATGATCTCTCTCCCAAATAAATAAAATCTTTTTTAAAAGGAGTAAAAATTTAAAAAAATAGAATGTACTCATTTAGTTTGTTGGATGACAGTGGCCAGAAATAGTATACCTCCAAAAGACTAGTCCTATAATCCTTCATGGATTAGACCAAAGGACTTAAGTACTTAGACGTTTTTACGTCTTGCTAAGGAAGTGTCATTGCAAGGTACATTACTAACAAAGGAATCACTAGAAGCAAATATGAGGTTTAGGATCATCTGCAAGGCAAAAGTACAGGCGACAGGCAAGAGATCAGATAAATGTACCCAAAGGCTGCTGGTCAAGAAGGATCAGGAAAACTAAAATGGTGATTCAACTTAAAAGTTCATTAAGATATCTGGACTGAAAAAACTTAATGAATGTAAAAAAATAATGAGGCAAAGGCTTCACAGAGTCTGAATTCAAGGCAAGATAACTACTCAGATCAGGCAAAAAGATATGAACAAAAGTATATGATTCCAAACACAAGATCAAAGACCATATTGAAAGGTCTAGAAAGAAGCAAGAAATAATTAGACTACAGGAAATGCAGCAGGTGATGCTCTCCATACCTGAGCAAAAAATCTGGACAGCCAATATGAAGCACTGCAATACAAACAACTTCTATCTCATCTCACTTCTTGCTACAGCAATCAGTTCCAGGGCTTAATTAACACAGAATCTGCAGGTTGTAGCAGATAAATCAACTTGTTTTGTGAACAAGTATCTTAGCTGAATTGGGGAGTCTGAGGGCAATTTAGTGAGCATGTATACTTCAATTAGTTCTTTTATTCATTCACCCATTCAAAAACACAGACTGGGAATGTCAATAAAAATGGAGGAAGGACATCTAAAAAAACTTTTTTTCTTGAAAGTTAAAAGAACACTGGCAATAACACAACAAAATGATCAGAATCAACATTTTTAGAACTCTGGAAATTAATCAAAGGCTTAGCACAATCTGAGGGAGCATTCATTAAGGAAAAATAGCTCAATCCTGAAAAGCAAACTTTGTGGTGATTTAATTTGTCCTATTCTCACACGAACCTACTCACTGCTCCTAGCTTTGTGATAGCCTTAAAACCCAATAGCCTGCAATCATGGTGAAAACCAGCAGCCTGGCAGCCAGTGGAAGAGACAGAATGGGATTAGAACTTCTACAAAGCCACCTTCCCAAAGAGCCATTATTTGACCTATCTGGGGGTTCCATGGGAGACCCCATATTAAGTTGGTCCTCATTTGGCCTGACACAGAGTTTGCCCCATGAAAACAGCTTTTTCCAGGGGTGATTTGTCAAAAAACAGTTACAGGCAGTTGTGGTTGCCTGAGACAGTGGGTGGCATTTAGAGCAAGCTCTCAATAGGCTATTACAAATCATACATCTGATACGTACATCTGAGATATGTACAAATCATACATCTGAGATCATCTCACAATGTATATAAATACTAAATCATTACATTGTACACCTGAAACTAATAAAATGTTATATACCACAATTACAAAAAGAAAGCTTCCTGAGACCCACAAGGATAGCCATAATAAAAAGACAAATAATAACACGTCCTAGAGAGGATTTTGAGAAATTGGAACCCTCATAGACTGCAGATAGAAATGTAAAATGGTGCAGCTACAGACAACAGTTTGGTAGTTCCTTAAAAAGTTAAACCTAAAATTACCAGAGATTATACTCCTATATATCCAAGATATTTGAAAACATATACCCATGCAAAACCTTTTACATGAATGTTCACAGGGATATTGTTTATAATAACCAAAAAGTGGAAAAACCCTAACATCCATCAACTGATAACTGGATAAACAAAATATGCTATATCCATACAATGGAATATTATTCACTCATAAAACCAATGGAGTAGTGATTCATGCTACAGCATGAAAGAACCCTTGAAAGTTTTATGATCAGTGAAAGAAACCGGACACAAAAGGCCATATATTGTACAATTCCATTTATTTGAAATATACAAGAAAGGCAAACTCACAGGAATAGAAAATGGATCAATGACTGCCAAGAACGTGAGGGAGGGTAAAATGGGGAGTCACTGCACTTGAATGTGAATGTGATTTCTTTGAGGTGCAGAAAGTATGTGATAATATTGTAGTAATGGCTGTATAGTTTTGTGAATAAATGAAAACACCAAATCATACAATTTAAAAGAGTGAATTTGATATTGTGTGAATTTTATCTTTAACAAAATGTACTGAGGATCTAATAAGTTGCTATTTGGGGCACTGAAGTTAACAAGAAGAGTAATGCATACCCTGTACCCTTGTAGGAGTCTAGTGAAGAAGAAAGACAAATAATGGCATGAAATAATAAGCACTGTTGTAGAGTACCAGGAAACAAAGGGAAACCAAAAAAGTAAGCTTATGGTGATGCTGGGATATTAGGAAAAACTTTACAAGGGAGGTAGCATTTTTAAGCACTGAATCAGCTTACCAGAAAGGCAAAAGGGAGAAGGACATTCAAGGCACAGGAAAAAGAAAATGTTCAAGATCTGGAAACATGACACAGCAGACCCTGACAGAAATTCAGTACATAACACAATGACTTTCTATTTCTAAGTTTACTCTATGAGATACTTTTAAAATGAACAATGTAGCTGTCTCATCAGCTATGTCATGTTCTCAAATAGAAATTCATGTTAGAAGAACTGTTTATACCAGTCAAGATTAGCTATATGTATATATAGTGAGGTTTTTGTCAAAAATCACTTCTGGGTGACCACCTACATGACAGGCAAAAAAAATGATTCAAAGTAAATAAATGAAGCTGTTGGCATACCTTTATATGGACTAAAAATATGTGAAATTCAGTCCTGTGGAACTCACTAAATATAGACTCAGCAGTCTCAAGTTTTCCTATGCTTTAAATGATTTTTGTATTCAAATAAGTGGTGGGTTAACAATAAAGAGAAAGAATCAAAGAATTAACTATATTTTTCACATAATGAAGCAATTTCACTTATTCTTTCATCAGCATTTATTTTATATTTATTTTGTGCCAGATGCTGGGCTAGTTATTTTTCAGTTATTTAAAGCCAGATAAAAAGGAGTAAGGATGAGAAGAAGGATGAAGGTCTTACCCTTATTTATATGTAGAAAAATCCACAAGCAACTTTAAAGTTTTTTTTTATTTTTTCATTTATGAAAGAGAGAGAGAGAGACAGGCAGAGGCACAAGCAGAAACACAGAGACACAGGCAGAGACACAGGCAGAGGGAGAAGCAGGCTCCATTCCGGAAGCCCGATGTGGGACTCGATCTCGGGTCTCCCGGATCACGCCCTGGGCCAAAAGCAGACGCTAAACCGCTGAGCCACCCCGGGATCCCCCACAAGCAACTTTAAAGGCATAATAGGGTTGTGGTAGAAAGGATTACATACATAATTCTTTGATATATTTAGTACAAAAACCTTTCTCAAAGATGAAAAGATAAAAGATCTGTTTGGAAGGTTTGAATAAAGAATAATTCTAGGAATCATTTATGTTGCCATCCAGGTAGAGGTCAGACCAGACATCAGGACTATCTTGTCTTTTTTTTTTTTTTTTTAAGATTTTATTTATTTATTCATGAGAGACACACACACAGAGAGAGAGAGAGGCAGAGACACAGGCAGAGAGAGAAGAAGGCTCTATGCAGGGAGCCTGACACAGGACTCGATCCTGGGTCTCCAGGATCACGCCCTGGGAGGAAGGTGGTGCTAAACCGCTGAGCCACCCAGGCTGCCCCCCCCCTTTTTTAAGATTTATTTATTTATTCATGAGACACACACACACAGACAGAGATAGGCAGAGGGAGAAGCAGGCTCCTCACAGGGAGTCTGATGCAGAGCTCCATCCCAGACCCCGGGATCACACCCTGAGCCAAAGGCAGACACTCAACGGCTGAGCCACCCAGATATGGACTAGGTTTTATGTAGAAATCATTATAATTTCTTTCTAAACAAAATACAAAAATTCCAAATCAGTACTCCCAGAAAGAATATGCATTTCCACTTCTATGACAGAGTATAAATACAATTATAAAAGCTGAACAAATAACCTAAGACAGTAATTTGTAAGAATAAGAGGCAAGTAAGGCAGCCATAACTTGAAGGTCTAAGATCCCAGAAAGTAGGTACATGCATTGAAAAAGTCCCATATTTTCCACTGCTTTTTCCCCTAGGGCATTTCCCAAATCATGGAACATGGAAAGAAAGTGGTGGCTTGGTGCTATGGTAGTCTCACTCAACTGGAGAAACAAAAAACCCAGGATTTGAGGGGCCAAATTCCCAGAAGAAAGGGAACCAAAGAAAAGTAAGTCTGACTTTTTTGTATAAGACTTTGTTTTTGTGCATTTTATGTCTCCTAAGTTTAAGGTAAGAAAAAACAAGAATCAAAGCAGAATGCAGCTATCAGGAGGCTAAAGTATTAACAGATTTTAGTAGTCTATAGTGCAGAGGATATAAAAACTAGAGTTCAGAACCCTTCAAATAGAAAATGCCAATGAAACACCCCAGGTTTTCAACTAATATTTTTAAAAGGCTGTACCCTAAAAATAAGGGTATACTAAAATAGACCAACCTTGAATAAATCAGGATGATCTGCCCATGCATTATCTTCCCACCAGAAGGAAATTAGTTTCTCTATGGAAGATGATCATTCAGAACCTTCACACACAATTAACATACAATTAAACTTTACCAGGCATGTTGGAAAACAAATAAAAAAAGAGAAGTGACTGAAAAAATAGATAATAGACAAAACCCAACAGATGACTTAAAATTGGTATTATCAAATATAGACCTTTAAATAATTATGATTCATATGTTCAACAAAACAAATTTAAAAATGGAGAATTTTACTAAACTGAAATATATGCAAAAGAAAGGGAAATTTTAGCATAAAAAATTCAATAATTGAATTTAGAATTTAAAGGATATATTTGTTAGCATATTAGACACAGCAGAAAAGATGACTAGTGAATTGAAAGGTCAGTATAAAGTGTCCAGAATAAAGTCCAGGCAGAGAAAAAATATAAGGAATATATTAAAACTAGATCATAATTGATATAAGGAATACCACGTAAAGATATATGTGTAATCAGAGAGACTGTAGAAGAAACAGTATTTAAAGAGCTACTGCCTGAGAATTTTCTAAATCTAACAAGAGACATAAAGTCATAAATTCAATAAGATCTGCAAACCTCAAACAGGAGAAACTCAAACCATACCTAGGCACATTATTGTAAAAACCTCTGAAAATCAAAGAAAAAAAGAAGCAAGGAAAATTATAAAGTACTTCAGGGGTAGCAAGACTGACAGCTAACTTCTCAATAGAAGCAATAGAAACTGTGAAGCAATGGAATCATCTTTGAAATAAAGAAAGACAATGTGAATTGAGAATTCCATACTTACTGAACTTACTTACTTACTGAACATATGCTTTAAAAATGAAGGCATTGTCATTTTTTTTAGACAAAAAAAACTTAGAATTCCTCACTCTTAGACTGACACTAAAAGAGATAATAAAAGGAGTTATTTTGGCAGAAGGAGAGTGATCTTAGAAGCATAATCAAAAAGGAACAATAGAAATAACTATAATGGGAGATATAAAGAAATAGTGTTTAAAACAATTATATAGTATCTTTAGGTTTTTAAATATGTGTAGAATTTAAATACCCAATAACAAAAGCACAACAACTAGATAGTCAAGTGGAGTCCTTGAGGGTAATGCGTCAAGTGGAATAAGTCAGACAGAGAAAGTCAAATACTGTATTATCTCACTTATATGTAGAATCTAAAAAAGCCAAACTCATAAAACAAAGAATAGATTGTTAGTTGTCAAAGGTGAGGGGATGGAGGAAATGGGTGAAGGTGATTATAAGGTACAAACTTACTGTTAAGATAAATAAGTTCTAGTAATATAATGTATAGCATGGGAACTATAGTTAACAAAACTATATTATATATTTGAAAGCTGATAAGAGAGTATATCTTAAAAGTTCTTCTTACAAGGAATAAAAACTTGTAGCTATATGAAGGTAATGGATGGTAACTAAACACACTGCAGTTGTCTTTTCACAATATATACATATATCAAAATCATTGTTAGATATGTTAAACTAATACAATGCTGTATTTCATTTATATCTCAATAAAACTAAAAAAATTTTTTTGAAGATTTTTATTTATTTGAGAGAGAGAGAAAGAGAACATGAGCAGGAGGAGGAGCAGAGGGAGCAGCAGAGTCCCTGCTGAGCAGGGAGCACAATGCTGGGCTCAGTCCCAGGATTCCAGCATCATGACCTGAGCTGAAGGCAGACGCTTAAAAAACTGAGCCACCCAGGCACCCTGGAAAAAGTGTTACAAGAGGACACCTGAGTGGGTCAGTCAGTTAAGCAGTTGCTTAGGCTCAGGTCATGATCCCATGGTCCTGAGATCAGCCCCGCATCAGGCTCCCTAGGGAGCCTGCTTCTCCCTCTCCCTCTCTCCCAGTTTGTACTCTCTCTGTGTGTCAAATAAATAAATAAAATATTTTTTTAAAAAGTGTTACAAGGTTCTTTCATTGTCTGGAAAGTTGATAAAAATATTAAAGTAAATTATAATCAAAGATGCATATTGTAACAATCAATGCAAAATAGAAAATTAAATAGAGGGAAAAATTGAATAATTAAAAATACTTTATTATGTAGTATTACTAGAGATAAAGTAAAACTTTTGTATGCAATAATTCTAGAAAGTTAATTTTGACAAACTCAAAAGGAAGTTATAATACTTCTAAGTGTTTTAGTATTTAATGTTATTAAAGATAATTATTTTATTATTTTGTATTAATAGCAATAAAGAGGGACATTTTATAGTGATAAAATGGTCAATTCAAAAGGAAGATTTAATAACCTAAATATATGTACACCTAAAAATATAGCCTTAACAATTCTAAGAAATAATGTAACAGAATGGAGAAATAAATTCATAGCCAACATTCAATAACTATGGAATACACAATGTTTTCAAATGCACATGGAAGATTTACCAAAATTGAGCATATGCTGGATAAAAGACAGTTTTCAATAAATGATAAATAATTGAAATCATATTTTTCCTGGCCGCAGTGAAAATAAACTAGTAACATAAATAGATTATCCCTAAAATAACTAGAAAATAGTGTTTAAGAAGGGTGATTAGCAATAAATAGACCAGAACATGTTCTTCAATAGCATTGGGAGAATGCAAAAAGCCTTGGCTCAGTCACCATCTTTTCATTTGAATTTTTTTTACTTAGCTGTATGCTTCAACTAAGACATTTGTCAAGCTTGATTCTCCCCTCCTCAAATTCTGAGTGCTCTCTTGCACAGCAGAGAGAAAAAGCTCTTCTGACTTTTACTGCAAGTCTTCCCATTTTTAGGAATTTGTACCTATAGAATGTTTAAGTTTTTAGTGTACGTTTGCCTATAGGTGCAAAGAAAAAAGTCAACTGGACATTGGAAACAAAATTAAACCAGGCAATGTTCAGTAGTTACAATGGACAAATCAGCCCCTGACTTTCTGGAGAATAAGTCTGACCATACAACAAATTGAGAAGGCTGGTATGACAAGATGTTCTGTGAACAAATGAGCTAGTTAATGAACAAAGTCAAGAAAACTATGACCAGGAAATCTCTTTTCTTGGCTTGCGCCCTGTCTGACTTAGTGAATAATAATACATAATTAGGTTGCAGCATTCTTGAATGAGGAGCCAATGAGTCAAAAACCAAATTTGACTGGCTTTTGACTGACTCAACCATTGCAGCCAGGAAACAGGTTGGGTGGGTACCCATTGCCTCAGTTCTTCCATGGTGTGGAGGAACTTCCTGGCCAGTTCATCTTCTACAATAAATTGGTCATTAGGCTAAAGAAAAATGTATGCCCTGACTCTACTAGATTATTCAGTGGACCTCTTAGGAATTAATAGGGGTTAATTCTTCATAAAGTTCAGAAAATCTACCATTCCTTCATATGGACTGGGTTCTCAATCCATATGGCTACAACTTTGGCTTCATGGCTCTCTGCCTCTTCTCTTGCTGTTTCCTTTGCCTAGAACCTTTTCATTTCTCAGCCAAGTGAGATCAAATTGTATACAACCCTTTCAGACAAAATGAAAGCATCTGTGCTTTACTGTACTTTTGTGCGTGTTTATTATTGCACTTTTGTCTTGATATAGTTATCTCTCTGTTTAAATGATCACCTTCCCCTTTATACTATGAACTCCATAAAATTAGGGACCATGTTTTATCTTTTAATGATAATACTGGGCTCTTGCTCTTATTATGTGCCTGCCTCACAACAAACATTATAGGTATTGGTGTTGTGCTTATTTTATAGATGAGGAATGAGAGTTTAAAGAAATGAGGTAACGTCCCCCAAATCCACAACTATTTAATTGACAGAGCAAAGACTGAACTCCAGTTGGTCTGACTCCAGAGCCTAGTTCTTATCCACATTCTCCATCTAACCAATTTCCCCTCAGAGAAAGCCCTTTGGACAAATGTCCAATAGGACATGTTTATAATAGTATGCAGGTAGAATCGATGAAAATAAAAATCATATTTAATAAAAAGATCTTTCTCTCTCTAGTTTTGAACCAATAAGTAAACAAACAAATCCACTGAGTTCCAAGGATGTATCTTACTAATGAAGGCAGAGGGACAAGGTTACTGAAACCTTAAAGGAGTGTTCGCTTAGAGAGATTCAAGGAGGAAGTCTTCTAGAAGAAGAAAGAAGGATCACAAAACTTCTTTACTGAGCAGCAGACCATGATTCAGAAATCCAGTTGATTTAAAAGTGCAGACTGTTCTCCACAGGAAAACACCGAGTAGGGCCCAGCCATACACTGCCACAGAAAGTCACTACCCTTTTCCCCAAATACCATTTTTTAATGGTTGGTCTAAAGTTGGTCCCTGAATTCTTTAGAAATGTGAAGAGTCAGAGATGCCTCAGCAGCCTAGAAACCTATGTCCCCCTTTAGACCAATCCCTGCCTAATCACTGGGAGGTTTGTGTTGTCACTGAGGGAAATGCTACCACTCAGAGTCAATTCTGGTTTTGGTTGGTAGTCCCATTTCATGAGGCTTTATATCCTTCTTGTGTCATTAGTTGTTTTGTTTTCCATTCTTAGAGGTCTTGACAATAACACCATTGCACTGAGATATAGGTACAATGCTGCTCTTCTGTCTGTGAAAGGAGGAATCATGGCAAGTCCCAACAGCGCCTGGCAGAGCTTTCTCCTGTAGAGAGAGATCAGAGCAACTGAGGGAGCTGTCTCAGATCTACTACTCAATCCCACTGTTATGGGCCCATTTGGGAAGGGTGGGAATAATGAGAATAGCCTTTTATAACGTTTGGATGACTATGGAAACTCACTTTAAGTCTGCACATGGAGTATAAGGACAGGACTGCCTTTTTGGACAAACATTCCTCTTAGAGCCTGGGAAAATTAATGCAAAGCAATTTTAGAGATGCTACTGTTCAATTATTTTTCTTCCTTGCTTTGTCATTTTTTTCTTTCAATTAAGAATTGGTGCATTGGCTTCCTTTCCCAGAAAATAAACAATTCTCCTTGCAATACCCATGCCTTGGCAGGAGAGAGATGACTGATGCAGACACTTGCAGCTGAAGCAAATTTTTTTTTTTACTACAGTTAATTTCCATTCCTTGATCTAGGATAAAGAGTGGGAAAATTAAGAGCTTGTTCCCTTCACTTTTTATGTTACTCTTTTTTCTGTGCACATTTGACTCTACCTTAATAATTAAGGTCTCAACACATGTTTGGAATTTTTTTCCACTCACTAATTCACTATATCCTGACCTTAGGCCTGTGTTCTACATCTCATTATGGAAAACAATATTCTCTTGCTAATAAATATTTATCATGTGTATGCAATATTATAAAGCCCAGGCCTTTGATAGAACCTAGAATAGTGATGAAATTCAAAAAACAGTGTTTGTTGGAATCCATTCCAATAATTGAGTGGGAAGGGTATTATGGTGGAGTTCTGGTTAAAGGCTAAAGGAATGGCTGGGTCCCAGCAACAGGTGAATTAGCTTTCATCTCTCCTTTGGCCCACCCCAATCAACATGTCATCTCAACTGTCAGGACCCCCAGTGATGATTGCTCCTCAGCCTCCAATGGCTAGGAAATGAAGTAAAATTAGCTTGAGGATCTTTTCTTCTCCATTTGTTATGGAGTTACTAGAGCTTGTTATGTGCCCAGAGTCTGTTGCTCTTAATTTTTTTACTAAGGCTGTTTCCATACTTTGATTCATCCCTCCCCCATTCATCCCCAGCCCTACCTCCATCTCCTATAGTATTTCAAAAGGTTAGTCCCTAGCCCCAGTCATTGGCGCTCTACTTTCCTATCAAGTGTGGTTCTCATTTCCTTATTTTTATAAGCTGGCAACCATAAAAATTTCCTCCTAGAGCTGCAGAATGCAATGCAAAAGTAAGCCATTTAAATTTTCAGCATTATGGACCATTTCTGAGCACTACTAAATGGAACCAGGAGCTGGCAACATGTACCCAACCCAAACTTGACAGGCCTAGTGAGAGAAACTGAAGAAAAAGATATCTTTATAAAAGATAAGAGTCATCTGGATATACCAGTGTCTGATGAATTCTGTATCAAATATGTTCCTTCTACTAGTCTCAAACATTGACATATTATACTAGTTAGCAAAAGGAAATAAAAACATTCATGTTCTGGAGAATGGTAGAGGATAGAGGAAGAGTATGGACTCGGGTCTGTAAGACCTTAGTTTGGAAGTGTGGACATCTCCATCATTATAACCTCCATGATCTGAGCAAGCTCCTCAACCTCTCTAAACTTCAGTTTCTTTATCAATGAAATGGGAATTAGAACACAAACCCCCTTTCTAATCCCCATCTTTCTCTGTATAAAGTGGGAATTATAATAGTTCCTACCCTGAAAAACATACAGGATGTACCCTTTAGTAAATATTAGCTATTGGCTTTATTCTTGTTTTGATTTTTTAAAAGTAAGAAAGAAAGCTGTAACAAGCCCAATCTAGAGCAAATATTATTTTGATCAAATACAAAGCAATCGTAGTTCATTAAGGGGTTCATTTAAAAATATCTGTCAGATATTGCAAAAGTAAAATCCAAATCTCAGAGACTAAAAAACAAAACAAAACAAAACAAAACAAAAAAAAAAACCCCTAAAATATCCACTGACTTTCTCTTAGTGATTGGGCTTATGGGAAATTATTTTCTTTAAATGTTTTAAAAATTCCAGGACGCCTGGGTGGCTCAGTGGTTGAGCATCTGCCTTCTGCTCAGGGTGTGATCATGGAGTCTGGGATTGAGTCCCACATGGGGCTCCCTGCATAGAGCCTGTTTCTCCCTCTGCCTGTGTCTCTGCCTTTCTCTCTGCGTCTCTCATGCATAAATAAATAAAATCTTTTAAAAAAATAAAAGTAAATAAAAGTTTTTAAAATTCCAAGTTTTCTACAGTGAGCACACTTTCATATAGTCAAAAAATCATTACCTTTTAAAAATATAAAATATGCACTATTATCATATGACAGTTCATGGACCTTAGTCTCTCTCCTCAATGTCTCATATTTACTCGGATATCCCCAACGTTGATAAAGTGGGAATGTGTATGTGTGTGTGTGTGTGTGTGTGTGTATATATATATATATATATATATATATAAATGGGTACCTGCATATTAGTCTAATTTCAAGTTTTTGCTCTGTTTCATTTTTGAAACATTAAAACACCAAAACATACCCATTCTCAATAATGATCAGACATTACTATTTAATCCTTTTTGCTTCAGATATTTTGTTTACATAAATAGAATAGAATATTACAAATAAAATTCAGTTCTTTTTGTTTCTCCCTCCAAGTTCTATCCCTTTATCTCTTCTCCAGGGGTGGCCATTATTATAAGTTTGGAGGGTACTACTTCGGTTCATATTTTTGTATTTTAATTGCATGTATATGTATATGCTCTACAAATAGTAGATATATTGCTTTACATGTTTTGTAGTGTTCAAAGATTCTTTTATATTGTATCTGTCATTTTGTAGCTTGTTTATTCTAACTCAGATTATATTTTCTAGATCAGTGCTCTCCAATAAAAATACAGTATGAACTATAAATGTTTAAATTTTTATAATAATCATATTAATAAAAAAGCAAGGAGAAACAGATAAAATTAAATTTAGTATAAATTATTTAACTCAATATATCCAAAGTATTATTATTCTAAAATACATCTTTAGCCACATTTCAAGTGCTCAATACCTTTATGTGGTTAGTGACTGTCATATTGGAGAACACAGTTCTAGATCTACTTATACTGATACACGTTCACTTAATTGTTGTAGAGTATTTCATTACACATATGTAGCATATACATAGTATATACCACATAGGATATCTCATAGTAAATATGTACTGTGTGTGTGTGTGTGTGTACCACAATTGATTTACCCATTTAGTTATTGATGGACAGTTAGGTTTTCCCTATTGCAAATAATGTTCACTGAACAATTCTATGTATCCTGCTGCATATGTATGAGTTTCTGTTAACGAATACCATAGGTAGAATTTCTAGTTCATAGGAATGAACATCTAATTATAGGGCTGTTGCCAAGTTGCATTTCATAGTGGTTGTACCAGTTTTTATTGTTAACAACAGAGGCTGAGAATGCTTTATTCCTTTATTCTTCACTACAGACTACCCGAGTGTAATCCCACCTCTACTTCTTTACTGGGATACCTTGGCACACTATTTAACTTCTGTTTATCTGTGAAATGTGGCTAATAAAACAGTATCTACCTCATTGCTATTAGTATTAGGTGAGTTAATACATGGAAAGAAAGGACTTAGAACAATGCCTAGAAATGGTAATTCCTCAATAAATATAAGCTATTGTTATTTTATTATCATTTAATTTGTTCTTCAAACTGTTATGTATTATAAGTAAGCAGGACAGTATTATTACTACCAAGATAGGAGATTGGATAAGACCTAATCCATGTCTGGGATTTATTAAATGATGTTAAATGTCATAGCTATAAAGAGATAATTTCATCCAATCTTCCTATTGCTTTAGAGAAGAAAATTTTTGGCTTTCCTGGGATTTTAACTAACAACAAACTTCTCCAAATTGGTTATTAGAGTATTAGAGTCTAGAAATAAGTATTCTTACTCTCAGATATTACTAGCTGTGCAAATATTTCCCTTTCTCAAGAAACATTGGAGGAAACATAAATTATGTCATGATCAAATGCCAAAATCCATGGGAAATACCATAAATGTATAATTTCATTTAATTAATATTTAGAACACTTTCTTCTTATATCCTTATATTCAGTTAGAATTTCAGTTCAGTCTGCCACCACTACCTCCAACATCACTAACACCACCACAACACCAATACCACTATCTACCCTCTTCCTCATTGAGATCAGACCTACTTCAGCTGGAATAGATGATACTGAATAGTTATTAACTGTGCCTCCATAAAGTTTAGTGAGTAAATTAGAGCCTCATGCTTAGAAAAAAAAATGTCCAAACCTAGAGAGGAAGGATTTTAGGATTGGGAAAGCTTTTTATTTTCTATCTTAAATTCTACTGAAGTTTCTCCTCCTTTTCCATTCATTGTATATATTTTATCCCTTAAGTTTTTGGACAAATTTACTATGGTTGCTTTAAAGTCCTTCTGTGCAGTTTCCATCACCTGGATCCTCTCAGAGTCAGTTTCTATTTAATGCTTTTTTTTCTTGAGTATTTTTATGTTTTCTTTGTACATCCAATGATTTTTGATTGGCAACTGGACATTATGAACTATACAATGTAGGGTCTCTGGATTCTATTAAGTTCTTTGAAGAGGAATTCTTGTTTTAGAAGGTAGTTAATTTGGATAGACTCAAACTTCCAACTTTGTCTTCCTTGTGATGAACAGCAAATGAACTCTCCTATAGTTATTCACCTCCCAGCTACTGTTATTCTTTAAAATTCCCCTGGGTCCTTCCCTAAGTATAGCAGTCATTCAAGGTTTTAGGCAGATTTTATATGTTTGCAGCTCTCCCCTTGTGTAGTTCCTTCCTTTCCATGATTATCCCTCTAACTTTTGGCTTTGCTTGCCTCAGACTGTGTCTGATACCTCCAATCAGTAATAAGGTGGCTTTCTGCTGTTACAGTTGTATAGGCAAGAGCCTGCAAACCTTCAAATCTCAGTCATGGAAATTCTTCTTTCCATGACTATGGAAAGATTATCTTTTCCAAAGATAGACTTTCTTCTAGTTTTGAATTTGGTCTCTTTCTGATTTAATAATTTAAAAATATATATTGTCCAGATTTTATAATTGCCATCTGAAAGTTAGTCCAACCAAGATTCTCTACTATTTCTGTAAGTACAACACCCTATTAAATGTCTATTAACTTAAATAGTTTCAACTTCTCCCATGCTATTTAGTCACTGAAGAAATCAGATATAAATTAAAGGTGGATGAAGGCATTTGTAATGTTCTCTCTTCTTCTGAAAATATTTTGAATTTACCTTAATAGAAAATTTAAAATGAAAACATTACCTCATGGTTGGTACTGTATATTTCCTATTATTTTACAAAAGGAGTATAATGTTTTGGTTGTTCTACTTTTAATAATATTAAGATTACTCCACCGAGTAGGAGGTGTTCAAGCAGTCTAGGCAGAAATCAAGATCTCAAGGGAGTGTTGAAAGCAGAACATCTCTCAGTGAGATGAATCATTGCATACACAAGTGTAGAGCCACAGAAAAGGAAATAAACTTTTGATTTGACATATTATTCTCTGCCTTTATTCTGAGAAACCTGCAAACTCAGATTAGATGAAAAAGAAACACAATAATCCAAGAACTAAGAGAAGGTCTGACAAAGACCTAAAAGAGCCCTTGAAGAAGAATTGTCAGTAAAATGATGGAGTACTGAAAATCCCTGGAGTTTCATAATGGAAAGGGCCTCATTAAGCCATATAATTCAACATCAAGAACTTCTTGTAGAACATGGTTTTATTTTCCTGTGCTGCCTGTTCTTCCCTCACTGGTAGGATGCTATCAATAATCCCAAAGGTCCTGAATATCTCTAATAATTTATGATTTTATAATCATCATCCCCTCCTAACATTATACTGATAGGGAATGGCGGCCACATCTTGAGTTCAAGGCAGAACTAGAATACAACATAAATATATTCTCTCCTACCCAGTATCATTTCCACAAGAGGGGCTAACATTTATTCAGTTTGCTGAGCATTTTATATATCACATATAATATAATCTTTACTATAACCTATTATAAGGTAGGTATTATATCTATCTCCAGTTTAAAGATGATGAAATTAAGACAAAACTAGGCATTTGTCAGATATGCCTGCAAAGTGTATCTTGAATCCTTTTAATTTTCTCATCAGCACTATCACTGTCCTAGTCCAAACTGATGCTAGCTGTCACCTAGATTCTTGTAATCTAACTGCTCTACTTGTCCCACCCATCCAGTCCATGCTTTCTCAGTAGCCTGAGTAATCCTTCAAAAATGTAAATGAAAAAAAAATGTAAATGAAATTATGCCACACTTCTCAAACTCTCCAATGGTTTCTTATTGTACTTAGAATAAAATGTAGGGGGAGGGGCAAGATTGAGGAAGAGTAGGGTCCCCAAGTCACCTGTCCCCACCAAATTACCTAGATAACCTTCAAATCATCCTGAAAATCTATGAATTCGGCCTGAGATTTAAAGAGAGAACAGCTGGAATGCTACAGTGAGAAGAGTTCGCGCTTCTATCAAGGTAGGAAGATGGGAAAAAAGAAATAAAGAAACAAAGGCCTCCAAGGGGGAGGGGCCCCACGAGGAGCCGGGCTGAGGCCGGGGCGAGTGTCCCCAGGACAGGAGAGCCCCGTCCCGGAGGAGCAGGAGCTGCACCAACCTTCCCGGGCGGAAAGGGGCTCGCAGGGAGTTGGAGCAGGACCCAGGAGGGCGGGGATGCCCTCGGGCTCCCAGGGACACTAACAGACACCTGCGCCCCTGGAGAGTGCGCCATACCCCGCGGTGCAGCTCCCTAAAAGACTGCAGCACGCACGGCGGGACCCGGAGGGGCTTGGGCGGTGGCTCCCCGGAAGGGGCTGCACCACCAGGAGCACGAATCCAACAGCGCAGGACACAGCCCAGGATCCGGCCTCCCCCTGGGACAGGCAGAGGCCGGGAGGGCCCAGGACAGCAAGGACGCTCCCGCCCTGAGCTGAGCAGAGCAGCGGCCCCGCCCTGGAGCCTCCAGGCCCTGGAGAGAGCTCTGGAGTTACTGCGCGAGCTGACTCCAGGGATCCAGAGCTGGCCCCAGCCACTGCGGTTGTTCCTCCTGGGGCCTCACGGGGTAAACGACCCCCACTGAGCCCTGCACCAGGCAGGGGGCAGAGCAGCTCCCCCAAGTGCTAACACCTGAAAATCAGCACAGCAGGCCCCTCCCCCAGAAGACCAACTAGGCGGACAAGTTCCAGGGGAAGTCAAGGGACCTAAAGTATACAGAATCAGAAGATACTCCCCCGTGTTTTTTTTTTTTTTTTTTTTTTTGCTTTTTGATTTCTGTTTGCTTCCCCCACCCTCTTTTTCCCTTTCTTTCTTTTTCTTTCTCTTTTTCTTCTCTGTTTTTTCTTTTTTTCTCTTTTTTTTCCTTCTTTCTCTCCTCTCTTTTTCTCCTTTTCCCAATACAACTCACTTTTGGCCACTCTGCACTGAGCAAAATGACTAGAAGGAAAACCTCACCTCAAAAGAAAGAATGAGAAACAGTCCTCTCTCCCACAGAGTTACAAAATCTGGATTACAATTCAATGTCAGAAAGCCAATTCAGAAGCACTATCATACAGCTACTTGTGGCTCTAGAAAAAAGCATAAAGGACTCAAGAGACTTCATGACTGCAGAATTTAGATCTAATCAGACAGAAATTAAAAATCCACTGAATGAGATGCAATCCAAACTAGAAGTCGTAACGACGAGGGTTAATGAGGTGGAAGAACGAGTGAGTGACATAGAAGACAAGTTGATGGCAAAGAGGGAAACTGAGGAAAAAGACAAACAAGTAAAAGACCATGAGGATAGATTAATGGAAATAAATGACAGCCTGAGGAAGAAAAACCTACATTTAATTGGGGTTCCCGAGGGCGCCAAAAGGGACAGAGGTCCAGAATATGTATTTGAACAAATCATAGCTGAAACTTTCCTAATCTGGGAAGGGAAACAGGCATTCAGATCCAGGAAATATAGAGATCCCTCCCTAAAATCAATAAAAAACCGTTCAACACCTCGACATCTAATAGTTAAGCTTGCAAATTACAAAGATAAAGAGAAGATCCTTAAAGCAGCAAGAGACAAGAAATCCCTGACCTTTATGGGGAGGAGTATTAGGGTAACAGCAGACCTCTCCACAGAGACCTGGCAGGCCAGAAAGTGCTGGCAGGATATATTCAGGGTCCTAAATGAGAAGAACATGCAACCAAGAATACTTTATCCAGCAAGGCTCTCATTCAAAATGGAAGGAGAGATAAAGAGCTTCCAAGACAGGCAGGAACTGAAAGAATATGTGACCCCCAAACCAGCTCTGCAAGAAATTTTAAGGGGGACTCTCAAAATTCCCCTTTAAGAAGAAGTCCAGTGGAACAATCCACAAAAACAAGGACTGAATAGATATCATGATGACACTAAACTCATATCTTTCTATAGTAACTCTGAATGTGAATGGGCTTAATGACCCCATCAAAAGGTGCAGGGTGTCAGACTGGATAAAAAAGCAGGACCCATCTATTTGCTGTCTACAAGAGACTCATTATAGACAGAAGGACACCTACAGCCTGAAAATAAAAGGTTGGAGAACCATTTACCATTCAAATGGTCCTCAAAAGAAAGCAGGGGTAGCCATCCTTATATCAGATAAACTAAAATTTACCCCGAAGACTGTAGTGAGAGATGAAGAGGGACACTATATCATACTAAAGGATCTATCCAACAAGAGGACTTAACAATCCTCAATTTATATGCCCCGAATGTGGGAGCTGCCAAATATATAAATCAATTAATAACCAAAGTGAAGAAATACTTAGATAATAATACACTTATACTTGGTGACTTCAATCTAGCTCTTTCTACCCTCGATAGGTCTTCTAAGCACAACATCTCCAAAGAAACGAGAGCTTTAAATGATACACTGGACCAGATGGATTTCACAGATATCTACAGAACTTTACATCCAAACTCAACTGAATACACGTTCTTCTCAAGTACACATGGAACTTTCACCAGAATAGACCATATACTGGGTCACAAATCGGGTCTGAACTGATACCAAAAGATTGGGATCGTCCCCTGCAGATTCTCAGACCATAATGCCTTGAAATTAGAACTAAATCACAACAAGAATTTTGGAAGGACTTCAAACACGTGGAGGTTAAAACCATCCTGCTAAAAGATGAAAGGGTCAACCAGGAAATTAAGGAAGAATTTAAAATATTCATGGAAACTAATGAGAATGAAGATACAACCATTCAAAATCTTTGGGATGCAGCAAAAGCAGTCCTGAGGGAGAAATACATCGCAATACAAGCATCCATTCAAAAACTGGAAAGAACTCAAATACAAAAGCTAACCTTACACCTAAAGGAGCTAGAGAAAAAACAGCAAATAGATCCTACACCCAGGAGAAGAAGAGTTAATAAAGATTCGAGCAGAACTCAACGAAATCGAGACCAGAAGAACTGTGGAACAGATCAACAAAACCAGGAGTTGGTTCTTTGAAAGAATTAATAAGATAGATAAACCATTAGCCAGCCTTATTAAAAAGAAGAGAGAGAAGACTCAAATTAATAAAATCATGGATGAGAAAGGAGAGATCACTACCAACACCAAGGAAATACAAATGATTCTAAAAACATATTATGAACAGCTATACGCCAATAAATTAGGCAATCTAGAAGAAATGGACGCATTCTTGGAAAGCCACAAACTACCAAAACTGGAAAGGAAGAAATAGAAAACCTGAACAGGCCAATAACCAGGGAGGAAATTGAAGCAGTCATCAAAAACCTCCCAGGACAAAAAGTCCAGGGCCAGATGGCTTCCCAGGGGAATTCTATCAAACGTTTAAAGAAGAAACCATACCTATTCTACTAAAGCTGTTTGGAAAGATAGAAAGAGACGGAGTACTTCCAAATTCGTTCTATGAGGCCAGCATCACCTTAATTCCAAAACCACACAAAGACCCCACCAAAAAGGAGAATTACAGACCAATATCCCTGATGAACATGGATGCAAAAATTCTCAACAAGATACTAGCCAATAGGATCCAACAGTACATTAAGAAAATTATTCACCATGACCAAGTAGGATTTATCCCCGGGATACAAGGCTGGTTCAACACCCGTAAAACAATCAATGTGATTCATCATATCAGCAAGAGAAAAACCAAGAACCATATGATCCTCTCATTAGATGCAGAGAAAGCGTTTGACAAAATACAGCATCCATTCCTGATCAAACTCTTCAGAGTGTAGGGATAGAGAGAACTTTCCTCGACATCTTAAAAGCCATCTATGAAAAGCCCACAGCAAATATCACTCTCAATGGGGAAGCACTGGGAGCCTTTCCCCTAAGATCAGGAACAAGACAGGGATGTCCCCTCTGACCACTGCTATTCAACATAGTACTGGAAGTCCTAGCCTCAGCAATCAGACAACAAAAAGACATTAAAGGCATTCAAATTGGCAAAGAAGTCAAACTCTCCCTCTTCGCCGATGACATGATACTCTACATAGAAAACCCAAAAGCCTCCACCCCAAGATTGCTAGAACTCATACAGCAATTTGGCAGTGTGGCAGGATACAGAATCAATGCCCAGAAATCAGTGGCATTTCTATACATTAACAATGAGACTGAAGAAAGAAAAATTAAGGAGTCAATCCCATTTACAATTGCACCCAAAAGCATAAGATACGTAGGAATAAACCTAACCAAAGAGGTAAAGGATCTATACCCTAAAAACTACAGAACACTTCTGAAAGAAATTGCGGAAGACACAGAGATGGAAAAATATTCCATGCTCATGGATTGGCAGAATTAATATTGTGAAAATGTCAATGTTACCCAGGGCAATTTACACGTTTAATGCAATCCCTATCAAAATACCATGGACTTTCTTCAGAGAGTTAGAACAAATTATTTTAAGATTTGTGTGGAAGCAGAAAAGACCCCGAATAGCCAGGGGAATTTTAAAATGAAAACCATATCTGGGGACATCACAATGCCAGATTTCAGGTTGTACTACAAAGCTGTGGTCATCAAGACAGTGTGGTACTGGCACAAAAACAGACACATAGAGCAATGGAACAGAATAGAGAACCCAGAAGTGGACCCTGAACTTTATGGTCAACTAATATTCGATAAAGGAGGAAAGACTACCCACTGGAAGAAAGACAGTTTCTTCAATAAATGGTGCTGGGAAAATTGGACATCCACATGCAGAAGAATGAAACTAGACCACTCTCTTTCACCATACACAAAGATAAACTCAAAATGGATGAAAGATCTAAATGTGAGACAAGAGTCCATCAAAATCCTAGAGGAGAACACAGGCAACACCCTTTTTGAACTCGGCCACAGTAACTTCTTGCAAGATACATCCACGAAGGCAAAAGAAACAAAAGCAAAAATGAACTATTGGGACTTCATCAAGATAAGAAGCTTTTGCACAGCAAAGGATACAGTCAACAAAACTAAAAGACAACCTACAGAATGGGAGAAGATATTTGCAAATGACGTATCAGATAAAGGGCTAGTTTCCAAGATCTATAAAGAACTTATTAAGCTCAACACCAAGGAAATAAACAATCCAATCATGAAATGGGCAAAAGACATGAACAGAAATCTCACAGAGGAAGACATAGACATGGCCAACATGCACATGAGAAAATGCTTCTCATCACTTGCCATCAGGGAAATACAAATCAAAACCACAATGAGATACCACCTCACACCAGTGAGAATGGGGAAAATTAACAAGGCAGGAAACCACAAATGTTGGAGAGGATGCGGAGAAAAGGGAACCCTCTTTCACTGTTGGTGAGAATGTGAAATGGTGCGACCACTCTGGAAAACTATGTGGAGGTTCCTCAAAGAGTTAAAAATAGAGGCAGCCGCGGTGGCGTAGCGGTTTAGCGCCGCCTGCAGCCCAGGCCTGATCCTGGAGACCCTAGGATGGAGTCCCAAGTCAGGCTCTTTGCATGGAGACTGCTTCTCCCTCTGCCTGTGTCTATGCCTCTCTTTCTCTCTGTGTCTCTATGAATAAATAAATAAAATCTTAAAAAAAAAAGGAGTTAAAAATAGACCTGCCCTATGACCCAGCAATTGCACTGTTGGGGATTTACCCCAAAGATACAGATGCAATGAAATGCCGGGACACCTGTACCCCGATGTTTCTAGCAGCAATGTCCACAATAGCCAAACTGTGGAAGGAGCCTCGGTGTCCATCGAAAGATGAATGGATAAAGAAGATGTGGTTTATGTATAAAATGGAATATTACTCAGCCATTAAAAATGAGAAATACCTGCCATTTGCTTCAACGTGGATGGAACTGGAGGGTATTATGCTGAGTGAAATGAATCAATCGGAGAAGGACAAACATATGTTGTCTTTCATTTGGGGAATATAAATAATAGTGAAAGGGAATAGAAGGGAAGGGAGAAGAAATGGGTAGGAAATATCAGAAAGGGAGACGGAACATAAAGACTCCTAACTCTGGGAAACCAACTAGGGGTGGTGGAAGGGGAGGAGGGTGGGGGGTGGGGGTGAATGGGTGACGGGCACTGAGGGGGGCACTTGACGGGATGAGCACTGGGTGTTAATCTGTATGTTGGCAAATTGAACACCAATTAAAAATAAATTTATTATTAAAAAAAAGAATAAAATGTAGGCTCCTTACCATGGCCTTTGAAGCCCTATAGAACCAGGCTTTTATCTGTCTTTCTTTCTGATCTTACCTCCTGCCACATTGTCCCAGAGGATGCTACTAAGATTCCTGTCTTTACATTCCCCAAACATGCTGCTCTTGCTGAGCTCCAGCCCTTCACATTGCCCAGCCTCCTCTTCCCCAAAATATTTACATCTCATTACTTGACTTTCAGTAGGAATATAACATCCTTAGAGACATCCTCCCTGTCCATGTAAGCTAAAAAATAAACTGCCTTCTCCCACAAACCCATCCCTGGCAATCAATCCATCCTAATCTGCCATTTTGTAAGTTAAATAATCATTGCTATCTGAAACTATTTTATTATTTACATGTTTATTTTCTTGTCTTCTCCACTAGAATGTATACTCCATATGTTAGTCTAGGTTCCTTAAGAAACAAACACGAAGATGGGATTAAGTGTGCAAGGATTTTTAGTATGAGAAATGCCTGAGTGAGAAAATGAGGAAGGAACATAAGTTTGTGAGAACCATCAGAATTTGATGTAAGTCTGACCCTGAGTGAAGGAAAGAGGGCAGCATGGAAGGAACTAGAACACTGTACAGTCTAAGGAATGTTCAGCAAACCGTCAGTGAGTTCTTAAGCCATAATGGACCAATTTATGAGTACCATATCTCCCAATATCTCCCAGTATCTCTGTCACAGTCAGTCACTGGTAGAAAGCAGCTCATGGGAAGTGTGGTTTTATAAAAATAGTACAATGAATTTCAGACCATAGAATCTGAGGCCATTGTGCTACTATAGTCAGAGATCTTTGAGGCATATTCTCATGCTTGCCACATTCTATAGGGCAAGGACTGTGTTCTCCCCTCTATTACCAGAGTTTTTCATAGTGTCTGACACAAGTAATGCTCAAGACATATTTGAGCAGTGAATGAATGGAATAAGCAAAAGAATAAACAACTTTGCCAAAGATCACATAGGTGGAAGAACAAAATTTGGAAACCAGTTTTCCCAGTTCTATATAATTAGTGCTACTACTGCTTTTATCTATGCCCACTATATTCTACTGTCTTTAAGACTGTCAACCAGAAATAATAAAATCAATAGTTTACCCTTGACTGGGCCTCTGAGGTATATCTGCAACACATTGTCCAAATATTCTACCTTTAACACATTTTTTTTTCCATTGGACTTGACAAAAAGAAAAGTGTACCACCACTATGCAGAAGAATGTTAATTGTCCTCCCTCCTACCAAATATATTAGATATATAAAGTATAACCTTTTTTTCTGCAAGAAAAGTTACAGGGATGCCTGGGTGGCTCAGCGGTTGGGTGCCTGCCATCAGTGATCTGGGATCAAGTCCCGCATCAGGCTCCCTGTGAGGAGCCTGCTTCTCCCTCTGCCTATGTCTCTGCCTCTCTCTCTAGTCTGTGTCTCTCATGAATAAATAAATAAATCTTAAAAAAAAAAGAGAAAAGTTACAAAGGGCAGAGAAAAAAAACAGAAGCCAGTGCTCTTCCAGAAAGATTAAGAATGGGCATCAACACTTCACTCTCAGCAAATGTCATGTAAGGAAGAGTAATGCATTCATATTACCATTGTTTAATACAATAATCAATTAAGTCTGGAATATGTCTATAAAGGAGTTGTTGAGATTTATCACAAAGGACAAACATCTAACTTGACCATCTTACAAAAATGTTCAAAAACAGGAGAGACATCTTAAAACAAGCTTCAATGCATGCAAGGCAGGCAAAATAATAGAAACCACATAAAATTATTTTTAAATGTTATACTTTGAAGCTGATAGCTTGAGATCAAAGACAGTGGTGAGTTGCTTATCTAAAATATCTTCTCAGAAATTTGGATGGCAAAAATAAACAACTTTGCTCTAGGCTTTAATAATTTTCCCTAAAACCAAAACAGGATAATACTAGTTGTCCATAGACAGAGTCCAATGTAGTGAGTAAGTAAAGAAACACTGGTGCCATAAGAAAAGTTGGTACAGTGACTCGTGCAATGCAAAATAGTTAATTTTCTGTAAATCTTTGTTTTGAAACCCTGGGGACTTCATCCTATATAGTGACTTGGAGCCCAGAGAAAGGAATACCTTTATGATTAGCCTGGGATCTTTGAGATGTTTTGACTCAAACAAAAGAGGTTGGAGATAGATGAGAAGAAATGGAGTAGAGAGAGATGGTTAGTCACGAAAGAAGAGGTGGAATTTGCCATTATGAGTCACCATAATTTGCATAGATAGATATACGGCAAGTGGGAGAGGATTTAATATAGTATAAAAGGGAGAGGGAACACCAGCTTGATGATGGTGGAAAGTTCTAGTGAAGGCAAGGGTGAAAATGTTAATTTTGCCTAATGCTATTGTTTCTAATCTTGGTTTACATGCAAATTCCCTGTGTTCCACCTCAGATTTACTAAATCAGAATCTCTAGGAATGGGGCAGAGAACTGCTCCCACCTTTCTTTTTTAAGATCAAAAAGTAATTTGCATGGTCATTCAAGTCTGGCTGACTGGCTCAATTTGAATTCCAGGTCTCCAGTTGTTAGGTAACTAATGTCAGCAAACATCACTGCCAGTATAGACATAGGCTATATACACTTCTGTCTGTACAGCTAAAACCAGTCAGAATACCCTTGAGCATACTGCTTTCATTATTTTAAGATATCTTTCTGAGATTTGACAGTATTGCATTCCTATCTCTCCTATGTGGTGGAAAGGAAAGAGGCTGGAGTCAGACTGGAAATACCACACAGGTATTTCAAAGACAGATAAAGATGAATAGACATGATTGCTAAGCCAAAGAAAATGAAACTGATCCACATTTTTAACATTTTCATTGAGATATAATTGATTTAAAAACAGGGCATATATGGGAAATGTACACTTATTTAAGTTTTGATGTATGTATGTATCTATAAAATCATGACCACAATCAATATAATGAATATATCTATTACTTTCCAAATTTTACTTGAAATCCTTCCCTTCTATCTTTCCCTGTTCCCCTTTCTTGCCTCCAGACAATTAATATCAGTTTAATTTTAATTTTCTGGAATTTTATGTAGTTGGAATTACTGAGTGCTCTCTCCTTAGTCTGGTGTCTTTCACTAAGCATAAATAATTTTAGATTAATTTATATTTTTATTGTATCAATAGTTTATTCCTTTTATTTTCTAAGTCATATTCCATTTTATGGACACATCAATTTATCTATTCACCAGATGATGAACATTTGGGTTTCCAGTTTTTAATTATAACAAATAAAGCTGCTATACACATTCATGATAGGTGTTTCCTGTGGACATGTTTCCATTTTTGTAGAGTAAATACCTAGAACTAGATACCTAGAACTATAGCTGGATTATATGGTAGGTGTATGCATTACTTTTCAAGAAACTGTCAAACTGTGTTCCAGAGGGTTATCCCATTTTACATTCTCGCTGGCAATGTATGAGAGTTCCAGTTCCTCCATGAACCAAATAACACTTGGTCATACTATATTATCAGTTTTCATAAATATCTGGATTTCATTTGCTAGAACTTTGTTCAGGATTATTGTGTCTATGCCCAGGAAGGATATTAGTCTATAGTTTTCTTATGTTTGTCTGGTTTTGTGTTAGGATAATGCCTCACAGAATGACCTGGGGAATATTTTCTCCTATTAATTCAAAAATTTTAAGAGTTGTGTAGATATTGTATTATTTCCCCATTAAATGCTTAGAAGATTCATCAGTGAAGTCATCTGGGCCTGGTATTTTCTTTACCAGAAGGTTTTTTTTTTTTTTTTTTTTTTTAACTACAAATTAAATTCCTCTAATAAACATAAAACTATTTAGGTTATTTATTTCTTCTTAAATAAACTTTGGTAATTTGTGTCTTTCAAGGAATTTGTTAACAGTAACTTTGAAAGCCAGCAGATGGTGAAGTAATACATTAGAAATTCTTATATTCTTGGTCAAACAATTAAGTTTGAGTTAGAATAAAGATATTTCAGCCATACAAGCTCTCATTCTCTAGAAACTACTAAAGGATATGCTCCCCCAAAATAAGAGGTTGAGTCAAGAGAGAGGAAGATGTTGAAAACCAGCACACATTCAGCATAAGAAATGCTAGAGTGATGGTTATACCTACATAAAACCAGTTCAAATCAGAGCAAAAGAACTTCACAATGGAGACCTTGAAAAATTTTTAATTAGTTCATTAATTATAAACAAATGGATGCTTTTGATTATGCACAAAGTAGACTTGAAAATTTTTTTGGTATCTTCTATATTTGGGAAAAATTAATAATAGGTACATAGAAAACTAAGCAAATAAAAGAGTAATAAAAAACAAAATTTGTATAAAAACAAAGTATCATATATGCCTTATAGTGAACAATATTTATATAGGCATATATAAATATTGAATGTTCATTTAACCAAAAAAGTGATATTAAATTGATAATGTCAATTATTAAATTGGGATTAATGGATATGAGAAGACAAGCAGGGAGACAGAAAAATTCTTACCTGCCATAACATGAAGTCAACAGATATTTTTTAAAGTAGATAAATATAAAGAATATAAACATAGTATTTATAAATATGAAGATAAATTCCAAAAGAGAAAACCAAGAAACAGTACTTACTGGGGCATAGGCAGGTCCATAGCCTGGGACTACATTTTTTCCTTATAAGCGTTATAGTACTATTTGACTTCTTAAACTACGTGTATTTATTATTTTGATTAAAAATTAATTTAACTTTGAATAGACTAAAATTATCACTACATTCCAGTACTATAATGTTGATAGGAAACTTACTAATGAACCTTCTTTGTTGTATTACAATATTTACTAATAGTCTTTACATTATTTATAGAACAAAGATCCTAAGCTTTTTAGGCATTGCTATTGCTGGGTAACAAACTACCCCTAAATGTAGTGGTTTAAAATGATAAGCATGTCTCACAAGTTTATAGGTCAGCTGGGTGTTTATTTTATTAGGACCCACTCCTATGGATCAAGTAGGCAGCTCTGCTAATATAGACAGCATTCTCTCACATGTTTGGAGATTACTGGTTCTTGGCTAGTCTAAGATGGGTTTGACTAGGACAACTGTGCTCCCCTCTGTATAGTCTCTCATCCTCCAGCCTGTTAGCTGGGCTTGTTTATGTGATAGCTGGCCTGGGGTCCAAGAGAGTGAAAAGGGGTAGAAGATCTCTTAAGCCCTAGGCTCAAGATGGGTACATAATTACTTCTGTTACTTCATTGGCCAGGGCAATTATAAGGCCAGCTCAGATGTAAGAGGTAGGGAAATAGTTATCTCTTGATAAGAAGGGCTACAAAATCACGTTGCAAGTGGTATGAATATGGGGAGGAGCAGAAAATTGTCATTTTTTGTACTCAATCTCCCTCAATACTCAAGCTCCCACTTCCCTTCTTATATGAGTTTCCCAAGTCCATATGCATTGTCTTAGTTCAGGCTGCTTTAACAAAAAATACTATAGTGGCTTAAATAATAAACATTTATTTCTCATGTTCTAGAGGTGGGTAAATCCAAAATAAAAAGTCTAGCAGGTCTGATTGTGGCTTATAGACAGATGTCTTCTCATTATATCCTCACATGGCCAAGAGAGATGGCCATGTGTCTTCTTATAAGGGCAGTAATCCCACTCATGAGAGTTCTACCTTTATGAATTAATTACCCTCCAAAGGCTCCACTTCCAAACACCATCATATTGGGGGTTAAGGCATCAGCCTATGAATCTTGGAGGAACACAAACATTTGTTCCATAGCATACATATAGGCCTCCATATTGTTGCCTCATCCAGAGGACTTTTCCATACCTTTTATAAGATATTAAAGATCTTTCCATCCACTCCAATTCTATATCAAGTCTCTTTCCCCCTTTTAAACCCTTCCTGGTCCTTCTAAGCCTTTGTGATCTTTTATATTATTATCATCTCTCATTTGTCACTTAAATTTTTCATCTTAGCCTTGAACTGGACCATAATTTCCTTAACAACAAGAATTGTATGTTGTGATATTTTAAAAATACTGCCTTTTACTTGGAAGATTCCCTGTAAAGTTTTGATGGACGGATGGACGGATGGATGGATGGACAATCACGTTGCCTCCCCTGACTTGGGACAGACTACTGCTTATATTAGATGGGAAGAAAATTGGATAAGCCTCATACTATGTAAAACCATGATTCTAGGGTGTGTAAATTGAGCAATTTCCTGGCATACAAGGGAAAAAGATACAGAAGGGAGGGAGGAAGAGAGGAAGGAAGGATAATCTCTCTTTTACCCCCCAAAACATACAAAGCATACTCATGTAGGGTCACTGAATCTCCTTCTGGACTACAATTACAAATGCTGCTCCAGCTTCTGCTGAGAGTGTTGCACCTATGTCTATTATGTTTGAAAATGCCCTTCCCCTACCTGTGCTCCACTCTGGGTCGTGTGGAAAGGGGCTGCTGAATGGAGGCATAGTGAGAGGCTTTCTTGCCTTTTTCATGCTCCTTTCCTGATGCATTAGTATCTTGGCTTAAGGCACTTTGGACAATCTCATAAGAACTAGAGACTAGGAGTCCAACTTTTTTTTTTAATTGATTATTATGAGAAGTTGAGTGCCAGTATGCAGAGAAATTGGCCCTCCTGCTGACTGCTGGCTTTCCTTCAGGACAGAGAGAATCTATTACTGTGTCTCCCAAGCTCTTCTGCCAATCTGCTGTTGTTGAAACCTCCTCTCTTGTCCATCTGTATTTGATCTGCAATATATTTTGTTGCTCATTTTCTGGTAAAATATTTTTTAAAAATATTTATTTATTTATTTATTTATTTATTTATTTATTTATTTATTTATTTATTTATTTATTTATTTATTTATTCATTCATTCATGAGAGACAGAGAGAGAGAGAGAGAGAGGCAGAGACACACAGGCAGAAGGAGAAGCAGGCTCCATGCAGGGAGCCTGACATAGGACTCGATCCTGGGTCTCCAGGATCAGGCCCTAGGCTGAAGGCTGTGCTAAACCGCTGAGCCACCTGGGCTGCCTGATAAAATATTTTAAAGCTTAGATATTTGTTTTTTTAGTGGCTCTTATATGCATTCCATTAATTCCTCTAAAGGTACCATCTTTTCTCTTTAACTCATGGAATTTGCTGCTGAACTGTACTATTACCACTAGAGGTTCTGACAATCTTTCTTTTCCAATTTAAACACGGGCTGTCAGCTGCTGAATGGGTTTAAGATTCTTTTGACTAGTAATAAGACCATCCAAATCAACTCCACTCCGTAAAATTAGAATTCTCCACAGTGCTGGTCAGTCTGCAAAGCTGGCACCACCTCAGGCCTTTTTTATTCTTCTATTGCCCCAGGGTTTAAAAGGGACGTTGCAGTTAAGTTTAACCCTACATTTTGAGGTATCTGAAACTAGTTGCAAAAAATCTGATGAAGATTAAAATGTTTTCAAAGTTTATAATGGTCTACATGTCTCATAAATGTTTCTTAATTCATGAGTTGAGACATCTCTTTATTTTTATAGTTTAGCATCAGTGGATAAAAGTAAAAAATAAAAAAAAGAGAGGAGGTGGGTAGTATTTGAATTGTGCTGGCTGTTTGTATCACCCATGGTGAAGATGCATATAAAACAAAATATAATTAGTAGAAACCAGAAGGGATAGTGAAAAGAACTTTAGTCAGGATGTTATGTATCCTAATCTCTTCTTTCAGATTCAGGGTAGGAAAACCACATAGGTAGTTCACATGACCCTGAGCACCTCTGGGCATTCTTTTTTTTTTTTTTTAAGATTTTATTTATTTATTTATTCATGAGACACACACACACAGAGAAAGAGAGAGAGAGAGAGAGAGGCAGAGACACAGGCAGAGGGAGAAGCAGGCTCCTCGCACGGAGCCCGACGCGGGACTCGATTCTGGGTCTCCAGGATCACGCCCTGGGCTGAAGGGGGCGCTAAACCGCTGAGCCACTTGCCCTCTGGGCATTCTTTTCTTAAAGAGTATCCTGGTATTTGAGGCTATGTACACATATGACCTTCTCTCTGAATATAGCACAATACCACCTAGTAAACTCCCTGTAATTACTCTGTGTTTTATTGGCCTCTTCATAGCCCCTCACATCTCTCTCACTAACACTTTAGTCACTCAGCATAGAATCTCTCAGAGTGGTATGTCTATTTTTGAGTTAGATGGAAAAAAATTTAAACTATCTCGACTGGGGAAGGATCTTCTATAAAGCTAATGAAGCTTCATCTCAAGAGTTCTCACTTGCATGAGCTTTTCCAAGGCTCTATACCTATTTTCATATTATTATTTTTCTTAATAGAGCCCCCCTAAATCATTTAAGATTCAGGTCCCACAAAGCCCAGATATGCCCCTGGTCTCTCTCACCCCTTGACATCCTCTTAACTATTAATCCATTTAAAATTAAAAGATGGTCAAAGAAGCACCAACCTTACTTTCTCTTTGAGTTTCTCCATCAAACAGACAATTCATCAAAACCTTTTTTTAAAGGCATCTTCTCTTTCTTCCTGAGTGCTTTCCATTCTTAATGTGTCATCTTGTTTTATTGACTGAAAAAATTCTAGCTTTAAACTGAAAACTTTTAGCTTATCCTGTCAGTTAATTATCTTCAAGGTAGAGAATTAAGTCATCCTGAGGAACAACACTTAGCTTTCCATCATGACTCAGAACACCTCCCGTTTCCAAATGGAAGATTGCAGGGAGGTGCCATTTAAGGTGTATACCTTTGTAAAATGATACAAATTAAAAAACTTTTTAAAAGATGTATGGGGTGCCTGGTGGCTCAGTTGGTTAAGTATCCACTCTTGATTTGGGCTCAGGTCATGATCTCAGGGTCATGAGATCAAGCCTCGCATTGGGTTCCCTGCTAGGCATGGAGCCTACTAAAGATTCTCTCTCTCCCCCTCTGTGCTGCCTCTATCCACCTCCGCAAGCTCACACATGTGCTCGCTCTCTCTCTTAAAAAAAAAAAATGTATGCCTTTGTAGCTCCTAAACCACTGGACACTTTCTGCAATGTATCATTTCCTTTCCCTTAAAACGGGGTTTCAAAATCTGGGGGAATGAAAATGAGGTCATGAATCTAGGGTCAGTCTTTCTGCCCAGTAGAAAAGGCCCTAAATCCATTTTTTTTAAAAGGATTTTATTTATTCATTCATGAGAGACACACAGAGAGAGAGGGAGAGGCAGAGATACAGGCAGAGGGAGAAGCAGGCTCCATGCAGGAAGCCCGACGTGGGACTCGATCCTGAGTCTCCAGGATCACAACCTGGGCTGAAGGCGGCGCTAAACTACTGAGCCACCCAGGCTGTCCCCCAAATCCATTTTGTGATGACTTTGCCAATGTTAGTTCACAAGTGAGTCTTCACACACTTGAATAAGTGATACCAGGCTAGGAAATAAAAATAATGGGGACAGGGAGTGGTGACCTGTCACTACTAACTGCCTGTACTGAGTTTGGTAATCAGATAGACCTGAGCCCAGAGTTGAGCCCAAAGCACCCTGAGTAGATATTCTGGGGATGGGGAAGGGAAGCAAGTGAAAGAGGAAGATCCTTAGAGCTATGTGTGACCTCCTTCCTCTCAGCAACCCATGTCCTCTCTTTAGCTGGCAAAACTTGTGAAATGCAGTTCCCATCTTAGAGCTTTTATTTGGCTTTCTGCTTTTTACCCCTAGTTTTATTTTAGGAGCTTTGGATACAACTACACAAGATTTAGAGTTAGGAGCACAGATCAAGCAGTCCTAGATTGCTCCTATCACTCATTTTGGCCTCAGGTAAACCTCATTAAGCTTCAATTTCTTTATAGATAGAATGGAGCTAGAATTAATGTGGTTTTTATAAATTAAATGAGTCTATAGAGTCCTTAGCAAATAATAAGCATTCAGTAAATATCTGTTGTCATGATTATTCTTCGAGAGTCTCCTAAACAAAGTGAATCCTAGGTATTTGATAGGTAAGAGCCAAGTGATACAAAACCAAAAAGGATGGGAAGGCATGCCTCTATTGCTCACTCACCCTATCCTTTTCCTAGATGACTAGGATCCTTGAGTTGTAGGCAGACTGTGGAGTCCAGAAACAGATGGAAGGAAAAAGAAACACAGAGAATATCAAGTGTATTGAGAGAATATGAATCCTCAAGAGCTAGAACTGGTGATGACCATTGGAGGAGGATTCTTAATGTATAGTGAGAACCTTCTTCCAACTCCAGAGAGATTTCTTCTTCCAGATGACTTTGATGAATCTCAAAGTCTGGGGACAGCACCAGAGAAAACTTGTTTTTTTTTTTTTTTTCTTGAGAGACACAGAGAAAGAGGAAGAGACATAGGCAGAGGGAGAGGCAGAGGGAGGAGCGGGTTCCTCGAAGGGAGCCCAATGCCAGATTCAATCCCAGGACTCTGGGATTAGGTATAGGTAGACACCCAACTGCTGAGCCACTCAGGCATCCCCAGAGAGAACTTATTCTTTAGAATAAGAGTAAGTTCTTTCTATTGGCAGAAGAGTTCTGGTTAAGTCAGATAAAATACATCTACTTATCAAGCTAACAGGTTTAGGACATTTTAAAAGTAGAAATTATTAGTGTATTTCACAAAAAAATATGAAGCTGCTTATTAAATTCAATGTAGGTATCATAAACTCTTATGGCTAGAAGGCAATTTAAAGACCATTTGGTTCAATCTTGTTGTTTATCAGATGATGTAACTCAGGTTCAGAAAGACCAAATGACTTGCTCATGGTCATGTTGCAATTTTGACCAGATAGCCAAAATAAAAATCAATGAGGATAGATAAACAATTGGCTTTGCTTTTAACTTTTTATTAACTCAGACTTGATCGGTAAAATTGGTTTTGAAATGTAGATACAGGTTAAGAAGTACCCATAAGTAAATGGAAAGAAAATAAAAAAAACTTGAATTGTATTTATGATGAGGGAAGAGAAGGCTAGCTGAGGACAAAGCACAAGCTGACACCCCCAGAAACGACACCCCCACAAACAGGTGGGATATGTATGACATTCCTCAGGCACTACTGGCTACCCTAAGCTAAGGGAAAGGAAAAACAAATAGTTAATTAATAGAGGTTATAATCCTATAGACATGAGTCTCCCTCAGTTTACAAATTGTCTTAGTTGATTTATAAGAAAAAAACCATTCATATCAATAACCTAACTTCTAGGAGTTAACTCCCAACTATCTTAATGTTAATGCTTTACTAGAGGGAATAAAAACCTTAACTTGACAATAGAAGACCTCCAATATCTTATAGGTCCTCTTTAGCAATCAAAAATTCTTTCGAAAACCTCCTTTTTCCTTACCTCCCCCAACTCCCAAGTATACAATCAGTCACCCCTCACAACCGTGGGACAACAGCTCTTCCTGCCAACAGGAAGGTCCTGTCCCCATGCTTTAATTAAACTACCATTTTGCACCAAAGACATCTCAAGAATTTTTTCTTGGTCATTGGTTCTGGACCTCACCCCACCAAGCTTCATTTCCATTCCAAAACTACATCATTTATACTGCTTTTCCTTCTATAAAGGGAAGGCTTATAAAGATTTATCAATTCTCAAACTATAAACTTTAAGAAGGTAGTTTTACTTTTTCCTCCTCAATTTTTTAAGTATAGGAAAATAACATGATAGAATACAGATTAGTATCCTGCTATTACCAGACCTCCCCTCCTCCCCTGTCCACCAAAGAGTAGCCCACCCCTCCCCACCCTATCTCTAATCAGCTCCCAAAAAGGACTCTCCTCCAGAAGAGCAGTCAATCTAGAAAAAAAAAAAAAAAAAGAATGTAGATAGTGGAGGAAGAAGAAAAGGGAGAGAAAGTCTTAGGGGTGTTAAAAACAAAATTCAACAGAGTAAATTTGAAGATCTAACTGGCTTTATTCAATGGTCATGAATTAGGCAGCATCTCATCTAGCAAGTGGAAAGGAGCTCCAAAGGGTAAAGAAAGGGAAAGGTTTTTAAACGTAGGACAAAGAAGTCATAAACAAACAAACAAAAAAATCATTTCAGGCAAAGTTACCTTCCTTTCTGCAACTAAAGGATTTTATTAGGGGTATAACCTTACCAGAAAATTCTAGACTGACTGGTTAAGATTACATTCCTGGGGAAAGTTGAAACTGCAATTTGGTTACATACTGAATTCCAGTCTTGGGCCTAGCACAACAGACTCCATTTTGGGCCTTTGGTTTTCTTTTTAACAGTGGTTTGAAGTAGAGGAAGACGAATTTTATCAGGGAGTTTGAATAATATGTTTTAAACTACATATTTCAATCTCCTTAAATATCCTCTAATAGAATTTGTTTCTGATTACATTTTGCTCTTAAAATCTGCTTTTAGAGCAGTGCCAAAAGGCACTGCTATAAAACTGAACCTCCCTAGAAACCCTTCTGCAGGTTTATGAGGATTACAGTGGTTTACTGAAGCCAACTTGTATTTGCTCACAAAAAAATTCTGTGCATTTCCTCCCAATTGCATTTAGTGGCCTCACATTGGTAGTTTTTGAAATTGGCCATAGTGGGAATATTTGCACCACAGAGATTGGCAAACACTGCAAATAAGGACTTGTTTTTCTACCCCTAGCGAGCCAGTTTACCAACATACCACTGGACAAAAAAGCACAATGAGAAAAGAATCCTCCTCCCAATTCTCATGTTCAGATTTTGGGTTTGTTTGTGTTCTGTTTTTTTTTTTTTTTTTTTTTTAATCAAGATAGCTGTGTTCGCCTTTGGACTCTCTCCATTTAAAATAAATGCTTCTAAAAATATAGCATTGGGAACTAGAAGATAAGCAATAGAAAGCTAACTTCTCATTTCTTTCAAGTAATAACTCTAGTGTAATTTGTTTTAATTAACTCAATGTGTTAGAATGTGTCACTAACAAAACAGAAAAGTCACCATATCCGGACAGTCCAGTTTTCTTCATTCCAAGAGAAAAACTAGCCTTTTTCCCAAGATCACACTCCATACACCAGAACACTAGCACCTGTTTGTTTCAGGAACACTGTAAAAGTCTATAGTTCCATTCCAACCCATCCCTCACCATTTAAAATAACAATATGAACTATAACAATAGATGAATAGCATCTCTTAGCATATGAAAGCATTTTTTATTCCTTAAATATTTAAATTTATTGTTAACTTTATAGCATTCTTCTAGGAGCCTTGGCACTTTAAAATATTTTTAAGATTATTTTTTACTTCTTTGAGATAGAGAACATGCACATGTACATGCAGTACAAGCAGGGGGTGAAGGAGTGGCGGAACAATGGGAGAGTGGGAAGTGCAGAGGGATAGGAAGAGGAAGAAGAAGGCTCCCAGGTTAGCCAGGAGCCCTACATGGGGCTCTATCCCAAGACCCCAGGATCATTACCTGAGCAGAAGGCAAACACAACCAACTAAGCCACCCAGGCACCTCACCTATAAAATATTTTTTAAAAAGATTCTTAGCCCCTCTCTGTCATAAATACCTTTGAAAATAATAAAGTAACAGTCCCTCAAACTGGAAAAACATGTAAGACAAAAGCCTGCACCCAGCTTTAGTTAACTCCAGGCTAAGAACCCTACATGTAGATAAGGCCCCTGTTCTTCAAGCATTTGCAATCTCCTTGGGGGAACATTTTTTGAGAACTTCTGTTCTGAAATTTCCTTAAATTCCCTTTCTCTTTCTGACTTATAATAAACTTGCTGTCATGGACTCCAAAAGAGGATTTCTGGAAAAAGATCTGGGCAATGTAACATCATCAGAATAAGTGGGTATCTTCTACTCATTCGTATAACACATAGTTATGGCACAGTTGATAAGGGAAATCAATCCTTTGGATGCTTAAGTTAATTCCCACTATATAGTTGAAAGAAATCAGTCGTATTACCATATATCCTATATCTAATAGTTAACACATATCAAACTTTCATCATGTAGCAGGTACTGTGTTAGATGCTTCCCATGCACTCAGCTAAGCTCTGTGAGATATATCATTGTTATTTTTAATTTATAAATGAGAAAACTGTGGCTTCTAGTGGTTAAGCAGAAGCCTAGAAATTAAAACATGAGTCTTCCTCCTAATCCTGTGCTCTTAAAAACCATTCAGAGTGCTTCCTCCTGTCTACATATGAAAATCATACACTACCTTCCAGCTCTAAATGAAAAGTGGACAAAATGAAGCAGGTGAGAATTGACATAGGAGTTCAGAAGGAAGTAGCCATCCATGTAGGCTGTGATGTAAGAGATCTGAGTGGAGGAGGCAAAACTTCAGCTCAATAGAATTAGGATAGAGGAAAGAGGAGTGGTTGTGGGCAGCAGTGGTAGCAGGGGCAAAGGTTTGAAGGTAGGAACAACAAGGTGCTTTTGCTAAGGGAGAACACAAAGGGACAAAATAGGACAGGTAGAAGCAGCAGGGCAGACAAATGAATGGGAGTGGTGGTGGTAGCAAAGGAAGACAGGGTAGCAGTTGCCAAACAAAAAAGAGCAGCTATGTTGCCACCAACACTCAGGAGGGGAAAACAAGAATAGCATCTAAGAAGTTTTCATTCCAAAGTTTGAGGGGGGGAATCTTAAACAAAATTCCCAGGCCCAGACTCTACCCCAGATCAATGAATCTAGACTTCTGGGGGTAGAGTCCAGGCCTCATTTTGTTTGGTTTGTTTTGGTTTAAGTTCTCCAAGGATGGAAGCCACTGGTCTGGTACCTTTGGTAAAAACAGATGAAATAGAGAAGGAATGGAGTTTGAGAATGTGAAACACAGTTTGGCAATCTGAGAAGCAGACCAAGAAGAGGCACAGACAGAAAGGTAGGAGGACACAAACATGCACTGGTGCCAGGAGACCAGGTGGAGTAGGAGAGCAATGGCAGAGGTGGACCTATGTGTATGCAATGGTACTTGGTTTCAAACCAATCTGTTTACTTCAAATGAATAGAAAACCACTCCCGATGCAGAGAAAATTAGTTACAACATGTTAACTATGGGACCCTAGGCAAGTTACTTGACTTTTGTAAGCCTCAGTGCTCTCATCTATAAAATGGGAATGTTCATTGTATCTCTCAGAAATATACATGCATGTGAGGCATAGGAGGAATGGTATAAGCTAATGGTCATGTAGGAAGTGTGAATTCTAAAACAGGTTGAAAACTGAAGTGTAAAGTGCACATTCCTGAGAATGAGGAGATGGTAATAGAAAAGTAGATCCATGCCAGGTAGTAGGAGAGCTCACTTGATTTTTTTGTAGTAATGATGGGGAAAGAGAAGCACAACATTTTTGGAAAGCAATGTGGAAAAATATATCACAAGCCAGAAAGATGTTTATACCATTTTATCCAATAATCCCACTCTTGGAATTTATCCTAGAGAAATAAATCAACAAGAAAAAGGAGCTGCAGTGTATAAAGATCTATAATGTAAAAACCTAAACCACCAAATACAAGTCAATGGCTAAATAAATTGTTATAGGACAACTCAATAGGATAGTAACTGGGATTCAGGAAATTTATGTGATTCATCTTTTAATTTTTAAAGGTTTATCCTTAATTATACAAAGAATACTTAAAAACATTTAAAAATAGAGGAAAAGCTAAAGTCCCCTTGGCCAATTTTAGTTTCCTATCTAAAGATGGCCATTGTTGGTATGGACTCTCCCAGAAAATTTTCACACAAACACACAACATATACATATATGTGTATATGTACACATGTGTGTATATGTATACATATATACATACATATATACTTACATATTTATCTATCCAGTTATATATTTTGTTTAGAGTGTGTGTTAAGAAAATGTTGTCTTGAGATGCCTGGGTGGTTCGGCATCCATGTTCGGCAGTTGAGTGTCTGCCTTTGGCCCAGGGCGCGATCCTGGAGTCCCAGAATCGAGTCCCATGTCAGGCTCCCTGCATGAAGCCTGCTTCTCCCTCTGCCTGTCTCTGCCTCTCTTTCGGTGTCTCTCATGAATAAATAAATAAAACCTTAAAAAAAAAAAAGATAATGCTGTCTTGTACTTGTTTTTCTGCAACTTTTTGTTTACTTGTTTACTTAGCAATAAACCTTGGAAGTTTTCCATGTCAGTTTTGATTGATAGAACACATTCTTTCTAAGAATAAATATATCACAAATTATGCAACCATTCCAAATTCTGATGACCAGTTATGTGGTCTTCAATTTGCATGATTACAAATGTTGCAGTGAACATCCTTGTGTTAATCTTCTGAAGCACATAGCAACTGTTTCTTGAAAACCAAATGTGGAAGAGTAAAATGGTTGAGGTAGGATTCAATGCATTTTAAATGTTAATACTTAAAATGCCTGCACTAGCTTACACTTTGCCAGCAGAAAAGGGAAATATTCATTGTCCTATATCCTATTCTAAAGTGATTATTAGCAAACTTTTTAAAGTTGCCAATCTACTAGGCAAAAATAATATTGTTGCTTTAATTTGTATTTCTTGACTTTGTTAGTGTAAGCCTGTCTTTTGACCATTTATATTTCTTCTTTGGTGTGTTTCCTGTTCATCATCTTTGCCAGTTTTTCTAATTTATCATCATTTTGATATCCCTGTCACATAACATAGTCATTTTTAAATAAGTGCTCAACTATTAAGTAAATTAAATTACACTATTAAAAATTAGAGTTAAGGCCTCTATGGCAATACAGAGTATTTATGACATAGTATTAGAATGAAAAGAAGAATATAAATTACGTGCAACATGAAACGATATCCAGATATCCATGCATTTGGACACAGTCTGAAAGGGAACACATACAATAATAACAATAAAACCAGAAGTAGTTGTCAACATTTATATAGCACTTAACAGATGCTAAGCACTGAACAATATATTTTACATGTATTAATATCTTTATTCCTTACAACAGTCCCTACTAGATTTCTTTGAACTTGCTAAAAATCACAATTTGCTTAAGTGGCAAAGCCAAGATTTCATAAACCTGGGCAGTTTGATCCCAGAGGCTGCATTCTTAACCACTGCATTACACTTGATATAACTTTGTTTTTGATTAAGCATAATTTTCAGTTTACTAGATGGAACAGATTTACAACATAGTCTGCATAACTTTTTTAAAAATATATTTCTTTGCCATTTCATGATATCACTTTTACAATAGAAAATACCAGTAGACAGAGGTCAGGGGGCTTTTCTGTCGTGGTTCTTCTCATTCAAGGTTTCTATACCTATGAGAATTATCATGGCCCTCTCTCTGGCAAATTCATAAACTCCTTCTTGACAGTACATCCATGTGGTGAGAGCCCGGGGAACTGAGCCATGTTAACCAAACTCACAAGAGATTAACCTATAAACCAGAACTATGGCAATTTTTTTTTTCACTTATATGAAGAACTTTCATTGCCAAGAGCAATGCAATATTCATGGTGGTCCAAACATGTTCTTGCTAGAAAAGTCTAAACTGGAAACCAAACTAAAGATTAAAAGGTTGTCCAATGAGGGGAACCTAGCTGGCTCAGTTGGTTAAGCATCTGCCTTCAGTCTGGGTCATAATCTCAGAGTCCTGGGATCAAGCCCTGCATAAGACTCTCTGCTCAGCAGAGAGTTAGGAGCAGTTAGGAGTCTTTCATATTTTGTCACCCTCTCTAATTTTTCCCACTCATTTTCCCTCCTTGCCCTATAATCCCTTTCACTATTACTTATATTCCCTGTATGAGTGAAACCATATAATGATTGTCCTTCTCCTATTGACTTATTCTACTCAGCATAATACCCTCCAGTTCCATCCATGTTGAAACAAATGGTGGGTATTCGCTTCTAATGGCTATGTAATATTCCATTATGTATATAGACCACATCTTCTTTATCCATTCATCTTTCGATGGACACCGAGGCTCCTTCCACAGTTTGGCTATTGTGGACATTGCTGCTATGAACGTTGGGTGCAGGTGTCCCAGCATTTCACTGCATCTGTATCTTTGGGGTAAATCCCCAGCAGTGCAATTGCTGGGTCGTAGGGCAGGTCTATTTTTAACTCTTTGAGGAACCTCCACAGTTTTCCAGAGTGGCTGCACCAGTTCACATTCCCACCAACAGTGTAAGAGGGTTCCCCTTTCTCCGCATCCTCTCCAACATTTCTGGTTTCCTGCCTTGTTAATTTGCCCCATTCTCACTGGTGTGAGGTGGTATCTCATTGTGGTTTTGATTTGTATTTCCCTGATGGCAAGTGATGCAGAGCATTTTCTCATGTGCTTGTTGGCCATGTCTTATGTCTTCTTAGGTGAAATTTCTGTTCTTTTTTTTTGCCCATTTCATGATTGGATTGTTTGTTTCTTTGCTGTTGAGTTTAATAAGTTCTTTATAGATCTTGGAAACTAGCCTTTTCTCTGATATGTCATTTGCAAATATCTTCTCCCATTCTGTAGGTTGTCTTTTACTTTTGTTGACTGTTTCTTTTGCTGTGCAGAAGTTTTTATCTTGATTAAGTCCCAGTAGTTCATTTTTTATTTTGTTTCCTTTGCCTTCATAGCTGTACCTTGCAAGAAGTTGCTGTGGCCAAGTTCAAAAAGGGTGTTTCCTGTGTTTTCCCCTAGGATTTTGATGGATTCTTGTCTCATATTTAGATCTTTCATCAATTTTGAGTTTATCTTTGTGTATAGTATAAAAGAATGGTCTAGTTTCATTCTTCTGCACGTGGCTGTCCAATTTTCCCAGCACCATTTATCAAAGTGACTGCCCTTTTTCCAGTGGATATTCTTTCCTGCTTTGTTGAATATTAGTTGACCATAGAGTTGGGGCCCATTTCTGGATCCTCTATTCTGTTCCATTGATCTATGTGTCTGTTTTTGTGCCAGTACCACACTATCTTGATGACCACAGCTTTGTATTACAACTTGAAATCCGGCATTGTGATGCCCCCAGCTTTGGTTTTCTCTTTCAATATTCCCCTGGCTATTCGGGGTCTTTTCTGATTCCGCACAAATTTTAAGATGATTTGTTCCAACTCTGTGAAGAAAGTCCATGGTATTTTGATAGGGGTTGCATTGAACATGTAAATTGCCTTGGGTAGCATAGACATTTCCATAACATTAATTCTTCTAATCCATGAGCATGGAATATTTTTTCATCTCTTTGTGTCCTCCTCAATTTCTTTCAGAAGTGTTCTGTAGTTTTTAGGTTATAGATCCTTTACGTCTTTAGTTAGGTTTATTCCTAGGTACCTTAGGGTTTTGGGTGCAATTGTAAATGGAGTTGATTCCTTATTTTCTTTCTTCAGTCTCATTGTTTGTGTATAGAAATGCCACTGATTTCTGTGCATTGATTTTGTATCCTGACACATCGCTGAATTGCTGTATGAGTTCTAGCAATCTTGGGGTGGAGTCTTTGGGGTTTTCTATGTACAGAATCATATCATCTGTGAAGAGAGTTTGACTTCTTTGCCAGTTTGAATGCATTTTATTTCTTTTTGTTGTCTGATTGCTGAGGCTAGGATTTCTAGTACTATGTTGAATAACAGTGGCGAGAGTGGACATCCCTGTCGTGATCCTGATCTAGGGGAAAGGCTTTCAGTTTTTCCCCACTGAGAATGATATTTGCTGTGGGTTTTTCATAGATGGCTTTTAAGATACTGAGGAATATCTGAGTGTAGGATATTCCTACACTCTGAAGAGTTTTGATCAGGAGTAGATGCTATCTTTTGTCAAATGCTTTCTCTGCATCATTGAGAGTATCATATGGTTCTTGTTTTTTCTCTTGTTGATGTGATCTATCACGTTGATTGTTTTACGAGTGTGGACCCAACCTTGCATCCCAGGGATAAATCCCACTTGGTCATGGTGAATAATGTTCTTTTTTTTTTTAAGATTTTATTTATTCATGAGAGACACACAGAGAGGGGGGCGGTGGGCAGAGACATAGGCAGAGGGAGAAGCAGGCTCCATGCAGGGAGCCGGACATGGGACTCGATCCCAGGTCTCCAGGATCAGGCCCTGGGCTGAAGGCAGCGCTAAACTGCTGAGCCACCCGGGCTGCCCTGAACAATGTTCTTAATGTACTGTTGGATCCTTTTGGCTAGTATCTTGTTGAGAATTTTTGCGTCAGTGTTCATCAGGGATATTGGTCTATAATTATCCTTTTTGGTGGGATCTTTGGTTTTGGAATCAAGGTGATGCCTCATCAAACAAATTTAAAGTAGTCATCCCTTTCTATCCTTCGGAACAGCTTTAGTAGAATAGGTATTGTTTCTTCTTTAAATGTTTGATAAATTCCCCTGAGAAGCCATTTGGCCCTGGACTTTTGTGTCTTGGGAGGTTTTTGATGACTGCTTCAATGTCCTCCCTGGTAATCAGCCTGTTCAGGTTTTTTCTTTCTTCCTGTTCCAGTTTTGGTAATTTGTGGTTTTCTAGAAATGTATCCATTTCTTCTAGATTGCCAATTTGTTGGCATATAACTATTCAGAATACATTTTTAAAATCGTTTGTATTTACTTGGTGTTGGTTGTGATCTCTCCTCTTTCATTCATGATTTTATTAATTTGAGTCTTTTCTGTTTTCTTTTTAATTAGGCTGGCTAATGGTTTATCTATCTTATTAGTTCTTTCAAAGAACCAACTCCTGGTTTTGTTGATCTTTTCTAAAGTTCTTCTGGTATCTATTTCATTGATTTCTGCTCGAGTCTTTATTAACTCTCTTCTTCTGCTGGGTGTAGGTTTTATTTGCCATTCTTTATCCAATTCCTTTAGGTGCGAGGTTAGCTTGTGTGAGTTTTTCCCGATTTTTTGAGGGATGCTTATATTGTGATGTATTTCCCTCTTAGGACTGCTTTTGCTGTATCCCAAAGATTTTGAATGGTTGTATCTTCATTTTTATTAGTTTCCACGAATCTTTTAATTCTTCTCTAATCCTGGTTGACCCATTCATCTTTTAATAGTATGCTCTTTAACCTTCATGTGTTTGTGTTTCTTCCAAATTTCTTCTTGTGATTGAGTTCTAGTTTCAAAGCATTGTGGTCTGAAAATATTCAGGGGACAATCTCAATCTTTTGGTATCGGTTGAGACCTGATTTGTGACCCAGTGTGTGGTCTATTCTTCATTGTTCAGCTTGATTGTCTTCCTTTACTCTATCCTCCAGGTCACTGATCTGTTCTTATGCTTCCTCTAGTGTACTATTCATTCCATCTGTTTTATTTTTAATTTCAGTTATTGAGTTCTTCATCTCTGATTGGTTATTTTTTGTTTTCTATGTCTTTGTTGAGAGTCTTACTGAGTCTTCCACTCTTATCAAGTCCATTGAGTATCTTTATGACCATTTCTTTAAATTGTCTATGAGGCCTATTACATATCTTTGTTTCATTTTGCTCTCTTGCTGTGATTTTATCATGTTTTCATTGGGAAATTTTCTCTTTCTCCTCATTTTGTCTAATGCTGTGTCTATTTCTGTGTGTTTGGAAAGTCAGCTATGTTCAGTCATCTGCAATGGCTCTCTTTGCCTGTAGGGGGCAGGGTTTGGTCCCTGTCTTCTTGAGTTAGTTGGAGGCTGCCTGGATTTGAGTTAGGTCAGACCAGACATTTGCCAGATCTGTAGTAGCGCTGAACTGCAGGGCATTGCCAGGGCCACAGTTGGACTGGTGTGGGTGGTTATTTTTCCCTCTCCCTGGTGACAAAAGTCACTTTGGAAAGGTGTTGGCTCCTGTTGAGGCTACTTGCATACTGCCAGTCTTGTGGCACCACTTCAGGTGGGCTCCAGCCAAGGGCATATTGGAAGGTGCAGGTTGTAGGAGTGTGCAGGGGTGGGGTGCACAATGCCAACAAATCCACTCTGGTCTGCTGTTGAAGGGACCTGCAGTCACCTGGGAAAGATTGTGCTGCCCAGTTGGAGAGGGTAGATCTACAGAAAAGGCACAGGGGTGGGCCAGGTTGTTAGCAAGCTTGGTGGAGAGTGTTGGAGCTGCAATGGTTCCCAAAGGTGTCCATGTATATAGGCTGGAGTGTGAGGGAGGGAAATGGTGCCTACCAACTCTTGTTCTTGGAGAGATCTCCCCAAAAATCTCTGCCTCTGGAGCACAGGCTCTGAGATTAGTAAATAAATCCCCTTCCCATTTATCGTAGGCATTTTTCAAACTGCTGCTTCTATGCTGTATCCTAAAGGGCTGTTTGTTGTGTTGTGTCTTTAATGGCAGGGACTCTGCCTTCCTGGATTTCCCAGAGCTGAGCTTGCTGATTTTTAATGTTAGGCCCCTGATTGTTAGGCACCCCCTGGCTTTCAAAGCCAAATGTTACCAGGATTTGTCTTCCCCCTACAGGTCCTCCATGCTTGGGGTGTCTGATACGGGTTCTAGTCCTCTCTCCTCCTCAGCCCATGGCGTGCCTCCCTCTGTTTGGCTCCAGTGGTGTCTCTGCCCTTCCTACCCTCTTTGATGTGTCCTCTTCTCTACATTTAGCTGTAATGAGTGTGTTCTGTCAGTCTTTAGGTCATTTTCGGGGGTATTTACGCTGATGTAGAGGTTATCTACTTGTATCGATGGGACAGGGTGAGCTTAGGATTTTCCTACTCCACTGATCTTCCTTGGAAGTTCTGTCTTTAAATTCTCAATGAATTTTTAACAGAGGGTCTGTACTTTTATTTGTCAGTGGGCCCTACAGATTTTTTTTAGCTGGTTCTGCCAAAGGGTTATCTTTTCAAAAGGGAATTTGCTATGTCTGCATTTGGAGACCTGTGTCCATGGTTTCTGAGACTGAGAAACTGTGAAGAGAAACTAGATTTTTATTGCATTTAAGGATTCAATTAATAATTTTGTTGGGTTTGGTACCTTTTAGGGTCTTTTTTAGGTTCAAAACTCTTGGGTTTTTAGAGTGATTTTAATAATCCTAAGAGTTCCATTTGTGAGCTTAATGTGCATACTCTTTTCTTCATTTATGGCTGTATCCATGTTTTAATTTATGGCTGTAGCTCTATATATACAGACTGACTAGAATAATAGAATGGTTGCAAACTGAATGGTGGAATTAATTCAAACAGCTGTTTTAGTATGACCAGTGGTTTAATTGGATGGTGTCTTTCTATAGCCCAAAAGTCCAGGGAAGCCTAACTGGACCAAGCCATGTCAATTAAGTTTCTGTCCCATGCTGACTCGTGGATCAATAGGTGCCCTTTGACCATAAGCTTCTCATTAGCTGTGGCATTGGCCTGAGACAGGAACAGGACACCTAAACATTGGGCTCCCTGATAAGGTTCAGAAAAATTGTCAAGAATCTGTTTTATTAGCCAGTCCTGCTGCATTCTATCCTGGTAATAAAACACTCAAGAAGTTGTGGATAAAATGGTAACTTTAAGTCTCCAAGGAGTTATAGTTTTAAAAAACATTTGTGTTATTTCCTTTCATAACTCAGGCATGGAGGCTCCAGGTCAATGTATTATTCTGTCAAGTTGGGAGAGAAGCCACCTTCTATCTAATCTTTATATTTATGGGAATCAACAGATGATTCTGTCTTCAGATGAGGATCTATGTAACCTTCCAGAGAATTCAAAATGTCTTTCATCACAGAAGGAAGAATGCTGTGGTCTATTTCCCAAGATGACTTATTAATCTTGGAGATGGGTTTGAGTACCCAGCCTTCGGCTGGCATATATTAATTTCCCCAGTAAGTATAGCACCATGCTGAATATCTCTTGACTCTTAACACATTACATATGTCAAGTGCATGTATCAGCCACCAAACCAGGAAGGCCCTGTCTTCTCATTCACACTATTCTTTCTTTATTCATATTACTTAAATCTGCCAATAAAAAAAATCAGAGAGTTTTTGCTTTGAATGTTTGTACAATCTAGAGTAGAGATGTATTATGGTCTAATGAATGATATCCAATGACAAATTCTGAATTAGGGGAGTTAAAAAGTAATGGAAAGAAAAATGGGAGCCAGAACTCACGAATTTAAGGATTATTTCCCCTTATCAGCTGCCTATCCCAGGACAAGTTACCTAACCTCTCTGGGAGCTCCAATTTTAAAAAATATTCAAATGAGGCTAACATAGAAAAATACAAATAAACTAATATACAAATTCAGAGTGCTTCAAGGAGTTGTTTTGAGGTTTGACATAGATTATTTTGGTGAAAAAAAATTTGTAAACATTGGTCTTGAAAACAAATGGTGATTAAAAATTGAGACAGGAAAATTGTGTAGATTTTATTAATTCACAAGACAGTGATCCTCAATATAGGCTTCTTTTAGAATTCCCAGTGTCTGGGACCCCGGGGTGGCTCAGTTTGTTATGCATCTGCCTTTAGCTCAGGTTATGATCCCAGGATCCTTGGACTGAGCTCAACATTGTGCTCTCTGCTCCCCAGGGAGCCTACTTCTCCCTCTGCCTGCAGCTTCCCTTACTTATGCTCTATTTTTTCTCTCTCTCTGTAAAATAAGTATTTTCTTTAGAAAATAAAAATAAAAATAAAATTCCCAATGTCCAAGCAGCATCCAAATCAAATAAGTCAGAATTTCTGGTATGGGATTCAGAGATCCACATTGCTTTAAAATCTCTCCAGGTCATTCCAATATACAGCCAAACTTGAGGACTTCACAAGGAAAAAAATAGGGAAAGAGAAAGCCACTTTCTTGGTTTGCTTCCTATAGCCTGACTGAGCAATTTACCAAATGATTTCATTATAGGTTCCCTCTGGCACCTAGAATGCAACTAAGCAAATTGCAATTGCTAAAGAAATATATGTTGATAACCCCTCCAAATAACTATGAAGAGAGATGAAAACTCTTCACATTATGTTCATATTATCGAAACTCTTTTCTTATTTAGTGAGTTATTTGTGGAGAAAAGGACAGTAGTGCCTGTCAAAATACTTAAAGGACTTCACATGCAAAATTTGGTGGCATGTTGACCACAGCCACATAGAAAGTAATGAAAGGAAGCAGGAGAGAAAGACTAAGATGTACGGGGGTCCAGCCAGCACGTGTGCACACAGCTTTCTTTGACAGCATGTGGTGTGCACTAGGCAGCCTTTGGTGTCTGGCTGATCGTGAAGGATGCCAGGAAAGTGTGAAAAGCCTTATAAATGTGTCCACTGAACATCACTGACAAGCAACTGGACTCCAGCTCTGCCATCTGTCTCCAGCAGCGTTGCCATCAGCCTTCCAAGTCTGGGGAAGCAGTTCTGTGTTAAATCACTCAGCAGCCTGGGAAAGTGAAGGGTTTTCTTATGGTGCAGAGGTGGCTGCTCTCTAGGTGGTGGTATCTGTCGAAGATGGACAGGTGCTAATGAGCAGTCCCATACAGGGAACTAAGTAAAGGTTTAGAAAGGGTCCCTCCAAAACCTAGAAGGACAGACATTGTTGCCGTGGGCTGGGAATTTTATATATGTGATCACATATAATGTTCACAGTAACTCTCTAAGGCAAGTATTTGTGGTCTCTGTTTTGCAGATTCATTTAAGGGACCAAAAACTTAAATCACACTCTGCAGATCACATGGCTAGGAAGTGACAGAATGGGGGACTTAACCAAGTTGGCTGTCTCTAAATTTTTGACTTCTCTATCATAAGGGCCAAAGTCACCCAAAGGTGATCCATCAATCAACTAAATCTTCACTCAAGCCAAGTAAACCTCTGGGGTCACTATCTATGCTTATACTTTTCTTATACCCTTTACTCTACTGTTATCTATATCCTTTTCATCCCAAAGAGGAAACCAACCTATTACATGACTGTGTAATATCACATAAAGCTTTGCTACTTAGAATGTGATCCAGGAGCCACCAGCAACAGCAATTGGGAGCTTAGTAACACAGAGCAAATACCCTGCATTTTAGCGATTCATTAAAGATTTAAAAGCACTGACCTACGCCATAGAATTGTTTATCTAAAAAGGCATTCAGGTCAGTAATTCTGAAATTTATGTGCATTAGAATTACTTGAAAGGGCATAAAAAAAATGCAGATTCTAGATTCTTTGCCCGGGGTTGTTGTGTGTGGGTTTTTGTTTTGTTTTTGTGTTTTTAAAGATTTATGTGTTTATTTGAAAGAGAGAGCACACACACATGCATGAACAGGGAGGGGAAGGGCAGAGGAAGAGGGAAAGAGAGAAAATCCTCAAACAGACTCCCTATTGAGCATGGAGCCCAACACAAGTCTCAATACCAGGACCCTGAGATCATGACATGGGCCAAAATCAAGAGCTGGACACTTAACCAGCTGAGCCTTCCAGATGCCCGTGTACAGGGGCTTTTATTTTGGGAGCCACAGGGTGTAATCTGGAGGATATATGTATTTTAACAAGTAGTTGAACTGATTCAGCTAGAGGTGATCTGAGAACAAGACTATGATTAACATTGTCTCAGAAAGTATAGCACCTGACTTGAGTTACAGATGATGAGACTGAACTCAAGGCAAGGGAGGTGATGACAGAGTCATGTAGTGGGTTGGTGACAGAATCAAGATGAGGACTTCAGTCCTGTAAGTAGACTAACCACATCTGGTTCAGGACTGTGGACCTTGGAGAAAATTACTGCCAAGCCTCTGCCCCTTTATTCTTTCTAGAACATTAGAATTCTTCGCCTAATTGCAGTTGATTGACTCCTTGCTGAGAAAGGAGCATTCTGCACATAGTGTTGGAGGAAACAGTGTGTGTCACTGCATCTCACTGAGGTCTTTGCCTTCACAGACCTGGTTTGTAAACTTTGTTTTATTCTTAATGAGTTATGGGATTACTTTAGCAGGAAAGAGTTGGGAGCATAGAGACCCAAGTGAAGCAGTAATACTTGCACCGACATCTGTATGTGCTTATGTGTACATTATCTCATTTAACCCCTGCAACAACTCTATGAGGTACCCTTTTACAGCCAGTAAACTGCAGAGTCAGGGATGAAACCCAGCCTTTTGGCTTCAGGGATTTCTCTGTTGTACAATTAGCACCTCCTGGGAAAGTTAGGAAATTCCACCTAGCGACTTAAGAAGTTGATGGACCATGATTTGTAAACCCAAGAGACCTAATTAAATTTGTTCTTAGATCATTGTTTTAATTTTATTGTCTTGACCATGGAAATTTAATATCATTTCTAGCTTTTTACTATATCCTTTAGAAAGAAAGGCAAGAAAAAGAAACCCTATCTGTCAGATGCTTTTATTCAGAAATTCTTTTCTTTTGGGGTGTGAGATGACATAGTGGAAAAAGCGTAATTTTGGTTAAAATCACGCCTCCTCCATTTATTAGTTATATGATAATGTACAAGTTTTCCTCATATCTCTGAACCTAGTTTTTCTCATCTGTAAAAATGTGTCATTGTGAGAATCATGAAGATATTGTTAATATATAGTCCAACACAAAACTTGGGACCTAGTAGGCATTCAATTTCTCTACATTGTTGCTGAAGTAGAACTAAAAAGAGTTAAGAATTTGTTTGCAATTCTTCCTGCCTTAACTCTCATACTCAAACTTGGTCAAGAGTATGGATATATAGTAAAAAAAAAAATGTGCTCATAAATTTACTTACATCTATTTATATATTTATTATGAGCATGGGCTCATGAATTTTACTTTTTTTCAATGGTTCAGAATTCATCATTGTGCTCAATTTTAGTGTTCAAATTATCCCAATATTTGGCTAGTTGTAATTCTTTTCAGCTAGCACCTTCGTCCTTGAGACATGACCTCATAATTCAAAAACAAAAACTCTTTTTCTTTCTAGAATAACAAGATGTTCCAGGCTCATATTTTACCTACTCTGACCCCTCCCTGGAATCAGCCAGTTATCCAGAGATGCTTGGTTACTTTTAGTGGACAATGATGGTAGAGACCAAAATTTCAGTTTCATATATGATCATTGCTACTGGGACATCTTTAATTCTTAGTCCTTTCAGCAAACAGAGCTTGGAGATATTTTTATGTATATAAGTAACTAAATTCCTTCCTTCCTTCTTTTCTTTTTTCCTTCTCCCTACAGTGTGGTTATCATATTTATTTAAAATACAATTTGTTTCTTTGTACTTCAGGTTTAGGTTTTTCTTTTCTTTCCCTTCTTACTTATTTCATTTTAATTTTTGAATATGTAGAACATTCACATGCTTTACAAAGTCAAAATTCTCTTTCTTTTTTTCTCACACAAAAAATTAACATACTTTATATGTTCTTTACATTTTTTTACTTAATGTTATCTCCTGGAAACTATATCTTATTTGTTCATAGAGATACCCTCATTCTTCTTGAAGGCTGTATACTACTACATTATGTAAATGGATCTTTCAACTAAGCTTCTATGGTTAGTCCAAGTAGTTTTTTATACTTTGTAATTATAAACAATGCTGCATTGAATAACTTTGTGCATATACATTTTTGTATTGTTGGATATATATGTCCAGAGTACATTATTAGAATTCTATTACTTGTTGAAGGGGAAATGTATGTTTTTATTACATGTTTTGAAATGTAATTTTATTACATGTTTTGAAATTCCTCCTCAGGGGAAAATATACTACTTTGCATTCTACCAGCAATGTCTGAGAGAGCCTACTTCCCCATAGCCTTGCCAAAAGAGTAAATTTCCAAGTCTTTGAATTTTTGCCAACCTGATAGGTGAGATTATAGTATAATTTTAATTTGCATTTTACATATTATGAGTGAAGTTGAATATCTTTTATGCATATGTAAGGGCCATTTTATTTCCTTTTGTGAATTATCTATGTATTTTGCCCATTTTTCTATAGTATTTTGTATTATTTCTCAATTGTTAAAATGTGTCATTGTGAGAATCATGAAGATTTTTAAAAATCATCTTATTTTTCATCATGATAAGTGTACTCTTTAATGCCCTATTCCCCTTATCTCCCTACTCACCTACCTTTTGGTAACCATCAGTTTGTTCTCTACAATTGAGTCTGTTTCTTAGTTTGTCTTTCTTTTTTCCTTTGTTCATTTTTTCTTAAATTCCACATATGAGTGAGATCATATGGTATTTGTCTTTCTCTGACTGATTTCACTTGGCGTTTTACTCTCCAACTCTATCCATGTTATTGCAAATGGCAATAACTTCATTCTCTCTTATGGTTGAATAATATTCCAGCATGCACGCACATGTGCATGTGCACACACACACACACACACACCACATCTTTATCCATTTATCTATCAATTAGACACTTCAGTTGCTACCATAGTTTGGCTATTATAAGTAATGCTGCAATAAACATAAGGGTGCATGTATCCCTTTGAATTAATGTGATTGTATTTTTTTTTGGTAAATACTAAATAGTGTGATTCCTGGATTGTAGGATAGTTCTGTTTTTAATTTTTTTGAGGAATCTCTAAACTCTTTGCAACAATGGTTGCACCAATTTGCATTCCCGCCAATAGTGCAAGATGATTCATTTTTCCTCCACTTCTTCACTAACACTTGTTGTTTCTTGTGTTTTTGATTTTAGCCATTCTGACAGGTGTGAGGCGATATTTCATTGTAGTTTTGATTTGCATTTCCTTCATGATGAGTGATGTTGAGCATCTTTTCTTGTGTCTGTTGGCCATCTGGATGTCTTCTTCAGAGAACTGAGTCTTCTGCCCATTTTTATTTTTTAAAAGATTTTATTTATTTATTCATGAGAGACATAGAGGAAGAGGCAGAGACATAGGCAGAAGGGAGAAAAAGACTCTCTGTGGGGAGCTTGATGCAGGACTTGATCCTGGAACCCCAGGATCGATCACAACCTGAGCCAAAGGCAGATGCTCAACCACTAATCCACTCAGGTGCCCCTTCTGCCCATTTTTAAATTGGATTATTTATTTTGGGGGCATTGCATTGTATCAGTTCTGTATATATTTCAGTACTAGACCTTTATCAGATATGTCATTTGCAAATATTTTCTCCCATTCATTAGGTTGCCTTTTAGTTTTGTTGATTGTTTCCTTCACTGTGCAGGAGCTTTTTGTTTTGATGTAGTCCTAACAGTTTATTTTTGCTTTTATTTCTCTTGCCTCAGGAGATATATCTAGAGAAATGTTGCTATAGCCATTAGAGAGATTACTATCTGTGCTCTCTTCTAGGATTTTTATGGTTTCAAGTCTCACATTTAAGTCTTTAAACCATTTTGAGTTTATTTTATTTTATTTATTTTATTTTATTTTATTTTGTAAACGGTGAAAGAAAGTTCTCCAGTTTCATTCTCTCACATGTGGCTATACAATTTTCAACCATTTGTTGAAGAGACTGTTTTTTTTTCTATTATATATATTCATTCCTCCTGTCAAAGATTAATTAGCCATATAGTTGCAGGTTTATTTTTGGGCTGTCGTTCTATTCTATTGATCTGTGTGTCTTTTGAGGGTTTTTTTTTTTTGAGGCAATTTATTTTCTTATTTTATTTTTTTACATTTGTTTTTATTTAAGTTTGATTTGCCAACATATAGTATAACACCCAGTGCTCATCTCATCAAATGCACTCCACAGTGCCTGTCAGTCAGTTTGATGCCAGTTCCATACTATTTTAATTACTACCACTTTGTAATATAACTTGAAATCTGGGATTGTGATACCTTCAGTTTTGTCTTTCCTTCTCAAGATTGCTTTGGCTATTTGGGGTCTTTTGTGGTTCCATACAAATTTTAGGATTGTTTGTTCTAGTTCTGTGAAAAATGCTGTTGGTATTTTGATAGGGATTGTATTAAATATGCAGATTGCTTTGGGTGGTATGGACATTTTAACAATATTTGTTCTTCCAACCCATGAGCATGGAATATCTTTCCATTTCTTTGTATCATTTTGAATTTCTTTCATCAGTGTCTTATACTTTTCAGGGTACATGTCTTTTATCTCTTCAGTTAAGCTTATTTTTTGATATTTTATTGTTTTTATACCTAAAGGAGCTAGAAAAAGAAAAACAAACAAAACTTAAGCCCAACAAAAGGAAGAGAACAATAAAGATTACAGCAGAGATAAATGTGTAGAAACTAAAAAAACAATAGAACAGTGAAACCAGGAGCTTGTTCTTTGAAAAGATCAACAAAATTGATAAACCTCTAGCAAGACTCATTAAAAAAAGAAAAGAAAACAGAGAGAGGACCCAAATAAACAAAATTACCAATGAAAGAGGAGAAATAACAACCACCACCACAAAAATATAAACACTTGTAACAGAATATTATGAAAACCTATATGCCAACAAATTAGACAACTTAGAAGAAATGGATAAATTCCTAGAAACATACAATCTTCTAAGACTTAATCAAGAAAAAAGTGTGAAATATGAACACACCAATTACTAGTAATGAAATTGGATCAGTAATCAAAAAACTCCCAACAAACAAAATTCCAGGACCAGATGGCATCTCAAGCAAATTCTACCAGACATTTAAAGAATGGTTAATACCCATTCTTCTCAAACTATTCCCAAAAATATGAGAGGAAGGGAAATTTCCAAATTCATTCTATGAGGCCAGCATTACCCCAATATCAAAACACCACAAATAAAGGCCAGCAATACCCCAATACCAAAACACCACAAATATTGCAAGCCAATATCTCCTATGAATATTGATGCAAAAATCATCAACAAAATATTAGCAAACTGAGTGGAACAATACATTTTTAAAAATCATACACCATAATCAGAGAGATTTATTCCTAGATTTCAGGGGTAGTTCAATATTCACAGATCAACTGACATGATAGATCACATCAATAAGAGAAAGAACAAAAAACATATGATCATTTCAATAGATGCCAAGAAAGCATTTGACAAACTACAACACCTATACATGTTAAAAACTCTCAAAAAAGTAAGTCTAGAGGGAACATATCTCAACCCAATAAAGGCCATCTATGAAAAACCCATACCCAAGATCATACTCAATGGTGAAAGATTGAGAGCTTTTCCCATAAGATCAGGAACAGAATAAGGAAGTCCATTCTCATCACTTTTATTCAGCATAGTACTGGAAGTCCTAGCCAAGTCAATTAAACAACATAAAGAATAGAAGGCATCAAACTGGTAAGGAAGAAGTAAAACTCTATTTGCAGATGACATGATACTATGTATAGAAAACCCTAAAGACTCCACCAAGAAACTATTAGAACTGATAAAAGGTTCTTTTAAATATTAGGTATGTCAGTCCATTATCTGTGATATATATTTTACAGTATTTCCTCCTAATTTGTTACTTGTCTTTTACCTGGTTTATGGTGCTTTTTGCCACTTAAAACATTTTGATTTTTATGCAGTCAAATCTATCAATCTTTTCTTGGATTACATCAGATTTTTTCATCATAATTAGAAAGCTTAAATCTTACTATGTGATTTTAAAGGCTATGGAAATATGCTAAAAACTAGCTATATCACAAAGGAACAAGCTTTGTGATGGCAGAAAAGGCAAAATATTTTGGGGTCTGAGTAGAGTTGCCAGGTAAAATACAGGTTGGATAGCTAAACTTAAATTTCAGATAACAATGAGGGTTTTTTAGTATAAGTGTATACCAAATATTGTACAGGATAAACTTATACTAAAATTATTTGTTATTTGAGTTGAAATTCAAATGTACTGGGTGACTTCCATTTTCCTAACTCTGGGAACCTAGTCCTAAGGAAAGATAAATCCCTAATCTTGGAATATCCTCTGTTGACTATTTAGGTTCTTAGAAATAGATGAGTCCTGGGGTGCTTGGGTGGCTCAGTCAGCTAAGCATCTGACTTTGGTTCTGGTCATGATCTCAGGGTCCTGGGGTTGAGCCCCACATCAGGCTCCCTGCCCAAGAGGGAGTCTGCTTGTCTCTTTCTCCCTGAGCCTCCTCCTTACTTGTGCGCGCTTTGTCTCTCTTTCTCTCTCTCTCTCTCTCATAAATAAATAAAATCTTAAAAAAGAAAAGAGATAGAAGAAATAGTCAGTCCTCCTGACTAAGTGCTCTTGCATTCCATGGTTCTCTTACAGTCGTTAAATTTGTATCTGCTGTTCCTTCTTTTGTCAGATGATTTCTGGTCCATCACAAAAATACCAATTTTCAGAGGCCAGTAGGATGGGGTGCATAGAGCACATACCTGGCTTTTAATTCTGGCCACATGATCCTGGAAAGGTTTTTTATTGCATTTAACCCTCAAATAATATTTACGTTACATAAGTAAATGAATTAAATAGCATTTACATATTATAAGTACTCCATAAGTTTTATCTATTGTTATTTGCTAAGCTCATAATTTTGACAAATATAGTTAAGATAGGTCTTTTCATCAGCAAAAGAGAGATATGAAATCATAGTATTATAGTCTGTTAGTGAGTATACCTATTTCTCAGATAAGAATACCAACACAGAGCTCATCATTATGGTGCTGGGGGCAGAGCTCTTCAATGATGCTTCCTAGTACAAAGGTCAGCTCAGCAGTGAGATGGAAGGTTGGACAATGCTTTGGGACAAAGTAGGATTGAATATAGTACTGGGAATGAATGAAATGGACACAGGACAGAGTCAGGGAATGGAGGGTAGGAACTGACGAGGAAGCCAAGATAGACAATGGGAGAGACTGAGAGGTAAAGAGGATGAAAGGTTAATAAGTAAGGAAAATATTTAAGGAACAGAGTAAAAGCTCAAAAGCAAGGATGAATGTGAGAGAAAGAAGGAAAAAAATAAAGCCAATTAGAGGGAAAATTAGATCATATGAATAAATGGTTGGACAAATAAGTGGGTGAACAAGAAATCAGAAAGTGAAGATGACCATGGAGAAAGGGTTGGCTCACGTATTATAGTTTTTACCTATACTGTCCTATTTAATGTCCATGGTAACTCTACAATCAATGAGAAGGGTGGATATTTTTCCTATTTTACAGAGTGAGAAATCCAAGCCTCATAAAGGTAGTTAAATCACTTGCCTAGGATTGCTATATGAATCAATGCAGAGCTGAAATCAGATCCCAGAGTTCCTAGTCTCTCTCCCCACACTACACCCTTGTCCTTAGGGACTGCAGTAAGGAGATTGAAGGGCATGAGATCTAAATGAGCCAGGGCATCTAAAGAACCCAGGCATTTGATATGTTCCATCCAGAGAGAGACCCACAGGCCTACTCCATGGCAGGAACAAGTTCTGAATTGTTCCAATCCTTGTAAAAATACAAATGGAATTCTGTCTGGCTCTAAAACTAGGAGGCATACTCCTCCAGATAATTTCTCTTTGATCTAGGTGATCCTCCACTATTTGCAAAGTGAACCGTAAATTTGGTTTCACTTCACTTATTTTCAAAACCTGCAGGCTACCCACTTGTCACAGAAGCCAGAGTGCAGCCTCCCATCTCCAAGCTCATCTTCCAGAGTTTAATCCATGTCCTTTTGATGGGGCCAATGTACTAATTGGCAGACAACCAGAGAAAGCACAATTTTCCTATAACTACTCTGAATTCCTCTTTTGATGTCCGGTTACAATTCTCTCCACATGCTGCAGTGCATACAATTTCATCTGAATCAAATCCAGTTCTGATAATGCTGGGAAGCCACCACACTGCTTGAGGGGAAAGATGCATATGCATAATTCTTTTCCACGGTAAGAAGAAATCTGGTAGAAAAGATTGTCATCAAAATAATGGTGCTTCTTTCCAAAAGTTTTCTGCTATCTGTGTGAAGTCATCTTATTCAGTCTTACCTCTTTTGGTCATAGTCTTATCAGCACATGTTCAAAAAAGATAAACAAAACAAACACAGTCCCTAATGACAATAAGAATACCATCTTGGGGAAGCAACAAAATACCCTTATGATCCTTCATGTGACTTGTACTCCTCTTGACTTTCAAAAGTGGTTGGCTGGGGTGCTAGGGTGCCTCAGTTTATTGAGTGTCCACTCCTCAGGTAGTGATCTCAGGGTCATGGGATCAAGCCCCAAGTTGGACTCTGCACTCAGCAGGGAGTCTGCTTGGGATGATCTCCCTCCTCCATTGCCCCTCCTCCCATTCTTCTTTCTCTCCTTCTCTCTCAAAATGAATAAATCTTTAACAAGGGTTGTGGGAGGGAGCTGGAGAAAGACCACAGAGGTGGTGAGTGTTGAAGTGTAGCAGGAATCTTGTGAGGTCCAGGAACAATGGACTTCTCAATGCTTATGCCTAGTCACAGAGCATGAGCTTGATAAGTGCACCTATCTGCCTATCTCCTTTGTATCCATTCCTATCTTTATCACAGTTTTCTCTCTCTGGCAGAGACTTCCTAAGACAGTACTCAAGCAGAAAGTAATGCTTTATCACAGCATTTCTACTTGAATTTCTACCATGTGCAAGACTGTGATCTATGTTCCAGTTTACCTTGTCTCTTATGCCTGCTAATTAGCCTTAACACAATTAGCCCTTGAAATATAAACATAATGATTTTGTTCTTCTTTCCAGTTCTATTTGGCACCAGCCATCATAGACTGGGCTAGGCAATAACTGAAATATAGCTCACTCCCCACTAATCTCTACCTTCTTTGTAATACCCTCACTTTGAGTGTGGTCTAGATCTAGTGATGTCCTTCTAACTCATGGAATACAACAAAAATCATAAGATTTTACTTCCAAGATTAGGTTACAGAAGGTTGTGATTCCTGTCTTGCTCTTACTCCCTCAGTTGTACTCACTTTGCCCTCTCATTGCTCACTTTGATGAAGCCAGCTGCATTGTGAACTACTTGAAGAGGCCTGCAAGGCAAGGAAATAAAGGGGGCCTCTGGCTACTAGCCAGTGGGGGAACTGAGACCCTCAGTCCAATAGCTCTTAAGGAAATGAATCCTATCAACAATCATGTAAGTGATATTGGAAATGGATACCTCTCCAGTCAAATCTTCAGAAGAGATTATAACTCCAGCCGTGTGAGAGATAGAGCAGAGGACCCAACTAAGCCATGCCTCAGCACATTCTCCCATAGTAGATGGGAGATTAATAGTAGATTAAATAATTACAGATTGATGGAAATGTCAACATTCATTTCAAATAATTCACTTACAATGTTTATTAAGTATCTATTACATGCTAGGTACTAAGGATGAAGTGATGAATAATAATAGACACAAGCCCTGCCCTCATAGAGTTTACCACCTAGAGAGGAAGTTTGATATTGACCCTGGTCAATTACATAGCAAATGTGTTAGGTATTAAGTTTCCTAAAGGAAAGGTGCATGTGCTGCAAGAATATCAGAAATAAAGGGATTTTGCCTAGTGAGGAAAGTCACGGGAGACTCTGTAAAAGTGATAACTGAGGTAAATTCTCAAGGGTCAGTGGGAGTTCATTTGGCAAAAGTGAGTAGGGGAGGTGAAGGATAGGAGGAAGCATTCCAGACAAAGGGAACAATGTGTGCAAAGTAGCATCTTTGAAGTACTCCAAGATTTTTTTATTTTTTATTTATTTTTTGTATATATTTTTTATTGGAGTTCGATTAATATAAAAATTTTTTTAAATAAATTAAGTACTTCAAGAAAGCCAGTAAGTCTTGAGATTACAGAGTGAAGAGGGGTGTGATGTTATTTATTTATTTATTTATTTATTTATTTATTTATTTATTTATTTATTTATTTTGTATATATTTTTTAGTGGAGTTTGATTAATAATAATTTTTTTTAATGAAGTTCTTCAAGAAAGCTAGTAAGTTTGAGATTAAAGAGTGAAGAGGGGTGTGATGTGAGATGAAAGAGACATAGGCGAGGGCCAGACCTGACCCTATTCTAGGCCAACTTTGAATAATGGGCATCTTAGGAATATCCAGAAAATTCATATAACTACTACATTCTCTTGGTAGCATTATAGCCAAGCATTACAGCCAAATTCTTTGGCCCTATTTTAGGGAGCTGTCTTTTTGAGATTGGTTTAATGATACCCTTAAAAGAAATCACTCACTCCCCACTAATGAAAGGCCTCATCCCTGACCACAAAGAGTATGTGTTCTAGTTGGAGACTCCTCATTGAAAACACAACAGTCTCTGAATCACAACAGTACAGTGCACATAAAATAATAAATCAAATCCCTAACTGCCATAATAGAACTCACAATTAAATTACCCTTGGTAGAGGAAAGGGGAGATAAATGAGGAGTGAACCCCATTTAGTCTTGGCTATACCCAAGCCCACTTTCGAGTCTCTTTTTGCCTAGATGAGTCTCAGGCCTCTTGAAAGATATGGCACAGTCTGGCTCAAGAGAGGAAAGGTAGAGATCTCAAAAAATAAATGAAGACAAAATGAAATTGATGGAAGATTGCATAAGCAGAAGGAACCAAGAATACTTATAGGGAATTTCTGTGCTGAATGGTTTAAAGCCAGCATTCCCTCAAGGACGCTACTGCCATTCTGCTCATTTTATACAGAAATGATAGAGGTGGCAACCACGTGTAACTCACATGGCTGGCACAAGTTGATGTTCCATAGATATTTTTTGGACAGTTTGAGGAAAAGGTCATTCATTATATAGGAGCCCCTTCATTCACTATGGAGACAGAGGTTTCCACAGAAAGTATCACATGGTTTATGAACTGAAGGTCCTATAAATTGTAGGTCTAAGGTCTACCTTGAGGATGCATCTGTGTGTCTTGCTGAGACATCCTATCTCTTTCTCCTCTTCCTCTAACTTCAAGATGTAGCCAGTTTGTGTGGATGACTCCACAAGACTTCCTATAAGGCAAGGATACTGCAGCAGATCTCTGCCATGGACAGAAGAGGTGGTGTGTGAACCTATCCATGAAAGTTTTGCTCATGAACTTCTTTCAGAGACCCACTACCTGAACTCACTCCTGAATACTTGGAATTTTAGTGGATCTTGGGAAACCTTAACTGTCTTCAATGATCTTGACTGCAGGGTTATAGACTCAGATTCAACCATCAGTGAAACAAGAAAAAAAAAAAAAAACACCCATGGAATTTTTAGGAATATGCAGGTTTTTGCTGATTAAAAATGGTCCCCATTTGTTAATTACAGTGTTTCTTGTACACTACTATATATGTTTTATGTCAGTCCACTTACAAAAATCCTTAAAGATGGTGCCATTATCTTCATTTTACAGTCTTGGTGGGGAAACCAAGACTCAAAAAGGTTAAGATAACTTCTCCAAGATCATAAAGTAGCAGAGGTGGAATTTTAACTCAGATGGGTCTGTTTCTGGAAACCAGCAGCTCAATACCAACATCATGTGCTCCTCAAAGTTTTATGTGACTCCCCATTCACTAAGCCCCCATTGGACTCTGAACACACTCAAATTACAAGCTTAAAATACTGTATAGTAATTATTTAAGATTTCATGAAATCCTCTTTGAGGTCATAGCCTAGCACTGTGCCTGGCATATAGTGGGCCCTCCAATATTTATAGAATAAATGCATGTGAATTAAGGGATTTCTCTAGAAATAAGGTACAGACTAATTTTAGAGAAAAGAATAGCAATTATTCTAAGGAGCCAACCAGAGACTGCTTACTGTCTTCCTTTTCTGACTCCAGAAGAGAATTTTCCTTTTTGAAACAGATACCCAGCCTCTTCCATTAGCTAACAGAGGGCCTTGGAAGCGTCAGGAAGCCAGAACCCCTCTACTGCACTCCATCCCTCCCCCAGACCTCCATCAGAGCATCCTGATCTGAACACAGAGCCTGGGGCCCTAGGCACATACTCTTTAAGAAGTAGAAACACCTTTTCTATGGGGTGAGACCCAAGAATGACTTAGCATGACTCAGTGAGAGCCCAGGGAAAGTGAGGGCTGCTGTGGTTTCTCCTCTTTCTGTGGAAAGGTCAGCCAATCCTGGGCCTGGGCTCTCCCATGGGGCCTGAGATGCTAGCCTTGTCTCCGCTCTATTCACTTGGCCCCACAACTCCTCCTTCACTTCCCTCAGAGCCAGGGTGACACCTCAGTGGACTCAACATCTGAATCATATGAGGAAGTCTAGAGGGAGGAAGTGAGAGGTGAGGATACATGTTCCTTCCCCAGCTGAATGAATAGTTCTACTAGTCATAATAACTGGCAGTCACTGGGCATGTACAGTAAGCCAGCCACTGTGTGAAGGGCTGTAATGCACTGTAAGTATTCTTCCTCTTACTAAGTACTTACTCTGTACCAGTCACTATTCCGGAAGCTTTACAAGAATTAACTCATTTAATCCTCACAATAACCCCATGAGGTAGACTCTACTAATCTTATCATTTTACAGATAAGAAAACTGAAGCAGGCAGAGAATAACCAACTTGCCCAAAAGAGCTTCTTGTAGCTCACCAAACCCAGGGAGCCTGGTGTCAGAGCCCATCCACTTAATGACTTACATATATAATCTACCTGCAAAGTGCCTCTGCAGTGGCTACCATTCTTCCTGTTTTACAGATGAGAAGCCTGAGGTTCTGAGGACATGAAATGATGGGGTTAGATATAGAAGCAGTGAACTAGGGTAGGAAGAATGTGACTTCATTCTACTTCCAGAGCTTGAGCTTCTTCTGTAGCACTATGCTTAACTGAAGACCAAATAGAGTCTCGAATAGGAAATATTACTTACAAATCACCAGAAAGCCAGGGATTATTCTCTAGATGATTCTAGAGCTGTTCATTTAATCCTTGCAGGATGCCCTATTCTCAGAATGGCTGCTGCTACCACCCATTGACAGACCTAAGGCCCCTCCTCAAAATTCTCACAAGCTTGGGAGACAAGCCAGCCTGGTTCCTAGCTCCACCCAACATGGCTCTTTGAAGCTCACTCCAGGACGTAGGAAAGAGCTCAAGGACCAGGGCACAGGCTTTCTGCTCTCTACCCAGTAACTCCACATTAAGAAGCTAGGATGCCAAATGAAATCCCTCATATGTGTACTACCTTATTTCTAATTTCCAGCCCCCTCTACTGTTTATTAAGAGTAAAAATAGACAGCTGTCTTCTAAGGAGCATTAGGTCACCTAGCCCAAGTGCACAGTGATTTTCAGGATTGATGTTTGCAATTATTCTACAGGTTTGACCAATGCCTGGTCCACAGAAGGAGGGGTCCATGACTAAGACAAGAAGGTGTCACTTATGTTTTACCTCTGGGGGAACTATATTCACCTTGGCTTCTCTCCAGACATGTGGTTTTTATTACCTTAGCTTGAAACAGCAACTGTGTGCCTAAGAAATTTTACAAAGGTTTACGTATGGAAAGTATTTAAGGCTATGTCAGTCTCAGCTATGGGGACAGGTGGGGTGCAGCCGGCAGTTCTGCTCTCAGTTGCCAGACTGCAAGGAGAGGCTCTTGCCTCTTTCCACAAGGTGTTTCCAATAAGAGGGGCACATTTCCCTCATTAGAAATAAAACAAACACAGATTGATGATGTTGTGGTATTTCTTGGGAAAAGAGGAAAACAGTTTTCAGATGTCCTTGTTGAGCTCCTCTCATGTGCTTGTGGGTGGGGCTGGTTTGGGAAGGAGAGAGGTGTATTTATGGGGAAAGCAAGAGGAGCACCCCCCACTATTCCACCACTGAGACTGGCTCCCCAAACAGGGATGATGGGAATGATGTCTGCTCGGCTACATCATAGACCATCAGGGCTTGAAGAGAGAGAATGAGTCCAGCCTTCCTACTTGGCAGATGAGGACACAGAGCCTAGGGAGACCAAAGACCTCCACCAGCAGTCAGGGAAGAGCTACAGCTAATCCCAGTCCAGTATGCTTTTCAGCATATTCCATTCCACACAGCCATCTCAACAATTGAACACACATCTATTCATGTGTAGCTGAAGCTTTAGGCAATAGTTCTCAATCGGATTTATGTAAAAAATGCCTGGGAGGCTTTGCAAAAACACCATTATACTAAGCCTGGAGATTCCTAGGTAATGAGAGTGGCGTAAGGCCTCAGCCTGGGTAATTTTAAAAGCTCTCCTGGTATATTCATGGAATTGAGAACCAGCAGGATTGAAAGCCACTACTTTAAGGAACATAAAGATGAAAACAATATGTTCCCTTTCTTTCAGGAATTCACAGGGTGACAGATTTATGTAAATAACTTTCAATCTCCCATGCTATATGAGGGCCAAGAAAAACTCAAGTGTGATCATGACTGAGCTATCCACACCAGAGGACTAATTTGGGTAAACACTATTGTTTATTCCACCTAAGCAAAGCTTATTCACCTTTCCAGGCCTATCTCAAATCACCTCTCTTCCATAAAGCCTTTTTAACAAGACCCCAAATATAATCAGCATTCATCTTCTCTGGACTCCTACACTATCCACAGGCTGTAAACAGTTTAGCACCAAATTATATACAATTTCTCCTGTTAAGATCTATTAATCATGACATGAAATCTTCCACTTATTCAGTTCATACTGTGTACCAGCCACTCTGCTTCATGCTTTCCATCCTTTGCCACCAATATTCCTAGGAGATCTATCATGCTCCATCTGTACCCATTATATGGATTAAGAAACTGAGACTCATAGGTATCAAGTACCTTGCCTAAAACCAGTTACTAAGGACATATGAGTCCAAGTCTATATGCCTCCAATGCCCATCATTTTATATTAAATATAAACACTATTTCTTTATCATAGCATGTACTCCTGATAATATTTTATAAGCTATAAGCTTCTTTGATATTCATTCTCTTATTTAATCCTGACTCCAGCCCCACTGTCAGCTCTATTTGACAAGCAAGGGAATGATGTCTTAAAACATTAGGTAAAAGGCTCAAAATCCCATTGCATGACCATGACCCCATGTGTTCTGACTCCAAGTGCTATTTCTACTTCTATCCTGTGCCAAGTGCCAAGCTCTGTTGCTTGTTGACCTAAAGTCCCTAGAGAGTCTAGACTATGTTTTATGCTGTTCCTATATAGATACCAGATATGCAGTCTATTGCTTTATTAATTGATTTTCCAAGAATATCTTCATGAGGCATTCTGTCCCTAAGGACCTGAAGAGCAAAACACAATTCTTTTAGGGCTGGAAAGAACTGCTGAAGAGATGTGACTGGTTCTTTTTAGTGCCATGACTAAGTCACTGATCTTAAAAAAAAAAAAGTATTCCAGTCATTATTTTTGAAGGTATGATTTTTCCACTATTTACATAAACTAACAGAATCGAAGAGGAATGTGAATTAAGTGATCTTCCCATGATCATGGAGTAGACCATGGAAGATAGAAAGAACTTCTGTCTACCTCCTACAAAGTCTCTGATCTAAATCCTAGTCACCTGCCTGGGGCATAACAGTGTTTTAAAATTTTACTTTGTCATGTCCCATCTTGTTTTCCAAAGAATTCAAAGTAGTACACAATATGAATGGATACAATAAATAATGGTAAAATATAAACAAAGACAATCAAGGCTGGGGAAAATGGAAATATAAGAAGTCAATTTGAGAAAAAGTACTTTATTAGAGAAAAAAAAATTTGCCTTAAAGCCCAAAAGACTGCTTGAATTTAAAATAGATATCCTTCTGTGTGTGAGGTTCAGTTGATGAGGTATTTTTAAGGGCTTAGTAACTCCTGTGGGGTTTCACTTCATGCCGGATATTGACCAGGAAGGATGATTAAAGCAGTGAAACTATAGAATTTATCCCCAGGATGTGGTCAATACAAAGTATTCATGCATCTGTGGTTAAATGGGAGATGTGTTTTCCAAATCTAATGTTGCCAAAAAGACCACGTCAGTGCTTTGTGCAGAACAGAATTTCTATTTCAAAAATAAGTCTGAATCATGACGATTCATTCATTTAGCAAATATTGTGACAATAAATTATCTGCCAGGAACTGTGCAACTCACTTGGAAATTCAAAGACAAATATGACACGGAACCTTTCCTATAGGACTTCTCTGTCAAGAGGAACAGACAGGCTTAAAAGATATAATTGGCATAATTATAACAAGTACGATTCTACAGATATATATAGTGGATATAGAAACAGAGATGAGGTCAACCACTTCATTGAGGTTGGGTGGTATATCCTATCTTCTAATCAATACTCATCAGTCAAAAAGACACCAGGGTTCTGGTACCATCCTTAATCAAGTGAACATGGGAGGGTTATAGAATAAGTAACTTACTTTTGTATCTTGCTAAACATCTCTATATTTCTGACTTGATAGTGTAGAGAAGTAAGGCAGGGAAAAGGCAGTAGTGCCAGCTTAAAAATCGTGATCAGCAGGAAAAGAATGGGGAAATGTGAAGAAATGCTATAGCAAATCTTTTATAATAAACAGGTTAGTGAGACTGATTTTTTGGGCATAGTATTGCCATTTTATTTTCGGCAATCCTCCATATGGTAAAGGCACCTTCAGAGTAAAAATACCAACTTTCTAGCAGATTATACATCCATTCAAAACACCTATGATCACATTTAAAACAGAAATCTAGCATCCTGAGAGGGATGAAAATGGCAGGCTTTCCTGCCAGTGATCATCACCAAAAACTAGAAGCCAATGTCAAAAGTGACCAAGTATTTTAACCCTTCAGAGCTCTCAGTGCTGACTCGAAAATTTGGAGCAACTTCTTCTGGCTGACCTAGTTGAAAAAGATTTTAATGGCCATAAAAAATTTAGAATTTACAGAGTTATATGGAGAAAAGCAACCTGCATATAGAATTTACTGTGATTGATTCCAGTATGTGTGTCTGGAGAACTCCCAAAGCAGGGCTCCATAGCTAATTGACGCATGCCTGAGGTTAGCTCAAGTTACTACTTTAGTAATAAAATCAGATAAAGAAACTTTTAAAGAAAATAACTTGGGCAGCCTGGGTGGCTCAGCAGTTTAGCTCTGCCTTCAGCCCAGGGCATGATCCTGGAGTCCTGGGATTGAGTCCTGCATGGAGCCTGCTTTTCCCTCTGCCTGTGCCTCTGCCCCCCCCCCCCCTCTCTCTCTCTCTCTGTGTCTCATGAAAAAATAAATAAAATCTTTAAAAAAGTAAATAACTTCCCCTTTTCTTCCTTATATTGACTCACAGGTTGGAAGTTGAAGAAAAAAAAAACTTAAAAAGAAAAAGCTAAGGAATGCCAAATACTGGATATGTGGAGGAATTCGATAAAATGGAGAGCCTTAATGAGAAATGTGCACACTTGTGACCTAAAGGTAAGTCACTGGGACCTAGAAGGACTGAACCCATGGTCTAAGTGTATGTGAGAGATGGCATTGGGTAAAGAGCATAGGCCATGAGCTAAACAGACTCTCAGTGTTAATTCCCAGCTTCTTTGGGTAAGTTACCTAACCTCTCTGGGGTCTGGTTATTCCTCTCACTTGAAAACAGGGAAAATTATGGTGTCTATATCACTGGGTTGTTGTAAGAATTGAATGAGATAATGCATGTGAGGCTTAGCACAAAACCCAGCACTTAATAAAGGCCAAGAAAAAATGCTAACTGCTGTATTATAATAATTCTCTCATGTAATCCCCACAACTCTTTGAAGAATGTCCAATGATCATCATTTTCTCAATGGGGACATGAGAATGGAGACAATGAGTATCTTTGCTAACTTTTCCCCCAGGTGACTTTCTAAGTATAGCTAATGCCCTGACTTCTCCCTCCCCTTCTTTTCCCAGGAAACCAGACTGCACAGAATGTAGATGGTCTTTCATATCCTTCCTAAACCATCCTGTCCCATGGCTTTCTCTCCACCAACTCTCCCTTCCTAGTTCCTTAGGATCCTCATGTCTCTCCTTCTACCATGGGAACATTTTCCATTTTGTTGCTGGCCATTGTTCCTCAACTATCTTATGCCAAGAACACACAGGACTACCCCACTCTAAGCAATGGTATTAGAAAAACCCTGTGACTATTTGGACATCAGCTTGCCAGTCTCTGGAAAGTTTTTCAAACATTACCTTTCCCTGGGTTTCTATTTTTCCATATTTTGTAAGCCTCAAGGTACTCTCTCCCAGATATGGGCAAGGTGCCCTGGAAAGATGAGAATATTTTAGAGGTCAGGGATGATCCCAACTTCCACTATAATTCTGTAGGTCTATAGGCAAGTCAGTGGAAGATGTGATGTGATAGAGAAGAAAGGAGGGCAGAGGGAAGAACTTGTTTTTTAACATTGGAGGTGCTGTCATGAGGACAGACTTAATCAGTCTTTTCTCCAAGAGCAGAAGCAAGCAAGGGAGTTTTGATTACTGATTCAATTTCACTGTTGGTAATTGGTCTTTCAAATTTTCTATTTCTTTTTGGTTCAGGCCTGGGAGGTTATGTTTCTAGGAATTTATCCATTTCTTCTAGGTTGTATAATTTGTTGGCATATAATTTTTCATTGTAATTCTTACAGTCCTTTCTATTTCTTTAGTGTCAGTTGTTATTTCTCCTCTCTTACTTCTGATTTTGTTTATTCAAGTCCTCTCTCTCACTTTAGATGAGTCTGGCTAGAGGTTTATCAATTCTGTTGATCTTTTCAAAGAAGTACTCCTGGTTTCATTGATCTATTGTTTTTTTTTTTTTTTTTCGGTTTCTATTTCATTTATTTCTGCTCTAATGTTTATTATTTCCTTCCTTCTTCTGGCTTTGGGGATTTTTTTTTTCTCTATTTGTACTAGCTCCCTTCAGTGTAAGGTTAGGTTGTTCGAGATTTTTCTTGCTTCTTGAGATAGGCCTATTTTTTTTTCAATTCTTAAATTTACTTCCTTTTATTTATTTTTAAATTTTTTATTGGAGTTCGATTTGCCAACATATAGCATAACACCCAGTGCTCATCCTGTCAAGTGCCCCCCTCAGTGCCCATCACCCAGTCACCGCAACCCCCCGCCCACCTCCCCTTCCACTACCCCTTGTTCATTTCCCAGAGTTAGGAGTCTCTCATGTTCTGTCACCCTCACTGATATTTCCCACTTATTTTTTCTCCTTTCCCCTTTATTCCCTTTCACTATTTTTTATATTCCCCAAATGAATGAGAACATATAATGTTTGTCCTTCTTTGATTGACTTATTTCACTCAGCATAATACCCTCCAGTTCCATCCATGTCAAAGCAAATGGTGGGTATTTGTCGTTTCTAATGGCTGAGTAATATTCCATTGTATACATAAACCACATCTTCTTTATCCATTCATCTTTCGATGGACACCGAGGCTCCTTCCACAGTTTGGCTATTGTGGACATTGCTGCTATAAACATCGGGGTGCAGGTGTCCCGGCGTTTCACTGCATCTGTATCTTTGGGGTAAATCCCCAGCAGTGCAATTGCTGGGTCATAGGGCAGTTCTATTTTTAACTCTTTGAGGAACCTCCACACAGTTTTCCAGAGTGGCTGCACCAGTTCACATTCCCACCAACAGTGCAAGAGGGTTCCCCTTTCTCCACATCCTCTCCAACATTTGTTGTCTCCTGTCTTGTTAATTTTCGCCATTCTCACTGGTGTGAGGTGGTACCTCATTGTGGTTTTGATTTGTATTTCCCTGATGGCAAGTGATGTGGAGCATTTTCTCATGTGCTTGTTGGCCATGTCTATGTCTTCTTTGGTGAAATTTCCGCTCATGTCTTTTGCCCATTTCATGATTGGATTGTTTGTTTCTTTGCTATTGAGCTTAAGAAGTTCTTTATAGATCTTGGATTTTTTTCAGGCTTTTTATTGTGGTTGAGTTCTAATTTCATAGAGTTGTAGTCAGAAAAGATGCATAGTATGACTTCAATCTTTTTAAATTTTTGAGACTTGTTTTGTGGCCTTAATATGTGATTGTTCTGGAGAATGTTCCATGTGTACTTGAGTATTCTACTGTTTTAGGGTGTAATGTTCTAAATACATCTGTTAGATCCATCTGGTCCAATGTGTCATTCAAAGCTAATGTTTCCTTGTTGATTTTGTGTTTGGATGATCCATTGATGTAGAGGGGTGTTAAAACCCCCTATTATTATTGTATTACTATTGATTAGTTGCTTTATGTTAGCTATTAGCTGCTTTTTGTATTTGAGTACTCCCATGTTAGGTGCGTAAATATTTACAATAATTATACCTTATTGAGTTCTTCATCTCTTGTTAGTTCTTTTTACATTTTCTATCTCTTAGTTAAAGGTCTCACGGAGGTCCTCTACTCTTTTTAAGTCCATTGAATATTTTTACAACCATATTTACATTTATCAGTCATATATGACTTATCTCCATTTTGTTTAGCACTTTTACTGTAATCTTTGTCATCTTCTTTCATATGGGGCATATTGCTCTGAATCCTCGTTTTGCCTGTCTTTATCTGTTTCTAGGTGTTAAGAAAGTCATCTATGTCTCCTACTCTTGAAAGTAGTGTCTTTATGAAAAAGAGGTCCTGTAGTGCCCTGTAGCACTCTGTCCTCTGTTTGCCAAAACCTTGTGCTCTAGGAGTGTCTCCTGTGTGTGCTGTGTGTGCCCTACTGTTGTGGCTGAGCTGTTTGCCTTCAGTCCAGTGATTCACAATGGCTTTTTGCCGGTTATGGGTAGGGTTTGGTCCCTGTGTTCTTATTGGGTCAGCCTGGGGATGTCTTGGACTTGAGTTGAGGCAACCAGCTGTTTGACATGGTCTCTTCTCTACATTTAGCTGTAGAGAGTCTGTTCTGCCATTCTTTGGGTCATTTTCTGGATTATTTATACTGATATTAGTGTTATATAGTTGTATCACTGGGAAGAGATGAGCTTAGGATCCTCCTATTCCACCATCTTCCTCAGAAGTCCTATATGATACTCTTTTGGAGAAAGTTCCCAGGCCATTTGCTAGAGAATCAGGTAGAAAGCCCATGTCAAGGGTAAATGGCACTTAATAAGTATACAATTGGAAATAGTCTTTGGGAGCTTATATCTGATATCTTTGATTTAAGTCTAGTGGGTGGATAGATTAAGGAATACCACCATGGTGTGGGTAAAAGGAAGTAGAGTTAGGGATACGTGTAGGGGGATAAGGACAGCACAAAAGCCCTACAAGCAGCTTGTATAGATTTACATACCTCATTGGACTCCTTCTCAGAATAAGCTGATAATGATGACTATAATACAAAATAACAAAGAATTATTTAATGGGTATGGGTTTAGTCCATAGAAGTATGATGTTAGAAGTGTCACATTCTTTTACCTTTCTATATCCAATTGGACGAACTCTTTATCTCCAGTCTTCCCACTCCATCCCCTTGTTTCTTAAAAGAGTCTCAGATCTTATCTGGTCTCAGGAACCTTTATTTCCAAGGTCTATTTGTCACTACTGCTGACATCTGGCTCCTCATTTCTTGCCGTAGCTGCCCTTCCAGCTCCCTGCTGGGTACAGACTGAGGTACAGGGATAGGGGCCATGGCTCTGAAGGCCCTGGTATTTGCTGACCACCTCCAGGCATAGAGATATTTTACCACTTGCCATCTCTTGGGGCTCTGTAAGGCAGTAGGATTAGGATCCCTAGTGTTCAAAAGAATGCACTATCCTTTCATCTCCCAGGTTTAAGAAATCCAGATCTTTCCAGCATTCATTCACTGAGACCTCTCCTCAACCCCTAGTGTCCCTCCTTCTCTCCACAATCTAGCTTTATCTACCTTCTATAAGCCAAAAATTTCAAAACAAATCATGTTAAATCTCCTTTGGGCAAGTGAAATACAGCCGTCTGGAGCACAGACCTGCAGTTGCTCTTTTTGGTAAACTGGACAGCTTATAGTTATTTATTTAGCTTTTTGTATGAGCTAGGCACTATAACAAGTGTTTTGCAATAAGCATTGTTTTATCTGATCCTGACAGGATCCATATGGGTAGGTAAGATTACTACTTCAGTCAAATGTGTAAGAAAAGTAAAGCTTGAAATGATAGTCAAGACACCTGCCTAGGATGGAGCTAAACCCAGGCTACCGACTCCAGAGCCCAGACTCTCAATCACCACATCATCTGCCTTCCTCTTTAAAATTAAGAAGCAAATCTCCTTTTCTCATTCTTTTTGTGAGGATGCTACAGTGAAAAATAAAAAATAGTGAAAAAAGGGGAAATAGTGAAAAAATAGGGAATAAAGGGGAAAGGAGAAAAAAGGAGTGGGAAATATCAGAAAGGGAGACAGAACATGAGAGACTCGTAACTCTGGGAAACGAACTAGGGGTGGTGGAAGGGGAGGTGGGCAGGGGGTGGGGGTGACTGGGTGGCGGGCACTGAGGGGGGCACTTGATGGGATGAGCACTGGGTGTTATTCTATATGTTGGCAAATTGAACACCAATAAAAAATAAATTTATAAAAAAAAAGAAAGATAAGATACATGTAAGTTAATCAGATTAACTTGTCCAAATGATACCGATTAAATCCCAGAGACTCCATAGGCTACACAGCAGGGTTCTAAAAAGGAAATGATGTTCTCTCAGCACGAGCAAAACCTGTTAGATCTTGTGAAGCTGCCGCATAGGTTATTTATCCTGTGGAGTGCTGGGGGAGTGCATCTGAGTGTGTGTGTGGGGGGCAGTTGTAGTAGTACTCTCCTTGTTCTAGGCATCTCCAGTGCTCTGTGGAAGCTCTCTGCTAGATTCCCTTAGGAGAATGCCCTCTTGCATTCTTTTGTATCAGGAATGTATGCAATGGCATCTTTACAACAATAATTGGCAATATTGTTTTTATTTTCAAGTAATATATAAATTAATGGTGCATCTTTGAAATGAAGGCATCTTGAATTCAACGAACTATGGTTTGTTGAAAAATTCTAGATTAGAACCTAAGGGCAGGAAAGAGAAAATGTCTCTGCTTCTTATGTATCTTATCCCCTCCCCTCTCCACACTTGTTATGAGTGCCAGCCACCATGAGCAGTGGGGTAACAACAGTTTTCAATGGCCCACGTGCATCCTTACTGTCAAGATCCCTCACAAAGTGATTAATAATTTTAATATATCCCCAATCACCTAATTATAATCCCAAATTAATCCTTTTTCAATCATCACTTAAGGAAAGTGATATCATCTCAAGAAAATAACAGTTTTATTTGAAACTTTTTCTAAGGAGGTGCTGGAGTCAAAGAAATTCCTTTTCAATCTCTGTGCATCAGCTGTATTTATATATTTATATAGCACTGCACACTGAGGAGAAAGAAAAGAGACCAGAAGTAAAATCATCAACCTTTAAAGAAGTATCCTATCCACTTCATATTTGCATAGAAGAAGGCATGGAGTACAGAAAATTTTTTTGACGAGAATGAAATGACTAGGTTTCTCCTTAATCATTACTTCCAAATTAAGTTAACCATCATCTTTCCATGCATCCTGGTTCAATAAAGATTTTTCTGCTTCATACAAAAAAAAAAAAAAAAAAGATTTTTCTGTATAAGCCCAGGGCTGCAGTTTATTAAAAATTTAAACTTGCCCTTATAAACCTTACGGGAATCTGAATTGAGATAGCCAGAGATTCTGGCCAATTCATCATTATTATTTCTTGAACTCTGGACGTTTATTTACGCAGCTCCAAACTGATTTGCATTCTGCGCCAGTTACAGGAATAGATCTGCCAGGAAGTTTTGAAACTCGAGAATAGATAGGCCCCTTTCTTGGTTAAGTCATAGCTCCACAAGTACAGATTAGCCCAGCCAGGTCCTCCAAATCTTTTGCAATGAGCATTTTGAAACACATGGGTCATTTAGTTCTGGTTTCCAGGCAGTTTGGTGAAATGCTTAGTCCAGTGAATTGCAAAAGTTTATGATTTCTCACTGAGGAATGAAATGTGACGCAGTAAAACAAACTTCAGACATTTAATACCAGATGTTAATGTAAAAAATTGGAAAATTGTGGCCCCACATGATTTTCTGACCCTTGACCACTAAAGCCCATCATAGTCTGGAAACTATCATCATTTCTGGTTTCCTCTACTATTAAACTTTATATCTAATTTTTTAAAAAGATTTTATTTATTTATTCGAGAGAGGCAGAGACACAGGCAGAGGGAGAATCAGGCTCCATGCAGGGAGCCTGACATGGGACTCGATCCCAAGTCTCCAGGATCAGGCCCTCGGCTGAAGGCAGCACTAAACCGCTGAGCTACCCGGGCTGCCCTATATCTAATTTTTTTAATGTGAAATAATTCTGAAGGTTTAATGGATATAATTCGATCATATCAATATTAAGGCATTTTGTGTACACACAGAATAATGCCATTCCTTGTCATAAAATTCAGAATTACAGCCTTTCTGAATTGTGGTACTTTCTAGAAATCTTAAAAAAATAGTTTGAGGCTTGATGATTTCCCTTGCCTGCACTCCACACCTATCTAACTTCATGAAATACATAAGAGAAAGAAAACAAGGGAGGAAATCTTGCTTATTTGCATCAAGAGGAAAAGTAACACCTGAAATATACCTTTCAAAACATGTTGACATTTGTTTGCCCTTCTTCTCTGAATCTGTACACTTGAGAAATTGAATTACTGCTTTAGAAGGAGGTTGCACTATTTATAAATCCCATGTCTATGTGGAGATCCTAATATGGAATGAGGAGTAGTAGCTAAGAAGCTCTGGATTTGGTGGCCGATCTGAGGGGATTCTATTATTTTCTGTGTGATTGGACAAAGGATTTAACCTCTCTGTGCATCAATTTACTCTTTTTTTAAAATTTAAATTCAATTAATTAACATATAATGTATTTTTAGTTTCAGAGGTAGAGGTCAGTGATTCCTTAGTCTTATGTAATACCCAGGGCTCATTATATCACATGCCATCCTTAATGCCCATCACCCAGTTACCCACACCCCAGCCCCCTCCAGCAACCCCCAGTTTCCTAGGATTGAGTGTTTTATGGTTTGTCTCCCTCTCTGATTTTATCTTGTTTTATTTTTCCCCTCTTCCCCTATGATCCTCTGTTTTGTTTCTTAATTTCCACATATCATTGAGATCATATGATGATTGTCTTACTCAGATTACCTTATTTTGCTTAGCACAATACCTTCTTCCATCCACATTGTTGCAAATGGCAAGATTTCTTTTTTTGATGGCTGAGTAGTATTACATTGTTTATATATACTACATCTTCTTTATCCATTCATCTGTTGACAGACATCTGGGCTCGTTTCATAGTTTGGCTATTGTGAACATTCTTGCTATAATCATTGGGGTGCAGGTGCCCCTTCAAATCACTACATTTGTATCTTTGGGATGAATCCCTAGTAGAGCTATTGCTGGGTCATAAGGTAGCTCTTTTCAGCTTTTTGAGGATCCTCCATACTATTTTCCAGAGTGGCTGCACCTGCTTGCCTTCCTACCAGCAGTTTAAGAAGGTTCCCCTTTCTCTGATCCTTGCCAACATCTGTTGTTTCCTGACTTGTTGATTTTAGCCATTCTTACTGGTGTGAGGTGGTATCTCATTGTGATTTTGATTGATATTTCTCTGATACTGAGTGATGTTGGGCATTTTTTCATGTGTCTATTGGCCATTTGTATGCCTTCCTTGAAGAAACATCTGTTTATTTCTTCTGTTTCTTGACTGGATCATTTGGTTTTTGGGTGTTGAGTTTTATAAGTTCGTTATATATTTTGGATACTAGTCCTTTATCTGATAAGACATTGGCAAATATCTTCTCCCATTCTGTCTGTTGTCTTTTGGTTTTCTCAACTGTTTCCTTTGCTGTGCAAAAGTTTTTTTATCTTGATGAAGTCCCAATAGTTCATTTTTGCTTTTGTTTCCCTTGCCTTTGGAGACGTGTCTAGTAAGAAGTTGCTGTGGCCAAAGTCACAAAGGTTGTGTTCTCCTCTAGGATTTTGATGGACTCCTATCTCACATTTAGGTCTTTCATCCATTTTGAGTCTATTTTTGTGTATGGTGTAAGGAAGTGGTCCAGTTTCATTCTTCTGCATGTGACTGTCCAGTTTTCCCAATATCATTTGTTGAAGAGACTTTTTTTCCATTGGATATTCTTTCCTGCTTTGTCAAAGATTAGTTGACCACAGAGCTGAGGGTCCATTTCTGAGTTCTCTATTCTGTTCCATTGATCTGTGTGTCCCTTTCTGTGCCAGTACCCTATTGTCTTGATGATTACAGCTTTGTAATGGAGGCTGAAGTTTGGGATTCAGATGCCACCAGTTTTGGTTTTCTTTTTCAATGCTCCTTTTAGCTATTTGGGCTCTTCTCTGGTTCCATACAAATTTTAGGATTATTTGTTTCAGCTCTGAAAAAAGTTGATGGTATCTTGATAGGGATTGCATTGAATGTATAGACTGCTCTGGGTAGCATAGACATTTTAACAATATTTGTTCTTCCAATCCATGAGCATGGAACGTTTTTCCATTTCTTTGTGTGTTCTTCAATTTCTTTTATGAGCATTCTATAGTTTTCTGAGTATAAATCCTTTACCTCATTGGTTAGGTTTATTCCTAGGTATCCTCTGGTTTTTGGTGAAATTGTAAATGGGATTGACTCGTTAATTTCTCTTTCTTCTGTCTCATTTAGTGTATAGAAATGCAACTGATTTCTGTGCATTGATTTTATATCCTGCCAATTTGCTGAATTCCTGTATGAGTTCTAGAAACTTTAAGATGGACTCTTGGGTTTTCCACATAGAGTATCATGTCATCTGTGAAGAGTGAGAGTTTGACTTCTTTGCTGATTTGGATGTCTTTTATTTATTTTTGTTGTCTGCTGAGACTAGGATTTCTAGTACTATGTTCAACAGCAGTGGTGAGAGTGGTCAACCCTGCTGCATTCCTAACATTAGCAGAAAAGCTCTCAGTTTTTCCCCATTGAGAATGATAATTCACTGTGGGCTTTTCATAGATGGCTTTTATGATATTGAGGCATATTCCTTCTATCTCTACACTGTGAAGAGTTTTAATCAAGAAAGGATGCTTTACTTTGTCAAATGCTTTTTCTGCATCTATTGAGAGGATTATATGGTTCTTGTCCTTTCTTTTATAAATGTAGCATATGACATTGATTGATTTGCAGATGTTGAACCACCCTTGCATCCCAGGAATAAATCCCACTTGATTGTGCTGAATAATCCTTTGAATGTCCTGTTGGATCCTATTGCCTAGAATCTTGGTGAGAATTTTGGCATCCATGTTCATCAGGGATATTGGTCTGTAAATCTCCTTTTTGGTGGGAACTTTGTCTGGATTTGAGATCAAGGAAATGCTGGCCTCATAGAAAGAGCTTGAAAGTTTTCCTTACATTTCTATTTTTTAAAATAGCTTCAGAAAAATAGGTATCAATTCTTCTTTAAATATTTGCTAGAATTCCCCTGGAAGTCATCTAGCCCTGGACTTTTTTGTTGGGAGATGTTTGATTACTGCTTTAATTTCCTCACTAGTTATGAATCTGTTCAGGTTTTCTATTTCTTCCTATTTCAGTTTGGGTAATTTATGAGTCTTTAGGAATGCATTTATTTCTCCCAGATTGCCTAATTTGTTGGCATTATAGTTGCCCATAACATGTTCTTATAATTGTTTATATTTTTCCAGTGTTGGTTGTGATCTCTCCTCTTTCATTCATGATTTTATTTGAGTAATAAATAAATAAAAAGAATAAAAATTCTCTTTTCTTTTTGATAAGTCTGGCTAGTGGTTTATTGATCTTATTGATCTGTTCTACTGTTCTTTTGGTTCCTATTTCGTTGATTTCTATTCTAATCTTTATTAATTCTTGTCTCCTGCTGGGTTTAGGCTTTATATGTTGTTGTTTCTCCATATCCTTGAGGTATAAAGTTAGGTTGTGTATTTGAGACCTTTCTTGTTCCTTGAGAAAGGCTTGTATTGCTATATACTTCCCTCTAAGTACTGCCTTTGCTGCATCCCAAAGGTTTTTGAGCAATTATGTTTTCATTTTCATTTGTTTCCATCAATTTTTAAAAATTCTCCTTTAATTTCCTCGTTGACCCATTCATTAGTAGGATGCTCTTTGGCCTCCATGTATTTGAGTTCTTTCCAAATTTTCTCTTGTGATTGAGTTTCAGTTTCAAAATATTATGGTCTAAAAATAAACAGGGAATGATCCCAATCTTCTAGTACCAGTTGAGACCTGATTTGTTACCCAGTATGTGATCTATTCTGGACAATGTTCCGTGTGTTCTCAAGAAGAATGTGTATTCTGTTGCTTTAGGATGGAATGCTCTGAATATATTTGTGAAGTCTGTCTGGTCCAGTGTGGCATTCAAAGCCCTTGCCTCTTTGTTATTCTTGTGGTTAGATGATCTGTGCATTGCAGTAAATGGGGTGTTAAAGTCCCCTACTATTATTATATTATTATTGATGTGTTTCTTTAATTTTGTTATTAATTGGCTTATGTAATTGGCTGTTCCCATCCTAAGGGCATAAATATTTATAATTGCTAGATCTTCTTGTTGGATAGACCCCTTAATTATGATATAGTATCCTTCCTCATCTCTTATTACAGTCTTTGGTTTAAAATCTAATTTGTCTGATATAAGGGTTGCCACCCCAGATTTCTTTTGATGTGCAGTAGCATGATAAGTGGTTTTTCACCCCCTCACTTTCAATCTGGAGGTGTCTTTGGGTTTAAAATGAGTCTCTTGCAGACAACATATTGATGGGTCTTGCATTTTTTTATCCAATCTGATACCTTGGTCTTTTGATTGGGGCATTTAGCTCATTTACATTCAAAATAATGATGAAAGGTATGAACTTAGTGCCACTGTATTACCTTTAAAGTCACTGTTTCTGTATATTGTTCTGTTCCTTTCTGGTCTATGTTACTTTTAGGCTCTCTCTCCACTTAAAGGATCCCCTTTTAATATTTCTGGCCTGGATGGTTTAGTGATCACAAATTCTTTTAGTTTCTGCTTGTCCTGGAAGCTTTTGATCTCTCCTTCTATTTTTAAATTACATCCTAGCTAGATACAGTCTTGGCTGCATATTTTTCTCATTTAGTACCCTGAGTATATGTTGCCAGTCCTTTCTGGCCTGCTAGGTCTGTATGGCTAGATCTGCTGCCAGTCTAATGTTTCTACCCTTTTAGGCTATAGACTTCTTGTCCAAGCTGCTTTTAGGATTTTCTCTTTGTCTCTAAGATTTGCAAGTTTCACTTTTTATATGTCGGGGTGTTGACCTATTTTTATCGATTTTGAGGGGGATTCTCTGTGCCTCCTGGACTTGAATGCCTGTCTCCTTCCACAGATTAGGGAAGTTCTCAGGTATAATGTGCTCTAATATACCTTCTGCTCCCCCCACCCCTTCTTCTGGGAGCCCAATTATTTTAGTATCATTTCGCTTTAAGGTATCACTTATCTTACCAATTCTCCCCTGGTGATCCAGTAGTTGTTTATCTCTCTTTTTCTCAGCTTCTTTATTTTCCACCATTTTGTCTTCTAGATCACTAATTCTCTCTTCTGCTTTATTTCTCCTAGCAGTTAGAGCCTCCATTTTTTATTCCAGCTCATTAATAACCTTTTTTATTTCAACTTGATTAGATTTTAGTTCTTTTATTTTTCCATAAAGGGATTCTCTAGTGTCTTCTCTGCTTTTTTTCAAGCCCTGCTAGTATCTTTATAATCATTCTTCTGAACTCTAGTTCTGACATCTTACTTATGTCCATACTGATTAGGTGCTGCCTCTTATTCTTTTTTTTTGGAAGTGAGTTTTTCTGTCTTGTCATTCTGTCCAGAGAAGAATACATGAATGAGAGAACAAAATACTAAAATAGCAATAATGACCCCAAAGAAATATACACTAAACAAATCAGAAGAGAACCAAAACAGAAAATAAAATTTAAAAATTTTTAAAAAGAAGATATAATCAGACAGGTGGACAGAACAGAGCAATAATACGCTGAATCCTGTATTTTTGTCTGTTTGCTAGAAAACTAGATCCCAAAATTGTAAAGAAAGAAAAACCTTCATTCATACAAAAATAAAAGTAAATACAGTGAAAGGATAGAATGAAACTTGGCCACAGCAACTTCTTGCAAGATACAGCTATGAAGGCAAGGGAAACATAAGTAAAAATGAATTATTGGGACTTAATAAGATAAAAAGCTTCTGCACAGCAAAAGAAACAGTCAACAAAACTAAAAGACAACCTACAGAATGGGAGAAGATATTTGCAAATGACTTATCAGATAAAGGGCTAGTATCCAAGATCCATAAAGAACTTATTAAGCTCAACAGCAAACAAACAATCCAATCATGAAATGGGCAAAAGACATGAGCAGAAATTTCACCAAAGAAGACATAGACATGGCCAACAAGCACGTGAGAAAATGCTCTGCATCCCTGGCCATCAGGGAAATACAAATCAAAACCACAATGAGATACCACCTCACACCAGTGAGAATGGGGAAAATTAACAAGGCAGGAAACAACAAATGTTGGAGAGGATGTGGAGAAAGGGGAACCGTCTTGCACTGTTGGTGGGAATGTGAACTGGTGCAGCCACTCTGGAAAACTGTGTGGAGGTTCCTCAGAGAGTTAAAAATAGACCTGCCCTACGACCCAGCAATTGCACTGCTAGGGATTTACCCCAAAGATACAGATGCAGTGAAACGCTGGGACACCTGCACCCCAATATTTATAGCAGCAATGTCCACAATAGCCAAACTGGAAGGAGCCTCAGTGTCCGTCGAAAGATGAATGGATAAAGAAGATGTGGTCTATGTATACAATGGAATATTCCTCAGCCATTAGAAACGACAAATATCCACCATTTGCTACAATGTGGATGGAACTGGAGGGTATTATGCTGAGTGAAGCAAGTCAATCAGAGAAGGACAAACATTATATGGTTTCACTCATACAGGGAATATAAAAATAGTGAAAGGGAATAAAGGGGAAAGGAGAGGAAATGAGTGGGAAATATCAGAAAGGGAGACAGAACATGAGAGACTCCTAACTCTGGGAAACAAACAAAGGATAGTGGAAAGGGAGGTGAGCAGGGGTTGGGGTGACTGGGTGATGGGCACTCAGGGGGGCACTTGATGGGATAAGCACTGGGATATGCTATATGTTGGCAAATTGAAATCCAATAACAAAAAATTTAAAAAAAGAATCAATGGGAAAAATGAAAAAAAAACTGTAAAAATGAAAATTAAATTTATTGAAAAAGGAGAAAACCCCGTGAATTCTATATATTATTTTCTCCTAGTGCTGGAGTTTTGCAGTTGTCTATGATTGGTAGACTTGGTCTTGAAGGATATTCTTGCTGAACTGGGGAAAGGGCCTGTTGCACTGATTCCCAGGTATCTCTGCCCTAGGTGAATTGTACCACCCTTGCCAGGGGGCCAGGCTAAATAATCTTGTCCAGGTTGCTCTTTGTGGATTTTGTCCCTGAAGGCTTTCCACTCTGCTTTAGAGGATGAGGATGAAAATGATGGCATCTCAATCTCCAGCCTCTGAGCAGAGAGCTCAGGGCCCAGTCCACCCTCAGGGAAAAGCAGTCAATCACTCCTGTCTCCCTGGTCTTGGTCTGCACAATGTGCTCAGCCTGTGACTGAGCATTTCTATCTCAGGCATGCAACCTGGCTTTGAGTCTCTAAACCCTGCAGACTCCTGCAGCTCACACCCATGCTGTTCCTCCTGGGGGAGGGTGGAGTCTTGTGGCAATTCTGCCACTTGCTGGGCCCCTGCTCAGGGAGTGATCACCCCACCATGCTGTGGTTTGAGGTTTATGGCACCCCTAAGCTGACAACCCTCTCCTGGGCTTGCTTATTGCAGCCAGCTTCCCCACTCTGATGCCTGGGAACTCTGCCATACTCAGGCACCCCAGTCTTCCTGTGACCCCAGGGATCCCAAGATCATACGGTCCCACCTAGAATTCCAGCCTGCTTAGCCACTTGCACATTTTTCAGGCTGGAACATCCCTCACTGGAGCAGATTCTAAAAGTTCCGATTTTGTGCTCCACTGTTATATCACTTTCCAGTGCTGGCTCCTGGAGGCTCCCTCCCCTTGCCATCTATCCTCCCATATATTGCCTTGGATTCATTTCTCTTCATCTCCTATTTTGCAGAAAGTAGTCACTTTTCTATTTGTAGAGTTGGAGCTATTCTTTTCTTAGATCTCTGGTTGAGTTTGCAGGTGTTCAGAATGATTTGATAGTTATCTAGCTGAATTCCTGGAACCAGACAAAACTAAGGTCTCTTACTCCATCATCTTGGACTCCTCTCTACCTATCCTTTTTAACAATTCCCATTTCCCCTTCCTAAAAATGAGTTTAACATGAACATTCTGGAGGATTTCGAGGTAAGACTGTACTAGGAGGATTCTAAGCTTACTTTGTCCCATGGATACAACTAGATAACACCCATGTTAGTGTAAATAGCCCAGAAAATGACCTCATTGTTAGCAGAACAAGACTAATCACAGATAAATGTAGAGAAGAAGACACATTTAAGAGGGTAGGAAGGCTGGAGATGCAGTCAGGAAGTAAACTGACCCGCAGGACTGTCTGTGGGAGGAAATGGGGCACAGAGAGGGTAAAGAAAAAGACCCAAACCCAGGCACAGGAAAGACAAATCCCTATATCATTTGGTTTTGAAAGCCAGAAAGGTCAAATTTCACCAGTTCTTACAATCAGTGGGTCTTAACACCCAAAACTTTAAAATCAGCAGGCTCAGCTCTAGGGGACATGGGAGGGAAAGAAGAAAATGAGTCCTCATCATTAAAGAGAGAACATGATAATTAGGCCGGTAGAGATATAGCATAGAAACAGCAACTTGAAAAACATCTGGGAAATAGGGAATGAAATTTGTTTACTAACCTCAGAGCATATTTTTGGAAGGACAGGGATCCTTGGGAGACTTCCAGGAACAAAGGAGCTGGCAAGTACCATTTATCTCCCCTGCCCCATAGCCTAGACACAGACACCTGAAGAAACCAAGGCTGCACCAACACATGCTACCTAACTTGCCAGCAGCATGTCCTACCCCCACATTGTTTTGCAGACATGCTGCCTCCATCCAACCTTTGTCTCCCAGTCCCCTCCCACAGCAAACCTGCACAAACCTTGCTAACATTGAATTCTCCACTCTGGCATTCTCCTGTAGATTTTTCCCCCTCCATATGTCCTTACCTGAAGCCCATCCCAAAGCAGTGCCATGAGCCTAGTAATGTGCAAGCAGCCCTGGCAGGGACCAGCACCATTCCAAAGTAATTCCTGCTCCCCAGAGAGAGGGGAAGATAACAACACACACTCATCCAACACAAACCCATCTGGTTTGATTGCGGACCCCACCCACCAGTGATAGCTTCTCAGGAGACAATACAGGGAAAATGCCCTGCAGTTCAGTGCTACTGCATCTTTGGTAAACACCTGGTTGACTCAGGTCAAGGTGACCCCAGGGACCAAACCCTGACCACAGTACACAGATGACTGGATTGCAGGCCATATTAAGGTACACACAATATAGATAGGAGATGCCCCTGAAGTGCCATCTTCTGGTGAACAGGGGACACTGTGGGGCATTGTGGGACCTCTTCTTCATTAGCCCACTACTTTTAAGAACAGGAGGTGTAGCTGACTTTCCAACACAAAGAAGCAGACACAGCCAGACAAAATGAGGAGACAGAGGATTATGTCCCAAATGAAAGAAGGGGACAAAATCAGAGCAAGAGTCCTAAGTGAAATGGAGATGCCTATGCCTAGTAGAGAATTTAAAGTAATAGTCATAAAGATACTCATGAGACCTGAGAAAAGAGTGAACCACCTCAGTGAGAAACAAACAAAAAAGAACCAATCCAGAGATGAAGAACTCAATAAATGAAATTAAAAATATAGTAGATGGAATGAACAGTAGACTACAGGAAACAGAAGACTGGATCATGACCTGGAGGATACAGTAATGGAAAGCAATCAAGATGAATAGACTTAGGGAACTCAGGACACCATCAAGCACAGTAACATTCACTCTATAGGGATCCCAGAATAAGAAGAGAGAGGAGAGGGAAATTTTATTTTCAGAAATAACAGCTGAGAATTCCTGAATCTGGGGAAAGAAATAGAAATATAGATCCAGGAGAGACAGAGAACTGTCAACATCAATCCAAAGAGGTCCACACCAACATACATAGCAATTCAATTGCAAAGAATTTTAAAGCAGCACATGAAAATCATTACATACAAGGGAAACTTCATGAGGCTTTCCACTAATTTTTCAGTAGAAACTTTGAAGGCTACAAGGGAGTGCAATGATATATTCAAAATGCCAGGAAAAAAAAAAAAAACCTACAACCAAGAATACTTTATCCAGCAAGGCTATCATTGAAAGTGGAAGAAGAGGTAAAGAGCTTCCCACACAAACAGAAGTTAAAGGAACTCACCACTAAACCAGACCTACCAGAAATGTTAAAGAGGACAGGTGAGTAGAAAGGAAAAAGTAAGAGTAAGACAAGTAGGAAACACAGAAGCAGTAAACTTAATTATATCTATAAAAATCAGCCAAGGCATTCATGAAATAAAAGGATGTCAAATGTAACACCATATACTCAAACATGGGAGGTGAAAGGAGTAAAGAATGGATTTTAATTTAAGCAACCATCAACCTGATATCAACTCCTGTAGGCATAAGATACCATAAATAAGCCAAATGGGAGCCATAAATAAAAAACTTATAATAGATATACAAAAAATAAAGAGAAAAGAGTCCAATTATATCATTAAGGAAAACCAGCCAACTCTGAGAGAAGAGAGCAAGAGAAGAAGGAAACAGAGAACTACAAAAACCAAAATAAAACAAGTAGTAAAATGGCAATAAGTACAAACCAAGTAAGTACTTTGAATGTAAACGGCTTACACACTGCAATCAAAAGATGTAAGGTGACAGAATTGTTAAAAAAGCAAGATCTATCTATATGCTGCCTACAAAAGAGTCATTCCAGACCCAAAGATAATGCAAAATGGAAGTGAAAGGAAATCTGAGGTAGGAGTATTTCTACTGGACAAAATAGACTTTAAAAACAAAGACTGTAACAACAGACAAAGGACATTATATAATCATAAAGGGAACAATCCAACGAGAAGATATAACAACTGTAAATATTTATGCACCCAACACAGGAGCACCCAAATATATAAAGCCCCTAATAGCACAAAGGAAGTAATTGATAGTAATACAGTAATAGTAGGGTACTTAAGCACTTCACTTAAATTGAACTCCAATAAAAAATAAATTTAAAAAAAAGCACTTCACTTACATTAATGAGTAGATCATCCAAACAAAATTAACAAGGAAACCATGACTTTGAATGACATATTGGACTAGATAGATGAAGCGGATATATTCAGAACATTCCATCCTAAAACAACAGAGTACACCTTCTTCTCAAGTGCACAAGGAGCATTCTCCAAAATAGATCCTCTATTAGGCTACAAAATATGTCTCAGCAAACTATAAAATATCAATGTCATGCCATGCCTCTTTTCTGATTGCACACTATGAATCTAGAAATCAACCATGATAAAAAGTCTGAAAAAAACCCACAAATACATGGAGGTTAAATAATACGCTACTAAACAATGAATGGGTCAACCAAGAAATCAAAGAAAAAAATTAAAAATACACGGAGATAAGTTAAAATGAAAACAAAGTGATTAAAAATCTTTCAGATGTAGCAAAAGCAGTCTTAAGAGGCAAGAATATAGCCAAAAAAAAAAAAAAAAAAAAAAAAGAAGAAGAAGAAAAAAGAAAGAAAAAAAGGCCTACCTCAAGAAGTAAGAAAATTTCAAACGACCTAAACTTAATCCCAAGGGAGGTAATAGAAGAAAAGCAAGCAAAATACAAGAGCAGAAAAGACAGGAAATAATAAACATTAATGCAAAAATAAATGAAATAGATGAGTTGCCTAAGTGGCTCAGTTAGTTAAGCATCTGCCTTCAGCTCAAGTCATGATGCTGGGGTCCTGGGATTGCGCCCTGCGTCAGGCTCCCTGCTCCCTCTACTCCTCCCTGCCTCGTGCTGTTGCTCTGTCTCTCAAATAAATAAAATCTTAAAAGAAATAGAAACTAAAAAAACAAAACAAAAAACCCCACAAAACAATAGATCAGTGAAACCAGGAGGTGGTTCTTTGAAGAGATCAATAGAACTGATAAACCTTTAGCCACACTCAAAAAAAAGAGACAAAGAACTTAAAATCAGAAATGAAAGAAGAGACCTAATGGTGGACACCACAGAAATAGAAAGGATCATAGAAGAATATTATGAAAAATTATATGTCAACAAATTAGACAACCTAGAAGGAATGGATAATTTCCTAGAAATATATAACCTCCCAAAACCTGAAACCAAGAAGAAATAGAAAATATGAACAGACTGATTTCCAGCAATGTAATTAAATCAGTAATCAAAAAACAAGAAAAAACGCAAAAGTTCAGGACCAGACAGCTTCACAGATGAATTCTATCACACATTTAAAGAAGTATTAATACCTGTTCTTCTCAAACTATTCCAAAAAAAGTAGGAGAGGAAAGCAAGCTTTCAAATTTATTCTGAGGCCAGCATTACCCTGACTCCAAAACCAGATAAAGACACTACAAACGAAGAGAACTACACAACAATATCTCTGATGAGCATAGATGCAAAAATCCTAAAAATATTAGCAAACTACATCCAACAGTACATTAAAAAATTCATTGATCAAGTGGAATTTATTCCTGGGATGCAAGGGTGGTTCAGTATCCACAAATCAATGTGATACATATGCATTGCATCAATAAGGGGAATATAAAAACCGTATGATCATTTCAATAGAAGCAGAAAAAGCAATTGACAAAGCACAAGACCACTCATGATAAAAAACCTTAACAAAGTAGATTTAGAGAGAACATACCTCAACATAATACAGGTCATCTACGAAAAATCCACAGCTAACGTCATACTTGATGGTGAAAAACTGAAGGTTTTTGCCCCAAGATCAGGAACAAGACAAGGATATCCACTCTCACCACATCTTTTCAACATAGTATTGCAAGTCGTAGCCACAGCAGTCAGACAACAAAAAGAAAAGGTACCCAAACTGGTAAAGAGGAAGTAAAACTTTCACAATTTGCAGTTAATATGATACTATGTATGGAAAACCCTAAAAACTGGTAGAACTGATAAATGAATTCAGTAATGTCATAGGATACAAAATCAATGTACAGAAATCTGTTGCATTGGTATGTACTAAAAATGAAGAATCAGAAAGAGAAATTAACAGTCCTACTTGCAATTGCACCAAATATAATAAAGTACCTAGGAATAAACTTAGCCAAAGAGGTAAAAGACCTGTACTCCGAAAACGATAAAATGCAAATGAAAGAAATTAAAGAAGACCCAAAGAAATCACAAGATTATGCAATGAGGGAACTAAAAAGTAGTCTTTTTAACAAATGATGTTGGGAAAACTGGACAGCTACATGTAAAGCAATATAACTGGACCACTTTCTTACACCATACACAAAAATAAACTAAAATTGGACCAAGGACCCAATGTGAGACCTGGAACCATAAAAATCCTAGAAGAGAGCACAGACAGTAATTGGTCAGACATTAACTGTAGCAATATTTTTCTAGATAGATCTGAAGCAATTGCAAAAACAGCAAAAATAAAACTAATCAAAATCACTTATTATCAGGGAAATGCAAATCAAAACTACAATAAGATAGCACCTTATATCTGTCAGAAAGGCTAAAATCAAAACACAAGAAACAAGTTTTGATGAGGATGTGGAGAAAAAGGAACCCTCTTGCACGGTTGGTGGGAATGCAACCCGGGCATTGCATGGCGGGAATGCATGGCGGGGTGCAGCCACTGTGGAAAACAGTATGGAGTTTCCTCAAAAATTTAAAAAGAGAACTACTCTGTAATCCAATAATTGCACTACTGGGTATTTAAAAACTGAAAAATACAAAAACTCTAATTCAAAGGGATCCATGCACTCCTGTGTGTTTACCAGCATTTTTTTTTTACAATAGCCTAATTATAGAAGTAACCCAAATGTCCATTAGTACATGCATGGATAAAGAGGGTATGATACATACATACACACACACAATAGACTATTACTCAGCCATAAAAAGAATTAAATCTTGCCACTTGCAACAGTATTGGTGGATCTATAATGCTAATGAAATAAGTTAGAGAAAGACAAATACCATATGATTTCACTCATATGTGGATTCTAAGAAAACAAGTGAGCAAAGGGAAGAAAAGATGAAAAAATTGACTCAACTATAGAGAACAAACTGATGGTTCACAGAGGGGAGGTGAAATAGGTGGTGGGGATTGAGGAGTGCATTTGTGATGATCTCCAGGTGTTATGTGAAATTGTTGAATCACTATATTATACCCATGAAACTAATATAATACTGTTAACTATACTGGAATTAAAATAAAACTTAATAAAAATAAAAAATAGAATTACTGTATGATCCAGTAATTCCACTATTGGATATTTACCTAAAGCATATAAAAACATTAATATGAAAAGATACATGCACCCCTATGTTTGTTTACATTATTTATAATACTCAAATTATGGAATTAGCCCACATATCTATTGATAGATGAATAGATAAGTGTGCGTGTACACACACACACAATGGAATGTTATTCAGCCATTTAAAGAATGAAATCTTGCCATTTGCAACAACATGGATGGATGGATCTAGAGGGCAAAATGTTAAGTGAAATAAGTCAGATAAAAAAAAGAAATAAGTCAGATAAAGACAAACATCATATGATTTCACTAATACATGTAATTTATAAAATAAACCAACAAAGAAAAAAATGAGACAAACCAAAAAACAGACTCTTAACTATAGTGACAAAATAATGGTTACCAGAGGGGAGGTGAGTGAGGGGATGGGTGAAATAGGTGATGGGGATAAGAGTACACTCCTCATGATGAGCACTGAGTAATGTATAGAATTGTTGAATCACTATATTGTACAGCTGAAACTAATATGACACTGAATGTTAATTATACTGCAACTAAAATAATCTCCCCTGAGTTTCCAATAAAGAAGACATACAACATCAAACACCAGTAGTGCCAAAATATTTACTGAAGGTTTTCAAATCTTTCAAAAATGTCACAAAAGGCAAGCAAACACAGTGAAACTAAAGATAAGTTTGACACTGAAAACTAGTATCTGGGTAAGTCCATACAGGCATGTGGGGAAAGGGAGTATCTATGAGTATTTACTATGATTAAAACACTGTGTTACGGTTTTATACATATATACTATTTGATCCCATTCAGGAAAAATTATCTCTGACTAGGAAAGTATGGTCATACTCTCCCCCATCAAAAAAACAAAACAAAACAACAACAACAAAAAAAAACCCCACACAAAACCAAAAACAACAAAAAGAAAACAAAGATTGTGTCATCTATTAATATCATGCTAGTCTATTACCCATCCAACCCACCCAAGAGACATCTGAACTTGGGAAAGATACCTTTGAATAATAATTCAACAGAGACCAGATTAAGGACCTTGTAAAGTTGCATGTTGAATTGTAGAAAATTGATAAAGCATAATGATGTCTTATTTGTATTTTCTGATAGAAAAATTTACCTCCAGGGTGATAGTTATATTTCTCTGTAGGATGCTAACCAGTTTTAATATCTTACTTTGCAATCTCATTTCGTCAAGGCCTTTGCTACTGATTAAATTCCAATTCTTCACAATCTCTTCAAATTGCTGTTATCCTGATGATGAGTTAAGAAGCACTCCATTCATATGAGAATTATGTTTTCGATGATTTATGAATCTGTGCTTTGATAATCCTCAAACAACCACATGAGGTAGGTAGTATATCCTCATTTACAGAGGAAGAAAGTGAGTCTCATAGGAGGCACATTATCTGCCCAAGGTGATAGAGATAAGAAGTCATTAGAGCTGGAGTCTGAACACAAATCTGCCTGAATTCTTTCTACAGGAACTACACTGGTGTCTCTCACGTGGACTGAAAATCTGCTTTGGAACATTTCCAGAAAATGAACTTTACATATGTTTATATTTGAATTATAAGCATGACAGCTAAATATCAAAAGCAACTAACTATGAATGACCTAAGCCTGAGTATTTAAATAGTAACTGAAGAGTTTATTAATTTGTTAGGTTTCAAATCTGAACTTTTTAAAATTGGAAATACTAAAAGTATTTGCCCATACAGTACTCGGAATGTTATCATTACAGTGTGTAATTCCAGTGCTATGCTGGTTTCATTAATGGTTCTGTATGATGCAGGGTAAGTTACTACTGAAGCTGTTATACAGGTCATTGGAAGGTGTTTAGAATACTTACTAGAGAGCCTGTCTTGGACATTTCATGAACATGTCCCTGAGAGCTTTGTGAATACATTTGACCAAATTCCCAGTTTATCCCACTGTAAAGATGCTCTGATCTACTTTGTCTTTAGACCAGTAAAAAAAAAAAAAAAAAAAAAGTGAGGAACACCAACATGTTTTTCTATTCTTCAGGTCATAAAGGTGATGTGTTGTCCTGGCTGAACACACAGGTAGTAGATATTAAGACTAGAGAGCCACAAGGTGCTCTTAGTCTGAAAGCACCATGGTATACATTGTACATCTTAAAAATATATCTCAGGAAAGGTTGATCTCACATATATGTGTTGATCTGCCAACAAGCATGCTTTTCACAGCTGGGATGTTTACCTTCGGAATGCACCCTTTTATCCACTTGAAGATCCATTCAACATATATGCCAATTTACAAGTTTTTCTCCATAAATAAGATTCTAAAGTTTAGGTCAGTTGGTATGTAGGTTGATAAAAAACCTCTGCTTGTATTGTGTGGCCTTTATCCAACAAATCACAATTTAGACAGTGACCATCTGGCCTGGTTTCCCCATAGAGTGCACTCCTATTTGGGGGGCACTGGCAGCTGTCTACCACAGATTTAAATTAAGTGAGGCAATCTGCCCCCCCCACCCCTGCCCCTGATCACAAATGCTTGAGCCAGCTGAATTTCAGCTTCGGCTGAAGTGAAAATAACTATGTGGTTCAAATTCATCTTGACTCACAGTTTCACTGTTTTATCCTGGCTAAAGCTGCTCACTGTGTCTGTGGTTTTCTTACATAAATTTTCAATCCAGCTAGTACTATTATACGGTGTCTTTTCCAACCCTGATGCTGGGGGTGGATTTTTAGCTCGCATATTTCTTCCAGATGTGATAAGCTCTCCATAGCCTTCTTGGTGAGCAAAAGCATATCCAGACCTTCTTGAGCTTGACCTGCGAGTCTGAGGTCTTTGGCTACGTAAGGGTCTTGCCTTCTTTTGAGATTTTTGCCTCTGACGGATCTGGAGAGGAAGGAGAGTCAGAGTGAGATTATGTATCCAAATGACAGATTCCAGGCCCTGGGCCACTTTATTAAGAGAAAGCTTTTTCAGTAGAAAGATCAACAATAACAAAATACTTACCTTCATTGTAAAAGGAGGTGTTTCACAAAAAAAAAAAAAAAAAACCAAGGAATTTTCCAACCAAAAGATTACAATGGGCACCGGTCAGTTTTTATTACTACCAACAGACTATTCAATGAGCAAGAAGTGTTAAGACAAATTTCATTATTGTGTTCATCTTCTACATCCATCTTAAAAGAGTAGGTACAGAACGATTTTCTAACATGCACCATCCAAACACAGTCAGTATAACCATCTATAATCCTAATCCCCCCAATCCCCCCAGTTTCCCTCTTAGAGAATCTCAAGATCCAATAGTCAGTAGTAACTGGACTAAGAAAATTTAGAAAATTAGAGTCAGAAATTCCCAGCTCTTGTGGTAGGTCAGTATATCATGAGATTTTCAGGGTTTTGATTTCTTTTGGATTTTTTTATACAGACCTTTAAAGAACTCAACATCATTTGGGTGAGTTTCCAACATTTCTTTCATTTCCCTCATGAAATGAGGAGAGAAAGACCCAAGGTTTGGTGCAAGCCACCCTGTTCTCTGATTCGGCTGATCTCATGGAGTCTGACTTTGAGGTCAGGAGAAAGCCATTAAAAACAGAAAATCATGATCTGACTACACACTGGAAGAAATGAGTATCATCTTCCTTCCTTCAGCTCATCCATCATTTTCTGGGTTTATTTCAGAATGAGCTCATGGAGCCAAAGGAAAAGGACAGACCTAACAGGGGAATCTGTGAATCATATCAGAAGGAATCTTTGCATGTTTTGGACTCAGAATGTGGAGGATATCCTGGTAAGGGACATTCTGCCTCAGTTCGTCTCAGTATCATTGGTCTGGTCACCATCCCACCAGTGTCTGCCCCTTCTCATGATGTGACTACAAATGAGTGTCTCCCCTTTCTTTCTCCTTTTTCTCTTCTTTTTTTAAAAGATTTTATTTATTCATGAGATACACACAGAGAGAGAGAGGCAGAGACATAGGCAGAGGGAGAAGCAGGCTCCTCACAGGGAGCCGGATGTGGGACTCAATCCCCAGACCTGGAATCACACCTTGAGCCGAAGGCAGAAGCTCAACCACTGAGCCACACAGGTGTCCCTCTCCTTTTCTCTCTGTCTGGGTCCAGACCTAACTTGAGATTGTCTTGTTTCTACTACTCTCCTCATGAAATATGTGCTCTTTAAGAATTTCTACAATCTGTTCTGTTTTCCTTTCAACTTCATAGTTTTTCAATCCAGTCATCATGGTGCTTTTCCCTTTCTTAATCTGTTCAGAAGGTGGCATCTCCCTATGTTTTTGAATCAGCTACTACACTTCTACAAAAATTTATAGTCCCTTCACCTCATACCTTGTCCCTCTTTTACTCTACTCTTTACTTGACCCCATGTCGATAACTTTCCTCATAGTTTGCCTTTGCCTTACAACAGTTGTCCAAAATGCCACCAGTAAGCTTCTTTTTTTAAAGTCAACTTTTATTTTTTAAAAAGATTTATTTATTTATTTGACAGAGAGAGAGCACATATAAGCAGGGGGAGGGACAGAGGGAGAAGCAGGGAGCTGGATGTGGGGCTCTATCCCAGGACTCGAGGGGTCATGACCTGAGCCAAAGGCAGATGCTTAGCTGACTGAGCTACCCAGGTGCCCCAAAAGTCAACTTTTAGAAATGCCCAACCTAACTTGTAATTCATGACTCTGTACCCCCATTTAGTCTAGACATTTATCTTCATTAACATTCACAAAACTAGTATGTTCAGTTGTGAGCAATTCCATCTATGGTATGGGATATCGTATGTCTACGGATGTTTCCAGTGGGAAGTTCGTTAGCCCTTTCCCGTGCTTCCAAATCAGGCACAGAAGAACATGATTCCAAGAGCCAAAAACTAACTCTTCAAGTATTTATAAGCACTGCCACATACCTGGTCACTCAGGGTCGGGAATAAATCCACCTTTAAAAATCGGAATACCACCACAGGCATAACTGAAGCCACTGTTGTTAAGAGAATAACAAGCCAGATGCACTTCTGGGTCAAAGAATGCCGTGCATTTCCTATTATTAATGAAAAATATACATAATTATACAAAAATATGCTGAATTATTGAATGAATAGGCTCCTTGTCTATTCTCATAAGGTCTTTTTTTGAAATGGTGAAGTTTGGGCTACCTAAGGAGAACACCACTAGGCATCTTCCCTGGTATATAGTATGTTCAGAGGCAATGAGAAGGCAAGAGTGGTATTATCACCCTTGGGAACTGCTTCATGGCCCCATCACTTGGAGATAGCCAATCAGAGCCCAGTGTTCTCTGATCTAGACTCAGTCCAGCTTCACTCATAAAATAGAATTCTCTGACTGAGCCTCAAGATCCCTCGACTACAAAGCAGCCATTATTTTTAAAAGGCACATTCGCTCTTATAGGTTCTTGAATAAAATTGCCATATCAAAACTACACAATATATGTCTGTGGTGCAGGTACAATCTCAATGGTCTTGGTGACTGGCTATGCCATAAAAGGAGAGCTTTATCTATTACAGGCCAACCTTGACAATTCAGGCAGTAGCCTCAGAAAACCTGCCTCAAAGGCAGACTCGCTGATCTCTCTGACATTCACTGAGTTTTGAAGAACTCAAGGTTCCAAGGAGATCAGAGATGCTCTTGGATTTGTGAAAAGAGCATTCCTCTCACTGGCAGACTGTTGATGCAGCCATCCAACAGGCTAGTGCAATACTGTGGTGAAACTCATTCCAAAGTCTGAAGCCAGTTTACTTACTTGATACTCACACCTCATATACTGGGATGTTTGTTTAAACAAAGCAATAACGGTCAGTTAAGCAGACAGGCAAATTCTACAGGAACATGTCAACCCTATTTATATCACCAAAATAAACTTCTGTCCCTGTTGGTTTTCTAGAGATTTGCCGCAATACCTCCAATTATCTAGGTCCCCTCTCCCAAAACTAAAGTGTTAATACCATTTGAATGTGTTTTGGGTATGAAGGCTTGACTACTGATTGGTATGTCTGCATTTTCTGGCTTGGAGGATAAACTCTGCCCACCAAGAATGGTAGAATACAGTTGCCTGGGCAGAAACAAATTTGACTCAATAAGTTAAAAGTCTCTTTGAGCTCCTTGAAGCTTAGTACCCCCAGGCATGGCTGAGAAAATAAGCTTCATTTTAAAACCAAACTCCTGCTTGCTGCTGGCTACTAAGGAAATTTTTTTTCTTAAACCCCAATGTTGATCTAACTTTTGAGAAGTCTCATTGGAGCTCAGTAATTAATTCCTGGAATGGCATGTGCTTAGTTGGAAAGAGTGGTCCCCACACAAACTACTTTCTCCAATTGAGGCATTCCAGTCTCATTATGTGTGCTAAAATGCTCTCTTAGGACTAGAAGTCTTCTCGTCAACGCACTGAACTTTCAGATTTGGCAACCAAAAGAAAAAAAAAAGGAAGAAAATAAAAAGAAAAAAGAAAAAAACTCCCTAAAAATAGTTGTGTCTTTCTTTCATAATATGCTTATTCTTATTCATAACCATCATGTTTCTATGTGGTTGCAGTCTTTTGGCAGAGTATTAATGTTACATATTAAGTAAGAGTGGTGCAATTTAAATATTTCCATGTACATGTAGCATTTAAATGGCAGAGCTGACACCTGAGCCCTGGCTGTCTAACTATAGAGGCTACTCTTTGTGCCACTTTTAGACTAATATCCAGCAATTTTTAGACTGCTCTAAATTACACATCATTTCTTTCCTATCTAAGTGCAGGTAAGTTCTACAGGTGGACTTTGGCAGTGATCATGGTGATAATGTGGGATAAAAGGGAGAGCCTAAGATTTCTTTCTCTTCCATTATTCCTGAACTTTTTACAGGCCTTCAAGTAGGGTATATGTGCTATGCCTCTTGTTTGCAAAGGGACAATCTATTGCATTGGGGCTGTTAGGAACCTATAAGAAGCTATCACAATAATTCTTCTACATCTGGCAGGAATAGTAGAGATCAATCTTTTGAATTCTTCTCAGACCTGAAAATTTTCAGATGCCTGATTCAATCCATTCCTAGAGAAAAGATTATTAGTCATCCCTAGTCCCACCTGACACAGAAAATAAATTACAAAGACAAATAAATGACAGCGTGACACTAGGCCTTCATAGATAGTAGGACTCAACTTACCAACAAATGGAAACTGGCTTGGGAAGATGCCAAAGATGCCATTACTGTGCATTGTAAATAAAACGGAGAAATAAGTGGCAATGCTGCCCCAGATGAAGACATGGTTAATGACAGTCCAGTAACTGGTATCCAAGGCTATCTGTAAATGTAAAGTTGGACTGTAAAGGGGAGGTCTTTGAGGATAAAAGAGTATCATTTTACTGAGTGATGTTTCCCTAGAACTGTTTGTGAGGAGATGCTTGCACCTATCTAGCTGCTAACCAACCACAGGCACTCCTACTTTCTGCACAACACTGGGAACTGACCCGAAGTCAGGTGGACTACTGTGTGGTAGACAACTGACTTCAGAACTTATATCTGTATGCAATATATCTGCCAACATTGAATCACAATCAGGAGATAAAATGTTAACCTTCTTTTTTTTGTTTATTTTTGTGGGTTTTTTGTTGTCGTTGTTAACCTTCTTTTAAGTGAGGAATAAGAAAACAATGATTTCTAATTTCAAAGTTACTTTCCAAATTGCTCTTAAAGCATTTCTGTTGTGAAAAAAAAAAATCTTCAGTAGTGAGCAATGCAACATTTTATAGTCTATACATAAATTTTCACATGACTATTTTACATGGATATAATCTGTTTTACATCAATATTCTTACTCATTTTGATGATCCTTTTTCTTAAATTATTTAATTAATAATAAATAAATCCTTAATCCTCTTTTGGGATAAAATTCAGAAGTGAGGATTCATGGTAACCTGGGAACATGTTCACAGCTCTTTTCTCTTCCAGTAACTCATTGTGGCAACAGCTAAAAATGGCCTCCTATCAGGGAATCAAGAAGCCATTGACAAATATGAATCCTGAGCTTTCAGAGAAAAACAAGTAGGTTCTGGCAACATTATTTGCATCTGCCAGGCCCCAAGTGGTCCATGTGAAGTTTTGCATTTCTAGCAGAGTCTGCTTCAAGACCACAAATTTCTCACTTCCTGAGGGGGTCCTACTAACATAGTAAATAGATCCTTTTCTGCATATGGAGATATGCTTCCTCTTCCCACTTAAAGTTTACTTTAAAAAAAAAAAATCTTGCCCCATTAAAGATATTGGTAGCCTTGGATATAAACTGCAGAGGTTATAAAAAGACAGCTCTTTCTCTCAAGAGGCCTGAGAATGAGAGCCCTGCTATCCATCCTCAGCAGAGATACTGGTTTTCCAGTTCATTTGGCTGCCAAGACATTAGGCCAAAATCTTCAACTACCACCACCTGTCAATTCATCCCCATCAAGAGACACCAGTAGCCTGATGTGGGTAGGAATAGAAAAATCTGTGGGTAGGAATAGAAAAATCACAACCAATTAAAGAAGATTCAACTGAAAAAAGTAAAATAAAAAAAGAACAGGTGGCTCCTATTGAGGCAGCACTAATGGAAAAGACAGACAAGCATATAACCAAAAAAATGTAATGAGAACTCTTAAGGGGATGCAATTAGATCACAGAAAAAAAAATTCTGGAAGAAATAAGCATTATTTCTGATTTTAAAAATTCAATAGAAAAACCAAGTAAGAATAGTCACTGATGGGAACTGAATTAATATTCTGGAAAAAACAAATGGAAATAATATCTCACAACTGAGAGCAAAAACTTGAATAAATGGAAACCATGTGCAAAAAGATATGAGACATGAATGGAAAATCCATAGATGACAGATCCATGAGCCCAACATACAAATAAAGGCATCTTAGAGAGTAGAAGGAAGTAACAATTAAAGAAAGGATAGAAGAAAACTGCTCTATAGTGAACAAATAGCAAGATTTTCAGATTAAGAGGGCACTCTAAATCCTAGGAAAATTAAAGAAAGAAGTTACATTCTGGTGATATTTGAGAAGCCTCAAGACAAAGAACATAGATTTCTAGATAGAGAATATATTACTTACCAAGGGAAGAGAATCAAGCTAATATCAAACTGCTACTTTGAAACTGTGTATAATGGAACAACATTTACAAAGTTCCTAAAGCAAAAGTCTCTGACTCAAGAATCTCAGACCTACCCGATGTATCATTTAAATGTAAGGGGAAAAAAGAAAGCTTTGAGCCTAAAAGTATAATGCCTATGTACCTTTTCTGAAGAAATTATTCAAGGAAATTGCTGCATATAAAAATTCAATAGAGCAAAGGCTTCAAAAGAATGGAAGACAAAAAGCATAAAAATGGTGGGAGCAATGATTCTTGTAAATTTATAGTTGGCTCCAAATGAGTAATGTGAGGATAAGCTACAGTATTAACTTAAAAAAAAAAAATCTGAAACAGTCAAAAAATATGTTAAGGAAGCATTTAATAATACCCTGAAACTAAAATTCTAGATTATTAACATATAAGAGGGGAATAGGAGACAGGAGGGAGAAATAAGTAGATAGATACATTTCTAAAACTTTAATTTGGAAATGGACAGAGGAAGGGACGATCAAGATAGTGAAACATTTGATGAAGGATATAGTTACTATTTAATTTTAGTTTATCAATATGGAAATAGAAATTTAAATGCTGATGAAAATGGGAGAAATCACTAGTAAAATTGGAATACAATAGTAAAACTTGTAAATTATTTATGACAAATAAGTTATTTAAAAATCATAATGCATCTAAGTATGAAAAGGAAAAAAATGGAATAAAGAATTTAAGATAATCATAAAATAACATGAAAGGAGCAAGATAAAATACGTAAATTACAAAATGAGTAGTTTAACTCCTTATCAAAGGAGAAAAACCAATAGAATGAGATAAGAAAGTAATGAAAATGAAGGGATAGGCCTAGATTATATATCAGTTATATGCAGGCTAAAAAAGCAACAGAAATAAAAATAATATAAAAAAATGAAATTTAAGTAACATCATAAAAAAAAAGATAAAAGCTACAAAAAAACCCACAAATAATCAAGAACCATTATATGGCAAATAATATAGTCTCAAATTATGTAAGGTAAAATCTCCTTGAAGTGTAAGAACTTGACAAGAATTGTAATCACAAGGGAAAATTTTAATACATTTCTCTCAGTATTTGACAAACATGGTGGTTCTTCAGAAATCTGTGGCTGACCTGGCATCCTGTCCCCAGTGTGTTCAGAGGCAAGCTGTTTCACTACAACAATGCAGCCATGTGGCCGGGTGTTGCTCCCAGAGGTGCTATGCTTGGCTCTGGCTCTCCCTGGTTCATTTGCTCTCCTGAAAATCCTGGAGTTACTGAATAGCTTTTAATAAATCTTTTGTCTGTAACTATGATCCTTTTTGGAAAGTAATATGTTAATATTAATGAAACATAAAATGTATGTATTCTCTGACCCAGGAATGAAAAAAAAAACAAAATACCATTCTTTATCCATCGTATCAGTAAAAGTTAGTTCTGACTCCAGAAATTTCATTTCTAGGTATTTATCTGTCATTACATAAAATTTATGTACTAGTATATGCATTGTAGAATTGTTTCAATAACAGCAACAACACAAGAAACATCCTGAATGTCTATCAATAGAAGGCTTATGAGTAAATTATTATATTATATATCCATATTGTGAAATTCTGTGAAGTTCTTTAAAAAGAGTAAGATAGATCTGAATGTGTTGGTTTGGAAAGCTGTTTAGAGTATCTTGTTAAGTAAGAAAGCATATTACAGAATAATATGCTAGCTGTGCTCCCTTTTTCTTGAACATATGTGTGTGTCCCAAAGCAAAGAAAATATATGGAAGGAGTTAAGCTGTGGTTATCATAATAGTTAACCAGGGGAATATGGGAAGTAAAAGAAGGTGGTTCATTTTATATTAAACATTTCTATAGTATTTGAAATGTTAAAAGGAGCATTATATAACTCAAATAACCAAAAAAAAAAAAAAAAAAAAACCCAAAACCCAGTGTTTTAAAAAGTTGAGACTGCTAAATTTCAGGCTATAGCATTGGCAGGACACATAAGATTTATAACTGTAATTATAGACCATGGAAATTTCATGGAGGTTGTTACCCCAATGACAAGTTAAGCTTAGACAGCGAGGAAAGGATATTAATGCTGCTGTCAAAGTGAGCTTATTCGCAAAACTCCTGAAACTTATTATTCTATATATTAAAGACAGCAGTCTCTGAAGCCAAAACTGCAGTTTTCATGGTTATGAACACTTATGTGCTCAGGTCTGAGAATTCTATGGTAGATATTTTCAGGGCTTCAGAGAAATAAAAATAAGTGGAAGACTAAAATGCCACTAATTAGGAATCTATATTCCTCAAGTTTAAGTTTTCACATTGAAAAAGGACCTGTGTGTTTATCATCTATAAACAATCTCTCTCCCACTTTATTCAAGGGTGATACTGGTGTCCTAGGTGTCCCCTCATGGAAGAACAGAGATGGACCATTGAATCAATTCCCTGTAGCTTCCCTCTGCTGCCTGTAAAGAAGGGAGGTCCACGTGGACTTGGAGTTGGGAACCTGCGATCAGATCTGTGTACAAATCCTGGCCTGCCACCTTTGTGTGATTTGAACTGTAACAACTATTTTCTTATCTATAGTAATAATATTTATGTTTCAGAAGACTGTGAAGAAGATTAAGCAGGAGAATGGGATTATCTGAGAAATAATTCATTTGCATAGTAAATGTTCAATTAACAGGAGCTATTGTTACTCTGAAAATCAGAAACCCTGACCGAGGCAAGTGGGCCAGGTTTGCCTTCAGTAACTCTAACCTCTCTTCTTAATTCTTCTAGAGATTCTCTTTTCTCCAAACTCCAGTGCTTCTGGCTTTAAGATGGCCTGCTTTTCTTCCACTCTTTCCCTCTTTCTTCTCTCTTTATTTTTTTTCTTTCTTTCCTCTTTTTTCTCTTTCCACCCCTCCTTCCTCTAGACAGACAAGGAAGTATCTGATATTTCCTTTACGTCCAGTCAAATCTTTGTTCTCATATATCCTGAAAAATTGCATTTTAATCGGTCTTACTGTAGAATGAAAGACTTTGCCTCAGAGAATGCTGGAGTCAGGTCTGGGTTCCAATCCCGGATCTGGGACTTACTTTGTGACCTCAGGCAAGTCACTTAACATCTGAGCTTCATCAGTAAAAGGGGACAATAATACCTACTACATAGTGGCACCGAGAGGATTAAATACAATGCATGATATCATTCATAGTGGTGATGATGACACAGATTTCTGAAGGCTCCCACCAAGGGCAGGCCTGCTTTGGTAAGGGGTAAGATGGGCATGTAACTAAGACAGGAGGGATAGTCGGGTACCTCAATCAAATTCTTCTCACTTCCTTTGCTCAACTTTAATCTCCCTTTATCTATTTCTGCTTTTACATCCATTCAATAAAAACTTATTTGTGTCTAATACTGCAGTTTAAGTTGGAGTACAGCAGTAAACAAAGCATGCCAGAACTTGGAAACTGCTGTTTATTCTCACTCACACCTACTCTGCTTCCAGACCTCCATCTCCAGCCTGGAATCTCTCCTACGTTGTTCTCTTGCCAAAAATGTCCTCAGTCTCCTTGCTGTTTCAGCACCTTCCAGCACTGACAATTAATGGTAGGGGGTATGGGTGAAGGCGGGGAAAAATCAGGTAAAGTAGAAATCTATGGGACAGGAGTATGTGGAGAAGATCTAGAGGATGTCAGCTTGTACATGGCAGAGGGCACACCCACCAAGTAGTGAGACCCAGCACCTCATCTTTACAAGTACAGCTCTGTGTATGCATTACTGCTTCTCAAGTGTGCCTAACTACCCTGTAGCCCAATAACAGTGTTGTAGGAAATGCCCCACATTTTTCATGGAACACTCACAAGTTCCTTAAATAAAAATCACGGAGTCGGGAAATAAGACTACTGGATCCTAGTCCTAAACCTGCAATGCAGTCACTGTGTGATCTTGGTCAAATTGTGGGCCCCAGTTTGCTATATCAACTTTAAATTATATGGTTACAGTTTTAACATATGACCACCAATTCTTTGAAATTCTGCTAAGAAATGGAGAATAATTCTCCCCTTAAGTGAATAGGGCTGGATTTAGTGACTCACTTCTAATGAATAGAGTATGAAAAGGGAAACATAGTTTACAATGGAGAAACCTGAAAAACATCATCTTAACAAGTAACCGAGGTCACCATCACCAGTAATAAGTCATGCTGGTATCACACGCTCCCTGATAGGAAATGACAAGAAAGGCATATCACCTTTTTGTGATTCTTCCCCCAAATCCACGATCTCAGTCTGTTCCTAAGAAAGCATCAGAAAAATCCAGAAACATTCTACAAAATACCTGACTACTGCTCTTCAAAAGTGTCAAGGCCATGAAACACAAGGGAAGACTGGAATGTAAGATCCTGGAACAGAAATAGGTAAGTAATGGAGAAACTGAGGAAATTTGAATCAAATCTGTACTTCAGTTAATAGTATCATACCAATGCTAATTTCCTAGTTTTGACAATTGCACAATGGTTATGTAAGATGGTAATGTTAACATTAGAGAAAAGCTAGGTGGGCAGGACAATGGTTGCCCTTGAGGACATAGAGGCAGAGAATGGATCTAGTGAGACAAATAGCCAATTAGGCCTGAATCAAATAGACCCAGATAACCTCACCCATAACATCTTGAATGAGGGACCAATGGTTACTTTGAATCCTAAGGAAGAATCCCCTCTGAGGAAGTACAGGTATCATTCTTATAAAACCCTACCATAAAAAGTAAGAAATTTTGAATGGTTTATTTTGAAAATTTCAAAAGATAGACTGTAAAATTCTGCCTTTTTTTGTGAATAAACAATGTTTTTAAAATAGAATTGTTTCTGTGGTCTCAATTTGTGAGAAAACAGAAATGTAATTATGACATCCAACAGAAACTGTGTACTTTATGGGGAAAAGAGCTTCTAAATCTAAAATTAACATAAAAAGACAGCACTGGCCTTATTACACTAGCATATAAGAAAACAAATTATGATCAAGAAAAAAGAGAAAAAGATGTATAGGAATATCAACAGACTTTTTTAAGTTAAAAAAATAACATTAACCTAGAATTGATTTTGAAAAATAGATTCACTAAACATGCAATGCCTCATATCTTTTCCAGGTATTTTTTTACCCTTATTTTTTAAAAGATTTTATGTATTTATTAATGAAAGACACAGAGAGAGAGAGAGAGAGAGAGAGAGAGAGAGAGAGAGAGAAGCAGGCTCCATGCAGGGAGCCTGATGTGGGACTCAATCCCAGGTCTCTAGGATCAGGCCCTGGGCTGAAGGCGGCGCTAAACTGCTGAGCTGCCCGGGCTGCCCTATCCTTATTCTTATAGCGAATGATGTTAATGACAGTTTAAAGAATATTTCCCATTTGCTTTTTATTTTAGACACTGGCCTTTTGTCTCGGTTATTACTTTTCAAATGATCTCTTAGAGCAGTAATTAACAAGCCTGACCTAGCAAATAAGCTATTACTCCTAAAGAGATATCCCACAACTATCTTCTCCATCAGGAAGAGAATCCAGAGAACTGGAAATGTGCCTTCATGTCAGGGAGTAGATCACCTAATTCTCTAGGCTAGAAATATATAAGAGTATACAGAGAGTCTGCTCAGTGATCAAAAGGCAACAAAACAAAACAGGTTGTAGTGTTCAGCATAGTGGCAAGAACTATAAGATGGAACAATAGCTTTTATGAGGTGATATACACCTTATCCCAGTAATAGACTATCATAGTGAATGTCTTAGCTATGCCAGATGCTTTCAACTCACTCCATTATTTCCTTCTCTGCCACAGAATTGAAAATAGAGGAACAAGACATGGAAGGTTCGCAAAGCAACGGAAGGCTTTATTTAGTTGCAAGACAAATAGAACTCTTTTCTAAGTGGAGAAATCTGGTTCTGCTTTTGGATGCTGTCTGATTCTGAATTGTGAACTCCCAAGATGTCAAGTGTTAGATGTCTTTGGAGTAGACATAATAATACTCATTTAGATGGACCAAGGAATGGCAGAGACATCCTTTAAAAGCAGTATGTTGATATTTGGTTCATGTAATGTAATGTTTATTTTTGAGTCATGAAGAGAAAGTCTGAGGTTTAATGACATTCCTTGTTGGAAATTAGCAGCTAAGATTTGTAAAAATGATTGTTTATAGGCTACAAAAAGGACTGACCAAAGGCAATTTAAACTCTAAAAATCAAGTCTTTGACTGATATTTGTTCCTTAAAAAAAAAAAAGAAAAATAAAAACAGATCACATTGCTTACTGTATCCACCCAAAGGTATAGATTTTAATGACTAGGAAAGCTTCTGTGAACTCTAACTCAATATCGAATGGTTTTGTCCACCATTTGCATTAAAGAGGAAACAAACACTCAAGATACCCAGTGATGTCAATGGATCACCAAAAATCACCCCTACCAGAAGAGCTTCTCTGAATTTAAGGTTCAGATGTGCCAAAATATAACACTGAACTTGGATAATTTCACAGATATGTACTGCCAAATAAATTTTAAATCTTACTTTAAAGCTGGAAGTTATTTAGTCATAGAAATCATGGGAAAGTTCCTGCTACCATTGGAAAACTTTTCGTTTTCAAACCCAAAAAAGAAACAGTAGTATAATCATTTCTCTTTATATACAATGCTCAATCCCAAGAAGTAATCAATTGTGAGGTTTCTACTAAAACAGAGGTTATGGACACCTAATGCTAATCTCCCACATCTGGTCATTTACATTAAAGCTTTCTGTTTTTATCTCACAATGTGTAGTTAAAAAGAAAACCCCAGGATTCCTTTAGGATTCCCCCCCACCCCCAACAGGTAGGCAAAATCAATTAACAGTGGAAACGAATTTTAAAAGTTTTAAAGTCATCAGGTTAAGACATTTTCAGCAACAGGGTTACCTGCACACTGACCACAATGACCAAAGATGTAGCCATGGTAACTGCAAAAGACTGGTAGTCAGCTATGAGCTGCCCATCTTCTCCAGCCACATTGTAAAAGGCTCCATAGGGGATGAAGAAAAGGACCAATGATGTGTAGATGCCATGTGCCATGCAGATGAAAAATTTATGCTTGTTAAACAGTAGGTTCAGCTGTCCAGGTTCATACAGCTGGGGATAGTCCATGCTGCTCTGGTCACTCACATCCTGTCAACAAAGCGTTAGTTCAGTAGAGAAGGCTTGAGAAGAAGTCAGAGAGGTGCTGAATTCCCCATCTCGGGAAATAGTAAGCACATGACCAAGCACACCCTAATAAATACTATTCATTAACCTGTTTTCATGATAATTGAGAAGATAATGATCCCAATTTTATTGAAGACGAATTTGGGTCTCCAAGAGAGTCATGAGAGATCATATAGCTCTTAGAACCAGAACTTGCACCCAGATCTTTGGCTTCAGGTTGAAGTTTCTTTCTTCAACTCTCCTGCAGCTGCACTCATGCTCCCAGAATTCTAGTATATCACATGCAGCCAGTGGGACCCAGGGATTAATTGACAAGGCAGTGAGGGTAGTGGCCAGGAGATGGCAGCAGAGAGCCGCAGAGTAGGATTTTGGCCAATCTGAGTCCCTAACTATGAGAGGAGGGAGAGTAGAAGAAGAAAGGGGAAAGTGGGAAATTGCAAATGGGATTCCAGTGGGAAGGAAGCTGAGCCTGAAGAGCTGAGTGCTATATCCAGTGAGGATTCCAAAACCAGCTGTTCCAGACAAAAAATTTAGACAGAATGAGAAGCTATGTTTGGCTCCAACAGGGAGCAAACTAAAACAGTGCTTCTCAAACTTAATATACACATAAATCACTTGGGGAGTAAATGATGATTCAGCAGGTTAAGGGTAGGGCCTGAGACTCAGCATTTCAAATTGGCTCCAAAGTAATGCTAATGACCACACTGTGAGCACCAAAGCCAAATGCCCAAACCAAAAAGGAGGCAAGGACTGACCACTGGGGACATCAGAGGACCAGGAGTAGAGGAGAAGCAGCTAAAAAGGGAGCAACACTGGCATGAACTCTGAGGACAGACCAGGTGCCCCTTCCTGCTTGTGGGATGGCCCTGGTCTTGTTGAATGGGGTCCCATGAAGAACACAGACATACTCTCTTTGGGAAGTACCATTTTGAAATTTTGCTGGTGCTTTCTCTTCCAGTCAGTGGCTGGTGAAATTAAATGCCCAGGCTTTGAAACCAAACAACCCTGAGTTCAAACCCTGGTTCTGCTGCTTAGCAGGTATATGGTCTTAGACCTGTTACATAACCTGGCTGAGCCTCAGTTTCCTTATCTTCAGACATGCAAACAACAGCACCTCCCTCACAGGGCCACTGTCATGATTAAGTTCATGTATACAGCAGAGTTTTTGCCACACCATAAGTAACAACAGATGCTTCTATAAATAATAACACGTAAAATAATGATGATAATAAATAACAATAATAGTAATGGCAGAGCAATCTCAGAGTCAGGTGGCTTGGCACTAGGCTGAGTTCTGTCACACACTAGCTGTCTGACTTTACAGCCATGACTTGAGCCTTAGTTTCCTCCTTATAACTTGAGTGGATCATAGACAATCATGGAAGCCTTGCAGCCTAACATTCCATTATCCTGTGATCAGTGCAGGGGCCAAAGTTGACAAAGTGGGAAAGGACAGGGGCAGACACTTAACTTGATGGCAATAAGGGGCCTTATATTTTTTTGAATTGTACAATAACCATCTTTTCCCAGAAATTGCTTTATTTTTATTATTTTATTCTGGAGAGCTACAAAGAACCAAGTAAAGAAACACTTATAAATATGGGCACTTGGAAAGTGCTTTATCCTTTACATCTAAAGTCTTCAGGAGTTCATTACTTTTTTATAGAATTCCACAAAATATGTTGTTCACAAGCTGCCCTTTTTTACATACAAGAAGTGAGACAGTTAACAAAGGCACAGAATGGGAGACTGGAGTGAGTTCATCATGTGAAGATTTATATTTTGCAGTAGACAGCTTGCTTTGGGCCAGAAAAATGAGGTCTAGCAATCGGGTCTAATGACAGCCTGGAGAAAATCTGATCTTCTCAAATATCCTTCCAAAAAAAATTCTTTAATAATACACTCTAACTGTGCCATGGAAACTCCTCTGGCTAGCCTTCCGCTTCCTCATGGGCAGCCAGACTTCTTCCCCCTTCCAGGAAGTACCTTCCAAGGCAATGAGTATGCCAAGGATCCACCATTTTTGTAATTGATTCCCTCCCTTCTCTCTTCTCAAGCACTTAGAGTTAGACAAAAGTCTGTGCCCCTTCTCTCCATGGCTGTGGAGCTGCATGTCTTCCTCTCCCATTGGCAGGGCACTCCACTGGACTCTAGTTCCTGTTCTGGCCTGTGCTGGCCAAGGAAATCTCACCACAAATGCTGGACTTCTGCCTTCCAACAATGAGTTCCATCATTTTCTATCACTGCATGGTTCTCTGCATTCAGAGGCTAATGCAGCATTTCCCAGTGTGTAAACCACAAGGCACTAGTTCTAAGGCATATTAATAGGTACTATATGAAAAATAAATAAATAGAAGTACAGTCATATAAGCCTCGGAAATGCCAGCCTAAAATAAAATTAGAGACCATTTCACATAGGACCTCTCAGAGACTTTAGAGAAATAATGTGGGATGTCAATCTCAAAGAGGAGGGTAGCCAAACTTTGATCACAAAACTGTTTTTGGGAGGGTGAGGATCTGGACAAGGTTTTTGATCCATGCAATACCTATTAAAACAACTGAACTTCTAGGACTCTCCATGACTTGTATTTTCTACTTAGAAGCTAGAAGCACTAAAAAGCATCAACAGAGCAAAATAAGTTATAAAGACAGAGAAAAATACGTACCTGGTCAAAAATGCCCATAGCTAAAACAGGCAGTGATGTGTAGACAATGTTAAAAAGGGCAATGAACCACTGGTCATAAACAGTCTGAAAAGAAATAACATATCAGTGAGAAACACCATCCATAGAAGAATATGCCCTTTTAGTTTCTTGGGTTAAATATTTCAATTTCCTGAGATGGATGAGAGTTTGATATTAGAGACAGACATGAGTTCTCCCCTAGGCTCTGTCTCTTATTGGGCCTGCTACCTCAGAGAAATACTAGAACCCTTTAAACTTCAATTTCTTCATCTCTAAAATAAAGCCATGCTCTCCTTGCAGAGTTGGAGTGCAGATGAAAGGAGAACACCCAACACAATACTAGATATATAGAAGCCTTGAAACCCCATGGTGGGCTATTTTATTTTTCAGGTTTTCAATGGCTCATATATCCAGTTATTTGATCTAAGTGATAAACAAAGGACCTACTAAAATCATCAGAGGGCAATGCAGAAATGAACCAGTCAGCCCAACCCTGTGTTCAAATGGAGAGTTTTTTCTTGGGAGTGGTTTAAAGCAAAGTGGTCATGGAGCCAGCTTCTCAGTATACTGGGTACAAACAAGTTAGACAATTAAAATATCCCCTACACTTATATAGAGTACTTCCTTACATGAGCCTCACTAGAAGTCAATGAGGCATGTGAAACAGTTGTTATATCCCCATTTTGTTGATAAGTACATAGAGATGTAAAACAAAATATAATATTGTAGAGCTTTTCACATGCAAAGGCAAAAACTAAAACCTGTGTGTCCAGCTCCTAACCAACATCTGTTCAACCATTCTATCATCCATCCATTCATTCACTCAATATTTATCAAAAATCCGTGATGTGCCAGGTACTAGGTTTTAGGCAATGGTAATTAAACATGCTATAATAAGATACAAATATTTCAGAAAATTTGCATTCTGATGGTGGCAAAAAAACAGGCAATAAATAAGAATATAAATATATAGGGGATCCCTGGGTGGCGCAGGGGTTTAATGCCTGCCTTTGGCCCAGGGCGCGATCCTGGAGACCCAGAATCGAATCCCACATCAGGCTCCTGGTGCATGGAGCCTGCTTCTCCCTCTGCCTGTGTCTCTGTCTCTCTCTCTCTCTCTCTCTCTCTGTGACTATCATAAATAAATAAATAAATTTTAAAAAATTAAAAAAAAGAATATAAATATATAGAGGATGTGAGTAAGTGAGTAGGTAATAAATACTAGGGAGGAAGGGTAGATAGGAAATGTGGGATGATTGTAATTCTAATAAGGTGACTGGAGAAAATCTCACTAAGGAGTGACATTTGGAAAAGATCTAAAGAAAATAAGGGATCAAATTATCAAATTATGCAGCTTTCTGGGATAGAATGGAATGCTCATTCCATACTGCAAGTAGATCCCATGAGAAATCTCTGAGGAAGGAAAGCATCTGATCAAAGGACAGCAAGGCAGCCCAACTGGCTAGAGAAGAATGACCTGTAGGAAGAATAATGGGCATCAAAGGAATAAGGAGTTAGATCCATGGCTTATTCCCTAAGTGAAATGAGAAGATACTAGAGAATTGTGAGCTAAAGAACAACCTGATCCGATTTGTATTTTACCAGAATCACTCTGGATTCCGTGTGGAGAATAGACTGAAGAGGGGCAGTGGTGGAAACTGAGAACCAATTAGTAGACTACTGCAGTGGCCAGATGGAAGAGGGAGGTGGCTGGGTCAGGTAACCAGTAGGCAGACATACTGAATTCTGAATATATCTGAAGTGCATGTTCTTAGGGAAGTTCTGAAAGCAATGAGGAATCTAAAATGCAAACGTTCCAGACAGAGCAGCTAAAGGTAGGTTCCATATAGTTATGTAAATAAGGCAATCCATTAAATTATATCCTGTACATGGAGGTTATATCAAAAATATTTTGGTGTCTTCATTGCTAAATCTGGATTTGGACTACCCTGTCTTCACATCATTGTTTATTCTTGAAATGGGTGTGTATTTGTTCAAGGAAAGGGGAGATGAAGGCCAGTTTTGTAAGGCCAAATCTCAACCTGGACTGTTCTGTTGAAGTTCCACAGGTGGCTTTATTCAACACTGAACAAACCAGACTCTGTGAAATATACTGATTATTGTATTCTGAGCAAGGTTGGCCCTGTGGGAAGAAGTAAGGAAGTAAGGACATTTCTGCTGTCAATCATCTTGGGTAGAGTTCAATCTTAGGGCAGGAAAAAAAAAAAAGAGAACAGAAAAGGGAAAAGGAGGAGTGGGGTAGATGAGAGAGGGAAAGAAATTGTTTTACTCTTTGAGTGTCTCTTTGAGGCCTGGAATCCACGTAGGAAAGATCTGTTCAACATCATTCTCTTTGAGGGTAGGTCAAAGCTAAGCAGAAAAGTTGAATTCTACTACCAATAAATAGCTGAGCTAGGATTTAGACAAAGCAGCATCATCAGGGACTATACTATCAAGAGGAGTAGGCTTATGACTCAAAATAATCACTTCTAATAACCAGTTTTAAAGTTCCCTAATTGATAATTCCTTTTTATAATTCTTTGAGTTCTATTAAACTGTATTCGTTGAGTCCATTTGAACTCTGCTGCAAGAGTTTGAAAAGGCATCCTACATCAGTGATATGCTAAGTATTCAACAACAGGTTCTTAAAAAAAAAAAAAAAGCCCCAATGCATAGCTTTTGCTGATTTCTATGGTGTAAATATTTCTCCCGTGGCTGTTTATGCAATGATATCACTAAATGTGCAGTTGCAAAGAGATGTGACATAGTACACTATTATATAGTATTTCTACCATATATATCCAATAGATACAAATAACCTCAAGTACATAAACAGTAAAACAATTAAGAAATGGTGTGTTTTGATTATTTATAAATTTTGTTCCTAATATAAATTATAAGGTAACATAATTCAATCTTTAATAATGGTTGCATTTAAATACTAGCTCACATAATTTCTCAAAATTAAATAGTTAGCTCTTAAGAATCAATATGGGCCAGCTCTAACATACCACAGGCTATGTCTGTGCTTGGAGCAAAGTCATACAAAACAGCAACTGCTGGCCACCTGAAAGATCACAGACTTAATGTGGTAAGAGAGAACTTGCAGAAGGGCAGAGCTGTATCCCAGACTGTCAGGTAAACAAGCCTGGATTTATGGTGTTCATATAGGATGGGGGCATGTGCCAATACAACGGATTTGTACCAAGTGCCCACTGAAGATAAGGAAAAAAGTTGAGAAAAAAGCAAGGCACAGCACATCTTCATCAAAGCATCAGTGAACTAACAATACAGCAGGAAATTGCCTGTTAAGATCAGAGAGAGAAGGGATCCCTGGGTGGCGCAGCGGTTTGGCGCCTGCCTTTGGCCCAGGGCGCGATCCTGGAGACCCGGGATCGAATCCCACATCGGGCTCCCGGTGCATGGAGCCTGCTTCTCCCTCTGCCTGTCTCTGCCTCTCTCTCTCTCTCTCTGTGTGACTATCATAAATAAATAAAAATTAAAAAAATAAAATCCCTAAATATTAAAAAAAAAAAAAAAAGATCAGAGAAAGAATTAGAACTTAAGAACTACTTCAAAGGGGATCCCTGGATGGCTCAGCAGTTTAGCACTTGCCTTTAGCCCAGGACGTGGTCCTGGAGACCCAGGATCAAGACCCAGGATCGAGTCCCACATCAGGCTCCCTGCATGGAGTCTACTTCTCCCTCTGCCTATGTCTCTGCCTCTCTCTCTCTCTCTCTCTCTCTCTGTGTGTGTGTGTATGTGTCTCTCATGAATGAATAAATAAAATCTTAAAAAAAAAAAAACTACTTCAAGGCCTAGAATAATGTTATCTTTTTGCAGGGACCGTTTATTTCCTTGTACCAGCTCAGCTGCTGAAGATGGGATGAAGGCCTGACATTTTGGGGGTTAGCCAAGCTGTCCTGCCATAGTGCATCCTGTGACCCTACTGCCAGGAGGCTTCCCTTGGGTCTCATCCCAGAGTGGAATGTGTTCCATTAGAAAATCTACCTTTGATGGGCATGGAAACAACCTAGTCCTCTTGTCCTAGGAAACAACGAAAAGCAGATGATCACAGGCTTCTCAGTTGCCTCCTATAGACCATTAGCAGTCCTAAGGCCTGTGGTTCAGAGCAGTGCAAACTCCCAGGTTCCCAGCTCAGGACAGGAATAGTAACAGGGTCTCAGATGCCAATTCTCATCTACCCTAAAAGTCTACCAAAACTGCAGCTTAGCCTCTCTTCTCTTTCTTTGGATGAACAACAGTTCCACTTCTCGATATACGTCCAGAATATCTGCCTTCATGCACCAGGAGACATAAGAAAATGCTCATAGAAGCTCTGGTTGTAATAGTCTCAAGCCAGAAACCACTAAAACATCCATCAGGAGTGGAATGCAGAAAGACACTGTAGTATATTGACATAATAGAATGCTATAGAATACTGAAAAGCAAGGAATTACACCTATATATATTTTAAAAATTACAAATGAATTTTTAAAAATGTATAAGGTTGAGCAGAAGAAGCCAGACAAAGAACTAAGATTCCAATTAATAAAATTTTAAAATGTGTCAATCTGCTCTGTGTCGTTAGGAAGCAATGCTCATATGGAAAATTTATAAAACAAAGCCATAATGTGATTATAAAATGTCAGGGTAATGGTTACCTCTAAATGGTAAAAAACAAAAAAACACATGACTGAAAAGCAAGGAGAGTTTTGGAGGTTTGGCAACATTCTGTTTCTTGCAGCAGATTACGGCTACATGGGTACTCATTTTATAGCCATTTGTTAAGCTGACATTTATGTATTATGTACTCCATAGATTTGTTATGTTTTAAAATAAAAAAGGAAATATGCGGCCTTCTGTTTTAGTCACTCCCTGGTGAGACTTTAGACAGTGTGAGGATTCTAAAAATCTTGACATCCATATCATACCCGAGGCACCTCTATCCAAAAAAAAAAAAAAAAAGCTGACACAAATCTTCAACTATTTGATTGATGATGGCATCTAACTTTCATTCCTCAAATATATCAATTCATGTCACAATTACAGTATGGAAAATATACAAGGGGGGAAGCAAACTGAGGTCTTGTAGCCCCAGGCAGAACCTGATGCTGTCAAATCACTTCTTCCTCATCTCCTCTACCATTCAGCTTCCACTCACGGAGAAGAGATGATTTCAGGTATTAGGAAGAAAGACTGAATCTGAGAAATCATGGCATGAGTAGTGGATGGTCTGGCACAAAGTGCCATCATTACCACTAACAGCATTAAACCTAACACCAACAACACTAACCTAACACTAACAGCATTTAAACCTACAGTTATTAGGCAGCAGCATTTGTGAGTTGGTACTTGATAGGAAACCTCCTTTTACAACTGGAATAAAAGAGGACGGGAAAGGAAAAGTCAGTGAAAAAGTTTAGAAGAGTTTTTGCAATTTCTTGGAAGAGTTTCTACTGCCACTCAGAATCACAATAACAAAAACTAGCTGATACTTACTGAGCACCTGCTGTGTACCAGGCACTACTTTAAGGACTTAACATATACTGACTCCTTAAATCCTCACAATAACCTTATGGGGTTGGTACTATTAGCAGACCTCAATATAAAGATGAAGGAACTGAGGCCCATCAAGGTTAGGAGATTGCTCAATGTCATATTTGTAACACAAAGATTTTTGAAGTATGGCCTAGCAATCTTTCAGGGGATCCACATGTCAAGACTATTTTTACAATGATATAAGCAGTTATGTATAGTTCCTTTTTCCTCTCATTCTCCCATGAGTGTATATGACTTGTGATGCCATAATCAACTGGATGCAGAAGCAGATATGAGAACGCAGATGCCTCCTACTGCCCCAAATAGTAAGAGATTAAGTATTAAAAATGCCACTTTTCTCACTAACTTATTTTTTATTCTGGAAAATATTATCTTTATTTTATCTTAAAATACGTCATTTAGGTAAACATGTCATGGGTTCTTTATTTCTTTATGAATCAATAAAGGAATGTTTAAGTGTTTTCTCCATTTTAATTTCTCCCAATATGATAAATATAGATAGATAGGGGCCTAGATCACAAAGGTTTCAGAAGCACTGGCTGAGCAAGTGTCAGGGCCAAGTTCTAGCCCTGGTACCCTTACCTCAGCATTCACAATAGTGACCACTGCATGAAACCACCTCTCAATCAATGATACCATTTGGCAAGTTTCCTTAAAGGCTGTTTCCTCACATTGCTTTATATAGTTGAGAGTATACAGGAAATACAATTTGTATGCTGGTTTTTGTCATTTAAAATGAAACCATTAACATTTACCCAGGCCCAAAGCCTCCCATGGCTTCCCATTTTACATGGGATGAAATCTACTCTCCAGGACAACCTACAACCTTCCCTGATCCCATGCCTGCCTACATCTTTGGCTTCCCGCCCTCCCTCCCTGGGCTTCACTGATTGTCTTTCTCAAGGACCAGGCTCATTCCTACCTCAGGAGATTTGCCTGCAGTGCTCTCTACCTTGAATACTTCAAGCTCAGTGTATTCATACGAAAGTATTCTCTGAATACCAAGCTCACAGCTCCAATGTTACACTCTCAACCAGAGTTTTTACATTAACCCATTCTTTCTTAATAACAATTCTGAAATTATTTTACCAATTTACTTCTTTATTATCTGCCTTAATCCCACCAGGATATAATCTCCATGAAACAGAGACTTATTCACATCTATAACTCCAGTGCCTAGAGCAATGTCAGACAACGATAAATGCTCTCTAAATATTCATTGAATTAATGACTTTACAACTCTTTGTAAATCTTAGATATTTAACTTGCTACTAAATGTTGCCTTAAGGATGTGCCATAGCTCCTCAAACTCAGTACATCCAGACCTGAACTCATTCTCACACCCCTTTAACCAGGCCCTCTTCTTACGTTCCTTATTTCAGTTTCTGACAGTGCTTCATTTATCCCAGAACCCAAGCCAGAAATCTGACATTTCTCCCTCTCTCCAACATCTCACATCAAATTAATCTCCAAATCCCACTGTTATAACCATACCAGATAGCTTCTGTTTCTGCCCAGGCCTTTACCTCTGTGACTTTCCTCCTGATGTCCTCCCTACTCGGATTCTTACTCCTCACCTGCTTCACTATGATTGATCCTTGAAGGGTCAGCCCAGGAACAGATCTTCCAAGAAGCCTTTCTGAGCCCTGCCCACTCCTACCCTCTAGGCTTGGGTTCCAGGCTACTCCTTGGTGGCCTCATGATATTCACATCTTACTGCTTCACATTTATCAACTTGCAATTATTTATGTGCTGGTTTCTAGCCCCACCCCACTAGGCTGCGAGCTTCTTGGGAGCAGGTTATAGGATTTATTCATCTGTGGGGGCCCAAGAACCTAAATCAGTACCTGGCACATGGCAAGCATCCAAAACAAGGACACTGGTTTCTTAAGCTTCAAGGCACTGGAGTCAGAAGACACAACTATATAAGATATTCAATCGCTCTGAGTTTTAGATTCCTAGGTTACGAAGTGGGAATTTGGAAGAGCCTTTTATATATCTTCAAGCGGTATGTTTAATGGATAAAGAAAAAGGTATATTTCTCCCTGATGATAATTTTTATGAAAATACAATTCTTTATTGCTACAATCATGTTTTTTATAACCTACTATATTAATGAAATCAATAGAAAATTAGAACAAATTTAAATAAAACTGAATATCTTGATATAGTTAATCATTTTCCTCATGAAAACTTAATTATATCAATCACTCTTTAGCTCTAGTTTTGCTCAGGCTCTGCCAAAATGTGTAAACCTGAGTCATTCACCTTAAGAAGAAAAAAAAAAAAAAAACACCTTCCTGGGTTATATGCATTGGTTTAACACAGTTTAGGCTTTAGGAGCTTTCATAAAAATTAAAGTCACAACAGTATTTCTTCTACAACAGGCTTCTTCCTCCCCTTATAAGAGGTCTCCAACTACTCAAATAATTATCCTAGTAAATGCTCCACTTCTCCTTATATGCCCTCAGAAAGTTTTTAAGGCCCCCTCTGGTGATTAGGACCAGCTGGGATGGGGCACACTAGCCCAGATGATGACCCACATGAAACTTATCCTGGCTTTTCCCCTTCCAGGCTTCCTCAAGCCCTCTACTACCTATCTCCACAACCTCCACCTCAAACACACATGCACCCACATGTAGGTTGACCAGATGCCCCAAAGAGATGGGAGGATTAGAGGAAGGAGGGAAAATGATTTCTCTGGAGCCTCTGGTGTAGGAAGCATTCTGGCCTAGAATTTTGGGTGACTAGACCAGTCAAATGGTGACAGCATCCTGATTTTGGATGACTCAAATCATTTATATAAACAAAAGCTCCGTAAAAAAGTATTTGTTCTAAGGCCCTTGTACTCCTAGGGGAAGCCATACCCGCCCCCCACTTCTAATTTTTTTTTTCCTATCTCCCATATTCTGAATAAAACAGAAGAGCCATATTCCTGTGAGATATCACTAGTCTGTTTTGAACCATGTAAGTGTCTCTTCACATATCAGAAAAAAAGGAAGAGAAGAGTTCTCTATTTCTCCAACTTTACTGTTTTACTATTTAAGGAAAGCTCTTCCTCACTCCCTTCTTTGTGGGAGTAATTTATCAACCTTATCAACCATTTTATATAGAGTAAGAATACACCAGCTACAAATTACAGTCTAACAGCTTGAGGAACAGACAAACTATGATTTATAGAATACCACATTTAAAAGGACCTTAATAAGGCTCTTAAACAGTTACAAAGGGCTTTCCGCTCTGAGACCATTGGCTTAGCTCCTTGTTCAAATGACAGGATGGACTACCTCTTTGGAGACATGGACTCTGCCTGCCCCCCTCCCCCCCCCCCCCACCGACTTTTGCTGTGTGTTATAAGGGAAAACTATATAGTGATATTTTTCTTTTTGGCCTTAAAAACATTTGTCATTTAAAGAAAACACATTGTGGAATAAATATGAGGTGCTCAGTCTCAGCACATCTGTTCCTGATTTGTGCAATTAACAGAAACCCACTAGCGAGAGCCAGGAGGAATGGCCCCAGCCTGAGCACCCACCCTTTCCTGAGTTTTCCACAGAGCACATCTGGAAGGCAAGGGGGAGAGGAACTGCCATGCCAGGTTGAGAAAGACTCATAGGTAACCACATCCATGAAGTCATCAAAGCCTGGAGATTAGTCTCACTCTTTCACGTAATTTTCAAAATTTTTCATTGTGAGTTTTCTTATATTGTTTGACAGAACTAAAGTTTTTCTGGACTTGACAAGATAATTGTTTCCATATCATAGCAGAATTTAAAAAAAAAAAAACCACACAGCTCTGTATCTCACTGACAATGATAAATTGTCATCAGATAATATCATCCCACAAGTACACAGTGCCAGTAGTTGCATAGTTTCAAATGTGAATTTCCTAAATAGGGCTTCAACCAGTTTCGACCAATGGTGGTTGGTCTTTTGTTTTGTTTTGTTTTTTTTGTTCTGTCCCTGCTGGGGGATGGTTCATATTTATTAAAAATACTGAGGGCATAGGATGCTTTTAAAGTAAGTTACTCATACATACAGTGCACACAAGCCCACAGTGCACTCCATGAAAATCATGCAGGCTTTGATAACAGATTGGGATAAGGTATATCCTTTACAAGACTCCGTGATTCAGTTTAGAGACTTCTCTGACCTTTACCCAAACCCCTCTGGTCCAGAAATCTTGTTGGAAATCTCACCAGGACAGATTATATTTAAATTCTCTCTTAGTAGCAGTTTGGTAGGAGTGTTTGCTGGAAATAAATAAATAAATCAATAAATAAGTTAATTAATTTTTAAAAAATGGCTTCAAGCTTCCAGATGATTCCAGGAGGCCGTCTGCCCTTTCTAAGGGCCTAATCTTTAAGAGACCCCCTCCCCACCAAGACCTTAGTTCTTTCTCAGAAAGAGCGGATTTTCTCCTCATCGTCATATTGCACGGAGTGTTGCTGAATGTTTCTCCTTTAGATACCAAACAAAGCAAACACTTTCCTGATATGGGGTTGCATGAAAACAGTTTTTTTTTTTTAAAAAAAGAAGATATAGCCATATTCTCTTCCAAGTCTGTGACAATTGAAGTGGCTACTTATCAAGCAGAATAGAGGGAGCACTAAAAAGAGTCAGAAAACATGGGTTCTACTCCCAGCCTTGCACATCACTGATCCTCAGATCTTGCAGGACTCAGGCTCCTTCTCTGACATTCCCTAACAGAGCAAAGATTCTAGATTTCAACAAAACATACACTTTTTTGTTCTGTGTCCCAGCTGTTTCTCCAAAGAAAGTCCACGCAGCAAAGCAGGCAATAGGGGTATGGTCTCTCCCAAACAGATTCTTTCCCCATGTATCCCAAAACAACCACAACAGAGGCAAAGCACTGCAATAAACCAGGAGAAGGTCCACAAACCAAGTCAAACCTGCATCACACTGTCATTCATCTGAGATGTCCTAGGGCCACCACCATCTGACATATAGTGAATGGTCCCACCCCCCAACCCCCTGGAGCTTCACACCACAGCTGTATTGATTTACACATCTGCCCAGACCACCTATCAGGATGGAGCATTGGTGAGAATCTCCTGGAGCTATCATCAGAGAATAAGAGCCCGGATAAAATTCACCAGGCCCCCAGAGACAGGCCAAGGTAATAAAGAAATAGCACATGTCACTTCATTAAGAAATTAAACTGGTGTTTTTAAAGTCAACAATGTGTCTAAGAAGGCACATTCTGTTTACATTTGATCAGATGTTTTCAGCTGCAGAGTGGATGACTTCAAAGCAATCTGTTGAGAGGTGCAGGAAAGAAGTACTAAAGTGCTATGAATCATGCTGGGATTAGACAGGGATAGCCCCAAGACATGGCTCATCCATGACAAATTTAATTCAAAAAAACTCTTGGTGGAAAAATCCTTACTTTCTACCAAAGGTGGCTATTCAACATCAGTTTCACATTTATGAAAATAAAATTGTTTCCAGACTGTAAGTTCCCTGAAGGCAAGGACCGCCTCTCTCTGGTTCATTTTGGTGTCCTTGGAGATCACTTGGCTCTAAACTGGCCCTCAGTTTATTCTTGCTAAATGAATGAGAATTCAAAAACTCTAGGTTGTGTGTCAGAGGATGAGCGTGCGAGTCTCACTCCTGTGAGGATTGGACTGACAAGTGACTGGGGATTAAGCCTGCCAAGAGAGGGCCTCTAAGCACATGCCTCTCTCTATTCCTGAATCAGCCAGGCCCTAGAGTTTTCATTACTACTGGCTCCATTTTGCTGTGGAGCTTTCAGTTCCACTGAAGCAATTTAGGGGAGAGATGAAGAGGTAGAGAGACCTCAGATGGCCTACCTTCATTAACAGACTGGAAGTAAGTGGTTTCTAATGGGCTTTAAGGGCTACGAAAGCCTTGTCACCCAACACATGGCTTTGAAGGCCAAAGCCAGCTAACCAATTTCAATGGGTGGGGGAGGGGAGGAGCATCACTGCAAAAATGTCCCCTATTCAAAAATTCTCATAATCTGTAGATTAGTGTATCTCCCAAATATGCTGTTTTCTTTTCACTTGCCTGACTTAAAACATCGTGTCTTTGGAAAAACAGGGCTAAGAAAAAAATCCAAAGGATTTTTCAGTTACACTTGTTACTAAACAGGACCTTTTAGCAAAAGACGGAAAGGAAAAGAGATAACAATCCCTACCATTCCCAATTCCACATCCATGTTACCCTCACAGGCAGTCCCCAGATTGCTAGCACTCCAGGGCACACACATGTGGATGGGTCTGGGAAACACCAGTCTCCATCATCATAGTGGTATAATTCCTATTCTGTAAGACAGAGTCTTGCTGTACACAATACTGTTAAGACCTCCCCCTCCGACTAATGCCATGTGGTTTTTAAAAAGGGTTTCTGAATGAGTTGGTTTTAAATGGAATTGTAGAAATTGAAAAGAGATTTCAAATGCAGCTTATCTTCAGGTCAATTGGTAAGAGTTCGAATATGAGGTGAGGGTTTTCCTCCTGCTTCTCTAGAGTTTCACACCTTTACACAAGCCAGCCCCTAAATCCCTGCAGGGTAGTGAGATTTCACACCTTTAGACCGCCACTTGATTTTGAAAACACTCATAGCTTACTTGAGATTTATCAAGCCCCTGAAGTCATTCCAGGTCCTCACACATTTCTCCTTTTCCTATGTTCTCATGTTAACTTCCATTACAGTCTTCTATTGGACTTATTTATCCATTTCTTTACTTCCTGGATGAGAAAATGAGTTCCAGGTGGGTAGGACACTTGACCTATTCATCATTTTGTTTTCTCTTCCCAAGACCATAAACAAGTATTCTTACTAGCAATTTGACAATGTTGTGTGACTCACAGCTATGGGAAAGGAACAAATTATTCATTTTAAAATATCAACAACTTAAATGTTCATACAATCAGAAGAGTCAAATAATTTATAATAAATCCATATTTCAGAATGTCTTTAAGAAAAATAAAATTTTGGGGATCCCTGGGTGGCGCAGCGTTTTGGTGCCCGCCTTTGGCCCAGGGCGCGATCCTGGAGACCCAGGATCGAATCCCACATCGGGCTTCCGGTGCATGGAGCCTGCTTCTTCCTCTGCCTGTGTCTCTGCCTCTCTCTCTCTCTGACTATCATTAAAAAATAAATAAATAAATAAAAGAAAAATAAAATTTTGGGGGTGCCTGGGTAGCTCAGTCCATTAAATGTCTCTGCCTTTGGCTCAGGTCATGATCCTAGGGTCCTGGGATCCATTGAGCCCAGTGGACCAGCTCCCTGCTCAGCAGGGAATCTGCTTCTTCCTCTTCTGCTTCCCCTGCTTGTGCTCTCTTTCTTTCTCTGTCAAATAAATAAAATCTTTAAAAACATAAAATTTTTTAAAGAATGTAAAATCAGGGATCCCTGGCTGGCGCAGCGGTTTGGCGCCTGCCTTTGGCCCAGGGCGCGATCCTGGAGACCCGGGATCGAATCCCACATCGGGCTCCCGGTGCATGGAGCCTGCTTCTCCCTCTGCCTGTGTCTCTGCCTCTCTCTCTCTCTGTGTGTGTGACTATCATAAATAAATAAAAATTAAAAAAAAAAAGAATGTAAAATCAGAGATGTTTCTCAAAATATGGTAATTTTTTTGAAACAAGAAAGATACAAAGAATATGTTCTCCAATATATAAAAGGTGACATATATTCATGTATATTTTTATAATTAGAAAAAACTGAGGATACTGTAAAAGATTGCAGATGTTTAGATGTAAACTCCCCATTTTAGCATATGAAGAAGGCTATTTTGTCCCCTGGACGTTAAACAACGGAAGTTTTTGAAAGGGAGAAGCACATGAATAGCTTATTCCTATAGGGGTAGTATTCTTAGCATCATTTTGTCCTTCATACATCTTCCTGCTTCCAAAACACTGGAACCAGGATGAGTAGCGGGGTGATGTCTAGTTTTGCAACTGTTGTTGTAGAGACATCTATTCCAGAATTTCCCAAGTGGATTCTGTATGGCACCTGTTTTAAGGACATTGTGTATGTTGCTTGGAAAAGTGGGGTTCCATGCCAACTGAGTTTGGGGAATAATAACAAATCTCATTGACTCTAACACACTATTTATTGTGACATCATTATTGATGCCAAGTTTAGACCACATGGGGAATCTAACATTCTCATAAAACTATGGCAGCAAAGGGCTGAATCCTTAGTGTAAAAGATAGCAATGCAGGTCTGCATTCAGTCTGCCTCACAAGAATACCAATAAGCAACTACCTACACACTGGATAACATTATGAAAATCCCAGAACCAGGACCTGAAACTAAAGCACAGAGATTGAGAAGGACCACATTAGAAGGGCAAGAGAAGCAGCTTCACTCTGACCACATCCCCCTTCCCAAGGCCAGCATAGTGCCTCGCCAAGATGACCCTGGGGCCTGTGGTTTCTCCAGTGAGAAAAAGAGAACCCAAGGTGGATACCCAGCTCTTGCAGCACTGCAGGACACTTCCCAGGAGTCCTATTCGGGTCTTGCCTCATGAGGATTCCTGGGGGAATCTGCAGGGCTCAACCACTGAGGATCAGATGGAGATAGAAATAGGAGGTGAGGCGTATAGCAACCAGCACTCAGATTTTAATGGGCTCTAGTCCTACTGTTAGCAGCACTGAAGCAGAGATCTCTACTGGGGGTTCTGCCAATGTGCAGAGCCAAGTCAGTGATTATGTCTCGTTGAGAAGCTTGGATGGCAGTTCTGCCTGATTTGGGAACCCAGCTAAAGAGCTGTATTTACCAGGGGGCCCATTCAATGATCCCACGTAGGCAGCGAAGAAAATTCGCAGCTCCACCCAGCTGCTGAGTACAGCCTCTGATCCCACCCAACCAGAGAATCCGGGTAGCCATGGAGCCATCCTACAGTCCTGTTATGCAGGGACCCAAGCCAGCAGTCCTGTCTTATAGTTAAAGTACAGCCTCTGGCCCCACAAAACCAGGGGCCCTGAACAGCAACCCTGAGCAGCCTCAAAGCCCAGTCTATGGTACCACCCATCCAGGGAACCCAGCCTGTAGCCCCACCCCACAGCAGAGTTCAGCCTACAGAACTACCCAATTACTAAACACAGCCTACAGCCCCATCCTGCCAGGGAGCTCAGCCAGTGACTCTACCCAATCATGAAGCATAGCCTGCAGTCCTATATGATGAAGCCCAGGCAGTGACCCAGCCCAACTTCAGGGGCATACGCTATGGCCCTGCCTGATCACAGGGTATAGGGTGGGTCTCCACCCAATTGCCAAGCCCTGCCTATGACCCTGTATGAACACAGAGTCTAGTCAGTAGCACCATCTGGTTAGGGGGCACAGCCTGAGACCTTATTCGTACATGAGTAGTTGTAGATCCTAGTCCATAGTCCTGCTCAGTCACAGAGCCCAGCGAGGGATAGCCCCTTTGATCTCAGAACACAAACAGTGGCTTTGCCCAGCTGGAGACTCTGCAGGAAGCCCCACCTACCCACAGACACTGCCAGTTGACCCAACCAGTACTCCAATGGAGCTGATAGCTGTCTTTCCTTGCTGAAGCAAATCTGTAAAATCTGGAAGCAGACACCACTTACTCAAATGTGCAAATACCAACTCAAAGAATCAAGTATCATGAAGAATCAAGTAAAATAATACCAAAGGACACTAATAAAGCCCTAATAATCAAATGTAGAGAAATGGAAATCTATGAACTAACAAAAAAAACTCAGAGTAATTCCCTTAAAGAAGGTCAGTGAACTACAAGAACACACAGACAATTAAATGAAATTAGGAAAACAATGTATGAACAATATGAGAAGTTCAACAAAGAAATAGAAATCACCAAAACAGATATCCTAGCCTAAAGAATACAGACTAACCCGAAGAATTTAGGGAGGGCATCAATAACAGATCAACAGAGCAGAAGAAAATCAGTGAATCAGAACATGGATCATTTCAAATTTTCCAGTCACAATAATAGAAACAGAGAGTAGAATAGTGGTTTCCAGGGGCTCGAGGGAGGGAAAAATGAGTTATTTTCAATGCTTATAGAGTCTCAGTTTTATATGATGGAAAAGTTCTAGAGATCCATTGTACAACAATGTGAATATGCTTACCACCACTGAACTGTACCACTTAAAAATCACCAAAACTTTATGTATTTTTAATCACAATTAAATTTTTTCAAAAGTATTTTTAAAATAGTTGATATAGACCATGATTATAAAATCTACTTCATATGATTATTGTAAATATTGAGCTAATAACAGGCAAAATATTTAAACAATGCCTGGCACATAGTAAGTGCTATATAAATGTTCACTATAATTGCAATTTGTTTTATCCCTACTTGTTGGTGTCAACAGTATAATAGTTCCACCTAGGAGATGACACCATAGCACTGATGCCACTACATGCAAGCATTGTCACTGACTTGCTACCTTGAGAACTCAGTGTGACTATGGCATTGATTTCAAAATGTAGAGTGATGTGCTGTCTTGTGATGTGTGTGTGTTGTATTGTGTTAATATGGTAGTAAATTGAACCATAAATGATGTTATGTCTTACAACCAGATTTAAGCATTAGGTACTCATGTCTTTGGAACAATCATTGTTCTCCCATGTTATTATCTTTTAAAAGGTAAATACTGGTGAAAGGATTGGAAAGCCAATTGCTTAACATCTGACTCTGGCCAGTTTTATCAGATCTTGAAAGCAGAGCAGAAAATCACTTAAATGTAGAGGTTAGAAGTCACTGAACATTAGTTTCCAACTTCACAGTTTAACAAAGAAAACGTTGGCAGTAAATCTGCTATCCAAGTTCTGTGTGCTTGTAAATGCGAATCACTGACCACTCTCCTGTGTCCTAAGAGGTCTAAATCAAAGTATAGGTGTCCCTTCATAGTTCTGTGATTTTTCAAAAGCCCCAAACCTTTGAAATATGAAATAGGGAAAATTAGAAGCACTGCTTAGTGAACAACCTTGCTTCATTTTTATGTGGAGAAAAAGTCCCCAGCTTAAGAAGGCACAGGCCACATTCTAACATTTGTTTTTGTTGGACAAGGTGAGATTATGAGCAGGTAAATCCCACCTCAGCCTTCTCTGAAAGTGCTAAGAAAACTTTTGAGAAATTAAAATCAAGACTTGCTTTACTCCAATGTCTGGAGATTATAAAATATGTAACAAAAATATCAACATTGCCTGCTTTTGTTTCTGAGCATGTTATCCCTAAAAGAACATTAGGAATGGGTTTAGGTGTGCTCATTTTAAAAATCTCAACCTCTTAGATATAGGGAAAAATGTACAAAACCTATATTAATTACAAAAATGATTCACTAATCTCCCTTGGCACATTTAAAATAGCACCAAATGTTGCAATTTAATTCATCTCCATTGTTCTGGAGTAAAATGATTGAAAAAAATTAGCTTTATGTGTATCATTGAAACCAGTCATTAAATCCAAGAGGAAGGAAGAACAGTTGAAGAAATCTCTCATAAGAGTTATGGTTACCATGTCATTCTCATTCTCTCTCTCTCTCTCTCTCTCTCTCTCTCTCTCTTTCATAAGTATATGCAGATACTATTGGCCTGATGTTTCACAGTTGATAGCCAGGGTCAAAACTTTCCTAGTATCCAAGATATGGGGTGAAATAACTATCTTTTAAAATGAATATGAGTAGATAGAAAAATAGAATCCTGATTTATGAATTGCTATTTTTTCTTCCTTGTTGCCAACATTATCTATTGAATCAATATCTATTTTATCAATTTTTATCTGATGAAATACTGTCAAAACAGCTGTCATGTCAGGATAGCAATCACTTCCTAATTTAAAACACATTATTTTCAGCCCATATACAGTCTGTGTGTTAGATGAGTGACCATCTTTCCAGAGAAACATCAACATTTCTTGTTAGTGTTTCTTAGGCTTCTGTTCTGAATGAAAGCTCCACATCAAGCTTATCGTCATAGCAAAATATTTCAATAAAAAATTAAACACACAGGAAGGAGATTCATTGGTTACCTATATAAATAAAAATAAATAAACAAAATTCCAATTAAATGTATATTTTTTGTGTTTCAAGCTCAAGTCAACTATAAATTACATAATTTTCATGCTGTGACCTATATATGAGACATATAAAAATGCTATTTATTCATAAAGAGCCATGGAGAATAGTCATTTGCAATTCAGGGGGATCTAATAAAAGAAAGAAAAGCACTTTTTTACCAACCTGGGCTGAGAAACCACAGAAGAAACCAAACCAGAAATGCACAAGTGTGAATGCAAAATTCTTATAGAAGAAATAGCGTAAGAATTTGCACATTCGGAAATAGGACCACCTTCCATGAACAAGAAGAAGCCTTTGGAGGTATCTAAATTGTGCAAATGAATAGTCACTGGCTAAGACTGCCTGCAATCCTTCCTGGCCGCTGATGCCAACGCCAATGTGAGCACCTATAAAGGAAGAAAAGAAAGTTTTCATTCCCTAAACAAAGATACAGTCTCTTTTAGGTCATTATTTATCTGGAGAAATCTTATAGCTATAGCACTTATAATTTCTCACATATATTATCTTATGAAACACTCATTAGTTAGGTATTTACCCTAGTTTTCCAAAAGAATTTCAGTAATTTGTATAAGTTTTTACAATTTGTAATTGGCAAAGCTGGGACTAACCCCAGATTTGGGGACTGTGGATCCAGTATTCACTCCTTACACCATAGCTAGTTACCATACAATAGAAGGTGATCATTATCTTTTTCTAGCCTAAAAATGCACAGATGATTTAATTAGACAAAGGTTGGGTTTTTTTTTTTATGAATTCTAATAACGCCTAATGTATTAGACTCAGGAAGGATTCATTTTAGAACCAGTGGTAAAATTAAGTTACAGTATAATCTCCATTATGTCTTGCCAAACGCTGAACTCAAGGACTGCTGATCTACAGCAGACCCTATTGAGTGAATATTCTCTTACTTTTGATCATGCTGACATCATTGGCTCCATCACCTATGGCCAAAGTGACAGCATGCCTATAGTTCTTCACCAGCTCTACCACTTGGGCTTTCTGGAGTGGGGTGACTCGGCAGCAAACCACAGTCTTACACATGCAGGCGAGTTCTATGAGATCATTCTTGACATCACTTTCTAGGGCATGGGCCTATGTTATTAAAAAAAAATATCCAGATTAGAACAAGACATAATCAATGAGAGATGTCATTTGGGAAGCAGATTTCTTGTTTTTCAACTGATTTCTTTTCTAAACAGTTTAATTCATTTCAACAAGTCATCGCTGACCCAGAGTCATATAAACAACTAACTAAAGAAATGAGTACTAAACTTCTACTAAGTGCCAAGGAATTTTAGAATAAAATTTTTAAAAAAACAGTGCCCTTGTGTGTCCTTTTTGAGACATTATAATGCTGTATGGGTAAGATATAATTAAATGCCAGAAAAGTGGGATGCCTGGGTGGCTCAGTGGTTGGGCGGCTGCCTTCGGCTCAGGTTGTGATCCCAGGATCTGGGATCGGGTCCCGCATCGGGCTCCTGTGAAGAGCCTGCTTCTCCCTCTACCTATGTCTCTGCTTCTCTCTCTCTCTCTCTCTCTCTCTCTCTCTCTCTGTGTCTCATGAATAAATAAATAAATCTTTAAAAAAAATAAATGCCAGAAAAGTTCCAGAATCCATGAAAATAAAAAAAAGCAAAAGATGGAACGTATCCACCATCTCACCAAGTTTAGAATGAACTATAAAATGATGGTGATTTCTTTGTTCTATGTGATGGAACTTTTGTTTCCTTTGCATTCTTGTTCATATATTTAGTGTTTGTTGTTGTGGTTGTTAATGGTTGGGCAAATGAAAAGCAGATGATCTGGAGATGAGCCCTTTAAAAACAAAGTGATTGAAATAGAGAGAGGCCTGTGCAAAAGGGTGGCATGCAACTTGTGTCTCAGTCAGGGTTCCCAACCAATTCCACTCTTGTTCCTCTCCAAATGCACACAGCCTTTCTATATGACAAGAAATGACTGAAAAAGAGAACATAATCCTTTGTGGTTAACTGTGCAATTTGTCTTCTAGAAAATATCTTACTGTGCATTATTTAATAAACACATTAAGAGGAAACAGGAATCTACATAAACTTTGAGTCATGTCTGAATGAATCTTAAGCAAGACAGTCACAGCCCATCACATCTGGCCCCTATATTCCTTTTGAGTTCTGTCTTCTACCACTACCTTTAAGTTTACTCTGTACTCTCATCATGCCAAATTGATTGTTTCTGTAATGGGATTGGTTCTTTCTTGACTCTGTGCCTTTGTACTTGCTGCTTCTGTACCTGGAAACATCACTTCCTCCAGGAAGTCTTCCCTGACTTTCATACAAGAAACTAAATGTGTCTGCCTCTATGCACTCAAAGCTCTTTGTTCATTCCTCTATGTAGTATTTGTCATACCACTGTGAGATTAGCTCTCCTACTAGATGGCAATCCCTAAAACAAGAACCATGTTCTATTCACATCCTTATCCTCCGGCCTGGGCATATAATAAATGTTAGTGGTATCAATGAAAGGATGGGTGAATGAATATAAAACATGACTCTGACATAGAAAACTCTTATATCAAGGCCTATGATTCCCAGGGAAAATGGTGAGTTAACTTTCTCAAATTTAATTGCTCTTTTTAAAAGAGAAAGCATGTAACTAGTTGTCTTGCCCAGAATGGTCCCCTTTTTTCTCTTTTATTTTCTTCTTTATTATCAACAAGTGAAAACCTAGACTCAGTCTCTGATAAAGAGCCCAATTATATTCTGCAAAGCACTGAGATTTGAGCAAATTGGAATCATGATTTACTATAAAAACAAAACAAAACAAAACAAAAACAAACAAACTAAAAAACCCTTCTGACCATACCAGCAGAAATGTGGTCAATTCTCAAATGAAAAATGGCATTTCATGGTTTCCTAAGTTTCAGGCTTTGAAGCTGAAAGGGTTCTTGAAGAACATCTATCTTAGCTCTTTCTTTCAACAGATACAGAGACAAAGAAAAAGTAGCATACATTATCACTTGAGTACTCTAACCCACCACACATTGGCTTCTTTGAGCCTGAGGGAAAGTCAAAGCACAACTCATTAGGAACCTTTCCATATTGTAGTCCCTGGGCAATTCAGCTTGGAGGCCACCAGTTTCAAGTCCCAGTTGACAGGCTTATAATTTTCAGTTGCTGCTCATTTGTGCAAGGGAGAAGTTCGTGTCATCTGGGCAAACCTTCGACTGAGCTTGGCTTGCAGCTGAGCTCTGTAACTTTCCATGGTGTAGAAGGCAACACATCATTACGTCTGGAATCCAGCTGGATAATGCTTTAAGCACTAAGAGCTAACAGACAGCTGATCACAAGGGGGAAAATACAATATACTCATAGCCAATTTCTTTTGTCGTCTAAGAAACTGTCTACAGGAAGATACATTTATTTTTCCGAACTCCAAAAGTGAGAAATTATCATCAAAGCTGAAGAAAGATGTGAGATTAGCTCTTTGTGCATATAAATGATAATTTCACTGGACTCCAATCAGAGTTTTTGTTTTCTAAATTAGAAACTCAGAAGAGTGTTTTGATATTTGTTCAAGATTTGGAACCTGAACTACATTAAAAGCACAATGCAAGTTTATTCTATTACGACAAGAACCAGATTTCCTAATCAAAGCAAATTGTTTGGCATTGGTGTAAAATACTGCTATTTAGAAAAACCACCAGAGGTATCTTAATGGCAATAATTTGGTGTGATAATTATGTGAAGATCAAGTTGTGCTCTGCCAAATCACAAACATCAGCAAGAGCAATAATTGCAGTACATCCAACAGTTACATTATTTTAATTAAATAACAGGGAGCTATGACACTCTCCCTTAGAAAGCACTTAAACAATACTACTAAATGGCCTACAGTCATCTAGATGAGATTGATATTCTGTGAACATACTATTTCTTTGGATCCCTCCTTTCGCTGTGGTGATTCAAGTAATAATATATGAAATATATATCAGAAGTTTCCTTTCCCCTTGAAAACAGGAAATCATTGTGTATACCCTGTTTCTCGTAGTGTCATTTATGTGGAAAACACAAAAGGAGATCTCATTACGACAGCACTAAAGAGACAATTATTGGGATAAAGAAAAAGAACAAAAGCCTTAAGCAAACTCACCAAACTGTGGCCATTTATGATTAAGGCATAATCTCCTGTTATGGTTTCTTCTACAACTGAGTCCAGCTCCAGCTGCTGTTTTTCAAAAACTACATGGCCGTTGGAAGAACTTCTGTTTTGTCCAAACAAATTTTCCTTTGCTTTTCTTGAAGGAGAGGGGGGAAACAAATCATAACAAGTATACAGAGCGTACCTATTATGCTAACAGACTGGATAGAGGTAAATTCATTTCATCACAATTTGGATAGACTATGGCATAAGATTCGGTTACAGTAAAGCAAGACGGATGGTTCTTTGTGATGGGGAGACCATAGCAAATTTGCAAATTCCAGGAAGTATGAAAGTAAACACAATGAACACAGAATCCTTTGAACATTTACAATTGTCTTAAATCTAAATTATCATCCTGAGCTGGGCTTGAACTAGGTGTTCTCACCACATTTAGCATATAAGGTTGTCTGAGCTTCAAGTACTTCAAAACCACTGATCTGGCATGTAACATGTAATATTGTTAAAAATCAAAAAGAGAAGGACTAAAGACATTTGATGACATCCTCTAGGAATTGCAGGACTTTAATATATAAAATAAATTTATTAATTTGCAGAACAATGTTATATGATCTGGCTTAAAACAGCAGTCCTTTAATAAGCACATTTTCTAAAAGTGTAACAATAAAACTAAATGATGGCATATACTGAATTGGCATAGTCATAAGGATATAATGGACTGTTTTAAGTGAAAATTGTACTCATCAGCTCAAACAATAGAATAAATCTTCTGGGAAAGAAAATACAGACACTGAATGTAGAGGGTCATTCTAAATGGAAACTCCTTCCAATGCCCCAATTAGCAGTAGAAAAAGTTCTGCTCACACTCATCCATGGTCACTTAACATGGTTGAAGAGGCGCTTTACCTCTTCAAATCTTAACCTCTTCAAAATGGAAAGATAATACCTTTAATGGAAGAGAAAGTTCCTCTCTGAGGACACTCAGATGACAGGCTTTGAAGTAAATAGGGCAAGCTGACATGACTCCAGAACTTTCACCACAACCAGGGAGCTACATGGCAGATACTCCCTGAAGATGAGTGCCAAAGCCAGCCACCAATATGGTAGGCTACAACTTGCATGTACAAAATGAGTGCCCAAGAGCAAATGAGGAGCGGGAGACCAGAAAATGGATGTTTTGACTTACAGCAAAATGCAATGTTTCCCCAAAGCCTCATCCTATATAGAAAACATTTATTAAAATAGTTTTATGATATAAAAAGAAGAGAATGTTCACTGTGCAAAAACAACCAGTTTAACCCTTAGCTTTCTAATTATTTGAAAATGTAACACTAATTGTTTATATGTAAAGTCTAAACAAAAACAAAACACAACACACACACACACACACACACACACACCCTTATCTTCTGGCTCAACATCTCCTTCTGCTGTCCAGGACCATAAGCACAGCCTGCATTTAGGAACCCAAGGAGCCCAGAGTTTACATGCCCTGCTCCAAGAGTGATATCAAGCATTTAACAATCAGTCCGTAGAATCAAAGAAAAAGATTTATAAAGTCAGAGTGCTATGTGTGAAATTTAGGGAGTTAAGGTGAGGGGCGGGTGGAGAACAGACAAGAAAAATCATTGCTTAGTGGGAGAATTAGACTTTTATATCAGATAACCGTGTCAAGGAGTCCTCCTAACAGTCATGAAAATTTACTGTCCCATATAATGAAGAAAGCTAGAGAAACAAGCTCCTCAGAAGCGAGCATTTCTCTGACAATGGTGCAGAGCTCATAAACTGGGTCTTAAGAAAGCACCAAAGGGCAAACATCTCCCGAGGTTTCCTTTTTAGTAAAGTTCTCACTCGCTGTATAAATGACTCAATCTCTGTTTTCCCCCAGAGCATAAAAACATTCCAATGAAGGGTGAAGTTCATGAAAGTATTGGCTGAAATTCTATTTACTTAGGATCTTTTTCCCCTAAACTGTCTTCCTAACATCTCCAGGCAGAAAAGGGACAGTTTTTCTGGCTTGGCTTAAAAATCCCACTGTGTTCCCTCCACATGGGCCACCCCTCCTCACCAGATGGGGCTCACACATTTTCAGACCTTCACTCATGCTCTATAGCTATCATTTCTTTCTCTCCCTGGAATTTAGCTCTTAAATGCCAGCTGGTACTCGAAAAAACAATTTATTAGGAAAGGGAAAACTATATGACTCCCTCTATTGAACAGAAACTACATTTTTGCAGGCATAACACACAATGCTTAATCACGTAACACAAATAACAAATTCTAAAACAGAAAAGGGCCTGTGTTCTCCCATGCGGTGTAATGAAGGGCAGTCTATTAGAATGCTGGCATGCAGAAATGCCTTAGCGGATGAGGCAACTGTGGCATTCACAGCCCGGTGCCACTGTAAATACAGCAGAGCACAGTTGGACCCACGGTGGCTTGCATGCACTGTATTAAAAAAAGCGATGGCATGCTCATAAGACACTCTGAGTTCAAACATGACATGGACCTGTTAGGAAAGGAATTGAAACCATGGCATTATGTTTAAAAGAAGACAATCCTGACTCAGATATAAGAGCATTGAGCTTGGACCCTGGAGAGCTGCGCTCAGGCCCAAGGTCTGCCTCTGACATCTTGTGTGCCCATAGTTGAGTGATTTGACTTCTAGCCACTTGTCAAGTCAGTTACAGACCCAGCATAGAACTCAGGTTTTCAAATTCCTAGTTCTCAGTTACCTGCACTAAGCTGGTTTACATATAGAGTCAGCCACAGGCTCTCTCTAGGACCAGAAAAAGATAGTGCCAGAGGAGCAGTTAAGTATCCGGATAGCACCACACTGGCAACAGAAGAGAAAAGGAGGAAGCCCATGAAATTTTTATTTCAAGCCCTAGTTCCATCCCTTACTATCCATGTAGTTTATAAGATACTCAACCCCTAACGCTGTGTTTTATTAGAAACTAGGTGAATGGGACAACCAATCAGACTGGTTGAACTAGCTATGAAAACTTGGACAGCTGAACCAGTGTGTACTAGAATATTGCCAAGATTTCTTAGTACCCCAAAATGTTATGGTTTATGATAGAAACCTAGCCTACTAAAACATTTTGTCTGAATGACTAGAAGTTGGAAATGAGGAATGAGATGCATTTTCTTTGGCCTGCACAGTGTTTTTAAAAATCTGTATGAGTTTATGGACATCATGTTGTTCACCTTCACCAAAGGCTCCACCACTATCTCATGTCTTATAGCCTAGGACCACAAAACTAATGTTACCTGCCTGGTTCTGGAGCTATTTGCATTTGAGAACTCTGCTCATTTAAACAAGTAACTTTCTACCAAGTAGTGCTCAAAAAAGTGCAACGTGTTTTGCTGATTAAAGAAAAAATATCAATTCCTAGGTAGAACACTGGAATATTTCTCAGAAGCAGTGGAGTAATGTCATGGTTTAGTTATAGGACATGAATTTTTCCAACAAAACATGGGACCAACACAACAAAAATGAAACACAGAATGAGTTCACCTGTCAGCTCAAGCAAAATTATATTCTCATCTGTCTTCCTTTGGGCAGAAGACATATGTATCAGTGAAATGTAATCAATGTAGTAATCTGCAGAGAAATCATAGCTGGGTTTAATTGTAGATTTCTGGGCATGTCTTTAAATTAAAAGAGTTATGGTGGCAAAATTAACCCAGGACTCAAAGTGCCTAAAACAGTTTCATGACATTAAATTTGAAACAAGCCACACGCATGATATGCATAAAAATTATATATCCATGTTTGTGGAATAATCTAGACACATTTGATGGGTTTAAATATAACCATTTAGGTCCTTTCCTTCTAATAGCTACTGTCACTTAGATCTTGGTTTTTTGATACACTTTTTTGGGGGTTGTTTTTGCATGAACTCCTACTAAACTCAAAAGATAACACAAAAAAACTGAATGGTGCAAATTTATGATTTTAATATTTCATTTCCCAAACTGTGGGTTTAGATATAAATAGCCCAGATTAGGATTAGAGAGAACACCTTTGGCAATAACTTTTCTTGGGTTCTCTATTTCCCCCAATCCTAGTATTAAGAAAATGCATACTACAAATGTATTCATGCCATTCATATAGAATTTTCTACCATGCATTGCCTCCCTGTCTTAAACTCTGAGAATAAGGCTATCTTCAAGTCTGAGTTAAAATAAACATAATTTGCTAGTCAGTTAAGCAAAATGGCCTTAAGGGCCTGAAATAATTAGCCTAGGCAGAAATTCCTTATTTTTCCCCTCTGAATATTTTTTCTTCTCATTAAAATATCTTTGGATTTTTTCCAGTTATGAATTGAACACTATTACAATTTCAAATAATAAGAGAGCCATAAAGAACAAAGGAAACACAATCCATAATTTCAACACTCAGAGATAACCACTGTATATGTCCTCTAGAGCTGGATGGGTAAGTAAAGGACAGATATTGATATAGATGTATAGTGTTTTATACATATGCATATATAAAAATACATACTTTATTTGAAAAAAAGGGATCATAATCTCATTTTTCACTTAAATATATCATGGGCATCTTTCAATGTCAATAAATACATAATCACTTTTAATATCTGTATAGTATCCCACTGCCAGTATATGTCATAGTAATCAACAAAATCCCTTGTGGCTGGTATTTGAGCATTTTCTGATTTTCAGTTATAATTGATGCAGCAATCACTATTTCTTTATATGTATATTCAGACATTTATCCACTTGTTTAAGGACAATTCCCAGAAGTATAGATCATTGGATCAAAAGTGCACATATATGTAATTTTGAAATATGTTGCAAGTTTGCCCTTGAGAAAGCTTCTACCAACTTATACTCCTAACACCAATTTATAAGAATTCATATTTCTCCAGATTCCTTCCACATAATGGCAGTTATGCCATCTACTTAGTCACCCAAAAGTAGCTGGATAAAATCTTGAGATATTAACTTTGGTTTCATACCCTTCTGCAATCACCACCACAATCACAGATGACCCTCTTTACTCAGAAATATACCTTGTCTCAGGAGATTTCACAGAGCCAAATACAGAGGGAACAAAAAAGAGTCATGATCTGGCTTTTTAAGTACCGAAATAGACTCTTGAAAGTCATATCAGCATTGATCTTGAATTTCATTAATGGGCTTTGTGAGAGGGAAGAAAAAAGGGTTCTCCAGTTTTCATAAAACAATCCTAAAAGAAATCAGGGCATAAATGTTACCATAAAGAGAGTAGAAAGTCCATCCTAGTCTAGAAGAAAGGGACTATGAAGAGAAGCTTAGATTTTGGTGATTTGTTAAAGAAATCTGGGTCCTAACTCATACCCTGGACCAGTAGTGGATGGAGGAGTGTGTGGGTAATCACAAACTGAATCCTCAGATGAGTTTTTTGGAATCTGAGTATGGAATAGTTGCCACTGAAATATAGTGACAAAAAAGATACTAGAGTAAAGGGATTTCAGGAACAGAAGTGGCCACGTGGGAACACAATTCTCAGATACACAGAAGAGCAACCACACTTGCCTTATTTCCCTATGAGCATGTGGAAGTAAGCCAAGAGGGAAGCCCAAGACTCAGAGAGACCGGAAACCAGAAAGGGATACAGAAGTGGGAAGTGCTAGATGCCAGTAGGATAGATGTTGAGGATCAGTGACAGGTGGGGCAACTGGGCATCCTAGACTTGAACTAAATTTACCCCAAAGTGCCTAGTTTAATTGTTCTCTCATCAGGCAGAAAAGGGGTTCAAGTTCAGTTTTATAAAATTTAAAGAGTTTTTGTTCTTGCAAGGTTGAGTGTATTCTGAGCTGTGAAAGTCAGACAAGCTAGAAATGACATAGCTTCCTACTTCTCTTCACATCCAATCAAATTCCAAGTTCTATCTGTTCTACCTCCACAAGGGCTGTCACAGTTTCATTCCACCCTTTCAGTGTCACTATTTTAGTTCAGCCTCATCATTTCTAAACTCAGGTATTCCAATAGCTTCCTAATGTATCTCCCCATACCATTCATTTTCCCATCAAACATATTCCATCTATCCTGTCACTGGAGTGTTATTTCATAAATGTAGAATTGAGTTTGTTACTCTCTGTTTAAAAGCCATCCACATCTACCCAATAACGTTAAGGTGGAGTAAAACCATTTTCACTTATCAATCAATCACCAATCTGTTCTGAAAAAAATGGTTCCCTCCCTTAGTTCTATCATACACTCTAGCTAAAATATGGACATTGCTCCTAGAAACATGATTTCTTTCATGTTTCTATGCCTTCGTGTGTGCTGTTCTATCAACCTGCAATATCCTTATCCAATGTAACCAATTGAGGAAGGGATCCATAAAGGTTGTTATAGAGGTTAGTGTATTGGCTTCAATATCTTAAGAAGGTTAATAAAAAATATAGATTGCTCTATGATTAGAATGTATAGACTCACCACATTTTTGTAACGTTTGTGTTATGTTTAGCAACAATTACATCAACTGGATGTAGAAAGCTGATGTATCATGCTAGTTAGAAGTTGACTGCCTGTGTCTTTGCACAATACATATTGAGAAATCTTATTATTACTGATATAATTTTATTATTATTTATATAATTTTCATAGACTCCACAGAGTCTATTGGGGAAATGTTAATAAAAATAGTCCTGGTTGTGGGAACAACAGCTGAAGAAAAGAAAAAAGGGGGAAGGGAATAAGTAGAGAGAGGGAAAAGGAAAGAAAGGTACTCACTGAATGGCTACAATTCTTTACATTCTTACCTCTTCTAATCTCCTGAATAAAATAATCTACAGAGTAGGTATTCTTATATTTTCCCATTTACAAATAAGGAAACAAATCAAAGAGAGTTTGAACAGAATATTTAATGTAATTCAGCCTGCCAGTGAATACTAAGCTGAGATTTCAACATGAGTCCAACCAACACGAAGCCCATATCTTTCCTCTTACATCTGCCGTCTCTCCCTGGAATTTATTCTGCTCTCATCATTACTCTGGTGTGTGACCTCAAGGGAAGCAGTAAGATGCCTCAACAACTACATTTTTTATATCAATCATTTAAAAGTAATAAGAACACATCCAAGATATGTTTAGAGAGACATGTGGCAAGTGATTCGGTGCACAAGCTCTGAGGCCACGCTAGATTCAAATACCAGCTGAACCACTGGCCAGTTGTGAAACTTCAGGCATGTTATTCACCCTATCCATGCCTCAACTTCCTGATCTGTAAAATAAGGATAATGATAATGCTTACCACTGGGTTGCTTTGGGAATGAAATGTAATACATATATCCTGCTTATAACAGTGCCTGGGGGCACTGTCTCAAGGCATTTAGCACTAGGCACATTACAGTCTAGATCTGCTCACATCCATCTTCCTTCATAAAGAGTTAAATTCCCAAAAAAAAAGGTCATTTAAAGATATTTTCTTAAAATAAAACATTTAATTGCTATTACTTAAAAATTATTAATATTTTCCCCTATTTCTCAATGTATTTGGCAAAGACATGCCATCTCGGTCATAGCTTCTGACCAGCATGTACACCAGCAGTTTTCTACTGGAGGTAAAATAGTGTGGAAGTCAGGAAATTTGATCTACAAGTAGAAATTGGTAGTGCTAATAGTTAAGACTTCCTTTCTTTTCAAGGCTCAGGAACAAAAGTGTAATGATGGAGACATATGAAGGAAGCCCATAGTGCTCCATTGTTGCATTGAGGGGAGGCTAGCCTCATCTAGAATGTAGCAAGATACAACCAGTTTGCTTCTAATGCAATAATCTGCTTGGCTGGACCCAAAATGGATTGAGCTTAGAGATGCTACTAGAAGCATTGATAAGCAAAAATTGTTAAAAGACAGCATTTTTTAAAGTTCTAGGAAAATAATTCTGCATACTTAAAATGAAATAGCAAAAAAAAAAATGAAATAACAACAAAAAAAAGAAATGTTATTTCTCAAAAAAATGTTATTTCTCAAAATTTAATGTTTTTCCACTCTTACCTAATTTCAGCACTTATATATTTTCTGGTATTTGCAGCACTTACACAAATTTCACATTATTCTATGTCTCATAAGCATTATATATCTGGGTTTAATAGTAATACCTACTTTCTTTAATGCTGAAAGACTATTTCAACTTTCCATACCATATCCCACAGCTGTGTTTTTCAAATTTATCTGATCATAATTTCATCTAGGTGCTTATGAAAATACAAATCCCCATACCCCATCCACTGGAGAGTCTTAATTTAGGGGCCAGAATGAAACTAGGGAATTCCTGTTTTAAACAAATGCCCTAACTGAATCTGATCACTCATTGTATAAGAGCTAAGTACTCACTAATGCTTAGTTTTAAAGGATAATTCAATGTAAATAATTTCAATTACTTTTCTAAAAATACTTGGAAAATGTTGGAGGCCTGAAGACAATGCTTCACAACTGATGTCAAAACTATCTTATGAATAAGAATTTAGGAAACATGCAGAAAGAATTCTTTTTTTTTTTTTTAAGTATGTGGTTTTTTGGTTTTTTTTTATTTATTTATTTATTTTTTTTATTTATGATAGTCACAGAGAGAGAGAGAGAGAGAGAGGCAGAGACACAGGCAGAGGGAGAAGCAGGCTCCATGCACCGGGAGCCCGACGTGGGAATCGATCCAGGGTCTCCCGGATCGGGCCCTGGGCCAAAGGCAGGCGCCAAACCGCTGCCACCCAGGGATCCCCAGAAAGAATTCTATACTAAATTAAGGCCACAGAAATATAAAGGGCCTTTCTACCTTGTCAACTCTGACCTTCCTTTCCCCTGCCTACCTCCCTTCCTTTCTTCCTTCCTTTAGCACTTACCTGAGTTCTTCTCTGACTTCCACTGCTGTGTTCCCTGATATAATGAACACATCTTTCATGTCATCAGTCAGCATGTTGCAGGCATAACCAATGTTGATGGCAGTTTCTGATACAAAATAAAACCCACCTCAGTTAGAACATTACTTAATAACATAAGTACCTTTTTCATAAAAGTTTTGAGGCATTACCCCTTAATGTCAGAGAGAATGTGATAAGTGATAAAATCCAAGAAACCCAGAGCTAAATTCAAAGACTCTTTCCATGATCAAATTCACCACTTGCTAAATCCATGGAGAGGTAGCAACATCTATGAATTTTCAGCCTTCTCATATGGGTTTTGAAAAACTTCTTAATTCCCAAAATTAGTACTTATGGAAAAACCCTAAGGCCCTATAATATAGTGAAATATGTAAATAAAAAACTTTTTACCTGAAGTCCCAAATACTGCTTTGGGACAACTAAAATACTTAATTTAGCTATTATTCAATCTGTAGACACACTGAAAAAATTCAAATTTTTCAACTGAACAGCAAAAATGTTCTTATCATAGCTTTATAGTTCTCTGATGTGCAACACTGGCAATTTACCATTAAGCGAATTAAAATTCGGAATTTGTCACCTCAAAGACCACCCAGGACTGCTGCTACTAGGTAAGTGGAGAACTACATGATGTTGAGCAGTCCTTCCTCCACTTCTATAGAACTGGACACTTGAATAGTTAGGTAATCCTTCCATCCTCAGTAGGGTCATTTGTTTTTCATTCTATTGAGTCTTTAGGCTCTCGCCAAATTCTGTGGGATAATTAGATTTGCCCTAAGTCTGAAGGCAATTGATAAAATCCTAGCATATCCTTTGTATAAGCCACAGAAATGAAAGCCAAATAAGAATAAACTTGTGGATATTCATAACTAAGTGAATAGTTAAGAATGTACCCACTGATCAATATCATACTCTAGGAAGTCTCTACTAACACACCACAGAGCTCAACTCTCTACTGTTTATTTTTTGTAATCAGTGATTTGGGTGAACACATGGAGAACTGATGTATCATATCTACAAATCCTCCAATATTCTAAAAAAAATATGTAACAAGTACATAGAATCTTGAAAACGTATGTGTGCCAATTAACTAAATATTCTGGTTTATTGCTGATGAAGCATAAAATCATTTTTTTTTTTTTTTTTTTTTTTTTTTAGCCATTACTGCTAGCAGTAGATCCAAAATCTACTGATCCCTGTTTCTTCTTAGGAAACACAGTAAGCTGAACATAATGACTCTCTCTGCTGACTTGGCATTTTGTCATGTCTGAAAGTGGGTCAGCTCTCATTGTACCACTACATGGGCAGTCTTGAAATTTAGCCTGGTTGCAGTGGTACCCCTGTGGTGATTATTAAAATGTCAGAGTATTTCCACACCAATGGATAAATAGCTGCTTCCCTGAATCTCTCCAAAGCCTGCCCACCATCCTGATCTTGTCCCTAATTACCCCCAACTCCCTACCATCAAGAAACTAAAGCAAAAAAAAAAAAAAAAAAAAAAAAAAAAAAAAAAAAAAAAAAAAAAAAAAAGAAACTAAAGCAGTAGTCCTGAGATCTCCGATATCTTGCTTCAGTGCTATGCCTCTCTCTGTCCTGATTGGGGGCAGTGTTCATGTGAAACAAATATTTTTTAATACCATTGTTGCTTACAGATGAAAGTACTATATTTAAAAAGTAACTGAGCTGAAACCCAACTGACTTTCAGGGTATACTATAAAAGATAATTCGTTTTTAAATAATAAACTTTTGTAATATATTAGATTTCCTTTTCTTATTTCAACTCTTTCCTATGTGAAGGGCTGCATAAATGTGTAATTCATTAAGTTTTCTGGTTAATTCAAATCTTACCATAGAAATTATTGCCCTCCCCCTTTTAAGACATCATCAGCATCCATTTTCAATTTACCTTGTTTGTCTCCTGTTAGGACCCAGATCTTAATATGGGCTAGTGATAAATTTGTAATTGTTTCAATAACACCCTCTTGTAATTTGTCTTCTACAGCAGTGGCACCTAGTAGCTTCATTGAAAAATAGAGAATACCTTATGTTAATACAAGCAAACAACATCCACAATATTTATACCTTTAAATTACAGAGTTTAGAGGTCAAGGAACATGAATTGAAGATGGAAGTTATGATGCATTGATACAGCAAGCATCTTATTATATGCAGTGATGGTTGGGAAGGTCCTCAAGAGGAGATTCCCAAACCAAGCCAATTGATAGTCACACCAATTAATGGCAGAGATCCTGGAGGCTAGAATTTTTATGAGGAGTCTGATATGCTCAGTAACATATTAGCATAAACATCAGAAGACATTTGGGCTTCTAAGAACTGAAGAACTCCCCAGCTGCTTCTCCACTTATATCAACATGGAAAGGTCCAAAGGAGAGCCCTAATCTCAAAGTAAGGATCACAAAAAAGTTGAGACATCATCTTAAATCAACAAACAAGCAGATGCCATAAACTAAAAAGTGAAGGGTCTTATATAATATTTCATACAGAGATGAATATAAAACATGCTCCTTAGTACTTCACAGTAGCTAACCATCCTGATCACTGGGGCCTCAGGGAAGAGCAGTTTTTAAAGTAGATCATACTCTGGGCAGCACAGATATCATCAGAACATCATGGCCTAGGATGGTTTAGAGCTACAGCCACTCTTCATGGAAAGCTTCCTTGCTCTAAAAAGGTAGATCATAAAGCAGGGAGAGGAAAAAAAAACAAAAACAAAAGCATAACATCAAGGACATACCAGAGGATAACAATCAATAAAGATACCACTGTCTTCTACTTTGGAGAAACCTCCAATTGTATAAGCCACTGCTAATAGAAATAATCCTCTAGGCTCTCTAGGGCCATACATGGCAAACTTGAAGCCAATATATAAAGCATGACTCAGTGTTTGAAAAGGTAACATCTACTATGTGCAAGATGATTTAGCAATGGATTATTCCTATACTAGATCTCTAAACACATACTATCCCATCTGTAAATACGAACCATCATGCTTCTAAACTCATACCATTAAATCTCTTTCAATCTCTTCATATAGTCCAGCTATCCGCTCATCCCTCTCATCCATGAGCGCATTTGCATCTTCAAGCATTTTATGCCACTCTTTAAAGTACTTGTCATCCAAATCTCGGTACGCAATGGCCAAGGTTCGAAGGCCTTCCCCTGCAAATTCCTGCCAAAGCAGACATAGATTTAGGAACCATCACAGAACAGTAATCATGGCAATAACAGTAATAACAATGGGTAAGAAGTTTTTCACTTAAATTCATTTTGTCCCAAGAATATTGCTTAGCTATCCTGACCCCCAGCTTTTTAATCCTCTTGGAAATGGGTTATAATGTTTATATTTTGTATTTTATTTCTTTGGGGTTAAGCCCTCAGGGGAGCTAGCCTTCCCTTAAAGACAACCACAATGCCTGCTGAAGTACCCTAGTTGAGAAGTGATCAACCACACCCATGACTTGAGATATCCATTTGAAGAAACATATATTGGTTCCAACCTATCCCCTGCATGAAGGAAGCACTCCGTCAGTAAGAGAGACTCAGCCTGTGTCATGGCACATAGCCCTAAACTTTCAGAAAAGAAGAAAGGATCCTCAGGGGAACCATAGCTCTTAAGTCCAAGGCAGGAGCTCTCTCAAAAGATGACAACATGACATGTCATCTCGTGTTTCCTCTAATAATATAGCTATGTCTAAAATTAACTGAGTCTTACTTCTATTTATGCTTGAAATCTTCCATAACAAAAATTTAAAGTCAATTACAGATAAATAAACAAACGTTGGTCAGGTAACAGAAGCTGAAGCATACTAAGGTTATAATGATAACCTCTAGGAGCAAAAGGGAAAGTAGGCAAAAAAGTTATTACAGAAGTTTGCTTCTGGGAAGCAAGAAGTAGAGGATGACTTACTTTTCATTCTAGCTCATCTGTAAATATTCTTTGTTTTTGCTATATGAAAGTTTTATTTCAATAATGAAAGCTCTTAGAAATTTTAAGAACACCATCAAATCAGGTTATTTCTTAAAATTACTATTTTTGAGAAACTGATTTCTCTGGAGATGGTACTTAACAATTGGTTAAATGAATTGAAGATCATACTTCTCCTTTAGTGTCTCAATAAGCTGACAATCTCAAATGATACCTTTGATGCTTTATCCTCCTAATAGGAAAAATAGATAAATAAAAATGGGAGACTGGTAGTTGCTAAGTGTCTCACACAGTCACAATAGCTAGAAACATAGGTAGACTGCTTTGGGGAAATGCTAAAAACTTCCCACTTCATCTAGGCCTCCAGTGGTCATTTTATGGGCCTTTAGACTGCAAGTGTTTTTTTAAACATTTCTGCTCCTTTGGGCATTGCCACTGAGCATATCTTCTCTGTTGTGTTTTGGCTTATGGAACAGACATAGGTTTGTGACCAAGCACAAGTTAAACCATGACACACCCTAATTCAGTAAATGGAAAGAAAATTCAGTGCATGCTGCAATAATGTGGTTTTGCCCACAGAGACAATGGGAAAAATTATCCAAATTTATCTTGTAGGCAATTGGTAGCACTTTGGACATTGTAATCACATTTTGCAAGACCACCACTAGGTCCCCTACTGATCTGAAAATCTAGTTACTGCCTTGTAATGATCTTTTGTCCTCTTAATTCACAGAAACACTTCTTTGCCTTGCAACAGCACTGGGCATGACCAGTGCTTTCCTCTCTGTTCTGTACAACAGTGAATCAACTCCAACATGGCATTACAATAGGGGACAGATGATTTAAGTTATTTAATTAGTGAATGAATCACAAGTTTAATCCTTAATGAGCATTTGAGCAAGGTCCTTTCCTACCATTAAACAATTCAAAGTCAATTATTAAATATAAATTGAAAACCTCAGAGTTTAAAACCAAAATGAATAAAGTGAATGAAGCAAAGAGTAAGTCAAATTTTATTACCTGGAAAAATCTCTTTTGCATAGAAATGTAAAAAACAAAAAAACAAAACAAAAAAAACAACAAATAAGGCTTCCTATACTTTAGCATGAAAGGAAAACGTATGAAAATCCAAGGCCTTTGGTGTTTGAGCAATGGCAAAAATTAGATACTTATGATTCCAATGTTGTTTTCATAAAAAAAAAAAAAAAAAAAATTTAACAAGACCATGCCGGCCTTCTGGAAGAGTTTAAAAGAAAATCAAGAATGCCCTATTGGAAAGACAAAAACAATAGCTACGTTTGTAACCAATATTATTAAATCATCATTCTTTAAACTTAAAGTCAGGCAGGGTTTTTTTGTTTTGTTTTGTTTTGTTTTATTTGTTTGTTTGTTTTTTAAAGATCCAGGGAATGTTTTATATTAAATATAGGGCTTAACAAAGGACATGAATCCTCAATAATTTTTTAAAGGAGAGAAACCAATGAGGATATGAGAGTTTTGGCCAATTGCCCTTAAAGTTCATATTCAGTTAAAGGGAACCTCAAATAAATATTACAGAGACACTTGAATCTTCAGGTTTAAACCAGGTTAATATTCATATTAACTCATAAATTCTTGCTGTTTTACCAAAAGAAATTTTTCAAAAAGTACTCCTGCTGGCTTCAGAAAGTTTTTGTAAAGAAATTACGCATAGTCTCAGAATATGTACATTTGGTAGCTTCAACCTGGAGAATATAAGTGACTCATCCTGATTTATGACCTGAACAGAAGGACCCAGAGGGAAAAGTTGGCTATTGTTTTCCCCTCAACATCTAAGCATTACCTCAAGCTATTCCCTGGGAGTGGTCATAAGAAATTCCATTGGTGTAAGACACATTAGAACCCAAGGGGAAGCAACTGTCTTGCTCCTCTTTCCAGAACCAGTCTAGTGTCCAAGGGAAGAAGCTTCAAACTTCAGGGAGTTAGAGCAGGTTTCCCTAGGTGTCCTGAGCCTTTCTCTGGCCATAGTTCAGAAACCTACACTCAGTAGCTACTTCACAGCTGCTGTGTGTTAATCCATCTGTGGTAACACTGAAAAGACTTTCAGCAGAGCAAATACGGTGGTGTCAGTTTCCAGACATTCACTGGCACAGTTTCCTGTGCTTTCTATTTCACAAGTCAGATCATTTAGCTGATATTTTAAAAACAAGACCTAATCACAGGAAGTGGCCAAAGGGCCTCTGTGCTAACCTTCACAAAGAGGCACTTACACTGAGATGGTCTGTCGTCAAATTCAGAAGGTCTTCATTGGATGGATGAAGTTTTTCAAACAGAATAGTATCTGCTCCTTTGCAATAAAGCTTTATTTGTCCTTCTGGATTCCGAACTGAAAAGAAAATTTTTTCATAGTAGAGAATCAATGAAATCCATCAAAACTCAACTTTCCTAAAGGGCTCTAGCCAGGAAATCTGGAAATGGGCATATTGTTTTAGCCAGTAGTAAAATATTCAGTGCCTTTAATTAGAAGGTCACTAAGTCACTTGGCCTTATTCTTGTTCTATCAAATTAAAAATATTCCATCTATTGGAATCCTTTATTTCCCAAACTCGGAAACAAGTGTTTTTATTCTGATGTGTATGACCTTACTATTTTCCTTGCCTACTATTTTGAAGGGTTGGTAAATTCAAATTAAGCCTTCTGGATGGATTGAATAAAATTGAGAGCTTTGCCTGCCTGCCTTCTGATGCAAAACTCAAGACCTACTTTAGGAGTCAACTATCATTGTTATGCCAAATGATCTCCACATTGAATTTCTAGCCACTCCTAGCCATGGTTTATGTGCTAGTTCTCCATCCTTGCTGATGTTTTCCTTTATCCTCTTTACTCATTGAAAAAGTCCTTTCTTTTTTTCTTGGTGGTTGATTTTTTTATCACAATCCTGGCATAAAGCATACCTCACAGGGAGCTTTCAAAATTAGTTTCTACCTTCTTTTAACTGGAAGTCTGTATCAATTAGGTATGTTTTAAATCTGCCTCCCACCTCAGGTTTGGGAATGACAGCCCTGATGAGGATCTCCTTCATTTCTAATCTTTAACCCTTCCCCTGGCTGTCCCACATATTGCTGTCAAATCTTTATTCAAACTACAGAATAGAGACGCGTGGGTGACTCAGTGGTTGAGTGTCTGCTTATGACACTCCCAGGGTCCTGGATCAAGTCCCGCATCAGGCTCATTGTGGGGAGCCTGCTTCTCCCTTTATGTCTCTGCCTCTCTCTCTGTATCATGAGTAAATAAATAAAATCTTTGTAAAACAAATAAACTATAGAATATTTGGCCTACATTTGTAGGCTTGATTTTACAGCTGGGCACATATTAGGTGCTTAATTATTCGTTAAATGAATGAATGAATGAATAAATGAAAGAAAGAAAGAAAGAAAGAAAGAAAGAAAGAAAGAAAGAAAGAAAGAAAGAAAGAAAGAAAACATGACATGACATGCCATGACATGGCAATATATTTCTTCCCAGGAACTACCCACAATTTAAGACAACTTTCTAGGTCACACCTTGATGATCTGAACTCTGACTCTCACAAAATTCATCATGTCAAAAATTGTTACATTTTTTCTACTCAATTATACCTTTTCTCTAAAAATAGAATGCCTCAAAACAAATGAACATAAATGCTGACTACAACTAACTTAACAGAATATAAAATTTAGAGCTTGACTTAAAGGAATATAAATACCAAAGTATTAATTTCCCTTCTTACCTTTAACTACTCCTACTTAAGACTTCATCTATTCTAGTTTCTTCCTGGCTTTGAATGTATTTAATGTAACCTGGAAACTTTTTTCTATTGAGACTTCTCTAGGGCTTGTCTTCTCTCCTAAAACTCTTGGTCAGCTCTCCTAGTTGCCAGAACTCATGCAGTTCTTCTTGTACTCTGGCTCTAATTACCCACATTAGGGAAAAAGATAAAAAAACATATATAATCTAATTGTTCAAGCTGGGGAGGGGTGGGGGACAATTAATTCTAGGAAAGGCTTTTCTTTGCTTCTCTTCTACAGCAATCCAAATTAATAATTTCTCCCATATTTTCTCTCTTCCATCACCAGAGCTATAGAGGCCAAGTATGTGCATCCTACTTTTACCAGTATGGATTTCTCTGTGACTGTTGTTTTGTTTATACTCCAGGCTAGGACATCAGTTCTCAAACTTGGTCTCAGAACCCCTATACACTCTTAAAAATTTTCAGAACTCCAGGGCTTTTTTAAAGTGGGTTTTATCTATCAATATTTACCATATTAGAAATTGAAGTTGAGAAATTTTATTATATCAATGGTCTTTTGACACTAATTATTATAATAACATAACTATTATAATAATTATAACAAACATTACATATTAACATAAATAACATTTCTATGAAAATAATTACAATTTCTACAACAAAAGAATTAGTTTGGAGAGTGGCATTGTTTTACATAATTACAGGTCTCTTTAATGTCTAGCTTAAAAGATAATTGGATTCTCATATCTGTTTCTGCAGTTCAGTCTGTTGTGAACAGCTTTTATAAAACTCCACAAAATACTCATGAGAAAAAGAATGAAAAAGACAAATAACATTAGTATTATTATGAAAATGTATTTGGCCTTGTGTATCCTCTGAAAAGTCCCAAGTTTTCTAAGGGTTCCCTAGACCATACATGAAGAACTATTGGTCTAGGAAATCACAAACCAGTTATGATTTGTGCAAATCCCTTACAATCTCTTCATCTCAGTTCCTACATATGAAAAGGGGATATTTAAACACTAACTTCTAAGGTCCTTTTCAATCTACATTTTTCTCATTCAGTAAAGATTTTCCATTTCTTCCATGTTTTTTCATAACTCAATATTAGCACTTTTGAATTTGAGTTTGTGTAAACTCAATTTTATGGAATCTTGTTAAATTTTACTCACTAACCCTTTCCTTTAGCAGCTCAGCAAATTTTATATCTCTTCTTTCAAGGCTTCTAAGTCACTTCTGTTAGGAAATCTCAAGACTAATCAAATCTCACCCATTTCAGAAGTTAGTTTTTTTTAAAACAAATTAAAAAGAGAGGCATCTGAGTGGCTCAGTTGGTTAAGCACCAGACTCTTGATTTCAGCTCAGGTCATGATCTCAGGGTCTTGAGATCAAGCCCCACATAGGCTCCATGCTCAGTGGACAGTATGTTCCAGATTCTTTCTCTCCCTCACTCTCCCCTGACTCTCTTTCTCTTTCTAAAAAAAAAAAAAATTAAATTAAATTAAAAAGAACATAACAGTTTTAAATGGTCAAGATAACACGTGGGCAGAGTCTGGACAAAAGTCATAGATTTTTAGTAACAGATTCTTTTGCCATTGCCAGTCCTTTATAAATTGGTGTTCTTCAAAGATTTTCCTAGGATCTAATTCCCCTTCCACTCTCCATGTAGTCACACTCATTTCTATGGCTTCAGATTCCACTGGCAGAAAGATTGCTTTTAAATGTATATATCCTGCCCAAATCCATCTCCAATGCTCCCTTCCAATCTGTACATCCAATCACCAACTAGATATCTCCTTTTAGATGTGTACAGGCACATCAAACTCAAACTGGACACACTCTCTTCCTCCAATAACTAGGTATTTCTCTTGTGTCTCCATCTCAATAGCCGGCTTCATCATTTATTCGGTCTCCCAAATCAGATATCCAGCCATCACTCAAAGCTCCCCTTCCACCACCACCCATACATCCAACTGCAGCCATGAATTTCTCTTTATCACCTTATCTCTTGGCTAAATTATCATATTAATCCAAATATGATAATCTTACTCATTTCAATCCTGCCTGTCTCCAAACTCTTGTAATCCAGACAGAGACATCTTCACATTACTGCCTAGAATCTTGCAATAGTTTCCCTCTGCCCTTAGATCAAGTTTGGACTCTTAACATGACATAAATAGGAATCATCAAGACCTGTCCTTTTCCAGCCTATTTTCTACCCTGCTTCACCATATTTTCCAGATGCAATCACACAGAACATTTTTCAAGTCCATGTTTCCCTTAGCTTCAAGTCCCTGGGATGTGGTAGGCACTTACTAAATATTTGCTTAATTGGGTTGGATTATAATTATGCAAAATTCATTGAAAGCAGCAGCTATGCATAGTGACATCAAAAGAAAAAAATCAGAAATGGCTTCCAGGTTTATGCTATAAGAGTAAATGCAATAACAACACTGTGAAAGGTGATGAATAATTCTATTTTGCCATATCTCATTGGATGGCTGTTCACATATCCATACAGAGAAATGTCTGTCATATGGCAGTATAATTTGTATTTTGATACTCTAAAAAGTTTAGAGTTGAGCAACTCTTACTAAAGATCTTGCAAGGGTTTTTCAAGGAGCTAGCCAAATTCATTCTTCCTTAATGTTTATGTGCCACTTGCCTCTATTAATAAGTGTCATTGAATTTTATCTCTGTATTTTTATTTATATAATGAGAATTGGTCTTTTCAAATTTGTATAATAAGATTTATATGTTTATCAATATAGTAGGTTCTGTACCCTCTGATGAAATTATTTATAGAAATCTATTTTTAGATAACTGAATTAAATCAGGGCTCTTATCCTGGAATGAAAGTAGTACTAATATCAAAACTATACACTCATGATTCAACAAATAGATCCTCCCTCAAAAAAAGGAAGGAGGAGAAAGGAAACAGAGGTGGAGAAGAAAGAAGAAGAAGAAGAAAAGAAGAAAAGAAGAGGAGGAAATAGGGAGGAGAAGGAAGAGGAGGAGGAGCAAGAAAAGGAGGAGGAAGAGGAGGGGAAGCAGAAGCAGCAGTAAATATCTGAGTCCTCACATCAGGGTGTTGTCCCCACAGACCAAGCCATGTGACAATCATGAGACTAGTATTGTTTTTTGTGCCTCATTATCAAACAGAGATTTTTCTTCCCTAGTGAATCCCCTCTTTTGAATTCCTCCTGATTAAAAACCAAACAGAGCCAAAATAAAGCCCACAAGCTTCCATGCATTCTGTGGTGGAACATTACCTTTCTTCATATGGGATCCATTAAGTCAGACATCTGAAGTTTGTGGTTAAGCTGTGATTTCTCCACAGCCTGTAGTGGTGACTGATGCTGGGGAAAAGCCAAAAGTTTCCCTGTGTAGCAATTTTAGGTTTTTGTCAACACCCTCATAGCAAAGAGAAGCTAGTTCTAGGCCAACCCAACATTAGTAACACCTCCCCTGAAGCTGTAAATAGAAGATTACTCTTGCTGATACATCATTAGACCAACGCCTAGAGCAGCATATGTGCTCTTCAGCAGCACCATTGAGGACTGCCTACAGCATATTGTCAAAAAAATAAATATAAACAAACTCAGATGATGTTTGCTTTTTACCTGCTGAGAACAATATCCCATGGCTAGTTTCCCATAGTTACAAATCAAAACCCAACCATATATACACGTTTTCCATAGTAGAAACCCATTTAATATGATGATCAGGATATTTATAAGTTACAAAGCATTGAATTAAATCTTATTTAACAAACATTTAAAGAAAAGCTACTATATGTCAAGCTCTGTGCTGGGCCTTGGGGATTTTTAAATAACTAAAACACAGTACTGCCCTCAGAGAGCATATACTCTAACAACTGGGAAGGTCATGAGTATCATGGGGCTGGTATCACACTGGTGTTATGAACAAGGTGCCCTGAGGAACAAAGGAGAATGTGGTTATTTAGAGAGTAGAATAAGAATTGACAGAACAGGTGACATTTAAATTGGACATTTCCAGCTTAGTAGAAGCTTTCCAAGAAGAGAGTCCTAATTAGGGGAAATAGCACACACAAAGGGTAAAAGTACACAATGCATGCTGGAATGGCAAGACGTAGTGAAGTTTGGGAAGTTTGGGAAGTAGAAGAAGAGTAAATTGAGGTTAGATTGTAAATAATCTTGAATGCTCTGGTAAGAATGTTACCCTCTAAGTTCTAGGGAGCCACCAAAGATTTTATGTAGGTGATGGCAAAATCAGGCCAATGTTTTAGAAAGAATACCCTGGTATCAGCACAGAGCATTATTTTAAGGGGAAATGGTTTTGAAGATATTGCAATAATACAGACAAGTAGTGAAACACTGGGAAACACCCCTAGGAAACACAGTGAGTAGTTTTTGTGGATCTATTAATTCTCTGTGTCTCAGTTTTGTTATCTTTAAAATGGGCCTAACAATAATAGTACCTACCTTATAGAATTGCTGTGACAATTAAATCAATTAATTCATGAGGAGCATCTACAATAGTGCTGGACTCAATAAGCACCTGTTATACATTACTTATACTTATTACTGCAATATTGAAGCTAAGTTGAATATGAAAGAAGTTCATAAAGCCACAAAAATAATCACAACTCTCAGTACATAAACCAATAGTGAAATCATTCTTGAGAAGCAGCAATACAACAAGTACTATCAAATGATCAGGGACACCTGGGTGGCTCAGTTGGTTAAGCACCTGCCTTGGGCTCAGGTCATGATTTCCGGGTCCTGGAATCAAGCTCCGAGTTGGGCTCCCTGCTCAGCAGAGAGTCTGCTTCTCCCTCTCTCTCTGCCTGCCACTCGCTTGTTTTCACTCTCTCTCTCTAATAAATAAAGATCTTTACCAAAAAAATCAAACATAATCTCAGCTACCAGCCAGCCATACCTATGACAGACATCCTTTTTCTGATATTGTTGAAGTCCAAGAAGGCAAGCAGTTGGTAAGTCACCAGTGTTCCCAATTCTTCTACTGTTATTGTCTCTGGGGTGCGAGACTTAAAAATGAACCCAAAATTTCTTGCAGCAGTCACTAAAGCCCCTTCATCAGGAGACTGAACTTGGTAAATCAGCTGTCCTAAAAGAAAAGAAACCATTGTATTAAATAGTAACAAAAAAATTCTATTAAACATAAAAGGAAAAGAAATAGATGCATTAATACTGAGAATAATTGGGATGCCTGGGTGGCTTAGTGGTTAAGCATCTGTATCCGGCTTAGGGCATGATCCTGGAGTCCCAGAATCTGGTCCCACATCAGGCTCCCTGCATGGAGCCTGCTTCTTCTTCTACCTATGTCTTCCTCTCTCTTGCTGTGTCTCTCATAAATAAATAAATAAATAAATAAATAAATAAATAAATAAATAAATAAATAAATAAAATCAATCTTTAAAAAAATACTGAGACTAATCTCTAACATTCACAGAATGCCAATACTAATGCCAACTCATTCTATAATACCCACCCAAGTGTTAGATCCAGAAATCAGAAATTTTCTACTTGCCAACAAGCTGGACTAAATGTCTATTCTGTGGGATACCACAGGATATCACACATACCACCATCACAGCCTTTGTCATCTTACACGAAAATATCCATTTCTGCATCTGCTTCTCCACAATGCTGAAAGTTTCTCAGGTCAGAAGTTATATCTTTGTATTTTCAGTGATGAGATATGCAATGGGAGTTTCACAAACTAAAACACTCAATATATATTAACCCACATAATCATCATGGAAAGCCTTGAGGTAGGGATTATTAAAATTATGACTACCATTTTATACCATTGACCCTATGACTATAGAGAGTATATGGTTTTTGCAAGATCACACAGCCAAAGAGTGATGGAGCAGATATTCCAGATTCCACTTTAGTCGGCTACTAATGATCATTTTATGAGAATGCATACAAGCAACCCCTTGAAATGTAAGAAATCAAACTGGTGTGTTCATTCTTGATGCTTGATATTGTGAATGTATCAGACTAGGAATTAGAGGGGAGAAGAGAAAAAAGGATGTGATAAGCCAAAAAAATAATTAAAAAACCATAAAAATACAGCATGTATAAGCTAAAGCCTTCTATATAAAATTATCTTTGTAAAAATACATTAGAAAAAGTAGACAGAATTATATCCATACTTACTGACTTAGAGTAATGCCCAAGATACATTCTTTAAAAAATGTTGCATATTAATGTACACACCATGATTCCTTTTCATTAAAAACAAATAAACCACCTACCTATTACATGTATTCCTATGAATTCATATTCATTCACATTCACCTATTACATGGTGAAATAATGCACACCAAATGTTATCATTGGTTACTAACACTGTAGGGGTGAGATTGAAGGAGTTAATGGAAGAAATTATTAGCTTTGGCTTTATAAACTTTGTACCGTGTGGTTTCCCTTTATATAGGCATAAATTAATTTTAAAATTCAAAAAGGGAAAAGAATTAAAGCAATTATTTGATTTACCTATGAAACAATATAACTGCCACTTCCGGCAACACAGTAAACTAGGTGCCGGGACCAACTTCCCTGCTACAAACAACTACAGATTCTATATAAAACATTATAATACTTTTAAATACATCCATGAAAGATGTACTGGGAAGAAAACAAGAATTGTTCAGGTCAAAGACAGGAAAGAAATACAAAGAATAAAAGAAGACAGCTTTTGCCTTGAAGGCCCTTTCTGAACCAGAACTTGATCATTGGTTTCCAGCCTCTAAGGGTTCATATATATTTGTACATTATCTAAGTGGCTTGAAAAAAAAATCAAACTGAAAATTTAGTTTAACGTGTTTCTGTGTTAGAACATTGACTAAAGCAAAGCAAGTCCTCTCTGGAGGAACCAGCCTTCACCTGAGGACCCAAAGAATTTCTAAAAACAAACTTCCAAGTAAAATGGTTATCTCACAGTAAAAATCATTAAAATCTCAATAAATAGGACACAATGAGAATCAACAGAACAGAAAGAATATTACTGCAAAAACTTCAGATATTGGAATTATTAGAAATAACACACCCAAAGGTGCCTGGGTGGCTCAGTTGGCTAAGCATCTGCTTTCAGCTCAGGTCATGATCCTAGGACCCTAGGATGAGCCCTGCATTGGGTTCCCTGCTCAGTGGAAAGCCGGCTTCCCACTCTCCCTTTGCCCCTTCCCTTACTTGTGTTTGCTCTCTCTCTCTCTCTCTGTCAAATTAATAAATAAAGCCTTATTTTAAAAAAGCAGAAATAGCACACACAAATACTTAATAAAATAAAAGAGAGGCATAAAATTAAGCAGACTTGATAAAGAACCAAAGAACTAAAAATTAAAAGCTGCAAATTAGATATTACTAGAGAAAGAAGTCATGTACTAGGGGGAAAATGGAGAAAATTCCAGAATATATCCCAGAAAGACAGAGGAAGGGAAAAATGAGAGACTTGTTAAAAAAAAAAAAAAACACAGAGAATGGAGTGAAAATATCTGACACTGAACATCTAATATGAAAATAGAAAATGAGTCAGAGACAATGCTTGAAGAAATACATGGCCAAGGAAACTCCAGAAATGATGAATGCCATCTTTCAATCAGATTCAAGAATCTCAATGAATTCCAAGCAATATATTAAAAAAAAACAAAAAAAAAACAAAACGCATTCCTATATTGAGAACACAGAAGAAGAAATCTTAAAAGTAGCCAGGGAGATAAGATTGATGACTTCCAAGCCACAGTTGGATTAACAGCTGACTATACAGTAACAGAAATAGTAGTAGGATATAGTGGAGTACCTTCAATGTGTTGAGAGAAAATTATCACCTTAAATTTCTGCACACAGCAAAATCTTCAATAATAAGAATATAATATTGTTGTTTTTCAAAGTTTTTGAAAGCTTACTATAAGAAACTTATAAGAAATTCTAAAGAATAATACAGTTTCTGTCAACAGAAGAACAGAGATGGGACAAGCATTGAAAAGCATAAAAATTAGTAAGTATAGAGGATAAATCTAAGGAAATACTGACCATAAAAACAAGAAAAACATCTTGTGGCATTAAAAAAGAAAATTAAATTAAATTAAAAAAGAAAATATATGATGAGAGAACTACATAAGCCCTCCTATAGGGTTGACTAATGTTGAAGAGTTCTAAAGTCTTTGTTTTGTTTGAAAGAAGGCTTAGGCTTGATACGTTCATTATGCTAAAATTTCTAGGCTAGCCACTAGCCACTAAAATACAAATAAGGATTCCAAAGGAGCAGAAGTAAAAATGGACTAAATCCATGAGAGGAAAAAAAAAGAGGAGACTAAGACAAAAAATGGGGCAAATATAAAATACAAAATACGATGGTAGAAATAAACTAAATGTATCAATAATTATATATTAAATACTTAAAATCTAAATATATCAATGATCAATAAAGGTAATGGACTATATTTGCTGCTTAATTTTTAGTTCTATCAAACTATTCTTTTTAAATGTCAAAAATTATTCCATTCACCAAAAAAATGTGTCTAAAACACAAAAGTAGATTAGCAGGACGAAATAGAGGGAAAATAAAAACAATGTAAATACTAATAAAAGCAAAACATCTATAACTATATTCGTATCAGTCAAGATAAACTTTAAGGCAAAAATATTACTAGATTTACTAGCGATAAAGAGGATCAATGTATACTGATACAAGTTTTAATTTAAAGAGACATAAATGTAAATAAGTATCTAACTAATAACATGACCTTAAAACATAAAAAGCAAACCTAGACACAGCTACAAATAGAAATAGACAAAGGTACTGTTATAGTTGATGATTTTAACCTACTCATTAATTGTGAAATCAAGTACTCAAAATAATCCACAGAGGGGTAAAAGATTGAAGAATTCAATCAATAAACATTACCTAATGGATATATTTAGAACCCAGGACCTAATAACTGTAGAATGTACATTCATTTCAAGCATACATGAAACTTTTATGGAAACTGACTACATACCAGGCTGTAAGGCAAGCCTCAAAAAATTTTAAAGGATTTATATAATGAGTCATTAAGAAAAAGAATTCTAAATTTTTTATCTCTTTAATTGCAATACGCAAAAATAGAAAAAAATCCTATTAAAAACTTTTGTACTTTCTTTCCACTTTCCTGCTTATGAGATTTCATCCTGGAGAAGGAAATGAAAATGTCAACTTCTCCAAATGACTTATTTATGAAGCAGCATATATTTAAAACAAAAGTGATAGCTTCAATTATAAATTATAAATTATACAATCATAAATTTTAAGTTTGTTAGATTTGGGTTCTATTATTTTCCATAATTAACACTTCTATAAGAAAACTTTGTTTTTCAAGGTAATTTAACATATGGATTTAAACTATGTCTCTGTAATTAAAGTTTTAAAAGGAGAGCAAAATAATTCTCCCCAACTCAGTGATGTAATCCTTCACTTAGAATTTTATGTCTTAAAGGGAGAGATAGAAATAGCTTAAAGGATATATACATCCACCTCTCTTCACTTCAAAATGCCTTTATATGGCCAGGATATTAACCAATACCCACTAAAATGGGAAAAATTTAAGAATGATAATACTAATGTTGGCAAGGATGTCAAGGTACAGAACTCTCATACACTGATGGTGGGATTTATAAAATGATACAACCATGTGTATCATGGTGGGCAGTTTCTTATAAAGTTAAACATATACTATGATCTGGCAATTTCTATTCCTAGGTGTTTACCAAAACAAATCTGTTAAATATTTTTTTAAAGACATAAAAATGATTATGGCAGCTTTACTCATAATAGCCCAAAGCTGGAAACAACCCAAATATGCATAAACAGAGGACTAGAAAAGAAAATTATGGTACACTCGCATAATGTAATATTACATAGCAATAAAAAAGAATGAACTATTGATTGACACAACAAAATGGATGAATGACAAAAACACATGTGTGAGGAACACCTGGGTGGCTCAGTCCATCAAGCATCCAACTCGTGGTTTCGGCTCATGTCATGATCTCAGGGTCATGAGATTAACCCCCGCTTCAGGCTCTGTGCTCATATTGGAGTCTGCCTGAGATTCTCTCTCTCTCTCTCCGCCCCTCCTCCTGCTCACCCCCTCTAAAAAAAAATGAATAAATCAATCTTTTTTTAAAAAATTACATTGTGTGAAAGAAGTCAGACAAAAGAATATATATTATACGATTCCATTTATATGAAGTACAAAATAGTCAAAATTCATCTCTGATGATAGAAATCATAGCAGTGGCTGGCTGGGCAGGGGTTGGGATTGTGGACTGAAAAGGGACAAGAGTAATCACTCTGAAGTGATAGAAAAGATTTAAACCTTGTTGGGGGTTACATGGATGTATATAATTGTCCAAACTCATCAAGCAACATACATAAGATCTGGGTGTTTTATTGCATTTAATTATATCACATCATGAAAACATTTTAAATGGTACTAGAAAAGAAGAATGAATGCTATCAGTAAACTAGATAAAAAGTAGATTTGACCAATGAAGAGAAAAACTTCAGAGCATTTGCAAAAGGAAATGAATACAGAAGTAAGAGAAATCCCAAGAAGATTCTCGAGACTCAGAATCAGAGGAGAGAAGTGCTCTCAGGAACATCATTAGTAAAATTAGTTGAAGAATTCTGCTCAGCACTCCAGGCCATTTGAGCTCCTCCTTCCGCCAGCTTACTCTGAACAGGTTCAGTGACAGTTGCCTCCAGAACAAAACCTTGAAAATGTTCTTCTACACAAAGTGTATAGTCCACTTAAGGAAACCTCAAAGATTTGAGTGCTGCAGCTGGAGACCAAAACTGAGGAGCCTGAATATGGCTTCATAATTCCACAAGGTGGGGATCCCTAGGTGGCCCAGCGGTTTGGTGCCTGCCTTCGGCCCAGGGCGTGGTCCTGGATTCCCGAGATCTAGTCCCACATCGGGCTCCCAGCATGGAGCCTGCTTCTCCCTCTGCATGTGTCTCTGCCCCTCTGTCTCTCTCTCTCTCTCTCTGTCTCTCCTGAATAAATAAATAAAATCTTTTTTTTTTTTTTAAAAAAAAGAAGAAGTATTCCACAAGGATAAGAGAGAGAAAATGAGGGAAAGGAACCCAATGATTGACATTTTGTTCCAGGCCAGTACAACCCTCTTTCAAGTGGAAGTTTTGACACAGACTGAAAAAGTAAGATAGTTAACCCCAGATACGGTATGAATTCCTGGAGGGAGGAACCCCATACTCAGAAAATGAGCTGAGCTATGTATTCTATGTCTCTCTCACAATTTGGGGAGATTGGCCACTGTAATCAAAATCTACATTCACCGAGGGACAAACAGGGATTCTCAAATACAAATACAAGAATAAGCAACCACAAGTCATCAAACATTTGAGAACATGAAAGTTAGACACAGGATTCAAAAAACAACATTCTATAAAATGGAAAATCATAGAGGAAACAAAAGAAAAGTTCAAATTAAGAATAATTAAGATCCTCAAAGAGCTCTAAGATGGTATAAAACATTAAAATAAAAACAGATTGCTATTAAAATAAAACAGTTTTGGAAAGGAAATATACTCAAAGGCAAAGATAAAAGAAACTTAAAGGCATTGTGATATCCTCAGATAAAAATATAATTAATCACTGGCCTTATAAATAAAATTATATGAATCCTCACAGCAATTAAAACTGGGGGAATGAGCTAATCCAGTATCATCGAGGACAAAACTATGGCTTGAATGTAATCACAAGAAGGAAAAAAATTATATATATAGAAAAAATACAAGTGTATGTATATACATATATATACACACACATATATAGGACATACATATTACAGTCAACAGTTTTTATATATTTCACTTTTGAGTTGAAATTACTTGGATGGTAATTTTTACTCACTCACTGGTATAAGAAAGAAATAAAACTTGTAAATGCAATGGGCTCCAGTTGGATCAACTGGAGTAAAAAGCTGATTCACTATACCATTATCTACATGCCTCCTCACTTCAATAGTAAAGTGGCCCAGCTGATTTTGTTTTATTCTATGAACTCTGGGCTCTAAACAACCATCTAATAGTGTGAGGACTTGTTCATGATGGGGACTAAGAGCCTTCTACTTTTTTTTCATTTAAATTCAATTTGCCAACATATAGTACATCATTAGTTTCAGATGCGGTTTCCAGTAATTCATCAGTAGCATATAACACCCAGTGCTCATCATATTACTATCAGTGTACATCTATCCTCATTACTGAGAAAGCTCGTTCCTTCTAAGCATATGCCTGATCATCATCTGCATCTATTAGATGTTCGTGTTAAACGAGAGCTAAACACAACAATGTTATTTTCCTATTTGTCCTGGCTACTGGGAAGCTCACAGTCAAATATGGTGCTCAATTATAAGAAAGATCTCATCCCCTTTTACTGGCACATCAGGGCCCTTGTCTTTCCATTACTCCTATTTCTCTTCTTTTTCTCTCCTTTTCAATCTCTCCATAATTTTTGGAAAACACTCAGAATATAAATAAATATAAAGAAAAGCTGGTGATAAGTAAACCCCTGAAGCAATGCATATTTTTAATTAGAACATCCTTCTAAATCCGAATATTTTATTTTTTTTTTTTTTTTTTTTTAAATCCGAATATTTTAAATAAAGTATCCTTCTGATATAAACAGTAAGGCTTACCACTGAGACACAGTTTGTACTTACTTACCTGCACTATTTTCCTCCGACATTACAGTGTGGCAAAGGGCAAGTAACCTAAGAAATTCGTACACCTTGGAATCCCCCAGTTTAATGGATTCCATCAGACGGTGGTCAAAGAACTGAAATGTTCTATCTGCTTGAGGATTGACTGAGAAATCCACAGGCTCATTTTTCTGTAGGAGAACAATAGAAAAAAAAAACTATACACCTCCTTTGAACAATAATCTCTTAAAATTCAAAAATACACCCGCTACATATTTTTAGTGTTTGTGTGATTTTTCAGTCTCAAACATCTGGCACTACGAATGGCTTTCTGTTTCTTCATTACTATTAAATATTATCTTCTCATTTCAGAGCCAAGCACCAAAACAATGACCCTTCCAAGAGCATAAGGAAAAAAATACCCAATGGCTGAATAGATCCTTAAATACTTACTACAACTCAACATACAAAGAAGCCCTTAAAATGATGTTTTTTTTCAAAACCTACTCAATGGCAAAACCTAGCCTGACTTGAATTCATCTTGGCAGTAATATCTGACCTAGTACTATATGTGTCTAATTATAGATTTTTTAGTCCACTTACTTTGAATTAATATTTTCTAATAAAAAATATTATTATTACAGTGTACTTTCTCCGATCTCTCTGGAGATACTGTGTAATATAATGATAGGATTAAAATTGGGATCTTAAAGAGATATTTGCACTCACATGTTCACTGCAGCATTATTTGCAATAGCCAAGAGGTAGAAACAACATAAATATCCAACAAAAAATGAATGAATAAAGAATATGTCGTATACAGATACAATGGAATACTACCCAGCCATAAAGAAAGAAAAAAATCCTGTCTTTATGCCATAACATGAATGAACCTTGAAGGCACATGTTAGGTAAAATAAGTCAGTCACAAAACAACAATGACTGCATCATTCTACTTTTATGAGGTACCAAAATAGTAAAACTCATAGAAACAGAAAGTAGAATGGTTGTTTCCAGGGGCTGGCGGAATGGGGAAATGGAGAGGTGCTGTTGAATGAGTATAGAGTTTCCATCATGCAAAATGAGATAGTCCTAGAGATCTGCTGTGCAACATCATAAGAATTGTTAATAACAGTTTACTGTACACTTAAAAATGTTTTGAGTAAAAAAAGAAAAAGCATGATAAAAGAAATAGGGTAGAACAAAATAATGGAAGATGATTCAATAATAAGATCCCCATTAATTCACTGACTTCTGGAAAGCACCGAATGTACTTCTAAAAGTTTATTACTCAAAGCGCTAGTCCTGTGATAATGTCTTTCCAAAAAACAGCTGATGGGAAAATACTTTTTATGTATACTTTGTCTTGAAACCTATAGGATCATAGAGACTTATTTAATCATTGCTTTGTTTATGTATGAAATTTTGAAAAATACTGCATTAGAGGAAAAAATGATGAATTCACTAGAAAGAGTAAAATACACATTGACCTTAGACTTCCCTGAAATCCCAGGGAAGAAACTGTGATTCCCTGAAATCGCAAGGTAGAAACTGACTCAAAGAGATTATAGCCAATCAAGCTATCATACAAGTATAAAGTTAGCATATAGTTCTTGTTTGTTACGAACCCTTCTTGAAACTAGAGGATGAACTTCATCCAAATAAGAGATCATTGAAAAAGCAATTAGTAAAGGGTAAGTTAAGGGTGAGCACTAAATTTCTTTAACTGAAGGACTAAGTCTAAGAGAAATAAAGAGATTAGATTGCCAAAACAAAATGTACATATTGTATACCTTGACTATGCAAGATGAAAAGACAGTTAAAAAACTGGAAGATACGGATTTCCTCATTTTATTATTTGAAGGTTAGACAATATCATTTAAAGTTTCAAATCAACTGGGCAGCTCTGGTGGCTCAGTGGTTTAGTGCCTCCTTCAGCCCAGGGCATGATCCTGGAGACCCGGGATCAAGTCTCACATCAGGCTCCCTGCATGGAGCCTGCTTCTTCCTCTGCCTGTGTCTCTGCCTCTCTCTCTGTGTCTCTCATGAATAAATAAATAAAATCTTCAAAAAAGAAAAAAATAAAGTTTCAAATCAACTAATAAAAATCTATATATATTTAGGGTTTTTTAAAGAAAAATATAAAAATAGTAAGGAAATATGAGGGAAAGGAAGAGAAATATAATTTCATCATTGTTCATATTAGGAAATTAATAGACACTGACTTAAAAAATATGGAGAATATTATATAAACTCTTGAAAGTATATGGTAGAAAAACAATGAAATACTTTAAACATTATAAGAAATTTTGCACACATACAGAAAAAAGAAAACATATAAAGAATTATTAAACAAAAGTCTACTATTGTTGGACACAAAGTACAACCTAAAATATTAGAACCAAGACAACATATAGGTCTATGTACATGGCCCAAACTCAGTTATTAAAAGATTGGAATGCAAAGAAAACTCCAATCCTATGCTGTACAAAAAAGACACATAAAGTCATTTAGAAACACAGAAAATAATAGGTGGGTACATGCAAATGAAAATAAACCAGGACTTCTGACATTAATATCAAATAAGGTTGAATTCAGGCTACAAAGAATTAAATGAGTCAAAGGAGAGCAGTTTTAATGTAATATTTATTTTGTAATTCAAAATAAAAATGTAACCACTATGAATATCAATTTACCCCCATATAGCATCAATACTTGTAAAACAAAGATTTCCGGCAATATAAGAACTGTATATATATATAGAGAGAGAAAGGGATTTTTCAGAATACTTTAATTACCCTCTTATGCCAATAGGTGATAGAGATAAAAGATAATAATGTAATAGAAGACCTAAATATGAGTGCCTGCCTTCAGCCCAGGGCATGATCCTGGAGTCCTGGGATCGAGTCCCACGTCAGGCTCCCTGCATGGAGCCTGCTTCTCCCTCTGCCTGCCTCTCTCTCTCTCTCTCTCTCTGTCTCTCATGAATAAATAAATAAAATCTTTAAAAAAAGAAGACCTAAATAATATAATTTACAATGTAGAACTGACATCTAGCTAAATTTATACCTTGAAAACAGAATACACATAAGCTTTCTTTTTAAGAAGCCTAGAACACTGACAACAACTGACTGTATTAAGCCACAAAGAAACCACTATAAATTCCAAAAAAGTAGAAACAATACAAATCTTTTTTTTTTTTTTTAAAGATTTTATTTATTTATTCATGATAGTCACACAGAGAGAGACAGAGAGGCAGAGACACAGGCAGAGGGAGAAGCAGGCTCCATGCACCGGGAACCCGATGTGGGATTCGATTCCGGGTCTCCAGGATCACGCCCCGGGCCAAAGGCAGGCGCCAAACCGCTGCGCCACCCAGGGATCCCAATACAAATCTTTTATTAAAAGTACAATAAAGTTAGGGGGGAACCTCTCTCACTTGGGAATTTTAAAACTCTTCCTTAAAAACCTGTGTTTCAATGTGGATATTCAAATTGATATGACAAAAATAAAATTAGTTTAATAAACTACAGGCCAAATCTATGTGGTAAACTTAAAGTATTCAGAGAAAAATTAAGAACCATAAATATTTGTATAAAAAGAGGGGAAAATAAAATTAATAAGCATCCAAGTATAAAGTTAGAAAAATTAAAAACAAAAGAGAAACTCAGAGAATGGAAAAAGAAGGCATTAATAAAAATAAAATCAGGGGTGCCTGGGTGGCTCAGTGGTTGAGCATCTACTTTTGGCTCAGGTCGTGATCCCGGGGTCCTGGGATCGAGTCTAGCATCAGGATCCCCACAGGGAGCCTGCTTCTCTCTCTGCCTATGTCTCTGCCTCTCTCTCTGTTTCTCTCATGAATAAATAAATAAAATATTTTTTTAAAAATAAAAGCAGACTTTTGATTAAAACACAGGAAAATATATACAAATAATAAATAAAAGCAATAGCTACACTTTTTTGTATAAGGGGGCAACTTTTTAATGTAATCAAGATAGAAAAGGAAAAAGACAAACAAAAATAAGAAATGATTTTTTTGAATAGCCACAAAAAGAAAATTAAGAGGATCATAAGAGACATCTTTACTCAACTTTAAGGCAAAGATCATTTTGATGTTATATCTAGAGACCTCGATAGGAGGGATTTTGAACCATATGAATCTATTCTTTTAATGTTATTTATTAAATATTTCATCTGGTCACAGTGGAAATCAGTCCTCCAGGAACTCATCATTTTAAAAACACATGTACAATTTGAAATTAAAAGAATGAAATTTATCATCTCCACACCTTAGTCATATGTGTTTTCTGACCCATGTCATCATGAACTTCACCTGCCAAAACAAAAATTGAGAATAATAAGTGAAATTAAAACTGCATTTAGACATTTAATTTTAAGAAATACATTTATTAAAGCACTATTACTAAATGGCATTATGAGTTCAAATGTAGACTTTTTAGGAGTGGTTTCAAACTGTAAACCTAGACATAGTGACTAACCCAGAGAAATATCCATGCTTGCCCAAGATAGAACTAAAATGCAGTTGCATTAACACAAAATATAAACTCACAATCATGTTCTTCTTAAATTTTATCATTCTGTTGTTATATTATCTACGATGTTTGCCAGAGGCAAATTTTTGTTTTCCACTTTATTCCCACTATTGGGGCATCCAAAATGACATCCTAGGCAGAGCAATTCTCACCAATGCTAGAGCCTGGTAAGTATATCTCTGTCTTGGTTTGGACCAGATACATCTGTGTAATATCAAGGTCAAATTAGCATGTAAGCGTTAAACAATATCAGTGCCCCCCCCTTCCTGCCCACGAAGAAAGCATAACAACTATGTGTCAAATATTTAAAAATAACTTTTCTTAGTATAAAGCCAATGGGTGCTTATTATAGATAAATTGGAAAATACAAGATGTTTACAGTAGAAAATAAAAATTACTAATTGTCCCACCTGCTAGGGATAGCCAGTATTTATGGAATTTCATTCATGTTGATTGTGTGTGTGTATGCCTGTATTTATCATAGTGTTCAAAAATGTCTGGTTCCTTTTGTCTTAACCCAAGTGTGAGAATTTCTCTGGTTCATTAAAAGTTCTTTGTGAAACTAATTTTGAATGGTTGTATAATAGCTTCAAAGGATAATTTATTTTAGCTTTCCCCTCTTCAGAAGCTTTTAAGATTTTTCTAATTTTTACTTAGCATTCGAAGATTTAATGCCATTTGCTAAGACGATATTTCTTGAAACGATAATAAGAGTTCCTTGCATCAATCCTGTGCCAGGCGCTTGTATTATCACTCATCTTCATAACAAACTTGCAAGTTGAAGATTTTTACTCCTATTCTATAAGTGAGGGAAATCCATGAGAAGTTAACTAAACTGAAGCTAAAAAGTCAGCCTAAGCATGTTTCTGAATCCAAGTCTCTCTCTTTTCACTACACAATGCTATAACCAAGAAAAGCCCCTGATGAATTAGGTATTTGCTGTTTTTCTGGAGCACTGGACTAAACCTGGACCACTGTGTGACTGCTGAGTGGGCAGAGTCTCTGAGCCAGGGAATGAAACTCACCATCTTTCTGGAATTTAAATCTCAAACACAAACTCACTGGCCTTATGCTCCAGTCATTGTGCCATAGGCAGTAACTCATAACTGATAGAAATAAAGTTGTGCTTTCTTGTAAAATGTGCCCCCACTCTCTGCGCAAGGAACAGTGCTTATAAAACTGATGATGGAAGGGAAGAAAAGTTAAAGAAGTCAAAGAAAATAAAAGTTCTGAGCTAGAAGATTTACATAAATCAGAAGGGAATGCCAAATTTTCCCAAGGCTAGATCTATGATATAAACAAGAATAACCTATAGGAAAACAAGAAAATGTGACTGTTAAACATTCTGTGATTGCCTTAGTAAGCATATATTTTAATGACATCATAAATGCATTATAAATTATAATGGTATTTAGAGTAAGGATCTAAAGGGTTTAGTTAAAGTTTTCAGTTCTGTATTTTACTACGGAAATTACAAGCCATATGGGATCTGGAAATTTGCAAAGATCTGGGGATATACATACTTTGTGAAAATCAAGGGCCTCCTCTAAAAATACTCCTGTGACAAACATCACTACAAATAAATCCTGGTCCACGTGTCTGATAATTTCCATAGCATCATTTCCTAGAAGTGATATTATTATTATCAATATGTGCCATTACAAAAAGAATCCAAAAGGTCCTCCAAATTAAAAATATCTCTAATACTCTAAAAATTTCCCATTTAAACTACTCTTTGGGTCAAGCTAGTATTTTTAGAAAGCCTCTGAAAATAATGTCAAAAGGAAATTTTAGAGCAAATATTTTACCTATGAGTAATTATAATAGTAATATGGGAAGTGCACAATGTAACCTGTGGGCTTATGGAAGTCCAGGTTGAGAATTATCTGGTTCACTCCAAGAAACGGGGGAGGTCGAGCAGAGGAGAGGTAGTTTATAGGGTTCAGAGTAACAAAGGGATGTCAAAAGGCAGGAGAGTACAAAAATCAACTTCTTATATTTCTTAATTCTGTTCAAGATCAAATCTTACTTTAAAATATTTGGCAATGTGTGAACTTTCTAATCAGGAGACAAAGGGAAGTTTTCCCTCTGTCTGATGCTTCTTGAGATTTCTGTACTAAAAATCTGGGCACTCAGAGTCCAGTGAAGCGAGATCAGGAATCCAGAGATACCCAACAGAAACCTTCTGCTGAGCTCCAATGCTTTCAGCAAAAGAACTGTCTGCTAACTGGCCAAAATCAGGGTGACAAGGGTCACATATAAATAGAATGCCTGAAAATCCTAATACAGAGCAAATATCCTGACAAAAAGCAAATAAACAAGAATTAGATATTAATGAAATAGCTTGTCTGGCCACTCAAAGTAGCCCTGTGCTGTGTGAATTCTTAGGAATGAATTGTGAATTCTTACAAATACAGACCCTAACATCAATTCCAGAGCTATTAGGAAGCAAGTATGAAACACTGCTTTTACTGAGCTAATTCAAGTTACAAGAATTTGTCCTCCCGGGGATATGGGTCTATTAACACCACAGAGCACAATCACACAAGTTGGAACACCAAAAGGAACCTCAGACAATATCATATCTAACCCCTATCTCTACCCATGAATGGTAACAAATCCAAAATTTCATCTAAATTATTCAACATTCATTGAACAAATATTTAGTGAGTGTTTATTATATACCGAGCACTGTGTTAGATGCTGGTGGTACCCATATTAATAAGAAGGCCCGCAATAAATGGTTTGGTTTCTTAAAATAGGATTGCTTATGTTTTTAAGGACTACTAACAATAAGAAAGAGAAACTATTTCTCTTACCATAGATTTTCCCATTAATGGAACATTTTTTAAAAGTCATGATATTTTGAGTAAGGGTTCCTGTTTTGTCGGAGAAAATGTATTCAATCTGGCCCAGTTCTTCATTGAGAGTGGTTGTCCGAGCTTCCGCAGGTGTGGATTTTCCAGAGTAATACATCCGCCGATCCCAGTTTATAAAATAACTGTGTCCCAAACGAATTACTTCCATACTTCATCCACGAAAATGGAGAAAAAGAAATGCTCCATCAACTTCAAAACACACAAAGCTTTCCAAAGTAAGAAGTCAATCAAAGTCTTCTGAGTATAGGGGAAAATGTGGATGCTCTGTCCCCAGGTCCTAGTGACCTTCAGAAGCATCTCAGCAGAGTTGGATCATAAACCTGTAACTCCATGAAAAAATAGACTGACTTTGCATAAAATCTTGGGGAGTGCTCCATGACTCACCATTTATATTAAACAGGCCCAGTGGAGATTTCTTGTATAGACTAAGTTGACATTTCTCTTATATTTTAGGAGAAACTAAGATTAAAGATGTTTGTCAGAAAGAAGATCTAAAGAGATGTGGTATTGAGGGCTTTCTAACACATTATTTGATGTGGCTTCACTTTGCCAAAAGAGGTAGAAGCAGTATCCCTGTAAAGCACTAAGCAAACCATAACAGATACTGAGTAAATCTCAATATAGTAATCACTGTTGTTATATTACTTTGCCCCTTTGCTAGAAAAAGAGCACTGTCTCATGATCCAGTGGTAATTTATGACTTTCAAACTCTAGAAGTGGAATTTCTGTGGCCAAAGGTATGAACTTTTAAAATCTTTGTCATATGTAAGGCTAAATCAATTTCCAAAACAATTAACAATGTCAGTTTCTGCAGATTACTGAAAATTATCATTTACTATATATAATATATACACATATATATATCATACAAATGTTACCAACCTATCACTTGTCTTTTAGTTTTGTTTACATTATTTTTGACAGGAAGAAGTTTTCTTTTTAACTGATCAAATTTACCAATAGTTTATAGTTTCTGTTTTGGGAATTTTACTTGGATAGATTTTCTCTATGCCAAGATTATATATACAGACATCTATATTTTTCTCCTAGCTATTTACTGAATTTTCCACATTTAATTCCTTATCACAGTTGGAATTTTTATAACTATGATGTATGTATGAGATGCTAATTTTAATTTTTACGAGGCTTTTTCATCACCCTTTATTGAACAACAAATCCTTTCTTTACTATGTTGGGATGCTTCCATGTCACATATAAATTATTTTCCTCACTAGAATCTACTTTAGGATTTTAGCTTTATTCCTTAATATGTCATTTAATGCACCTTTCATTTTCCTTATTGCAGTTTTATAAAATTTGGCAATATCTGGGAGGATATAAAAGAATGCTTATTCTCCTTTTTTTTAACAATTCTTAGCTGTAATCACTCCTTTATTCTTGCTGATAGAATCAATGTCTTCATTTAAGCAAACTTTAGGATTAATATATCAGCTTTCTCATAAAACTTATTTGAGACTTAAATTAAGTCTACATTAAACTTGCAATTATTGGAAAAGAACTGGTATTTTAATATATAAATGCAACTTCAAGGAGAAGAATAAATCTTTCCAGTAATTCAATTTTGAAAAGTACTTCTATTGGTAAAGAGATTTAGTTTTAGTTTTGATTTGGCTTTGTTTTTCAGATAGGTCCACACCATAGCTTGATAGATGTGTTTCTGGACATTGTACCTTTTCATTGACAGATCACTGTTTAAATTATTTTTGCACTAAAGGAGAGCTCTTTGAATATTAAAAGCTTTTTCTAATATTAAAAAATGCTATTATGTCACAAAATCAGACATTTAACTGAATTATCTTACTAAGAGCCTCACAGAATTATTCTTTAGGATTTCCTAGGTCTATAATCACATTGTCTATGCTCTTTCTTTCTAATATGGGTTATTACAGTTTCAGGTTCATGTCTTCTGTCCATTGATATTTTGGCTACATGTCTTAGTACACTAACAAAGTCATCCAGAAGAGTATAACACAGTAATGACAATAGCAGGGACCTATGGCTTATTTCTGACCTTAATGGGAATTAAGCCTTGGTTTTCTCACCTATAAAGTGAGAACGTTAACAGTTGCCTGATTATGCTAACTCTGAACATTTGTCTCCTTGATGACAAAAGATGATACCAAATCCTTTCTAGGCATCGCATTCTGTGCTCCTATTATTTCCCTCCCCCAAAATGGTATGATGCCAGTTCATTTTCGAACAATTTAAATTGTTAAATTGTTTTTTTCACCTAACTAAAAAACTAAAAAAATCACACTATAACTCTGTAGAATCCTACAATATAGAAATAAATAGGTCATATTCTACATTTGTTTCCTCCACACACACACTTCCTTGCAAATTCTTTGCTAGCTTTTCTATATCAGCTTTGTTTTCCTTATTCCATTCACTCAAAAAACATTAGCACTTACAGTAGACCAGGCACAGTGCTTTACCTGTCATATACAATCTGTTATTGTTGAATGAATGAATCCTGACCTTCTATTCCCTAATTTCACCAGTAAGGACATTAAGACCTATAAGGTAAGTGACTAACCCAAGGTCACACAAATAATTAACCACAGAGCCAAAACAAGAATTCAGGCATTTGGTAAAGCCAATGCAGACCTGACCTTAAGAACGGCATTATGCAGTTAGCTGTATAAGCAATTTGAAGCTTTCATCTATCTGAAAGTGAGATAGGTCGCTGAAAACTCAAAGCATAATAAATGGAACAACATTTGATCTTTCTGTATTACACTTCAAACCAATGGAAGTATTGTAAATTAATTTGAATTCTTAGATCTTAAAATAGTCTGTAGAGAGGAAGGATATCCTTTTTGTTTGGGAAAGAAGATTTAGGAGAGTCATAGTGGTACATTCAGCTCTCTGTCTTATAATAGCAGAGAAAAGGAGACAAATGTTCAGAATTAGCATCATCAAGTGCTTAGTGTTTTCTGTCTGACTGCTCAAAGAGCAGGGCTTATGTTTCTGCCTAATTCTGTGGCTAAACAAGCGATGTAGAAATGAGCTTCTTTTGCTTTGGAAAAAAAGACACCCAAAATCTAATTCCTTGGGAGTACATGGCTGCATTTCTTATGATGATGTATTGAAAAAAAGTAGCTGAGTATGCTTGAATACTACAGATAAACTGGCAGCATATAAATATTCTACAAACAACAACATCCTTTGCTCACGTGGAATTGTTAACCATTCAAAGCAAATTCAACACTTTTTATCCTCAACTGACATATAGTCCTAATTTATTCTTTGTACCTACTTGAAAACCTAGAGGAAGCTTTTACAAAAGACTTTCTCTCCAAACAGAAATACCTAGAGGTTCTCTTCTTATGTCTCAGGCTTTAGGATTGAGCAACCAGAAATTCCTTGGAATGCTCTTCCCCTCATGTTGAGATCAGAGTCATTGCTCTTGTTTGGTAAGGGGAAAGTTCACATTTACCCTCACCATTACTATGCCTTACCAAACACATACAGAACTCTACACTCCTTTTTTTTTTCTCTTGATGTCTTCACTGAGTAATAAACCAGACACAGCTTAGGGAGGGAGGAAAAACACTGTACCAGGTGTCAGAAGACTTGAGTTCGGATGCTGGTTCTATCCCTAATTAGCCCCATGAGCCTGAGCAAATCATCTCATTTCTGAAAGAAGTTGGGCAATAACTACTTCATCAGGTTGTTGGGAAACATAAGTAAGGTAAAGTATATGAAAGCACTTTCAATAATATATAAAATGTTATCTGGAGTAAGGTGGTATCATTTGGCACCAAAAGGAACTCAGAAACCAATTATTTTACTCCTGCCATTTTACTGATCAGCACATGGTTCATAGGCAAACTAAGCCACAGAGAAGCTAAATGCTTTCTTCAAGGTCATAAAGTTATTCGTGGTCATGCCAAGACCAGAATCTGGGTTTAGATTATTCCAATTGGGTTATCTTTTCACCACCGCAGGGGACACAGTAAGAGAAAAAGGAATGGGTTAAACTAGGAAGCTAGCCTTGACCTCTACAACATCAATCTTTCAAAGCATTAAATGAAAAATGACAATGCACTTCAAAGAAAGAGTATACACAGAATATACTTCCTTCGTGAGGACATATGAAACTGCACATGTGCAGATGGTAAGCCACTATGAGCATTTATTGTTCATTTAGGACATAAAAGGCAAGCTATAAAAGCTGACCATAGCTCTTCTGGCAAAGAGCAGGATTTACTACAGACTTTAAAACTGAATACAAGCATGAGAGGTCCTCAGAATCAAAGATGAGCCAGTAGGATACAGTTTAAATAGAGCCTGATCTGACCACAGCCCCAGAAGGCTCAGAGCAATTTGTGGTGTTGTGGCCACATGCCACTACTTCAAGTCAATTTCCCACAACTTGACATTTCAGTTTCCTGACTGCTATCCAAAACAAGGGTGGATTTGTGCATTGAACTTCCCTTGCTTCATCATAGTTAGGATTTTGGAAAGAGAGAAATAGAAGCTTGTAAAAATTAGTGGGGATTTAGAGCTGGTAACTTTTTTTGTATTGTTAAAATACTGGTGATGAGGAATGTCAAACAACCAAGTCTCATCTTGGCTCCAGTGTCTTTGCGATTGTCTGGCTCAGTCTTGGTAGGATTAGGATAAAAAATATCTCAGGTATACACTATAGGGCCAACTTCTAAGCCTTATCAAATACACATAAATATACATACATATGTGCATATAAAGACATGTGTGTGTGGGGTGTGTGTGTGTGTGTGTGTGTGTGTGTGTGTAGAGACAGAGAGAGGGAGATCATTTTAGCTCTAATTTGTGAGACCAAATCTAGAAATGACAGATCGTGTTGCAGTGGGAGTTACAATTCATACTTCTTATCTAACAATGGACAAGTACTACCAACTATATATTTCAACTTCTTTATCTGATAGTTACTAATAATAGGAAAATTTAACATTCATTAAGCTCTTTCAATGTGTCAGACATTCTTTTAAAAGCTTTACAGTCTGTTTACTCTTCAGAGAATCCTATTAAGTATTTCATTACTTTTAAAATTGGAAACTGAGGCACTGAAAGGTGAAATAACTTGCCCAAGGTTATGGAGCTACTCAGTGGTAGAATAGAATGCAAATCCAGGTATCTGGAGACAGACTAGTAACAGGGAGGCATCATCACAATAGATCTCCCCAAATATTCTTCTGCTTCTTACCCAATATCAACCCAATTCTAACTGATCGGGTTGTATGAGATACTGTAGTCCATGTATTCCAAAGAATAACATTCCTAAGAAACCGAATCAAATCAAGAAGAAAATAAAATGCATTTATTATAATTGAAAATGCAAAAGTTAAACAGATTAAGCAGTTTAGTTGCCTCATTTGTAACAGATGTAGCAGATCATAAGCAGTTAGAGCAAGACATCTACCTCACTGTTGTAATTTTAAACAAAAATGATTACAGACCATGATCATGCACAGCAAAGTCTTTTGACAAAGTGGCTTATCTAAAATATAAACTCTCATCTTACCTCACATATAGTGAAATGGGTACAACTGTATTGAGAATAATAATATATGACCAAAATGTTAAGAATCCTGAGAACACAGGGTTCTTCATTCCTTCCTTCCAAAAGAGGAAAGTTCTGAATTGGTCTCCAACTTGATTCTCCCAGATTGAATTTCCTATTGCAAGAATAATTCCCAAGCATACCAGAAACCCAAAAATCTGAAATGAGAGTACAAGTCTGGTTAAGCAATATTACACAAAAGTCAGTTAACACAGTCAGATGCACAACATGAGAAGGCATAAGATTAACTGACAAAAGGGTAGGATGCAAGGGATAGTCAACTGTTCTTGGTAAATGGATGGTAGAAAAAAATCATTTCAAAAAATGTAGAAGAGAAAAAAAATTCAGAGGAAAGAGATAATCCTGGGCTAAGAAGATTTTAGAAGCTTTCATAAAGGAGGAAAACTGTGACCTGGGCCTTAGAAGATTAATAAGCAGAAACAGCTACACAATTTGTGGAGCCCAGTGCAAAATGAAAATACAGGACATCTTGTTCAAAAATTACTGATAATTTCTACATGGCAACACCAAATCAATAAGCCAAGCATGGGGCTCTTCTGAGTGGGCAATCTGTATAATTGCACAAGTCACCGTCCTGTGAAGCCAGCTCCATCCATAAGTAATATAGAGAGGATGTAAGCAAAGGTAAGATAACAAAGGGACCAAACTACCTTAAAAATTATGTTTTCTTTCTTAAAAATGAACACATGGAATTCCAAGACCATGACTGCCTCCATAAGCACTACCCTACCTCTCATGAGAAATTCTACCAGTGGTTGAGAAATCAATCTAGAAAGTAGAGGGCAATATAACTGGGCTCCAGATACAAATCCCCAAATACAGATTCCACAAGGAGAATAAAGATATCTGAAAGAATTCACAGCAAAATATGAGAAATATATTAAGATAACAATGACTAGTGATTACACCTAATTTTATTATAGTATCTTACCCATAGAACTAGAGTATTCAGCAGTCTATCAATGCTTGTCCTCTTAAGCTTTGTCTTACCACTGTTCTGTATTAATTTAGTGTCAGGACCTGCCAAAAAAAATTAAATAGCAACTTTAAAATGATTTGATGATGTATTATTATTATCATTATTATTATTTCTTAACATGTCAAATGTTCCTGTTTCTCAAAATAATATAATTTCTATTAAGAACAGGGGCCATGATTAAGTTGTACACGAATTTCAAGTGGTAGCTTAACAACAACCCTGGAGACTACAAGAGAATTAGTCTCCTTAGAATAAGACAAACCCAGATAGAACCTATAGCTGAAAGGTTTGAAAAATGCTATTTTTCAAAAAGCTCCGTATGGATTGCTTGTAGTTGAAGGAGTGAAAGGTAACAAAGTGAGGAATAACTTGGGATGTTAAAAAGAATGCAGTAGTAAACACAATTCAGAACACTGAGACCAAAAATGGAAAGTTGAAATCAGAAATCAAATTCTGGATCTGTTTCCCAAAAAGATCTGAGATGCCTTTAACTAGAATAACTGTGAATAATACATCAGCAAGTAAGTTAAACCTTTATTGTGTATTGCATGCTGTGTGTGTAATATACACTTTTTGTAAGGGCAAGAATTGTCTTAAATCTTACATTAGCTTTATTTCAGGTAAATACATTAACTCATATTTCCTAAGTCTCTTGCTCAAATAATTCTAAGAATATCACTAACTGCTTTAGAGGTAGACAGCTAAATGATTAACAAAAGAGAATAGTAGAATATACTGCTAAGGAAATTCTGAGTGGACAGAGAAGATGCTAAATGGAAGCAATTAAGCTTTAATTATATCTGATACCTCTAGTGGTCATCTCTACATAGTCTTCCCATTATTATCATCAATCTATGTAGCCACTGAATATAGGAGAAAGGAGAATTAAAAGAATTAAAGGAGAGAGGCACACATAAAATTTTATGCCATTCTAAAAGTTAGGAAAAGTTAAAAAAAAAAAAGGGAAAAATGGGCACATCCTTAGAAGACTTTCATGTACTTAAAAGACAAATGGGAGCAAAAATTAGGGTCTCATAAAATTCAATCTGGAGTTGGAAATTGTACCCCAGTGTCCTATTCCCAACTACTTCTTTGTAAAGGAGACCACCCACATTTTCTCAGAATTGTTTATTAAAATCATATGGATACTGAGGGTGGGAAGTATTTCTTGTATAGTAAAGATCACAAACAGCAAATAAAGTTTGTGATTAGTAAAAGCGAAAATGCTGACAGACCAGTTTTGTGATAAAAAATATATATTTCTTATGCATATATACAGACAGAGCAGCAAAGAATACACTTAAGAGGCTTTTAAGCATTTATTTAAATATATCTATAGATACTGATTCACACATCTCTTCTTCCCCTTGAATTTTCTGCAGCTTTTGTTTCCTCATCTCCTACTTATTACTCGACCTAGTTTCAGATCTAGTATTATCATCAATACCCTCCATGCCTTCTTTGACCTGTCAGCAGCTGTTGACAATGACTATTCCATCCTTTTGAAACACACTCTTCCCTTAGCAGCTGTAATACAATGTTCTGCTTTTTCTCCAACCTCTTTGTGAAATCCTTTTCTTCCGAGATGCTCACCTCTCTCTACATAGCCACTAAGCACCGCGATTCCTTAACACTCACTCAGGCATAGGCCATCTTCTCTTGTTTTCTGAATCCATTTTGCCTGAGAAATCTCATCTAAGACCACAGCTCCAATTACCATCTATAGACCACATGTAAATTTCCAGCACAGACTGCTCCTCTGAACTCTAAAATCATATATTTAATCACCTATATGTCATCTTCATCTAGATTCTTCTAAGGCCCCTCAAGAGCCCTGGCCCAGCCCAGCTTGTGATCTTCCCCTAGGGTTCCCTGCGCCAATGAATGGCACCACCCTCCATCCAGTTGTGAAAGCTGAGAGAAGCCTAGGATTCTAGTCTATCTCCATGACTCCCACCCTAGGCCAAAGTACCATTTTCTCTCAATTGGACTATGGTAAAAGTCTAGTAGCTTTGTCTCCCTGCATCCACTCTGCTCCCAACTTTAATGAATATTTTTCTCCTCCCCAACCCCAATCATACACTCTTACAGGAACCTACTATTTACCAACTTTACAAATACTGTAGGCAATAAGGATCTTTTCAGATTTCACACATATACACACATACCATCTGTTTGAAAAACTTACAATGGCTTCCCAATGTTCTTAGGATAAAGACCAAAGTTCTGGATACAGACCACAAGGTCCTTGGATGATCTAAGTCCTAACTACATCTCCAGTAACATATTCAACTATATCCTCCATGTTCTCCTACCTCATACTGGCCTTCTGAAGTTTTTTACCTCACCATCCTCAGTCCTGGCCCAGGGCCTTTGTCACAATGTGACTTTTAACTAGCTTGCTCCTTCTCTCATATCCCTCCATTATATCTCTTGTGAGCCCATGTTCTTTTTTTTTTTTTTTAAGAGTACTTATCTCAGTTTGAGATTATATATTCATTACTATAATTATCTGAGATTAAGTTCTCTTACTCCTACCAGAGTCAAAACCACATGAGTGAATGGACAGCATTTGTTTTTGCTCACATTCTTAATCAGGAATGAATAAGAAGTATAGTATCTATCACATAGTAGGCACTCAATAAACAACCATTTAATAAATCTATTAAGCACCTGATATGTCTTAAGCAATGTGCATATGTGCTTTTCATCTATTATCTCAGCTAATACTTAAAACAGTCCAAGTAATTAGGTATTATCATCCTTAATTCACTAATAATGAAACAAGCTTAAAGTATTTAACTTGCCTGAGCTTTCTTGTCTAGTATCAGCAGAATTCAAATCCAGATACGTCTAACTCAGAATCTCTTTGTTCTTTACCACCATTTTTAAAACTATATGAAATACTCCATTAATTCATTAATTCACTGACTCATTCAATTAATGTGTATTTAAGGCTATGACTCACTCAGATTCCAAACAGGAAATAGATGATGCACTGAACAAGGATAACTGGAGAAAAAAATTTTTTCTAAAGGGACTCTTTGCAAAAGTGTTGGTGGGGGTGAAATAACCAAAGGCTTAGAAGCAAACAGAAGGTTTCTCTACCTAAGGTAGAAGGGAAGGATGATGGGAGGAAGTGGTTACTGGACCCTAAAGGACATATAGAGTTTCCAGCCTTTAAGAAAGAGTGACTTTAGGTTGAGAAACCTAGTCAACCTGAAGTGACTCCATAGGGAGGAAGTCTAGGGGAATAAATACCTTGATCTCAATGTTCTTTCTCCTTTTGATCTCTTTCCAGGGATCCCCAATGACAGAGCGTAACTATCAATCAAAATTCAAGGAAATTTAATAGTGTAAACCTGACAAATCAGCCTCCCAAGCAGAAAGAAGAGTGAAAGAAAGGTGACAGTAGATCTGCAGGGGCAAATGGAAGACATCCAGCAAAAATCTACTGTGCACCAAAATGGTGCTGACTCCTATGGGTTCCTTAAATAAATAAGACTCCTCTACTCAGAAACAAGACTTCCTCCTCTCTTGGGTGAAAGAAAAGCTATTACCAGGGAGGCATAGCCTAGCTGTTAACGTATATTAGACCCTCACAAGTAAAGTAAACCATTTCTGTGTCAATTATATTCCTTACACAATCCTTAGTGATAATTATATCCAAGGTAATATAGAAAGAATAGTTTATTAACTATTCATTTTGGGTAACTTTCATAAGGTCTAAGCATTCACCTGGAACCAGTTCCTCAAATTAAGAGTTCTTAAAATTCAGGGGTTCTGAGACTCTCATCTGTTCAAATCTAACACTGACCAAACCAACCATCCCTCTGCCTGTCACTATTCTAGTTTTCTATTAATATTCATGCCCAGACTAAAGTCAATGCAGACATTCTCTGCTTTACAAATATCTGCCTCATGAAGAACATCCAGGCATATCACAAAAGAGGATAGTTCCCCACTCTCGCCTACCAAGGTCCAAAGAGCAGTACATCAGACCAATGTGCAGTCTATGGAGCAGACAATGCACTCAGAATTGATGTTGGATGGAAGAAGCCAGGAAGTAAGGAAAGTAACATTTGTCAAGCATCCTCTTCCATATATATGCATTGTCTCCCTAAGCCTTTATAGTGACTCTCTAATGTACTCATTACCCCATGTTACAGCAGAAGAAACTAAAGCTTAGGAAGTTTAAGTAACTGAGGCTTAACATCCTACAGCTGGTAAACAAATCTGATCCCAGCTCTGTCCAACCCTAATTCTGTGAGTTTTCTGTTATTACTTCTTGGGGGCAGACCTGTTCAACTTATCACCCACTTCTTTCTAGGTAGGTGCATTTCCTCAGAGCAAAACTTATGAAGGAAAACTTGGCTTCTGAGTGGCTCACAGCATCTGTCCTAGCATAACATTCTGTAACTGAACCATAGTCCTGAATTAGTCATTCCAAACAAGTTCACAAAAATGCAAACAAAACTTTGGGCTCTAGTTCATTCCTAGGATAAAGCCCCCCGACTTCTCTGATGACAGGGAGCAAACCAGGACAGTCCTTCTCATTAAGATACCTTCCAGAAGTCTCTCTTTCATTAATGTGGGAAGATAAAAAGAGGGTAATGTATAAGCCTAGCTCTTTTCCTTAATGCAAGCAAGCTGGAAATAAAATATGTGATCACAGGTTTATTTCCCTAATGAATAAAAGCATCTGGTGAGAGAATTATGAAAGCAGATTTCTCCCCAGATAAAAGCCCATACACTGCCATACTTCTAGGGATTTCTGAAGTCCTTACAATGGCAATACCCCAAGCAGCAAGAGCCTTGCTAACACCCACAGCTGAGAGTGTTTAGGGAGAATTGGGAGGGCTTTTCTAGGTTTGGAACACTTCTGAGTCTTTAATAAACATTCGTTGTTGTTGAGGAAAGTCAGTTAAGAAAAACATTCCAATTTTGATTGCACATATAGTCAACAGACCCAAAAACACATCTTAATTTGGTGTCATAATAGACAGGATTTTTAAAAATCAAGGGCTGGCAATTGAAGCCATGAGTACAATTTGAGTGGCTTTATGTAATGGAGCTACTGTAAGCTTCTCAAGCAGGAGAATGCCACTTTGGGCCTGTAAAGTAGAGGCAGGAAAAATAGCTAGCAGGAACAGTAAGAGGCACCCTCCCCTCCTCCCAACCTCCTTCCCCGACCTCTGTCATGCACAGGGTTTCTAGGACCCACTGTCCTGCTGACAAACAGTAGAAGTTACAGAGTATAAACAGAAGATTGCAGGATCTCCAAGAAAGCTCTTTCAAAAGGATTGCCTGACCCCTGTAAACTACAAAATTAATAGCGGAGCAGGGTTAGGGGTGGGGCTTTCTTTCACATTCTTCCCCTACTTTAAAGGAAGGTTAGTTAATACATACAATGATGGGAATGATGGAGATGAAGTTAAAGAAAAAGAAATTAAACAGTATCTAGCTAGCATCCACTGAGCAATTAAAGCACAAGCAACCCTTAAGAATAAGTTCATGATGGCAGTGTTTCCTCACAGGGGCCAGGAGGGGCGAGTGCTCCCCCAAACTATTTCCAGAGCAGTGGTGCTGCCCTCTGCAGTCAACTCAGATCAGTACCTCAGTGGAGCAAAAGAACCATCGTCATCCAACCTAGAGAGGTACAAACTGCCCATGCACAACTCAGGACAAGGATGCCCCATAACCGACCCAGGGCAGTCAACTGTACCTGCAAAAATAACCATTCCAAAACACCAACTGGTGTTCCTCAGAATGCAGCCCCTTAGGATTATATTCTCATTGTTGAGGGAGTGCTTGCTGTCCTTCCAGGAGAGAACTCCCATGAATTTATCTAATTTGTTGTTAGGCGCCTCACAGACAACAATTCCTGTAAAATAAAAAATAAAAAATAAATGAAAATCGGTTTGTGACTCACCTCAAACTCTCTTTAGCAGTCCACCATACTGTGTTACCACCTTCCTTCTAATACACAGGATATTTTTCCTTCTCTTTTAGACAGAACAATGTTATGTATACAAGACTGTGTTAGGAAAAATAAGCTTGGGGGGCGGTACAAAGATGGAAATCTATCAAGTGTTTTAAACACAGCTTCCTGCACTTTCCAAATAAGAATAGAAACCTTGAAAGCCATGGATTTTTTTCCTTAAATAAAAATCACTCATCTCTACATCTAGTTTGTAATAATGATTTCTGAAAAGATAAAGCAGAGACTGTCCTAAAAGTTTTTCTTCCTCGGTCTCTCTTTTCTTACTATGAACTTTCATACATATTAAGATGGCATACTTCCAGTTTCACAACCAAAGTTAATCAGGTCTTTCTAGTCTCATAATCAGAATTTCGGAGGTCCTACTATGTCCCACCCCCCAAGAAACCTGGGCCACATTTGCTACATGTGCCCGAGAATGCATGTGATTCCTTTCAGCTGTTCTATGCTTCTTATCTTGATTGGATGCAGAGTTCTGGGGACTCTCAAAGCTACCATGTAATTTGTCCCAACCTGGCCAGAAGACATTTCTAGTTTTTTTTAATTACAGGCCCATTCCAGACTAAGGGTGTGCCCATTCCAAATCAATAAATCAATTCGTTCCATTATTTCAATAAGAAAATACACTCTCAGGGTGGGGGTTCTTTTGACAGAAAAAGAAACCAGAAATAATTTTGCAGAGACCTGTCACAAGATACAGCTATTAGATTAAATGCACTTGTATTACAAATGGTTGGGGTTAAATTTTTATAAGAAATGAGTACCAAGACTTGAAAGACAGAGGGAGAGAAAAAGGAAAAAAGGGAAGGAATAAAAAAGCAAGGTAGTGAGTAGATCCAAATGGGCTCAAACCCAAGTCAGGAGTGAGAATAGCACCTCTCAAGAACAATAAAAATACATGGATTTAATCAAAGCCAAAATGGTAGGTTGGAACATACAAAATGGCATTTGAAAAATTAAAAAGGAAGTCTTCAGCACTGACTGAAGAGAGACCAGCCTAGCCTAGAGACGCTCTGTCATTCTCTGTCACACCACTCACTGAGCACCTGAACTCAGGCTTCTCACATAGACGCCCTTCCTTCCTACCATGATATCTTTTCCTCATAAAACACTTAGAGGTGACATCAACCAATTTTCACATGGCCTGATCACTCCTGACCAACCAGATTACTAAGATTGGATCTTGCATGAAAAACACAAAAACAAAAGCCAGAAAGGAGTGAGGGACTCTCTCAGGACTGCTTTTTCCAAATTCCATTTTCATTTCCCCCATTATAACAAAAGTGCTGCATAAACAGCCCCCACTCTTGTATTCATTGGCAGCTTCCCAGACATCCACTACTAAATGAGAGTGCTGGCAGGAGAATGTGTGCAAGGCCAGATAACCTGTACAAAGTCATTTTTTTTAATATGAAGAGAAGATGTGACTAAATTCTGGTTGCTCTCATTATGACCTATCACTAAAATTAAAAAGTAAATTAAGACTGATTTCAGCTGGCCCAAGTTGTTTGGACAATTAAGTTGTGGAAAAGGGGATTTTTTTCTAAATTCTAAGAATTTAGTATTTTTTCTTATCTCTTTACCAATAATTTTCATTCCTAAATTTTAGAGAAACTTGATTGAGAATCACCACCAAAATCTACATAAAACATCAGGTTGATAGCAACCCTTAAGGCTTATTCCAGTTTCTGGATCCAATACTCAATTTCTCAAGTCTTCGAATTTGGCCACCAAAAAATAAATAAATAAATAAAACTGTGTTTTGGGCAAAAACAACATGATACACAGTCCCTGCCAAAAGGAACATAAAAAACAGGCTCATTCGGTCATTTTTATTGTCGCAAACAAAAACTGACATGGAGACAAATACAGCCTTGAACATGTTGGCTCACTCCTCCCTAGCCCCAAGGCTCATCCACTTCTGGCCTGACACCAAGGGTGTGGTTCTAGACAGGGACAGACAGTAGGGCCAAGGGGTTCTGCCTTAGTTCTTAGAGGCTAAACCCCAATTCAGCCTTTCTCAAAGAGTGTGGTCCCACTGATTTAAGTACTAAATACAGACCCTGGTCAAAACAAAATGAAGGGAACAAAGCCAAACTATATTTTTTGTCTTCAAAAGTGCTCAGCTTCCCCTTTCTTAGCCTTGTTAGCATCAAACACAAGCTTCCAAACTTTCTTCCCTTTCCCAAAAAAAGATGACTAGTTTCCTCTGAAGGGAGCACTGTATTCATTTCTGTATCCCCATAACCTACCATACCTACATAATAGGATCTTAATACATATTTGTTGGAGAGTTAGAAAAAAATTCATATGGTTTCAAAAGAGAGGTTGGGAAATGAGATGAGTACTAGAGTAGATCTAAGATGAATGAAAGAATTGGGTATGTGTCCCTGGTAATAATGATAAAGAGGATTGGGAGACCCAATAGCCTAGCCCCCATGGGGGGCTTAGTTTGGCCTAAAGAGATACAAATAGATCTGAGAACACCGGGGGAAAGTGGGAAGCTTAAAGCACATTAAAAGCAACCAAATATATACCCTAGCCATAAAGTATAGTACAGCAAAATTTTAGGACCCTTCTTCCTTTTGCTAATAGTATCAGAGAAAAGTTAGAGACAGTAAACAGTTTGAAAATTAATGAGAAAACAGTTTAAGAAAAATAGCATTTTCTCTTAGATAGTTGTTCACTGAAAATATGTTTAAAGCACAAAGTTATGTTTAATAGGCAACAAAACAACTGGGAAAAATCATGTCAATAATGAAATAGAAATATAATCAAATTAGCTAGTTTCATTTCTTCACCCCTCTGAAAAGAACAGGCATGAAAGCACACAGCAATTCACCCACTTCACAATCACACAGAAATATTCTAGGGCCAACCTAGACAAAATCCACAAGATGTCATTCTCAACCTTCCTCAGCACTTGAAACGGAGTCCTCAGGGTTGTCAGTTAATTGCCAGCCTAATAACCTTCTTGAACTAAAGTGTTTATCTCAAAGTAGAAATCTATAGTTTATCATGAAAATGAAACTCAGTACCCAATACTCCATGATTTTCCATAGAAGTTGGCTTTATTTTTTATGTCTATTATTATTCAAAATATCTCTTGACTATCTGCACTGCAACTCTTTAATAAGGTAAATTATGCACTGAATAAGACATCATCATTGCCATTCAAGAGTTTCTCCAGCCAAGAATTTCTAAGTTTATAGAAGACTGCCCACTATTATTGCTCTGATAATGTGATACTTTTTTTTTCTTAGAAAGAAGTGTATCACCTATTTTCTAAAGACTCTTCGTTCTTCAACCTTCAAACCTCAGCCACTCAGCATCACTATCATAATAGTTATATAAATAACCAGAAGTAAAGAGGGAAGTTATTGGTTGGGCTGTGCTTCTGTCCAGGTGAATGGGAAATTATCTAGTAAGTAAAAAAAAATCATAAGATACTAACCAAGCCTTTATTTTTTAATTAAAAAGAGATGCTTGTTTCTGTGTGTTTTAATTACACACATGCTATTCTTTAGAAAGAACCACAAAATACACAAAGATTCTTGAAATTTAGAGTCAACCTTTCCCTGGTTCAGAACTCAGTATTAACAATCATACAAAATATGTAAACTTGTCATAAGTTGCAAAAAAAACAGATCTCAGTCCAGTCAGTAACAATATGCAACAGATTCTTAAGCACATTTGGACAATTTACATCTAGGGCATAAAAATGTCCAGTTTACAAATGTATAATTGACAACTATCTCCAGTTACTTATTTATAAAAAGCTTTTCAATTCCTATAAGACTTTAACATAAAAAATCAAGGCCCACTCTATATTTATACTTGCTATAATATTAGATCAAATTATTTTTTCTTATAAAATTCAATATATATCAATTATTTTCTGATGTTTGAAATGTATGAAAATATTTATATGAGAAATTTTAAAATAAATTTACCTACCAAAATTCAACACTGTTTTGCATGTACTGTTCTCTGTGTTTGGCCAACTCTTCCATAAACTCTTGTCAGGGATCCTGACATTCAAGATCACTGAGAACGTTGCTGCTTTTTAAAAATGTGATGATGTCATCTGAGTTCTGGATCAATTCGATCTCTGGTAATTAATTTTGTACCTTTAGATTTAGAGTATTCTTAAAATTTATTTCTTATCCTTATCAGGAACTAAGCTGTCATGCTAATTCCCCTACCTCTCCAATGCTGAATTTCTGCTTATGGTTTACAGCCTCTTGTGGCCTTCCATAGAATAGGCTTTGCCAGCAGTCTTGAGTTCATATTCTGGCTCCTCCACTTATTAATCATGTAGAATTGGAAAAAGTACTCAACTTATTTGAGTCTCAGATTCCTTCCCCATAAATTGCAGGCAATAATAATCTCTTCCTCTCAGGGCTGTAAGGATTTAATAAGATAATGTAGCTACTTAGCACAGTACCTCATGGCAACATCATGGTTAAGGCCTGAGAACTTTAGGGCCCTTATCTAATTAAGGGCTTCTTTGGGAATGTGCACTTGCTCAAGTCTATCTTCTCTTGGGCTATAAGCTCTATGAAAGCAAGGCTCAAATCTGTCTTCTCTGCTGAGCTATAAGTTCTATGAAACCACTGTATCTGTAGGCTTAACAAATCTCTTGTCATTGTCTTCAATATACATTTACAGGTGACTGAGTGAATGAATGAAAGAAAAGAATGAATGAGAGTTTGTGCCATGCCTAAAGAGACCACTAGCAAGACACTGTCTGTGGGTTTGGGTCCAGAAGTAGGAAGGCAGGGAGACTTACAAGGGATATCCTAAGGCCCTAGCCATCTCAGTTTTGAGCCTTGGTGTCCCCAGTGTCCCTCAAGTCTTCAAATACTCAGAAGATGTGCACATATGATTCAAAGACAAAAACTGTAGCTTGGTGCGAGACAATATTTTGGCCAAGTCTCAGAAGACAAACCACATAGTAACTAGAAGTAAAAATAATATCATACCCAGATTTGCCCAGAAGTCACAAGCTAAAGGATATACTTAGCCCAGACAGAGCATGGGAAAGGGCGTTCCTCACATGTCTGTCTCATCTATTAGACTATGCCGCAGCTAGTCAGGGCATTTCCAAATGTACACAATGTTGATATCATGCTTTTAGTTTAAACTAAAGGATGCAAAATGTGGCTTTAATTCCCATGACTCAAGGAACTTTTTTCTATTCGCCAGAGGAAAACTTGAAATCTATTGATAGCCACTACGACAAAGGTAGACAGAAGACAAAAAAAAAAAAAAAAAGGAGGGGGGGCCGGGTAGAAAAAGAATGGAGAAGCAAAAGGATCACAAGAAACTAGATAATTCACATGGGGATATCTTATAATCCTACGTACTTTGTACTGCATCTTGTCCCTTGGAGATGCTTAATAAATAGACTTCATAAGCTAACTAATATGGAGACACTGATGGAAAGAGAAAAGATGCATTAGAGAAAAAGAGATAATGCATGTAGAGAGTTAACATAAGTAAGTTAACATAAAGACTTGAATAGGAAGAGGGAAACAGGTTAGTAAGAAAGAATGCCAAAGGGAGAAAAGGAAGGAGAGAAACAGTGGAATGGGTAGAGAAATGTGTGTATATAGTACATAGTATGTGACTATGTGTGTTAGAGAGTCAGGAAGACACTGAAATGAATGTGTCTAAACTAGGGCTTGAAAGCAAGAGCATTCATGGGAAGAATTTAGTGTTTATTAACTGTCCCAACCCTTTCAAGACTTTCCATACCACATCTTGCATCACCCTCCTGGGCTTTAAATTTGGCTCCTAACAGGGAAATCTAATTTGTATATTGTTTCTAATTTATTTCCCCTTAATCCCTCTATTTATTCCAAGATGCTTTCTTGGAAATGGGAAATCATATTTCAATAAACCTAAACCCCTAAAATACCATATTGCCTTAAACTTTAAGGTAGATTGAAATTCAAACCAAAATTTAAAAATAAAAGAGTAAATTAAGCAAAAATCTGGTTCTTAGCCCAGAAGTGTACCAGCCTTACGAATTTGGCATTATATGTTCTCTGAGAAATAGCTGCAGTTTAAGTATAAATGATTGAAAAAAGAGAGAGAAACTGGTGTTGCCTTTATTTAAGAAAATAAAGATTTGGTGCATTACCTATGTTCTGTGAAACAAATTCAAGCTACATCTAATAATAATTACTAAACTTTAAAAATAAATTGTATGAGGTATGTAAAAAGACTGTTTTTATATATAAGCAAATTCCTTACCTTTCAAGATACCCCATCTGTGAGAAAGGAACTGCTTTAAATGAGGAAATGTTTTCTTGCTTCAGCCTAAGCAGCAATACTTGAGTTAGCTTAAATTTTGGACTAGTGTTAAATTTTGTTTAAAAAGGGATTCTGAAATAAATACATAAAACCAGCACACCAGATGATACCTCTCTCAGTCACCTGCCCTCCAGGAAGAGACCCAGAACTCTTGCTTTATCTTGCAAGTTCCCACCAGGAAGCTTCTGTCTCACCCCATCCTTCCACCTATCATTCCCAATCCCTCTACCTTAGGCCCCTCCTTTGCTCTTTCCTATCTTTCTGGGGCCTGATGTTGACCCTGCCCCTTAATCTCTGGCATTTGCAACCATTTATTCACACACTGAACAAGTATTTATTGCCAACTAGATGGTAGGCATTGTTCTAGGAACTTGCTATAGATCAGTGAGCAAAACAAAGATCCCTGTGCAGTTTACATTGCAACAAGTAGAGATGGACAATATATAATAAACTTAGAAAACAAGTAAGCTATAAAGTATGCCAGATATGTGCCATGAGAAAAAGAAAAAGCTGAACAGGGGAGAAGGGATTGAGAGTAAGAACATCCATACCCTGAGAAGGTGGATTCTTGGCTACATTCCTGCAGTTGCATGTAAGAATCAACATAATCCAGCCCAGCTCTTGATATACTATCCTTCACTGACCTATTATCAGAGTTCTTGGAGAGTATCGTAGACAGGTATGCTTATTATTTCCCAGCCTCCCTTGAAATTAGGCCAGGCCCGTGTAGCTCGTGCTGGCCAGTAAAATGTGAATGGAAGAAGTAGTTAAAAGTAAGTGTGTCCCTTTCACCTAATGGTTGCTTTAGTGTGGCAACCTTAGAGGCCATTATTCGAGGCACCATGGCTCTAAGATGGAGAAAGCCACCTGACCTACATCAGAATGTGACATGAGTAAGAAATAAACTTCTAATGTTTACACCACTAAGATTTCAGGGTTGTCTGAACTGAATCACAGTATCACATATTGGCTATATGTGTCAATATCTGTAAAAGAACGTGAACTGGGTAATTATAACAATCATTTTCTGCTTTTTTTTTATGGACAATAAAACTAAAAAGCATGAATTTTTACTTCCTCATAGATTGATAGAGGAATAAAGGCATAATTCTTCCAGAAAGAAATGAGCAATGGGAAATTATATTTAGGTTGACCTTTTAGGACTCCATGAATATTCTATGAAATATTTTAAGCAAATATTTTGATTCATCAATACAATTTACTTTTCTTGGATTCATACAATTTAATTTCATTGAAAAAATTACTTAGTAGAAAATGTGTAATTTGTTTTACTCTAATCAAAATATTTCTTGGGCCATTCAAAGTTTCCTAGCTATTCCCTTGACTTAAATCCCAAACTGGAGGAATATCTTTTTCTATAAACATTTACTATAACAGCACTCATTTAAAAAGAGATTAAAATATTAACGGAATTCAGACAGAGTTTATAAGCAAATGCAAAGCACAGACAATATAGACTCTAAGCTGTGCATTGGGGAAATTTTATAATGTAAATTTGTCTGTGCTTTAACTCATGGTATCAGGCTGACCCTTGACCACATTTACTTCAGTGGACTCAGAAGAAAACATTTTGGATGACAGTCTCAAATCCAAAGATTCTTTAATAAATAAAACCAATCTATATGGAAATATTGATATTCAAGGCAGACATGTAAGTGTGTAAAGCAAAAGACAACTGAATAATGGGAGGAAGACCCCAAAGATTCTCCCCTAGCCTGTCATGGTGCCTACAGTCCTACCATTAATGGTTGTTTCCTTTGACTCTTGAAGGATTTTATTTCATTGCCACTTTAACAGAAAAGAACGAGATATAGCTGGAACAGAACAGGCAAAAGAGATGGTTCCCCATGCTGGGGAGAAGGGACTGGATTGAATGGTAAAGGTGGTATAATAAGGGAACTCTGGTCTAAAATAAAGAGCAACTGATTAATAAATCAGAATGTTCTTCCTGAAAACCTACTTTAAAACATTGTGCCAGGCATTATGCAAGATACAGAAATATATGAGGCTGGATTATTGTCTTGCTGAAGTTTGCAAGTCTAGTATTTGAAGGAATTGAGTCTAGTATTTGGTCTTTGTTATGGAGCCAGAGAATGAATGGATGGCTAGACCTAGAGCTAGAAATACAAATGTGGCCTGTGTTCATGCCCAGCAAATCTGCACAGGGCTCCAGAGAGGCCAATGTCAGGCAAGGGAATGGTATTGTGGGACTAGAGGAAATGAGATCTACAGAAGAAATACAGATGAAATGAACAATGAATTTATAAAGCCATTAATCCCTTGATAAACATTTTTATTCTTTAGCGTGAGAAGAAATTACAGGCTTTGATGCCTGAAGAATTTTATTCCACCAAATAAAAGGAAACATGATTTGGATTTCAGATAATTAGTTTGTTATATTACCTTTCAGTTTTGAGGTGTTTGTTTGTTCTAAACACTTACCGTCAAATTTTGCAAGTCTGTTAATGTCTGCTCCAAGTTCCGAGGTAACTGATAGTGCATGGCGGACTTTAAGGTTTGTTTCCCTGTGAAATTAATTGACACGACATGAATTTTTAAATGGAACAGCCCAAGAGCTTTTTACATAAAGTAATCAGGCGGGTGCAGGACATGCAAAATCCAACACAAAAGATTCAACAAACCCCCTTCTTATATCATTCACACTTCAGTAAAATGGACTCGGTAAAGTGGACAGGGATTGGCATGCTCCTAAAAGTTAGCATTCCACCCATGGCACATCTGTATAACAACACAGTGATCTGTTTTGTTATTTGAAAGAACAGAGGACATAATAAATATGGTTTCATTCGAACCTACTCAGACATCATGCATGAGTTACAAAACACATTAGGAATGGGAATGCAGTTGCCAAATAAAGGAGGCCAGTATCACTCTGGAGCCTACCACCTACATAGGAATTTTACTTGTACAAGATGGTCATGGCTAATTTCACTGTAGCTAAAATTTAAATGGGAAAAGGAATACAGCTCTTTCTGATGGAAAATCAAGTCAAAGATCCTGTAAGTCTGGGATCATACAACCAGACAGTAATTCGGCAGGTCACAGTGAGCTGGTCATCTTCTTCCAGGCAGAACCACTTGGACAGATGACCCTAGGGTATTCATGAAATGACCAGTTGTGACGTTTTCATGGCCATTATTCACATCTTGCATATAAGGGCTTGTCATCCCGGTTTTCTCACTGAGCTCAACCTAATTCTCTTCTATTGTAGCTTAACATCATCTGTCAGAGTTCTATCTCTTACATAAGTTTTTAGTAGTAAGTTCATTCAGTCAACAAATATTGATTGAATACATACCATAGTCACCCATGAGGTTCAGTGCTGCCCCACAAGGGTTACTGTTCTCTTGAGGGAAACAAGTGGTAGGTAAAAAGCAAATACCACCATTTGGAAGTACATGACAAACCATGAAATAACTGAATTTAGAGAACCAAGAAGCAGGTGCTTGAGAGGGCATTTAATCTAAACTTCCCGTAAATGAGTTTCACAATGATGTTAAGACAACATGAAATCAATTCAAGGAATACCCCTTGGTGGAATAGATTTCTGCAGAAAACACTAAGTTGGATATATAATTGAAGTTACTTTGCTTTAAAGTAATCTCATGGATCACTCATTGTCAAATCCATCAATTCATAGGATGCAGAAATGCCTTGGGATTGAGATACCCAAGAAGAACTTCAGAATTGAGGCAGAAATTGAGCTGGGCTTAATGGACCAGAGATAGTGGTGTTGAGGCTAAAGAACCAATGTGTCCATTCATTTAAACATACTCTTCAAATAACTGAAATAGTGATCCAGACTAGGCCAGACAGCCCTCATTTCTTAACCTAGCTCTACACATCATATCATTAAGCAAGGTTTATCATCATTGTAGGTTACTTCCTCAGGACTTTCTCCAATATCTCACTTCCATCTTCAGATATGAAACTAAAAGGAAAGAATAATTACATATAGACTTTATTGATTAAAAAAATTTGCACAGACTCTTAATTAATATCTTGTGCCCTACCATATTTTTCTTAATATGCCTCAGTATCTTGACTTCAAACTTCAAAATGATTTTCAGCATAAGAATCAATACAAAAGATCCAGTGTACCCTTTACTCAGTTCCCCCTAATGGTAACATTTGTAAAATTATATCACAATGTCACAATATCACAAATAACACTGACACAATCAAGATGGAGAACATTTCCATCACAAGGATTTCTTAGGTTACCCTCAGTAGACACACCCATTTCCCTGACTCCTCCAACCCATCTTTCACTCCTGGCAACCACTGATTAATGGTTTCTTTCTATAATTTTTCCATTTCAAGAATGTTATATAGGTGGAATCATACAGTATGTGACCTTCGGGGTTTGGCTTTTTTACTCAACATAATTCTCTGAAAAATCATCCAGATTGTTGTATATATCAATAGTTCTTTCTTTTTTTATTTGTTCAATAGTGTTCCACAATATGGATATACCACAGTTTGTTCAACCTGTGAAAGGACATATAAATTGTTTCTAATTTGTGGATGTTACACATTAAGCTGCAATAAACATCTGTATATAAGTTATTGCGTAAACACAAGTCCTCATTTCTGTGAGATAAATGTCCAGAAGTGAAACTGCTGGGCTGTCTGGTAGTTGCATGTTTCATTTTTTGAGAACCTGCCACACTATTTTCCAGAGTGATTATAGTAATTTATATTCCCATCAGCAACGTGTGAGTGATCCTGTTTGTCTACATCCTTGCCAGCATTTGGAGTTGTCACTATTTTTAATTTTAGCTATTCTGATAGGTATGTACTGACATCTCATGTGGCTTGAATTTTAATGTCCCCAACAGCTAATGATGTTGAAAATCTTTTTATGCGCTGATTTGTCATCTGTATGTAATCTCTGGTGAAATGTGCCTTTATATCATTTGCTAATTTTCTAATTGGATTTTGTTCTTAATATTGAGTTTTGACCATTTTTCTTTTTTTTAAGATTTTATTTATTTATTCATGAGACACACAGAGAGAGAGGCAGAGACACAGACAGAGAGAGAAGCAGGCTCCTCGCAGGGAGCCCATTGCAGAACTCGATTCCCAGACCCGGGATCATGCCCTGAGAGGAAGGCAGATGTTCAACAGCTGAGCCACCCAGGCATCCCTTTTGAGAATTTTTCATGCATTCAAGATAAGATCCTTTGTCAGGTAGATGGTTTGCAAGTATTTTCTCCTAGTCTGTTGCTTATTTTTTCATCTTCTTTAACAGGTTCTTTTGCACAACAATTTTTAATTTGAAGTATATTTTACCAAGTTATCTTCTTATGAATTATGCTTTTTGTGTCAAGTCTAAAAACTCTTTGACTAGCCCTAGATCTTAAATATTTTCTCTAAAAGTTTTATACTTTTATGTTCTACATTTGAATTCAATTTCCTTAATGGTTACAGGGCTATTCAAATTGTCTATTTTATATTGAGTGAGTTGTGGTAGTTTGTTTTTTGATGAAGTGGTCTATTTCATCTGGGTTGTTAAATTTATGTGTATAAAGTTGCTTATAGGATTTCCTTATCCTTCCCTTATCTTCAGGATATGTCATAATATCCCCTGGTTCATTCATGATATTGTTATTTTGTGTCTTTTTTTTCTTATTCAGTCTTCCTGAGGTTTATAAATTTATTGATGTTTTCAAAGAATCAGCTCTTTGTTTTGTTGATTGTTCTCTCCTTATTTTTCTGTTTTCAAGTTCATTGATTTCTGCTCTTGTCTTTATCTCCTTTCTTCTGCTTGCTTTGGGTTTATGCTATAATTTTCTAGGTTCTTAAGATGAGATTTTGGATTATTGACTTGAGACTCTTTTCCAAGTATATGCAACTAGTGCCATAAACTTCCCTCCAAGCACTATTTTAGGTTTTGCCCAAACCAAGGGTAGGGTCACATAGGCCAAACTCTATTTGAGTAGGCCAGTAGGACAATGATTTGGGAGGCAGTGGCTAAAACTAGGGGCTTTTTTTGTCAGACTACCAGGTATGAATACTGGCTTCACTTTTGAGAAGTTTAAGGTAAATTACTTAATATCGCTAAGCCTTGTCATCCGTACAATGGGGCTTATATACTACCTATATCAGGATTAAATGATAAAATCCATCTAAGAAATGTAATAGCAAGCATGCAATAAATGTTTTTGTGCCAGACAAATTGAATCCACTGGAGCAGAACTGCTATATTTTCTATAATTAAATCTCCCTGTAAACATTAATGTCAAAATTCCATTTCTTTCTCCTTTCTCCAACTTCATTTCACTCAGTTCCAAAGAATTGCCTTCTAATGTAACATCAGTGCTTCTTTCCTCAGAAACATCAATGCTTTTCTCATTTTCCTTAGAGAATCACATGAAATTTTAAAAAGAAAAAACTAAAACAAAGCCCTTCTAAGGAACCTCAGTGAAGAGTCCTATACAATAAGTCACATAGACATGTTTAATTCACTGTTTTGGAGGGAAAATAAACTCAGGATAAAAGACAGAACTTTCAAAGAACCCACAAAGTACTTAATAAATGGAATTTTCAAGTTAGACTCTTATTTGTTCCAAGAAAATTAAACGAAGAATAAAGTTTAGGTTGAATCCTGTTCTTAAAACTATTACTGCTAAATTAAAAACCAATCTAATTAATTATTCTAAAGTTAATAACTTACCCATCAAGCTCAGCAGTTTCAATATAACAGAGGCTATGTGGCTCACTACTTGATAGGAGAAGGAGATCAGCCTATTTTTAAAAAATCATAAAGAATATATGAAAAGGGAAGACTGGTTGAAAGCCTTCTATGTTGTATCACTCCTACTTATTAATGAACCAGGAAAGCCTTAGGGGGAAAAATAAAAGTGAGAGAGGTAAAATCCTGTTCCACCTCTCTGCTACAAATATGCCCCAAATCAAACCTTCTCTCTACTTCCCTGTTCCTGTTGGGTCCAGCCCTTGAACATTAGAATATAAGCAAGGCCAGGGGATATCATATAAATTAATAGCCACTTCATTTATTTTTTTCTGCAAGAAATATATAAAATTCTACTTTCTTGTCTTGATAATTACTAATGGAAAATATAAAATTTTCCTCAGTAAGTGAGATAATTGGAAATGTTCCTATGTATATAATTTAATTACCTATCATTATCATTTAAGAGTAGGGGCAGGCAAAGCCAATGGGGAAAAGATAGAAGTAAAGGAGGAAAAATTTGAAAACCAAAGAAAAAAATAAGACTGGCAAGGAAAATTTTAAAAGAGAAAAAAAGAAAAAAATTAAAAATGTAAGAGAAAAATGGTGGAGTATAATGAAGGGAAAAGAGAAAATAAAACAGGGTAAGCAAGAGGTAAGAAAATAGAAAATGTTCTAAAAGACAGCAAAAAACATTAGTGGATGTTTCACATAAACAAGTAGTGAATCTTTCACAGAGATAAACAAGTAGTCAGTCTTTCACAGAGATGAAATTCTTCATTTGAGCTTCAGAAATGACTTATCACAATTCAGTTTTAGAATATGGCTGCTTCCTATATTGGGGAACTGTTTATTTAAAATTAAAAATTTCATTTTAAAATAAGGGTTTTTACGAAATTCTGAAAGATTTAAGGTCTAAAATTATTAACTAAAATTTTAGCAATTTATTTTGATACAATAACCTATTGTATAGCTCTATTTGAATGTGTCATTCCAAACTATGAAATTTTCTTACCTTTGTTTCTTAAATTATTAGAGCTGTCCTATTCTCAAGTCCTAGAGATTAAATTTAGAATCAATCCACTCATTCCATTGTCTCAAGCTTTTAAATGTACAACTCAAATATAGGTGAGGGGTGTGTATGTGTGTGCACATATGTGTGTCCAGTTTTGACTGAATTGCGATAAAACAGAATTCAAAACAACTCAGTGACAAGACCCTAAATGAATAAATGGGTTTATAAATCAAGACTCTTCCACAACTCTAACAAGAGTTACAGAATCCTGAGGCAGCAAAATTATTTTCTGACTAGTCACAATGTGACTGTGGCAAACCCACTATAGAAAGAACCTGTAGAGTTGTATGCAATTCTTGAGCCAAAATACTACCTACTTTTATTTATTTATTTATTTATTTATTTATTTATTTATTTATTTATTTATTTAAAAGATTTTATTCATCTATTCATGAGAGACACAGAGAAAGAGAGAGGCAGAGACACAGGCAGAGGGAGAAGCAGGCTCCATGCGTGGAGCCCGACGCGGGACTCAATCTCGGAACTCCAGGATCACGCCCTAGGCCGAAGGCAGGTACTAAACCACTGAGCCACCCAGAGATCCCCCTTTGATTTTAAAGAGAAAAAAATGTTTTCAAAACTTCACCTTGGCCTTACTTCTCACATTTAAATTTCAGTTACTATGACAGCAGTACAGCTTCATGTTCTATGAGCCTATGACTCCTCTGAACTCAATAGGATCATTTTAAACAAAATCCAAAATTCTCTAATTCTTATCATCTCTGATTGAAAATAGTTACGAAGTACAGAAAAGGATCCCAATTTATACCTAGAGTTGCTTTTCTTCTAAACTCTACACAGTAATGATTTGATGTTACTATTTACTATTGAGCTTAGCTGCTTAACACTTTTGGTAGACGAAGGAAGGATTTGTTGTCTGCTGTTCGCTCAGAACATGTGACTGAGGCACCACCACCACTTGGTGACTAGACTCTCTCCTTAGTAGTAATTTAACTTACTAGAGACGGCTACTGAGAACTGGAAAACCCCCAAGTTCTGAGCTAACTCCTCCTGCCTTGTCTACCCCCTGGGAACCTGAGACTTCTACCTTCCTAACCTCAACCTTCCCCACCTCTTCCTGTCCCCTCTGTTGTCATCTTTTTCATTGATGTCCTCCAAACCTTGCTCCTGTTTCTCTACTTCTTGATCTCTGTCCTGCACTCTCCTCATTCATCCCCATTCTCCCTGCCCCACTGCTGAGCTTTGACATTCTTTGCTAACACCTCCCCTTCACAGTTTTTAATTCATTACAGTTGAGAAGGAAGTGTAAAAGGGCAGGACCAATAGGGGCATCCAGAGAAATAAGGGGTCACCCACACATCATCATGCAGTGCTCCTATTTCCAGGTCCACTCAGTAAGAATTCTAAAAAGAAAATTATGAGAGAGATGAAGTAGGGAAAGAGAGCCATGTTAGTCCCTGATCATCATCCTTTTGTCAGAGATTCTGTGGCTGGAGTGCAGCAACATATGGGTGGTCTTACAGCCCCACCAGCCCCATGACTCTGGGAGCCCCAGATCAGGCCTCCTCAAGCTGACACTTTCAGTATGTCTCAGGGTACCCAATCCCTAGTCGACCCAGAAACCTATGTTTGAGTTGTAGGGGTTTATAATACTGGTATTTAGTGAGGGCTTACAATGTGCATGGCACTATCCTAAGAGCTTTAGGTGCAATATTTTATTTAACTACCACAGAAGTCCTATAGTGTATGTTCTATTGTTATCTCCACTTTACAGACGAGCAAAGTGAGGCCCAGAGAGGTTCAGTAACTTGTTTGAGGCCACATAGTAAGTGATATATCAGGATATGAATCCAGGCAATCTAAGGCATATACAGCTGGAATATAAAAATGAATTCGTTCAAGGATTTCACAGTTTAGTAAAGGCAGAATATGATAAGAGTCCTAAAAGTCTTATTTCCAAAGTGCTATGGGAGAAGTACAAATGAGGAATAGTACCTCAGAGTGGTAGCTGGACAAAGAGCTTCATGGAAGACTCTGGATGGTATGAAGCGCAGGTCCCCTTAGGCAGAGACATGAGCAAGAGTTAAGAACAGGGAAAAGAAAGCACCATTACTGGAACTCACAAATGGGCTGGGAAACCAGTCATTAATTCCAACCAGAACCATTTTCTTCAGACATCCTTTGTACTTTCTTCTGTCAATTATTCTCAGTGCCCTGCCAGGAAAAGTTCAACTATGTCCCCCAAAAATGAAGCAGTGTTCTCCAACACAATGCCCTTTCCTCCACATCCACAGACAGCAATTGCTTCATAAAAACCTAAAACAAATATTTCAATCAGATGAAGCTTAAAAAGAATCGATTGAACATCTTTAAGGCTTCACAACCAACACTAACTTCGTAGGTTTATTAGGCATAATTAATGTTCACATTATTTTTGCAAATAAAGCAAAATCTCAGGTGATGATAATAGCTAAAAACTGTACAATTCTTTTTTTTGTCTTTCAAAAGCTTTATTTTTTTAAGTGTCCAGGACTTTATTATTTATTTATTTTTTTATTAGAGTTCAATTTGCTAACATAGAGCATATCACCCAGTGCTCATCCCACCAAGTGCCCCCTTCAGTGCCCGTCACCCAATCACCCCATCCCCCCAACACCTCCCTTTCCACTACCCCTTGTTCGTTTCCCAGAGTTAGGAGTCTCTCATGTTCTGTGACCCTCACTGATACTTTCCACTCATTTTCTCTCCTTTCCCCTTTATTCCATTTCACTATTTTTTATATTCCCAGAATGAATGAGACCATATAATGTTTGTCCTTCTTGATTGACTTGCTTCACTCAGCATAATACCCTCCAGTTCCACACAAGTTGAAGCAAATGGTGGGTATTTGTCATTTCTAACGGCTGAGTAATGTTTCATTCCATACATAGACCACACCTTCTTTATCCATTCATCTTTCGATGGACTCCGAGGCTGCTTCCACAGTTTGGCTATTGTGGACATTGCTGCTATAAACATCGGGGTGCAGGTGTCCCGGCCTTTCACTGCATCTGTATCTTTGGTGTAAATCCCCAGCAGTGCAATTGCTGGGTCGTAGAGAAGTTCTATTTTTAACTCTTTCAAGAACCTCCACACAGTTTTCCAGAGTGGCTGCACCAGTTCACATTCCCACCAACAGTGCGAGAGGACTCCCCTTTCTCCACATCCTCTCCAACATTTGTTGTTTCCTGTCTTGTTAATGTGCCCCATTCTCACCGGTGTGAGGTGGTATCTCATTGAGGTTTTGATTTGTATTTCCCTGATGGCAAGTGATGTGGAGCATTTTCTCATGTGCATGTTGGCCATGTCTATGTCTTCCTCTGTGAGATTTCTGTTCATGTCTTTTGCCCATTTCATGATTGGATTGTTTGTTTCTTTGGTGTTGAGTTTAATAAGTTCTTTATAGATCTTGGAAACTAGCCCTTTATCTGATACGTCATTTGCAAATATCTTCTCCCATTCTGTAGGTTGTCTTTTAGTTTTGTTGACTGTATCCTTTGCTGTGCAGAAGCTTCTTATCTTGATGAAGTCCCAATAGTTCATTTTTGCTTTTGTTTCCCTTGCTTTCATGGATATATCTTGCAAGAAGTTGCTGTGGCCAAGTTCAAAAAGGGTGTTGCCTGTGTTCTCCTCTAGGATTTTGATGGATTCTTGTCTCACATTTAGATCTTTCATCCATTTTGAGTTTATCTTCGTGTATGCTGCAAGAGAGTGGTCCAGTTTCATTCTTCTGCATGTGGATGTCCAATTTTCTCAGAACCATTTATTGAAGAAACGGTCCTTTTTCCAGTGGATCGTCTTTCCTCCTTTGTCGAATATTAGTTGGCCGTAAAGTTGAGGGCCCATTTCTGGGTTCTCTATTCTGTTCCATTGATCTATGTATCTGTTTCTGTGCCAGTACCACACTGTCTTGATGATCACAGCTTTGTAGTACAACCCGAAATCTGGCATTGTGATGCCCCCAGCTATGGTTTTCTTTTTTAATATTCCCCTGGATATTTGGGGTCTTTTCTGATTCCACACAAATCTTAAGATGATTTGTTCCAAATCTCTGAAGAAAGTCCATGGTATTTTCACAGGGATTGCATTAAATGTGTAAACTGTCCTGGGTAACATTGACATTTTCACAATATTAATTCTGCCAATCCATGCGCATGGAATATTTTTCCATCTCTTTGGTCTTTTGCAATTTCTTTCAGAAGTGTTCTGTAGTTTTTAGGGTATAGATCCTTTACCTCTTTGGTTAGGTTTATTCCTAGGTATCTTATGCTTTTGGGAGCAATTGTAAATGGGATTGACACCTTAATTTCTCTTTCTTCAGTCTCATTGTTAGTGTATAGAAATGCCACTGACTTCTGGGTATTGATTTTGTATCCTGCCACACTGTCGAATTGCTGTATGAGTTCCAGCAACCCTGGGGTGGAGTCTTTTGGATCTTCTAGGTACAGTATCATGTCATCTGCAAAGAGGGAGAGTTTGACTTCTTCTTTGCCAATTTGAATGCCTTTTATTTCTTTTTGTTGCCTGATTGCTGAGGCTAGGACTTCTAGTACTATGCAAAATAGCAGTGGTGAGAGTGGACATCCCTGTCTTGTTCCTGATCTTAGGGGAAAGGCTCCGAGTGCTTCCTCATTGAGAGTGATATTTGCTGTGGGCTTTTCGTAGATGGCTTTTAAGATGCTGAGGAATGTTCCCTCTATCCCTACACTCTGAAGAATTTTGATCAGGAATGGATGCTGTACTTTGTCAAATGCTTTCTCTGCATCTACGAGAGGATCATATGATTCTTGTGTTTTCTCTTGTTGATATGATCCATCACATTGGTTGCTTTATGAGTGTTGAACCAGTCTTGCATCCCGGGGATGAATACCACTTGGTCATGCTGAATAATCTTCTTAATGTACTGTTGGATCCTATTGGCTAGTGTCTTGTTGAGAATTTTTGCATCTGTGTTCATCAGGGGTATCGGTCTGTAATTCTCCTTTTTGGTGGGGTCTTTGTCTGGTTTTGGAATTAAGGTGATGCTGGCCTCATAGAATGAGTTTGGAAGTACTCCATCCCTTTCTATCTTTCTGAACAGCTTTAGTAGAATAGGTGTTGTTTCTTCTTTAAACGTTTGATAGAATTCCCCTGGGAAGCCATCTGGCCCTGGACTTTTGTGTCTTGGGAAGTTTTTGATGACTGCTTCAATGTCCTCCCTGGTAATCAGCCTGTTCAGGTTTTCTTTTCTTCCTGTTCCAGTTTTGGTAGTTTGTGGCTTTCTAGAAATGCATCCATTTCTTCTAGATTGCCTAATTTATTGGCATATAGCTGCTCATAATATGTTTTTAAAATCATTTGTATTTCCTTGGTATTGGTGGTGATTTCTCCTTTTTCATTCGTGATTTTATTAGAGTCTTTTTTGTTTTTAATAAGGCTGGCTAATGATTTATCTATCTTATTAATTCTTTCAAAGAACCAACTCCTAGTTTTGTTGATCTGTTCCACAGTTCTTCTGGTTTCTATTTCATTGAGTTCTGCTTGAATCTTTATTAAGGTCTCTTAGACTGTCTTCTTCCTATGGGTGTAGGTTTTATTTGTTGTCTTTCTCCAGTTCCTTTAGGTGCAAGGTTAGCTTGTATATTTGAGTTTTTTCCAGTTTTTTGAGGGATGCTTGTATTGTGATGTATTTCCCTCTCAGGACTGCTTTTGCTGTATCCCAAAGATTTTGAATGGTTGTATCTTCATTCTCATTAGTTTCCATGAATCTTTTAAATTCTTCTCTAATTTCCTGGTTGACCCTTTCATCTTTTAGCAGGATGGTCTTTAAGCTCCACCTGTTTGAATTTCTTCCAAATTTCTTCTTGTGATTGAGTTCTAGTTTCAAAGCATTGTGGTCTGAAAATATGCAGAGGACAATCCCAATCTTTTGGTATCGGTTAAGACCTGATTTGTGACCCAGTCAGTATGTGGTCTCTTCTGGAGAAAGTTCCATGTGCACTTGAGAAGAATGTGTATTCAGTTGCGTTTGGTTGTAAAGTTCTGTAAACATCTGTGAAATCCATCTGGTCCCGTGTATCATTTAAAGCTCTTGTTTCTTTGGAGACGTTGTGCTTAGAAGATCTGTCATTTACAGAAAGTGCTGCATTGAGGTCTCCCCGTATTAGTGTATTATTACCTAAGTATGTCTTAACTTTGGTTATTAATTGATTGATATACTTGGCAGCTCCCACATTAGGGGCATCAATATTCATGATTGTTAGGTCCTCTTGTTAGGTCGATCCTTTAAGTATGATATAGTGTCCCTCTTCATCTCTCACTACAGTCTTTGGGATAAACTTTAATGTATCTGATATGAGGATGGCTACCCCTGCTTTCTTTTGAGGACCACTTGAATGGTAAATGGTTCTCCAACTTTTTATTTTCAGGCTGTAGGTGTCCTTGGGTCTCAAATGAGTCTCTTGTAGACAGCAAATAGATGGGTCCTGCTTTTTTATCCAGTCTGAAACCCTGCGCCTTTTGATGGGATCATTAAGCCCATTCACGTTCAGAGTTACTATTGAAAGATATGGACTTAGTGTCATCATAATACCTATTCAGTCCCTGTTTTTGTGGATTGTTTCTTTGGACTTCCTCTTTCTTTTACGGAGTCCCCCTTAATATTTCTTGCAGAGCTCGTTTGGTGTCACATATTCTTTCAGTTTCTGCCTATCTTGGAAACTCTTTATCTCTCCTTCTATTCTGAATAAGAACCTTGCTGGATAGAATATTCTTGGCTGCATGTTCTTCTCATTTAGGACCCTGAATATATCCTGCCAGCCTTTTCTGGCCTGCCAGGTCTCTGTGGCGAGGTCTGCTGTTAATCTAATATTTCTCCCCATATACGTTAGGGATCTCTTGTCTCTTGCTGCTTTAAGGATTTTCTCTTTATCTTTAGAATTTGCACGTTTCACTATTAAATGTTGGGGTGTTGAATGGTTTTCATTGATTTTAGGGGAGGATCTCTCTGTCTCCTGGATCTGAATGCCTGTTTCCCTCCCCAAGTTAGGGAAGTTCTCAGCTATGAGTTGTTCAAATACACTTTCTGGTCCTCTGTCCCTTTTGGTGCCCTCGGGAACCCCAATCAAACGTAGATTTTTCCTTCTGAGGCTGTCATTTAACCGTTAACCTTTCCTCATGATCTTTTCATGGTTTTTCTCTTTTTTCCTCAGCTTCCTTCCTTGCCAGCTTCCTTCCTTCCATCCAACTTATCTTCTATGTCACTCACTCGTTCTTCTACCTCATTAACCCTCATCGCTGGGGCCTCCAGTTTGGATTGCATCTCATTTAATTGACTTTTAATCTTGGCCTGATTAGATCTAAATTCTGTAGTCATGAAGTATCTTGAATCTTTTATGCTTTTTTCCAGAGTCACCAGTAGCTTTATAATTGTGCTTCTAAATCGGCTTTCTGACATTGAATTGTAACTCAAATTTTGTAACTCTGTGGGAGAGAGTACTATTTCTGATTCTTCCTTTTGTGGTGAGTTCTTCTTTCAAGTCAGTTTGCTCAGTGCAGAGTGGCTAAAAACGAGTTGTGTTGGAAAAAGGAAGGGAAAAAAAGAGGAAAAAAAAGGAAAAAAACAAAGAAACAAAAATAAACAAAAAAATCCAAGGCAGGGTATCCTCTGGTTCTATATACTGTAAGTCCCTTAACTTCCCCAGTGCTTTCCAGCGCTGCTGTTTGTCCTGTGAGGCCTCCGTCCCTGGTGGCCCCGCCCCTCCCTGGCACAGGGTGACACCAGGAGGAATAACCCAGTGGCGGCGGCCCGTGCTCCTGCCCTGGAGTCAGCTCCCGCAGTAACTACCGCAGCTCCTAGTCTGCAGGGGCCTGGATGCTCTGGGGGCGGAGGCGCTGATCTGCACAGCTCTGGGCGCCCGGGGGCATGAGCGTTCTTCCTTGCTGTCCTGTGCCCTCCCGGCCTCCACCTGTCCCGGGGGGAGCGCAGGATCCTGAGCTGTGTCCCGGCGCCCTGGCCTCCTGGGCTCGCTGCTGGATTCGCGCTCCCAGTCCACGCAGCCCCCTCCACAGGGAGCCTCTGCCCGAGCCACCTGAGCTGCTCCCGGGGCCAGCCGGCCGTGCTGCAGCCCTTTAGGGAGCTCGGCCTGCGGGGTGTGGCCCGCTCTCCTCCATGCCCCCGTACCTCCTCTGTTAGTGCCCCTGGGAGCCTGAGGGCATCCCCGCCCTCCTGGGGTCCTGCTCCAACTCCCTGCCAGCGCCTTTCCGTCTGGGAAGATTGGTGCAGCTCCTGCTTCTCCCGCTGGGGGCTTTCCTGTCCCTGGGGGCTCTGGCCCGGGGCCTTAACCTGGCTCCTCGTGGGGCCCTTCCCCCGTGGATGCTTTTTTTTTTTCCCCATCTTTCTACCTTGATAGAAGCTCGAACTCCTCTCTGTAGCATTACAGCTACTCTCTCTTTAAATCTCAGGCTGAATTCATAGGTTTTCAGGATGATTTGAAGGTTATCTAGGTAAGTTGGTGGGGACAGGTGACTTGGGGACCCTACTCCTCCACCACCTTGCCCACTCCTAAGCTATACAATTCTTTAAGAGTTTACAAAACACCCTTGGCACAATTGTGCCACTTTATTCTTTCAACAACCCTGTGAAATAATATTATTCCCATATGTGAATAAGAAACCTGGGAAGGTTATTTCTGGCTCACAAGCAGTGGATTGACTCATATACAGTCCATAGCCTTACAAAGTCATGGTGAGAGCTTCATCACTTCCAAAATGCCCTACAAGATTTAATGCCATGCTCATGGCCACACATAACTTAAAGAGCAAATCTAGAGCTCATAGCTCTGATCTCAAATGTATACTATTTCCTCTGGTTGGCTACAAAAATCAATGAAATAGAACTATGAAAAACAAAGTGTTTTGCTTTGTTTTCTTTCACTTTGTTGGTGTCCAAAAACCAAAACCACAATGGTCAAGAATATTGGGACATGAACTCCACAACATGATGGAGAGATAAAGTCATAGAATTAATTGGAAGGCCACATTTGAATCTCACACACAAGGTTCTTTATCTTCTTTACCATCTACAATATTATCTCCCCCTTTTTTTGTAGTCTAAAAAGAAGAGTCCAAATTGGCTCATGCAATATGAGTACACTTACAGTAAAATAGGTTTGATATGGACAAAATCAGGATGAAGTTGTAAAAATGAAAATGTGTAACATTGTAGGTAATATTTTTCTTTAAAAATTAAATTTCAAAAAAAAATTAAATTTCAGATCCAACAAACACATGCTGAGTGGCTACTAATATGTATTAGGTACATCTAGTACATTCCTTTGGTTTTTATAATTAAATGAATTTGAGAAGATAAAAAAATGGGAGAAAGAACAGAAGGAGAAGAGGAGACTAATAATGGACATCATAGCTTTTAATCATGGGTCCACCCTTCTTTTGGTCAAAAAATACTCCTTGCCTTATATATTTCACTCCCACAAATTAGTAATTGCTTATAAACAGAACATTGGCCATGTTCTTTTTGTATTGTAGAAAATAACATGTTGCACCTCTGTATTTTAGTGAGAAGCTTCTTTTTTCAATGCAGCTTAGACAAATGTTTTAAATGATCTTATTTCACTGGAAATTTTCACCTTTCTACTGCCTCACATATTTTTAAAAATAAAAGAGTTTATTTAGCACAATTAGTGTGAAAGAAGTAACTCTGACTTGAAGCTATAAAATTTGAAATAATAAACAGGGCAATTAAACCACCACATGGCCTCTCAGGGAGGATGAAGGTGCTAGGAAAGATCAGATGAGATGCCCTGACTGGTCAAAAGAGTGTCAAAGCCCAACCTTGGTCAGGACTGGATTTAGGTTGAATTCATCTTTCTAATTCTTTCATTTCTGAAGGTGAAATTTCCAATTCACATAGCAGAAGAATGTTTTTGTTTTAAAGCAAACCTTTACTGTTGTAAACACCTAAAACATGAACGCCTTTCTTAAGGGTGCAGGGGTGAAGGAGGAAAGGACACTCTTTCAGATAAGCTAAACAACTAAACTCATGTAATGTTCAAATATGCTCATTCCAGTAAAGGGTTTATTTCTACCACCAGATAAGAAAAACAAAACAAAACAAAACAAGATCACTTTTGTCAAGTAAAGGAGGAAGGTGTGTCTGGCAGTATCAAGAGCTTTGTAGTGTGTTTTTCTGTTTACTTGGCTCTTTTAATGCAAGTCAATCTCACTGCAATGACTGAATAACACTCTACATTCTCCCCCACCCCTCACCCCTGGTCCTAAAATAAAACTAGGAGCTCTGGAAATTCAGCCCAAAAATGTTTTAATATTTCTTTTTTAAGTGAAGAAAATGGAAGATTTCTTATCTGGAAAATAAAAGTGAGTAACTTATGAATATGCCAGCTAATTGGCCATCTCAGGCAAGCTCCGTTTCTTGCTTAAAATGTACTGATGAGTTGACATAAATGAATTTAGAAACCTAAGTGTGGACAGCTAGAGGTTATGCATCAGAATTAGGGGCAACTTCCTTTGGTCACATAAATCCCAGCATCCAAGCCTGAATGCCCTAATGCTGGAAGCCCAGCCTCAAAGCAATTAGGATGACTGATTTAATGGAGTAAGGAGCTGCATATGGTAACAATTAGGAGTGGCGTTAAAACCCAGATGGCCTAGGTTTAACTCCTGGCTCTCCCAATAGCAAGCTATTTGATGGCACTGTTTTCTCATCTGTAAAATGGGAACAATAATAATAGGACATAACCTGCCTTAATTGAGCTACTGTAGAGATTAAATGAGTTAATCCTCAGGGAACAGGAATATATTCGTACTTTAAGTGATTACAGCATAAAAACATTTGTTTGCACTTAAAAATAGTTTTGTAGGTGCCAAGCTCATCAAAAGACACCACAGAGTTTTGGCATTAGAGGACTCCTTTCCTCACTTAGCCAAAGATTAAACCAATAGAGCTACAATTATAGGAGTCAAACCGAGATCAATGGAGATAAAAGTTTCATCTTTGTTATAATAAAGCTAATAGAGGGCCTCCAAGGTGGCTCAGTTAAGCATCCGACTCTTGATTTTGGCTCAGGTCATGATCTCAGAGTCCTGAGATCGAGCCCAATGAGCTCAGTGCAGAGTCTGTTTGTCCATCTCCCTCTGCTCCTCCCTCCTCATGCTCTCTCTCTCATTCTCTCTCAAATTAATTAAATTAAATTAATTAAATGAAGCAAGCAAGCTGCTGGAGACCAGGATATAGGTATGTGGGCTAAATGGGCTAGCTGTAGAAAAGGGAAGCTCTAAACTACTGGGACCCTCCTACCACCCCCGCCATGAGGGGCATGCTCCTGTAAAATTGCTGGAATAAAGGAGCAGGACAGGATGTACTGTGCACACAGGCAGAGCCAAATAATTAAAAGTAAATAAAATTTTAAATTCAGTTCCTTAGTTGCACTAGCCACATTTCAAGTGCTCAGTATCCACATGATACTGTTGTGGGCTGTTGGCTGTGACACTGGGCAGGACAAAGATATATGTCCTTTAGTGCAGACAGTTCTATTAGACAGTGCTGGGACACGTGGACACTGACTTCATGGACACTTATCTAAATATGTAATTCATTTTAAACCAATACTAATGACATGCCCTTTGAACTAGTTTTCTTCCATCTTATGCCTGCACTTAAACTCGCCTTCTATGTCTCATTCCATAGATGGCTTTGCAAGAGCATACAAGCATGTGTACTATAACATAGAAAACATAACAAAATTAAGAATTAAGACCAAAGGAAATACAAATTAGAAAATCAAGTCCAGAAGGCAAATTGAAATACAGGTAAGCTGGCCATGAAGTCCTACAGAGTTAGGAGATTTTGAGGCATATGTTTGATTCCTGCCTTTCTGGGACTTACCCCAAGAATGTGATAAATGAACACAACAGAGTATGGAGTATTAGTGAACTAGTGATTTCAGTCTAATATTTATCCCTATTAGGGATACTGTTTTTATGAATACCTGAGTAGGAATATACCTAGCATTGCCATTGAAATATTCAATTCCAAATAAAATAATAAATATGTGCCATACTTTAATAATTGCTAATTCCTCTATAACACCACTCCTGGCATAAAGTAGCTGCCAAAAAAAATTTAATGCATACTTCTTAGAATTCCACATATACCAGTTAAAAAAAAAGTTAAGGCTAACCATCTGGCTGCACCAAAACTCTTTCACTGTAATAATTTTAATTGAAAGTATAACTAAAATATGTTACATGAAGCCCCTTCTTAAGCAAAGAACCCTCAATATATGTGATATTTTGTTAACTAGAGCAAATAGATGTATATTGCTACCCCACTGATCCATAACATCCTGAATTTTTAAAGTTTTTATCCATTTTTTCTGTCTTCTTTCTGACAAAAGACTGACATTTATTCATTCTGCCAATAATTACTATCTCCCCCCTATTATCTAACATAGCACTAGGTTTAAGAGACCAGGCATATCAATGTTCTCTTTGCCTTCAAAAATTCTGTAGTCCTCTCAATTCAGAGAATCACAGCACCTGGGCTGGAAGGGATCTTGGAGATTATATAGTGGTCTAGCACCTTGATGTCACACATAAAGAAACTAAAGGCAGAGAAGAAAAGGAGATATAGTGCTGTTACTGAAGGAAGGGAGAAGACTCTGTTCTAATCCAATCCCCTTTAGTGCCCTGAAACTATACAGGTATCCCCAGCTTTTCAAAAGTTTGCCTTATACCACTTCACTTTATGAAAGACCTACATTAGTACTTGTCTTCAGTAACCAAAAGAAATCTGCAAAGGATTTTTTACTTTTATGGAAAAAAGGAAAGGCAAAAAGAACATTCAACCTTTGTTTTACAATGAGCCCTTACAGAGGTAGAGTGCACCTGAGAGCAAGAGTGGCTCCACCAAGCTCTTTCCCAGAGAACTATCCTCATCATCTCAGCATCAAGCCGCCAGAGCTTTGAATGGTCTGTGAACATTTGTGCTTCGTTTAATTTTGTGCATTCATTAGCAAGATGTATCCTAAGGTATCAGAAAGGCCTAAGAGAAATGATTTTGGGGGTCTGGGAATACTCAAAAGGTTGTCCATATAAGTTAATGGTAATTGTTTCTTTGCTTTACACCATGTTGGCTTATTTAAGGCTTCATAGAAATGCTCTACTTTCAAATAACAAAGAATAACTCTGTCTCCATCTTTCCTATTGGCTGTGTTCTTTTAACAGATGCCACCCCCTAATATACTGTTGCTAATCTTTAATGAGCTGAAAAATAAGGTGGAAAAGCTAATTAAATTTGTGTTTAATATTAAAGTAAACACAGCTGACCCTTGAATAACATGGAGGTTAAGGACACCTACCTCTCATTCAGTCAAAAATCCATGTGTAACTTTTGACACTCCAAAAACTTCACTACTATTGACCAGAAGCCTTACCAATAACATAGTTGATTAACACTTATTTTGGTATGCTATATGTAATATACACTGCATTCCTTACAATAATGTAAACTAGAGAAAAGAAAGTGTTATTGAGAAAATCATAAGGAAAATACATTTATAGCACTATACTGCATATATCGGGGTAAAAAAAAAAAAACACATATAAGAGTACCTCTGCAGTTCAAACTGTGTTGTTCAAAGGTCAGTTGTAAAATGTGAGAACCTGGCCGACTGTGCTACGTATAAGGAGCCCAGGCCACAGTATATGGACTTTGAGACCTCTATTTTAGCTGTGCAAAAAGAAGCAAATCTTTGTGCCTATTTTTGGTTCTCAGCTATTTTCCAAAGAATTGAGGTTGTTGGGATGCCTGGGTGGCTCAGCGGCTGAGCATCTGCCTTTGGCTCAGGGAGTGATCCTGGTCTGGGGATCAAGTCCTGCGTCAGGCTCCCTGTGAGGAGCCTGCTTCTCTCTCTGACTATGTCTCTGCCTCTCTCTGTGTGTCTCTCATGAATAAATAAATAAAATCTTAAAAAAAAAAAGAATTGAGATTGTTAGGGAAATAAACATATCTCTATTTAGAGGGCTAGCTCTTTTACAACTGGCCTGTCCACTGAGTAGTCTCTTTAGCATAGGTGTTCCAGAGCACCGGTATACACAGACGGTGCATTAATTAAAGAAGATTGTTTCTGAAAGTGAATGGTTAGGAGGCTCAACTGAGCTATTCTTATAAATAGATCTTGGGGCCATTCCTTTTTCCTATGGGAAAATGTCTCAAATTTAATAAAGAACACAACTTGATACATATAACTACGCTGAACACAAAAATTTTCACAAGTAATCAAATATGTATTTGATATAAAGACTACACTAACTTGAATTTTTAATTTCTGATCTGGTTAGCTTTTGTTGCCCTTCATTTAATATGAACTATACTTCATCACATATATTATAGTCATGAATTGACCCCTTGAATTTTATCAAGGAAATTGTAACATAGGTATCTTGAGAATATAAATTATGGTGCATTTGACATGCAAGGCAAAACTTCATAAATAGCATTTTATTAGTTCAGAACAATCAATAGATATTTTCTGATTGTGATTACTCAGGAAAAGGCGTATATTGTCTTCAACTATATTGGAAATTAACAGTAAAAATCCTATTACTGAGGGATGGTATTCAAAAGATGTGAGATAAAAAAACTTTTTAAAGTACTCTGGAGCATTTTAAAAACTCTATATGAAATGATTAACAGCTTGTTTCAAAATCTTTTGTATTAATTTAAAAAGATCACAAAGGAAATTTAAAAAGATAACCACTCAGGCTTATCTTAGTTACCATGCTATTCAAAGTAACTAATCAATATTCCTTTTACAACATTTTATAATTTAGACTTTCCACTAATATATTCTAGAATTCTCTTCTTAATTATTATGAATTAGTATAGATTTACCAAATTTGCAAGTGTAAATACTTCAGTATATATGCTATTTTAATCTGAGATAAATTCTTTAATAAACAATACTAAATACTCACAGCAACAAATTGGTTATTTTCTAATTTAACAATGTCTCCCACTTTGACATTCATCCATTTTTCATTCTGCAATCTAAGAACAAAAACAAAATTAATTTTTTCAGGAACAAAGAAGAATCAAGGGAATGTATTCACAATGGTACATCATATAACAGACACAGATAACACTTCTCTAGAATGCTAAATTCAAAGGACTTTATATAACAAAGTCTTTTACCTGAGTGATGTGGAAGCTAAGGCCCAGAGAAGTCAGTGATTTGCGCAAGGATTCCCAATGAGTTAGGGGTGTCCTTAGGGCTAAATTCAAAATGCCTAACTCTTGGCTGTGTGCAATTTCCATCACCCATGGTGCCAGCTTTATATACCAGTTATTAACTCTTGCTTGCATTTCCTTGGCCAGAACAGTGGCCATTTGGCGGGGGCGGGTGAGGGGAGGGCAGCAATAAATTCAGTCATTGATATTCATTTCAGACTATATTTTAAAATATGGAAATAAAACATCACTGCCATTGTTTCTAAAGTCTGTTTTACCAGAGGCAAAGGAAAGAGGTCCAGGGCAATCGCTAAAATATGACAGGAAAAGAATAAAAATTTTTGGAAGGGACATGAACAACAATGAGTGATGAAAGCAACCTTAGAAGATTGAATGAGAAATAATACCTACCAATCATCCATAAGCACTGTAGCTGAGGGACAGGCTTGGTGGCATTTTAATGGCTAGGACCAGCAGATCAGAATTGAGAACAGCCTGGCCAAAATGCTGCACTGCTTTCTTTTAAGCTTATGTATATAATAAAGCCCCTACTCTACCCTTCACCAGGTTCAAAAGGGTTTATAATGATTTAAAAAAAAAATACTATTGTGTTTAGTTGTTTGGGCCCTTTGTGACAGTTGGGGAGACAGACCATCTGGAAACAGACCACCTATGGCAGTATACCATAATGCTAATCATCCCTTCTGAAATTCTCAGAAACATAAACCAGCTTTGTTTTCTAATTTGAAAGCCTTCCTCACACTTCTTTCCCAGCAAACCCCTTTTAAGAGAGAAAGCTGGGATGAGTACAGGTTACCCAACAAGTTAAAGTTGGGCAGGTTGATTTCATTCTGCAGTTTAAAACAAAAACAAAAACAAAAACAAAAAACAACCTAATTTACTTGTTTTATAGGTTGGAAAACAGTTTTAAATATTTATACAACTGTGAAATATGCCTCACACTATCAACCCTGCTGGGTCATTTGGCTTAAGCATTCAAAGAACTTTTCTTTAATACAGATCCAAGTACATGTTGTTCTGGAAAGTTTTCAATTGCAGCATTTTCATCTCTAGCCAGAATTCAATCGCTTTTCCATTGCCACACTTTTCTGCACTTTATCTAGTTCGACAACAATGGGAGAACCTAGGAAGCCTTCTAAATCTCATTTTATTTATTTTTACAGATATGGATTGTGTGCTGGTTTATTTCTCCTGGATACCACCTCCTTTGGAGCATTAGTAGCATTTCTCAGGGGACAGTATCTCAGATAAAAGTCAATGTGAATGAACTGAGATAGAGACTGTATCTTTATTTATGCAAAATGCACTGCTACTGAATTGCCCTGAAGTCTCTACTGAAAGCACATTTGCTTTAGGGAGAAGCTCAGATGATACTGTTTCATTTCCAAACTTTTATTACTCCTTCTTATCCACCGTAAGCTCTAGGAAGGACTGCGCCCTAACTCTTCCACTCAAATGGAAAATCAACCAAAGTTAAAATGGAACCCTACAGGACCCCTTACACATTTCAAAATGCATGTTTGATAGTTAAGTCTGAACAGATAAATAGCAATAACCACTATTTGGGAGAACAAACCAAAAATCTGAGTTTTCTCACTTAAATTCTAACTTCTTTTTCTCAAGTCCAGTATCTTATTATTTCCCTCTGTAAAACCAAAGCAATTGGAAAGAAATTATTAAAAGTGTGGTGGTATCCATGGAAATACTTGAATTAACTGCTACACTTGGAAAAATCCTAGAACAGAATCTCTTTAAGAAAAAAAAATTGCAGAACCCCAGAGTGTGCAAAGAATCGCTAATATGGAACAATTTGATTATGGTAAACATGAAGCTTTATCAAAACCATATAGAAAAAGGTAAAGCAGAGCAAAATACCACCCCTCATGCCAGATCCTCATGCCCATCCCCCTCCTATCTACCTGCACCCCTAAATTTTAACCTCTCCTTTCTAATTTATTAAATACTTCCAAAAGTAGAAAAACACTCAGAATAAGTGTTTACTAAGATCTTGCTAAGATCTATTAATCTACTAATGTCATCTAACAGGCAAAGAAAGCAGTAAACACCTAAGTACCATAAATGAGCCCCAGATCCCTTACTTTCTCTCACTCTAGTCCTTTTTTTTTCCTCTTGCCACCTGCATGCCCTCTGCCCAGAATATACATTTAACAGTATCTCTGAGCTCTCTTCTCGTCCCCTTTGTTACTCCAGTTCCACCTTGACTACCTACCTCTCCTCCACTTACCCCAATGGAAAGTTCTCCCCTAAAACAGAGCATTCCAAAGTCTATAAGTAACAGTATTTGATATCTTAAATACTTTGTGGAATGTATGTGTACAAATTCCACAGGACACAATATCACTTCTGTGGGCCATGGGCCATGGGAAACCTTCACCAGGGAACAATGCAGGTTGACACAAAATTGATCTGAACTTGGATAAAATATTGTCTTGAAGATATATAACTATGGGAGAAATTTCCTCAAAAGAAATATTATACAAAACTATTAGCAATCTGGCAAGAAACAACAAGCAGTTCCTCCTGGATCCAGAACTATTCCAACTGTTTCATCAATAACCTCAACAACAGACACCCAAATCTATCTGTCAGATTGTGTATAGCATCCTGCCAAAAAGAAAACATAACCTTTACAAAGTGAGATTATGATAGGAAGTCGTCTTAGACTTGAAGCAGTTAACAGAAAGTGAATGAAGACTAAGAGGAAGAAGCACAGAATAGATTATTTTAGAGAGAAGTAATATTCTACAGATACAATTAGAGTTTTGAGGAAAAAAAAGATCTGGAACATTAGTAAACAGTAGGCCATGTGGGATATCTAGGCTAAACTCCTTATTTGAATATATATCTGTTGAAAAATCTGGTAACCACAATCAAAGTAGGATTTTTTAAAAATATTATTTCTTATTCTATCTAGGCAGGTAATTATAACTACACTTAACTAGGATCTCAGAGAGATTTTTCAATGAGCATTCAGAGTCATAGTTACAAAAGTATCCAAACTTACCAAGCAAGTATAAACTGATGAAGACCTGCAAGTGAATTTAAATTACATGTATTTTAAATCCCACCATTTTTCTTCTCCTACTGACTACTAACATCACTGATGATGCAACATCAAAGACATACCATCAGTACTAGAGGGACAGACAGGAGGATTTCCTTTAAAACTCATCTTCAAAATATTTCTAGACTTCTAAGATTTTAGCTTGTAGAATGATTACATTTCGTCATCATCCTGAAACAATGAAAACATACTCCCTGTATCTCCATGTGTGGTGCAGCTGTTCCTAGGGCTCATGTTTAAAGCAAGCTTGCATCACAGCTCTACGAAGGAGATACAGGATGGCCTCATGGGCTGTGATGATGACACCCGACTCCACAGACTTGGCACCAACAAACTTTGCTTTTACCTTTATCAGGGAAAGTCCTTCTGCTCTCATGAAGGAATGACAATATATGAATATTCTGAAAGCAAGTTAATTTATTTCATAGCACTGAATCCAGAAATTCCAAGATTTTAAAATAAGCTTCAATTTTCAGTATCATCACGTAATTATTTCAGGTTATGAAATGACATAATCTTAATGCTTCTTAGAATCAGGCTTTTCTAAAATAGCTGCAGTAATGATATAGACTTTACCTTAGTAAACTCACAAACCTGCTTAAATAATAAACCAAATCCCAGAAAGAGATTCATGAAATTAAATTCCAAAGTCACCATAAAATATTTGAAGTTAAACTGCCACAGAATGGCAACTAGAATTACTTTCAAGAAGTGACTTTTAAAAATACACCCACAAGCTATATACCTATTCTCAGAATGTTAGAGATACGCATTAACCAATCAATGCACATACAATGAGTTTGGTTCCCTCTTTAATCTGAGTTCTAAGAAAAGGTGGTGATAGATAGCAACTATATGTAGTAATTGTTGATAAATTGGTCTGAATCTGCTTCCTCCTGATGAGATATCCAGAGCCACTAGGCTATGCTGAGACACTTCTTGAGAAAACGCAATTCCAAGTGAGATAGCATCTACTATGCTCCCTGTTATTGAACCATTGGCTCCAGGGGCTAGAAATCAAGCATCTGCTTTGAGCAAGATGCCAAGCACACTGCTGAAAGCTTAAAGGCAGAAGGAGATCTTCAATGGGCTCCTCAAGTCTCCTGTCATCCTTTCTACATTTTAATACTTCTGACTCCCTATTAGCAGCATAGATTCCTGAGAAGAGACTTTCCTCAAAGCTATAGAAGACATGTTGGAATACTGAAGAGACAAAATAATCAAGGTCAATATAAGTGACCTCCTCTAATTAACCAGTCAATCCACATACAATGAATTTGGTTCTTTCTTTAATCTTAAACCCATGTGAGACCTATAACTTACAAAAATATTCTCCTGCCCATGCCGACCTTGTTTTATTCACCGCTGTATCCTCAGGACCTAGAATAATGCCTAAGTCCTAGCAGGCACTCAATAAATATTTGTTGACTCACCAAAAATTAATAAATACAGAATCATTATTTCCAAAAACTTGTTGAATGACAGCATTTCCCTGAATGTCTAATAAGAATTATAGACAACCAATATTTATTTATTGCTTACTATATTCCAGGGACTGTGCTGAAGCCTTCATGTACAAGGTTTCCAAATAAAAACAAGTAACATACAATTAAATCTGAATTTCAGATAAGCAACAGATAATTTTGTTTAAATTTCTAAGTATGCCCCCTATACAATACTTAGAACATACTTACACTACAATATTATCATTGTTTATCTAAATTTCAAACTTAACTGGACATCCTGTATTTTAATTTTCTACGTCTGGCAATACTAGTCATATATCTTAACTCATTTTTTCCTCGTGACAACCCTACAAAATAGGTACTGTTACTACTAACATTTTAGGAAATAGAAAACTGAAAAAGAGACATTTTCCCTATTTTGCAACATCTATCAAAAATTTTAATGCCCACACACTTTGAAATAGATGTTTCACTTTAAATAACTGATCATACAGGTGCTCAAAGATGGATGTATGAGGATGTTTACTGCAGTATTATGTTATAAACTATCAATGCCCATTAATAAGGATTAGATGGGTGTACCATGGTACCTATTTAATTCTGGCTCAATGGAATGACTACAATTCAGCCACTAAAAAGAATAAGACAGGTCTGTAAGTGCTAATATAAAATATCCTTAAGTTACATTATTAGGTTAAAAATAGGCATATACAGGACACTGCATATACGTGGTAAGATTCTAACTGTGGTTTGAAGCAAGGATATACCTATATGTACCTCTGTTCTTACAAACACAGAAAATTTCTTGAAAGACACACAGAAACTATTCAGTAATTTCCACTAGAGAAAGGAAATGAACAGGAAAACTGGAATGGAAAGATTTCATTTTATGGTATATTTTTGTATACTGTTTGAATTTTTGGCATCACATACATTGATATTTTAAAAGACGACTGAGGAGGATAAAATAGAAGAAAACTCTTCCAAGGTCACATGTAAGTGGCAGAGCCAGGACTGGAAACTGAAACTACAAAGCCCATGTTCTTAATACATCTATATTTACTATTTTTTTTCACTTCATTTTCAATGATTATTATGTTTTGCCTCTTGAGAAAGAAAATGGACCCTAAAGAGCTGAAGAGATTTGATCCACAGCTAAGTGCATACTACTGTATTTAAAATTTACTGATCCCAAAACAGCTTGCAGTCATGGTCTCCTGACATAAATACTCAGTGGATAGCAGCAATTTCTGTTTTTTGTTTTGTTTTGTTTTTTTTTTTTTTCCAATTCCACTCCTGTCAGAGCCAAACTAGAATAAGACGTAAAGCTTGGCCCTAATCCTCTAACAACAGACTGGTGAACAGGATCTCATTACATTGAGAATGAGCACAATACTCATATCTTTGGAATCTACTTATTTTTAAAAATGCAGATGTTTCCCCCCCTTTTCCTTCCTTTTTATTCACACAGTGCTTATGCTGAAGCAGAGTCACACAGGGAGGTCTGAGATCACCTCTTGAAGATGCTCTCATACCAATTTGCCCAGTGATGGTCTGAAAGTGGAAGGCAAGATGACAAAAGATATAATCCGACAGCATGGAAAATTTAGTTTAATGATTTTCTGAGAAAAGTATTCAGTTTTATAGATGTCCTGCCTCATTTATATAAATCCTTGCAGGTTCTATTGTGCATTATTTGTATGCACAAACACATGCAATTTAGCCTTCCTATTCTCAAAACAAAATAATCGATGCACTAAGCTTCACCTGAACAATAAGCCTACTGAGAATTGTACAGAAAGTGTACTCCCCCTAATCATTTCCCTAAACTGAAACCCTTCTCCTGAATCAGCCTCCTAAGGTCCTCTCTTCTGTAAATTCTTAGTAGGATTCTATCAACAGATGCCTAATAGATGATGAGACCACAAGAATATTGGAAGAAAATTATTTCAAAGGAAGACTATTATGTCTGTTTTCACATATGAATGCTGAAGGAAATGCCTTACATTGACCATGGAGAACATAGACCTATTTAGGTCTAATCTGATTTCTGGGCAGGAGATTCAGAAAGAGATCTGTGTATAAGAAGTTTATTGGCAAGTTCTCTTTGCATTAGCACCTGTGGGAGAGTGAAGGAAAAAGATGGACAGAGGGAGGAGTTGCGCTGTTGATACAGTCACAAAAACAGCTCAGCCAACTTTATGGGGATCCAAGGCCTTCAGAGTTGATCAAAGGGGTCAGACCATTATACCTTGCCATTGTTCATTCGTTGGATGCGCCCTCCAGCAAGAAGGGGTGGCCTTGAGCAAAACAGCTCCCCTCAGCTGATGGCAACTCCCAAAGGGGACTGACAGCTGAGGGCTGTATATAGGCAGCACTGCTAGTAGCTAGGGAAATATATTCTGCAACCTGGAAGGGGACAGTGGGTAGCATACAAACTGAGAACCCACTTCCCAATTTTGCTATTGACATGCCCTTGTAATTAGAATATTCCTTTTCAATTCTAAACTATTTCACCTTTATCCAGTTCCAACTTCAATTCTATAAAGTCAATACAAGCAGCTGCCATGAGTCCTGGTACTCCTCACTCCATTTTATGACTTTTGAAGAACAATATGGACAACTTTGGGTTGTCCAATTCAATCCTTTTTCCAATGATTCGCAAATGAAGTTGAAAGATAAATTTTTAGTAGCTCATCATTAAAAAATATTCTACTGATAACCACTGACTACTCAAATATCCTAAAATGTCTACAGGGAAAAAATCATTATTTCTGAAATATTCCTTTATGAAGAACATATTTTGGGTTTTTTTTTTAAGATTTTATTATTCATGAGAGACAGACAGACAGACAGACAGAGAGGCACAGGCAGGCTCCATGCAGGAAGCTGGATGTGGGACTTGATCCCAGGACTCCAGGATCACGCCCTGAGCCAAAGGCAGATGCTCAACAGCTGAGCCACCCACGCATCCCTGAAGAACATATTGTGATGAAAAAAATTATAAGCAATCACCTTGGCCTGAGTAGATCAACCATTCTCTAAATTGCCACACTTTGGAACACCTGGGTGGCTCAGTCGGCTTCACACTTAGCAAAAAGTCTGCTGGAGATTCTCTCCCTCTCCTCCTTCCCTCTCTTTCCTCACTAAAATAAATAAATAAACAAAATCTTTAAATTGCCACATCTTATTTTGAGGAATCAAAATGCTTTGACTAAGAATATGCTTTGACTAAGCTCAGTAGTGAAAGACAGCAACTCTCTTTGAAAAACATCCCAAAAGAAGATAGCTCCTGGTGGAGGAGAATGAAACCTGAATATCTTGGTTCCAGGATAAAAGATCTATATTATGTTTCCCACTACTATTTTTTAAAAGATTTTTTATTTATTCATGAGAGACACAGAGAGAGTCAGAGACATAGGCAGAGGGAGAAGCAGGCTCCATGCAGGGAGCCTGATGTGGGACTTGATCCCAGGACTCCAGGATCACACCCTGAGCCACCCAGGCGTCCCTCCCACTACTATTCTTAATCAATTTTCTTATAGGGGGCCAGGTTAAGAGAGAACCAAATGTCTGTTAAGCCAGAAAAGAAATATTACTTGGTTAACATGCCAAGTAATACCACATTCCATCCAATATAGATAAAGCAGTGGAATCTCTTAAGTGATTTGATTTGCTCTAGTCAGAGAACCTAATATTTTTGGAAATAGGATTCCTGATTTTGTGGCACAAAGCATAGCTATAGATATTACTAGAAGATCATGAGTTTATTATTTACTTACTAAACTTACAGTCACATCAAATCCTAAACACTTTTTAAGAAAGTTTTTAAATGTTACTTTAAAGTAGGTCGTAATGCTTATCATTTTGAGTTCCTTAGAAATAGGATAGTATGTAGGATGAAATTTTAATTAAATCATCATCCAGTAGCGTGTGAAGCACCATTGTTCTTCATTAGTGAATTCAAGACTGATTCATATCTGCAAGATGAACACTCTGAGCAAGGGGTTGCGTGTCAGAGCTATAAGTGGAATTAGATACAGACTGTGGTTATCAAAGAACCCAGAGACTTGTGGGAAAATATAGATCTGGCTCTTAAATAATACCAGTTAAATCATTGTTGCCTTTTGATACCTGAAGCATGTGGATATTATTTTAGTCAGCAATGAAAAATACCTGTACTCCAGGAGCATGATCTCAATATTAGACTGTTTGCCACACAACTGTCATCAAAAGCCGAGTAAGAAAACTGATAGACCAGAGAAATTGTCTAACAAAGTATATATTAACTTTCATTCCTCAAAATATTCCCAGCTTTGTCCCCTTATACAGTGAGCTCATCAGAAAACTATATGCCTGGACTGTATTACTCTGGTCCCTCTAGATTTGGCTTCTCATGACTTCACATCATGCCAACAGATTTCAGTCAGGATTTACTTGTGGTCATGAGTAAAATATCTCCCCTTTTTGAGGATTAAACCATTATGTCATTCATAATTTCTCTCAGGATCAGGATAAATCTTATTGCTCATAATTATTAGAATGCTTCCTTTCATTGGGCCATCAGTTTTGTAATCTAGACACTTTCATTAAGAAGAGAGACAAAGTTCAGGTAATGTTTCAAATTCATGAATAACAAATCCTAATGGATTATTTAAACAAAAACTTGGACATTTTATAGAAAAGATTCTGTCCTTTGAAGACAACAATGTATGGACAATCTTGATATTTTCAGAAACAAAATATTATTCAGAATGGACCAGAAATTGGAATATTTTTTTAAAAATCCTTACATTCTTAAAGAGGAGAATCCTGACCTCCTATTTATGAGAGAAACAATATAACATGTAGAAAGTCTATGTCATTAGAATCAGAAGACATGAACTTGGATCCAAGTTCACCACCAATCAGCCATGTAACTTGGCCAAGAAGTTAACCAAAATTGAAGTTTCCCACTATGACCTACATGAATTGGATCCCTCAGAATGCCTCTTTAGTCATAACACTAAGGCCTATAAAATGATATATAGTCATCTGACATTTTAACACCTATCAAGACATCTGTGAATATCATGTGAGATAAATTTATGCAAACATTTTGTAAACTATAATATATAAAGTACTGTGACTACTTTTTATTATTATGAAGTATATCATCATAAGGATGGTACATTCTTATTTTTATTTTAAGTCTTCAAAAGAGATATCTATTTTCAGTGTCTCTACTTCTTGACTGCCCATGCTTTCTCCAATCAGAATTTTTCTCTCCAACTGCAATCTCTCTTCATGTCACTAAATCTAAGGATCAGTTCTCAGTCTTCATTTTACTCAGCACAGTTACCTATACCCTCCTTCTTCAAACACTTTCTTTGCTTTAAATCTAGGGTACCACATCCCCTTGATTGTGCTCTTTCTTCAATAGTTATGCTTTCTCAAACCCTGACCCAGCCCTTTGAACCCTTATTCCATCCTCAATCCTTAAGGTGTCCCAGAACTTCTTTTCCCTAACTAGCTTTGGACTTTCACCCTACATGGCCAGACGACTTGCAGATTTATCTTCAGACCTCTCTTCTAAGTTTCAACTACCCATTCTCCATTTCTGCAGAATAACTAATAATCTCAACAGAATTCTGGTCTCCGTCTAGTCAAAGAAAAAACAAAACAAAACAAAACACTACCACAGTAGCATGCTCCTTTCCAGTATTTCCCATCCTGGAACCTCAGGTAAGAACCATTGACTTCCAATTTCTCTCCTCACAAACACACAATATGGCAGCACTTTTATTGGTTCTACCCTCAAAATACATTTCGACCTCTGGGTTTTAGATGACATTTAGGGACTGCTGCTTTACTGGTAATAGTAATAGTATCGTGACTATATACATCGTATGCTCTTATCTGTTCAAGATAAATAGTAAAATATTTACTGATAATGTGATAAGTTTTGCTTTTAAAATACCTCAGAATATAAAAAGTGACCATGGATAGAAAAATAGCAGAGAGCTATTGACTGCAACTGAGTAATACCTAAATAAGAATTCATTGTACTGTTCTGTTTTCATGTGTTTGAAAATCCATAATAAGATATGTCCCTTTTTTTTTTTTTTACATCCTACATTACTACCACCAAGTCCATGGCATCATCTCATCCGGACAATGGTAGGAAACTCCTAATTTGTTATCTTAATTCTCCTCTTGCCCCTCTTTGCAGTTCACTGCCTACATAGCAGCCAGAGAAATCTTTTTGCCATTCCATGAAATTCTCCTAAAATGCTCCAGTAGCTTCTCATTACATTGAGTATAAAATTAGAACTCCCCACCATGACCTCCAAAAATTGGCTCTGGCTCAAGCCTCAGAACTCCTCTTTATCACAAAAGTTTAATTTTTTTTTAAGATTTCATTTAGTTTTTCATGAGAGACACACACAGAGAGAGAGGCAGAAACACAGGCAGAGGAAGAAGCAGGCTCCATTCAGGGAACCCAATGTGGGACTCAATCCCAGGACCCTGGGATCATGCCCTGAGCTGAAGGCAGATGCTCAACCACTGAGCCACCCAGACATCCCTATCACAAAACTTTAGCCACAGTAGATATCTTACTATCAAGTTCATTTCAACTTTGGTGCTTGTATACTCTTCTTCCTTTTACCCAAGATTTTGGCATGGTTAGCTCATTCTCAACTCAAATCTTATCTACTCAAAGGGCCTTCTCTGTTTGCCCTACTTGAAATTGCTTCCTCATCTCTAATCCCACTACTCTCTATTATCCTATTTTATTTTCTTTGTTGTAGTTATAACTACCTTAAATCATATTATTGCTTATATTTTATTTATTATTTGTCTTCTCCATTTATAGTAGGCCCCTTAGGGTAGGAATTTATCTGTCTTGTCTTTTTTGTATCCTCAACATGTAGGACAGTGCCTGGCTCAATACAAATGTTTATTAAGTGAATATTTGAATGGATTAGTTATTTACATGGTCATTTATGCTGTGTGCTTAGCATATTTAGCTCTGGGGATGAAGTGAGTAACAGCTCCTCATGGGAGGTCCTGGGAGGCCCTAAGAAAGGCCAGCTGAAGTAACTGCAAAATATGGAAAGAAGATAAGGGTAGGATGAATCATTTCAGGCAAAGGATAACAGTTTAGAGAATAACAGCATTACTCACTTTCCCCAAAGTGTTAACTTTTGACTTCTATCACATATGGCTATAAGGCAAGATATACATCCCATGGGGATGCCAACTTCCTTCATGTCTTTAAATTTCCAATTTCTTTATTATCTACATCATGAATGTTGCTAGTTGAAAGACTAAGTAGATTCTGTGGATTTCAACAAATACTGAGCACCTACTATACGTTAGACACTGGGCCAAGCACTGGGAATAAACACCACATAGTTTCTGGTATGAAGAAGCTCATAGTCAATGGGAAGCCTAAAGTGGACTAAGTAGTAAAATGCTGTAGTTGGAACACCCAAATGGCTCAGTCTGTTAAGCATCTGCCTTTGGCTCAGGTCATGATCTCAGGGTCCTGGGATGGAGCCCCACATCTGGCTCTCTGCTCAGTGGGGTGTCTGCTTCTCCCTCTCACTCTCCCTCTAAGCTCTCCCTCTCTTGCTATCAAATAAATAAATAAAATCTTTATAAAATGCTGTGGTTAACTCTAGTCTGTGGGAGCACAAAGAGGGTACTGATTGTTCCACCGGCCTGGCATAGATATACTGAAGAGATTGCCAGAAACGATTGACACAGGAACTGAGCTCTGTTGGATGAAGAAAGGAGACAGAAAAGCACACATTGTAGGTTTAAGAAAGGCAAGTAGTTCTGTGTCATTATAGGCAATGGTAGAAAGGCTAGCTGGAAGCTTGATTACAGTAAGTGCTTTGGTGGTAAGGAATGGGTAGGGTTACTACTAAAGAGTTTGCAGTAAGAATATCTTTTGATCTGAGCTATTTTATAGAAAGAATGGTCAGGAATGTAGATGGCTTAGTACAACCCAGTCCTGCTTAGAGAAACTATATTCAGTGTGCAAAACTGTGTACACCAACAAAAACCCTGAAGCAGTCTCTCTGTATACACATAGCAATGTTATTGTTTCCTACTAGAGGAATTTTTTAGAAGACAAAATTTAAACTATATTCTCAAACAGAACACATACATACACAAAAGTACTATATACCAACAATAGGCAATGAATACAAATAGAAAAGTCACTGAAAAGAAAAATGCAGTTAATAAATAATTTTTTTAAATCACCCTCAGCAGAAACCAATGAATTTTTAAAACAGCAAGATCTCTGTTTATACTTATCTAGTTGGCCTAGATTTTCTAAAATACTCAATATTGCAATGATATTGTGGAAAAAAAAATACTTGTTCGTTCAAATGGGAGGATAAATGGCCACAAACTTCCTCAAAAGCAATTTAACATTATGCAGTAAGAATCTATTTTAAAAGGCAATGCAGATTCCCTAGAAATACAGCCTAAAGAAATAAAGTTACAAGGGGGCGGGGCAAGATGGAGGAAGAATAGGGTCCCCAAGTCACCTGGCCCCACCAACTTACCTACATAACTTTCAAATCATCCTGAAAACCTAGGAATCCGGCCTGAGATTTAAAGAGAGAACAGCTGGAATGCCACAGAGAGAAGGGTTTGTGCTTCTAACAAGATAGGAAGACGGAAAGAAAAAAGAAAAGAAGAGGGGGAAAAAAGAAAAGAAAGGAAAAGGAAAGAAAGGAAAAGGAAATAAAAGAAAAGAAAGAAAAAGAAGAAAGAAAGAAAGAATCCAGTGGGGGAGGGCCCCACGAGGAGCCGGGCTAAGGCCGCCGCGGCGAGAGCCCCCAGGACAGGGAGGCCCAGCCCCGGAGAAGCAGGAGCTTTACCAATCTTCCCGGACGGAAAGGCGCTCGCAAGGGAGCTCGGGCGGGATCCCAGAAGGGGCAGTGGAGCCCCCAGATTCCCGGGGTTCCTAAGGGAGGAGGTGCACCCCGGGGGAGAGCTCGCCACACACTGTTGGCTGAGCGCTGTAGAGCTGGAGCGCGCAGCTGGCGGGGCCGGGAGCAGCTCGGGCTGCAGCTCGGGCTGCAGCTCGGGCAGAGGGGGCTGCGTGGCCCAGAGCGCAATCCCAGCGACGCAGACCCGGGGTCCCAGGGCGCGGGGGACACAGCCCAGGATCCTGCGCTCGCCCCGGGACAGGTGGAGGCCGGGAGGGCACAGGACACCGAGGACTCTCCTGCCGCCCCGAGCTCCGAGCTGTGCAGATCGGCGCTCCCGCCCCCGGAGCATCCCGGCCCCTGAGGACTGGGAGCTGCGGTAGTTACTGCAAAGCTGACTCCATGGCTGGAGAGCTGGCCACCGACACTGTGGTTGTTCCTCCTGGTGTCACCCTGTGCCTGGGAGGGTTGGGGCCGCCAGGGAACAGGGGCCTCACAGGATAAGTAGTTCCCACTGAACCGTGCACCTGGCAGGGGGCGGGGGAACTCACCCAGGTGCACACACCTGAGAATTAGCACAGCAGCTCCTCCCCCAGAAGACCAGCTGGAAGGACAGGGGAAGAGCAAGTACTCCACCAAGAAGTGCTGGAAAGCTCTGGGGAAGTTGAGGGACTTACAGTATATAGAACCAGAGGATACTCTGCCTTGGTTTTTTTGTTTGTTTGTTTGTTTGTTTTCTTCTTTTTTTTCTTCCTTTTTCCAACACAACTCGTTTTTAGCCACTCTGCACTGAGCAAACTGACTTGAAAGAAGGACTCACCACAAAAGAAACAATCAGAAATAGTACTCTTTCCCACAGAGTTACAGAATTTGGGTTACAATTCGACGTCAGAAAGCCGATTCAGAAGCACAATTATAAAGCTACTGGAGGCTCTGGAAAAAAGCATAAAGGATTCAAGAGACTGCATGACTACAGAATTTAGATCTAATCAGGCTGAAATTAAAAATCAATTAAATGAGATGCAATCCAAACTGGAGGTCCTAATGATGAGGATTAATGAGGTAGAAGAACGAGTGAGTGACATAGAAGACAAGTTGGATGAAAGGAAGAAAGCTGGCAAGGAAGGAAGTTGAGGAAAAAAGAGAAAAACAATGAAAAGATCATGAGGAAAAGTTAAAGGAAATAAATGACAGCCTCAGAAGGAAAAATCTACGTTTAATTGGGGTTCCAGAGGGCACCGAAAGGGACAGAGGACCAGAAAGTGTATTTGAACAAGTCATAGCTGAGAACTTCCCTAACTTGGGGAGGGAAACAGGCATTCAGATCCAGGAGACAGAGAGATCCTCCCCTAAAATCAATGAAAACCATTCAACACCCCAACATTTAATAGTGAAACGTGCAAATTCTAAAGATAAAGAGAAAATCCTTAAAGCAGCAAGAGACAAGAGATCCCTAACGTATATGGGGAGAAATATTAGATTAACAGCAGACCTCGCCACAGAGACCTGGCAGGCCAGAAAAGGCTGGCAGGATATATTCAGGGTCCTAAATGAGAAGAACGTGCAACCAAGAATACTCTATCCAGCAAGGCTCTCATTCAGAATGGAAGGAGAGATAAAGAGCTTCCAAGATAGGCAGAAACTGAAAGAATATGTGACCACAAAACGAGCTCTGCAAGAAATATTAAGGGGGACTCCGTAAAAGAAAGAGGAACTCCAAAGAAACAATCCACAAAAACAGGGACTGAATAGCTATCATGATGACACTAAGTTCATATCTTTCAATAGTAACTCTGAACGTGAATGGGCTTAATGACCCCATCAAAAGACTCAGGGTTTCAGACTGGATAAAAAAGAAGGACCCATCTATTTGCTGTCTACAAGAGACTCATTTGAGACCCAAGGACACCTACAGCCTGAAAATAAAAAGTTGGAGAACCATTTACCATTCAAATGGTCCTCAAAAGAAAGCCGGGGTAGCAATCCTCATATCAGATACATTAAAGTTTATCCCAAAGACTGTAGTGAGAGATGAAGAGGGACACTATATCATACTTAAAGGATCGACCTAACAAGAGGACCTAACAATCATGAATATTGATGCCTCTAATGTGGGAGCTGCCAAGTATATCAATCAATTAATAACCAAAGTTAAGACATACTTAGGTAATAATACACTAATACGGGGAGACCTCAACACGGCGCTTTCGCTAAATGACAGATCTTCTAAGCACAATGTCTCCAAAGAAACAAGAGCTTTAAATGATACACTGGACCAGATGGATTTCACAGATGTTTACAGAACTTTACAACCAAACGCAACTGAATACACATTCTTCTCAAGGGCACATGGAACTTTATCCAGAAGAGACCACATACTGACTGGGTCACAAATCAGGTCTTAACCGATACCAAAAGATTGGAATTGTTCCCTGCATATTTTCAGACCACAATGCTTTGAAACTAGAACTCAATCACAAGAAGAAATTTGGAAGAAATTCAAACAGGTGGAGCTTAAAGACCATCCTGCTAAAAGATGAAAGGGTCAACCAGGAAATTAGAGAAGAATTTAAAAGATTCATGGAAACTAATGAGAATGAAGATACAACCATTCAAAATCTTTGGGATACAGCAAAAGCAGTTTTGGAATGAAGATACAACCATTCAAAATCTTTGGGATACAGCAAAAGCAGTTTTGAGAGGGAAATACATCATAATACAAGCATCCCTCAAAAAAACTGGAAAAAACTCAAATATACAAGCTAACTTTGATCCTAAAGGAACTGGAGAAAGAACAAAAAATAAAACCTACACCCATAGGAAGAAGACAGTCTAAGAGACCTCAATAAAGATTCAAGCAGAAGTCAATGAAATAATAAAGAATAAAGAAGAGATTAAGAGATCTTAATAAAGATTCAAGCAGAACTCAATGAAATAGAGACCAGAAGAACTGTGGAACAGATCAAGAAAACCAGGAGTTGCTTCTTTGAAAAAATTAATAAGATAGATAAACCATTAGCCAGCCTTATTAAAAACAAAAGAGAAAAGACTCTAATTAATAAAATCACGAATGAAAAAGGAGAAATCACCACCAATACCAAGGAAATACAAATGATTTTAAAAACATATTATGAGCAGCTATATGCCAATAAATTAGGCAATCTAGAAGAAATGGATGCATTTCTGGAAAGCCACAAACTACCAAAACTGGAACAGGAAGAAATAGAAAACCTGAACAGGCTGATTACCAGGGAGGACATTGAAGCAGTCATCAAAAACTTCCCAAGGGCCAAAAAGTCCAGGGCCAGATGGCTTCCCAGGGGAATTCTATCAAACGTTTAAAGAAGAAACAACACCTATTCTACTAAAGCTGTTCAGAAAGATAGAAAGGGATGGAGTACTTCCAAACTCATTCTATGAGGCCAGCATCACCTTAATTCCAAAACCAGATAAAGACCCCACCAAAAAGGAGAATTATAGACCGATACTCCTGATGAACACAAATGCAAAAATTCTCAACAAGACACTAGCCAATAGGATCCAACAGTACATTAAGAAGATTATTCAGCATGACCAAGTGGTATTCATCCCCGGGATGCAAGACTGGTTCAACACTCATAAAGCAACCAATGTGATGGATCATATCAACAAGAGAAAACACAAGAATCATATGATCCTCTCATTAGATGCAGAGAAAGCATTTGACAAAGTACAGCATCCATTCCTGATCAAAATTCTTCAGAGTGTAGGGATAGAGGGAACATTCCTCAGCATCTTAAAAGCCATCTACAAAAAGCCCACAGCAAATATCATTCTCAATGAGGAAACACTGGGAGCCTTTCCCCTAAGATCAGGAACACGACAGGGATGTCCACTCTCACCACTGCTATTCTGTATAGTACTACAAGTCCTAGCCTCAGCAATCAGACAACAAAAAGAAATAAAAGGCATTCAAACTGGCAAAGAAGAAGTCAAACTCTCCCTCTTTGCAGATGACATGATACTGTACCTAGAAAATCCAAAAGACTCCACCCCAAGATTGCTGGAACTCATACAGCAATTCAGCAACGTGGCAGGATACAAAATCAATACCCAGAAATCAGTGGCATTTCTATACACTAACAATGAGACTGAAGAAAGAGAAATTAAGGAGTTAATCCCATTTACAATTGCTCCCAAAAGCATAAGATACCTAGGAATAAACCTAACCAAAGATGTAAAGGATCTATATCCTAAAAACTACAGAACACTTCTGAAAGAAATTGAGGAAGACACAGAGATGGAAAATATTCCATGCTCATGGATTGGCATAATTAATATTGTGAAAATGTCAAAGATACCCAGGGCAATTTACACATTTAATGCAATCCCTGTCAAAATACCATGGACTTTCTTCAGAGAGTTGGAACAAATCATCTTAAGATTTGTGTGGAATCAGAAAAGACCCCGAACAGCCAGGGGAATATTAAAAAAGAAAACCAGAGCCGGTGGCATCACAATGCCAGATTTCAGGTTGTACTACAAAGCTGTGATCATCAAGACAGTGTGGTACTGGCACAAAAACAGACACATAGATCAATGGAACAGAATAGAGAACCCAGAAATGGGCCCTCAACTCTATGGCCAACTAATATTTGACAAAGGAGGAAATACTACCCACTGGAAAAAGGATAAAAAAGGATAAAAAAGGATTGTTCAATAAATGGTGCTGAGAAAATTGGACAGCCACATGCAGAAGAATGAAACTGGACCACTCTCTTTCACCATACACAAAGAAAAACTCAAAATGGATGAAAGATCTAAATGTGAGACAAGATTCCATCAAAATCCTAGAGGAGAACACAGGCAACACCCTTTTAAACTTGGCCACAGCAAGTTCTTGCAAGATATATCTATGAAGGCAAAGGAAACAAAAGCAAAAATGAATTATTGGGACTTAATCAAGATAAAAATCTTCTGCACAGCAAAAGAAAGTCAACAAAACTAAAAGACAACCTACAGAATGGGAGAAGATATTTGCAAATGACCTATCAGATAAAAGGCTAGTATCCAAGATCTATAAAGAACTTATTAAACTGAACAGCAAAGAAATAAACAATCCAATCATGAAATGGGCAAAAGACATGAACAGAAATCTCACAGAGGAAGACTTAGACATGGCCAACAGGAACATGAGTAAATGCTCCGCATCACTTGACATCAGGGAAATACAAATCAAAACCTCAATGAGATACCACCTCACACCAGTGAGAATGGGGAAAATTAACAAGACAGGAAACAACAAATGTTGGAGAGGATGTGGAGAAAGGGGAGTCCTCTTGCACTCTTGGTGGGAATGTGAACTGGTATAGCCACTCTGGAAAACTGTGTGGAGGTTTTTGAAAGAGTTAAAAATAGAACTGCCCTATGACCCAGCAATTGCTCTGCTAGGGATTTACCCCAAAGATACAGATGCTGAAACCCTAGAACACCTGCACCCCGAAGTTTATAGCAGCAGTGTCCACAATAGCCAAACTGTGGAAGGAGCCTCAGTGTCCATGGAAAGATGAATGGATAAAGAAGATGTGGTCTATGTGGACAATGAAACATTTCTCAGCCATTAGAAATGACAAATACACAACACCATTTGCTTCAACATGGATGGAACTGGAGGGTATTATGCTGAGTGAAGCAAGTCAATCGAGAAGGACGAACATTATATGGTCTCATTCATTCAGGGAATATAAAAAATAGTGAAAGGGAATAAAGGGGAAAGGAGAGAAAATGAGTGGGAAGTATCAGTGAGGGTCACAGAACATGAGAGACACCTAACTCTGGGAAACGAACAAGGGGTAGTGGAAAGGGAGGTGGGCAGGGGGTTGGGGTGACTGGGTGACAGGCACTGAGCGGGGCACTTGGTGGGATGAGCACTGGGTGATATGCTCTATGTTGACAAATTGAACTCCAATTTTAAAAAAAAACTCATAAAACAGCATTGTTATCTTCATCATCTTAACTCAAACATTTGATACACAATTGAAAACAATCTTCAGAAGTACTGCAAGGAAAATATATGTTTGCTGTGAAATCCATCACTTTTTGCCAAAATGTACAATTTTATTGGATTGTGTGACTGGTTACAATGTGCATCTGTAATAAAATACATGAACCAGAAAAAAATAGATACATACGAAGTTTACATTCATAGATGTGCCTTTGAGAGTTATTTACAAAAAGAAAATTAGAAATTAATTTTTCAACAATAGGGGAACATTTAACGCATCTATTATTCAGCTATTAAAAATGTTTTCAAAAAGTGTTTAATGCCATTTATGAGTTATCATGTCAAAAAAGTGGAAGATAAATTGTATATATTGCATAGGTTTTGTATATATGCATATTTGCAAAAAACAATACAAAGGGGAGGGATAATACTTTTCTTTAAAAAGTAGAAAATTTTACTGTTTCGGATTTCTTACATTTTAAATTGATTAATTTTAGTTAAAGACTTACCTCTTCCAGGAAGTTTCCTCTGATGCCTAGACTGAGCTAAGTACCTGTCTTCAATACTTCCATGGCAGTAAATACCCCCATTACCGTACACATCATATTGAAACTATATACTTGTTTATCTCCCTCCTCTGCAAGTTGTGAGTCCATAAAACAAGCAAAGGCACATTAATCATCTTTGGTATATTGAAGATACTCCGTATTTGGGGAACTAATGCAAACCTAAGCATTCCTTTTTGGTTCAGAGCAGCCACGTGTCTGGTTTTAATAGCACCAGAATAATAATTCAACTGGAACCAACAAGATTGGCTCTATTGTTGAGCCAATTAGGTTTGGGGTATAAGCAGGAACTACTACAACATTCTCCCCTGCCCCAACCTACAACATGAATTAGAGCTCCCAAACTAATCCACTATCCCTGACCCTGAAAGGCATAGGTAAATCTGGTTTTTGGTGAAAGTCCTTACATATCTGCTGCCCCATGGCTTATAGACCTTATTCTGTAAGTCCCTGGAGCAGCTGAGAGCTTTGGGTTGAGGGTTGATATATAAAATGGTCTTTCCATTTCTCATATTTTAGAAGAAAGGGGGATGAGAAAGTCCTTCTAGTGCAATCCCTTTATTTCTCTCTAGCATTACTTAAGTCTCAAAGTCTCTAGAATTTTCCGCTTCCTGCATATAGCTAGATGATGACTTTTTTGCCTGGAGTAGACTCTGGTCTTCTCTATTAGGAAGATGAAAGCTTTCAGCCAGAAAGTTGCACTTTTAATCACTTTCTGACAAACATTCTGTACTCCACTGTGCTCCAAGATAAAGTTTTTCTCCTTCAGAGCAAAGACAAACTGGCCTCACACTGCCCTCTACCCCACACCAAGCCCTCTATGCTTTTTAGCTATCAAGAAGTTTCAGGCTTTATGGTTTTCTTTGTAATCTGCAAAAATGTATTTAAATATGTGTGTAAGCAATCTTCTCTCTTATGATTTTTTTCCTAATCACAAGAGCCACTGCTGGGAATTGCATTTTTTACTTGGTTAATTGGGAGATTTCATACCCGGGATGGTAGCCAATAATTAGGTACCATTTGAATAGAACTTACATTAGTCAACATTATCAGCACCAGATTAGACACTAAATATCAACAAATCTACAGGCCAATTCTAAGCATTTATTCTGTGGTCTTTTGCATATTTATTTGTATGAACTCTGCTACAATCTCTATCGAAGAGAGACATCTAATATTCTAAAGTCTCTACTTTAGGATTCTCTACTTAAAAGGGCCTATACTGAATAGTGTTTTCACATCATTTTGTACCTCGGTTTCAGTGTCCCTTTTTCTTTACTCCTAGAAGAAGAGTGAGAAAAAGATATACAGAATGGACTAAATTTGGAATACAGAGGGGATAAAAAGAAGAATCTGAAGATATTTGCCAATTCAGAATGAAAAGGTATCTCTGTTAGTCTATACATAAGAAAGAGTGACAACATCTCTGTACCTCAACACCACAAGAATTGAGGCCAAAGGCAAAGAAAAAAAGAAAAGTCTTATGTAACTACTTTCATTAATGAAGGATCAAGTAAAGAAAAGAAAGAAAGTCCAACTAAGAAAATAGGACACATGCTAAGCAATATTTCTCAAAGTGGGAGGTGATGTTGTAGCACGTCACATTATCTGATAGGAAGCAAAGAAAGGAAACCATGATCCTTTTCCTATTTTTTCTTTTTCTTGTTCTTACTAGAAAATTAGGCTCTATTATTTTAAAAAACATTAACCTATTTCTATCACCCTAGTAGGAGGAAGTATTAAGTGAAGTAAGGCAATTTCTATTAAAATCTTGTACCTGACAACTTATGGTACATAGCAATGACCCCAGAACCTATTTCTTTTTTTTTTTTTTTTAAGCATTTTCAGGTTTTATTCCAAAATACGCTTTTAGCTATTCAGAGGGCACTTCATGAAAGATAATAGACTCCTGTGAAAACAACAAAGAGGAGGAAACATTACTAGTTTCCTTTGCCCTAATAACTTAGGCTTTTAATGGCTTAGCAATTCAACATGAGCTTCACTTCACAGAGGCTTATATAAAGAACTTTCTGTTGGCATTGGCTCCAAACAAGGCCTTTCGTATTTCAGGCATCTTTTGTTGGGCTAAGAGATCCAGTCGACTTTCTAGGGTATTGGAAACCTTTATTCTCTGATTGCCACTGTAGACCTCCACACCTCCAGCTGCATTCATAGACAGGTGCACCTCTTGATCAACTTGGACTTCCACACATTTATGGGAGACTGCCATGTACTCAGGGATGGCTTTTAGCACTGCAGCCTCCACCAGGAGGAGGTCCTGTGGCCTGCAGCGTATAATTACCACGGGCTCCAGCAGCCGGAGCAGACCCTGGAGCACTAGTTTATCCAGGAGCCCCTGGTAGACTCCCAGAACCTATTTCTAATAAAGCAGGTGTTGGCAGAGCTGAGTTCTCAAGGGGGTTAAATCTGGCTGGTCCAGCCCCAGCTGATAAAGACAGCAAACAGACTACATGATAGAGGTCAGTAATTTCCAACAGATACCTAATAACTAAGCCTAGGGAGGGGGGAAAAAAAACCTCAGCTCTCATCTTTTGGCAGAAAGCTTTACTTTTTTACATTTTAAAACTATTTACAGTTCATATGGTTTCCAGACCCACTCTCCAGAAGCAAGGGCACAATTCCCTGCCTGGGTCTATGAGCTCTCCACATGTGATTTCTCAGGCAGTCAGCCAGATGAGCATTTGATTTGAAAATTAAGCCTTAAATTTAGCAGTGTGAAGAGGGAAAGTATGTCTGAACACAAATGCCTGGAAAGGGGTAAGGTAACCAGATGAGGAAAGCTGGATTAACAGGATTTGTTAGCCAGGCAATTCAGAAAGTCCTGCTAGAAGGAAACATCTGATGCAGACACAAAGAAGCCTATCTCTACTTCTCTGTCCAAGTGACTTGGGCACTCAGGTTACCATATTTTTGCCTTTCTGACATGCTACAATCTGAGGGCAGCTACAAAAAAGAAATAGTAAGCATTGCTCCAATGAGCTCTGCTATTTCAGAATGAGGCCCAGATGAACCTAATCCTCTCTTTACACATTCCCATGCATGTTAAGGTACAACAATGTCAAAGACACGCCCAGTAACCCAGAGCACCTGGATTAAAGATGGGTTTGAAAAAAGAAATAAAAATAAATTTAAAAAAAAAGGATGGGTTTGGTAGCCAATGATCCCACAGCAAACAGCACTGTCAAGTGGCAATGATGGCAGATAAGGATGTACACAGAACATGCAATATGTGGATTCTTCCCCTTACCCCATATTAGTTGCAGGGAAGAAAGGGGGGAAGAAGAGGGAAATGGCTAAAAGAAATTCTAATCTTGCCTCAAAATGATTCATTTAATTAGTTTAAATGCATTTGGCTCATGCATCATATTATTGAGCAGTGACAACATGGAGCACATTGTTAAGTTGGGTGATGTGAATACAGAGATTGCCTCAGGCTCTAGTAACTCACAGAACTAGAGGACAGACAGACAAGTACAGAAATACACAACTATCTCTCCCCACATCTTTCCTGGCCCTTTTCCACTGCCTTTTCTCCCATGAAAGGCATGAGCTTTTCAAAGGGTAAATCCTTCCATGTATTTCCTTTGTTCTTAGGGAAAAGACCCAAACTCTTAACATGGTCTTCAAGTCCTGCAGGATCTGGCCTCTAACTGCTTTTCTAGCCTCATCTCACACTGCTCTTCTCTCAGCCATACTATCTGTGCTTCATTCCCCAGTAATCACCATCCTCCTTCCTTCTGCAAGGCCTTTGCACATGCTGTTCTGTCTCTTTATAGTTCTTCTTCCCATCCCATCACTCCCCTTGCCTGATGAACTGCTAGTTGTCATTAAGTTCTTAGCTCAAATTTACTACTTCCTCAAAGAACCCATCCCTAAACTGCCTCACCTCTGCCCATTCCTTCCCCTACCTACAAACCTTTCTGTAGAACCATAATCTTTTCCTTAGCAGAATTTCCTTCAGCATGTAACTATATTCTATTTAGCCTGAGTATTTTATATTAAGTCTACCTCCTCCCTCCCAGATAACTAAGCTCCATGACTGTAAGAGATGGTGTCTGAATTCACTGCATTTCTAGCACCTGGAAGATCCTATAAAGTTCCTCTCTTCTTTCCCCAATCCATTCTGTAATTTGCTCTCTTATGTCTGACTCCTCTCTTCCACCAACACTACCACCATCATTGTCATACTCATCATTATTATTACCATGTTATCCATCTATACACTTCTAACCTCCCATTTTCTGTTAGATCTTTTTATCCTATAGAGCCACTCACTGACTCCCCTTCTTTGGCTCTTCACTATCACAACAAAGCTGAAGAGGACTGGAGTCAGTATTTGGGGACTGGGAGGGACTTTGAAATACCTAGCCCAAAGGTACTCAAGTTTCAGTATGAGTAAGATATTCCATGAGATGTTAATTAAAAATAGCACTCTTCCCAAATCCTCTTTTTTTCTCAGCTCCCTCTCACCCCACCATTCAATTACCTTTTCAATGGCTGATCTTTGCTGTGGGCCCATTCTTCTATGACTTATCCTGAGATAACAATATCCCTCCTACCAGTGTCCCAAAACATGTGTTGGAGTCCCATGTGGAAGCTCCCAGCGCATCTCATGCTCCCTTAATCATATCACCTATTGCTGTAAAAGAAGTCTTTTCATTGGTCCCCCTCTTCCCTGGACTTCAGGCTACTGGTAGGAAGGAAATTGAATCCTAATAATCCCTATACCCTAGTATCCTACACAGTGGCTGGAACAAACAAGTGTTACATAATTATAGGTGAATAACGAGTAGTCAACACGGATTCCTGCCACTACTCTCACTGCCCCTATAAAACTTCCACTTCATGTCCCTGATGAAGCCCCAGCACATGCTGATTGACACAAATCAAACCAGATCATTTGAATGAAATGCATCCCCTGTTGCCAACATAGCCCATTTAGTCTTTGCTAATGTTCATGAGTTCTCCAGGAATCCCTCTCAAGCCTCAATTCCATTTCTCAATGTTGCACTTTCCTGCCTTTTCCCCAGAATTCCCCCATACTAAATTTAACACCGGACTCTAGGCACATATAAATCCAAAAAAAGGTGTGGTGTATATAAAATGGAATATCAGTCAGCCATAAAAGAAGAATGAGATCTTGCCACTCGCAATAACATGGATGGACCTGAGGGGTATCATGCTAAGTGAAATAAGTTACTTGAAGACAAACACCATATGATTTCACTCATATGTGGAACTTAAGAAACAAAGCAAATGAACAAAGAAAAAAAGGAACTTTTTTTTAAGGATTTTATTTATTTATTCATGAGAGAGAGGGAGGCAGAAGGAGAGGCAGGCTCCCCAAAGAGCAGGGAGCCTGATGCAGCACTTGATCCCCGAACCCTGAGATCACAACCTGAGCTGAAGGCAGATGCTCAACCAACTGAGCCACCCAGGTGCCCCAAAAATAAACTCTTAAATACGGAGAATAATTGGTAGTTATGAAAGGAGGTGGGTGGGGGATGGGTGAAGTAGATGATGGAGATTAAAAGTACACTTACCATGATGAGCACTGAGTAATATATAGAATTAATATAATGATTAATAATATAAACTAATATAGCACTGTATGTTAATTATACTTCAGTAAAAAAATAATCCAATAGGTATTTACTGTGAAAGAACACTATTTTCCAAAGCTTATAGAAAGCAAATTCATTGTACCATTGATTTTCTATTAAAAAATACTATCAACTTTCTTCATACTTTCAAAATCTATTCTTTCTCCATCATTAGAATCTATTTCCTTCATTCTGTTCAACATTATAATCTCAATTACACTTTTTCTTTCTTCCTTAGCTCTAGTAACCGGTACACAATGCTACTGCCAGAGTTTCTTTCCCTAGGTTGCTGACAATATCATTCTTACAGACCCCAATATCACAGGTTCTTTTGAGTCTTTGAATCTAATTTAGAGATCAATACTTTTACTTTCGATACTCTCTGCCCCTCTTTTATTTTTCTTCTATTATTGAACATCTAATCGTCATCAAAGATCAACAAGTAGAATTTTTTCAATTCCTGATATGAAATAGGGAAATAGATCTTAGTTTTTGAGAATACTACTCAAGCTTAAAGGTAGTTCCCTTGAGTTACAGCTTCAAGGCACCATTTCTAACCAGCTTCCCAAATCCTACCAAGGTTTCTAACAACCTAGCATTGGTTTGTCTACAGAGTCTATGTACTGATGAGAATCTCTGGAAGTTGGATAACCTAATAAAATGAGTCATTTTGTTCACTCATGTTACCTATCAGCAAAAATGATGAAGAGCAAGTCTAAAGATAGACTTGTTTACTGCATACCATATATGTATGATTACATCATATTTGAAGCAGAAACTATATCTTATTTAACTCTGTATCCCCAGAATGTAGCATTCTGCCTGACATATAGTAGGCATTTAGTAAATGTGTACTGAGTGAAAGAATGAACAAATGATCAAATATAGAGCCTCTCAATTAAAAGCTAAAAATAACTGAGTATTATTTTCCTAGGTCTGCTATAACAGATTGCCACAAATTAGATAGCTTAAAGCGGCACAACTTTCTTCCCTCACAGTTCTGCAGGGTAAAAGTTCAAAATCACTGTGTCAGCAGGGCAGTGCTCCCTCTGGAGGCTCTGGGAAAGGATCTGTTCTAGCCCTCTCCCAGCTCCTGGCAGCTTAGGCATTCCTTGGCTTGGGGCTGTAAAACTCCTATCTCTGACTCTATCTTCACATTAATCTTCTTTTTTGCAGTGTGAATCTTCTTCCCTTCCCTTATGAAGACACTTGTGACTGGATTACCAGAATGATCACATCTCAAAATCCTTAATTATATATGCAAAAGCCCTTTTCTAAATAGATCATTCACAGGTTCCAGTGGACATACTGGGGAAGGAGTACCTTCAAACCACAATAGGATATAATATAATCTCAAGTATTTTTAAAATGAATATTGTGTAGAAGAGTAGAAAGGAAAGAGTAAAGATGGAGGAGGAAAGGGAGAGATAAAATGCTTTCACAAGCACACTGTAGTTTACTCTGATCTGAGTGATGGAATCAAAAGTAATTTCTATGTTTTATTCATACTCTTTAAGTTTTCTTAACTTTATACCCACAAAAGACAGATAATGTGCCAATCTAAAATTGACCCATTGAGATTATCTCACGAGATCTAAAGCAAAATGTCCCTATAGTAGAAATGTATGTATAGTTTATTAATGATAAGTAGCCAACAATGTTATTAACATTTGTTTGGTTTGATATAGACAACCTGCGAGCTCTGATGAAAACCAAATTTACCCACTATAATACTATGATCTCATTTGGCTCTCAGATTTTAAGATCTTAAAAAAGCTTTACCTCATTAAAGTTAATGTTCTAACAATTCCAATGCCTTTGTGGCTTAGGTTTGGGTTTGTTTTTTCTTTTTTTTTTCTTTTTTTTTGGGGGGGGTGTTTTTTGAAAAGAAATCCTATGACAACTGTGAAGAGATGCATAAACCTATTTTTAAAAAGAGAGAAAATCGAGTTTTAAAGGTTATATAGAATTTGGTATATTTTTTACTTCCATTATTATCTAAGATAAGTGTGTCCTAGTTATAGAAGAGCCTTCTATTTTGGTAAGCAGCTATGACAGGTTTGAGTTCAGAGCCAAGGAAGAACCAAACTACTTTGAGTAATAAAAGGAAGATAAATATGAGCGGTCCAGACACTGAGAGAAGAGACTGGAGTCAACTATACTGAGTACTGAATGGGGGAAGGAGAGATTACAAAGTCCAGAAGCAGAGGAAGAGAACCATGGGGAAGAAAATGTTAAAATAGGATTTCAAATTGTTAGTTGTGGGGTGTGTGAAATAAACTTGACTCAAATCTTCAGTCAACTCTACCTTGCTCTTTAATGACTTTATGGGGAAATGGGCAGGGGATGTCTTTGAGGGAGCTTTAAGAGAAGGGAAGGGGAGCAGCTAACATCTGGCTTATATCAACTTTAAAAAGAAATTAGGAAATGCCACTGAAAAGCTCATATGCAGAGTTTTGAAAGTGTTATGATTTCCTATTATTTCAAGATGAACCTTATTTGGGGAAATAGTCATCATCTAGACATCCACAACTTTAAAAAATTGTATTCATCCAAAATAATTGATTACAATGGAAAATCATTTATAAGAACTATAACAATGTCACAGTTCACATACAGAAACCAGCCCACTGGCTTGGGCTTCCACGGCCTTCCATCTGCAAAACTGACACATAGAAACTGCCTAAGAAGTTATCAATCCAAGTCTTAAAAAAACTGAAATTTATTTATTGAAGATGAAACTATTTTTGAATTGCTTTTCCTGTGAGTTAGTAGCATGAGCTAAAAATTAAGTTAATTTTTGAATCACTTCCACTTAGTCCAAAAAGTACCAAGACTACTCCTATTAGCTTGCTTTTGAACTTATCGTTATCTATACCCATAATGGTGTGTTTTATTAACATTGTTTTTAAAAAGAATAATCAAGATTTTTGCCTCAAGTTTTCCTTTTAAATATGCAGGACTCTTCATACTAGACCCTAAATAGCTGTCCCCTAGACCCAGTAGTACCATCATAACATGTAAATTATCTAAGCTGGAGATAAACTCAGAGAGTTTGTGTTCTGCCTATGTATAACTACAGAAGTCTTCAGTCCAATTGTAAGCCCACAAGTGCAGATGAAGGAGAGATAACTCAATGCAGGGTGCATTATAGGTCCTCCCATGGGATCAACAGAATCTGAGAACCTCAAGTGTCTCCTTTTCCCCCGCTTAAAAGAAGCATACAGACACACTATGTATATGTCAGCTTCAGCCTCATTAAGTTCAATGAACTTTGGTATTTTTTATTGCAGGTGCTCAAGGAGAAAAAGAAAGCATGTTTAACAAGAACAATAATCCACTCACCCAAGACTGACATTTGGAATCAAATCTAGCATAGGAGAATACTATAAATGTAGTCTCCCTCTTCTGGATTTTTTCCAAGAATTCAAGAGCAACTGATAGATCTTTTGATCATCTGTCCATATACCTCTATTCTGGCAGGACAAAGAAGAGAAGAGTTCCTTCATAGCTGCCTTAAGGATCTGCTAGCCACACACTGAATGACTGCCCAAATTTCCTCTAGGAGATCTGCAGTTCAGAACTGATGCATATACTTAATATATGAATGCTATATAGCTAGTAATTGTAATATAAAACATATTCAAATTGTTTCAGATTATTGATGTTTGTGGATTTACATGTGCCACTAATACATTTTTTTTGAGATTTTGTTTATTGATTTGAGAGAGAGAGAGAGAGAGAGTGTGTGAGCACAGGCGGTAGTGGGGAAGGGACAGAGGGAGAGGGAGCAGAGCTGAGCCCAGGACTCTGGATCAGGGCCTGAGCCAAAGTTAGATGCTTAACCAATCCAGGCACTCCCGTCACTAATAGATTTTTTTAAAAGCAAAACATGGGGTTTCTTTCGCATGTTCTGCTATGATTAAGAAGAGATAAACTTGGAACTTGGTGACAATGGTCTGATAGCCACCCACTCAGGAAACAATCATGTTTGATGGAACTGAAACCTCCCAGGGTTCATTAAATATGCTCAACCTGGTCCTACTTAGACTTAATCCCTAGATGCTCTGGTAAAGGCTGTTGTCAGTGAGCTAATAATGCTCCGAGTTCTCGTTATTTCAAATAATGTGTTCATTTAGTCATCCTAGCTGAGTTTTATAAATACGTCACAAAAAGTCTTATGGAAAAAGGATCAATCAATTTAGAAAGATCAAGAAATTATTTTTTTAATTGAAAATAGACTAAATATCAAGCAATATGAAAATAGGTTATTTGAATTATGAGACATGCACTCAACCAAATGTTATACAGCCCTTATAAATTACTTGTATAATGACCATATTAAAGACATTGGGAAAATGGTAATGATATGACGTGAAGTGAAAACTGAAGGGTACACATACATATACACACACACAGAATTATAAGAAATCTTGGCATAGAAAAAAAGACAGTAAGGAAAAACAAGAAAACAGTAACAATAACTACTTTTGGATAGCAGGAAGTATAGATACTATATTTTCTTCTATTTTTTCTTATTTTCCAAATTTCTCTTAATGCACATATGCTATTTTTGTAACAGAAAAAAAGACTATATAGACTATATACTAAAGGGAAAAAATGAGACAAATTTTCAGTCCTAATATCCAATGGGATATTCATTCAGTCCTTCAATCATTCAATGAAACTGGAAAAGTTGATTAAACAAACAAAGAAAATTGTTCCTACTGGAATTTGCTTCTACTATTATGCAGCATCTAGGAATACCAGACTGCAAGAGTGCAGAGACAATACTCTGCAGTAGTAAAAAAAAATAAAAGTCCATATTTTTCCCTACAAATACACATAATTTCCAAAAAAAAAAGAAAAAAAAAGATTGAATAATATTGATGGGTGTTTCTATGAAAGAGTTTAAGAGACTTACACAAAATTTACTGATGCTCAGGAAAGTATAGTATAAAATGGAATATGTTGCCCAAAAAGATGATGGTCAAGAGCCATTTAAAATCTAGAGATGTCAAGGAAACATTCAGACTGAAAGGGTAATTTCACTGCAGCATCTGAACCTACATTGTTCTAGTGCAAAAGTGTAAGTTCAGAAGATGTCAGGGAAATAAAATATTAAGAAAAAGTAATGCTGAGCCTATTTGTTAATAGTTACTCAAACCATAATGCTGGTAGCCTGCAGGATCTCACAGAGAATCTTGGGCTGAGAATCAGTAGACTAGGCTTGTAGCACAGAGTTCGTTTTCTTCTCTGCTCTGTTCTTTCACAGGTATCTAAAGGTGTTGCACTAAGCAGTGTCATCCAAAAAAAAAAAAAATAGAATGCCAGCCACAATTATGAGCCACATAAATAATTTTAAATTTTCTAGTAACCACATTCAAAGAAAATTTTTTTAAACTGAGCTTTTCCCTTAAGGTCAGGAATGAGACAAGGATGTCCACTCTCACTATTTTTGTTCAACATAGTACTACTAGTCCTAGCCACGTCAGGCAACAAAAAGGAACAAAAGTCATCTAAACAGGTGAAGAAGTAAAAGTTTCACTATTTGCAGATGACAGTATACATATATATATACATTATACATTACATATATAGAAAACCCTAATGACTCCACCAGAAAACCAGTAGTACTGATAAATAAATTAAGTAAAGTCACAGGATATAAAATCAATGTATAGAAATCTGTTGCATTCCTATACACTAATAATGTAGCAGAAAGAGAGATTAAAAAAACAGTCCCATTTATAATTGTACCAAAATAATAAAAAACCTAGGAATAAACTTAACCAAGAAGGGGAAAGACCTGTACTCTGAAAACTATAAAATGCTGATGAAAGAAAGTGAAGATGATACAAATATAAAGACTTTATATGCTTTTAGGTTGGAAGAACAAATATTGTTAAAATGTCCATACTACCCAAAGCAATCTACACATTTAATGCAATCCCTAACAAAATACCAACAGCATTTTCCACAAAACTGAACAAACAATCCTAAAATTTGTATGGAACCACAAAAGACCCCAAACAGCCAAAGTAATCTTGAAAAAGAAAGACAAAACTGAAGGTATCACAATCCCATATTTCAAGTTATATTACAAAGCTGTTGTAATCAAAACAGTATGGTACTGGCACAAAAATAGATACAGCGGTCAATGGAACGGAACAGAAAGTACAGAAGTAAACCCACAATTATATGGTCAATTAATCAACAAAGGAGGCAAGAATATGCAATGGGTAAAAGACAATCTCTTCAACAAATGGTGTCAGGAAAATGGACAACTACATGCAAAAGAATTAAACTAGACCACTTTCTCACATCATTCACAGAAATAAACTCAAAAGGGATCAAGGACCTAAATGTGAAGCCTGAAACCATAAAAATCCTAAAAGAGAGCACATAGTAATGTCTCTGACATCAACTGTAGCAACATTTTCCTAGATAAGTCTTCTGAAGCAAGGGGAACAAAAGCAAACTATTAGGAGTGAATCAAAATTAAAAGCTTCTGGGAGCCTGGTGGCTCAGCGGTTTAGCGCCGCCTTCAGTCCAGGGTGTGATCCTGGAGTCCCAGGATCAAGTCCCACATCAGGCTCCCTGCATGGAGCCTGCTTCTCCCTCTGCCTATGTCTCTGCCTCTCTCTGTGTGTCTCTCATGAATAAATAAATAAAATCTAAAAAAAATAAAAATTAAAAATAAATAAAAAGCTTCTGTACAGTGAAGGAAAAAAATCAATAAAACCAAAAGACAGCCTATTGAATGAGAGAAGATATTTGCAAATGATACATCAGATAAAGGGTTAATATCCAAAATATATAAAGAACTTATACAACTCAGGACACCTGGGTGGCTCAGCAGTTGAACATGATCTCGGGGGTCCTAGGATCAAGTCCTACATCGGGCTCCCTGCAAGGAGCCTGCTTCTCCTTTTGCCTATGTCCTGCCTCTCTCTGTCTCTCATGAATAAATAAATAAAATATTTTTTAAAAAAGACTTCTATAACTCAATGCCAAAAAAACAAATAATTGAATCAAAAATAGGCAGAAGACATGATCAGACATTTCGCCAAAGAAGACATACAGATGGCCAACAGACACATGAAAAAATGCTCAACATCACTCATCATCAGGGAAATGTAAATCAAGACCACAATGAGATATCACCTCACACCTGTCAAAATGGCTAAAATCAAAAACACAAGAAACAACAAGTGTTGGAGAGGATATGGATAAAAAGGAATCCTCCTGCACTGTTGGTAGGAATGCAAACTGGTATAGCCAATGTGGAATACAGTATGGATGTTCCTCAAAAAATTAAAAATAGAACTACCCTATGATCCAATAATTGCACTACTGAGTGTTTAACTAAAGAACACAGTTTTCCAGAGTGGCTGCACCAGTTCACATTCCCACCAACAGTGCAGGAGAGTTCCCCTTTCTCCACATCCTCTCCAACATTTGTTGTTTCCTGCCTTGTTAATTTTCCCCATTCTCACTGGTGTGAGGTGGTATCTCATTGTGGTTTTGATTTGTATTTCCCTGATGGCAAGTGATGTGGAGCATTTTCTCATGTGCATGTTGGCCATGTCTATGTCTTCCTCTGTGAGATTTCTCTTCATGTCTTTTGCCCATTTCATGATTGGATTGTTTGTTTCTTTGCTGTTCAGTTTAACAAGTTCTTTATAGATCTTGGAAACTAGCCCTTTATCTGATATGTCATTTGCAAATATCTTCTCCCATTCTGTAGGTTGTCTTTGAGTTTTGTTGACGGTATCTTTTGCTGTGCAAAAGCTTCTTATCTTGATGAAGTCCCAATTGTTCACTTTTGCTTTTGTTTCTTTTGCCTTCATGGATGAATCTTGTAAGAAGTTACTGTGGCCAAGTTCAAAAAGGGTGTTGCCTGTGTTCTCCTCTAGGATTTTGATGGAATCTTGTCTCACATTGAAATCTTTCATCCATTTTGAGTTTATCTTTGTTAATGGTGCAAGAGAGTGGTCTAGTTTCATTCTTCTGCATGTGGATATCCAATTTTCCCAGCACCATTTATTTAAGAGACTCTTTTTTTCCAGTGGATAGTCTTTCCTCCTTTGTCGAATATTAGTTGACCATAAAGTTTAGGATCCACTTCTGGATTCTCGATTCTGTTCCATTGATCTATGTGTCTGTTTTTGTGCCAGTACCACACTGTCTTGATGACCACAGCTTTGTAGTACAACCTGAAATCTGGCATTGTGATGCCCCCAGCTATGGTTTTCTTTTTAAAAATTCCCCTGGTGGGATCCCTGGGTGGCACAGCGGTTTGGCGCCTGCCTTTGGCCCAGGGTGCAATCCTGGAGATGCGGGATCGAGTCCCACGTAGGGGGACTGCTTCCATGGAGTCCCATGGAGCCTGCTTCTCCCTCTGCCTATGTATGTCTCTGCCTCTCTCTCTCTCTCTCTCTCTCTCTCTCTCTCTCTCTCTCTCTCTCTGACTATCATAAATAAATTTTTAAAAATTAAAAAAAAATTTAAAATTCCCCTGGCTATTCAGAGGTTCCTCAAAATGTTAAAAATAGACCTGCCCTACGACCCAGCAATTGCACTGCTGGGGATTTACCCCAAAGATACAGACGCAATGAAACGCCGGGACACCTGCACCCCGATGTTTATAGCAGCAATGTCCACAATAGCCAAACTGTGGAAGGAGCCTCGGTGTCCATCGAAAGATGAGTGGATAAAGAAGATGTGGTCTATGTATACAATGGAATATTCCTCAGCCATTAGAAACGACAAATACCCACCGTTTGCTTTGACGTGGATGGAAGTGGAGGGTATTATGCTGAGTGAAATAAGTCAATCGGAGAAGGACAAACATTATATGGTCTCATTCATTTGGGGAATATAAAAAATAGTGAAAGGGAATAAAGGGGAAAGGAGAAAAAATGAGTGGGAAATATCAGAAAGGGAGACAGAACATGAAAGACTCCTAACTCTGGGAAACGAACTAGGGGTGGTGGAAGGGGAGGTGTGTGTGTGGGGGGGAGTGTGACTGGGTGACAGGCACTGAGGGGGGCACTTGACGGGATGAGCACTGGGTGTTATTCTATATGTTGGCAAATTGAACACCAATAAAAAATAAATTTATAAAAAGAAGAACACAAAAACACTCATTTGAATGGGTAAATATGCCCCTAAGCTTACTGCAGCATTATTACAATAGCCAAATTATGAAAGTATTCCAAGTGTCCATCCATAGATGAATGCATAAAGAAGAAATGATATATATAGTAAATATATATAATATATATTATATATTTATATATAAATATATAAATTTATATCTTGACATTTGCAACAACCTGGATAGATCTAAAGTACAATGCTAAGTGAAACAAGCCACTAAGAGAAGAACAAATATCAGGGCATCTTGGGTGGCTCAGCAGTTTAGTGCCGCCTTCAGCCCAGGGCATGATCCTGGAGACCCAGGATCAAGTCCCACATCAGGCTCCCTGCATGGAGCCTGCTTCTCCCTCTGCCTGTGTCTCTGCCTCTCTCTCTCTCTCTCTCTCTCTCTTTCTCTCTCTCTCTCTCAGTGTCTCTCATGAATAAATAAAATCTTTTTAAAAAAGAAACAAAACAAATGAGCAAAGAAAAAGAGAGAAATAAAAAAAAAAACAAACAGACTCAACTACAGAGAACAGTTACTGGAGGGGAGGTAGACGGGAAGATGGGTGAAATAGACGGAAGGGATTAAGAGTACACTTCTCTTGATGAGCACCGGGTATTGTATTGAATCACGTATTGTACACCTGATACTAATTTAACACTGTGTGTTAACTACACTGAAAATAAAAAAAATAAAAGAACAAAAATTTTTTAAACCAGGTAAATTTCATTTTAATAATATATTTTATTTAACCAGTATATACAAAATATTATCATTTCAAAATGAAACAAATATAAAAAAAATTATTGACATATCATATTCTCTTTCTGGCACTAAGTCTTCAAAATCTGGTGTGTACTTAACAGCAGAACTTAATTTGGACCCACTACATTGCAAGTGTTCACTAGCCACATGTGGCGAGTGGCTGCCTAACTGAGTGCTTTCATCCCACCTTCTTCCCCTCAAAGATGTTGACCCTGAGGCTGACAATGTCTCCACTCTTTCCAAGACAAGCCAATGATGGCTCCTTTCCTAATATAAAGGCCCCAAGTCCAAGACTTTCTGCCAGCAGCGCACAAAGGAAGCCATAAGTACCTGGCTGTACCCACCGCACTATGACACTCACCTCTAACAACACCTGGACTCCACTGATCCCCTCCAGGCATCTTTCTTTAGTCCTGGATCAGAACCCACAGGTGCCATGGATATACCCAAAAGCACTTTCCTAATATACATCAACATTGCAATAGGATCTAGTATATGTTAACTACTCTTTTACATCAGGTTCCTTAGAAACAGATCCTAAGATAAAGTATGACATGCAAAGGGTTCATTAGGAAAGTACTTCCAGGAAAAACCGGGAAGGGACATGAAAAGCAACACAGGAAAAAGGGAAAAAGCCACACAGGGTGTAACTGCAGGCAACGACTCATCCTCCATCTGATCTCAAGGAGTGCTTGAGAGTACAAATTAACCTCAGAGCTTGCTCAACTTGAGTCAAGGGCACTGCTCTTTCACACTCTTGCACCCATCAGTCAGTGGCTCCGGTAGCTCAATGGCAGTGCTCTGAAGAAAACAGCAGGGGCAAGTACTTACAAGCAATGCACACAGAAGCTGGAGATGAGCACAGAAGACAGTGGGGACCTAGGTAGAGCCCCAGCAGTATCTTCTACAACTACCAGCTCGAAGGGAGGACTCCAAGCTCCCTGGGCTATCTCAGATCTGAGTCCATTTGATCTCTACAATTTTTCAAAATCTAAAAACTAGGAAGCCAGTCTCCATAGCCTGAGTACACTGTACAAAGACCACCACCCCAGCCACTGGAATTGGCCAATGATAGAACTCAGTAAAATTAGACAGATCAAGGTCCCCTGGCAGATTGCTCTTTCAGCGAGGATACTTGTTACTGCTCAGTCTGAAAATTAAATAGACATTGTGCTAGGCTCCAGGGACACAGATGTAATCAAGAGATGACCCCTGCCCTAGAGGAGTGCACAGTAATGGGTAATCTTATAAATGGAAAGTCTTGCCTGATTTCTTACCGAATCCTAAACAACACTCCATACTCAATAATATGTGTTTCTCCTTTCAACTTTATAGAATCAGCAACAACACGTATCAAAACATCACACCCATTTTGAATTACAAAGAGATGCTACTTCTTAAGGAATCAATGGAAAGCTATAGGCAACCATAAGAAAGTAACAGTAATACTGCTTCTAACAATAATGATAATGATAGCTAGTATGTGTGGAAGACATACAATCATCAAGTTTCTGAATATCTAAGTTCCTGGGTTAATCCCTTGGCCTCCAAGTAGAGGTCCCAATATCTATCATGCCCAAGTATTGCCACAAGATTTAACTGGTAATTTGAAGGACATTAAAAGATAGGCTAGGGCCATTATTTTAAATTCATTATGTAATTGTACATAGTTTAAACACACTTTATACAAGATGATATTTCAATGGAATAAGATTTATTATCAAATGTTCCTTTGGGGTATTAGTTGTATCATATTAATGGTAGATCTAATACTCCATTAGAACTGCAAGACTTGAGAAAGTCAAGATATGCAGCTACACAGCTCAAAGCCACACATTGCATTAGCTTACAAAGATTCACCACCTCTTAAGAACTTGCTCCAGACCACAGAATTATTTAGGGTCAAAACTATACTCATGCTCCGAGTCCTTCTGAGTGCAAAATCCAAGCTTTTAAACACCGTACTATAGGGGCAACAATTAAAAACCTGTTAACATTGGAGATGAACCACATGGCTCCAAGCATCTTTATGGCTTATCCATGTCATGCCAGAATCACACTTTCAGAAGCTCTGTCTCTATCATTATAGTATTAAAGTATGATCATTTTCCTTCATTGTGCATTTAACACTATTTTCTAAAACAAGCAAATATTTAAAAACTATATGCATTCATTATATTATTAGTGATCAGTCAACATTTTAGTTATGGAAAGGGATTAACTACTTCAATCCTACCAATTATTGTCCAGATTACACCTAGTCCCTCTTGATATCTTTATTATTTCTTAGAATTTCTCATCTCATATGATTAATTCATTTTATGATATTTCCTTTAAAAACTATATTCTTCACAGTAACCAAATGATTGAAAACCATTGGCAAATGTGATTGACTGCCAAATGAAGTACATTGTAAGTTTACTTTGTCACATGTTATTATTAGCAAAAAAGGGACAAAGATTAAGAAACAATGGAATGAAGATTTGAAATTTACATTTGCTAAGTTTTCTAGAGGTGTTTCTACTGTTATTAGCGTGTAAATACATGTTTTAAAGCATTTCAAGTTCAAGAATCATTCTCATAAATATTTATCAATTCTAAAGCAGTTAAAATCTGTGTTATGGTAGATAATCCATTCTAAATTCAACTTTCAAGTAAATGCAAGATTTTTATCACTATACCTGATACAGTAATGTGTCAAAGTCTCTCTAGCAATATTTCTCAGAAATATTAAATAATTACATATTAATTAATGCTAATTAATTAATTACATATTTGTGAAACATCGACTACATACAAGATATAACATAGGTGTCAATTTTAAGTAGTATTAGACCTAGAAATGAAAAATGATAATGATGTGTCTGTATTCCACAAAACAAACTCCATAGGGATTTGAGGTTGAATGGGTAGCACAAGCATTGGCTAAACAATAAAAAAAAAAAAGCCATGAAGATAAAATGGACTTACATCATAGTTTTTAATAAACTGAAAGGGAAAAATAACATATACTTAATTAAAAGAGAAAGCCACCAATTGTCAAGACCTGTTTTGTGGTCCCAGAAATCTTAAAAATAACCCAAAGAATTTATTTCTTACTTGCTGTTGATGAGCACTTCAGATAGCCGATTATTCACTTGATTATCACTCTTATGGCGAAACTGAAAGTCAAAATGTTTGTGAAAAACATATTAAATCATACTTTGCCAGCACAAAGGGGGACACAAAAAATATTTTGAGCTCATATGTTTGGACAATATCAGCATCAATCCAAAATTAGCACAGTTTACACTTACCTTGAACCCAGCTCCATGTGTCCTAAATCTGAATCAATAGCCTTCTCATATCCCTTAGCATGGGTGTTACCAATGGAACAAGTCTAGCCACATGCTCTTTTAATTCCCACACAATTTTAGGTGCTTCTAAGAAGACAATATGCCCTTTACTCTGCCACCCAGTTCTGGAGAAAACTATACGTTTTGAGATCTTCAATGAGGAATGGAGACTTCCATTTCTCTCACATATGTGCTTAATACTTCATTGGAACATCAGTCATTCTTTTTTATGGATTTCTTTGAAGCCAAGAAATTACTTGTAATAACATGTATTTTTATTCTCCAGAAATTCTAATTGTTAACAGTAATCTTATGAAACAGTTTTTAAAATGAAACTCAAAATACAATACTGAACCACATTTGGAATGGATTTGTTTTTTTATGCCCTAGTGATACTATTTCTTCTTGTATATTCCAATAATGCAAATATCTTATACTGCCTAGAAGAATCCAAGTATTATGAGCACCCTACTAACTCATAAATTAAGAGCCATTCAGATAAGACTATCAAGATTAGTGCTTTTTTATTTTAAAAAAAAATCAAAATACTGTATCACTATTACAATCATGAAATGCTTCAACCAGTCCTTCTCTTTTTTAATATCCTTCCCATACCCATCCCAATTTCTCTATTATGCCCAGTGCATGCAATTACCCTGACTGCCAGGTATAAGTTAACAGATATTAATAGGAAAATATGTTTTTAGCATTTGTAACTTGAAAAGATTTATAATATCGATAGAGGATTGTCAGCCCATCACTGGCAGGCAAATTTCTCCTTCTCAATAGAGCAATAGAAATATTATTTTGTCTGAATATAGAATTTAATGAGGATGCTGTTTGCTCCTCTATATCCACATTCTATCTTCTCCACTCTGCCCTTGTCATGGGAAGCTGACCTATAAGGTCCTTACCCTCTGGCCCCTGGTTGGCTTTAGCCAACTAGTGGTTCTGGCAGATCAGAGTAGCCAGAGGAATGTGGAATGGGGTATTTCTTTTCTTGTGGCTTCCTTCAAGCTGAATTAGCCTGATGATAGCCCCATCTGCCATGAACAACCCTTAGATACAGATAATTGCTTCCTCCCTTTGCCCCTTCAGACCAAGAGTAGTATTGCCATCCATGTGCTACAATACATGCTTTTCTTTGACCCGCCCCCCCCCTTTTTTTTTTGCCCTTTTGTAAACAGTGCCTTCATTATTAATCTTTCTACAAGCTTCCTCATTTCAGGATGACATCTCTTTCCTGGCAAGATGCTGACTGATAAATATATCTGGTTATTGGGCCCATACATATTCTCACAGAAGTAAAAGCATATTCAAGAATTAACAGCAGTAGAGGTAAAAAGAGACTTATTATTTAGTCACAACTGTATCTAACCTGAAAATAATCCCCTAAATTGATTAGATAGGAATCATAGAAAAGGACCAATCAAGTCACCCCCTGAAAGCTGAGCATTCTATTCTCTGGGTCCCAAAATAAGCCTCTCTCACTTCAGCGCAAGTTTTGCCAAGAAGTTTCAGTATTGGAACAGGTGGAATTTGGTAGGACTAGAAATGGTAGTATCATGTCCAGGCTGACTCTTCTTGACAATTTCTACGTTAGAAACATATATGAAGGCTTAGAGAGAAACTGCTCAGGACAGGAAGGGAGCAGACTAGCATCGATTATATAACCCGTTATGAGACAGGCTCTGTGCCAAGTGCTTTACACACAGCATCTCATTTTGTCCTTCTAACAGTTCTGGTGTCATTAGCCACATTATACAGACAAGGAAGGGTTTAGAGAAGTGGTTTCCCTCATATCATACTGTTAGAACATAGCAGAGTAAGGTGTCTTTCTTCAAAGCCCATATTCTTTTGACTCTACCATTTTACTCTATTATGAAGTGTGTCGACAATGAATAAGACATTTAAAGCCAATATGTAGAAACTCAAGAATCTAAATAAGTACCATTTCCCTGAAAGATCAGATATTGTGGAAAAGATACACATTTACTCCAAAGTTGTCATTACTGAAATCTTTGTTAAAATTTCTTCTCCTAGAACTAACTACTTGGAACATTCTTTAGAATGTCCTCTTACTCTTTGAAGATGGGGCTCTTTATCCTTAGAAAAGACATGAAGGGATGTCTTATGTTTGGAAATGTAGAAAAGCCTCTCTTAGAAAGCAGGTAGGGTGAATATGTTTTTTAGGGGCTGAAAAATGAAGTAGTAAGTCTAATTATTCAAGCCTACTTGCATTTAACAAAAACAGGCTCTTCTTCTACAGCATCTGTATTGGTCACTAAACAAATAGCAAAAGAGTTTTATGTAACACTGACCAAAAGAGCTCCAATTAAAAATTTTAAATGGGGTGCCTGGGTGGCTCAGTCAGTTAAGCATCTGCCTTCAGTTCAGATCATGGTCCTGGGGTGCTGGGATCAAGCCCTTCATCAGGCTTCCCACCCAGTGGGGAGTCTGCTTCTCTATCTACCCCTCCCCTGCCACTTATGCATGTTCTCTGTCTCTCACTCTCTCAAATAAATAAGTAAAATCTTTTTTAAAATTAAACTTTTTTAAAACTTAAAAATAAAAACTTCAAAGAGATCTCATTTTTTTGTTTCTGAGAGATTGTGATTGAAATTGAGACCTCAAAAATGCTCAAAAGCAAATACTCACATAGTCATCTGTGGCATCTTTGACAGCTGTCATAGTTATCACCAAAACCAAAGGCACAATGGTGGTAAACCAGGTCAAGGAGGAGATTTCTGGAATCAGCTAAAACAAACATTTCAAATAGTTTAGGGCTTTTAAGTTAGGAAATACATCTTCCAAATTTTGTCATCATTTATGACTCAGAAAAAGCAATGGGATTACATTCAGTTATTTGTACAAATGTAGAATAACTTTCAATAATTAAGTATTTGCATTCACTTCTAAGATACAGAGAAGTATCACCAAACCAATTTTCAGGCTACTTGACAAAAACTAAAATTTTTATACCAACTTGAGAAGTAAGCTTCTTAAAATCTTTCAGATAATTATCTTTCCCTAGGATTATACCCATCACTGTCTTTTCTCAGCTTTTCATCTCAACTTTTAACAATTTTACTAGTTCTCAGCAATTCCAAAAGAGAGATTCTTTGAGAATCTACTTTGCACCAAACACTGTGCCAAGTACTTTCCATATATTATGTCATTTGGCCCTCAGAAAGTTCATTGAGTTATACTCTATATCAGAGTTGTTTTGCACATACCCATAGGATTTGTATTCCATATAAATAGCATCCCCAATGTACAACATAGAAAACATTGTGAATAGTGCCCTGGAGTCAGGAAATGTTATACTCCTAGGTATCATTTTCCCATTTTATAGTAAGTACCCAAGAGGTCACCCAGCTGGGCCAAGAACATACATGGCTAAAATTTGAACCTAGATCTATTTGACTCCAAAATCACCCACTTGAGAGAGACAGTGACAGTTGACATGACTCTTCTAGAAAGATGGTTTTCAAATGGGGTTTGATATGGAGCTGCGTCAGAGCCCAGGTAGGAAACAGTGGGGTGGATATGGTCAGTATATGAAGATCAGGCCCTATCAAAAATAGCTCTCAACTAAATCAATTTTATACAATAGCTTCCATACAAAATTTAAAAACAAACTTAAAAGCCTCTAGGGTACCAATAAAAACATTGGCCTAAGTGGCAGAAAAGATAGATTCTAATCCTAGGTCTATCATTGACTCATGGTAAAAGCTTTACACATCACCTGAACTTTCTGGGTCTCATTTCTTGATCAACAGAAGAAAAGAGCCTGGAAAAAACCATCCCAAAGTCTCCTTCCAGATATAAATTCTGTGAGCAAGAGCTTTTGACTATACATAAGAAAGCCATTAGAGAAATGAGCTCAAAATTCTGGAATGATGTAAAGAGTTATATAAAGAAACCAAAAGCAAATTCACAGAGGGGAAAAAAAGAAATCTTGGATCCCAAAGTCTTTTCAATAAATTGTAAGGTATGCTTTAACTGTGGAGTTTTTGTTGCTGTTTTGTTGTGTCGTTCAGCACCCATTTCTTCTCAAGTATTCCTTAAGAAATTATCTCACCCCTTCTACTTTCAGAACATACAATGTTGGCAGACTTATTCCATTCTGCCCCCACATTTTGGCATGTGATCCAGGTTAAGACAACCATTGCTACAAATTCTTGAGTCACCATGATTAGTTTTGGATAAGGATGAAACTCAGCATGGTCCAGTGAGAGCTGATCACAAAATTTGCTGCATAAACAAAGAAAAAAATGATTTTCTTTCTCTCTCTCTCTCTCTCTCATTAGAATTGAGTCTAGGAGAATAAAGGTCTAAAGCTTTCAGGAGCCACTAGGTAGAATAAGATGAAGGAAAGAGAACATTCTATTGAAATAGTTTGCCCATGAATCCAGTCATACATGAAATGAGATAGATTCCTAAATGTATTTCCTTTTTTGCTTAAACGAATGTTGGTTTCTGTCACTTACAACCAAAAGATTCTTAATACAAATAGTTATTCAATTAAATAAAAATATCACCCCAAAGCTATTAATCTGGACTGTGCACATATAGCCCATCTTCTTCTTACCTCCTAAAATTAACACAGCCCAGCACATTATGAATGTACCACTTTGTTCTGATTAAATTATTCTAAAATAAATACTAGGTAAATAACTGGCTCTCATAAACTGTTTATATGTATGTGTATTCTTTGATTTAGGTATTTTCTTTCCTGAAATATCAGTAAAAGCTGAAATTTTGTTTAAGCTCAAATTTTAGTCAGATGGGAGGAAAAGGAAGTTTATTAACTACCAATTAACCACCAAAAACTATTTTTAAAAACATAGTCACTCTATAGTGAAATAAGATATAGCATATATCACTTATTATATATATAAATGATGTCATTGTTTTTGGAAGCAAATGAAATTTGCCCAATTAGGTTCCACTAACTACTACTCAGACTGCCTCAACTCTGGCAGCACCCATACTGTCAACGCAGTAAGGAGATAAAGGAAGGAGTGAGGCCATGAACAGTAATTATTAGGCTCTGGTTTGGTTCAAATAAAGGGCATAGCTCTATTCTAAAGTGATCTCAGTGTTTAAAATGATGGATGTACTAGTTTTTACTCATTCCTAGCCCTCCCACGTTTGTGAACAGAAACAGCAATAATAACATTCAAAATCTGATAAGAATGGCTTCATGAACATTTAGCTGAGTGAATTAGCTTACTTTTTCAAATTATATGAATACTTTTAACAGATGATGAAGAAATACAACCTAAACATTACCTGTAAAATCAGAAGGAAAAGGAAATAGGCATTTGCCACTCTTTGGAACTGTTCAAATAAATTAATTGGCAAGAAGGTAAGAACATTGTACTTGGATGTGTGGATACGATTATCCTGAAAAAGAAATAGCATCATGTTAGACTAGCACAAGGCATTGCTCATTAATAGAATAGCTCTAAAACTTACCAGGCTAAACATGAGTTATGCCAGAACAAGACAAATAAATCAATTATCTAGAAAATTTTAAGTTCTCTTGGCCCAAGGTCTTCATTTTTCCCAAGACAGCACTCTCCTGATATAGATGAAATTACTAGCCAATGCCATAAAATCATCCATGACTTAAAAATGTAGCAAGTACAAAAATCTGCCCCTGAGATATTTTACTCTTAAGCATCATTCATTTGGCAAATACTGCTTGAGCACTTACTGTATGCAGAGATGGAGCTTGTGCTGGGGTGCATGAGGTTGGAAGAAACTTCAGGGATTATCTAGTGTACCTTCCCATTCTTTAGGTAACTGACAAGGGGGATCCTAGGCCTATCTTTGAAAGTCTTCTGTGATGGGAAACTGACTACCTCATGAAGCAGTCTATTTCAGGTTTGGAATTGCTAGAAAAGCTCTGTTATGAGAAACCCAAATCGTCCTAACTATTTTACCAGATGCCAACTTCCATCCTCAGGATGGACTACACCAAGTCTAAGCCCTTTATATGCTGTAAACCCTCAAATATTTGAAGACCACTTACAGGAATTCCCAAAATCTTCTCCATTCTGTTCTAGGCATTCTCAAACCCCTCAGCCACTCCATGACTTATTTTTTAGACATCTCTTCCTGATCAGTTTCTTCTAGATTTATCCCAATCTCTCTGTGTCTCTCTTAAAACATGCTGCACAGAACCGTACACATATTGCAGATCTGATTCAACCAGCTCAATTACAAAAGACTTTGATGTTCTGTGTTCCAGACCGTTGTATTAACATACCGTAAAGTTTCATCAGCATTTTGGCAATTGTATCTCGCTGTTTATTCACTGAGTTTTGACTAAGTAAAATCTCTAGATCATTTCTTCATAAATCACTATGAAATCAGGTCTCCCCTTCCTAATCACTTATGGTTGATTTTTTAAAATATTGTTGTACAAGTTTTTTTCATATACTCCTATTATACCAATCAAATGAAAAAAATATTTTTAATATACCATCTTAAACTATTAAATATTTTCTGCCATCAAAATATTTCAAACACATGCCTTTTATATATCCATCCAAGCTATACACTAATACATTACAAAGGACATGACTAAGGACAAATGTATATATTTTTTAATTTAAAAAAAATAGCTTTCCACACTGATGGTGCTCTTGCAAACATGGTGAATATTCCTAAAACCACTGTACTTTCTGCAAGAAATGTGGTAAGCACCAACCCCATAAAGTGATACAGTATAAGAAAGGCAGATTCTCTTTACGCTCAGGGAAAGCAATGTGAGGACAGGAAGCAGAGTAGCTATGGTGGGCAGACTAAACGGATTTTCCAGGAAAAGGCTAAAACTCCAAAGATTGTCCTGAGGCTTGAATATTGGCCTCAACTACAGGTCTAAAGGAATGGTGGCTATTAAGAGATGCAAGCAGCCACCTGGTGGCTCAGTTGGTTGACTCTCTGACTCTTGATTTTGACTCAGGTCATGATCCCAGGGTTGTGAGATGGGACCCCATGTGGGGCTCCATTATGGGTATGGAGCCTGTTTAAGCATTTGAATTGGTGGGATATAAAAAGAGAAATTACCAAGTGATCCAGTTCTAAGCTTTATATTTTTGTATTTTAAAAACAATAAAATCTTATGGTTATGCTCACTTCAAAAAATAAAAATAAAAAATTTAAAATGATGACAAACTAGAGACCTCTCCAGAGAATAATGTTAACATCTTTTTCAGTTGTTTAAATAAAAACATCGGATAGTTTTATTTAACCATTTATAAATGTACCTAACTATAGTCCCATGAAGAGACTCCATCTTATCCACAAAGATAGCACAAGAGATTTTAGGTGATAAGTCTTGCTGAAATTCTGAATCAATATCCCCAGAGATTTTCCATTTGCTCATATTTTAAAACTGTTAGTGTCATTTCTTTTAAGTGAAACTACACTCCCAATAATCATTGTTACCTATTTAAAGAAAATATGGGCACCTGTTAAATAGTCTTTTTTTTTTTTTTTTTGAGGGAAAGTGTGAGCAGGTGTAATGGGGGTGGGGGGAGAGGTGGAGAAGGTGAGGGAGAGAGAGAATCTCTAGCAGATGCCATGCCCAGCACAGAGCCTGACACAGGGCTTGATCTCATGACCCGGAGATCCTGACCTGAGCCAAAATCAAGAGTCAGTCATTTAACGGACTGAGCCACCTAGGTGCCTCTTATATAGTCATTTTTAACATTTACCAGGAATCAGTGTGTCTAGCTCTGCACAAGTTGTGGGAGAGTAAGAGAGGTGCCAAGCAGAGTTCCCAGCTTAGTTGGTCTGATACATAGTGATGTACTGAAAACTGTTTACTAAGCTGATGATGACTATTTTGCAGTGAGCTATCTACTCAAGGTCTGGGCTGGAAGGAAGGCTATGAGAGCTGTCCATTGTGAAACATATTTCTGAGGAAGAGACTTAGAGAAGATAATAGGGAAGAGGAAAGCTAAGGAGAAAAAGCAGTTAACTTAAAAAAATTATTCCTAACTGTTTTATATTTTCTTCTAAGTTGGAACTAAATTGAGGTTAAGCCTGTATCTTGTAAAAGGACAGATGGAACATCTGCTAGGAAACTCAAAACCATAACAGGAATTATAAAAGAAACTCTCCTACAAAATTCAATCCCACATAGGTGAAAGACAATTGTATGAGACAAAGTGATAATGCCAAATGGGGTCTGTGACGATTTTCCCCTATTTGTTTAACTTGACATAGAGTAATGATTGTTGTTCTTCTGGCTGAGTTGTAACCTAGTCACAGATAATGCAAACCCTCACAGCTATGCCTGGGAACAAAGAACGAGGGCTCCCCCTCCTGGAGTGTCTCTGAATCCATTTATCTTTCTTTTTCAATTGAAAGGAAAAAGTGTTTCTTTTTCCACTGCCTAGTCCAAGGATGTTAGTATAGGTAAGACCTTAAATATTCAGTCGTTTCATTGAACCAGCCTATTGGCTTATGGTCAAATTTTAGTACAGTTCATCCCCTAATACAGCACGGAATATCTTGACCTCTATCCTCCGAGCATGACTTTTCTTCCACGGACCACTAGAAATATCCAATTCAGAAGACATGAGGAAGGGGAAAAGGAAGAGGAGGAGAACAAGGAGAAAGGAGTACACCTGGAGAATCCTTACAGCATCTTTAGTGCTGAAAAGGTGCCACGCTGGAAGTCATGGCTTTCGTTTGTTAGACAAGTGGACCAGTTAACTGACTCCATGATGGCGTAGACTTAACCACACAGTCATAGGCAATTCCAGACCAGGGTTGGCCTAAATGTATTGGGAAAGGGGTCTACCCCTAGAGGAGTATCAGAGAATACATTTTCCCTACAGGGAGCTTGCTTCCAAGAGGAAGAGGACAGAGGTAAGCTGGTGAGGCCCAGATATCCCTGTAAGACTGACACATCAAATCAATAACTCCACTACAAAGTGAGTAAAGGGGTGGAAGAGAAGTGTAGAGCTCTCTCCCCACCAGGAAGATAACATCAGGATGAGAAAAAAGCATTAATCCTCTAAAATATATTAATACCAAGGCCCTGAGCAGAAGATGGCTCACTTGGGGGTCTACAAAAGGGGCTATGAGGCTGTACTACAGAGGTCAGCACAAACTGAGGTTAGAGAAAGTAGGTCCTTGGAATCCATACAAAGAATTTTGGACTTTATCATAAAAACTAAAATCCTAACTGAAGAGAGAATTACTGAAAGTTTATAATCAAAGAAGCAACTTGAAGAGATTCTAATTTTAAAAGATTACCCTAGCTACAGGGTGGAGAACAAGTTGGAAATGATAGAATAAATGAGAGAAGAACAATGAGAAGGTTTTTTAAATAGTCCAGGGGAGAGATGATGGGTAGCTTGGAACAGAGGGAGACAGAAAGGTTGACAATGAATACTAATAAAATAACAATTTATCAAGCTCTTCCTTGTATGTGTACTGTTCTAAGAACTTTACAGTTCACAGCTCATTTTATCCTCACAACATCTTTACGAAATGGGTACTATTATCCTCACTCTATAGAAGAGGAATCCCAGGTTTGGAGAGATTAAGTAATTTAAGCAAAACTATACAGCCGATAAGTGGCAGAACTAGGATTTGAACCCAGATACTCTGCTTCAAGAGCTCACTGTCTTCAGGAGTGTACTTCCCCAACTCAAGGCAAGGCAGTTTTCTCCTCTGCCTTCAGATCAATCAGCATTTGCTCTCTCCTCCACTCTGAATTTTTGGCCTGCTGCCACTTTCTTACTGAGGAAAATAATACTATGTATCTACACTTTCCTCTTGAGTCAACCCCCTCTGTAGGAGCTCTGGTTATCTATTGGCTGATGTGTGATTAGTTTCCTATGCTTTCTTTCAATCCCGCTCAAGAGTAATTGTCTCAGTCTGACAAAGTTCAATGCAAGCACATAGTACAGATAACCACTCCTTTAGCTTTCCAACAGAAGCAGCAGTGGCCAAAGTCCTTTACATTTTAACATTAAGTATTTGGTAGAGGGAAAGAATAAAGTAAAAATGATAAATTCTTCAAAGGTGGAACATCAAACTAAATATTAGCAAAGTGAAAAACATCATTTTTTATAATGAGATTATATTGTGTAATCATATTGCTTAAGAAAACAAAGCAAATAGAAAATAACAAACACTGCTAAACAGAGCATTAGCAGTAAACAGAGCATTTGGGGAGTCTACCTAAATTTTTCCACTGGAAGTATGGAGCTAATAATACTTCTCACCTACATATTTATAGGACTATTGTGGAGATAAAATGAAATCATAGCCATGAAAGCATTTTTGAGTTGAGTTTTACATTGACAGAATTATACAAATATAAGATTTTTCTGAGCAATCCCCAAATAATCCAAATGAATTTAGGAAATTCAGTGTACTGATCAGAATAAATTGAGTATACTACAGTAACAACTCCAGAGTCTTCATGGCTTAAAATAATACAGGTTTATTTCTTGCTCATGCTACTTATTCAACATGAGCCAGCAGGAAGACCTTGTTCAACATAGCTATTCACAATGGATCAGCCACCATCTCAGATACTTCCAATTGCAGTTCCAGAGGGAAAGAGAATGCTCTGAAGGATTTCATACATACAAGTTAATGCTTCAACCAAATGCTCACAACTCATTGACCAAAAGGAGTCACCATGTGCCCAAAGGCAGAAAGCCAGAAATGTTGTTGGACACCAAAACCAGAAATGGAAACTAACCCTAATATTTGGAGAGTGTAAGACACATCAGTTATAAAAACAATAACTATAAAAAGCCAACCTTAATACTACAAATCCAGTCTTACTTTAATGCTAGGTGTAACAGACATTTGACACTCTTCCCCTTCCCCTCAGCTAACAGTGCTCCAGATTACTTGGTCATGTGGTCTGGATGAATTCAATTCTCATCTATGACTTCAGGGTCAAGCCCAGATTAGTTTAAGCCAACTTACATGGCCCATCTTCCTAATTACAATTTTGAGTTCAGAGATTAGCACATGACCCACGTCAATTCTGGGAATTTGCTGGAGATCTTGGCTTTCTCTTTCACACTGGATTCCAACCTGGAAGCAAGTAGCCCTAGGGATCCCTGACAGCATCTTGGGACCATGAGTGAGGATGCTGCCAAAAATAAATTCTACACTAAAGAATCCGGGCCAGGAAATGCAGAGAAAGAAACTAGACCAAGTCTCTCCTGAGGCTAGCCCTATTTCTGGACTTCTCAGTTGTATGATCTGTTCATTTATTTTATTGTCTAAGCCAATTTGAGTTCATTTTTCCTTTACTCCCAATCAACCAAATACAAGATAGGAATATTGATCAGCTTACATTTGTATATAATAGTGTACTTTTGTCTCTATATTTGCCTTAAAGAATGAGTCATAGAAGGCCAAGTCTAAATGCATCTGGTGGTTATCCGGGGACATTGCCTGCGTCTATGATCCCACAGGCCAAACCCAGGAGCTTTCGCAATGAGTACCATAGTTTCCACACTCTCCAAAGATCTTCCCACATATGATGAAACATTTTTATGTCATGACAGCTATAAAAAGTAACTGTCAGGACCTTGAGGGGGAAAGAGCTGAACAGTCTTGCCATTATAGAGGAGACAGATATACATGGATTTCAGAAAGAGAAATAGTCCTGACTCTTGAAGAGAATTATCTCTAAACCATATCATAAAACTCAAAAAGAGAGAGCATCCACAGAACACTTGCATAAAAAAAAGGAAGTGGCCCAAAGGCATCTGCACCATTCAGGAAATATGTGAAACAGCTATGTTCATGCAAAGGTCCCCAAAGAATTCATGTATGGGGCAAATGAGCCTAGAGATTAGGTGTCTGGCACCTCACCGACATCTGGCAGAACCACAATTCCTTGAAATTAGTCAAATGGCGCCCAGTGAGGAAGTGGACAGCATTCAGGGTTGGAGGCATAGCAAGATGATAGTGCTCCTCTACGAACACTGTTAAGTATGTGTCGAACCACAGAAGAGGCTTTAGAGAGCCTTCAGTAAACATCATCATCACCACAACCACCATCATCTTCATAACATTCTCCTGCCCCTAGGCTTCACAATGTGAACAAAAGGATTTGTGGAAGGGAAAGAGACAGGGCACGTTTCCCCTGACATTCATCCATTTGTACAACTAAGGGCCTTTCATGTGACAGGCGCTGCCATTGAGCCAGGACTTCAGATATGAATAGACCAAGTTTCTATCCTCCTAGAGCAAGTTTGTATTTTAGTTGTGGGGAAAGAAGCAAGAATAACCTTATAAATTGATCACACAGTTAAAGTGATCAGTGCTATGAAGAAAATAATGAGCAACAGAACAGGAGCACCTTGCCTGCCAAGACTCCCTTAGGAAGCCTGCTTATTTGACATTTCAGGTTAATGCAACCTCAAGATTGCCCTCTCTGATGAGATCACTGGGGCACCTGTCCTCCAGGGGATGCCCAACAGCCCTTCAGGCTATGTATGTAACTTCTGTGTATGTTTTAACAAGGAAATTGAAAGTTGACATCATTAATGTTTAATGCACAGATTGTCTTGACTATGAATATACACACAAATATACATACATACTATAGGTGGATACCTACTTACATTTATGTACATATATAAATACATACATACAAATGCATAAAGTAAATATATGTGCATTTTGTTTTTTTCTTGCTGGGTATTTAATCTGAACAACATATTTGGATTTTTTTATTAAAGTAGTATAGTTGACATACAATGTTAAATTAGTCTCAGGTATATGACATAGTGATTCGACAATTCTATACATTACTCAATGCTCACCATGATAATTGTAGTCACCATACAATGGTATGACAATATTGTTGACTATATTCTCTATATGCCTTACTTTTTATCTCCATAACTTATTTTATAACTGAAAGTTTGTACCTCTTTAATTTTCTTTATCTATTTCGCCCATCTTCCCGTCACTTTCCATCTGGCAACCACCAATTTGTTCTCTGCATTTATGAGTTTGATTCTGAATTTTTGTCTGTTCATTTGTTTTGTTTTATAGATTCCACAAAAAAAAAGTGGTTTTTCTCTGTCTTATTTAACTTAACATAATACCCTTTAGGTCTATCCATGTTGTCACAAATGGCAAGATTTCATTCCTTTTAATGGCTAAGTAGTATTTCATCATATATATACACCACATCTTCTTTATACATTCATCTATCAATAGACACAGGAAGGTTTTCTTTTTTATAAGTGGGGAATGTGCTCAAAAAAAGTGTGAAAACTGCCATACTAAACACTTTTATAATAAAAAAAAAAATGAGTATGACCCGTGTCACCAAGACTTGGATGTGAAATGAAGTATGACTTTGTGTGTAATGACGTTGCTGTGTCATACAATGACACCTGCTAACATGTATTGTCTCCCTACATAGGCCAAGCACTGTGCTGAGCTCTGTGCATACATCATCTCAGATAATCTTCAAAAAACTAATGGGTTGTTGCTACCATAGCACCACTTTGCAGATGAAGAAATTGAGGCTTAGAGCAACTACAGGGCTGCCCATAAAAGCTGGTTTGTAGAGTCATATGTTCTCCCAAATGGTGTATGTTTCCTGAGAAATGAATCAGAAACAAGGAATATCTGAACTCCCTGTTAATTAATAAATCCACTGACTCTCCTAGAACATTCTTCAGTAAAGAAAAAAACCCTCTCAGGATGTCTGGATGGTTCAGTGGTTGCGCATTTGCCTTCCATTTATGGAGTGATCCTGGGGTCCTGGGATGAAGTCCTGCATTGGGCTCCCTGCAGGGAGCCTGCTTCTCCCTCTGCCTGTGTCTGCCGCTCTCCGTATGCCTCTGATTAATAAATAATAAAATCTTTAAAAAAAAATAAACAACCCTCTCTAAACTGAAGGATAGTGGAAAAACATGCATTAATTCACCCAGCTAGAGCAGTCACTCAGTCACTTTCAGTCCCTTCAGTCTAGGGACAGCATCATCAGGCTCGTCTAAGGAGCTTCACTTCCCTTCTAGACCTCAGAAACACAGACAGTTGCTTGGCAAGCTTTCAGGCCTCAGTCTCCTACCCCCCACCCCCCCAAAGCAAATCTACCTGGTAATAACATAAACCTTGTTTTCTTTTCTATCCTCAGAACTTAGTGTTCCAGCTTCTGCAAGACTGTTCTAGAGATAGTAAATGGCCTATGAATAGTAATTTGTCTACAAAGAACTAATTTTGGACAATTACCAGGGGGACAAATTAAATTTACCTCTGGGATTAATTTAATCACACTAATTTTTTTTCCTCCAGGGTGTTTAGATGCATACAATGTATAAAAAGTTCTAACTAGGTCCAAATAAAAATGCTAACTTTTCTTTGGTGACATCTGAAAAAGTAAAAATACTCTTAAAATTATACAGAGAGAAAGAGAGAGAGAGACCTATTATATGCCTTCTCCAGGAAGGTAGAAAAGGAAACCATACAAAAGAAAAGAAATCAAAGGTTGTATTTCAGTGAGACTTTCATAGCATCCCTAATGATTTGTTTGCCTACTTCTGCTTTGCCAAAGCTCTTCTGTGCCTCCTCATTGTACATCTGCCACTTGTGAGGAAGCAAGTCCTCAGCTTTGGCCTATTGGCCTATCTCATGCTAGGGCTTTAGAGGCCCTGGATGACCAGAGTGGTCATTTCTTTCAGTTGATATGGAGCTGGCTTCCTGCACCACAGGAGTTTCTTTGGACAACATAGTGCATATGAGCTGCTTTGTTTACTAGGACTAAAAATTAGACCATGTTCATGCTGCTATGCCATCTGGGAACTAGGCCAAATTTCAGGCAAGACCTCAGCATTTATGACAATAACAAAGGCAAATGGAAAAGTCCAGTTAATGAGGAGACACCCATAAAGAATTTCCCAAAGGGCCAAAGGGTTATAATAACACACCACAAATAGTCTAATCCTTCCTAGGACTCTACCTCTTACACTAGGGTGCTACACAAATAACACCAGGCAATTTTCTCCTCAACCCCTGGGAATCAGATGAGAAGTGTGTGCATCTCTGAATTCCCACCCACTGCAGGGTGCTGGGGCAATCAGGACCCATGGTAAAAAATATGAAGATGTCCTCCTACAATATTTCTACTTTTTCTTGGTCTCTAACCTAGTCTCATCCAGGTTTGAGCAATAAATCTAAATTCAGACAAACCCACATCACCTGACTTTGTGGGGTTTTTTGTTTGTTCAGTAGTTTTTATTTGAAAGTAGAGGTGTTGAGAGGAAAGAATAAAGGACTGGTTGGGACACAGGAAAAGAAAATTCTCTTCATGGAATGGGAGAAGAGTAAGGTTTCAAAGTATCTTCTATAATTAAAACACAATAGCAACAACAATAATTTATAAATAAATTTAAGCGTCCATCTTTTATTTTTTTGTGAGCATATCATCTACAAAGAGATTAATGAATTTTCAGCAAATTTGGCAGTTTTTGTTTAGGATGGTCTGAGTTAAAGACTAAATTTGCTTCAGGGAACTGGAAATGGGGCTCTCTGGTAACATACATAAAAACAGGCAGTTGTCTTTTGTAGTAGCTGACATAAGAAGCTTATGAGAGTGCTGAGCAGAGCAAGAGCTGCCATAATGTGAACAGAGAAAATGCACAGTGGCTTCAAATGTGAGTGTCCAATCAAAACTCACTAAGACAGATGCTCTAAGTCACTAAACTGATTTGCAACTGAGCTGCTTCTTGCAGAGCAATTCTAAGTACTAGGCTCCAGGGCAAGTTACAGTGGGGATTTGTTTATTTAATAGTGATCCACTCAAGCATCACTGGGAGGCCAGCTAGAAGTAACAGAGTGTGCACAGAGCAGACCAATTCTTTCCCCTGTTTCCTGAATGAATAAAGAAATGAAGGAAGGAAGGAAGGAAGGAAGGAAGGAAGGAAGGAAGGAAGGAAGGAAGGAAGGAAGGAAGGAATAAGGGTGGGCAGGCTCCTGGTTGCATCACCCCCACCTTCTCCACCATCTCATTCTACTTCCTTCACATTCATTCCTCTTTCCCAGTGTATTCGTCTTATACATTCCTCCTTCTGATTGACTCCATCTGGCGTAAGGGTTCAAAAACACAGTTCATCCAGACTCTTATGCAAGTATGTCAGTTTCGGGGAAGACAAAGCCAAAGAGGTTGGTGAGTTTGGCAGAATAGAATTGGAGGCATTTCATGGGAATAGAAGCCTGCGCTCTGTGTCCCTCCACAGAGGGTCACCTATGGAGACATAAATAAGATAATGGGGGTAGAGGATGGGAAATCCAGGGGTCTGACTATGGTACATGGCCTGAGGATTTTATGAGAAACTGGTTTTTCCAAATGGTTATTATGCTATTTATAACAACAAAGGATGTCAAATCCATTTTAGATATTCTCTTCCCACAATAGTCCTTTCCAGGGAGATAATTTGCCTATATCCTCAGTAAAGAAAGTGACACAGAAAAGCTAAAAACACTAGAAAAGGCCAAGTCAATCATGGGTCACAGTACTCCCTCCCCAGGCTCCTAGGTAAATTTTCTGATTCCAAACCTGAAAAAGAGTCCCCCACTGGACTGTGAGCTTCTTGAAGAAAAATACTGAGTCTTGCTCACTCCTATGAACCTCACCCCCATGCCAGGCACACAGCAATTACTCAAGAATTGTTGCCCTTTATAATTTAATTTTTAATAATACTTTTAATTTTTAATAATAACTGTGGTTCAATAAATGCATGAACAAATGAACAAATAAGGAGTTGCTACAGCAGTGACTCAGAGAACCCCTCTGCCAAAATAATCTACACACTATTATATGACTACATATTATAGGCCAACTCTTTGGGTCAAACATGTTCTCTGGCTCTTGTCTTCCATTTTGACTACATACCCAAAGGAGCATACATTAATTTCTAATCCTTCAATGTGACTAAGATCTTCCTCCTGATAGGAAAGATCTTGGAAACAGCAAACTGCCAGGCAACTAGGTAGAGATGGGAATTAAGTTATGGGGAGGGAAGCTGGAAAGGAGAAGGCACGGCCTATTCTAACCCTAAATAGCTTCACCTGAAAGCACTTTACTTACCATTGCATATACTTCTGGAAGGGACTTAACACAGCCCAGTCATCAACACTGTACATCATCCGCACTGTGAATTCAAACTGGATTTTGTGTTTGTGAATAAGCCACACTCTTTCCTTGAAAATGCTATTAAAATATGCCAGGTTTCTGTTACAAAATTACAATATAAAAATACTTTTCAACATGTGCCCACTTACTTATAACAAACTATTTTGACAGAAGCTATTGTAAAGAAAAAGGAGGAGTCAGAGAACAAGGCAGTGAGGAAGGATGGAAAGAAGGAAGGGAGGAAATTAATACCTTAAAGAAAGGAATTACACATAGAAGACGACTTCCAATTTGAAACTCAAAGATTAAGAAGACCCTCCTTGTAAGCCTTGCTTCAGGAAAGCTTCAAGAGTTTCTTAAAGACATTTTCCCAAGAAATGTAAGTCATATGCCCCATAAGGAAACAACAATCCAGTTAATAAGTACTTAGTAAATAACAATTGTCCCAATAAATAATTGAGTATATTAGGAAAAACTGAAGGCTTGGATTCCTCAATCTGCATGGTGACTCAACGTTTTACCAACTAAGTAACCTTGGAAAAATATTCCCTAGTGCCTCCAATCTTCAGTGTCCCCATCTATAAAATATGGGCAATTATATCTACCATGCACAGTTTTGTCAAGATTAACTGAGAACACATTTAAAGCATTAGCATTTTGCTTGATAATTAAATACTTTTTTTCCCCTCTTCACCTCTTTGCTTTTGTCAAAATCTTCAGGGCACTCCTAACTAAAATAAGAACAGAGGATTGGTCCATTACTTCTGTAACCCAAATGTGTATATGAATCCTGTGGGGGTTTTGTTAAAATGCAGATTCTGACTCAAGGGTTGGAGAGGAGGAACTGAGAATGATTCTGCATATCTAATAAACTCCAGGTGATGCCAGTAATGCTGGTCTCAGGTCTGTAGACCACATTCCAAGAAGCAAAGTATTAAATAACTCTAAGAATATTGATAAGCACAATTTTTGTGATATAAGATTGCATGCATTTTTTCAAAAGATTATGTAAATAATTTAGATTAGTACAAATCCAAAAAAAGTCCCATTTGTGCACTCTAGATTATGAACCTTCAGAGAATACTTGATTTCACCAATAGACCATGGAGTTGAATTACCACAAATAAATGCCAGGATTTAAACTATAAAGACAAAATGTCTTTTTGACTTATTTGAAGATATTCTGCTAGACTTCTTCAATCCTTCAAGAAAGATACATTGAAAAATGAATAGTGACTCAACAGTTTACCAACTAGAAAAAAATATGTAAAATAAGAAATGCAGGAGGAAAAGCAATTCCATTTATCAGAACAAAACATGAGCTAGTATAATTGTTAGTAATTCACAAAGTAAACCAGTAATTTCCAGTACAAAACCTAGAGAACTACTTTTGCTGAAATAAGATAGGCACCAGCATAAATGCAGTTTTCACATCTTTTAGCACAACATTCTCATATAGTTTATCAATTTTCCCATATCAGAGAGCAAGAAAGGATAAAAAAGTCAAACATTTCTTTAACTTATTTTCTCACCTAGAAAAAGTCAGAACAATGCTGTCTCTGCAAAACATTATGAAGAAGTTCAGCCCATTTGTGCTTCTAACCTCAAAAATGTCTTGCTTAGAACAATGGCGTTTTTGTGGCATTTGGTCTACAAGAGTATTTAAAATATCACAACATGGAACTAAGTGGTTTGCAAAAATCATAGAAACATGACTTGGAAAGAAATCTTTAAAGTTCAATTATTTATTCCACTCTTCCATCTAGAAGCCATCTAACCAGCCATCTAACTACTTTAACAAAAATCTTTCTGTTTATTAAGATAGAAAGCAATAATATATTTAAAAATTAGGCTGATAGCAAGGACAGTTAACTACAGAAATTGAGAACTAATAAGTCAGAAATTCATAATGATTAATGGTCCAATGGCAACTATAGGTAGGTATCTAGTAATAAGGTACATGGCTCTATCCTCAATCATATTGTACTCAATACTTTTATTACTTAGAATAGTGATTCTCAATCTTGTTTGCTCCTTAGAATCACCTAGAAAGCTTAAAAAATATACCAGTGCTTGGACTTCTCTTCCAGAGCTTTTTATTTAATTGGCCCTATAAGATTATCTAAATCACTGAAGATGCAGAAGACATGCTTGTAAGTATGCATATGACGCAATAATGAAAGGGATAGTTTAATGACAGAGGAAGTAGTATCTGTTGTAGTATGCCAAGTTCTATGACAAGCAAGATAAAGAGATAAATGTGACACAGTCTGTATCATTAATGATGAAAATGAGATTAATAAAAGATTAAGGGAAGTCAATAATCACCAATAAGCTAGTACAATCTTACACTTCTTCTATTTCTAGCTGCTCAAATAACTTCTAGAATATGGTGTTTGACTCTGGAACAACTCACTTGATGGGGCTGGTTACAGAAAAACTCAAGCTATTTGGAGAGAAAAAAAAAGGTGGGGGGAGAATTGTAGATGACTGGTCCTGGAGATTAGTCTACTCAATGAACTCAAGTTTGGTATCTAAAATACATTATCAGAAGGTTTGTCACGTGAATCAGGAGACATGTTTGTTCAGCTTTGACCTCAGAATAAAAGCTAAATCAATAGATAATAAAGCAAGAGAAAAATCTATTTGGCTCAACTGAAGGAAAAATTGTTTAATAATCAAAACTATCCAAAGACAGAACCTCAGAGAAGTTCCAAATTCAGTCAATAAACACAAAGGTTGAAATTATGTTATAGATAGGGTGACAGTCCCAGATTATGCCCATTGTCTCAGCAAAATAACTAATAGGATCCCCTTCCATTCCTAAAAGTATCCTGGTTTGGAAGATAAATTATCTATTCTCCCTAGTTTGGGAGCATCATCAGAATAATTAAAGAAAAACTGAGCCATGTGGGACTCCACACCCCTCACCCTTTCCTACTAAAGAGAAATGGTAAGTTTCCCTCTTGTAAGGGATAAAAACAAAGATTGGATAGGCAGCCAGTAAGAATTCTGTAGAGAGAAGTGGATAAAAAAGTTTGAAATCATAATTCCACACTGAGATTCTAAAATGAACTTAAGCTAACTTTTTTTAAAATTTTTTTTATTTATTTATGATAGTCACAGAGAGAGAGAGAGGCAGAGACACAGGCAGAGGGAGAAGCAGGCTCCATGCACCGGGAGCCGGATGTGGGACTTTATCCCGGGTCTCCAGGATCGCGCCCTGGGCCAAAGGCAGGCACCAAACCGCTGCGCCACCCAGGGATCCCTTAAACTAACTTTCTTATGGTACCAGAGAAGTCAGTCAGGTTTTTCCATTTGTAGAAAGCAACTCTTCTTCCCGTATTTTTTGACTATTGGTGTGGAATAGTGTCACCATCTGCAACCTAACCAAAAGGCACCTGGAAAGCCACAGACGTAATAATGTGGCCTTGTTTCAGAGCAAGCTTCACAACCAAGGAACATGAATGAAACCAAGAATAATTAGACCTGCTAGAGAAGTCAAGATAGGGGTACCAGCAGCCAGAGATTTATATCACTGATCTGGATATAGGAATCTGATTGCTGTCTTGTGCTTAATTCCTTGAAGAACAAGCTCTCTCTGGTCAAGCCAGAACATTCTTACAAAGATATATACACAGGGTTACAGCTACAATCTTACCTACATGCACACATTCATGCAACACACATATATTTATACCTATACATATATAGCTCCTAACCAACTCCTAGGATCACTTCTAAAGTATCTTCCAGTTTGTTTTTTTTTTGTTTTTTTTTTTTGTATCTTCCAGTTTGATTTTCATGCCTAACTAGCTCACCTTTATAAGAAACTGCAGAAAAAGCCAGATTCAAAATACAACAGTAATCTGACCACTGGTTTCATAATCGTGGACATGAATTTGAGACATTTTTAACACAAATGATTTAATTAATTTTCCAACTACAAAATATAAAATATGGCAATTGCCATCTTTTCATTTTATGATTCGCAGAACCAAACTATTTGGTCCAGCAAACTACAAAACAAGGTAAAAACCACTTTGAAACTGTTGGGGTTGGTGGTTTTTCCGTTAACTTCTCAACTGTTACTAAACTTGCCCAATTTTATCCACTTGATTGATTTATGGATTACTTTCATAAACCATTTGCCAACAAAGGAAACTGCATTTGCAGTGCTCACTCCACACAGGAAGTTATTTCTCTTCCTGCTCCATGGTTTCATTTCTTGGTCTTGGTTTAAATTTATACCACTATAGCCAGGCAATAATGAGCTCTAAGATCTAATACCAAAATTAGCTTATTTTATTCTAATTTCAATTACACATTGCTTGGAAACTTTTTAATTTCATGGCATTGCAATGAGGAAAGTAAAATTTTTAAAAATCTGTGCGTCTTTACTTGAAATTTACTTCACAAACAGATGAAATGGAACAAGTTTATGAGGACATTGAAATTATCTCAAGCCTGGAATAGGTAAATAACAAGCAAACATTTCAGAATTTTAGAGTTCAACAAGATTTTTAATTACCTTAATGTGCCATTTTAGAACACTTAGAAATGGGAATTCAGAGGCTAAAACAAAAGATTAAAGCGGACCAACCAAATTAAAGAAATAAGGAATCAGACAAATGCTTAGCCAAAGAATAACACTATTTAAATAAATAAGATGTCAAAAAGATAAAATATTTATACTTTAAACTCTTAAATTCAGAAAGAAAATGAAGTCTAAAAATTACCTTTTCTCCTACAAGTAAATTATTTATAAAAGAAAAACTTATCACATAGAATAATTTACACAGATATTAACAGCACACAAAACAGAAGACATTTTTAATGTTTGCTAAAAAGCCACTGTTGCTATGGGAATACCCCAATACAAAACACAGCAACCAACAACCAGAAACCCATAACAAATGCAAGTTACTGGCACTTTCCACAACTAATTCCAACTTGTCACACTGCTTGTCATCATCTGTACTCTTCAGTTGGTGCATAAATTGCTCTGGTAATCGGCCTATTGGTGAGGATCTACAGTATGTTGGTGCTGAAACTACGCTGCTCATAAAGAAAAGAAAGAGAAACCCACATTTCTCATCAGGCTGGGGCTTAAAGCAGGACTCAGATGTCTCCCAGCATTCTGATATCCCAAGAGTTCCCCTCCAAAAAAAATAGAGTTTTACCTTCCCATGGACATGGATAGCCAACTATGTAAGAAGATTCATTCAAAAAAATGTACTTAATTTCAGTGAGCCTGAAAGTTTTTAGACTACTTCTCTCCTTTTTTGTTGCAAATGCTTGATTGGACCATACTCCACTGCATTCTTTTTAGCGTGGTTTTTTTCTTCCCTCTGACTTTCAAATCCCAACTTAAAAATAAATAAATAAAACTATTTTCTTCAGGTCCTCTAATAGCTCCCTTGTGACATAAAGATGTTTTTCTTACAGTATGGAAGTTCCTCAAAAAAATAAAAAAAGAAATACCATATGATCCAACAATTCCAATACTAGGCATTTACCCAAAGAAAATGAAAATACTAATTTAAAAAGATATATCCACCCCAATGTTCATTGTGGCATTATTTACAGTAGCCAAGGCATGGAAACAGCCTAAAGTGTTCATGCATAGACAAACAAATAAGGAAGATGTAATATATATACAGTTGAATATCATGCATCCACAAAAAAGGATCATGCCATTTACAACAACACGGAGGGACCTAGAAGGTACTATGCTGAGTGAAATAAGTCAGACCAAGAAAGACAAATGCCATATGATCTCATTCATATATGGAATCTAAAAAGCAAAACAAATGAATAAGCAAAGAAACCAAAAGCAGAATTAAACTTATAGAGAGCAATGTGATGGCTGTGGGAGAGATGGAGGGAGGATGGGCAAAATGGGTGAAGGGAGGTGAGAGGTACAGGCCCCCATTTATGGAATGAATAAGTCACAGGGATGACAGGTACAGCATAGGGAATACAGTCAATGGTATTGTTAATAGCACTGTATGGTGACAGATGGGAGCTACTATACTTGTGGTGAGCATAGTGTAACCTACAGCTTTGTTGACTCATTATGCTGTACACCTGAAACTAATGTAATATTGTGTGGCAACTATACTCAAATTTTAAAATCTTTTAAAAAAATAAAGATATTTTTCCTTAGTCCTTAACCTCATGAGCACCAGCATTAGATATGGTTATCTACGCCCTGTTTCCTGACAGGCTCCTTTCCCCTGGCTTTCATCTCACTCTTCCTCTGTTTGTTCTCAATCTCTGCTGCTCCTGCTCCTTCTTGGGCTCCCCCCTTCCCTTCTATCCCTGTTCTGCACAGATCATCCATCAACTCCTCAACAAGTTCTATTTTTTTTCCCTAGCTTTAAGCATCTTCTTCCAACTGATATCCCTGTTCTACAGCTATAAGCCCACATAGTTACATTCCATATTGCCTGGGTATCTCCATTTGGATATCTAGTCTATTTTATCTGGAAGGCAAATAAAATTCTCTTTCACTTTGTGACTCCTCAGCTCCTGAGAGCCTATTACCTTATACTCGATTTTTTTTTAAACAATCTCAGGTAGGTCTCACCTACCTGAACAATAATTCCCTATGACATATCCCTCACCCCCAATTAGGTCCAAATACAGGACTTTGCTCATGTCTCCCCTTCCTAATGTTGATGGTACAAACAAACATCAACTCCCATTTCCTTTGGCAAGATTTCTTCAAAAACACTTGCCCTAACACTTACAAACCACATCACACAATTAGGATTTAGCATTACCTTTTCTTTATTACCTATTACCAAGTTTGTTCTTATGAGCTAGTCTTTTCTCCCTGAGCAGATCATATATGCTCAGGTAGAGAGCAGAACCTACATCCCTGTTTTAGTAATCCCATTAGCATTCAATGCATTGCCATTCTAAGCAGATAAGGCCTTCTAGCATGTACTTTGGGGCTCACTAAAAATAGCTTGCTCATCTCATTTTCCTCATTTTTTTATTGAAGTATAGTTGACACACAATGTTATATTAGTTTCAGGTGTACAACACAGTGATTTGGCAACACTTACCATAAGTATACTTCCCATCTATCACCATACAATACCATTGCAATACTATTGACCAAATTGTCTATGCAGTACCTTTCACTTCTGTGACTTATTCATTCCATGCCACTTTCCTTGTGTATGTGTATCCCTTTGAGCTTTATTGTTTATTCTTGTTGTATACTGCCTCAAATCTTCTTCAGAGAGTAAGTCAGTCAACAAACACACATTTCTAGGCTTAGAGTAGGCATGTTGTGAGTATATTGAATATTGAAAGTCATTTTTATTTCTATAAAAATAAAATTCTCGGGCAGCCCTGGTGGCGCAGCAGTTTGGTGCCGCCTGCAGCCTGGGGTGTGATCCTGGAGACCTGGGATTGAGTCCCACATCGGGCTTCCTGTATGGAGCCTGCTTCTCCCTCTCCCTCTACCTGTGTCTCTGCCTCTCTCTCTGTGTCTATGAATAAATAAATAAAATCTAAAAAAAAAAAATTCTCTTGCTCCCTCTACCCCTCCCCACCCCCTCCTACTCATGCATGAATGTATTCTTTCTCTCACTCAAATAAGTAAGTAAGTAAGTAAATAAATAAATAAATAAATCTTAGGGGAAAAGAAGGACAGTGAACCTTCAATTCACCTCCACACACAGGAACACAAAGTTTTACTGTTATATGCCAGTCTGGTCTCAGAAACACAGGCATATCATTATAATATGGCCTAAAGAGATCCATAACCTCATTCAAGCTCACATACCCAGAATAATGGTGGGCCATATTTTTCTACTCTCCTCTTACCCACCTATTCTAAGAGAAAAGAGAAGTGGAAATATATAAAACCCTAGATAAATGGGTGAGAGAAAAAAAAGTTTGTTTTGAAGGGAGTCTTGGTGATGTCATTGTAGCAATGACTGAGAGTCAGTCAAATTGTCACAGTGAATGAACACTCTTTGGAAAACACAAATGATCGTTGTTCTAGCAAGCACAAAATCACAAGAGCAATAGCAAATTCCATCCAAAAACCATGATATTGACAAAATGTTTTAAGATTCTAGGAATAAATCAAAGTATCAGAACTGCAAATTTTGGATGGAAGTCTTTCTTTATAAACGTGCAAGACTATTTGGTCACATTTTCACAAACTTATATAAGTCTGTGCACTTCCTAAATTTAATCAATAATTTAGCAAAAAAAGAATATTAGAAACTTCCAAGCTATGCTTGTGCATGAAATATATTCAGACATTAAGTGTCCAGGATTGCCGAAGTTTCTGAGTTTGAGGCAGGATGACTTCCTCATGACTCAAATGAGTTCATCTCCCTTCGCAATTTCTGTTGACATTCAAGAGAATTGGATGAGGATGGTATGTGTCTGTGCCTATGTGAAAAGAAGGGAGAGAAGAACCAGTGGGATAACCAATGTTTTCCAACACCATTTCTTTATTTTTAAACAAAATCAGAACAGACAGCCATAATTAATCTAACACTTTTTCCTGACATTTTTTGACATCAACACATCTTAATACAACTACAACTGTTTTCACAGCTTCCACCACTAAACACTTTGAACTCATTTTAATGGGAATAATGAGTCTGGATGCTTGGCTCACTTTCACAATCTTTCTAATATTTTTAACATTAACATTTTAATATAACTGTTTTCATTACTAGCATTATACATTCCTATTATTAACCAGGAAAACTTTGAACTCCTTTCTATTGAGAACAATAATTCCAGCAGTTCACTGGTTCTCCCTACACTCTCCAATCTTGCTTTCTATACACGTCTTGGCAGTTCAAAATCCTGCTTATAATTTTGTTTTCTACCTTCCAATTTTCACAATATCATGTCTAATTTACCAATTAATTTCACCTACAATCTTTAACGTTGTCTTTTGTTAATGTTCTAAACCCTTTACCTCTTAAAAGCACTTTTTAAAAAGATTTTATTTATTTATTTATTCATTCATTCATTCATGAAAGACAGAGAGAGAGAGAGAGAGAGAGAGAGAGAGGCAGAGACACAGGCAGAGGGAGAAGCAGGCTCCATGCAGGGAGCCTAATGTGGGACTCGATCCTGGGACTCCAGGATCACGCCCTGGGCCGAAGGTGACGCTAAACCACTGAGCCACCCAGGGATCCCCTTAAAAGCATTTTTGATCATTTTTTAAGCCTGTGCTATATCCTATAATATGCCTTGAAACTTTAGGCTTTGTTGATAAATTAAGTTTTCTAGGTATTGAAATATCTTCCTTCAACCTTCAAAGAGAAACATTTGCTTGGGCAGGTTTAGGGCTTATGGATATCAGACCATATATCTGATCTTTGTGTAAATTTTTCTCCCAAGTTCTCATTTACAAATGCTAAGGGTAAGATTTAAGGTCATTCTTAGCCTCATATTTGTAAAATCTGTTATGTCCTTTATCTGCCTTTGTCTACAGAGTATAAATATTTTATAAGTAGGTATGTGAGGGAAGGAGATGAGATTTGGGAGATTTTGTTTGTTTTGTTGGTGTTTTCAGGATTGGTCAAAAGAGTAGCATGGTATCATGGGAAAAACAGGCTTTGGAATCTGGCCAATCTGAATTAGAACTTTGCCATCTAGTAGCTCTGGAAATGGAGATCCATTTCTTGCTTGGTTTGGTGGCAGATTAACAGTGTACAAAGCACCTGGTATGTAGCTAAACACATAGCTGTAAGAATGGGAGCCACTATCTAGCTATGCAACCGTAGCAAGTCACTTGAGTGAGATTTCCGTTCCTCAATATTTTCACACATAGAAGATAATAAAAGTACTCTTGTTCCTCAAATTGTAGTGAGGTTAAACAAGTTTAATATAGTAGAGTGCTTAGAACCATGCTTTTCACATGGAAAGGACTGCAGGTGTGTAAGCTTATTATTAGTACCACAATCTTTATTACTATTACTATCATTGTTAGTCATGGATCTACCCATCAAATTTCAGAAAAATTTCCTAATCTCATCAAATGCTTTGCACAGAGTAGGTAATCAATAAAACCTCCTTGAATAATTCTTATTTCCATGTGGCTTATTTGGCAGGGCAGAGAGTGGGTCCCTATGACAACAATCATTTACAGTTAGCCTTCTTGTTTCTCTAACCATTACACCATCAGCAACTTCTATACCTTCAGTATAAAAGATCTGCTAATTTTCTGGCATGATACTTGCAACAAAAACAGCTTACAACCTTAGCCAATTTTTCAGGATTTTCTTAACATTGCTGTTATCGCTATCTTACTCTATTTGATGCTTTATAAATTTATCTGTAATTTATTGTGAATACTTGCCCACTGCCATCTTAGGTTTAAGAGATAAATCCATACAAAATGTTTAGCACAGAGCCTGGTACACAGTATAAGATATGTATGTATGCATGTATATTTACTAGTCTCACTATTATCACATATATTATAAAAATTATCTCATTTAATCTTAAATTAATAGTCCTATGAGGATTATTTCACAGATGAAATAACTGATGTTCAGAAACAAATTGAGATCAAAAGTTAGCAAATGAGAGAAAGGATTCAAACTATGGTCTATGTTATCCCAAAACACTCTTTCCACTACATTTGGGGGGACTTCACCAATTCTCCTTGATCCTTTTCATTAAAAGTTTCAGTTTATTCCTCCTCCTTTTCAGCATTAAAGTGGGTATGCTTTTCCATGATAAGTGTTCTCCTTAAGTTCTACTGGGGTCTCTTCAAATCCCCTTTCCTTTGGAGTAATAACCTTTAAAGCTGGGCAAAGCTAAGCAAAAGGTCCCCTGGGCTCCATCTTTCTTATAAACACCTTACATATAGGAATGCCTGGGTGGCTCAGCAGTTGAGCATCTGCCTTTGGTTCAGGGTGTGATCCTGCAGTCCTGGGATCGAGTCCCACGTCGGGCTCCCTTTGAGGAGCTTGCTTCTCTCTCTAAGTCTCTGTCTCTCTCATGAATAAATAAATAAAATCTTAAAAAACAATCAAATAAAATAAACATCCTCCATATAGCAAGTGGTTTAAAACCCTTAAAATCAGATATAGATTCAAATCCCATCTCTACACAGACTAGTTCATATTGTCATTGTGTGTTACTCTACTTTAATCCTTACAATAACTATGAAATTAGTACTTGTATCATCCCCAACTTGTAGCTGAATAGATTAGAGCTGAGAATGGCCTCATAGTTCACCGTATGGCCAGCCATCCAGTTGGGAGTTCCCAAATCGAGACAGTATCAGCTGTGTCTATTGGGAGAACCTGCCTCATCCTCTCTGAGCCACAGAAGTGATCAACAGACCAGGGTTACCTGTGCCCCTCTCTCCTCTGCATCCTTCCTTTCTTAACTCTTGTCCTTCCTGGTTTTGCCAGCTCATAATGGGTTTTGTTCTTTCCTTGGAAGGTTTTAATCAGAGACCAAACTGCTTTTTTGATCTGCTGCAACCATGGAATACTGTTCTACTATTTTGTTAGAAAGCTCAAGAGAAAACACAGCTGCATCCACAAATCTGTGTGCTTTTGTTCAAAATCTTGCAAGCTCAAGAGAAAACCATCTCTGTATCATTGTGTATTACTTTTAAAAGATCTGAAACAATCATAGCAAACTGTTAGCATCTATTTAATCTGAGTGGTAGGCACACAGGTATCTTTTCCAATAATGTTCTGTAAGTTTGAAATATTTCATAAATTAGGTAAAAATAACTATAAGTAGAAAAACCTATATGCTCTCACAAAGGCAAATAAAATATGGCTTTTCTTATAGAGTTACTACTTACAGAATGAAAATACTTGTTACACACTGGAAAAAAAGTAAACACGGTCAAATAATTATATGCATAATTAACCCACAATAGATTACATATTACTGTATTTCCATAAGATCTTAAAATATACACATATCTACTGCTCTGATTCAGGGTTTAATGGTCAAGGCTTTCAAGGGTCATCCTCTACAGTTAAAGGAATGGCTGTAGAATGGATAAAAAAAAGGCATGGGGCCAAGTCTGGTGATAACCAGAGGGGCCAAATAACTAGAAGCCTCACGGAGTGGCATAAAATGAGGGATTTTAGTCTCTTTCTCTCAAACTATGAAACATGTTCATCAGCTTCCTGAGAAGGATTCTTTCTTTCAAGGGCAGACTTATGTTAACCAAGCTTACAAGATTGACAAATAAAATCGGAGTTCCAATATATTACTTTACAATGAGAAATCTTTCAGCGAGCCTGTGTAGTGATTCCCCGTAGGTAAACTGTCATTGAACAACAAATTATAATTATGTGATTAGCACAGCATGAAAAAGAGGAATTGTTGAATATTTAATGGTACCAAGCTACAATAGCCCAATGCATCCAACTCTGTATATGGGAAAGACCTGCCAATAAGAACGAAATGCTAAAAATTATCTGTTGGGCAAAACTCTCTATCATCTGGCTAGTGCCTAAATGGACACTGCCATAGTTTGCCCTGCCTTCATAGTCATCAAAATCCTCTTTAATGGAGACTTTCTTTCATGAAATGTGACAGTGTACTCAATCTTACAGCAGGTCTTTAAGGTAAATGTCACCCAGAAAATCAATTCTACCCATTATCTTTTTTAGAGTTTATAAAAGACTCCATGTATCAGCTTAGTCTGAATCATAGAAAGATGAAAAGATCTTTATGAGGAGCCACCATGTAATTCATGAAATTGTTCATCAATATATCCCAAGTTCCTAGAACAGTGCCAGTCACTTAATAGACAATAAATATTTCTAATTTAAATGAGGAAAATCCTCATTAAAAATCTTAAAAAGTCATTCAGTATAAACTTAAAGCCTGAACATGTTAACTGATCATTCTCACTTGATAAAAACAATCATTCAGGACCTAGGAACTTTGTCCTACATATACTTTTCCACATTCAGCCTGAGTTACTTACAGAAAATCTCCCAAAAGCCATTTGTTACCCATCAGCCAATACACCACTTCTATCACCAAGTATTACCATAGAAGCCCATTTTTTATTTTCCTATGTACTCTGAGTAAATAGATCAGCACCAAAATGAACTAAGCATCAATTCTTGAGGAAGAAATTTTATCTTCTTTGTGTACCAAAGAGCAAACCAACCACTCTTACTACAGGACAAAATAAGTATATAAATATTACTAAAATCTGTATTTTATAGAAAAATATAGCACCTTAATACTAAAATGGGCCAAAATAAAAGAAATTTTTTGGTGAAGTCATAAAGTTCTAGAAGACATGAGTTCAACTGCCCTTAAGGTAAAGCCCACCCAGCATATGTGTGCTATGTATGTTTTACTCACTGCATACTGGAACTTTTCATTATATTCACGGTCATTGGCTTTCACTGTCCGTTCCACTTCTAAAGAGAAAGAGAAATCAGGTATGAAATTAAATTTTTGACCCAAAGAAACATATAACTCATTAAACTAACATCACTTAGGTTACTTTGATTGTCGTCAAGGTTGCAAGAATTCTTTCCTTTGAAATTTGAAGGGCATTGGTTTTTTCCAGCCTAAATGTTGGAACATGTGTTGGAAAGTCCCAGAATGGAAAGCTGAAATGTGTCTCATTGTAATTCTGATGCCAGCCATAAAACAAAACATTATGTGTCTCTAATTTCTACACCTCTTTAGCTCTACAAAGACCCTTTCTCTTAGCTCTAAGCAATACCTAAAGGAGAAAGCTGCTGAAAGTCAAACACCATCCTGGGGAGGGATTTTTTTTTTTTTTTTTTTTTTTTTGCTACAAAGTGACAAAATATGAGATAGCCAAACAAAACCATCCTGAAGCGGTCAGTGAGGTCACTAACCTTATGGTCAATGAGCAAAGGTGATATTTCTAAACAAGGCTTATTGAGAGAAACTGCACACCACCAGGAGACTGAGACCTGCTCTTTGCTGGAAGGGCAAGTTGCCAAAAAAAAAAATATTAATTTCTGTGCCATCGTAATCTTTGAGTTGTTCTTTTATTTTGTTGTTTGTTCTGGTGTTTGCATTTGTTTCCAGAAGATGATAGATAGATAGATAGATAGATAGATAGATAGATAGATAGATAAATTTGTAGAGGGAAAGAAAAGATAGTGCCCCAGAAACCAACAGCAGAGCACGTTTTTGTAGTAAATGTAGCAAGTTCTTGCTCCATTTTACTGAATTTAGAGTTGACAAAAGGGTAACAATGGAATAATGAAAGTTATGAGATGAAGAACAGCAAATTAATCACCAGATGTCAATGTTGAACATTCATGGCAAGTGACTTCATCATTTCACCTAGGGTTTCCTTAATCCCACAGTTCTCCACATGGTTAAGTGACAGGTGGTAAAAAGCATAGGGATAGTGGTAAAAGTCCAAGTTTGGAGAAGGTACATACAACCACAGAGATAAAGGAGACTGGAGGGTGGAAAGTTAGTTGGAGTCATATAGTAGGGATGGAGAAAGGAAGAGTAAGAGGAAAGCAAAGAGAAGAGCTGAACATAAAAATGAGAGGGAAAATATGAGGGAGATGAAGGGGATTTTATCACCACCACCATCTTCCAAAACCAGGCACAATGATTTGTACAAATTGACTACTTTTTCCCAAAAGTCCAAGAGGAATGTAAATGTTTCTACAGCCTCTTTAGTTCAAGTCTCAATATGACATTGCATTCACCTCTGAAAACTGCTTCTGACAAATGACATCCTGTCTTTGGTTATGGTTGAGTCTCTACCTTTTGTGGAATGTTTGTCTGTCTGACATCCACCTACATGGCTTTCTTCTTTCCTATGTAATAAAGTCAGTTCTCTGTGGCTGTTCCTGTTTTCAAGGCTAGCTCACCTAATTTCTGGTAAAATCAATATTGGACTCATATCCACAGGAGATCTCATCTGAGTGGGCTTACCCCTAAATATATAACTCTGAAGTCCAGAACTCACCCGGAGGCATCCTCTTCACCAACCATCCCCTGAAGGAAACATTTCAAACCCTGGCTATAAAAGCACTATCCTCCCCTTCTTACTGGTTCCTTAACAAAGAGCAAAAATATCAAAGCCCAAAATGCTATTTTGGAGGGTGAGGGGACTTAAAGCTTGAAAAGCTGGATGATTTGCTTAAACATCCCTATCTCAATGCAGGCATAGTAAAACTGCTGATAGGAAAACAACATATGGTATTGGGAGGGCAAAGGTTAATCTGGCTCACCTCTCAGTCTGCTTATAATTTAAAGATTAACTCTAAATCAAAACTTAGATATGCTAATTTATACATTAATTGCCTTTAGTTTATATCATATACATTCAGATGATAATCATTTTTAAATTTCACATTTATATTGAGCATACCAGGGATAGAATTCCATAGTTCTGCACCAAATATTACTAACTCCAAACACCAGAATCTTGACTCCTGTCCAGTGTCTTCATGTAACTACCCTCCCCAAAAACAGAATAACCTTTTCCCAAAGTGTCCAGAAGAGTAATTTCTGTGGTAGGAAAGTTTGGATATTTTTCTGAGTGTCCACTTTGCTCTTGTCCCATGAGACTTTGTTAGAACCAGAAACTCCTCTGTTGGCCTCTAAATCTAAATCTTTATCATCTCTCTGTACTTCCAGTAGGTATGGTCTTTCTGAACTGTGTCTTTTTTTTTAATATTTTATTTATTTATTCATGAGAGACACAGAGAAAGAGAGAGAGAGAGAGGCAGAGACACAGGCAGAGGGAGAAGCTGGCTCCAAGCAGTGAGCCCAACATGGGACTCGATCCCAGGTCTCCAGGATCACGCCCTGGGCTGAAGTTGGCACTAAATTGCTGCACCCAGGCTGCCCGGAACTGTGTCTTTATAGACCAACTCTGGCATATTTTCCATCCCTTCACTAAGCTTTGCAAAATTCTGGCTTTGGTTCTATATCTCTACAATTTTCTGCTTTTAACCTAACTATGCTAGGTCAAGAACGACCAGGACATGAACAGAAATCTCACAGAGGAAGACATAGACATGGCCAACATGCATATGAGAAAATGCTCTGCATCACTTGCCATCAGGGAAATACAAATCAAAACTACAATGAGATACCACCTCACACCAGTGAGAATGGGGAAAATTAACAAAGCAGGAAACAACAAATGTTGGAGAGGATGCGGAGAAAAGGGAACCCTCTTACACTGTTGGTGGGAATGTGAACTGGTGCAGCCACTCTGGAAAACTGTGTGGAGGTTCCTCAAACAGTTAAAAATATACCTGCCCTACGACCCAGCAATTGCACTGTTGGGGATTTACCCCAAAGATACAAATGCAATGAAACGCCGGGACACCTGCACCCCGATGTTTCTAGCAGCAATGGCCACTATAGCCAAACTGTGGAAGGAGCCTCGGTGTCCAACGAAAGATGAATGGATAAAGAAGATGTGGTTTATGTATACAATGGAATATTACTCAGCTATTAGAAATGACAAATACCCACCATTTGCTTCAACGTGGATGGAACTGGAGGGTATTATGCTGAGTGAAGTAAGTCAGTCGGAGAAGGACAAACATTATATGGTCTCATTCATTTGGGGAATATAAATAATAGTGAAAGGGAAAATAAGGGAAGGGAGAAGAAATGTGTGGGAAATATCAGAAAGGGAGACAGAACGTAAAGACTGCTAACTCTGGGAAACGAACTAGGGGTGGTAGAAGGGGAGGAGGGCGGGGGGTGGGAGTGAATGGGTGACGGGCACTGGGTATTATTCTGTATGTTAGTAAATTGAACACCAATAAAAAAATAAATAAATAAAAAAAAAAAAAAAAAAAGTTGTGTGTGTGTGTGTGTGCGTTTACATATATATGTAAACGCACACACACACACACACAATGGAATATTAGCCATAAAAAAGAAGGGAATCTTGTCATTTACAAAGACATGAATGGAGCTAGAGAATATTATGCTAAGTGAAATAAATCAATCAGGGAAAGACAAAAAAAAAAAAAAAAAAAAAAAAAAAAGAACGACCAGGACAGTGGGTGAGGGGATAGAAACCCCTCTTGGCAATAAGTCACATCCTATAAGAAAAGGAAGCTGAAAACAAATCTTCCATAAACAACTCCCCTGGAGAACTGCTCAAAGGTTCAATGACTTAATACCCAATATTTCATAGGCATTGCAGGACCCTTCCAGCTGTGAGAGTATTGAAAGAAAAGTACCTGCCAGAAGATTGAGGATTTACTAGGATAAGCTCACTGCTACATAATCGTTATTACTGAATTTGTGTGATTCCAAAAAGGAGTAAAGTGCTACACAAGGATGTATAAAATATAGCGAGCCAGCATATACTTTAAGTGTAGTTCAAAGAGCTTCCAGTTCAAGATAGGAAACTAAATGTGTCCTACCTCCTTTCCTACCAGGTCTCACTGAAATAACAGAAATATGTTTTTTTTTAAAAAGAATAAAAACATAACAATGCTAGAAAACAAGAGTGGAGGCTAGCAGAGGTTCATAAATTTTTTAAATTCCCAGTGAAGCCCCAGAAAATTCCAAATTCAGTCAGTACAAAGGTTGAAAATGTGTTATAGAGTGACAATCCTAGTTTATGTCTATTGTCTTGGCAAAATAACTTTTCACTCTCAAAAGTGTCCTGGCTTAGAAGATAAATTATCTGTGCACTCTAGTTTTGGAGCACCACCAGAATAATTAAAGAAAAATTGAGTTAGGTGAGCCCCCCCTATACCTCTACTCTTACTTACTAAAGAGATTAGGCAACATGCCTGGGGAAGAAACCAAGAGTGAGTATTCCGATTTAAGAGTGAAGAAGCTTTTAATCTCTACATTGGCTACAGGAAAGTCGGGTCCTAATAAACCCTGCCTTTCAGAGGCAGCTGTGGGATTTGCCAAACTACAGACTATAGACTGAATGTTTGTGGTCTCCCAAAATTTCTATGTTGGAATATTCCCAATATGATGGTATTTGAGGGCCTTAGGGAGGTGATTAGGTTATGAAGGTAGAGCCCTTATGAGTGGGATTAGTGCCCTTATAAAAGAGGCCCCAGAGAGTCCTTTGGCCCTTGCATCATGAAAGGACACATCAAGAAGACAGCCATCTATGAACCAGGAAGCCGCTCTCACCAGACACCAAACCCACTGACTCCTTGATCTTGGATTTCCCAATCTCCAAGATTGTTTGAGTGGTTGTTTGTAAGTCACGCAGTCTACAATATTCTGCTTTAGTAGCCAGGACAAACTAAGACAAACAGAAAAACCTCCCTGTGAGCTGGCTACATCACCAGCCCTCCAATTTAAAGGAGAGGGCTGGCCAGAGGAAAGATCTTTACAACTGCTCTCTTGTAAACACAAACCAGCAACCTGAAGTCACCAGACATCTGAGAAAAATCAATAGCACAAAAGAGAAGGTTGCAAGAGAAAGAAATAATGCTGAAAATGGATGGAGAAAAGAACTGTTATGCTAATTAGTACCTTGAAGATATTCAAGAAGACAATGGCATCCATGAAGCAAGAACAAGCTGATAGGAACAAAGATAACAAGAAAGAGGTCCTAGAATTAAAACCATTCAACTGATAGGATAGACAGAATGAAAAATAAGATTGAAGAAAGCTCTTAAAATATATAGCAAAATGACAAAGAGGAAGAAGATATTAAAAAGAACGCTTAGGAGAAGGGAACATAAACAAGGATAAGTAGAAATAATCAAATAAACAGAAGAAAACTTCCCTGCACCAGAGTAAGACATAACTCTTCAAAGTGAAAAAGCCACCAAGTGCCAATCAGAATGAATAAGTATAGACCACAGATCTCTATAAAATTTTGAGCTCCAAAGACAAAGACAAAATATTTTAAAATTCCAGAAGAGAAATAAATGCTTAGCCCTAGAGATCCAAGAATTAGACTAACATGAAATTTCTCATCAGCAACAAGGATGATAGAAGACATTGAAGTGATGCCTTCTAGTTTTAAGGAAAAAGATATTTGAGCTCAGAATTCTGTACCCAGCCAAATAATCAATCAAGTGTAAAGGGGCAATAAGAACACTTTCAGACATGTAAGAGTATTTACATACAAAATCATCACCAAAACAATGACTCAAGAATGTACAACAGGGAAGTAGTTTAAATATTAAAAATAAAGTGGAGTTAAAGAAGATATAGAAGGACGATGATCAACTATAGTCAACAACAAAAATAAAACTACGTGACATGATTACCCATATACCTGTTCTAGGGGGACCACAAATTCTACAGAAAAAGGAAAAGCTTGTCTATTTCCATTTATTTCATAGCCTGTATGGCAAAAATAAACCAATTTCTCAGTAAAAGCACAATTATGTATTTGTTTCTTGGCTCAAACAATAATTTCTCTAAGAAAGACTCATAAAGAAGTCATTGTTTGATACAAAGAGCATAAAATGAGATTTTAAGACTGTGTTTTGTAACAATTCTAGAGATATCATTCCAAACACAATTCAGAGGGCCCAAAGTAGGGTCTCACATTCAGTCTCTACTGATATGATTAAATTCAGGAATATATTTTAGGGTATTTAGATGAATAAACAGACTGCATATCCTTCCAGAAATCACCCTAATTATTTTTCTCAACTGCACTTGTGTTAAATGCTAAAAGATTGAGTGTCAGATTGAAATTCCTGAAAAATACCTGAAGAACTGCTATGCTGTATTGCTGAGTTCGGATTTTTTTTTTTTAAAGATTTATTTATTTATGATAGACAGAGAGAGAGAGAGAGAGAGAGAGGCAGAGGGAGGGAGAAGCAGTCTCCATACTGGGAGCCCGACGTGGGACTCGATCCTGGGGCTCCAGGATCACGCCCTGGGCCAAAGGCAGGTGCCAAACCGCTGAGCCACCCAGGGATCCCCCTGAGTTCGGATTTTTAGGACAGAAAATCAAGCTGGTAAATAGTGTTAACATTCTTTTGTGACAGCTGAGGAGCCTATCAAGGATATTTGCCTAAACAGGAAGCTATCCATCACTTCAGCTAGCAAGAAGAGACATTAGCAGAGGCAGAATTATCTTAGACACTTGCTTTGGACCTGGTCCAGAATATAGAAAAATAGGTATAATAAAAAATAGGTAACTAAACCCACAAAGTCCCACTTCATATGGGGTAATGGGAGTAGACTTCACTTTCCAAAGGCCAGTATAATTTGATGGCTGCCTTGATCAAATAAAAGATCAATGAAGCAGTCATAGAATGCTTATCTTTGAGCCATGTGCTTCCTGTTACCTTATCTGAGATAACTAAATAAGCATACCTCATTAATTTTATGAAGTGGTCATTTATAAATCAGTTAAATGTTAGGACCCGTTTACCAAAAAGTGTAACCTTACGTTCAGGATAAATGACCTGTAATCTACCCTGTCCCTCCCTGCAATAATTATCTCATCAGATAGATGACAGGTTTCAGATAACAAAACCAAATCTACTTATGTACATACATATAACTGTCTTTCCATATGGAAGGAAGAGATGCATCAAGAACATCCAAGTGTTGGGCACCAGGGTGGTTCAGTTGGTTAGGTGTCTGCTTTCAGCTCAGGTCAAGATCCCAGGGTCCCGGGATCCAGCCCAGCGTTGGGCTCCCTGCTTAGTAAAGAACCTGCTTCTCCCTTTCCCTCTATCCCTCTCCTTGCTCATGCTCTTTCTCTCTCTCTCTCTCTCTCTCTCTCTCTCTCTCTCTCTCTCTCTCAATAAATAGAATCTTTATAAAAACTTTTTAAAAATCCAATGTTATCTAATCACTAAAACACAAGTTTGAAAGATGGGAGGGACATAACACAACCCTGCTGGAAATTTTTAACCTCAGTTGAGATGTTGTTCTTTGTTACCAAGACTTTTGGGACCCATAAAAATGAGTTTGATGACAGAGTACTCATACAAGAGGAGGAGGTCTGAATCTTTAAGCCAGAGGCCTGACATCTTCCTTCTACCAACTATGTGTGTGAGTACGTTTTAACTCATGACCTCTCGTCATCTGTGGTTCCTCAGAAAAATAATGCCATTTTGTGTTGCTGTTATTAAATAAGAAAATGTATGGAAAGAACTTTGCAAACTGAAAAATAACCCAAAAAAAACTATTTTCCTAAAAAAATAGCAAATAGGTGAGAAAAAGAACTCATTCAAGCTTAGTCTTATTGTTGCTTATATTATTATTTCGCAAAAGGATCTGAAGTAATTTTATGAATGTTCTTAGTGGAAACTGACAAATACCAATTGATCCTTCCCCAGGCTGTTGGGTTTTTTTTTCATATTTTATTTATTTATTCATGAGATACACAGAGCAAGAGGCAGAGACATAGGGAGAAGCAGGCTCCCTGCAGGAGCCTAATGTGGGACTCAATCCCAAGACCCCAGGATCACGCTCAGACTCTCAACTGCTGAGCCACCCAGGTGCCCCTTTCCCCAGATTGTTGAAGGCAACATCCAACCCCTAATCTGAGCTCTTCTTCCTCATACTACAATAAATTAGACAATATTAAGCTTCTACTTCCAGCAGGCATTTATGTCATTTTTTTCTCTTAGTTTGTCTATGAACAACTCCTAAGAACTTAATATTTAAGACTAGTTAGTGAATGCAGTAGCTCTGTTAAAAGACCAAGAGTAAGGAGGAAGTTTTAGGAGGATTCCATTTGACCCATAAGTGATCGCAGCAACCATGAATTCTTAATTAAAGAACACAGCTGTCCTTCAATTAACGCCAGAGCATTTTGTCCTTCACCAAAAGTGGTTTGGGAGACAATCTTCAGGCAATTGGCTTTAGATCCCCAAAATCATGAAATGATGAAGCACCACAAAAAATTTGGGGGTTCTGTATAAAACCCTGATGACAGGAACTGGTACTTCCTCAACAAGGTTGGTCCCAATCCAAAAGTTGAAGAATGTCTCCAAACATGGAGTGTCATTTGGGGTTTAGAGTTGTTGTTGGTTTTCTGAATTGGGTCAGAAGGCTCAGAAAAATACATCCTCAAGCCAAATCAATAACTTAAGCTTTTTCCTTTCTGAATTTTCTTTCATTCTTCACAATCTGGTCTGTGTGGTTCGGAGCCAAAGTAATTCATTAAAGACATGAGGAAAGAACAATGAGTGGGGAGAGCTTTAAAGAAAAGAGTTCCCCGCCCTCCAAGATTTCCTGATTTGACTCCAAAAACACATTCTGATACAATTGAAAAATATGTGTCCTAAACCGGGGTTTCCTATTGAAACCCAGTGGTGACCTGCAGCTGCTGGGACTTATTGACATTTGAACAACAAACTAAAGAGAATCGAGGCAAAAAAGAAAAATCTTCCCACAAATTTTTTTTTATTCTTGTCCTCACAAAAGACCTTGGAAACAGAGTTAGGGTATTCAAACAAATACTAAAAGGCCTTGGGTTTGTTTTCTTCTTGGCTGAGCCAATTTGCTCATCAGGTCCAGATATTTGGAAAATTTGATTTATTGGAAACTCTATTCCTCCCATGGCTTACTATAGCTCCACAAAGAAATATAAAAATGTTTAACCAATTCATTCTTCTTCCACCATACATGAATTATATTATGTAAATTACAAGTAAAAATCAATAAAATCTTCATATAAGTCCATGGCATACTGCTTTCTGTAAGTTTAGATTCCATAACTAGAGATTTAAGAATTACTACAATATAATGATAACAACAGCAACTAACATGTACTGAGCACTAGTTAAAAACTAGATACTATATGAACTGTTTCACATACATTTCATTATTCCTCAAAACAATCCTATTAGGTACATGTTATTATTAGTTCCATTTTACAAATGAGGAGAATAAAGGCCTTGCAAGACTATGCAGTACAATCAGATTTCAAATATTGAGTTGCCTTTCTTGTAAAAACAGCTTGGAAGAGATTCTGGGTATAAAAAGATGGCAGATGGTACTGTGCAGAGTTGGCTGGGAAACTGCAAATTGCTGTGTGCCTGTATCAAGAGGTCAAGGAGAAGAAGGACACCATGCTCCAGGGTATAGTTCAAACACATACTCCCTCCCAATTTACCCTACAGTCCTGTGGCCTCTCACATCCAACTGCTTCTAGGATTCTCTTTCCTTCCTAGAAAACTTGTCTACTCTCTTCTTAGAGGCTTTGAGCAGTCCTTGCTAAGAATATTCTCCCAAATCCCTATCCCAAACTTACTGCTTTCTTTGTACCCTTTCTCATATGGGCCCAGTGCTAGACTGTTGGTTTTTATTTCCATTATTTTACAGTTTGACTATGTATAGCAAAAAATGCATTTTATGGACTGCCAGGATCAGGATGTTTTCAGTAAAGATGAAAAATGGCTGTATCTTCCTACAGCATCCCCCTTCTAAAAGAAAAATAAAATCAGGATCTACCCCCAAGAATCACAAGAGCTTAGAAGAAGCTGGAGGACATTTAATTTTCCACTATGAGATACATTCTGACCATCCAAGGGAAAGCAAGCCACCTGTCACCAAGTGAAAGGAAAGAACTCCAGGTAAAAAAGAAAGACACATGACAAGGAAATCTAAAGATGTTTCTTATCTGTTTGATATCTCAGGAATATCCTGTTGCACAGGAAGCTGTGTTTTTCAAAGCTTACATTTGTTATTTTGAGATGAATGGGGCTCATAAATTGAATTTCTTTAGTATGTATTGGTCCCGTGCCTCATACCCCTGAATTCATGTGGCAATTAAAATCTGCTGGAGCCAAGACAGTGATTTATTCCAGAAATATTTATTGAGCTCCTCTGAGCAAGGCTCTATTATAGACAGTGAAGGAAAACCAAACAAGACTGCAATAGCCTTCAAAGGGTGAACACTCTTACAAATACCCACACAGCAAGGAAGCAGAGGAGAGGCCCAGGGAGCCATGGAAATCAGAGAAAAAGAAAGTCAGGTCCAGATAGGTGAGGAAAAGGCATCACCACCTGTCTCAAGCAGCTCTGAAGGGAATCTATGCAGCTAGATACACACTGGGGAGTATGGTAGGTTGTTTTGCCAAGCACCTTATCCAAGTCATTTACTGAAAAGAAAAAGAATTTGGTAGAGGTGGTTTCCCACCTAAGATAAAATATCGACTTTTCAAGAGGACATCTCTAGTTTCTCCTCCACTGTCCCCTCTAGCGAAATCATGGACCACGTGTGAAAAGACCAAAAGAAAAATTATGAACATCACTATTTACCTATTAGTGAAGCATTTGGAAAACATATATTGTAAAAGAAATACAATGGAGCCAGAACTTTGGGCAAAAAAGAAATCTGCCCATTTCCCACATTCCCTTCCCACCCCACCTGTTCACACTCTGGTCCAAGTCACCCCTCCTCTCTCCTCCAGCTACTGCAATAGGCTCCCATGGGCAATCCTTGCTTCTATCTCAGCCCTATAATCTATTTTCAATAGAGGACAAGAGTGATACTTTTATAATTGTATTAGTTTCCTATTGCTGCTCTAGCAAATCACCACAAACTCAGTTGCTTAAAACAAAACAAATGTGTCATCTTATTATTCTGGAAGTCAGAAGTCTGAAAACAGAGCTCACAGGGCTAAAATCAAGATGTTTCATCAGGACTGAGTTCCTTCTAAAAGCTCTATGAGAGAATCCATTCTGTGCCTTTTCCAGCTTCTAGAAGCTGCCCACATTCCTTGGTTCATGGCCACATCATTCTGACTCCATTTCTATTGTCACATCACTTTCTCTGACTGTCCTGCTTCCTTCTTATCAGAACCCTTGGGATTACAGTGGGCCCACCTATATAATCCAGGACACTCATCCTATCCCAGCATCCTTAACCATATCTCCAAACTTTCTTTTACCATGCTTACATGGCAACCCCATATTCACAGGTTCCAAGGATTGACATGAATATCTTTGGGGGAAGGGATCATTAATATGCCTACAACAAGAATCATCTCTTTCCTCTGCTCAAAACTTCCAATGGTGCTCCCTCTCAAGAGAAAAGCAAGTTCTTACAAAGGTGTTCAGGGCCATGCTTCATCTTCACACACCTACCCCATTACAAACACCAGAAGCCCATTTATGGTGAAGCTAATGAAGCTTAAGCTTCAGCTCATCTCACTTGTACTTTCATTCCAAGACCCCAGGAGTAGCGCTAGAAACATGTTTGCCCAGGAAATCCTACTGATTCCAACAACATGGACAGGCCTTGACAGCACTGTGCTAAGTGAAATAACTCAGACTGAGAAAGACAAATACCATCTGATCTCACTTATATAGAACCTAAACAAACAAACTTACAGAAAAAGAAATCAGACTATTTGTGGTTATGGGACAGGGTAAAGAGAGGAAGGCAAACTTCCTGTTATAAGATAAGTAAGTACTAGAGATATAATGTGCAACATGACGACTGTAGCTAACACTGCTATATGATACACAGAAAAGGTATGGAACTTAAGAGTTCCCAAAGAAAGAAAATTTTTCTCCCTTTATTCTTTTTTCTTTCTTTTTATTGTACCACACAAGAAGATAGATGTTAGCTGAATCCATTGTAATAATCATTTCACAATATAAGTAAATCAAACCATCATGCTGCATGCCTTAAACTTAAACAGTGATAAATCTCAATTACTTCCCAATAAAACTGGAAAAATAAAAATAATTTCCATTAAAAAACATGTGTTTGTATTTTTTCTGATTTGATTTACAAAAATAAAATATTTTAGTCATGAAGCTAAGATCACTGTCTCTTCCACTCTAATTTCTTGGGGGAAATTGACTTTGTCTAATGTCAGACGGCACTGGGATCCAGAAAAGAGGCTGTCAAGTTGGAAATTCATTGAGTTTGTGTTTATTCATGTGATATTTGTGTATATTTATGTGATTCACGTCATTTCTGTATAGAGTTAAGTCATTGGTCATCCCCCCAGGGTAGGAATGGCTCTCAGAAATGCTACCTCCATGGGGACTCATCCAGTGTTAAAACATGAAGTTACACGCCCCAAGGTCATACAGCAACATGACCATGTGCTATAGCACCTAGCTGCAGAATTATGTGGATCTTGGAGGACATGGGTTTGCAATACAGAGCCAGAAGTTAGCTTGTGCAGAATTCCCCCAGTCATCACACGTAAAATTGTATGTGAAAGATTGCATTTTTTATCAAGTCCTAGTTAAAACAGAATTTATCTTCTATTAGTATAAGAATTACCAAGTATTCAGTATTTCCTGTACCATATATAACAAGCATACTATAATTTTTCATGGGATTGCATAAATGATATTTATTAGAATTTCTGTACTTATAGAGCGCAACCCATTTGTAGCAGTACTACACACAACAAATACATTTGTAACAGCTCAGATATGAAGGAAACTTGGAGGTTTTCCCAAAGTTGACCATTACAAATTTTTACATGACATTCTGAAGTCACGAAGCTGAAAAAAGTATTCTAAACTATCATAACTTTAACTATGCTCCGCATCACTGGCCATCAGGGAAATACAAATCAAAACCACAATGAGATACCACCTCACACCAGTGAGAATGGGGAAAATTAACAAGGCAGGAAACCACAAATGCTGGAGAGGATGCGGAGAAAAGGGAACCCTCTTACACTGTTGGTGGGAATGTGAACTGGTGCAGCCACTCTGGAAAACTGTGTGGAGGTTCCTCAGAGTTAAAAATAGACCTGCCCTACGACCCAGCAATTGCACTGTTGGGGATTTACCCCAAAGATACGGATGCAATGAAAGGCCGGGACACTCGCACCCCGATGTTTCTAGCAGCAATGTCCACAATAGCCAAACTGTGGAAGGAGCCTCAGTGTCCATCGAAAGATGAATGGATAAAGAAGATGTGGTTTATGTATACAATGGGATATTCCTCAGCCATTAGAAACGACAAATACCCACCATTTGCTTCCACGTGGATGGAACTGGAGGGTATTATGCTGAGTGAAGTAAGTCAATCAGAGAAGGACAAACATTATATGGTCTCTTTCATTTGGGGAATATAAAATATAGTGAAAGGGAATAAAGGGGAAAGGAGAGAAAATGAGTGGGAAATATCAGAGAGGGAGACAGAACATGAGAGACTCCTAACTCTGGGAAACGAACAAGGGATGGTGGAAAGAGAGGTGGGTGGGGGGAAGGGGTGACTGGGTGACGGGCACTGAGGGGGGCACTTGATGGGATGAGCACTGGGTATTATGCTATGTGTTGGCAAATTGAACTCCAATTAAAAAAAAGTTTAAAAATAAAAAATAAATTTAAAAAAAACTTTATGCTAGAGGAAAAATTGAAAACTCTTTCTAGTATTTCTATAGAAAATTACGTAACAGAATAATCTATGCTAGAGGAAAAATTTAAAAATCTTTCTAGTATTTCTATAGAAAATTATGTAACAGAATAATGGTCATATAAGAGGCAATCAAAAATAGGGGGACAAAAATATAGGACTAAAACTACCATGAAGTTATGACAGGCAATGAATTAATGAAAATATTAGGTTATTTTTCTGGATTTTGTGATGTGTCTGGTATTTTCAGATTTTCAAAACTGTAGTTTATAGTGATTTATTTTCTTACTCTAAATATTTCCTATTATACTTAATTTTGTATTTTGTATTAGTTTAGGCCTCAACAAAAACTGGATCTAGCCTTGACAAACCTCCCCCTTGTTCCTGCAACTCCAACCACAGTGGGCCTATTTGTTATCCCTTGAACACAGGCACACACTCATCTCAAAGCCTTTGCCCTTGCTATTCCCTTTGCTTCTAGAATGCTTCTTCCAGATATCTACATGGCTCCTCTCTCACTTCCTTCAAACTTTTGCTCAAATATGTCTTTCTCAATTCAGCCTTTCCTGATTACCCTTTTCAAAACTGCAGCCCCATACCTGCTTCCTTAGTGCAGTAGCAGCACATCAGTCTCATAAAATTGTAGCCCTTCAAATGTACAAGATAATTTATTTATTCATTGATTTTGATGACTGGCTTTCTTCCTCTCCCCCCACAAAAATGTAAGCTCCATACAGACTGAAATTTTTTACTTTTTAAAATCTGTTTTGTTCACACACGGCTCTATCTGAAACCCCCGGGGCAGTGTCTGGCACATACTATATGTTCAGTAAATACTTACAAAATGCTTAGATTGGATGGATGGATAAACTAGTAAGTAAATGAATGAATTACCAAAGTTCTGATTATCGTAAGACAATCAACACTACCACAGTCAAACAAGATCATTCCAGCCAAAATCGTTGAAATGTGATGTTTTAATTAGCTTATCCACCATACAAAAATTTACAATTCACAATAGACAATTCCTTAGTTATTAAGGTTACTTTTCTTCATAGAAAATACCATCTTGAAATTACTTCATAAGGTTTAAGATTTTGTCATTAAAAGAATCTAGATTTCAAAGTTAAGCCTAGAAATAAAAATTAGAATTCCCTTTAAATTAGGAAGTTCTGTTGGAACAATTAGAAGACACAATATTACATGAAAACAAGGTCCACCAGGGGACTATAATTCAAATAGCATTTATTAAAGCCACTCAAAATAATAACAATGGCAGCTACAATTAGAGGCTTGATAAATGCCAGATACTGAATTAAATGCTCAAATACTGAATTAAAGAAGTGTTCTAAGGTGTGGGTCTATGTTAAGGGACATAAAAGCATTTTTTTAAATAAATGATTATAGTTCAAGGGATGAAATTAAGGATTTTTCTTTTACAAAGCCAAAGTATGACAACTAGAATATTATACAGTTGGGAATGCTAAATCACAAAGAAATGGAGAACTGGCACAAATGCATTTATAAATATGTCCTAAAGGCCAATAAGTATATATGGCATACAATGTCATTCAAAGTATTTATAATTTTATTACTCACTATAAATGTCGTAGTTCAAAATTGACTTATTTTTGTGTTTGTGTCATGCTAATATTTAAACCTATTCTAGCAGAGAATACTGATTAATATATTCATTAACCATTATTTTCTTATTCAATTCACTATTCATTTGTTTATTCCTTATTCATATTCAGATACTCCTATAACTATAGAATAGTAATATTTAATGTATTTTTCCAGTCAACTTATAAAATGTTATTTAAAATGTGTTTTTAAGCTTCCCACTATAATGGAGCAACTTGTGTCAGGATCAACCCATCTGTTGAGAACTAAAAAAGCTAGATGAAATATATAAAATGTTTGAAAATATATAGAACAAAATCTGACAAAACTTAAAGAGCCAAGAACCAGCAGAGAAGAGAAAGGTATTAAAGTAAATTTAGTATTCTGTACCTTTCCCCTTAAGGCAATTGCTAATTCCTCAGCTTCCCAGAGATGAGAGAAGACAATAGAGTTAGAACCCAGCAGCACTTGGCGGGATGAACACTGGGTATTATGTTATATGTTGGCAAATTGAACTCCAATAAAAAAATAAAATAAAATAAAAATAAAGAACCCAGCAGGGAAGAGGATCTTTGGTAACACTCTAGGTTTCCTGTTGACTTCTGAAGAACTGCATTCTAGAAGTAAGAACTAACAAAAATAGAGTAGGCCTTATAAATACTAAAAATCAGCCTCATGATATCTCAGTCTGTGACTGGATCAAGATAACCTGTTCCTTCTCTAACTGCATGTGAGAAGAAAAGTAAATTCTCCTCAAGGAAGATAACACTATCTACATCCCCTACAATTTTTTTTATGTGCAAGGTCTAGATTTCAATAATAAATTATCAAGTATGGCAGGGAAAAATATCAAACTATTGAAAACCAAGAGAAAAGTAGAAAAAGGAAATCAACCTATAGATGATCTAGATATTGGAACTGTCAGACGTGGACTTTAAAATAATTGTGATTAACATGTACATTAGAATGGATGACAAAATGAATAATTTCACTAAAAAAACAAATTATGCATAAAAGAAAAAAAGTATAGAATTTAAAAATATAATAATGTAACTAAGCATTCAATATATGAGTTTAACAGCACAGTAGACATAGCAGCAGAAGGGAATAGTTGTAAATTAGTCGTTAGAAAAATATTAAAACTGAACACGGAGGGAAGAAAAAAGTTGAAAATATCAGAAAAAAAGCATAAGCACATTAGATACATGTTAAAAGATCTATCATATGTATCATTTGGAGTCCCACAAGAGACAACTGAGGGAATAGGGAGTAGTAAGAGTATTTGAAGATATTCTGAGAATTTTCCAACATCCAAAAGAAGTCAAGCTGAAAAAATAAGAATCTCTGTAAATTCCAAGTTAGATAAATACTAAGAAAACCATACCTAGGCCAGAATAGTAAAAAGGATGAAAGACAAAAAGAAAGCTTTTGAAATAGCCAGAAGACATATCACTTCAACAAAAGAATTTAAGAGAGTAACAAAAGAATAACAAGCCTGTAAAAAAAAAAAAAAAAAAAAAAAAAAAAAAAGAATAACAAGCCTGTCAGTTTACTTTTTAAAAGAATGAATGAAGGCCTGAATGTAATGGAATGGTACCTTTAATGTGCCAGAGAAAAGACTACCAATCTGGAGTTCTATGCTCCATAGAAATGATTCATCCAATATAAATCCAAAATAAGGATTCTTTTCTCCTAATAAAAGTGACTGAATTCAGTTTTTAAAAAATGAAAGGAAGTCTTTAGGCAGAAGGAAAATTATTCCAGAGAGAATCACAGAAATGCAAAAAAATGAAAAAAAAAATGAAGTATTGTAGGTAAATCTACACAAATAATGAATATGGTGACAACACCACATGTTATTTGTTACTGCTGTCTTATTAGTTTTAAAATATACAAAGAGTTAAATACATGATAACAATGGCACAGAGAGTAAACAAGGAAAAAAAAAGAGTAACAAGGAAAGTTAAAATGCTCTAAATTCTTACATGGCTCACAAAGTAGTAAAAGTACTAAATTAAATAGATGTGTTGTAATCTTAAGAATAACCACAAAAACAATATTAAAGGAATGATAAGTAACAAGCTAACATGCTTAGAAATGGAACAATAGAAATATTGCTTATGCAAAGGAAAGCAACAAAAAGAAAAATAAATGTAGAACAAATAATAAGATAATTTATTAATCATAAATATATCAGTAATTTTATTAACCATAAATGAACTAAATATTTCATTTAAAAGCCAAAGTTTATGTTTTCATTTAAAAGCCACTATATGTTGCATCTTAAATTTAAGAACATTAAGGGGCTCAAAGTCAAAATATAGAAAAAATATATTTTTATATATAAATATATATATATTGATTAATGTGAACATTAATCAAAGGAAATCTGGTATCCCTACACTAATCTCAGATGAAGTATACTTCAATATATAAGAATTACCAGAGATAAGCAGGGCCATCCATAACAATAAAAGATTATTCTTCCAGGAATACATAACTCTATGTATGCATAAATCTACTATGTAACTTAAAAAAAATATAAAGCAAAAACTGACAGAACTAAAAGGAGAAATAGACAAATTTAAGAATATCTTGATAAACTAAAATATGGCTGTGATAGTTAATTTTAATGTGTCAATTTGAGTGGGCCATGAGACAGCCTGGACATTTGGTCAAATAGTATTCCCTATGTGTCTGTGAGAGCATAATATGAAAGAGACCTTTAAATAATGTAGGTGGCAGAACAGATATGCTGTTGTTCCAAACTACAGAACAGAAAGTAAACTTTAAAAGGATGTGAAGTTCTAGTTAATATGTAGGAGAATTTACTGTCCAGAGAATTATCTATCTCCTAAATTACAAACTTGGACATGTCAGAGTAAATATTCAAGGAAAATATTCAGCAACACTCTAGGAATAGATTGTCAAGTTGAAAGAAAATCTGAACAGGATGATTTTTGAAGACCGTTCTAATTCCCAGGTTTTATCATTCTGTACAACCTAAAACTATATTAATAGAATTATTAGATCAAAGCGAGTATCAATTGGAAATAAGGTATAACATTTAGGAAAGATATCACAATTGATACTGTAGATTTAAGAGTTATCTCCATGGAGATGAAAGTAGTCAAGATAGAAGAGGAACCCTCTGCGGAGCACATACAGAGAGAAGACTACAGACGACTGAACCAGGGGAAATTCCACTGAGATCCAGTGAAGGAGACAGGGTCACAGCAGTCTGAGAATCAAGAATTTCCACAAGACTCATGAAGATCAAGGGAAAATAACATTCAAGGAGGGAATATTCCCCCCTCCCCACCAAATCCATAGAGAAGTGATAAAGGATGGTGTTGAGGAACAGCCCCTATAGAGAGTTTCCAGTGACCGGTGGTTTTTTAATAGCAGCCCAACCTAACCTATATCCTGAGTAACAAAACATCAGATTGCTTAAAGCCTACATAATACCTCAATTAGAGCAGCACACAATTTTGAGAAGTGTATGAGAGCAAGAAGACATCTCTTTTCTGCACTTTCTATTTGCAACTGTGCACAATGACTATGATGGCACATTTTTAAGTACATAGTAAACACTCTGTGGAGGAAAAAAAAAGACTCCTATTTCAAAGGATTTAAAGATAGCATAAAAATCTAGAACACAAATAGGACTAAGAACACCAATGCTGCCTCTTCCTTCCTTCCCAGTTAAAAAGCTGAGGAACCAATGACTGGATAACTTGTGCCCTACAATACTTGGGATAACAGCAAAGATTTAGCGTCTGGGACACCTGGTGGCTCAGCGGTTGGGTGCCTGCCTTCAGCTCAGGTCATGATCCCGCAATCCAGGATCGAGTCCTGCATCGGGCTCCTTGTGGGGAACCTGCTTCTCCCTCTGCCTGTTGTCTCTGTCTCTGTCTCTGTCTCTCTCTGTCTCTCATGAATAAATAAATAAAATCTTTTTAAAAAAGATTTTGGGTCTGGAATAATTTCTATCACCTTTTGATACAGAATTTTAGAAAAGTGAAATGGAAGGGATTGGGCATTTCTCATTTCTAGTGGTACTCAATAAAATTTCCCATGTCCTTTTCCCTCTAGACACCAAAAAGTTACAAAAATGTACAGGAGAATCCATTAAAAAGTAATAACGAACTAGGGGTGGTGGAAAGGGAGGTGGACGGGGGGTGGGGGTGACTGGGTGACGGGCACTGAGGTGGGCACTTGACAGGATGAGCACTGGGTGTTATTCTATATGTTGGCAAATTGAACACCAATTAAAAATAAATTTATATAAAAAAAAGTAATAACCCCAAAGTTGTAAGAATCCTTATAAAACTAGCACTGTCTTCGTATGTCACTGATTAGCGGGTACTGATTATCACTTCATTCTAATGGCCTCATTTTCAGTTAAAAAAAAATAGAGGATTTTGAAAAAATTATACCATCTTTTCAAACAAATTAGTATATTAGATGAAAACCAAGTTCAAACAAAAACTAATACCTTCACAAGTACTTAAAGAACTTTTGGATTTGTTGTTGTACCATACGGAATAAATGCAGGCAAAAATAACACTCTTTAAACACATGTATTAATAAATATACATGTTCTTTTACACACATTGAAAGATGCCTGTGAAAGTAGGTTCCATGTTACATATCTTTTTTATCACCAATCCTTTACTGCAGGACCAAACCACTATAAGCTGATAAACACTATAAGCTCACAATAATGCCTGAGAATCGGGAATATAAATTCCAACCAAAAAAAACAACCTCCTTTGTAAGCAAAACAGATGCATTGCCTAAGGCCCATAATACTTTGTGGGACAGACAAAAATGTTTAAATTTAAATTATTTTAAAATTAGAAGAAAAAGATGAATACATAATAAATTCATAATAATAAACCCAGCCTGGATTACATTTGTCTTTATACTCACACAATTGTAAAATATACTTTTTAATGTTTTTTGGAGGAAGGGGCCAACAAAATGCCAATGAAAGTCATAATGTGATCTACTCCACACCCCATAAATATACAGAGGGCTTTCCTGTGGAATAATGTGTGCTGGTTCCACAACCTCCACATTTTGGAACCAAGAACAGCCTTAGTTTTAAGAAAACCTCTATTTATTTCTTTTCCTTCCCATGTTACCAAACTACATGAAATCTCAATTAAGAATTTTACACAAGAATAGTGGTCTTTATATGCTTTAAAATGGTTTGTCTTGGGCCTCCCACATGAACTACATAGAAAGAGTGAATTACCAAGAATGGAAAAGTTCCAAAGAAGTTGGCTAAGGAGGAGAACCCTAAGCCCACCTTGTCCCCAGGGTTACAAACCAGGTAACACCCACATCAGTGTAAATAACCCAGAAACTACCAGAAATCTAGCAGAACAGACTCTCCGCAGCTAAATGTAGAAAACACACACAAAACAGGGTAGGAAGGGCAGAGACGCAGTCAGGAGCTCAATAGACCTATGCGACTGTCCATGGAAGGGAAAAGACATCATGGGTGCAGAGACTAGAAAGAAACAGATCCTTACAACAGGTGTCCCAGGCCCAGAGAATCCCTATAACATTTGGTTTTGAAAACCAGAAGGGCATATTTTTCTCAAGAGCTTACAATCAGCAAGGCTTAACATCTGGAACTTCAAAATTCAACCTGCTCCACCCTGGGAGAGCCTGGAGAGAGGGCAATAGGGAACTGAGTCCTTACCCTAAAAGACACACCATAAGAAACGTCTCCAAGGACATACAGCATAGAAGCATCAGTTTGAAAAGACACCTGGAGTTTATGGAGGGTGACTTGTTTACTAATCTCAGAGAATGTATTGGAGAAGCAGTGATCCTTGGGAGACTTCTCAAGGAACAGAGGAGATGGTGAACATTACTTTCCTCCCCTGCCCCTCAGCCTAGACACAGAGAGCCCCCAACAAAGTCAACCCAATTTTACAATTAAGATACACACTAATTAAAAAGGCAAAAGTAGTAACAAAGAAAAAATTTGAAAAGCATCAAGAGAAAAGAAAACAGTTACATACAAGGGAAACTCTATAAGGCCATCAGCTGATTCTTTTTGGCAGACACTTTGCAGAACAGAAGGAAGTGGGACAGGATATATTCAAAGTGATAAAAGGAAAAAAAAACTGCGGCTAAGAATACTCTATCCAGCAAAACTATCATTCAGAATAGAAAGAGACAGTTTCTCAGACAAACAAAAACTGCAAGAAATATTTAAGGGAACTCACTAAGTAGAAAGGAAAAACCACAAGTACAAGAAAAAGAAGTAGGAAACAAAAGCAATAAAAATAGGTACATTTCTAAAAATTAGTCAAGAGATCACAAAATTAAAAGATATAAAGTATGACATCATATACCTGAAACCTGGGAGACTGGGGAGAAGACTAAAGAATGGGTTCAAACTTAAGCAATCATCAACTTATTTTAGACCACTATAGGCATAAAATGTCATATATGACCTAATAGTAATAACCACAAAAACTAATAATATATATGCAAAATATAAGAGAAAAGAATCCAAATATATCATTAAAGAAAGCCTGTAAACTATGAGAGAAAAGAGCAAGAGAAGAAAGGAATAGAGAAGAGAAGATTTACAAAAACCACCATAAAACAACTAACAAAATGGTAATAAGTACATACATAGCAATATTTACTTTGAATGTAAATAGACTAAATGTTCCAATAAAAAAATAGGGTGACAGAATGGATAAAAAGCAAGACCCATATATATGCCACCTACAAAAGATTCATTTCAGACCTAAAGACACATGCAGATTGAAACTAAAGGGATGGAAAAGCATTTATCATGCAAATCGAAGTAAAAAGAAAGCTAAGGTAACAATACTTATATCAGACAAAATAGACTTTAAACGAAAACTGTAAAAGAGACAAAGAAGGACACTATACAATCATAAATAGAACAGTCCAACAAGGTATAACAATTGTAAATATTTATGCACCCAACATGGGAGCACCCAGATACATGAATCTACTAATAACAAACATAAAGAAAGCAATAAACAGTATTACAATAATAGGAGACTTTAACCTCCACTTAAATCAATGGACAGATCTTCAAAGCAGAAAATCAACAAGGAAACAGTGGCTTTGAATGACACATTGGAACACATGGATCTAACGACAGATCTATTTATAACATTCCATCCTAAAACAGCAGAATACACATTCTTGTCAAATATGCATAGAACATTCTCCAGAATAGATCACATATTGAGCCACAAATCAAGACTCAACAAATTCAAAATGATTGCAGTCATACTATGCATCTTGTCCAACCACAACACTATGAAACTAGAACTCAACCAGAAGAAAAAAATCTGGAAAGAGAATAAATATATGGAGGCTAAATAACATGCTACAAAACAATGAATGAGTCAACCAAGAAATTAAAGAGGAGATCGAAAAATACATGGAAACAAATGACAATGAAAACACAACAGTCTAGGAAATGCCTAGATGGCTTAATTGGTGAAGCATCTGCCTTGGACTCAGGTCATGATTCCATGATCCTGGGATCAAGCCCTGCATTGGGCTCCCTGCTCATCGAGGAGTCTGCTTCTCCTTCTCCCTCTGCCTCTGCCTCTGCCTCTCCTCCTCACTCATGCTTGCTCACACTCTCTCGTTCTCTCAAATAAATAATCTTTAAAACATACACACATACACACACACACACACACACACACACACACACACACACACACAATGGTCCAAAATTTTCAGGATACAGCAAAAGCTGTTCTAAGAGGGAAGTTTATAGCAATACAGGACTGCCTCAAGAAACAAGAAAAATCTCAAATAAAAAACATAACTCTACATCTAAAGGGGTTAGAAACAGACAGAAGGAAGTAGAAGGAAGGAAATATTAAAGATTAAAGAATAAAATAGAAACCCCCCAAAAAAGAAAACAGATCAATTAAACCAGGAGTTGTTTCTTTAAAAAGATCAACAAAATTTGTAAACCTTTAGCCAAACTCATAAAAAAACCTCAAGCAAAATCAGAAATGAAAAAGAAATAACACCACCACAGAAATAAAAAGGATTATAAGAGAATATTATAAAAAAATTACAGTCCAACAAACTGGACAACTTAAAAGAAGTGGATACATTCCTAGAAACATGTAATCTCTCAAAACTGAATCAGTAAGAAATAGAAAATTTGAACAGAACAATTACCAACAAGGAAATTGCATACATAATCAAAAACTACCAACAAACAAAAGTCCAGGACCAGATGGCTTCACAGGTGAATGCTACCAAACATTTATTTTTTTAAGATTTACTTATTTATTTGAGAGAGAAAGAATGAGCAGGGGGAGGGGCAGAGAGAGAGAGAGAGACTCCCCACTGAGTGCAGAGTCCAATTCAGGGTTCATTCCCACAACCCGGAAACCATGACCCAAGCTGATATCAAGAGTCAGACACTTAACCAACTAAACCACTCAGGTGCCCCTATCAAATATTTAAAAAGAAGTAAGTACCTATTATTCTCAACTATTCCATAAAAGAGAAAAGGAAGGAAAGCTTCCAAATTCCTTCTATGAGGCCAGCATTACACTGATACCAAAACCATATAAAGGCACTACAAAAAAAGAGAACTTATCTCTGATGAACCAATATTTCTGATGAACACAGATGTAAAAATCATCAAGATATAGCAAACCAAATCTAACAATACATTATAAAAAAATCATTCACCATGATCAAGTGGGATTTATTCCCAGGATGCAAGGGTGATTCAATATTTGCAAATCAATCAACATAATACATCACATCAATAAGAGAAAGAAAAACCATATGATCTTTTCAGTAGATGCAGAAAAAGCATTTGACAAAGTACAACACCACACATGATAAAAACTTTCAAGTAGTTTTAGAGGAAATATACTTCAACATAATAAAGGCCATTTATGAAAAAGCCACAGCTAACATCATACTCAATGGAGAAAAACTGAGAACTTTTGCTCTAATATCAGGAACAAGACAAGAAAATCCACTCTCACCACTTTTATTCAACATAGTACTGCAAGTCCTAGCCACAGCAGTCAGACAACAAAGAAATAAAAGTCATCCAAATTGGTAAGAAAGAAGTAAAACTTTCACTATTTGCAGATGACACAATACTATATGTATAGAACCCTAAAGACTCAAAAAAAAAAAAAAAACTACTAAAACTGATAAATGAATTCACTAAAGTCACAGGATCCAAAATTAACATACAGAAATCCATTACATTTCTATTCACTAGCAGAAAGAGAAATTAAGAAAACAGTCCCATTTATAATTGCATCAAAAATAATAAAATACCTAGGAATAAACCTAACCAAGGAGATGAAAGACCTGTACTCTGAAAACTAAAATGTTCATGACAGAAATTGAAGACAATACAAACAAATGAAAAGATATTCTATGCTCATATATCAGAAGAACAAATATTATTAAAATATCCATACTATACAGAGCAACCTACATATTTAATGCACTGCCTAGCAAAATGCCAAGAACATTTTCCACAGAACTAGAACAAATAATCTTGAAATTTGTACTGAAAGATCTCAAGTAGCCAAAGCAATCTTGAAAGAAGAACAAAACTGGAGGTACCACAACCCCATATCTCAAGATGTACCACAAAGCTATAATAATCAAAAGAGTATGGTACCAGCACTAAAAATAGACACATATATCAATGTAACAGAACAGAAAACCCAGAAAGAAATAAACCAACAATTATATGGTCAGTTAGTCATTGACAAAGTAGGAAATGGTGTTGGGAAGGGCACTGAGGAGGGCACATGATGAGATGAGCACTGGGTGTTATACTATATGTTGGCAAATTGAGTTTAAATAAAATATTTTTAAAATAAAATACAAAAAAAAAGGGCAGCCCCGGTGGCGCAGCGGTTTAGCGCCGCCTGCAGCCCAGGGCGTGATCCTGGAGACCCTGGATCGAGTCCCACGTCAGGCTCTCTGCGTGGAGCCTGCTTCTCCCTCTGCCTGTATCTCTGCCTGTGTGTGTGTGTGTGTGTGTGTGTCTATGAGTAAATAAATAAAATATTTTTAAAAATAAAATACAAAAAAAATGATGTTGGGAAAACTGGACAGTGACATGCAAAAAATGAAACTGAATCAGTTTCTCACACCATGCACTCATGAAAGAAACCTCAAAATGGATCAAGGACCTAATTGTGAGACCTAAAAACATAAAAATCTAGAAGAGAACGCAGGCAGTAATTTCTAGGACATTACCTGGAGTAATATTTTCCTAGATATGTCTCCTGAGGCAAGGGAAACAAAAGCAAAAATAAACTACTAGGACTATATCAAAACAAAAACCTTCTGCACAGCAAAGGAAACAATCAACAAAACTAAAATACGGCCTACTGAGTGGGAGAAGATATTCGTAAATGATATATCCAATAAAGGATTAGTATATAAACATATAAATAACTTATACAGTTGAACTTATACAGTTCAACACAAAAACACAAATAATTCAATTTAAAAATGGACAGAATACAAGAACAAACATTTCTCCAAGGGAAGACATACAGATAGTCAACAGACACATGAAAAGATGGTCATCACTGATCATCAGGGAAATTCAAATCAAAACTACAATGACCTATCACCTCATACCTGTAAGAATAGCTAAAATCAAAAACACAAGAAAAAACTATTGTTGGTGAGGATGTGGAGAAAAAGGAACCCTCTAGTAGTGTTGATAGGAATGCAAACTGGTACAGCCACTAAAGAAAACAGTACAGAGGTTCTTCAAAAAATTAAAAATAGAATTATCATATGATCCATTAGTTCCACTACTGGTATTTAACTAAAGAATACAAAAACACTAATTTAAAGGGTTACATGCACCCCTTTGTTTATTGCAGCATTATTTACAATAGCCAAACTATGGAGGCAGCCCAGTGTCCTTTGGTAGATGACTGAATAAAGAAGCGGTATATATATTATTACACCATAAAAAAGAATGAAATCCTGCCTTTTGCAGTGATGTGGACAGAGCCAGAAGGTATAATGCTAAGTAAAATAAATCAGTCAGAGAAAGACAAATACCTGATGATTTCAGTCATATAGGGAATTTAAGAAATAAATTTAAATGAACAAAGAAAAAAAGAGACAAACCAAAAGTAGACTCTTAACTATAAAGAACAAACCAACAGTTTGTTCACCCACCAGATGGCAGGGGTGGAGGATGGGTGAAACAGATAAAGGAAATTAAGAGTACACTTATGATGAGCACGGAGTAATATACAGAATTGTTGAATCATTATATTTTACACCTGAAACTAAAGCAGTGTATGTTAACTCTACTGGAATTAAATTTTTTAAAAAGAACAAATAGATTATAATCATAATGTTTGAAATTTGAGTCAATTAGCTGGGATTTTTTACATCTTAAAGAATGTGAGACTTATATGAATATGGTTATAATAAAGAATATATGAGAGAATTATTTTTTACCCACAACATCATGTTTGGCTTGTTATATTTTCATATACATCATCTCTAGCCCAAGCTTCCTGATGATGTTGTGGAAGTTTATATTCTCAACTATTGCAGATATTCAACATCTCATTGGGATTAAAATATCACTTCTTCATGAGTTTTCCCCATGACAACCCCAGGCTGACTAGAAGGTCTCTAATCTGTGCTCCTCTATCAAATATACCAGTTGTAGTAATGTTTAGCAAACTATTTTTAAATTATCGTTGCTACTGTAAACTTAACAATTGTGTGACGATACACGCATTTTATCAAACTGTAAAAATCTTGAAATCAAGAAAGGTTAGCACTTCCTAGCATATCACATGGGCTCAAAATATTTGTTGACTGCCTGCATAGCAAATGAATAGGTTATAATAGCTCTCCAGTCTATGACCAAATAAATCTATAGGAACTGATGTAACCCAAAGATGTATCATCCCCAATCATGATGATGCTAATGATAGTGTCAGATTTCTCTGAAAATCTGTCCCAAAGCAGATATAGAATCAGATACGTGGCCAAAACATTTGGCCTTATTACATCACAATGACTATTGGTCTGTAAAATGAAATTATGTGTAAGGAAGATCAGAAAGTTACATTCCTCATACAATGTCAATTAACTAATTGCCCATTAAAAATAAAACATTATCTCTATGATATTCGTGCCAAGAATGTCCAATCCAAATCTATTTGGGTGTTGTAATGGTCTTTTCCAAAATTCTGTATAATGAAAAACTGTTGTAAATTTAAAAGAAAATAAAGGAATTACAAGCCAAACACAATGTGTGAACATCTATTAGGTACCATACCAAAAATAAAAACCAGCTCTGAGAGATAAGATGTTTTATGGACAAATGGAGAAACTGAAAAATGGAATCTATGTTATTTACCAATGTTATATTTCTTGGGTGTATTGACAATATTGCAGTAATACAGGAGAATATCCTTGTTCCTAGAAAATTCTTCCAGGGATATAGTATCCACGAATCAACCAGTGTAACATACCACATTATGAAGGAAGCAAAATGAAGGATAAAAATCATATGATCATATCAACAAATGTAGAAAAAGCATTTGACAAAACTTGTCACTCATTCATGATAAAAAAAATATCAGCAAAGTGGGTTCAGAGGGCACATATCTCAACGTAATAAAGGCCATGTATAACAAACCCACAGCTAACATCATTCTCAGTGATGAGAAGCTGAAAATGTTTCCTCTAAAATCGGGAGCAAGGCAAGGATATCCACTCTTGCCACTTTTATTCAACATAGTACTGGAAGTCCTAGCCATAGTAATCAAGTAAGAGAAAGAAATTAAAGGCACCCAAATTGGTAAAGCAGAAGTAAAATTGCAGTACTATTTGCAGATGACAATAAACAACTGAGACTATATCAGACTGAAAGACTTTTGCCCAGTGAAGAAAACCATCAATAAAATGAAAAGACAGGGATATATGGGTGGCACAGTCAGTTAGGAGTCCGACTCGAGGTTTCAGTTTAGGTCATGATCTCAGAGTTGTGACATTGAGCCCCACATTGGCTCCACACTCAGTGTGGAACCTGCTAAAGTTTTTCTCCCCCTCTCCCTCTACACCCCCTACCCACTCACTCTAAAATAAATTTTAAAATCTTTTTTTAAAAAGACTACTGAATTGGAGAAGATATTTGTAAATGATATATCTGGTAAGGAGTTAGTATAAAGAATTCATACAATTCAAGATAAAAAAAATTGGACTTAAAATGGGTAGAGAATCTGAATAGACATTTTTCCAAAGAAAACATACAGATGGCCAACAGATGCATGACAAGATGCTCAACATCACTGAGCATCAAGGAAATGCAAATCAAAACCTTACAACTGTCAGAACAGCTATAATCAAAATGACAAAAACTGTTGGTGAGGATATGGAGAAACCGGAGCGCTCATGCACTGTTTCTGGAAAGGTAAATTGGTATAACTGCTATGAAAAACAGTATAGAGGTTTCTTAAAAGATTAAAAATAAAAATACCATATAATCCAGCAATTCCATCTCTGGTTATTTACCCCAATAAAACAAAAACCCTAATTCAAAAAATATATGCACTCTTATGTTTATTGCAATATTATTCATAACAGCCAAAGTGGAAGCAATCTAAGTGTTCACCAATAGATGAATGGATGAAGATATGCTGGACACACACACACACACACACACACCCAGAGAAATACTATTTAGCCATTCGAAAGAATGAAATTTTATCATTTGTGACAACATGAGTGGGCCTAGAAGGTATTAAGTTTAGTGAAATAAATCAGAAAGAGAAAGACAAATACCATATGATTTTACTTATATGTGGAATCTAAAAAACAAATGAATAAAGCAAAATAGAAACAGACTCATAAATACAGAGAACAAACTGGTGATTACCATAGGGAAGAAGGGATGAGGAGATGGGTGAAGAGGATTAAAAAGTACAAACTTCCAGCTATAAAATAGGTCACAAGAATATAAAGTATTGCATAGGGATTATAATAAATAATGTAATAACTTTGCATGACAGATGGTAACTATACTTATGATGAGCATTTCATAATGTATATAAATATCAAATCACTATGTTGCACAACTGATACTAATACAATATTGTATGTCAACTATACTTCAATTAAAAATAGATAATTTTTTAAAGGGCACAAGGGAACTTTCTGGGATGGTAGAAATTTTCTGTATCTTGTTTTGGGCTGGTAACCAGAAAGATGTAGACAACTGTCAAAATTCATCAAACTGAACATTTAAGATTTATGTAGGTTTTTTGTATATAAACTTACCTCCACAAAATAAAATGGAGCAAAATTTTTAAAAGTAAATTAAAAATTAAGTCATATTCACTCTGTGTCATCTGAAGAGCTCAATACTTACCAAGTGATTTCTTTTTACTGCAGAACATTATTTCATCTAGTTATGTTTCAGCAGGTTTCAACAGTTGGCCTATTAAAAAACAAGAAAACTATACAACATTAGTATTTGAAAAGTGCTCATTAACCATAAATTTCCACCTTTTACCTTTCTTCCTAGTCAAATCTAGATGACTTGGAATCATTGGCACAATAATGAATAACAGATTCCATTTATCAGGCTTAAATCTAACTAGATAAGAATAATTCTATGCAAAAGTAGTCTATTTGTATCACATGCTATATGAAACAATATAAGGTAAGTCCAAATGTGCCATTCTGAGCCAAATTTTCTAATTTATTCCAAACTCTTTGAATCAGAATATATCAGGGGTGAAGCTACAGCATCTCCTTTTTATTCAAGTATCATTAGATGATTCCTTCCCAAAGCTAGCACTGGGACCACTGCTAAATTACAGGAGCTACATGTGAGAGGAAATTATTGGCTGGCCCAGCTCATAGTTCAAAATTTTTCTCAATTCATTCTGTGTATAGTCTTCTCCAGGTAGCTACCCAAAAAGCCAGAATGTTATTATTACCTTTCAATTTTTCCCTACATGTGGTCTAATTGTGGTAAACTCTATTAAAAGATTTAGAATGAATGAAAAAAGGGGTAAACAAATTATTTCAATCATTTATAACCTGACAGAATGTAGAAATGAACTCAGGAACCTTTGCAAACATATGACAGGGTGGGCAGGGGTATTGGACACACGCTCTTTCGGTTTGAAAGAGAGATGACTTATCTGCTTCCTGCTCAAAGAAGTGGTGTGCCAGGATGCCACATAAAGAAGTTGCTCATACAGAGACCAGAGGAGAGGAACTGTCACTGCTTATAGTTTAGTAATTACAAGAAAGAAGGATGCTGAGAAAAATTCATCAACAGCCACTGCTCCACTACGAATCTCTCAGAGACTAAAAAGCCTGAAACCAAGAATTCTCCTTCTTATGGCCCCAGATCAAAGAGTTCCCTTCTGCCACCTCCAGGAAAAGCAGTAACCTTCTGAGGGCACAGCTACTCCTGGATATGCTTGACAAACAGGACCACTGACACTTTGTGAGACCTACTGCTTTTTTAGGGACTGATTACTAAAAATGATGAATCTGGGGCACCTGGGTGGCTCAGTGGTTGAGCATCTGCCTTTGGCTCAGGTCATGATCCCAGGGTCCTGGGATTGAGTCCCACATCAAGTTCCCCGTGGGGTGCCTGCTTCTCCCTCTGCCTATGTCTCTGCCTCTCTCTCTGTCTCTCATGAATAAATAAATAAATAAATAAAATCCTTAAAAATTTTAAAATTAAAAAATAAAAAATAAAAATAAAAATGATGAATCTATGCAAGAAATTCAGCTGCCAGATACTGCTGAAAGCAGGGATAAGTCATTAAATATTAAACATAATCCATCACTAATTCTTCTGTTTCTCCCCCAATACCTTCTACCAACTGTGCTGCCCAAGATGAGCCCCTCCCACCACAGCCCCAGGCATCTGGCTGCCTCTAAGAATGTCTGCTGATCAGTGATTGTTTTTCCCTAGCATTGCTCATAATAAGTTTCCCTGCTCCAATTTTAGCTACCTATAGACCAGGGTCCACACTGAAGCAGAGTCGTCTTTATAAAAGGTAAATGGCGTCCTGTCACACCCTTGATGAAAACCCTCCAATAACTTCCCATTAGCCAGAAAGAAAGAAAAGAAAGAAAAGAAAAGAAAGAAAAGAAAGAAAAGAAAGAAAAGAAAGAAAAGAAAGAAAAGAAAGAAAAGAAAGAAAAGAAAGAAAGAAAGAAAGAAAGAAAGAAAGAAAGAAAGAAAGAAAGAAAGAAAGAAAGAAAGAAAAAAGAGAGTCAAACTTTAGTATGACTCCTTGGGCTCTCTACAACCTGGTCCCTGTTCATTTTTGTAGCCTGATTTCTCATTACTCTCCTCACTGTCCCCATTCTCATTGCACCACCTCATGTCTATACTCCAGAAATACTCAGGTCAGCTTCTTTCCATCTGGGAGCCCAGCACATGCTTTTCCTTCTGCCTAACCCCATCCAACCCTTAACCTAACTCCTACTTTTATTTACAATATTAATTCATACATCACTTCCTCTACAAAGCCACTCTGATCCCCCAAATCAGGGACTGGGGCAACTGTATGTGCTCTCATATAATCCAGAACCTCCACTGCAGAGCCCCTATCATTCTAGAAATATTTGCCTATTTCATTATATTGGCTGTTTTCTTATTAGTCTACAAACCCCAGTAAGGTAGGGACTTTATCTGTCTAGTCCACAGCTATATCTCCAGTATCTAATGCATACCGACATATAGTAATGATCAATAAATATTTGCTAAATGAAGGAATGGATGAGGTCTTTAATTTGTATTAGGAATGGACCCGGGGCTTTCAGACATTAAAAGGCACATCCTTTTTTAATATTTTTGGATTGAAGTATCACTAAAGATTTATTTACTTGGGGGGGATGCAGAGGGAGAGAATCTTCAAGCAGACTCCCCACTGAGTGTGGAGCCCAATGTGGGCTTCAATCCCACAACACCAATATCATGACCTGAGCCTAAACAAGAGTAGGACACTCAACTGACTGAGCCACCCAGGCATGCCTGTACTGTAGTATAATTAATATACAATGTTGTATTAGTTTCAGGTGTACCACATAGACTTGACAATTCCATACGCTACTCCATGCTTACCACAATAAGTGTAAAGGTGCTTCCCTTCTAGCAACTATCCCTTCCCAGAACCTGAACCTACATGCCAGAATGTCTTAGATTTTCCCACACTGGGGGCCACCATGTGTTTCTCATCTACCCCTCCTTCTGGCCAGTCCCCATCCTCTTTCATACCCCCATCTCCAGCGTAGGAAAAACTTCAAAGATGAACAACATTTACTTAGCAATAGGAAGAGTATTGTAGACAAACAGAAAGAAAAGAGAAATTTGAAAAGCTTAGAGGAGGAGAACAAAAGGAGGCACTGTAGGTATTAAAAAAAAAAAAAAAAACAGATGCACTGAGAGTAATTTTTTTTTTTTTTTTTTAAGGAAAAGCCTTCCTGCAAGAAATAACATGGATAGGGGTGCCTGGGTGGCTCAGTCAGCTAAAGTCTGCCTTAGACTCGGGTCAAGATCACAGGATCCTGGGATAGAGGCCAGTATGAGCCTCCCTGCTCAGCAGGGAGCCTGCTTCTCCCTCTGCCACTGCCTCTACCCCTCCCTGTGCTTGTGCTCACTTGCCCGTGCACTCTCTCTCTCTTTCTCTCTCTCAAAGAAATCTTTTTAAAAATATAAAAAATAAAAGAAATAAAAAATAAATAATATGGATAAAAGTGTTTTCATCCAAGAACTATCTTTGTTCTAAAAAGTAGTCACAACAGATACAAAATGGGGAGGAGGAGGAGGAGGATGAATGGATTCTGTGACAATGACATCTGGATCTGCTGGCCCCATCTGGCCAGATTAATAGACATAAGGCTCATCCACAAGGTCTAAGCCAATTTGTTAGGGCTTTAAAATACTCTCCTGAGACTAAGTCAACACGTTGTGTTTTCATGGGCTCAGAGTCCCGGGAGCAGGTGAAAGGAAGAATAATTCTTTAAACAAGAGGGCAAAAGGGACTCTATACCCTGACAGGTGGCAATTAGAATGCAGGCAGGAGAAAGAAATTCAATCTCTCAGGAACTTAATAAGAGTACTGGCCACTAGCCAACTTATTCTTTCTTCTTTTCCACATTGCTCTGAAGGATTAGTCCTAACAGATGACCAGTTCAAAAGATGAATATATAAATGTACCCAAAACATGTATATCCATGATGCCATCACTTCCCTCTCTTAACTTAGATACTTCTGCAAGTACTTCTCGTTTTAACAACCCCTAACCAAACAAACATAAAGCAATACCATATCCTTCCTAAAACTACCTTTCAACCATACAGCTATTTCATGCTTTTAATTTCTCTAAAACCACTTTCCAAAATGTCTTTAAAATCATTTGTTTTAAAGATACTGAATAAATGCATTTTGTGAACTTTAGCTATTTTATCCTCTGTAGAAAATATTCTCCCCTTTATAATTAATCCAGAGTGATAATATAATCACAATTGTATAAATTAGTATTTTTACAAGATTTGTGAAAGGTATTTCTTATTTAATGATCCTATTTAAATGCGTTCACTCCCTGAGACATAAAGTTACAACAAAAAATTAAGAATTAACTCTCAGGCCCATGTTTCTCCAATCAAATATTTTCCTTGTAACAGCAGCAATTCCAGGCATAATTAACAGAGGATTCATACTAATGTAGCAGATTCTAGTTTAGTTTTGAGGAAGTGAAATTCAGTGCCTTCATTCCTGGATATTTATCAACTCACCAAAATACCCCTAGCTGACACTAATTCTAAAAGATGTCAGAGTAAAGAAAAATCCATCTTTTCTTTAAGATTTTATTTTTTATTTATTAATGAGAGAGAGAGAGAGAGAGAGAGAGAGGCAGAGATACAGGCAGAGGGAGAAGCAGGCTCCATGCAAGGAGCCTGATGTGGGACTTGATTCCGGGGTCCTCAGGATCACGCCCTGGGCTGAAGGCAGCGCTAAACCATTGAGCCACCCAGGCCACCCAGAAAATCCATCTTTTGTTGAACTTTCAGACCAGTTAAGGTCTAAGGAAATAGAATAGACAAATCAGGTAGGAGAAAAGGTTTGCTAATGTGAAATCTAGCTCTAGAAGTAGGAATTTAGGATTCTGAATTTCAACCATTTCCAAGTGCTGAGGCAAAATGTATCTATCTGAATATATTCCCTATTTTTTATATCACCCCAAATAGAGGAAACAGAAAAAGGAAAGGTGCTGATAAGTCTTATTTAATTCCTGTTTCATCTTATGCAAGAGATTAAAATGGTTTCATTGTGTGAAAGTCATAGGGGGGTTTTACAAGAAAGAGAGGTATGGGAAAAGAGGAAGGCTGAGAAAGGAGCAGCTAAGTAACTAAGGGCTTTTATGTATATTAATTCATTTTTAAAGGCAATGAGTAGAGTTTTTTGAAAAGATTGAAAATTATGCTTCCATAAGAATTTTTTTTTACATTTCCAGTTCAGGTTTTGAATCTTGCTTACAGAAAATAATTTTTCTAATGGAAAAAATGACATGGTCAAAGGAAGACTCTAGTTTGTTCAGGGAAAATAAGGAGCTGGTTTCAGACACCTTGAGACTGAGGGTGATAGCAAGACCTCCGAGTTAGAAATGCTACTTAAGCAGCTCTGTGTGGAATATGAAGAAGAGAACATAACATCCTGTCCATATGATTCCACAAGATCTCTACTTATAGTGAAAATGGGTACACCTGAGTACAGGTGACTCAACATTTTAAACAAAGGATTAAAATGGAGATTTCCTTTAATAATCTGAGATCATTCAACAATCAAGCTATTATTGTTAATTCCCCCTGCTCCAATTCCACGATCACCAAGCAACCTGCTGATAATAACTTGCTTTCCCACAGAAGTCTATGGGGAAAGAGTGCACTAGTCATGCATGCCAAAGTGAACATTCTCGTCCTCCTGACAGTTATGTTACACGTTTTAAATTAATAAATTGCCATTCTTATTTTATATTACCAGTCTCCTGAGCTAATATTATTAGTCTAACTCAGAAAGATAAATCTGGTTTTGGTATGCTGTTGAATTACAATCCAAAATCCAAAGGACAAACAACCCATTCTAGATGTAGTAAATTCACCAAGAGGCCTCCAAGGGAACAGCCAGCCCAATGACCTGCTCAACGAGTAGGAGGAAGTGGTGGTTGGAGGCTTGTCCTTTGGAGTCAAACGCGCTAACCTTGGGTTCCTAGTTTTTCCACCGTACTAATTCATTACAGAATCCAGGGCAAATAAACTCAAATTGGATAGGTTGCTGGGATTGGGGCCACATGATGAAAAAGCTCATTGGATATTAGTTATCTTGAGGGTAGCCTTCTGAAATTTCTTTGTCAAAGTATCAACATGAACATTAGGATGAAATGAGAACAGTGAGTCTAACTTCATAACAAGACATTCTACAATAAAACAAAAGAGATAAGTGTAAATGAATAATAAAACTTTAAAGAGGACATGTGTTTGAGGGGGGGCACAGTCCTGGGGATAAACTGAGAGGAGGGGAAACAATGGAAAGAGAAAGATTAAAAATGCAAGGTAGAGTGACAGAAAGGCAAAGGAATTGGAGGAGATCAGAAAAGAAAGGCATAAGGAAGGAGCCAAGGCAGTTGAGGAAAAGACAGGAGCAATGGAAGCCAGGAGAGCAACATGGGACAGATTCTTGGCAGCTTCTCCTTACTTGCCCAGAGTGTTGCCCAGGTGAGCCCATCCCTGCCTGTCTTCAAATCAGAGTCTAGGGAGGAACAAAAGTGCCCTCCCTGGGTCGGCGGGGGTGGGGGGGTGGGGGGAGATCCTCTACTTCCTTTGAGCAAGGGATTCTCTCCAGTTCTCAGGACTCAGGGACAAGATGGGCCAAAGGAGAAAGGACTCACACAGCTTCAATAAGCCCAACCCTAGACCTCATCCCTTGTGAGGACCTCCCAACCTCTTCTTCCTCTGTTCTCCTCTCTCTGTTCTGGTCTGCTTTCTCTTCTTCTTTGGAAACACTGTACTATATAGGAGACACTTTTAGGATAATAGAATTCCCATCGCAGCTCAGCTACTTTGTATCTTGTGTTATTTTGGTCATTTCCCTTTCCTAAGGCTCAGTCATTGAATCTGTAAAATAGAGACAATAATGCCTTCCTCCTAGAGTTGCTGTGAGGTTAAATACACACATTATATATGGTTAAATATATATATATTATATATATATATATATATGGGTCACAAATATTATATATATTATATATATAACATATATATAATATATATATATATGTATGTCACTCCATAAAAATGTGTTTCCTTTTCTCCTCCCATTTGTTTTTTCTTCTTCTACTCCCTCCCTTCCCCCCCCTTTTAATCTCCCAGTTTCCCTTCCCTGTTTTCTTAACTTTCCTTCATGTTTTTCAACCAGGCACTTGCTTTCCAATCCAACTCACCTTGTCTCTGAGGACTAACCCAACCAAGAATGGAAGGGAGGGGTCTGACCGGGAGGCCAGCATCAGGGTGGGCATAGGTAAATCTTGAAAAGCCTGCCTGCCTGAGCAATAGTAGCGTCTGAGGATGGGAAGCTGGGAGGGCAGGATCAGGGAACCAGCAACCCCTTCTCTCCTCCTGCTGTCCTCCATCTTCTCTGGTCCTACCTTTTCCCTTTCTTTCCTCTGGCTCCAGGTTTCCAAAGGCAAAAAAGCAAAGCCTCAGTAAGTCCTCCCACCTTTGGACAAGGTGACTTTGTGGTCATATCTGCCTTCCAGCCCAAGAATATTCCCTGGGGCCCTCAGTGCCAGGGCCCTGAGGGATGGAGGAGATGAGGCTGAAACACAGCAGAGAGACCCAGAAAAGGAAGATCCTGGTGCAGCAGGGATATCTCAGCCTTGGGAGGAATGACTGAGCTTCTGTCCTACACTTGTACAGCTTTGAATGTGATGTGTGGGTGGGAGATATAGATAATGTTTTAATCATACTTAGTGTCAGTGACAGCTGCCAACAGCCATAGCACTTGTCAATTGTCCATAAGGGACAAAAGTAGAAGTGAACACAATTTAAGCCTGTGTAAGTAATTGTCCAAATTTATAAATTGCTTAGCAATTATATCTAATTACCATTCCCTACCAATAAATTATTCCATTTCCCATATAAGATACATTAGATTGATTTTGTTGTGAGTTGTTATGTCAAAACTGTAGTCTGTTTATAGTCTGTTAGGCTTGCAGCTGTTACCAGCCACAAGATTCTGAAGTGGTAAGAATCCTTCCTGCCTCCTTTCTTCCTCTTGCTTATCCCCTGCTCACTTTTATCCTTTCTCTCTTCATTTATTTTTCTCTTTCTTTCCTAGATCTTGCTGCCTCTCTAATGCACTTTTGCCCTTCTCATGCTCCCTTTCTCTTCCAAACAAGCCTTCCTCACTGGCTGAGTCATCTTCCTTCCCCTCTCACTTCCCTGTTCCTCCACCATTTTGTGAGTCAGACAGCTGGGCTTGGTCCTGCCAGCTCCATAACCTCTGGCAACTTCCCTCTCTTCTAAGTCCTGGTTTTCTCATCTGTAAACAGGGACAATTAGAGTAACTCAAAGGATCATGAAGCATGCCCACAAAGAAATTAGTACAGTGCCTCCTACTATAAAGTTAGGACTCAAGAAAGGAAAGCTATTTTTTTCTTAAATGTATGTTTAACTCTCCACAAGTAGAAAACCTCCTGTCCAATTTGAGAGCCATCCCTACTGATGCTCAATCAAACACTTATTGGGTAACTATTCTGTTTAAGATTTTATTTGTTTGTTTGAGAGAGAGAGAATGTGAGTGGCAGGGGGAGAGGGCTGGGTGGTATAGAGATCTCAAGCAGACTCCAAGCACTGAGTGCAGAGCCCAAAGCAAGGCTCAATTTCACGACCCCGAGATCGTGACCTGAGACAAAACCAAGACTCAGACTCTTAACTGACTAAAGTCACCCAAGTGCCCCAATTGGGTGCCTATTCTATGTCAAACCTGGGCTAGATAGAGGGAGGCAAGTATCATTAGGTCCTACCTCTGTCTTTCAAAAGCCTGTAGTCTGGGAAAGATGAAAACAAATACATGGGGACAGCCCAGGTGGCTCAGTGGTTTAGTGCTGCCTTCAGCCCAGGGTGTGATCCTGGAGTCCCGGGATCGAGTCCCATGTCAGGCTCCCTCCATGGAGCCTGCTTCTCCCTCTGCCTGTGTCTCTGCCTCTCTCTCTCTCTGTCTCTCATAAATAAATAAAATCTTAAAAAAAAAATACATGGATCATTTGAATGGCTATCGTGGAAGCAAGGATTAAGCACCATGGAGTCAGAGGGAAGAGAGTCACCAAGCCTGCTTTGCAGAGCCAGCTAAGAGGTCATAGATAGTGATTCTGAGTTGAATCCTTCTGAAAAGGAAAAAAGAGTTTGCTTGTAAAATGAGGTAAGGACAGACAAAAGGAACAGCTTGTGGAAATACCAAGTACTGTGAAAGAAAGTTTGGGGAGCAGTGACAGTCATGGCAAGGTAGATTACAGATGGATTTTGAAAGAACTGATCATGTTCATCATTGTTGTCATCATCATCACTACCATTCCCTGGGTACTTGGCCTTGTCCTAAGTACTTGACATGTATCATCTCATTTAATCCTCACCAAAACTCTATAAGTGGGGACTGTCATTATCCCCATTTGAAAGATGAGGTGACACAGCAGGGCTACGTTCAAGACCCATGGTTAATCCTGCAAGTAATGGGGAAGAGGTCACTCAGAGAAGGATATGGTTAGAAGCCAGCTCCCTTGTCCACTGTCATTGCACTCTGTCTCTCTATGCAAGCCCATTCTGTCAGCACTTTTGAGAAGGTTACTCTCACAGCATCACCTGGCATGGAAAGACATGGGGGAACAATGACAACAGGCAATTGAAGCTGGATTCTAGAAATGTTTCTGCAATTGAATTGACAGAGTTTATAAATGGTCCATACATTCGGGCGCAGACCAAGGAGGAATCTGGGGTGGCTTCTATGTTTTCGGCTCAAGACAATGAGGGGACAGAGGTGCCACTAACTGAAATGACAAATACAGGAGAGAAGGGAGAAAGAAGAAAAAAAAAAACAGAGTGTCAGGAATTGGATGGGAGAATAATAAATTCAGCTTGAAGACATTAGTCTTGAAATTCCTCTTGATCATTGAAAATATTCTTAGCGCTAAAGAGAAAAGACAGATTTGTAGATGGAATCATCAAGATATATGCAAGCACTAAAGTCATGGGACATGAACAATCTCACTCAGGAAGAATAAAAAAAAGTTAGGAGAGGACAGAGGATGAGGACGAGTCAATAAAAAGATGAGGCTAGGTCCTTGGGAACATTCAACTTCAAAAGAAGAGTCAGAGAAGGATATATTGAAATGAAATGTTCAGGCTTTCTAGGAAAAGCCTGATATTTTCTTCTGGGCATCTAGCACACAGCCTGACATGGGGTAGGAGCTCAACAAACTGCAGTTGACCAAAGAAATGGAGAGAGAGAAAGGAAAAAACATATTTCCAAAAATACAGTGACCAATATATTTAAATTTTACATTTAATATTTAATCAGAAATTAATATTTGAAAATTTTAATTTGCTAAAAAGTCAAATAAGATTTTAGGCATGAGGAACACTTGGAGGTTACTATTTTATTGGACACCTTTTTGTGAGAAATCCTGAAAATACCAGCATCTATTTCTTGTATATGCAGTACAAGCATCTAGAATACATACATTAAAAAAAAATTTTAGAAGAGCTACAATTTCTAATTTACTTTGAAACAAAAGGTTAAGTCTTTTCCAACTAAGTGAAAAGTTCTAATTTACCAGGTAAGAATAAAATAAAATCCTCCTGTGCACAAAAAATTGCTTGGCCCTTCATTTTTACAGATGTATGTATGATGAAACAATGTAAAAGCACAAGATAGATAAATATAAGCTTTTTAAAAACCACTCTGAATTTATATTTTGCAGTACAGGCTAGCATAAAACAACACCTGGGCAAAGGTGACCATTTAGGGACACGTGTTGGTAATTCCACACACAGTCCTATATTTCTTCATCTCCTTTCCAATAAGCCTTCAGCCCCCAATTAAAATTTCTCATCATTTTCCTTTTTTTTTTTTTTTTCAAAACAGCTCACTATTAACTAGGGACCCGAGACACTTTATGTCTATCAATCAAACAGCTAGAAGTATCAATTTCTCAGTTTAAACAAATCTCAGCACTAAAAACATAATGCTCTAGCCTCAGAGGGTAGTTTAGTAGTAAATCGTTTATGTTTAAAGCATGAATTGGTCATGGAATAAACAATATCTTGAAAAGGAGAGCAAGATACAAGCCCCTTGAAAAAAATGAAATCAATTACTCCCAAAGGAAGTGACCAACACCCACAAGCCAAGAAGAAATGGTTATCGATGCTATTCCCATTGGCCATATAATAGGTGATGCTAACAGAATAACAATTTGAAAAAGGAAATAAAGAAAATGTCCTATTTCCCAAACCCAACTAGTTTCTAATTATTTTTTAGTAAGTGAATAATATAGACTTTGCTAAACCTCAACCACACCAGAAGATGAAAACAGCAAAACAACAGAGCAACCTACAAAAGAGAAACAGAAAACTCCAGGCAGCCCTGAGCTGACTCTCCTCTTGGCCTCACAAACCCTTGAATGCTCCCCACAGACTCACCTCCGTCTGGACCTAACCCTCTCTCCCTAAAGGGAGGATACAGGGAGATCAAACAGGTACCCATTCCATGACCATGTCGATGAGAACAAGGAGAAAAGCAAGGCTATTCTGAAAGCTCTAGCAATTACATAGAAAACAAACTGGGTCTCTAGGGGACATTCTTAAAAACCTGAGATCAACTCCCGGAAAAATACTCTTGACCACTTACCGCTACCGGAAGCTGCTAGATGGCAGATCAGAATCAGCATCTCATCAGAAAAAAGAAGGCGGTGTTGTAGGAAAGCAGCTTCACTACCAGTGATGAACTGGGGAAGAAAAACCACTTGGAAAAATACCAAAAGCCCAGAAGAGTCTCTTCTCCTAGAGTTGCCTTCTATTGCTGCCAGGGCAGAACTGGTTAATTCTGAAGAAACAAAAGGAAGCTCCCTAGAGGCTGGCTTCAGCAGGATGGCTTCCTCTGTGGGAACTAAGAGTTCAGAAGGATGCAAGCAGACAACGGAAGGAGTCACAGTTACCACTTCTGCTTACCAAACTTTCATCAGCCCTTGACTGAGGAAAATAAGCAAACATCTTTAGAGTTCCCACCTGTTTTTTCCAGAGATGAAGGAATTAGCATTTTTTTAAAAAAATCATTGCAAAGGGAGTTTTAGTATCTTATGGATGAAAGCTAAGCACACTCAAGCAACATTTAATATGAAGAATAAAGACGCTTTTTCCAAACATCTTTAATTTCAACTCAGAGTAAAGCAAACAACCCTGAGGATGCCAAAAAAATTAATGCACAGGAAATGGATTTAAACTTTTTAGTTCAGAATCACTTTGAGTGGGGGTTCTTGTTTTAAGATAGGATTAGATGAAAAAATATTTTGGTTTGTTTCTATTTTTAAAAGAAAAGATTATGTCTTCTTTTAAGTATGTCTAAAGCCATTTATGGGTTTTCCAGAAGTTGCATCAGATTTGCAGTTAACTACTGAAACCAAATACATTTTAATCATGTCTCTATAACCAGAGCAACTTTATCCTCTGCACATATCAGTTCCACTCTCCTGGAAAATCCTGGTACTGAGCCCTCACATCTCCACAGAGAGCCAGATCAGAGAGAAAGGAAGGACTTTCCCTGCCAAGCCTCCCTACTCACAAGAAACTGCAGATTTCTTGAAACAAGAGTAATGGTTTTCTTTCTTGCATGATAAAAAGAACCAAGAACAGCCTGTAAGAGGAAGCAATCATTTCCTTAAGATATTGAAAATTAAAAACTCTTGGGGTGCCTGGGTGGCTGGGTTGGTTAAGCGTCTGCCTTCCATTCAGCTCAGGTCATGATCCCAGCATCCTGTGATTGAGCCCTGCATCAGGTTCCCTGCTCAGCAGGAAGCCTGCTGCTCCCCCTGCTTGTGCTCATTCTCTCTGATAAATAAAATCTTAAAAGAAAAAAAAAAAAAAAAAGAAAAGAAAGACCTTTAAAAGTTTCAAAAATAGGGCAGCCCGGGTGGCTCAGCGGTTTAGCGCCACCTTCAGCCCAGGGTGTGATCCTGGAGACCCTGGATCGAGTCCCATGTCAGGCTCCCTGCATGGAGCCTGCTTCTCCCTCTGCCTGTCTCTGCCTCTCTCTCTCTCTGTCTCTCATGAATAAATAAATAAAATCTTTTTAAAAATTCAAAAATAAATGAAAAACTCCTTAAAAATGTTTTTAAGTATAATTTCTATATCACTTTTCAACTTGCTATATTAGCAACTACTGTAAGTTTGGTAACTCCCTTTGTTGAAGAAGATATAAAGAAATCAGAACTTTCTCCTACACTGTCGGTATAAAAGTTGGTAAAATATTTTTAAAGAGAAGCTAAGTAGTGTCTATCAAATATAGGAATGTGTGCTTCCACCTCTTAGGAATTTACCTCACAGACAATTATAAGCATATCTGTAGGAAAGTTCATTATAGCATTGTCTGTGATAGTAAAAAACTAAAAATGGCTTGAAAATAGAAGACTGGTCAAATAAGAGAAGGCATATCCATGTAAAGGAATACCATGCAGCCATCAAGAGGGAATAGAACTGGAATGAAGGATCAGATGGTCTGGGTTCAGGTCTGACTCCAGCAGAGACTAGCCAGGTAACTCTGAGCAAGTTCTTAAATCTCTCTTGGCCTTGACCCTTCCTCTGTAATAAGATGAAAATTACAATACTTATCATAGAGAATTGTGACTAAGACAGTGCCTGAAGCACAGCAGATGTTCAATAAATATTAGTGAGTACCAATTAAAGAGGTAGGCCTCTTTAGACTGACACACGGACTGAAAGATGTCCAATATATACCGTCAAATGAAAAGAGCAAGTTGCAAGAGTATGTATAGGATAATTCCATTTGGTAAAATATTTTAAATGTGCTTGCTATATACTATCTGCTTCTTCCCAGTAAACTATAAGCTCCTTGAGAGCAGGGACTTCTGTTCACTGTGTATACCCCATGTCCATAAAAGGCATTCAATAAAAATTTGTTGACTGAATGAATAAAACCAGGAAGGATAAGCAAAAAGAAATATTTAATACTAGTCACCTCCAAAAAATGGTCTGGGGCCAAAAAAGGGCTGGTGGCCCTGGAAGAAATATTTCATTGGTTCTTACAAAAGTACTGCTTAAATTTTTTTTACAATGACCTTACATGTCAGCCAATAAAAATGGAACTCTTGGAAAATAGTGTTTTCGTTTACAGGGAGCAATGGTTGTCCCCCTAACAGAAGACCAATGAGGGAGCAAGGGATGATCCTCCCTATTACCTGATAAACTAATGAGTCAGAAAGAAACTTCTAAAAGAAGGAAAGCACAGAGCTCTCCTTTTCTTTTTGGTCTTCTATTGATTTTTCCTAATTTTACAGTCTCCAAGCCAAGTTTTCCAATCTAATCCATCAAGACCCCTCTCCTTAACCTAAACATCAACCACACACCCCCACCATGACATCTCTACTCAGATCATCCTCTCCTCCTGGGAGGCCTTATCCTTCACCTTCTCACTTCCAAACCTGTCCTTAAAGGACCATTTTCTGATTCCCAGCATCTCTGTTCTCTCCCTCTTGGATACTGCCAGAGACTAGTAGATACCATCTACCCATCTACTAGCACTTACTCTACAATGTCTGCTAGCTCTCTTCTCAGTTTACAATGAGGACTTATGGACTGAGTCCAGTTTTGCAAATATTTCTTTTTTTCTTTTTTTTTAGAAAGGGCATTTATTATTGGCCTCTAATAATGCCAAGTACATAAATAAAGAGGATAGCCTCCCTGGATGGTGACAGATGGCAACACCAGTTGCCTAGGTAGCCTTTGACAAGTCCTTTCTTCCTCTCTGGGTCTCATCTGAAATAGAAGGACCTTGGATTAGATGACAGATAAAGGTCCTTCTATTTCTCTCTTTTTTTAATTTTTTTATTGGAGTTCAATTTGTCAATATATACCATAACACCCAGTGCTCATCCCGCCAAGTGCCCCCCTCAGTGCTCATCACCCAGTCACCCCAACCCTCCACCCACCTCCCTTTCCACTACCCCTTGTTCGTTACCCAGAGTTAGGTGTCTCTCATGTTCTGTCACCCTCACTGATACTTTCACTCATTTTCTCTCCTTTCCCCTTTATTCCCTTTCACTAATTTTTATATTCCCCAAATGAATGAGACCATATAATCCTCTTTCTCTCTCTCTCTCTCTCTCTCTCACACACACACATATCCATGCATGCAGTCCTGCACTATAAAAAAAAGAAAAATAAAAAAGACTGTCACATTAAGGAGCTATGTATTGTGATTTTGTTTCATGTGGCCAAAAGTTTCTAACACCAGAAAAAAATATTCACGAGCCCTGTCATTCTCCCTGAAACTTCAACATTTATCTTTCTTCAGCTTCCTCGGTATATTCTTGTTAAACACTTCTAGAAGCTCTAAATTGATTTAAAATTCTCTAGTTCTTCATGTACCAACTAGTTGGAACTAATTTAATCATATTTTGTTCTAATTAACAACACTGATGTAATAAGGAATCCTAATGGGAGAAGAAAGGGTACAGAAGGAATTACCACACTCACAGTAAAACTGCAGGATACCTACTTCATGTTCACTTCACATGCAGAAGCTGTCATAATGCATATACATGTGTGGGCAGAAGTAGGGGGTGGATTCCTGGAAACTATTTCATATCATTTTGAAATATCCATTCATTTTAAAATGCAAGTGTCATACCATTAAATACCCCCTTTGCAGATAGATCTTTGGGTGCTTTTTAAAAATGATTTTACAGTGTCATAGAATTATGTACCTAAAATCACAGAGCACCAGATTTATTTGTCCTATTACTTTAAGTTCCAAAGTTCTTTACCCATCTCTGAAATATAATATTACAGCAGGTTCTGCTACTCTTTTGTAAGGCTATTTTATCACCCACATATCTCCTTGACTCTGTCCCTCACTTCATTCAGATCTGTACTCAAAGTCACCAACTCTGAAAGGCTCACCAACTCAGAGGGGCCCTCCCCAACCCTGAGGGGCCCACCCTACCTAAAACACCATACATACCCCTGTTCCTCCCATCCCTTTCTTGCTTTACTTTTCTCCATATGAAAAACACACAGCTATTATACTATATATTTCCTTATTTATTGTCTAGTTCCCCCCACCAGAAAGTCAGCTTTAGAAAACAGGGGCTTTGTCTTTGACTGGATGTAGACCCAGGGTCTAGAACAATGTGCAGTAGGTGCTTGAGGAATGCTGAACAAGCCAATAAATAATAATAGCATTGTTGTGTAGTTTTTGTTGCTAATATGTATGCACCTCCTATAGAATATGAGCTGCTTGAAAACAGAGCTCTTGTCTCATTACCTGACATCAACAGCACCCAACAGACAGTAATTTATCAAATGAATGGAAGCTGAAGTCTAAAATACAGTTCTCTGCATGACAATTTCCATTTCTACAGATTTACATTTATAATGTGCTCTCAAGTTAATTTTTCTTAGTTTGCCTTAATCTCTCAATCCCCAGAGTAATGCCAGTTGAAAGACCAAATTTGAATAGACCTTGTTACAGGCATAGAAAGATTAGGGTCATATTTCAGACTCCTCTGTAACTACATTTTGAAATATCAAATTCAAGGGGGAAGAGAAGCCTAGGGGAAAGGATGGAGGCCTATAGCACACTAAAGGTGAAGAAAGAAACCGCTTACTCTTTACGGCATCAACAGAGGAGATACACTTGCTCTGGATAACCTAAAAAGTATAGGAGGTCTTAAAAGCTCCACTTTTTTCCCACTTGTAAATATATACCCAAAAGAACTGAAAAGCCAGAGACTCAGATACATGTTCATTGCAGTATTATCCACAACAGCCAAAAGGTGGAAACAACCCAAATGTCCATTGATGGGTAAAGGGGTACACAAAATATGGTATACAAATACAGTAGAATATTACTCAGCCTTAAAAAGGAATGAAATTCTCATACGTGCTGCAACATGGATAAATTTTGAACACATGATGCTAAGTGAAATAAGCAAGATACAAAAGGAAAATATTGTAATATTCCACTTGTATGAGGTACAGTAGGCAAAGAATAGAGATTGGCAGGGGCTGGGAAGAGGGGAAATGGGAGGGTATTTACTAGGTACAGAGTTTCAGACTGGAATGATGAAAACATTCCAGAGATCAACAATGGTGATAGTTACAAAGCATTGTGAATGTGTTTAATGTCACTGAACTGTACACTTAAAAATGGCTAAAATGTATATATCCCTGCTAGATAACATTATCTGACCAGGGCTTAATTTTTAATCATTACATGGTCAGATCACTAGAAACTCTGTTTTTAAAAAACCCTCTTTTAAAAAAAAATCTTACTTTTTATAAATTTCCCTGTCTATAATTGAGTTTCCAAAGATTTCTCTCAATGATCACTTCAATTTGTCCTCACAACAATCCAGTGAATTATGTTAAAGGAATTTTGATCAAATATCTGAGCACTTGAGAGAAAAGTTTTCCTAATTTACTCACTCTCTTATCTTGTCCTCCAACTTTGCACATATTACATCAAAATGAAGAGATAGAAATTTTTATATTTAAGAATATGAAGACTTGCCGCTTTTCTGAACAGAATAAATAGCATCCTATGTTTCTCAAAACATGTAAATAAGTCTAGCTCTACTGCCAAGATGGCTAAGAAAGCCAGCAAATTACCATTTTAAGTTAATAGGTAAACCATCTATTGCAACTGGGATGCCTGACCCAATATTTTCATTCAACAAGTGCAATTACTTTGGTAGTCACTTTGTGGGACATAGAAAGATAAACTAAATGTGATTCTTGCTCATGAGACACTTATCATGTGCTAGGAAAAGTCAGACATACAAATGAGGGGATTCTATAATCAAAGGTAGAAAACAACAGGCTCTGCTATTGAGAATGGGACCACCAAGCAGATTTAGTCCCTTTGTGTCAATTCAATCTAATCACAATGAAATCTACTAATTAAGATTTCATCAATTCCCTGAAATTTAACCATAACAAGAGTCTCAGGGATTTTTGTTCGTTTGCTTGCTTAATTGCTTTTAATGCCAAAAAAAGGAAAGTTGAGCTGACTGAAATGTCAAACCAAGACTTGGTGTTAGCCTGAATGGCAGGGAAGTAACTCTGACCTAAAACTATGATTTGGACATATACAATAAAAAAGAAAGGAAAACCAAAACACAGTATTTCCCTGATCCTGTAAACACTTTCTTGGTCAATCTACCTGCTGTGAGGGACTCGAGGCCAATTTGAACCTACTGAAGAAGCATCTCTTTGAGGGGAGCCCTTGAGTGTAGGTTATGCACTCAAAAGCATTTATATTATGCAGTAAAGCATGAGAATTGCAGGGGTATAAATCGCGTGATGTGCAAATTACTTAACTGCCTTAACCTTTAGCTTCTAAACAACCTAAGTATCCATCAATAGCTGAATGTATAAAGATGTGGTGTGGGTATATATGTATGTATGTGTGTGTGTGTGTGTGTGTGTGTGTGTGTGTGTGTGTGTGTATGTAATGGAATACTACTCAGCCATAAAAAAAATAATAAAATCTTGCCATTTACAACAACATGAATAGACCTAGATGTATTATGATAAGTGAAATAAGTCAGAGACAGAGAAAGACAAATACTACATGATTTTACTTACAGAAATGTGGAAATGTGGAATCTAAAAAGCAGACAAAACAAACCACAAACAGACTCAAATACAAAAACCAAACTAGTGGTTGCAGGGGGTGGAGGAGTATGCATAAAATAGGTGAAGATGACTAAGAGGTACAAACTTCCAGTTATAAAGTAAATAAGTCATGGAAATGTAAGTACAGGATAGGGAATATATTCAATAATATTGTAATAACTTTGTATGGTGACAGATGATAAATGAATTATTGTGGTGATCGTTTCTTAATGTGTACAAATGTCGAATGTTATACATCTAAAACCAATACCATATAATATGTCAACTATACTTCAATTAAAAATAAGCTTTAGCTTCCTGGTTGTAAAATTGGGAAAATTTAAACTTGCTTTTCAACCTATTTGTGAAGACTAAATGAGATATTTAAATTAATATTAAATTAATAAATGAATAAAACTAAATGAATATTAAGTTAATAAAAGAATGATTATGAGTTAGATATGCAGTGATATAAAAAGAATAATATATAACCCAATGCCTATTATACAATCATTGTCCAACAAAGGTCAGTGTCCTCTCTGCTCTCTCCAGAATCTTCCCAAACGGCTACCACATTTCTTTTATCAGAAGAGAAGGAATACCCTTGAGTTCTGAGCTAAACCACCTCTCCAGTTCTTTCCTTCCTGATACAATCATCTATCTTCTTCTCCTCTCCGGACAGTAGCTCCCAGGAATATGCTTTCCATACACTTTAAAATGGCAGAAGAAATAGACAGTTTTAAAGGATGAAATCAAACAAGATAAATTGCAGTTTTAGTATTTCCTTCCTGCACCCCAGAGGATTATTTAAAAACCACTGTTCCAGGACAAAGTTCAGCCAATGACAGTACACTAAAAATGTTACTGCCCACTTCTCTTTAGGGATTGAAACCTACTCACTTTCATTTCAGAAACAGTCTCCCCAAACCTTGAAATCATACGTACCTTCATGGTCCTCAATATCTAGAAGCAAAGTAGAGTTTTCTAAACTCTTCTGGTTTCATGTGCTATCTAGCAGTTTCCATGGCATGTTTGGCTCAAGTTCACCAAGAGAAGGTAACTCAACTCCTCCCCAATCTCCCCAACAAGTATTTCCTCCTCATTAGTTAACCTTTTGTGTAAGAAAGGTTTCCTTACGTTGGCCAACAGAAACGATTGACCCATTTCTGTGGTACAATTTCCTATGTGGGACTTTCCATCCTCAATGAAAAGACTCACAGTTGAGTTAGTTATTACTCAACTAACTCACAAAAAAAAAAAAAAAAAAATCAGAAAATGCAAGAAGAAAGACATTTCTTTAGAAGTTAAGCCCCTGGTAGGAATGTAGACTTAGGAATAGAGGAGTTGTCTGCTCTACTGTTAAAATTTCAGGAATTAAAAGTAAATTAAAAATATTAAAAAAATAAAAAATAAAAAAAAAATAAAAAAAAAAAACCTACCACTGTATTAAAATTTAGCAGGTATGATTTCAAAAATAAAGAAGATATCTAAATTCCTGGGTGCTAAGTCACCCCTGAGGACCTGCTTCTCCCAGCAATTTGGAATATCCCATAAGGGCTCTCCTGAGTACCCCTTTTAGTCCTGATATTCAAACACAAAGCAGAACAGTGGAATGCAGAAAGTTTTTTGTTATCCAAGCCACCACACCCAAACCAGGTGATTTGCATTTAACTTGCCCTTTTAAATTCCTTCTGAACCTTGTGTTCCAGAACTAGATGACCCAGCTCTAAACCAAACAGCCTAACTCCATGCCAGACAATCCCTAGTTATAAAAGCCATTCTAACAGTTCATTTCCAAATGACAAATGCTCCATCCACAGCCAGAAACGGATCCTGGCACTAACTGTTGGCACCACTGAGAGAAAACTCTCCCCTAAATGATATCTCTTGCTATCAAGAAGGCAGTATCTTCTTTGCGTATAATAAGTGCCCAGGAAATTTTTTGGGGCCCCATTTTTCCATAGATTGGCATCTTAAGAAGTCCTTACGACAATAGTAAGTGTTTACCAGAAAGAAGGAGTTGATCTGCATCGGTATCAGGGCTCCAATGATTCTTGCTGTCTCAGAACCTTCAAGACACAGGAGGAGCCAAACACTCAGGATTTTCTAACACTCACTCCAGCCCCCTTTCTCCTTAACAGGCTGTCATCCCAACAGAAGGAATGACCAGGGCCATATGGCTTTAAAGAAGTTCCTACCTTTATCTCTTTACCCTTTAATCTGTACTGTGCATCAATAGGTGTGAAGATTCCCTATCCCTGACATGTGATTTGGAAAGGGCAGGATCCAAGACCAAAGGAGTTCAGGCTCCTAATCCGGACTATCTCTAGGAGACATTTCATACATTCATCAGCATTTTCCAAGCCCCAGTTCTATACCAATTCCTCTGTAACACCTTGAGATCCCAAGATAACCAAGATCTGGTCTCTGCCCTAGCAAGAGCTTTTCTTGTGGAAGGGAAATGAATTGTCAATAAGTCACTGTGATGCAGTATGGTAAGAACGCTAACAGAAGTACTCCCTGTCCAAATGTGCCTTGGAACTATAGGTGAAGGCTTACTTATTTCTACATATTTGTGAAGGTATCACAGGAAAACCTCAGGATTTGAAACTAAATCCTGAGATAAATAGGGAAGATCTGGTTAACGCCCCAAGCTAATAGTCCATGAGAATAAATATCATTGATAGTTTTTATCTTCTCCCCTTGGCTACTACTCCATGGCAGCCCTCTGCTACCATCTGAGTTTCCATTCCAAATGGCAGGAGTGAATCACAAACCCACATCTTATAGCATTCATGAATATGGAAGGCAAAAGTGAGTTCATCATCACTTCAGTACATCAGTGAAGGCAAAAGTGAGTGGAAGGCAAAAGTGAGTTCATCATCACTTCAACACATCAGTGAGGATAATTACTAGGTCATAGCAGATCAGAGACCAGGCAAGGGTTAGACAGGAATTGAGTCCTGAATAAGTCAAATGCTACCTGGGGAACCCCACCTCTGAGGAAAGCATGCATTCTTTCTTGCATAAGGTGCTACAACTGTGCTGTGCTGTAAGTTGTAAGAAAATCCACCTACTATGAAGCTGGAAGGCTGTACTGGGTTGTGGTGTAGGAGGCAAAAGCACACGATGGCAGGAGGGAGGCAAAATTGTCTGCGTTAGCTCCAGAGTCATCCTGCCCTCCAGAGGTTTCCCATATCTGATGGAGAGTAACAGATCCCGTTAAAGTCTTAGTTTTAGTAAATATTAATTCCAGATAAAAAAAACTACAAAGTGTGCATCACTTCAGTTCTAGACACATTCCCACTAATGCTGAGCTACTTTTAGGTACAACATGCTCCAATTTCAAGGCTTGGGACCTACAGTGACTGAGTGGATGATAAAGCTATGTCTGGTGCATTCTCACATTCTTATGCATCCTTGGGTAGGGAAGATGTTTTTCAGGTTTTCCCTTATTGGTAAGCTAGTGTTTCATCTTGTATCCAGTCTGTCAAGGGGAAGAGGCATAAATATCTTCCCAGAAAAGGAGGTGAGACATGGGGTTAAGTCATGCCAGAGACAGAAAGGGGAAGCAATGGAGATGGATACCAGCATCCTTGTTTTTCTAGCTTGAGACCTAAGCTTCAGAGGGTGCCGGCTATAGAAGCATCCAGAAAGATGTGAAAGCACTCAGGTAAGTGGCCTTTTTCCTCCAGCTCTAGAGGGCACCCTTGTCCATCATGGCACCAAATCCAGCAAGATTGGAAGCAATAGGAAAGTAGTGGAGGAAGAGGGTGACTCCAGACACTTGAGGCTGCGTTCCTGCCTCCTTGTGATTGACAAAGAGCAAGGCGTAGGTCAAAATGAAGCAATCTCCTTGAACAAAGAGAAACCAGAAGACCTAGCATGTGTCCCACCTGTCACAGAGTCAAATGATTCCTCCATGTACCCATATGCTTCCCATCTTGGAGAGGAACAAGAGGAGAAGGACACCCAAAGGCCCTAAAAAGACTGAATAATCAAAAGGAGCTTAATAGAACTGTAAAAGACTATGATACATAAGTTAACTAGTTCAAGGTTTGTTTGGGGGGGGGGGTAGATTTTTTTTTAGAGAGAATGAGCACAAGTGTGTGTGTGTGTGTGTGTGTGTGTGAGAGAGAGAGAGAGAGAGAGAGAGAGAGAGAGAGAAGGAGGAGGAGGAGGAGAGGCAGAGGTAGAAAATCTCAAGCAGACTCCACACTGAATGTGGAGCCCAACATGGAACTTGATCTCACAACCCTGAGATCATGACTCTTGCCGAAATCAATAGCCAGATGCTTAATCAACTTAGCCACCCAGGCACTCCTAGCTCAAATTTTGTTAGAGATTATTTTTCCCTACTTAACTGTCAGGCTGTCTGAGAAAAAAACAGATCCTTTGTAAAAATGTAAACAACATTTTTAAGGAATATAAATAATAGAATAAGTAAACTGTGACCCACTACGCTTGTTTCCATCACTGAAGGCAATCTATGTATGCCTTCTTCTTGTCACCTAGAAAAGTCAAACTCTTACCAAGAATGCTATATTGGTTTGCTAAGATTGTGACAATAAATTACTATAAACTAGGTGGCTTAAAACTACAGAATTCTTTTTCCCCCTCACAGTTCTGGTTGATAAAAGTCTAAAAATCAAGGTATTGGTAAGATTGTGTCCTTCCGGAGTTAGTGAGGAAGAATCTGTTTCACATAATTGCTGACAATCCTTGATATTCCTTCATTTAGAGACATCCCTTTATTCTCCCTCCATGTCACATAGTATTCTTTGTGTGTCTCCTCTGTATCTTTGTGCCTTCACATGGCTTTCTTTTTTTTTTTTTAAGATTTTATTTATTTATTAAAAAAAAGATTTTATTTATTTATTCATAGACACAGAGAGAAAGAGGCAGAGATACAGGCAGAGGGAGAAGCAGGCTCCACGCAGGGAGCCCAAAGTGGGACTCTACCCGGGTCCCCAGGATCACACCCCAGGCTGCAGGCGGCGCCAAACCGCTGTGCCACCAGAGCTGCCCGCACATGGCTTTCTTATAAAGGTACCAGGCACTGAATTTAGTGCCCACTTTAGTCTTTCATTTTAACATAATTAATCACATCTAGAAAGATTCTATTTATATATAAGGCTACATTATAAGATTCTAGGTAGACATGAATTTGGGGGGCACACTACTGAACCCAGCACAAATATAATAGGGAGTTTAATAAACAGCCAATATTGAAATTACAGGGTAGAGTCTAGGAAGATTGGAGACTCTCTAAGAAATCTGGAACTCCTCTGAACCCCTGTAAGATGCTGCACTTCTGCATCATGGCACATTACTTACCTTATTGTAGTCTCCACCTTCCATATGTCTGGGCCTCTAATACTTGAGGGTGGCAATTCAATGTCCTACACTAGGCCTAGGACAGAATATAACCACACACAACCCCTGTGATGAGATTGCCCAGGCTCTGAGGAGCATCTGAACAATCTTACAAGTCATTCAACCCTCTTTGGGTCTCATCAGTAAGAATCTCAGACTAATAATGTTTAACATTCCATAATAATAATGATAGGTAAGAACTCCTAATAGCTAAACAGTACTTACTATGTTCTAAGTGCTTTACACAGAGCAATTCAGTTATTTCTTACAACAATCCTCTGATGTAAGCTTTTTTACAAATAAGGAATCAGAGAAAGAAATGTTAAGGAAATTTCATAATGTTGCTGAGCTAGAAGGTGTCAAAACTGGAATTTGAACCTGGCAATCTCATTCTAGAATCTATATGCCTAGCCTATCTACTATTTCTGCTTCTGTATAATGGTACTTCCCTTCATTCTATACAGGAGCTAGTATGAATTTATTTACCTCCAAAGTCTAGATGCATCTGATTCTCCCTTATATCCTAGAAATATAAATTCTAGCTCATTACAATCAGATAAAGAAAAAAATAGCATCCCAGTACCTTACAACTTTTAACATCAATATCTAAAAGCATTGGTATATTTCAGTAGTCTTTTTTTTCAAAGTCTTAGTAATATCATTAGGAGTAATACTAATAATATATATAATTATCATAAATTATAATACGGTTAGTAGTAATCACACTACAATCGCCATTCAGCAATTGGTCTATGGTTTGGCATTCAGGAAACTGACATGAAAACAATTTTTTTGACACTATTTAGATATAGGCTATTTCCAGAGTTACATGATTTGCATAATGAAAAGCACAGAACCAGCCATCCTAAGCTTGTATCAGAGATGTAAAGATTAATTAGACATGGATTCTTATGTTAAAAAGTTGGAGTATAGTAGAAGAAATAAAGTATGACAAGTTATGCAGTGATTAGTGCCCTTATAAAGGTAAAGAGAAAATTACATTGGAGAAGGGAAAACAGCAAGTGGAGAAGAGGCTCATGATGAAGGCAGACTTTGGGAGAACAGAAATCATTTGCACTGGGCCATGAAGAGTTGGTACAACTTATATATACACAATAAGGAGTGAAAGCCATTCAAGGAGAGAGAACAGCAATAGCACAGAAACATAAAAAAAAAAAAAAAGCCAGTATCTGCAAGGATCATCTAATGCTATGCAATAGCTTATCTTGCAAATAGGAAATCTTGTATCTTGTAAAGAATGGAAAATAAGGAAAAAAATTTGTTAGAGGTAAATTATAGCCTCTGATAATTATCTTGGCAATTGATAACAGTGATGTAAATTAAGTCAATGTCAGTGGGAATGGAGAACAAAATATAGATTCAAGAAGTATTCCCAGGTGGGCGGGGGCTGGGGGTGACTGGGTGACGGGCACTGAGGTGGGCACTTGATGGGATGAGCACTGGGTGTTATTCTATATGTTGGCAAATTGAACACCAATAAAAAATAAATTTATTTAAAAAAAAGTATTCCCAAGATAGAATCAATAACATTTGGCAACAGGAAGGGAAAGGAGAGGGTGAAAGTCAAAGATGATGCCAAGTTCTGAGCCTTAATGACTGGAGGAATATTGGGAGACACTGACAAAAATTGGGAGAGAAAAGATGAAACAAGTTCTGGGTCATCTATGTGAGCTCCTTGCACCCATCTCAGCTAGCGTATCACCAAACAGGAGGAGGAAACATTTCAAGTCCAACAGTCACTCTGTGACTCACCAGATGTGAGAGTGAAGTTATTTTTGCTCACAGCAGTGAAACGAAACCTACACATCATTAACCAGATCCTTTAGAATGCCTGAGCGTTCACGTAGGAGGTCTACAATGACTAAGTCGTAACTCAGAGTCTCAAAATCTAACCTTAGAGAAAGATTTAAAGGTCTTCAGACCTTAGCTGGTTGAAATCAGAAAGCCGTCTTTTCTCTTTTTGAAGTACAGTTGTGACATATTCATTTCCATACTTTCTTAGTTTCACCTGCATTCAATATTTAGCATGACAAATTCTCAACTTGTAAGTCGATCAAGGAAGTACTCTAGAGTTCATCATTTGGATTTTACCTTCTATTAATATTCTGAATAGTCTTTCCCTATTGCTGTCAATCTTTAATCATTCTACCATGACTTAATGGCATCACACTTCAGAGAACCTTTCATTTTGACCCTGTTTCTGTGAATCATTTTCACTGTGGTTTGTGGGAATCGTTTGAACACCCAGAACATTTGACATGTCACGTCTGTCCATCAGGATTGCTTTGGGTAACCTTTGCAATGCACATTTATCTAAGCTCCCAGACATTCTTTCAAATTTAAAACAATCTGGTCACAACTTGTATAATTTTACAAAATTGTGGGGAGAAAAATGACCGAATATCCAAGTGCAAGAATTCTGCATGGGATTTCATCTAGCAACACAGTAAGCAGATATTTCTGCTAAGCAATGAATTGGGGTCTACCTCCTAGACTTATTTTCATAGGTCATCATAATTCAAGCCTGACATCCATAAAACTGTAACTAAATACTGATGCCATTGGAACAGAGCACCATAAAGAGAAATGTCCTAGACTCTTCTTGTATCCGACTGGGAAACTTTTGGTCCAATTAAGGGAACACAAATGTAACTTCAAAGGGCCTCCAAAAAAGTGCAAATTCTCACTGATAAATTCTTATCTCCCCACGAGTAAACTGTAAAGTCCCCTAGACATTTAATAATTCTCTCATGTACATTTCAATGAAAGGTGAAGCTGATTTTTTTAATCCAACCTTGAGTGTGGAGACTTTCTTATTCTGAATTATGGATATAAGCACAGCATTTAAATGCGCACAACAAGTAGCTGAAAAATCTGTTTGGATCTCCTGATTGTGTCAATTACTGTGATGCTAACCATGCCCATTCCATCCTGGAGTTTAAGTAAACAGGACCACCACTCTCTGCTCTTAGCTGAGGATTTATAGGGGCCGTGTGTCTGGCACTCAAGGAGATGTTGGCTTGCTCTCACCCATGATTACATATACAACATTATCATATAATTTTCAAAGACTTCAAAGCTCACAACCTTCTGTGAACTTGCTATCTGGGCATGTTTATCATGGCAAGGAATAAAGGGAGGAGTGCTATGCAGAAACTTCAAATTAAAAGCACTTCAGAAATGCATTCTGTATGTCTATAAAATCTCAAAATGTCCAGGAGAAAAATGAAAAAGACCAACTGGTCTACCACCCATATAGGGATAAAGCCAGGGGGAGCAAATGTGGCTTAAATGTTGGTTTGGAAGGGCTGTTTGATTTTTCCATGATTAAGATATTTTATCCTAATTGTTTCCTTTGCTAAATGAGTAGTGCTTAATTGGTAAGTAGAAATGAGTTTACTTCCTCCCCTCTCTCTTTTATGAAAGTGACCAGATGTCTCATTTGAGGGAATTATTCCTGTGACATGGTACTGAGAATACAGAACAGCCCTGTGTGTCTGAAGAAGCTACATCACGTAAGGATGAGAGTAGAGACTGTGGAGTCAAGCTTGTTTGTAGGTTAAGCCTGGCTCTGCCACCATGTAGTTGAATACCATTGGATAATCTCCCTGTGTGTCTCAGTGGCTGTATCTTACTCAGTGGAGTAAGAATAACAGAATCTACCTCATCAAGCTACGAGGATGAAATAAAATAATATGTGCCTAGCACATAGAAAGTATTCACTAAATATTATTTTATTATAATTGAAACACTAGGAGAAATAAAAGTACTTCCTTGAGGAACCAATAAAAATTCTCTTGCTGGGGTTCTGAATTCTGTATCCCTACAGCTTTTGTTCATACTTTGCCAGGGCACTCATAATACTGATGTCCTCCTCTACATCAGGCATGTGCAGGAGCTACTTATACTTATTACAGCCACAGAATCAAGCAATATGCTAGCACAGATACAATGTCAATCTTCCCTGAATACTTTTCCATTCATTCTCTCATTAGGTTTCATTCATCAAATAAGGACCTACCACATGTCACCCAATGGGCTACACAAATGCAATGCCCCCAAAGCCCTGGTTCTTACCAATAAATGAATAAACTATTCTTAAAAAGCAACATTTTGAGAGATGCCTAGGTTCCCTATGTTAGCCAGAACTTTCTGGGAGGACTCATCCCAAGGGATCACAAGTTGTACATCTATCTTTCTGTGCAGCACTGGCTGAGGAGAGCCACTGTGTCCTTTAAATGCTGGACATCATAGTGCGTCATCATGACTCACGAGTAATCAATCACCGAATGACATTTAGACATCTTGATTAACTACCAGTCACATTTTCCTGCAGTTACTGGAAGCTTCTCCAACTGAAGTACCCTTGGAATAAGATCTGAATCACTGTGTCTGGAGGCAAAAATGTATACTGTCAGGAAATACATAACAATTGGGGGACAAGAAGAGTCTCATTTGTGTCATTTCTCACTGTGAGGCATCTGCTGTCTCTCCCTCATTAACAATACTCACCAGGCTTTTCTTATGAAGTGATACTCAGACCTTTATTGCCATATACAGAGTTAAAGATGGGAGGAGCACCATCTTAGACACAAATGATAGTCAAAGAGGAAAGTGGACAGAATCCAACATTTATTAATCTCAGAACTCAGGGCTTCTGCCACTTTAATGATCTTTCCACTGTACCACACCTGGTGACAAGATTTCAAGATTTTCTGTTCAGCTTCTTTTTTTTTTTTTTACCAAAGTCCCACTGATCAACTCAGTTAACAATATTTTGGTAAAAGCTGTGAGTACAACCTACCAACCACAATGATCATCTCCGTATCACTCTAGCCGCTGAGAGAACCTATCACATTGTCATCCTTCCACAAGCTGCACTGGGACAGTCTCTCTCATATATTGGTGGAGAGAGGGTAGACAGACACAACCTAGACAGACACAACCATTCTGGAGCTCAGTCTGGCAGTTTATCAAACACTTCATACATGTACATACCTTAAAACTCGATCCTTCCATTGCTGGGAATGTACACTAAGAAATTATCAAAGATACAACAAACATATGTGTACATGGTTAGCAAAAGAGAGCATCAATGGTCCAAACACAGAAATGTATAAAATTGAATGAAATATATTCAGTCATAAGATACACCTGAACACCCTAAAATGGTGTCAGATACTGGAATTGAAGGCACAATGCCAAGAATGATCAGATAGAAGTGTATCTTGTAAAGTCAACCAAATTTTACTGACTGCATATCCCTTCAGACTAGAAATTGGAAATGATTTTAATAAAAACATCACTTTCTAGTCATTTTTTATTTATCCTTTTCTCCTTCTGCTGTTCTTTTATACCCACCCATACTGCCACCACCTCCTTCTATCAAGAAGTCTGTCTGCACTGTAAATCCTTTTTTTTTAAAGCCAGAATACAGGGGCACCTGGGTGACTCAGTCAGTTAAGTGTCTGCCTTCAGTTCAGGTCATGATCCCAGGGTCCTGGAATTGAGCCCCAAGACCAGATCTCAGCGGGGAGTCTGCTTCTCCCTCTCCCCCTCCTTGCCCACCCCTGCTCATGCTCTCACTCTCTCTCTCTCACACACGTGCATACTCTCTTTCAAATAAAATATTAAAAAAAAAAAAGCCAAAGTACAGATGAACAGGACTCAATTGATGGCATGGGGGAAATAGTGTGAATAAATAAGGTAGTTAAATGTGCCCATTCTATAGATGACTGGGAGCGACTAGATATATTATTCTAAATCTAGTAGTTCAAGTACTAGGTAGTTCTCACTGTTAAGCATCATCTTTCAAAACCTCAAATTTATACTTGAGAAAATCCACTGATTATCATAGACTATACATATTAGAGGAAGTAACTGCATAAATTGACAATGTTCTAAACAAAGTTTTTGTTAGAAATCACATTTTTTCTTGAGTCTAGGAGTTTATCTGCACATCAAGTCTTCTGTTTGATAGACAAATTAAACATGGACAAGCACGTAGTGTCATAAAGAGAAGATAATACAACATTAAGAAGAGATTATCCCACAGGGGTTCTAAGAGAGAGTACCTAGAAACAGAAAAGTAAGTTCCCACCAGCCTCCTCTGCCCACAGGCTCCTCAACATGGGCCCCACCTACAAGGCCCAAGGACCAATCCAGCCCTTTTCTGATCCTGCATTCCTTGTCTTTTTTTTTTTTTTTTTTAATTCATTCATGATAGACAGAGAGAGAGAGAGGCAGAGACACAGACAGAGGGAGAAGCAGGCTCCATGCCGGGAGCCCGATGCGGGACTCGATTCCGGGACTCCAGGGTAGCGCTCTAGGCCAAAGGCAGGCGCTAAACTGCTGAGCCACCCAGGGATCCCCTGCATTCCTTGTCTTATTGAAACGAACTCATCTCATGTGTACCCATGAGACTGTGATTTATAATAAAAAAAATATTTTTTTGGTCTTCATCCCCATACCCAGCATAGAACTTCTAAAACCCTTGTAATTTCCAAAGTGGAGAGAAAAATTGTTATATTAATGAGGAAACATTTGGAAAGCATGTAAGGATAGGGCTGGTTGCCATTGTAGTCATCCACAAGATTAGAGGGCTGGAGATTTCAGTCTCATTCCCTGACCTCCAGGTACCCGAGAAGCCATGTAACTTTCTCTCTCCCACATTCAGCTTTTTGTGCAAGCCTCGACTGGAATATACCCACTAAAGACCAGGAGTGAGGGTGAGGCTCCACCTTGTTCTCACAAGGGAATTTCCCCTCATCCAGGGACTGAAATCCAGTCCCTGAATGCCCTCAGGTTCCTGAATCATGCTGATATCCACCCAGCTAGTTCCATGCTCCCCACTCCTGCCAGCTGGGTCTGCCCCCAAGTGAGGGCTCCATCTATCCACAAGCTATATCTATCTGCCAGGTCCTGGCTTCTCCTTGTCTGGCCCCTTTTCATACCAACAGAGCTCCAGTCCTAAGTCTGGGGACCTAAAGAGACCTAATGACCTAATAGACCATCAAAGTACCTCCAAATTCAAGACCTGAGACAGTGTGGAGAAAAATATTGTGATGAGTTATTAATGTAAACAATGTTGAGTCACTCACTATGGACAAACTGTCCCAAACTCCAATAAAAGGCCAAAAATAGCATTTAAAACACAGCCTACTTGAGAATGTGATTTATTCACAAATATGTACTGAAATATTTTTTAAACTCACAAAGCAAAATTATATGCATGTTAAAACAATGCAAACGGAAAACATGGGAAAAAAAATAACAATTTCCACTTTGTCTAAGGAGGGACTCAGGAGGGAGGAAAGACTGCTAGTGGCTCCAAGTGCAGTGATAGTGAGCAGCTAACCTTAATCTGTGTCCACTGTGGGCTAGTCATTGTACCAGTTACATTACATAAATTATCTCAGATCTTCACCACAGACTTGCAAAAGAGGGGATATCCTCTTTTTAAAAATGAGAAAATAGGGATCCCTGGGTGGTGCAGCGGTTTAGCGCCTGCCTTTGGCCCAGGGCGTGATCCTGGAGACCCGGGATCGAATCCCACATCAGGCTCCCGGTGCATGGAGCCTGCTTCTCCCTCTGCCTGTGTCTCTGCCTCTCTCTCTCTCTGTGTGTGACTATCATAAATAAATTAAAAAAAAAATTTTTTTTAATTAAAAATGAGAAAATAGAGGTTAGTAGCTCTCCCCATGTAACACAGCTTGTCAAGAGTAGAAGAAAGATCTAAACCAGTGTCTGAGACCAAAAGCTATGCCTTATCTCAACTCCACACTGCTTTCAGAAGAGGAGTTTGCTACTGGGGGACATCACTCAGCAAGAAGCATGAAGGAACTTCTGCATCAGGTGAGTGTCTTGGCAGAAAGTGTCAAATCTGTCTGGCAGGAGTGGCAAAGTTGCTTGAGATGGTTGCAAGCCCTGAGTTTGGTGAATAAAAGGACCACCATTTGAGGGCATCAATGATCAAAAAGTTAAAATTTAGACTTAATAGCACAAGCTTTAAGGAGCTTATGCAGCTTTTTGAATTGAACAGTGACCAGGTAAAGAGAATTCTTCATTGGAAACTGTGTTTAGAGCAGGGAGTTGAATAAGGAGAGTAGAAGCACCTCGCCCTGTAAGTCCTTATGGGAGGGATGAATGGAAACTGAAAGAATAGGAAGGAAAAGGAGGGCTGAAGAAAGATGGGAGGATTTTGAGGGCAGGCAAAATGCAGCTGTGGGGAAAGAAGAGCTCAAAGAGAATAAGATTCTGATTACCTGTGCAGGGGATTTGTGTGACCTAACTTAGAGTTATTTGGCAGAAGAGGAGAGGAAAAAAAGAGACTATAAAGACTAAGAGAAAGTTGAGGCCACAGTCAGCTGTTACAGATCATGTGTTCTAAAGCCTACAAGGAAAATGAGATGAGCTGGTAGCTGGTTGGAAAAATCAGTTTTGGGGTTTTTCCTGTGTAATTGGGACTTGAATACAACAAAGAAAGAGAACAAGTAAGACGAATACACAGAGTCCTAAACTGATCTCTAGGAGAGGCCCCAGGGTAACCATGACAACACTGGAGCAAGGTAAACACAGAAGCTTCCTAGCATCTAAGCCTACTGTGTGATGAGCTAGACTGGGTCACTGCAGGTCCTGACTCCTGACTCTTCTAACCATTGGCCTTGGGACATTGGTTAAGTCACTTACAATTCATTTCCTCATGTGTAATGGGGGAGCAATAAACATTTTCCTGTCTACCCAGCACTGGTACCAATCCACACTAGGGGCTCATTTACTATTCCTTGGTTGATTATCTCATGGAGTAGTTATGAGGATATAGATAAGAAAGCGTTTGGGAAGATTTAAAAGTGCTATAAATGTCATTATTCAGTAAATGTTATTTGCCACAGTAGCTCAATATTCATCATGTGTTTAAGTCGTAACATGATTTCATTTATTCTAATTACTAAATTTCAAATATATATGGAGCAAAATAACAACTATTCTTGGGGGAAATTATTTACACATAAGTTTTAACATGTTTAGAACAGTTTTTCCTAAATATCCACCTAAATAAATTGCCAGAGAATCAACAGGAGAACTCTTCAAAATAGAAAGACACCTGGGGACTGGGTGATGAGCACTGGATGTTATGCTATATGTTGGCAAATCGAACTCCAATAAAAAATATACAAAAAAGAAAAAAAAAAGAAAGAGACCTGGGGCCCCCTCTTGGAGATTCTGATTCTGTAGTTCCAGGGTCAGACTGGAGGATCTGCACTAGGAGTTCCTGAGCTGGTTCTAACATGCAGGCAGCTTTGGGAAGTACTAACTGAGAATATTTTACAAAAGTACTGATCTCTCTCAATTATTAGACTGTCCTCCTAAAAGCAAAAAGCCACCAGTACTTTCTAGAACTCTACCATGAAAGAACCTGTGGATGAGATATCCCCACCCTACTATCTGTGAGCCCTGAAATATTCTTGGCCCACACCTGGTCCCTGGGCCCACTCCATTCTGTTCCTCTTCCCCCCCGCCCTTTGTTTTTAAGCTGCCTCCATCTACCCCAATCCTTGTGGTTCTGCCCCCCTTCCCAAGACCTTTTCTTCTTGTTTTGCTGTCCCTGTACATAAGCACACTAGCCCTTTCCCTATTAACCAGTGATTACTACAAAGGAGAAGGAAAACAAAAGGCAACAAACTTGGGAGAAAGATAAAGTTTCCAGACTCTCCAAAACCTTACGGCCATGATGCTGGGCCATGATTCTTGATCCCCATCAGAGAGCCTGAGGTTGGTGGCAACTTTGAGGGAAAAGAGCTGACAGGAAGTTTCCAAATCAAGAGCATGGTGTTGGAGGACCCTGGGCTCACCTTCTTCCCCCCTCCCCCCCCCCCCGCCACTCACCCCCCACCCGTCACACTGGATATGCAGCTACATAGGGAACAAATTTCTCAAAAAAAACCAAAAACCTACGAACTGTCTGAGTGACCCTTCACGTCAGGTGGATGAGAGAAGGCCCAAAGCAAAGCAGGCAGGAGAGGCTGAACACAATCCCACCATGAAGTCCATTCCTGCGGCGTGAGACACAATCAGGAGGGAACTCAAGACCTGGAGCTTCTCCCTGAGGAGTGAAAGGTTTGAACTCTACATTACTCTACCCCAGCTTTTAAGACCTGCACCTGAGAGGCAAGCCCCTGAAACACTGACTTTGAAAAGGAGCAGGGCTTGACCCACGAAGCACCCAAGGCTCTAACCACCTGAGAAAGGCTCTTAAATAGCCACACCCTCGGGCTCACCTGCCTTGGACTCACCTGCTGCTACCTCAGAGCAAAGGCTATGAAGGAGGCTAATTGCTTTCAGACACCTGAGCAGCAGGCATCTCATTTAGCAGCATCTAGAGGCCTGCTGGTTGGCCATGCTTCATCTCTGCCTTGCTCTAGCTAATGGCCACCATCTTCTTTTTTTAATGCTATTTTTTTTGTCATTGTTCTTTTTTTCCCTCTTTCTTTTCCTGCAGGGGCCATCTAGATGCTCTTGCTCTGCTACTCCAGAGTGCCAGTATTTCCTGGGGTGGGGGGAGGGAGCTTTTGCACACCTCTTGTTGCCTTCAGAGCAGCAAGAAAAAAACAACTTATCACATACAGGGGAACTCCCAAAGGACTATTGGAAGATTTTTCAGCAGAAACTTCACAGGCTTGAGGGAAAGGATACAATATATTCAAAGTGTTGAGAGAAAAATACTTCCTACCATGAATACTCTATCCAGCAAGTTATTCAGAATGGAAGGAAAGAGGAAGATTTGGCCAAACAAAACCTAAAGGAGTTCATCACGACTAAACTGGCCTTACAAGAAATGTGAAAGGGACTTCTTTAAGTTGAAAAGAAAAGGTGCTAATTGGTTAAAGTAAACACATGAAAGTATAAATCTTACTGGTAAAGATAAATATACAGTAAAGGTAGTGGATTAATCACTTATACAGCTAGTAAGAAAGCCTATAATATGATGTTGCTGGTAGAAAGACAAAGGAAAGAAAGAAACATGAAAGATTCTTAAATAATTCTAGTGAACATAATAGATTTTTGCATTCAGAATTTTTTTAAAAGATTCTGTTTATTTATTCATGAGAGACACAGAGAAGCAGAGACATAGGCAGAGGGAGAAGCAGGCTCCCCATGGGAGCCCGATGTGGGACTCGATCCCAGGCCCCCTGGGGATCACAACCTGAGCCCAAGGCAGATGCTCAACCACTGAGCCACTCAGGTACCCCTTGCATTCAGAATGAAGTCACATTTTCCTTCATTTCAACACAGAAGAATGGTGTGATTAGCAACTATCCATACTTTCTTACATATTTCCTCCTATTCACCCTGTCTACCTTTCCCCAAACACCAACTCATGTATATTTTTCCCTCATCAATTTTTCAAAGCTCACCTACTCCTGGAAGCCCTGACTACTCCCAGTGGATGCAATCAGTCCTCTACACCTATGAAAACAGTTTATTTCATGTCATCTTAGACTAATGGATATTGTGCTTAGCCTTGTAAGGTCACTTCTGGATATTGTATTATCACTTCTTCAAATTAGGATCCCTCATGTCCCAGCCCAGCCAAGTGCTATCACAAATCCATGCATGTAAGTCAACAGCCAGCTAGAAAGTGGGAATCAGCAAAAGAACAGGATGAAGCATAGGTGCAGCACCTGGCTTGCAGATTCCAGGCTTCTTCACACGCCTCCAAGTATGTGGCTTTGGGCAGTGAGACTAATTATAGACCTGCCTCGCTGCTGAGAGGAGCTTGCAAATGGAAAAGACTTAGTATCTCTGTCCTAACAGGGCCATGAAATGCCATGAAAGTACTTAAACAGTACTTTTTGCAAGATCCACTGAATTGATCAGGGGCACGGTGTTACCTCTATAATTTCTAAAAAAAAAAAAAAAAAAAAACTGCCAGTTCCTAATATGAGAATAAATCTTACTATTTAGTTTATGTTTCAACTTAGTCTGTTTTTTTACTTGTTTTTAAAATCAGAATCAAACAAAATTAAACTAATATAGAAGTTAGGATACTTTTATAAAGAGACCTTAACTACCTATAGATTTAAAACAAATTTGCTGAATCCTAAAATTATTTTTTTTAAGATGTTATTTATTCATTCATGAGAGACACTGAGAGAGAGGCAGAGATATAGGCAGAGGGAAAAGTGGGCTCCCCTACCGGGAGGCTGTTGGGACTTGATCCTAGGACCCCAGGATCACAACCAGAGCCAAAAGCAGATGCTCGACCACTGAGCTACCCAGTGCCCCCTAAAATTATTTGTAATATTTGTTATTCATAGCATCTTATCTGGTTTGAGACCATCTATAGATTGATTCAGAGATTATGTACTTGGGCATGCTCCTTCCAAGTAGGTCCATCCTTTCCCAGAACACTTAGGAACTTTATTCCTGGGATGTTACTGCCACCTAGTGGAAATTTCACTAAATGTGAAATAAATGTTTTTTCAAGACTAATTTTTCTCTACATCTTCTCACTCACTATTCTCCCCACCCATTCTTTTCCATTTTTCTTTCTTTCTATTATAGGTGTCCCCAGGCACCTCACTGGTATTCCAAAATATAAAATATTTGGAAAAATAAAAAATAAAAAAATAAAATAAAATATTTGGTCAGTCATTGGGAACTTCCTTAAAATTTGGGGCTTTGTGCCAACAGGACAATATTTCTATTTGGCCCAAACTGATTTGTCAGGACCACAATAAGGGAAAATAGAAAATTAAAATATTTTTTGCATAAATGAAAAGAATCAAGATAAAAAATGAAAAAGTATTTATGGTATACTGCCTTATGTAAGAAAGAAGGTGAAATAAGAAAATATGTTATATATCAAGTGAATCTCAATACAACTGGGGGGTAAAATATGTGCTTATTTATGCAAAATGAAATGCAGGGAAGATAAACCAGAAATTACTGGGATTGGTTACCTAAAAGGAGAAGATGAGAAGGAGTGGGAAAGATAGTAAAAACAATGTAATTACTCTGATCATACTTTTTATAGAATTTTGACTTTTGAACCATGTATTTTTATTTTCAAAATTTAAAATTAAACCCACAGGTTGGATTGACTCTAAACTAAACAAAAACAGAAACAAATCAGCATAAGTATGATCACATCAATAACACAACCACTTAAAAGAAGAAAAATAACGATTCCAAGTAATTTCTTAATCCGAGGACTGTAATTTTCCATCATCAGGGAGTGTTCTAAGGATAAATAAGAACTCTAAGAAAACCTTGAAATCAACTTGGTAAGTTTGTTGTTGGCAGTAGTATTGATCTAGTAATTCTGAAATCAGTTTTATGTGTATTTTAGAATTTCAAATAGATACCTCGATGTTAGGAACCAGTTTTCCCTACGGTGGGAGATTTTTGTTTAAGATATGGAACAGGGGAAGAAAAGGCAAACCCTATGGCATTGGATTAAAAATTCTTGGTCCAGATCACCACTTCCACATGCATTTGTTGGTATTTTTTCTTTTTCTTTTCTTCTCTTTTCAAGGTTGGGTATAGACTCATGAATTTTTTAAAAGTTCAACATGTTATAGTTCCTTTCGGTTGTTTAGTTTTGCTGGTTCCTGTGTTCTTTTGAAGTTCCCTGTCAGCTTTTGAGCATACTGTTATGTTCTGAAAAAAGAATATGTTCCAAGTAACCTGGTATTTTCCCTGACCTAGCCCTGGAATATGCCATTTTTTTCTATGTGACTCTGCTTCCTTCTGTTGGACGTTGGTGTTTAGATGTTGAAATCAGGGTACAAGGTGTACTTCTTCTACGGAAGAGTCATTGTTTCTAGGATCTTTCACTGGACAAAGCTAGGGAATTTATACTTTTTAAAACCATGAATTTGTAATGATACCTCTAATTCCAGCAAGGCTATCATTCAGAATAGAAGAGATGAAGAGTTTCCCAGACAAACAAAAACTAAAGGAGTTCGTGACCACTAAAGCAGCCCTGCAAGAAATATTAAAGAAGACTCTGTGAGTGCAAAGGAGAGACCAAAAGTGACAGACAAGAAAGGATCAAAGAAAATCTCCAGAAATGATGACAAAACAATAAAATGGCACTAAACACTTATGTATCAGTAATTACTTTGTATATGGACTTAATGCTCCAATCAAAAGACATAGGATGGGGATCCCTGGGTGGCGCAGCGCTTTGGCGCCTGCCTTTGGCCCAGGGCACGATCCTGGAGACCTGGGATCGAATCCCACGTCGGGCTCCTGGTGCATGGAGCCTGCTTCTCCCTCTGCCTCTGTCTCTGCCTCTCTCTCTCTCTCTCTCTGTATGACTATCATAAATAAATAAAAAATTAAAAAAAAAAAGACATAGGATGTCAGAATGGATTTAAAAAAAAAAAAGATTCATCTATATGCTACCAAAAAGAGACTCATTTTAAACCTAAGGACACCTACAAACTAAAAGTAAGAGGGTAAAGAGACATTTATCGTGTAAATGGATGTCAAAAGAAAGTCAGAATAGTAATAACTTCTATCAGACAAACTGGACTTCTTTGTTTTTGTATTGCTTTTATCCTTCTTTGACATCAGGCTAGTACAGGCTTCATGGAATGATTTTGAATTCCATTATTTGTAAGATTTTGATAAAGATTGTCATTAATTGCTTAAATGTTTGGTAAAATTCATCAATGAAACCGTGCAGTTTCTGTGCTGGGAGATTTTTGATTCCCAAAACACTTTCATTCTTGTTATTGGTCTGAGATTTCCTACTTCTTGGATTCAATATTCATGATTTAATCATGGTAACTTGTGCATTTTTAGGAATTATCTTGGGTTTTTTTCTAAGTTATCAGATTTGCTAGTATATAATTGTTTATAGTAACCTGTTTTCACAGAGTCTTTCTGTGATTATTTGTTGTATTTTTTTCTCTTCCATTTCTCATTTTGGTTTTTGAGTCCTCTTTTTTCATCTTAGTTAATGTAGTTAAAGCATTGCAATTTTATTTATTTATTTTTTTGGATAACCTGATCATTACTCTCAATGTTATACTATTGTTTATTCTGGTCTCTCTTTTATTTCTGATTTTCTTTGTTATTTTCTTTCTCTACTAGATTTCAGCTAAGTTTCTTTTTTTTCTTTTCTTTTCTTTTTTTTTTTTTGTTAAGTTTCTTCTTTTTCTAGTTCCTTGTGGTGTAATGTTGTCTATTTGAACTTTTTTCTTAATACAAGCATTTATAGCATAAATCTCACTCCAAAATCTGTTTTTGCTGGATCTCATAGGTTTTAGAATATTGTGTTTTCTTTTTCTTTTGTTTTGAGACATCTTTTGATTTGTTGTTTGATTTCTTATTTGCCCCATTTCTTGTGCAGTAGTGTGTTATTTAGTTTTTATGCATTAAATGCTTAGTATTTACAATACAGATTTTCCAGCTCTGTGTTATTAATTTTTAGTTTTGTACCATTGTAGTTAGAAAAGATATTTGGTATGATTTAATTCTTCATAAATTTGTAATATTTGTTATATCTCTTTTTATGTGATTTTTATTATTTAACCTGTGTGAACTTAAAGAAAATGTGTGTTTCATTTTTATTGAATGGAATGTTATAGATAGATAGATAGATAGATAGATAGATATCTTTAGAACCATGTATTCTGAAGTATGCTTCCAGTAAGAATGTTCTTGTTGAAAAAAATAATAATAAATTTAACTGAGGGTATGTGTTTAAAAATAAAGCATACCAGAAAGGAACTGGGGAAGGGTAGGTGAAATAGGTGATGGGAATTAAAGAGTACACTTATCATGATGAGCACTGAGTAATATACAGAATTGTGGAATACAATATACTATATTGTATGCCTGAAACTAACGCTGTATGTTAACTACACTGGAATTAAAGTAAAAAGGTTAAAAAAAGAAAATACTAGACACCAAAAATTAAATACAAAATTAAAGTCCATGAATCTATACCCATCCTTAAAAAGAGAGAAAAAGAAAAAGAAAGGATGCCAACCAATGCTTGTGGAAGGAATGATAGAAATAAAAAAATCATCATTTTAAAACCATCATAGCAATAATAGGTTCAGGCAAGCATCATCAGAGTGTGCTAAAATCATTCAGTAAAAAAATTGGGGCATAAAAGAATATTTATACAATCTGAAAGTATTGTTCCACAGAATATGTATTAATTACAAATAAAAATGTAGCATTACAATGAATCTGGCAGTTAGCACTTTGACTAAATGATCGAACTTAATATTTGCAATAATGGGACCATCTGACAGCAGGTGCCTTTTGATATGACACACTGAGAAGGATACAAATCATTTCTATGGTATTCCTGCCAATACTGCATTAGACCTGAGTCTAATCTTGAGGAAACATCAAGCAAACCCAAACTGAAGAATATCTATATTTACCTGACTTGGACTCCAAAAATGTCAGTGTCATAAAAGACTAAAAAAGGCTGGAGAGCTGCTCTTGAGTAAAGGAGACAAAAGAGACAGATAATTAACTATAATGTGTCTAATCCTTGATTGTCTCTTGGATGATTAAATAAAATTCTGTAAAAGACATTATCAAGAAAATAATAATAATATTGAATAAGGACTCATATTTGGTGATAATTGTAAGTATTTTAGATGATAGCATTGTATCAATTTTAAATTTCCCAAGTGTAACAATTCTATTTTAGCAAGACCAGAGAATGCTCTTGTTTTTATGAAATATAGGCTGAAGCATTTAGGAATAAAATATCACAATGTCTACAACTATCTCTGAAATGGTTCAACATGATCTCATCCATAAATATTTTAGTGTGTATCTCAAAAATATAAGAGCATCTGAAAAAATAATAACATGACATGGGATTCTTAAAGCTTCCCTGGTGATTCTATTGTCCAACTATAGATCAATACTACAGAGATAATAAGCAGAACTAATCTTAGAAGTCAAATCTGATCATTTGGTCATGGTGGCTTAGAGCACTGTGTTAAAAAAGACTCTGATATATGTTTAGGCTCAACCAGAGAGAATGCTATGATTGATTGGCTAGGTCTGTCTTGGTGCTCAGAAGATTCCTATATATTATCTGGGTCATGTTATAAGGATGAAACAGGGTTGACACAAAAGAGCAAGCTACATGCTAGAAGATAAAAAGGAGATTCTAGCATCACCAGTGAAGTCTGAACTTATCTTAGATAACTGACCTCCTCTGTCTTGAAGAAATTCAGGACCAGACTTATTTTCTTAGTTACTATGACTAACATTATAATGAAACAAAGGTCAGGTGGGGGGGGCTACATATATATATGGGTATTAAGCTTTGAAGAGCTCTTTGATCATGACACAGTCCATGCAGGTAGGTAGGAAAGAACTACATGGAAGAGCTCTTTAGAGTAACAGCCATTTTTTAAAAAAAGTATGAGCATATGGGGAATATCAGTATAAATGAATATTGTAAGAAAGGGTCAAATGGAAACGCTAGAAATAAAAAACACAATACCAGAAATGAAGAATTATTTAGATATAGATTCGTTACAGTTGAGGGAAAAAAACTCAGTAAAATTTGAAGATAGATCAAGAAATTATCCAAACTGAAACACGAAAAGAAAGAGTGAATAAAAAACTTATTCTGCATCAGAAAAACTGTTAGATAAGATCAAATGGCTCATTATATGAATAATTGGAGTCATAGGAAGGAAGGAAGGAAGGAAGGAAGGAAGGAAGGAAGGAAGGAAGGAAGGAAGAGAGGGGAGGGAGGGAGAGGGGAAGGTGGAGGGAGAGACAGATAATACGGGAGAAGAAATATTTGAAGAGACAATGACCAAAAATTTTTCCAAAATTATGAAAGAGATCAAGCTGTAGACCCAGAAGTTCACAGAATCCCAGGCAGGATAAACTAAACACACACACACACACACACACACACACACACACACACACACACCTAGTCTAACTCCTGAAAACCAAAAATAAAGAGAAAATCTTGAAGATACCCCAGGGGCAGGGAACTACCTACAAAGAAAGAAAGAAAAAAGAATTACAGCCATCAGAAACTATGCAATGCAGAAGACAAGAAAGTGGCATCTTGAAAGTATCAAAGAATAAAACTGTCAATACTAGAATTCTCTACCCAGGGAAAATACCATTCAAAAATGAAGGTTAAATAGATTTTTTCAGAAAAACTAATGCTGAAATAATTCATTGCCAGGATATCTACAATTCAAGAAATGTTAGAGGAAGCTTGTCAGGCAGAAGGGCTGTGATATTAGACAAAAACTTGAATCTACACAAATAATCTTGCCACGTGAGTAAATGCTAAATTATGAATTATAATTTATTAGTTAATGGAAGTTAGTTTTCCACAACTGCTGTGTATGATAGTCAGAAGACCTCAATGAAGACATCATAATCTGAAATAAAAAGAAAAGAAAGGTAAGATAAGCTAATAGATGTGTTTTACCATACCCAAGATCCCTTTAAAGGAAAATTGCCAAGTCACTATTAGTGAGTACTTAAGTACAATGACCATGAAAGATTTTGAAGGAGAAGGAAATTACATGCCATTAGGCAACAGAAGACATGATTTTAAACAAAATCCATGCAACAGGGAGGGGAAATAATTTACAGAACTGAGGGAAAAATTTGTGGCAGGACCTACAAAACAGTGATAGAGAAGAGTTGAATCACCCTAACAGCAAATTATCCATGAGTTTTAGGTGTGGGGAAGCCAGTTGCCCAGGTCACAATTTTACTCTCCATGAGGTCACAATTTTACTCTCCATGAGGCTATTACATGAAGATTCTTATTGTTCCAGTAAACTCAGTAGGACTTCCTTCAGATCTTCATACTTTTTCCTCTTTTGTTGACAACTGGACTGTGCAGCTCAGTCTTGAGGTAGGAATCCTAATTTATTTGAAACACAATATGGCTTAGTATATTAGTTTCCTAGGGCTTCTGTGACAAATTACCACAAACTGATTGGCTAAAAACAACAGAAATTTATTCTCTCACAGTTCTGGAGGACAGAAGTTCGAAATCAAGATATTGGCAGGACCAGTTCCTTCTGAAGGCTCTGGGAGAGAATCCATTCCCACCCTTGCTGTCACCCAGTGGCTGACAGCAATCTTCAGCATCCCTTGGATTACAGGGGCATCACTCCCATCTCTGCATCCATTTTCACATCCCCTTCCCTTCCCTTCTATGTGTCTTTCCCCTTTCGTTTCTCCTCTAAAGACACTTGTCATTAGATTTAAGGCCCACCCTAGTGCAGTATGATCTCATCTCAAGATCCTTAATCACATCTGAAAGATCCTTTCTCTAAATAAGGTCACTTTCACAGATTCAAGGCCTCTACTGAGTAGATATATTTGGGGGGGGGGGGTATGGTGGAGGAAGCATCATTCAACCCATGACACCTGAGAATTGAAAAACAGGTTATAGGGATCCCTGGGTGGTGCAGTGGTTTGGTGCCTGCCTTTGGCCCAGGGCGTGATCCTGGAGACCTGGGATCAAATCCCACATTGGGCTCCCAGTGCATGGAGCCTGCTTCTCCCTCTGCCTGTGTCTCTGCCTCTCTCTCTCTCTCTGTGTGACTATCGTAAATAAATAAAATATTTTTTTAAAAAATTCTATTAAAAAAAAAAAGAAAGAAAAACAGGTTATAGTCCCTGCTCCATAATTAACCTACTTGCTGTGTGTGATGTTCCACATGTTGGTTAACTTCCCTGAATCTTAATTCACTCATCTGAAAATAAGAATAATATCCACCCTACTTTTTTCCCTGTGAAGTAGTGTGTATCCAGTACATTTTAAATAAATGCTAAATGAATAAATTTTAAACATGAGTGACTGAATAAGTAAATTCATCTGGAAGTGTTCAGTTTGCCATTATCAGATGAGATCTGGCACTCAGGAGAGAGGCGAGGGCTGAATATTCAGACAGGGGGGGTCTTCAGCATCAACAGGAACAAGTAAGACCACCTAGAGAGAAAAACAGAAGAAAAGTGAAGATACAGGTCAACCCGGTAGCCGAATGGTGGCGCTGCAGTGAAGGCACTTACAGGCAACATGTCCCATCTACCCATGAAACTCCTGCACAAGAAGAGAAACAGAATCTCAAGTTGTACCAGCGAAACTTGAAGCTCCAGGGGGCCTCAGATGTGAACTTATCAGAAACACAAAATGGAGATGTGTCTGAAGAAACAGTGGGAGGTGGGAAGGTTAAAAAATCTCTAAAACTGTGAACATGGGCTCGTCAGAAGCCCAGAATGGAGAGGTAGCTAAAGAAACAGTGGAAACTGTACGAATGAAAGAAAGAAAGAAAGAAAGAAAGAAAGAAAGAAAGAAAGAAAGAAAGAAAGAAAGAAAGAAAGAAAGAAATCTACCATAATAATCATTGGAGAAGCAGCAACACAGCCTCCCAATTCAGAATCAGAAAAAAAGAAGAAGAAAAAGAGAAAAATGATGGATGACACTGGGCCTGATAAAAAAAAATCGAAAACAAGACGAAGGGGACTCTGAAGAAAGGACCCAGGCTCCTGAAGAGACAGAAAACAATGTGGAGAAGCCAGATGATGAGGAGGAGGACAGTGAAGTGCCCAGCCTACTCCTGGGACTGACAGGAGCTTTTGAGGATACTTCATTTGCTTCTCTTTCTGATCTTGTCAATGAGAACACTCTGAAGGCAATAAAAGAATTGGGTTTTACAAACATGACTGAAATTCAGCATAAAAGTATCAGACCACTTCTGGAAGACAGGGATCTCCTTGCGGCCGCAAAAACAGGCAGTGGCAAAACGCTGGCATTTCTCATTCCTGCAGTCGAACTCATTGTCAAGTTAAAAGTTCATGCCTAGGAATAAACAGGAGTTCTTATCCTCTCACCTACTAGGGAACTGGCCATGCAGACTTTGGGTGTTCTTAAAGAGTTAATGACACACCATGTTCACACATACGGGTTAATAATGGGTGGCAGCAACAGATCTGCTGAAACACAGAAACTTGATAACAGGATCAACATCATTGTGGCCACACCAGGCGGTCTGCTGGGCCACATGCAGAATACCCCAGGTTTTATGTATAAAAATCTACAATGTCTGGTTATTGATGAGGCTCATCGTATCTTGGATGTTGGGTTTGAAGAGGAATTAAAACAAATTATTAAACTTCTGCCAACACGCAGGCAAACCATGCTCTTTTCTGCCACACAAATTCGAAAAGTTGAAGACTTGGCAAGGATTTCTTTGAAAAAGGAGCCATTGTATGTTGGTGTTGATGAAGATAAAGCTAATGCGACAGTGGATGGTCTTGAGCAGGGATATGTTGCTTGTCCCTCAGAAAAGAGGTTCCTTCTGTTCTTTACATTCCTTAAGAAGAACCGGAAGAAGAAAGTGATGGTCTTCTTTTCATCCTGTAAGTCCATGAAATACCACTATGAGTTGCTGAACTACATCGATTTGCCTGTCTTGGCCATTCATGGAAGGCAGAGGCAAAATAAGCGTACAACCACATTCTTCCAGTTCTGCAATGCTGATTCAGGGATATTGTTGTGTACAGACATGGCAGCTAGAGGGCTAGATATTCCTGAAGTCGATTGGATTGTTCAGTATGACCCTCCAGGTGACCCCAAGGAATATATTCGTGTGGGAAGGACAGCCAGAGGCCTAAACGGAAGAGGTCACGCCTTGCTCATCTTACGCCCTGAAGAGTTGGGTTTCCTTCCTTACTTGAAGCAATCCAAGGTTCCATTAAGTGAATTTGAGTTTTCCTGCTCCAAGATTTCTGACATTCAGTCTCAGCTTGAAAAACTGATTTAAAAGAACTACTTCCTTCATAAGTCAGTGCAGAAGGCATATAAGTCCTACATTTGAGCATATGATTCCCATTCTCTGAAACAGATCTTCAATTTAATAACTTAAATTTGCCTCAAGTTGCTCTGTCCTTTAGGTTTCAAGGTGCCTCCTTTTGTTGATCTGAACGTGAACAGCAATGATGGCAAGCTTAAAAAGAGAGGAGGTGGCGGCAGCTTTGCATACCAGAAAGCCAAGAAAGTTGAGAAGTACAAAATCTTCAAACACATTAGCAGGAAGTCCTCTGACAGCCGGCAGTTCTCCCACTAAAGACACACCTTCCAAATAAATAAATAAATAAAAATTAAAAAATAAAAAGACACACCTTCCTTACATCTTGAATAGCTTCTTCCCGATTTTTTTCCCCTTTTTCTAACCAAGGAATTGTTGTGGCTTCAGGATTGGGACTGGTGGAACAGCAGTACGAATTGATGTAGCAGCACTGGACATGGATACTTCCATGATACTTTAATGTTTTACAACAGAGTTCAGTTTCTCTAGGTTGCTCAAGGGCAAAGCAAGAGGCCTTTTGGCTTTTGTTGTGATGAGAGAGTAGTTTTAATCTTTTACCTCCAAAAAAAAAAAAAAAAAGTGAAGATACAGCCCAAAGAACTTTAACATTTAACAATCAGACAAGAAGGTACAGCCAAAACTAATGTAGCATGGTGTGTCAACTATACTTCAATTTAAAAAAAAAAAAAAAAGAACTAAACAAGAAGAAGAGATTTCAGGAGAAGGTAAGATATAAGAGCAAAGAAACTAAAAAGTAAATAATTAATCAACCCATTTAAGCACAGAGTAGAGTGACAGGGAAGGGGAGTTGTGGCTTGTAATGGGATGTTGAAAGGAGAGAAGGCTGTCCAATGAGCAGAAAAAAATCTTGTGAGGCACATACATGATCACTAGAAGCAATAATCATTTCACTAGGATTACACACCAAATCAAAGAGATTCTGGTTAGAACTAGTGAGGACAAACACCTTTTTTCCAAATTGTATTTCGTCTTGATTGTGTAGTTAGCAAGCACAACTAGGATGCAAAAAGTAAAAAAGGAGGAGTCCTGGTCCCTCATGTCTAATACCAACTACCTATTGTCCTCAGTTTCCCCTGTCCTTTGTCCACCGAAAGAAGGGCCAATCTCAGCTTTCGCCATCCCCGCTGACCTCTTACCATTTCCCTTTCTGAATACCTGAATATTCTGTACACCTGTACCCAAATGCCACCGTGCTGGCTATTCCACAGGATAGCAGGCACCCCTCATTTCAAGAAATGTGACTGACTCATGGAAAACAACACAGTGGAGATAAACCTTCTCATAAGCCACTAAATGAGCCAATTACAAAACTCCTACTTGTACTAAGAATTGTCACAAAAAAGTCAGCAGGCTTCATAACTTACACATCTTTGCCGACTATAGTCCCTACGTACCAAGTACCTCAAGGCCTACAAAAGTAACACAAGATACCATGAGCGTTCGGGTAAGTCACCTAAAGGCAAGATGTCAGCCAGACTTGAACCCAGGTCTTCTGACGTCAAGTCCCATGCTTTTTTCCATGACTTCATTCTGGAAAGTTGAATTCTATTTGGGAAGGCAAAACTAACAGACACAAAACCAAAAACCAAGCTGTGTAGGTGGGTTTATAGGTTCACAAGAGATAGATCCTCGGGGGCTAGAGGATTTTTTTAAAGACTTTATTTATTTATTTATTCATGAGAGATACAGAGAGAGAGGCAGAAATGCAGGCAGAGGGAGAAGCAGGCTCCTTGTGCGTAGCCCAAGGCAGGACTCGATCCCAGGACCCTGAGATCACGACCTGAGGGGAAAGTAGATGCTCCACCACTGAGCACCCAAGGGTCCCTCCCTGTTTTGTATATTTCTGTGGCAAAATACATAATGTAAATACGTAATGTAAGGTGAACCATTTCTGAGTGTCTGGTTCAGGTATACTTTCCTTTTTAGTGCTAAAAATGTCATTCTTTGATGAAATAATAACCAAAAAAAAAAAAAAAAAGCACAGACTATAGTTGGTGGGCAGGGAATTGTTTTTACTTGAAAATGTAGCTTTTTCGCAACAAGTTTGCAGCCAGAACACAGGTGTCGTGAAAACCACCGCTAAACCTAAACCAAAATGGGAAAGGAAAAGACTCACATCAACATCATCGTCATTGGACACGTAGATTCGGGCAAGTCTACCACTACTGGCCATCTGATCTACAAATGTGGTGGGATCGACAAAAGAACTATCGAAAAATTTGAGAAAGAGGCTGCTGAGATGGGAAAAGGCTCCTTCAAGTATGCCTGGGTCTTGGATAAATTGAAAGCTGAACGTGAACGTGGTATCACCATTAATATCTCCTGTGGAAATTCGAGACCAGCAAGTATTATGTGACCATCATTGATGCCCCAGGACACAGAGACTTTATCAAAAACATGATTACAGGCACATCTCAGGCTGACTGTGCTGTCCTGATCGTTGCTGCTGGTGTTGGTGAATTTGAAGCAGGTATCTCCAAGAATGGGCAGACCCATGAGCATGCCCTTCTGGCTTACACACTGGGTGTAAAACAACTAATTGTTGGTGTTAACAAAATGGATTCCACTGAACCACCCTACAGCCAGAAGAGATACGAGGATATTGTTAAGGAAGTCAGCACCTACATTAAGAAAATTGGCTACAACCCCAACACAGTGGCATTTGTGCCAATTTCTGGTTGGAATTGTGACAACATGCTGGAGCCAAGTGCTAACATGCCTTGGTTCAAGGGATGGAAAGTCACCCATAAAGATGGGAATGCCAGTGGAACCACACTGCTTGAAGGTCTGGATTGCATTCTGCCACCAACTCGTCCAACTGATAAGCCCTTGTATCTGCCTCTCCAAGATGTCTACAGAATTGGTGGTATTGGTACTGTCCCAGTGGGTCGAGTGGAGACTGGTGTTCTTAAGCCTGGCATGGTGGTCACCTTTGCTCCAGTCAATGTTACAACTGAAGTAAAGTCTGTTGAAATGCACCATGAAGCTTTGAGTGAGGCTCTTCCTGGGGACAATGTGGGCTTCAACGTCAAGAATGTATCTAAGATGTTTGTCGTGGCAACGTGACTGGTGACAGCAAAAATGACCCACCAATGGAAGCAGCTGGCTTCACAGCTCAGGTGATTATCCTGAATCATCCAGGCCAAATCAGTGCTGGATATACACCTGTGCTGGATTGTCACAGCTCACACTGCTTGCAAGTTTGCTGAGCTGAAGGAAAAGATAGATCGTAGTTCTGGAAAGAAGCTGGAAGATGGTCCCAAGTTCTTGAAATCTGGGGATGCTGCCATTGTTGATATGGTTCCTGGCAAACCTATGTGTGTTGAGAGCTTCTCTGACTATCCTCCTCTGGGCCGTTTTGCTGTTCGTGACATGAGACAGACGGTTGCTGTGGGTGTCATCAAAGCAGTGGACAAGAAGGCAGCTGGAGCTGGCAAGGTCACCAAGTCTGCCCAGAAAGCTCAGAAGGGTAAATGAATATTAGCCCCAATACCTGCCACCCCAGTCTTAATCAGTGGTGGAAGAACGGTCTCAGAACTGTTTGTGTCAATTGGCCATTTAAGTTTAATAGTAAAAGACTGGTTAATGATAACAATACATCGTAAAACCTTCAGAAGGAAAGGAGAATGTTTTGTGGACCATTTGTTTTTTTTGTTTTGTTTTGTTTTGTTTTGTTTTTGTGTGTGTGTGTGGCAGTTTTAAGTTATTAGTTTTTAAAATCAGTACTTTTTAATGGAAACAACTTGACCAAAAATCTGTCACAGAATTTTGAGACCCATTAAAACAAAAGTTTAATGAGAAAAAAAAAAAAAGAAAATGTAAAAGTTGGTATTTTATTTGGGGTTCCTAACTTTGTTTTGAAATGCTACTGGGCTGAGAAATCCAGATATCTGGGAATTATTGCCTTAAAGGAGAATTAAGATCTAGAGAGAAAGACTAAGGGTGTTTGAAAGAAGCCAGAACAAAGACATTAAGAGAGGAATGTAAAAAAAAATAAAATTAAAATTAAAAAATTAAAAAATAAAAAGAGAGGAATGTGCAGAGTATTTGTTTGTTTTTTGGAGAGTGTAGAGCAGATTTGCTAAAATAAAGTGTTTTTAGAAAGGAGTAGTTGGAATTAAGTTTTGGTCCATTTTAAAATATTTAGTGCCTAGTAATGGTCTGCTTATAGTGGAAACTCAATAAATATTTGTTGAGTGCAGTGAAAGTTCAAGTAGGTTCAGAAGACTCAGAAAATAAAGTTTGAACTTCATTTATTAACCAGAGCTTCTGAGCAGATGTTTCTAGAATGAGTAACCGATGTGCAAAGCTACTGATCTCCTCTACCTCTCCTCCTCCCCTACCAGGCAGGACCCAGAGCATGTGATCAGCTCCAGTCCAAGTACATGCAAGCATGCTGTTCATATATAATTGGAGAAGATGGGAAGCAATGAGAAGCCACTGAAGATGACTGAGCAGTGGAGATATAAGATGATAGCAGTAGTTCCAGGAAGACTATTCGCCCGGTGGAAGAGTGCAAGGTGGACCCCAAGCTTGAAGCGCTAGAATCATTGGGAAAAAGCATTCCAAGATATGTAATATTAACTCTACTCCAGCTCTGTGGGTGAGCCTTGATTGGCTTAAAGTAATCAACATTTCTGTTCCCTAGACCACAAAGATCAGTCTGGAGATGGGCACATAACCCAATCAGAGATTTTATTTTTTCTTTAAATAAGAACTCCTAAAAAATTTTTTCTTTTTTTTTTTAAGATTGTATTTATTCATTCATGAGAGACACAGAGAGAGAGACAGACAGACAGACACAGGCAGAGGGAGAAGCAGGCTCCATGCAGGAAGCCCGATGCAGGACTCAATCCCAGGACCCCAGGATCACTACCTGAGCCAAAGGCAGACCCTCAACCACTGAGTCCCCCAGGTGCCACTTAAAAAAAGATTCTTATGTTTCTGTCTGAAGTTGACATGGGAAGCATGTAACCCTAAAGGGTTAGTTGACAGTCATCTTTGGATGATGATGGGAGAGCCTCCATGAGACCTGAGGAGGTGGAGCCAAGAAGTGGTAGAAGGGAAAAGGGGTCCAGGTCCTAGCACTTAAGACATCAATGAAGGCTCATCCAAAGCCTGTCCTACCCCCAGACTCTATGGTTACTGCTTAAATTCCTATTTCTATGTAAGCCAGTTTGGGTCTTGTCTTCTTTCATTTGTGCCTGAAGAACTGCTGATGCACAAGGCTAAAGCAATCCTCAGAATAAGAGGGAAAAAAGGGGGCTAGCTCTCTGGAGAGTAGCTATTCAAAGACATGACAAGAGGGGTCTAGGAGGCTAAGTAACTAGCCATGAAGTTGAGTGACATCTGTGAAGCCCCTCCATAGCCCAAGAGGAGTTCTCCAGACAGAGGCCACAGGGGTGGTACTGGAATGTAAAGAGAAGGCTAGGGCTGGCTCTGAGCTTCAACGTGAAAGAAGTGCCAACAAGAATAGTTTCTTTTTTCTCTAAGATTTTATTTATTTATTCATGAGAGACAGAGTCAAAGGCAGAGACAGAGGCAGAGGGAGAAGCAGAGGGAGAAGCAGCTCCACGCAGAGAGCCCAATGTGGGACTCGATCCTGGGATTCCAGGATCACACCCCGAGCTGAAAGCAGACACTTAACCGCTGAGCCACCCAGGAGTCCCAGTTTCTGTCCGACGACTCCTTTGATTAACACTACGGCCTACTCCTCAGGGATAACCAAAGCCTCCTACCCATCCCCAGAGAAATGATGCAACCAATCACTGCAGGATAGCTGGATCTGCCATGAAAGATTCAGGAAAAGGCAAAGGAAGAGTTGATTGAGCAGGTCCCAGGAATAAAAAGAGGGTAAAGTGGTTGTTAAGGGAGGGCCCTGGGGCCAAACAGATATCAGTTTCAAAACTCAGACGTCACCCACTAGCTGCCTTAATTTACCTAAGTGTCCTTTTCCTGTCTGTAAATGAGCATGAAAGTGCCACCTTTAGATGACTATGAGGCTCCAAAAATATATTATAAGGAAGTCCCTAGCAGAGTGTGGGGCAGGAATAGGTGTTCATTACTTGTGGTTATCCCACAAGCATAAGATGGATGAATGCAGGAAGACAGGAGAGGAAGAAAGTAGAACACTGATTTCCTTAGATCCTGACCCCCTTCGGTAGCAAGCAGCAAGTACTCACTTTACAGAAGCAGCACTAAGGGAAATTAAAAGACAGGATCACGGCCGGGGTGGGGGGTATGGGGGGGGGAGTTGTTTTTGTTTTTAAAAAAGGCTTTTGAGAAATGGGATTGCCTACTCAATTTCCTCCTGTTAGAACCCCTTAGTAAATGTCTGTTGAATTGGGCTAACACCATTTTCTTCAACATATAAGAGAGAAAAAAATCACTTAGGATGAAATATTAAAAGTCAAACAGACAAAGAGAAGTCTAATATGGCCAGAGCTTGATTTCAGCTGGCAGAGCGTCAGTGACCCTACCTCACCCCCAGTCTGGGCTGGCTGGGCCCGCCCGGGCCAACTCCTACCAGAGTGTCCTGTCCCTACCCACAGCCCAGGGACTGGGATGAGGTCAGGGTGACAACCGCTGGTGGCTTCTGTTCAACCTTGAAAATCCTTGTCACATTAGACTGCCCAGCAACTGGGCGGCGGGGGAGGAGGGGGTGGGGATGTACAAATCTGAAAAACAGGGAGAGACGAGGTGGAAAGCCTCTGGGACCAGTGGCACCTGCTCCCCATGACTGATTAATAACCAGACTCTCTCACATTTATAAGGCGCTTTACTAATACTAACAGTGCGTCATTTCTAAGGTGTTTTTTTTTTTTAATTTTTTATTTCTTCATGATAGAGAGAGAAAGGGAGGCAGAGGGAGAAGCAGGCTCCATGCAGGGAGCCTGATGTGGGACTCGATCCCCGGACTCCAGGATCGCGCCCTGGGCCGAAGGCAGGCGCTAAACCGCTGCGCCACCCAGGGACCCCCCAGTGCGTCATTTCTAGAAGGCCTTCTGCTGGTGGTAGCAGTGAAGAACCCTACGCCTACAATAACTCCTCTGATCCCAACGTCGGCTAAGTGCGTCTGGTCATCACCATTTTGACAAGGTAGCTGTGGCTCCAAAGTTTAAAGTACTTGGGTCACAAGGCAGACCCACAGCCCCCCCCCACCCCCCGCCTCGCTCCAGCTCCGAGCCGCCAAGCATCCTCCTCCCTGGGGCGGCCCGCGCCCAGGTGGCTGCACACCCACAAAAGGGCGGGCTCAGCGGGCCGCACGCGCCCCGCGCCCCCGCAGTCCCGCCTCCGGTCTACCTGCCGAGCGCCGCCCGGGTGCCCGCAGCGCAGACGCCCCGTCGCCCCAGCCGCCGCCCCCTGCCGTCCGCCCGCAGCCCTCCCCGCCGCCGCGCTGCACGCCCCGAGCGCACCCACTGTCCTCGCGGGGACAGGCGGCCCCGCCACCGTCATGCTGCTCGTCGTCTACACGGCCCTGGCGGGGCTGCTGCTCCTGCCGCTCGCCGTGAACCTCTGCTGCCCCTACTTCTTCCAGGACGTACGGCACTTTCTGCAGTTGGCCAGCGTGGCCCGGCAGGTGCGCAGCTACGGGCGGAGGCGGCCGGTGCGCACCATCCAGCACCTCTTTAGGGAGAAAGCGCGCCAGCTGCCGCACAAGCCGTTCCTGCTCTTCCGCGACGAGGTGCTCACCTACGCGCAGGTGGACCGGCGCAGCAACCAGGTGGCGCGGGCGCTGCGCGACCACGTCGGCCTGCGCCAGGGAGACTGCGTGGCGATCTTCATGGGCAACCACCCAGCCTACGTGTGGCTGTGGCTGGGGCTGGCCAAACTGGGCTGTGCCATGGCGTGCCTCAACTGCAACATCCGCGGGAAGTCTTTGTTGCACTGCTTCCAGTGCTGCGGCGCGAAGGTGCTGCTGGCCTCGCCAGGTGAGCCCGGGGAGCGCCAGCCCTGGCGATGGGCTCCTCCGCACCGTGACAAACCCGCCACGCCGTGGTGTAGGGGGTTGGAAAGGGAAGTTCAGATGCAGATGCGAACTGGAAGTGTAGAGGAAGGGGCTGGCAACCCTTCCCCCAAAACGCTGATCCTTAGAACATCCCGTTGTGGAAGCCGTGCCAGGCACTGTGTTAAGCGCCAAGTGTGCCTTTTAAGCGTAACATCGGAGAGGGTCTACTATCCGGCTTCGTAGATGAGACCATTGAGGCCAGAGCTTATGTCCCAGGTCACAGAGCTATCTGCCTCCAGAATCCAAGCTCTTAAGCAAATACTGACAACAACTGCATTAAAATGCAGAGTCTTGTGTGAACTCCAGAGCGTACAGAATGTTCTCATCTCTGCTGTTTGATTCGTTATGTGATCGTGAGAAAGTCACTTTCCCTCTCTGTTCCTTGGTTTCCTCCTCTAATGGAGGATCTTCACGGCTGCTTCCAGCTCTGAAATGCCTTTCTAGATTCTCCCTGCAGAGAGAAGGTTACCCCACTTGCTCCCCAAGAAGACTTTAGGGATCTGCTGCAGTGCCCTTAGAAGCCCCCATTACTTCTGTAACCAAAGTGATCTTTGGTTCTGTAGTTACCTCTTGCCACACTTCAACAAGACCTGAAAGTGGCAACCTCTTGCTCTAGTGGTTACCAGGCCAGGAAGAAACCAAGAACCTGTGACCCACAGGACTGCTGCTTTTCCTTCCTAGAAAGGGAATAAGGACTAGGAGTTGCTTCTCACTCTGTCAGTAAGGGGAGGCCCAACCAGGTGTGAGCTGAAAGCCATAAAGAAATAGAGAACCAGGAAGGCCTTTCTGTGCCAACCCCTATGCTCAGTGCTTTCATTACTCTCAGAGATTACAGTTGGTATCAGTTGTTAGACAGTTGAGAAAACTGAATCTTAAAATCCCAGCCCAGTTGCCATCCAATTTCAAAGTCCATGAATTCCCACCCACCCCCACATCCCATCGTGCTGCATTCTTCTACACGGATGTAGTGTTAGAGCTGGAATTGATGAGCGGAGCATCCTCTGCTCTCCCCCTAGATTTCATAACTAAGAAAACTGAGGCAAGCTAAGCATCTTGCCTAGTGTTGCAGAAAAATGTTGGCTTGCTCATGGGAAACCAAGAAACTGTCCCACCTGTTTTATGTAGCATAAAATCATCCAGAAAATGAAGGTTTTGTGAAAATGTTTAAAAGCAGATCAACTTAAAGGCAGCCAAGTTATTTAAAGAGAGTGATCCCCTCAAGAAAATTCCCAACAATTTCTAGTTGCCTGGGAAAAGAGACAACTTAACCTCTTAGTAACGGGAAGACTCTTAAACCTTTTGGTTCCAAAGAGTTATTATCACAGTGATCTTTTTCCTATTTGAGGGGGGATTTAAATGCTGTTTACCTGCATAGTACCTCAGTCTCCCTGTGAGGGAGGTCAGGGACTGCAGATATTGGTTCTGTAATCAAGTCAGAAACACAACCAGGTATCCCCTTTCCCACTCAGGCAATCGTCCCCTGCCATTGAGCATTATGTTTAGGTCTGTGTATGTGGAGAGTATGTGAAATGTGGACACTCAGATCCAATTTGAACCAAACTATCCAGTGTACCTAACAGCACTCTGGCAATAAATTGACCTTTGAGAGAAGCCACACATTTGGAAAACATTCCATCTTTCCCGATTACTCAGAAACCATGGTATGTCATGCAGAATTACGCTCTGACCTACAAAGGAGGTTAACATGAAGTCCAAAGTTTGGTGCTTTTAAAGATGCTTATGTATAAAGGTGCTGAATGGACTTCTTAGAATTGTTTTTTAAAGATTCATTTGAGAGAGGGAGATTAGAAGAAGTAGGCAGAGGGACAGAGAGAGAGCCTCTTCAAGCAGATTCCCGGCTGAAAACAGAGACCAACACAGGACTTGTCTCCTAACCCTGAGATCAGGACCTGAGTCAAAACTAAGGGTCAGATGCCCAACCAAGTGAGCTAACCAGGCGCCCCTAGAATTCTTTAAAGTTGGAAGGAATCTGAGAGAAATCCTAATCCTATAATCTTCTAACTTTAATGAGTATGTTATTCTTCAACAAAAATGTTTAGAAAAGAAACTTTAATGTGCACAGGAATCGCTTGATAACCTTATTTTAAAAAAACAGATTTCTAAAAATATAAAATTAAATTAAATTAAATTAAATTAAAAACAGATTTCTGAGCCCCTTCCCCCAAAAGCACTGAATCAGTAGAACTGTGGTTTGACCCGGTAATCTGAATTTTTATAGCAAGTTCCCTCCCACGATTTTAAAGCAAATGGTCTGAGGACTAGGCTTTGAGAAACGGTCTAGTTTCTGCTTATCTTATGTGGTTAAAAAAACAAAGGCTCTGAAGGGTGGTATCAATTGCCCAAGAGTCACATGGCCGGTTAGCAACAGAGAGCTGGGAACAGAGCCCATGCGGGTTTTTTTGTTGTTTATTCACTTCCAAGGCACTTATTCTTTTACACCACCTAAACATAGTACATAAAAGTGAGATGTTTTAGAAATATTGCAGTGGCTACAATTCAACAGAGTTTAACTCTGTACTTTGAACTTCAGCCTCAGGGCTTGTGGACTAGTAAGAGTTCGTGATTTCCAACTAGCTATCAGATTCTGGAGTCTATGCGAAAGACCAGCACAGTGGCATTTATCATGAAGATTGATCCAGTTGCTGTGAATTTTCGTGACTATTTGTTTTGTTTTGTTTTTAATTTTTTAATTAATTATTTATTTATGATAGTCACAGAGAGAGAGAGAGAGAGAGAGGCAGAGACACAGGCAGAGGGAGAAGCAGGCTCCATGCAGGGAGCCTGATGTGGGACTTGATCCCGGGTCTCCAGGATCACACCCTGAGCCAAAGGCAGGCACCAAACCACTGAGCCACCCAGGGATCCCCAGCAAAATCCACTTTAAATCAGGTGTTAATGTGATTGAATCTGAAGAAAGCTAGGGTTCAGATTATGCTGCACATTGAGTGTAAGTGTCCAGTATTTAAAAAGGACCTTCCCATAGCCTCTGATGCAAATAGGGAAGTAGATAACTGGTAGATGGGTGACAGGGTTGCTTATGGATACCAAATGATAACAATTATGTAAGTCTTGATATAACCTGGCAACCTCATGACAAAGAATTACCCTTGATTCCAGGGCTATTTAGAAAGCAAGGGTTTCCATAAATAAGAACTTTAAGAGAAATGAAAAATAGCATTAAGAAGCTATATAAGGGGATTCCTGGGTGGCGCAGCGGTTTAGCGCCTGCCTTTGGCCCAGGGCGCGATCCTGGAGACCCGGGATCGAGTCCCACGTCAGGCTCCCTGCATGGAGCCTGCTTCTCCCTCTGTCTGTGTCTCTGCCTCTCTCTCTCTCTCTCTCTTCCTCACTGTGTGCCTATCATAAATAAAGTAAAAAAAAAAAAAAAAAGAATGCTTTAAAAAAAAAAAAGAAGCTATATAGGTACATAAAGGTGAGTATGTATGTCCCTGTTAAAGATTTACTTATTCCTTGTGGGACTTAACCTTGATTAAACACTTTTCTGACCGCAGCGCGATTTGTTCTGTGTGGGGAGGGAGACGGGTGATTGCATGCCTCTATCTGCGGGGTGTTCTAACATGTATTGTGTTGATGTACGGACTAGACAGTAGGTTTTTTTTTTTAAGATTTAATTTATTTATTCATGAGAGACACAGAGAGAGAGGCAGAGACATAGGCATAGGGAGAAGCAGGCTCTATGCAGGGAGCCTGATGTGGGACTGGATCCCGGGTGTCCAGGATCACACCCCAGGCTGAAGGCGGAGCTAAACCGCTGAGCCACCCGGGCTGCCCTAGACAGTAGGTTATTAAATGCTATAATTCCAAACTGGCAATGTTAAAAATACCAAATCACAATTACAAATGGCATTTGAAAAACTGTTTTCAGACTATCTCCGAAGACTGTTAGGAACTAGTTTGTGATTCGGTTGCCTTTTTGTTTTGTTTTTTTGTTTTTTGTTTTATTTTTTTTTCAATTTTTTTTTATAAATTTATTTTTTTATTGGTGTTCAATTTGCTAACATACAGAATAACACCCAGTGCTCATCCCGGTTGCCTTTTTGAATGAAGGAAAGATAAGCCTCAATCCCGACCATTTCACAGTCATCCTGAGATTTTGATCAAAGCACATTTCCTTCCACTGCCTCCTTTTCAGATCCTACTTTTTTTGATAAACATTTCTGGGGTGTTTTATTTAATTCAGTAAGATATCCATTCAATGAGGCAGTCAAGTAGCAGAACAAGCTGCTAGATTGTTCCTATCTTTCCTATCAGAAAGCTGACAGGTTAGCCAGTAGTATCTTGCCACCTTGGTGATGAAGATTGGTTCAGCTCGCCACTGCATGCTCTCCCTGCTTTCTAGTAATGGGCCCATGCAGTCATAAATTTCTCTTCTTCTCTTATTCAGGAAGGAAGGAAGGAAGGAAGGAAGGAAGGAAGGAAGGAAGGAAGGAAGGAAGGAAGGAAGGAAGGGAGAAAGGCAGAGAAACTTCATATGCTACCTTGATTTCCCTTTTTTTTTTAAACAAAACAGATTTTAAGGAAGGGAGGGAAATGTAATCACTCAATTTTCCATCACTCAAGTATGCAATGCTTTCTCTGAGGTTCTATTTCAATCCACAACTTAAACCTCGACTAATGAGGTACCAACAGATCTACGCTACACCATTCAGACCACTTTCTGTGAATATTGTTTTCACACCCAAGCTTCAGTAAAACTCAAGGTTATGCTTTTCAAAACAGATGAACAAAATATTGTCAGTATTACCCTTAAAAGGGAGATCCACATGCTTTGTTTAACAGAACTGAGCAGAAGGTCGAGTAGACAGCATCTGATATAAAGTAAGGCACTCTTTCAAAACTTGAACTTGAATGGCTAGTGTAAGAGTGCAAAAATCCCATAAACCTAGTTTATTTCTGTTTATTTTATATGTATCTTTCTATACATAGGCTCACTGAGCCTCTGTCTTCATGTGTAGGAACAGGATTACTGTATCTGTATCACAGCGTTCTCATGAAAATTATGTGATGTGATACTATACAAATTGTTCTATACAAATAAAAAGAGTAAGGCTTTGTTATCAGTAATGATGCAAAGTGTAGTGGATGCTGTGATGGACAACCCAAATCCCCCCTTCAGGACTGAGATGCTCATTCCTCAGCTGCTGGGAGCATTGGCAGTTGAAGCTCTCATCCAGGACCCTCTCCAGGACTCGCGCTTGTTCAAAGAGCACCATTGTGCCCAAAGTCAAGCACTACCACTCCCAGCCTGCATCCAACAACTGGTTCATGGGCAGGGGTGAAAGTACAGTCCACTTCCCTTAGTTTGGGACAATCCTGAAGGGCCATCCCAGGCCCAAAGTCCCCACAGGATCAGAGAATCAGTTGAACAAGGTCACTGTGTAGCTGCACTAATGTCCAACATTGCCCTCTATCTAGTCTGCTTCCCCTGCAATCTGACAGATGTCATTACCAAATGCATTCTTAGGTGTAAATCTCAGAACAGAGTTCTCAAGAGCTCAGCCTGTGCCAAGTAGAGCTTGTGCATCCTCGTTGATTGCCACTTTTCAGTAAGCAGACTTCACAGTAAGAATTAACACACACACTACACAAAATTTGCAAAGGAGAAAACATGTAGGTCCAGTTGTATTTATAAAAGACTTAAAGAAAGGCACTAAATATAAAAATGATAGTTTATAGAAATCCAGAATTTCCCTTCAAATTTCAGTTTTTATATCAGCACCTCTAGTTTAAAGGAAGGCTGCTACTATCAGACAGATTAGGTGTGTCCTAATATGGTTGGTGAGTCACTGGAACCTCAAGTCAATGCCCAAATGCAAATTCTACACCAGCAGCCCAGAGAACATGTAGGGAAATTGTGTTGGGCAGGAGCAATGGCCTTTCCTTCAGATGATATGACTTCTATGAAAGGTATCACAAACTAAATGCCAACCAAAAGCTGGATAGGAACATGAATGCAGTAGAAGATGGATGATGCCAAATTGCTTGAATTGTGATCAAGCATGACACTTGCTTAATTACATTTTCTTTTTTTAAAAAAATGGAATGTAAATTTCATGCTGAAAAATGTATTATGGGGGCAGCCCCAGTGGCGCAGTGGTTTGGCACCGCCTGCAGTCTGGGGTGTGATCCTGCAGACCCGGGATGGAGTCCCACGTTGGGCTCCCTGCGTGGAGCCTGCTTCTCCCTCTGCCTGTGTCTCTGCCTCTCTCTCTCTCTCTGTGTCTATGAATAAATAAATAAAGTCTTTAAAAAGAAAAAAAAGAAAAATGTATCATGGTCTTACCTGCAATCCATTTGCCCAGACTTATGCCAGGGACTTGGTCCCTACCTGCATTCTGGCCTCTTCTCCCAACCTTCTTTCCCTCAGTCAACTTTAGCCTCTTTTAGTTACTTTGACATCATGCTGTTTACCTCTGGGCCTTTGCGTAAACTATTCCCTCTGCTAGAAACATGCTCAGTTTCTGAACTGAAAGATGAAAGTTCATATTTCAGATCTCCATTTAGATGACACTGCCTCTGGGTTGTCTTTTACCAAGTCAAAGTATTATAAGATCTGAATCCTTTAAAATCAACAGTTTTAGCTATATTCTTCTGTCTCTTCTCCCCAAACACAATACTTGGTGCAACTTCTCTCTAAGTATAAACTTTTATCAAGCACTCATCTAGTGTCAGCCATGTGAGGATGATTAAGTTATGATCCTTAGAGAAGCCTGAGTGGCTCAGTGGTTGAATGTCTGCCTTCAGCCCAGGGTGTGATCCTGGAGTCCCTGGATGGAGTCCCACATCGGGCTCCCTGCATGGGGCCTGCTTCTCTCTCTGCCTGTGTCTCTGCCTCTCTCTGTGTCTCTCATGAATAAATAAATAAGATATTTTTTTTAAAGTTATGATCCTTAATCTCAAAGTTTTCACTAATTAAGGAGAAAAAGAACAAGCAAGTTGCACTATGTACTAATCCTCTGACAGAAATATATGCAGGCCCCTGTGGGAACACCCCACTTTGCAGGGGGAGGAAAGACAACAGAGAGAAACGCCACCACGACTGAGTCTTGAAGTGTGATCTCGAACTTTCCAGGTGACCAGGATGTAGGACAGCACTCAAAGCAGATGAAACCATCTGGATAAAGATCATGAGTTGTGACAGTGTGGGTAAAGTCAGTTCACATAGATCAGTGTGGTTAGATGAATGGGGTCAAGAGATGGTACGAGGAGACATCAGAAAAGTTGCGCACATGCTCAACCTCAGGACCTCACATGCTGCATAAGGAAAGTAGACTCTACCACAAGGGGTGAGCAGCCATTGAAAGATTTTAATGAGAACAATAACAAGAAGCTGTAATGTAGCTGATAAATTGGAATCAGGGAGAGGTTAGAGTCAAGAAGATTGGTCAGGAGACTGTTGGGACGATCAAGGGAGTTTCCTCCCTGAGCACCTGAACCAACGCAGTGGCAAGAAATAGTGTCACCATTCTGACCATTCTGGTTTCTTTAACAATAGTATTTTTTGGTTAATATTTTGATGTGCAGAGGGACTAGAGAGCAATCTGATCTGGTGGAGGTGGAAAACAATTGAGGTAAATAGAATCTTAAAGAATGATAGCCAAGAAACTCAAGGGAAAAACTTCATGAAAGGAAATGTGATTATAGTGTGTTATTCAACTCTGCAGTGAATAATATTTACATAGTCACAATCTTGTTGATCCCAGTTGTTGGTGTTCAGCTTTTAGAACCAACCCATAAACAAAGCTGGGAAGATGGAATTGAAGTATCAGAAAAGCTATAAATACTATTAACCTAGACAACATAAAGTAGTAATGGTGATTGTTGGGAGTGGACGGGAGTTAATCAAGGGTGGGGATGAAAATTGATCAGTTAAGAGGTAGCAGGTAAAGCACATCATTTGGTGATAGAGAGGATACTCTTAGAAGAAACAAATTTTTAAAAATTGAAAGTGATTGCCTGTAAGCCACAGGTTGAGTTGTAAAGAGGGAAAGGGAATGGAACTGTTGATTTTCACTATAAACTCTTTTGTACTATTTATTTTTACCAGGTGCATGAGTCCTCTGGTTAAAGTGTTTTAAAAAAAATTTTAATGAATCTATCCAGATGATATTTCTTGTTTTGATGAAGACATCAAACACAAACATCTGAAAAACAAAGTAAATAACATGAATTAGGTATAGCCTCCCCAAGGTAATTCCCTGGGGTATTGGGTCACTTTCCTATTAAGAATAAGTATACTCATCTCAGTTATCACAAGTTCAAGACAAGTAAGTTTAAAGGCCATCTCATCTTATGATTAAAGGGCACAGAAATCAAGCAGCAAACATGAAATGTGATTTGCATATTAAATCAATGCCTTTTAAATTTTTTGCCATTGGCCTAGAGTAAAAAAAAATACTTGTTTGTGATTCAGTATCCACACACTCATGTAACTGACATAGAACTTAGCTCTTGCTGTGTGTGATGTACTCTGAAAATTTATGTTTCATTCTATTTTTTTTTAATGTTGGTCACTTCAAATGATTTTAAAAACCTACTACTATATGATGACCTAGAGTATGAAAAACATGCTAATCAGTCCTGTTTTTTCTCAGACCAGAAAATGTGCTTATGAAATTTGGAGCTTATTTCTCAGAGGGGCTGAATTTTCCTAGGGGAACTTTTTGTTACTGAAATATTAAAAAAAATGTGTGTATATAAAGTTGGTTTCTATCATTGTTAGTTATCATGGCTGCCTTGCTTTCGTTTCTCGTCTCCTACCTTAAAATTTTCATTTTTTTCTTTTTCATCACTGGGGCACATCTATTGGGAATAACTAGATTCATTTCTGGAGTATTTTGAGATGTATACCAGACATGCATGTAAGTTATGCACTTACACATCTTGGTTTTTATACACATGTCCATTTGTCTGTATAGACAAATTGCAACCAACTATCTGCTACTAGGAAACCATTAAAACTTAGCTTTCCCTCAAATCTTGGAATCTTGTGATATTTTCAAATCTAGGAAATTCCATGTTTAAAATTATGGAACTATAAGCACTACTTGTCACATCTACCCATTTCAGCAAAAATTATGATTATGCTGAAAACAAAATTAATATGAAGCCTAGTGCCCTAATAGAACTTTACTGAGTTAATTTAACTTGTTTGGATTTTTTTATCTTGCTAAGAACTACAAGAAGCTATTGAGGAGGTGCTGCCAAGCCTGAAAAAAGATAACGTGTCCATCTACTATGTGAGCAGAACTTCTAACACAGATGGGGTCAACTCTTTACTAGACAAAGTGGATGAAGTGTCAACAGAAGCTATTCCAGAGTCGTGGAGGTCCGAAGTCACTTTTTCCGCTCCTGCCTTATACATTTATACTTCTGGAACTACAGGTAAAAATAAAGAAAGGATCCTCAAAGAAATGGACTTATTCTGAAGGAGTTAAATGTTGAGTTAGGTTTTTAAATGTTCTTTCCCTTTAGGCAAAACTTATCAGATAACTAATACTTTAGAGGATTTAGCTCTTGGCCTGTGAGAACAGATCTTATTTCATAGCACATGATCCCATTTGGGTTTCTCCAACCTACACATACTTTCCCATAATTGGTATGTGAAATGGATAAAGCAGTTAACCAAGAAATACAAAAACAGTTATGATAATAGATGAAATTTGGCACTGAATAGGTTTTCAGAGTTTTTAAATGATTGTTGGATTTTGACTATCTTTATACCCCAAGTCTATATGTAATGTATAACCAATTAAAAAAAATGTATAACCAATTATAAATGGGACACCAAAGAATATGACAGGACAATAATGGAAGCTATGTTTACATAAATATTTTTATCACCATCTTCCCATGCAACACTGACTTGGAGCTGTTTGGTGCATCTTACAAGATGGCTTTAGCCCGGGGCCTAAATAAAATACTGTATTACTAAATCCAGGATACCTTCAACTCTAAGCTGTAGTCTTAGGAGCCACTAAGGAAGAACACTGCCAACTAAGAGTGTTATTGGAACTGCTATATGGAACAGGCAATATTTAAGATAGAATGTACCAGCCACTCTCCTATCAGCTTTATAGTCTGTGTTCATAAAATTCTCCCACCATCCCTAAGACGGGTGCCATTCTTATTCACATTTTACAGATCCAGAAACTGATGTTTACAGAGGTAAAGAACTTCTCAAGGTAACTTGTCAGGATCCTCCTTGGTAGGCTGACTGCACAGCTCATACATTTGGCCTCTCTGCCACAATACCTCCCAATTCTTCTATTTGACGGACATGAGGCATCTGCCTAACCCAAGGCCAGAGAAAATATTATCAAAATGTAATAATATGAGTCCTTAGGGATATATTTAAAAGGGCAGGAAGCCAGCACCAACATGCTGATCATTCTTATTAATAATGGAAAATTAAATATGTGTATCTTTTCTCTTTTGATTCAAATTTTAATTTGAAAATTTGATAATAAATAAGGCTAAAGTTTCCTTTGAGTCTTTTATCACTACATCAGCCTCTAGGCCCTCCCTCCTTTCCCTGGACAGACCCTCAGCACCCATCTATTGGCCCAGTTTCTGGACCTGAGCTGAACCTCAATATTGACTTCCTTTCTTACACTTACTTTAATTAAGTATTTTCTTTAAGTGAATGAGGAAGGGAGACTGAGAATGACATATTAAAACCAATGCCCTTGGGATCCCTGGGTGGCGCAGCGGTTTAGCGCCTGCCTTTGGCCCAGGGCGCGATCCTGGAGACCCGGGATCGAATCCCACGTCAGGCTCCCGGTGCATGGTGCCTGCTTCTCCCTCTGCCTGTGTCTCTGCCTCTCTCTCTCTCCGTGTGACTATCATAAATAAATAAATAAATGAAAATTAAAACCAATGCCCAAGGCATAATGTCTATCTATCCTCTATCAGTCAAAAGTTATAAATTGCCATGCCAACAGAATAATGAATGACATAGTTAACCGAATGCTTCTCCTACATACAGACACTACCTGGATATATGGGACTTTTATCTTCATTTCTTAATAGAATGGTAAAATGGGGAAATGATTGAGAAAAGTTACAGCTTAGTTACAGGGAGTTCTAGTCTTAATGCTGCGCAAGTATAGAACTTTACATTGTAGGTTTTGGCAGTCAAATATAAAACCCACTTGAGGGATCCCTGGGTGGTGCAGTGGTTTGGCGCCTGCTTTTGGCCCAGGGCACCATCCTGGAGACCTGGGATCGAATCCCACATCGGGTTCCTGGTGCATGGAGCCTGCTTCTCCCTCTGCCTGTGTCTCTGCCTCTCTCTCTCTCTCTCTCTCTCTCTGACTATCATAAATAAATAAAAATTGAGAAAAAAATAGAAAATAAAACCCACTTGAGGGAGAAAAGAAAGAACACTCCTTAATTTAATCCCACATTCAGAATCTATATTTAATTGAAAGATAATTGGGTTGATATTTATTTGATTTTTTTCCTTATCTCTGAATAAGATTATTTGCCAAGTTACTCTTGTAAAAGTTAATTAAAAGAACATGGGGTGCCTGGGTGGCTCAATCAGTTAAGCATCTGACTTGGTTTCAGCTCAGGTCATGACTCAGGGTCATGAGATTGAGTTTTGCGTTGGGCTTGCTCAGCATGGAGTCTGCTTGAGATTCTCCCTCTCCCTTTGCTGCTCCCACTCGTGCTTGCTCTCTCTCTCTCTCTCTCTCTGAAATAAATAAATAAATCTTAAAAAAAATTTAAAAAGGTAGGAACACCTGGGTGGCTCAGTGGTTGAGCGTCTGCCTTTCACTCAGGTCATGATCCCCGGGTCGTGGGATCGAGTCCTGAATCACACTCCCCACAGAGAAACTGCTTCTCCCTTTGCCTATGTCTCTGCCTCTCTCTATGTATCTCTTTTTTTTTTTTTTACTCTATATATCTCTTATAAATAAAAAAATAAAATCTAAAAAGATAAATAAATTAAATAAAAAAAGAAGAACCATTTAAGCAATTGGAAAGCAAAATGTTTTCCCTGTTCCTCAGACCATTAACACAAAATCATATAATAGTTACCAAATATTCCTATTTCCTCATTAATACAAAATCTTAGGAAATTTCTGAAAGTAACTCAAAGCAGCAAAGTGTATGTATTTCTTTTTTAAAGATATATTTTAGAACTTTTACAATCCAGACAATTCTTTTCTATGGTAAATACAATTGATTATTGGTGCTTTCCTCTATTTCTTAATATTATTGTAGAATGGGGCATTAGTACTAATATAATGCCACTGGCTCACTGTCGACGAAAATGAATTTTGAATTGTGTTTACAGTTATGGTAGTTTGTTGACCATACTGCCCTGCCTTACAATGAGTTGCTGTTTCTTAGGCAAATCCCTAGCTAAGGTGCCATCAAGTATGGAAGGATCTGAGTCTACAGAGAACTGCCTTCTTTATAAAGTCCATTTACCCCCTCAGGTCTTAACTTCTAGGCCTGTGCCCCTTAGTAATGGCTTCATGCCCTCCCATGACTTCCTGAACTCCCATGGAAACAATATAAATATATCCTTTTTAATAGAGTCTTACAAGAAAGCTATGAAAATTATACTTAAGAAATTGCAATATACTGGGTCTCCTTGGTGGCTCAATTAAGTGTCTGCCTTCAGCTCAGGTCATGATTCTAGGGTCCTGGGATCGAGCTCCTTATCAGGATCCCTGCTCCAAGGGGAGCCTGCTTCTCCCTCTCCCTCTGCTGTTCCCCCTGCTTGTATGCTCTCTCTCTCTCTGTCAAATAAATAAATAAATAAATAAAATCTTTTTAAAAAAAGAAATTAAAATATACTAAAACTACACTGAGATACCATTTTTCACCTTTCAGATTGGCAAAAACCCCAACATTTGAGAGCATACCTCTCCAAGGCTATGAGGAACAGATCCACTCAGATATTGCTGGTGGGAGAGTGGATGGGGACAGCCCATATAACTGGCAATGTGGCAGGGCCAAAATTACAAAGACATGTATCTTTTGACCCTGCAATTTCACTTCAGTAAATTTATCCTACAAATACAGCATCATTCATAGTGTAAACTACTATGTGGACCAGGTTGCAATAGCAAAATAGGCAAATAAATTATAATACACACATACAAAGGACTTGATGCAACTGAGAGAGAATAAATAAATGAATAAATAAGGGACATTTCTTTGTATAAATTTGGACAGCTCTCCACCATACATCGTTAAGTAGAGAGAGAGAAGTGCAGAAAAAAATCAGCATTTTTTTAAGGAAGGGGAGGACAAGAACAAATAAGCAACTCTTCATATTTTCTTGTATTTATGTAAAGAAACTCTAGAAGAGGAGCTAAGAAATTCATAAAAGTGGTTATGAAGGATAGTAATGGGAAGGGAAAAATCTAATCTCTCTGAATCTCAGCCTTTTCATCTGTGGATTAGAGAATATAGTTTTACTTATCCTATTAATTATGGGTGCTAAATGAAATTTTGAAAATACTGTGCTAGGCAGTAGGCACAGAGCAAAAATTTGACAGACATTCATTCATGCCTTTCTCTTCAAATTCCTGTTGTAGTAACGATCTAATTCAAGGGTCAGCAAGCTACAGTCTGTGGGCCAAAGACAGCCCCCTCGCCTGTTTTTGTAAATAAAGCTCTATCAGAACACAGCTACATTCATTCCTTTATATGGCTGGCTGCTATCAGCTACAATAGCAGAGCTGAGTATTTCTAACAGAGACTATATGACCCTGCAAAGCCTAAAACATTGGCTCTCTGCTCTTTTACAAAAAAAAAATTTTGCTGACTCTTGGTGTAACTGATCATGGCCCTCCCCTATCCAATTCCCTAGCCATTGGATGATGGATCTTCCTAAGCCAGATCTCTCTCCCAGACCGTATGTATGAATGGCCAATGTTGGCTCACTTGTGCCTTCTCTTGTATCTTTGCAAAGGACTCCCAAAAGCCGCAATGATTAATCACCAACGCCTGTGGTACGGAACTGGCTTTGCCTATGTAAGCGGGATCAAGGAAGATGATGTCATCTATACCACTCTACCCTTGTACCATAGTGCTGCGCTTATAGTAGGCCTCCATGGATGTATCGTGGCTGGTGAGTTTTTATTGTCAACAAGGCACTGGAGTCCAGTACACATTCATATGCGCTCCACAGGGAAAGTAATACAAAATTTGGCTACTTTCCTGTCTTCCAGGAACAGCGTTTAATTCTATGTTAATAACAAGGCTTTTTGACTCACACATCACCAGCAAGTATCTAGAATAATCTATATTTTCTCATGCCTACTTATCTGATAATATAATGCTACAGTTGTTCAAGATATCAAGAAGGAAACATCTTTAAAATATTTTAGGTGTTCATCCAGGTTAAGACACTTGATTCTTAAGTCTCATAAACAATTCCCCTCTGTTATTTCCAACTTTAGAAATCTGCTGTGGATCTCCATCAGCATCTGACTTAAACTTCTCCCTTAGTTGTCCCCATCCTACTCTGCTCTTCCCTGCTCCCACAGCTCCTCAGTGCCGGTCAGAATAACTGGCTTTCCATCTCTTTTCCTTCCTTCCAGAATTTTACCATTCAGATTAGAGTTGCCATCTTTCCTCCTTTCAGTCGGCTTTATGCCTCTTATATACATTAAGGCTTAGCCCAATGTCCACCCCCCAGAAAGGCATCTCTAACTCTCCAAACTAAAAAACAAAAATACGTGATTTTTTTCTTCCACATGGCATTTCATTTTAACGAATCATATATGTACATATAATAACACATATGCATATATATATATCTATATATATGCATGTGTGATTGCCCAAGGCTCTGTGTCTTTCCTTCACCAACTTATTGATCAGCTATAAAATACTTACCCCAGCATCAGTACCAGCCACCACATCAGCCAGGAATAACTGACTGGGCCTGATCATCCAGCTGGAATCTTCAAGGACAGGAGCATTCTGAGGCTCCCAAAGGGAAAACCCCATTCCTCACACATTTGTTTAAGTACCATAAATACATTCTAAAGAAGAAAAAGTAGTGTTTAAAAAACTTTTTCCTCTTTTAGAACATCAGACTTTTGTATCTTTAGGAGAAAGCTAAACTTACAGTGTGAAAAAACACAAGTTTTTCATTTCACTTTACTACATTCCATGCCTATAATTACATTGGGTCTGATATGTATTATTCTTACCCATTATATTCATTTCCTACTGTTACTGTAACAAATTGCCACAAACTCAGTGGCTTACAACACAGATTTTTTTTTTTTCTGTTTTGAAGGTCAGAAGTCTTAAAATCAAGGTGTTAGCACGGCTGCATCTCTTCTGGAAGCTCTAGGAAAAAATCCGTTTTCTTACTTATTCTAGCTTCTAAAGGCTGCCTGCATCCTTTGTCTTGTGGCTGCTTCTTCCACCTTCAAACATATCATTCCAACCTTTGGTTTCTTTCATTCCATCTCCTTCTGCCCTTGACCTGCTTGCCTTCCTGTTACAAGGACATTTATGATTTCACTGGTCCCGCCTAGGTAATCCAGGTTGATCTTCCCATCTCAAAATCCTGAACTTAATCACATCTATACAGTCCCTTTTGCCATGTAAGGTAGATATTCACAGGTTCTATGGATTAGAACAGGTACTTCTTTGGGAGCCATTATGTCTACCTCACCCATCAAAGAATAATTTTCCTACTTGCTCAAGACCCTGGTTCTCCATTGCCTGCATAGTTAAGTCTGACTCTTCTACCTGGCCCTTCCAAGTTCTCCATGATGGTACCCCTAGCTGCTTCTCCAGGTTCCTCTCCCATGACTCACTCACTCTCCTTCACTTTAGTCACAAGCCAACTAAGTCTTGGCTATCTTCCCGCACCTTCAGGACTGCCCTATCTTTATGTTCACACTGTTTCCTCTGCTTGGAATTCTCTCATCTTTCTTCATATTCATTGCTCAAGACATAATTCAAATCCTACCTCTTCCAAAAAATGCCTTTCTCAGCTCTTAACCAAGCAGAATTAATACACACACATCCACACACACACACACTCATTCACATTCCCTTAGGGATTCATTTGAACTCTATATTTATTATACACTGACTTTTATTAGACGTCTGCGTATGTCTCTCCCCCACTAGATTGAAAGCCTCTGTAGGATAAAACCATGTCTCATTGATTTTTGTATTGAATATAATCAATACTCAAAACTTGTTTGTGACTATAATTCATATTTAAGTTTCTACCTTTCAAAAATGACAAATATAACCAGAGAGGTTTTTAGTAGCATTTCTTTATTAACACTTTATATACACTTCTCTGTAGGTGCTACTCTTGTTTTACGGGACAAATTTTCAGCCAGCCAATTTTGGGATGACTGCAGAAAATATAACATCACTGTTATTCAGTATATTGGTGAACTTCTTCGGTATTTGTGCAATTCACCCCAGGTAACACTCCCCATATTTCATTCTTTTTGAGATAGGTAATATGGGAATTCAGGTTACTTTGGGTCATGCAAGGCTTCAGCTGATACTTGCATATCTCTCAGTTTTCAGTTTAGACTACAATTGCATGTCATAATAAAGTGTTTGACATCACACCCATCATGTAGAGATTTATTAGGTGGCAGTTGCTATTAGTATTGTTATTCCTCACCTCTTTACCTGTCTTCACATCTCACCCTCTACCTAGCAGATCCTTTACTTCCTTTGCTACCTGTTTCAAGTCTACTCACTGTCAGAGCCCATTTCAAATGATGCTTCATATGTTAAGCCTATTTGGGTCACTATAACAAAAGTCATTACTCCCTTCCCTTACATCATTTGATTTCTACCCACTGTGGCTTTGTCACATTGCAGGTATTTGTCTTAATACCATCCATCCTCCCTAGGACATAAAGTCTTTGATGGCAGGGACTTGTATCCTTACTTTGTCTTATACCACAGGCAGACAGGAAACTTCTACTTAATGTTGCTTGAATAAATCCCTGTGTGGTTTTGATATCATCTAAGTCTGTCAACAAGGTTGGAGCAGTTGCCTCAAGGTTACTCCAGAGGCCTTGGATCCACCATTTTGCAGATATCCAGATATCTTGATGGGGTTTTTTGAAAGAACTTCTCCTGCCAATTCCTCAACTCATATCAGGGGCCCGGCAGCCTGCCTGGGGACCAAATCAAGGTTTCTCAGCACAGCACTGCTGACATTTTGGGCATAACCATTCTGTGCTGTATAAAGTTATTCGGTGCAGGGTAGGATATTTAGTGTCATCTTTGACCTCTATGCAGGACATGCCAGTAATACCCTCTCCCTCCCCCCAGGTTATGATAATCAAAATGTCTTCAGACATTGCCAGATACTCCCTAGCAAGCAAAAATCAACCCCAGTTGAGAATCATTAGACTAGATAATGCAGTAAACTCACCAGATCCTGCTTCCTTTAGTCCTTTCAGTCCTCATAAAACAAACTCAGATGATGACTAAACTGATAAATTACCATCTATAAGTACCTGTTATGTTCACTTTATATAACATCTGCTGTGACATAGGAAGAGTAGAGAATGCTCTTGCCCCAGTTCTTCCCCTCCTCACTTCAGTCATTCTCTGCCCACATGTCAGCTCATCATAGAGGCCCCTCCTACTAATTAACAAATATGTCACTTCACCCCTTACCATCCATCTCGTGTGTGACTGCTTTTCACAGACAGTACTGTCTCTCCTGGCATAGTACAGGTTTATATGACTATTGTCTACCTCCCTCAATTAAATGAAAGTTCCATGCACCAGGGGCTTTGTTTGCTGTCAGATCTCCAGCATTGAGATCTGTATCTGGCATATTCTAGGCATCAACAAGCTTTGTTGAATGTACCTCTAAATTCTGAAAGATATATGATCAACTTAAGAGAAGTAATATGTTTCCCTGAAATGTTTAGGCTTAGCACATATTATTCTGGTTTGGGCAGCAGATTCAATAGTTTCATAAGAGTCATAATTAGCTGTGAGCTGGATTAGGACCTATCCCACAGCAATTTCTGTCGAAGCCAGTATTGAATTTTTTTCACATTAGTATCCCATCTGGCCCTCAAGACTTCATGCCTCTCTATTAAAACCCAGAAATACATATGGGGCCCTTCTGTTTAACTTTTATTCTCTGCCTTAAAGGCCCCCTTTGTCAGTTAGAAGTCTCCTGGGGGAGGGTGTGTTGACTTGAGAAAAATAAACTTGTTTATGTAGTTCTTTCAGGCTTACATGCTCACACATATAAAGACTTCCACCTTTCTCTTTCCTCATAATGTTGTCTCAGATGCTGAAAAATAAAATTAGATTGGGGTTTTATATCTTCAAAATATATTATGAAAAAAATATATTATGATTTGTTGTATAATTCATGGATGATCTCAGATCTAGAGAATATGGAGTTTCTGTTTGCTCTTGCTTCTCCCCCACCCTGAGTTCTGGTTTGTCTTAAAAATACTTATAAGAATTGTAAGGAATAATCAAAGTTATCTCAAAAAAAAAAACCTTTAGTTAAAGACTTTTTTTAAATGATTTAAGCTTATATATAGCAAATCCTTAAGACAAAAAACTGTTAGTATTGGGGTGCCTGGGTGGCTCAGTTGGTTGAGCATCTGTCTTTGCAAGCTCAAGTCATGATCCCAGAGTCCTGAGGTGGAGACTCAAGGCAGGCTCCCTGCTCAGTGGCAGTCTTCTTCTCCCTGTCTCTCTGCCTACTGCTTCCCCTGCTTGTGCATTATTGTGCTCTCGCTCTTGTGCTCTCTCTCTCTCTTTCTCTCTCTCTCTCTCTCTTTTTGTGTCAAATGTCAAATAAATAAAATCTAAAACAAATTAGTACTAATAAATGAATTCAGCAAGATAGCAGGATACAGAGTCAACACACAATAATCTGTTGTATTTCTATACACAAATAATGAACAATCTGAGAAGATAACTAAAAAAACAATAACATCAAAAAGAATAAAATACTTAGGTACTTAGGCATTAACTTAACCAGGGAGGTGAAAGACATGTATAATGAAAACTAGAAAACATTGGGTGAAAGAAATTAAAGAATATATAAATAAATGAAAATATACCTCATGTTTACAGATTGGAAGATTTAATATTGTTAAAATGTTGCTGCTACCCAAAGAGACCTATAAATTCAATGCAATCCCTATCAAAATCCCAATGTCACTTTTCGTGGAAACACACACACCAAAAAAAAAAAAAACCTCTCCTAAAATTCATATAGAGTCTCAAGGGACCCAAATAGCCAAAGCAATCTTGAAAAAGAAAAACAAAACTGGGAGATTTATACTTTCTAATTTCAAAACTTACTGCAAAACTATAGTAATCAAGACAATATGATACTAACATAAAGACAGAATACAGACTAGTGGAATAGAATAGAGAGCCCAGAAATAAACCCTCATATATACAGTCAAATTTTTTTTGACAAGGATGCCAGGACCATTCAGTGGGGAAAGAATGGTCTTTTCAAAAAATGATCCTGGGAAAACTAAATATCCACATGCAAAAGATTAAAGTTGGATGTTTATCTAAAATGCTTGGGCAGCCCCGGTGGTGCAGCAGTTTGGGGTGTGATCCTGGAGACCCGGGATTGAGTCCCATGTCAGGCTTCCTGTAGGGAGCCTGCTTCTCCCTCTGCCTGTGTCTCTGCCTCTCTCTGTGTGTGTCTCTATGAATAAATAAACAAAATCTTTAAAAAATAAAAAAATAAATATTAAGTAAAATAAAATGCTTAAACAAAAATTATCTCAAAAATGGAAAAAAGACCTAGGGGTGCCTGGGTGGCTCATCAGTTAAGCATCTGGCATCCTATTTCAGCTCAGGTCATGATCTCAGGGTTGTAAGATGGAGCCCCATGTAGTGCTCTATGCTGGGCATAGAGCCTACTTAAGATTCTCTCTCTCCCTCTGCACTGGGAGGGTAGCAGAGTTGTCAACTAGTGGTTTTACAGTGCTATTGCAGAAAGTTCTTTATCCGTCTTACCTGTCTTCCATTGTTATATTTGGGCCTTAGCATCCAGAGTACCTGTTTACAATGAAAGGCCAGTCTGGTTCATTTCCCACAGTGTATAGTTGTCATCTCCCATTTTGTTTGTGTAGTTGCCTAAAAAGCAATGCCATTTAGGGAAAAAAAAAAATTTATTGGAACAAGATACTGCTAAAGCTCAGTGTTTCTCTAGCCCAATTAGGGACTAAGCCATAGAATGAGTCTAAATGAAGCTTTGTGGTGCTTTCTAGGCATGTGACCAGGGTGGGAGGAGGAGAAGGAGAAGGAAAAGGGAACCAGAAAAGAGTTCCAGGAGCCACACAAAGAAGTCATGATATTTGGAAGGGGAAATAAGATAGACTAGAATCCTGGGACTGCTGAATAGCTTACTTCCGTATTGTTACCTCCTAGTATCATCTGCCTTCTCCCCAAAATCAGATAAGCTCCGTGGTCCTCTCCCAGCCTAAAATTTCTGCCTCTGCATCACCTCCATTCTGATGGAAAATACAATGGAGGGGTATTTAGCAGCAGAGTGGAGAGTGACCTGTTTGACCTCTCAGGGGTAAGCCAGGGGCAAGGAAAAAAAGAGAAAGAAAGCAGAAAAACAAAAAGAGGGAAAGAGAAGAATCAGAGAGGGTTCACTACAAAAGGTGAGCTTCAAAGGGTGCAGAAAAGCTTACCAGCCATGCAGTGAAAGAAGGTCTTCTGGAACAGTGCATGCAGAGTAGAATGAAGGACCTGGCATAGGGCAAGCTTCAAGCATATAGCTGGAGGCAAGACTGGGTGGTTGGCTCAGGTGACAAGGGTTTTGCTATGCTGAGACTCATGTGAACATGACAAAGCACCACTAAAAGGCCTTCCTTAGAAGAGTGATGGGGAGATGGTGGTTTTAGACAGTCCCTTTGGCTTCAGTGGGAAGATGCACTGAAGGGAGAAAGGACTCTGTAAAGCAGAGAAATCCTCTTCTTTCCATTCCTGTTATTGGGTGCTTTCTTTTCTCCTAGGGGAGCCAGGCAGACGTGTAGCATATTAGTTGTTAAGATCAGAAACTCAGGAATTTTTTCTAAGGTGGTGAATGCCTTCTGCTTTTCACCTCCTGAAAAATCTCCCAAAGACAAGAACAAGAAAAAGACATACAAGCTGCATCTCTTAGAAATTAAGAGACATTGCCACAGGAAACTACATAATACACAGCTGAAAGACAAAGGTCATTGACGCCGTGGACTGAGAGGGGTGAAACCTAAGAGGCTAGTACCAACAAGAAGGAAGCAGACTGACTTCCTGAAAACTGAGAAATCAGAGGCAGCAAATACGAATAGAGCTTGATTCTCTGGAGAAGACCTAGAAGAGCTTTGAATTCAAGGACCCCACCAGTGGAGGAGGAAGATAGAGGTGAAGCACTGAAAATAGAGATTGAGTAAATACCTACTTATTAACCAGAGAGGCTACCAGTGCCCTTCCCTTGCACAGCTTCTAGAACTCCAGCAGCCAACTTATGCTTGTAGGCAAGAGAATATGGAAGTCTAATTCTCAGTAGAACTGCCCTGTCATAGGACAGTGCAGCCCACTTGACAATACCACTCCCTCTGCTCACAAAGCTATACAAACATCTTTAGTTGCCTTACTTCTGAATATGAACAGACCTCAAGGATCAGCAGACACCTGAGGAAAGCCTCCAGTGTGAAATATCATCAAAAGAAAAGAAGAGACAGCATCAATTCAAAGAGCAGGAGAAAACTTTCAAAAACTTATAATCAATATCCTCAGAGCTGTTAGAGAAGAATAGTATGCTGTTAAATAAAAACTAATAAAATCTCCTAAAAATGAAAATATGATGTAACTTGTTTAATTCATATAAAGTTTGGAAGAGGGACGCCTAGGTGGCTCAGTGGTTAAACATCTGCCTTGGGCTCAGGGCGTGATCCTGGAGTCCCGGGTTGGAGTCCCACATTGGGCTCTCTGCCTGGAGCCTGCTTCTCCCTCTGCCTATGTCTCTCCCTCTTTCTCTGTGTCTCTCATGAATAAATAAATAAAATATTTTTAAAAATAAAAAATAATAAATTTTTAAATAAAAAAATAATTAAGTTTGGAAGATAAACTTGAGAAATCTTAGAGAAAATTGGAGGAAAGATAAAATGATGGATGTGAGGGGAGACAAGATAAAAAAATTAAAAGATTGATCCAAGAAGTCCAACAACCAATTAATAGAAAATCAGGAAAATAAAACAGAAAAAATGGAGAGGAGGATATTATCAAAGAAGCAATACAAGAAAACTTCATGAATGGATGAAGAATATTATATATATATGTGTGTGTGTGTATATATATGATGTATATATATATGAATATATATGTATGTATATATATATGAATATTACTCCACCATAAAAAAAGAATGAGATCTTGTCATTTGCAATGACAAAGATGGAGCCAGAGGGTATTATGCTAAGTGAAACAGTCAGAGAAAGACAAATACCATATGATCTCACTCATGTGAAATCTAAAATGCAAAATAAACAAACAAGCAAAAAACAGAATCATAAATACAGAGACCAAAGTGGTGTGGTTGCCAGAAAGAAGGGGGTGAGGGGATGAGTGAAATAGGTGAAGGGGATTAAAAGATTCAAACTTCCAAGTATAAAAAATTCATAGGAGTAAAAAGTTCCACAGAAGGAATATAGTCAATGATATAAGTACTAACATTGTGTGCTGACACTAATCATAATGAGCACTAAGTAATGTATAGATTGTCAAATCACTTTGTTGTATACCTGAAACTAATATAACATTATATGTCAACTACACTTTAATAGAAAAAATAGACAAAACTTTAAAAATAATATTTTTAGGGGCATTTGGGTGGCTCAATCAGTTAAGCATCTGACTCATGATCCTTCAGCTAAGGTCTTGATCTCAGGGTCATGAGTTCAAGCCCTATTTTGGGCTCCATGCTGGGTGTGAAGCCTACTTTAAAAAAGAAAAAGAAAAAATAATAATAACATTTTTTAAGTGAAATGAAAACAATAATAACCAACCTATCTGTTTAACAAAAACGCTGAAGAGAAATAGCTTTTTAAAATTAAAAAATAAAAATAAAAAGGAAAGAAAACTTCCCAGAACTGAAGGACAGATTAAAAGAGCCAAGTGAGTATCCAATAAAATGAGTAGAATCTAGAATTTTAAAACTACACCAGAATGAAACATAAGACTACCCAAAAAAGAGAGAGAGAGACATTGAGAGAAGAAATAATCTATAAGAATAACATTTGACTTGGCAAATAGCAACACTACAAGCTGGAAGACAAAAGATCAGTGCTTTCAAAATTCTCAGAAAAAAAAATATATTGCCTATCTAGAATTCTATATCTGATCAAATTATCAATCAAGTGTACAGTATGAATATTTTCAGACATTCAAATTCTCAAAATAATATACACCCTCCTTTAGGAAGCCACTAGAAAAAGTGTTTCATGCAAAGAGGAGAGTGAGAAGAGAGAGCTGAGGATCCAGGATCCAGGAAAGAGAGGCTAAGGAAGCCCTAGGCCTGGAAAGCAACCAGTCCAGACTGGAGCAGAGGGCTGAAAGGAAGCATAAGAGAACAAAGAAATGAGACCATCTGGTGGATTTCACCGTGAAGAACATAGTTTTTCGAGACTGTTGGATGGAAGAAACACCCGTGAATAGAAACTAAGAAAATGAAGCAAATGAGCAAGTGGCAGTGAATTCCAGGAAAAATTAATTGACTCAAGAATATGGTCAGAGTAAAAAAATATATATATATATGGTCAGAGTATATTCCTTGGCTCATCAGTAGTGTATGATGAGCAAAATAATGTGAGCACTGAATATTGAGTTAACCAAAAACTGTGATATTCGAAAAACTGAAGCAAATGATAGAGAGCTTCAACTTCCTCTAGCACAATAGAAAATCAACAAATAGGGGCACCTGGGTGACTCAGTGGTTGAGGGTCTGCCTTTGGCTCAGGTCATGATCCTGGGATCCTGGGATCAAGGTCCACATCAGGCCTCCCCACAGGGAGCCTGCTTCTCCCTCTGCCTGTCTCTGCCTGTCTCTCTGCATCTCTCATAAATAAATAAAATCTTTAAAAGAAAAAAAAAAGAAAAGAAAAGAAAGAATGTCTAAAATTGATGAATCAAAAGATAGTAGTATAAGCATATAATTTAGAAGCTGGAGAGAAGAGGAAGGTGCTACAAGAGTGGACAGTGTCTGGCTCCAGGTGGTAGAGGAAAGGCAGAGGATGGAGCAGGCAAGTGGGCTGACAGCACCTGCCATTTAAAAGCCTTTCGATGCTTTGAATGTTAAACTGTGAATGTGCCACTCTTTTTTTTTTTTTTAACTAAAGAAAAGAGCTCTCTCTGCAATCACATAAATTTGGATTTGATTCTTAGAGCAACTACATTGCTACTTGTGTGATCTCCAGCACATTATTTGAGACTCTGTTTCTTCAATTGAAGCAAAAAAAAATTTTAAGTAGGCTCCATACCCAGCATGGAGCCCAATGCAGGGCTTAAAGTTACAACCCTGAGATCCAGACCTGAGCTGAGGTCAAGAGTCAGACGCTTAACCAACTGAGCCACCCAGTTGTCCCTGAGGCAAATACTTACATGACCTATCACCTTTTGGCAGGATTTTATAGAAACTCGAGTAAGACGACAAAGGTCAAATGCCTGGCATGGAGCAGTAAGACCCTCAAAAAAAGTTTTCTTCTTAGTCTGTTTACCTGCTTCCCATTCCTCGCTGGACACCCTGCCCTCTCACCCTGTAGTTATTAAATCCTAGTACAGATTCAAGTCCTCCAGCTTTTTTACATGTGGCCTCTCCCCTCTTTATGTGGAATCAAAGGTTCGGCCTTGGTTAAAGAAAAATAAGTGCGTGATCATTGACCTAAAAGATAGTTCTTTTGAGGAGTGAACTTTGTAATGAGGAAATACGGTTTCTCATATGGGAAGGAAACTTCAAGTCACACCAAATACTCTCAGCCAATGGTGAGCAAAACTTGGGTGAGAACCAGACATCTCAGAAGGTTCTGGGGTCTCCCAGTGTGTGTGCACAAGCACTTGCAGTTTACAGCTTTAATCCCTTCTGCTGGTGTAATAGGATCCCTCAGTCTACAATGAAATGATGAAAACCGAGCTAATGGTATTATGACACAGCCCGGCTAGCTCCCACCCACAGGTGCCAGCTGCACCTGTGAAGCTGGCCTGCTTCTCAGCCGCCCCAGGCACCTGCAGCCTCCCGTGCCCTAGCCTCTGCCCTTGGGCTGCTGTCCTGGCTGTTAACTGCCCAACAGAGAACTTGAGGACTTCCCAGTAGAGGTCACTCCTTTTACTGCAGCCATTGCACTGTAGGCAAGCACAGGCGCAGGCACTGCAGATGATACAGAGATATATTTGGTCTCAAGGAATTTACAATCTAATGGGGGAGATAGATGTCCACCACCCATTAGAAAAGAAAATAATCTAAGAAGCTGATTACAGACAGCATATGGGCTTCGTAAGGTCTTAGGTGTACACACTGGAGTGCTACTTTGGAGCTTCTCACATGGGCCTAAGAGCAGGTAAGCCCCAGGTCAGGAGGTTATTTTTAAGCCAAAGTCAGTATTCTTTAAATATTTATGATGTTTTGTTCCTGGAGGTTGCAGTGAGGGTCAGCAGTGTGGGGCCGGGAACAGGGTCTCTGAAAAGCTGACACTTACTAAACACAGTGCCATATAGATGGGTGACCCTGCAATTCAATGTCCAAATGGGGACATTTGAGAGTGAAAGGACTATAATTAATAAACACTTCAGGACAACATGAATTAACCAGGACTGGCCCTGGCAAACCAGACATATGGCCTCCCCACTTACGGGTACCTCGTAATCATTAATAGAATACAGATAGTCTCCAACTTATGCTGGTTAGACCTATGATTTTTTTTACTTTACAATGGTGTGAAAGTGACACACACTCAGTAGAAGCCATATGCTGAGTTTTGAATTTTGATCTTTTTGTCCAGCAATATAGAGTACAATCCTCTCTCATGATGCTGGGTAGCTGCAGTGAGCCACAGCTCCCAGTCAGCCACACGATCACGAGGGTAAACAGCCAATACCCTGAAACCATTCTGCTTCTCGCTTTCAGTACAGTATTCAATCAATTACATGAGGTATTCAATACTGTATCATAAAATAGGCCTTGTGCCAGATGATTTTGCCCAGCCATAGACTTATGTATGTGTTCTGAATACATTTAAGGTATGCTAGGTTAAGCTATAATGTTCAGTAGGTTAGGTGAATTGAAAGCATTTTTGACTGATGACCTTTTTCATTTATGGTGGGTGTATTGGAATGTAATACCATGAGAAATAGAGAAAGATGTATCGATTCAGTGATCTATGGACCTAGGGAGCTGATTAAGAGAATAGGTTCCCACTCAGTCAGAACGTCTAGGTTCATGAAGTTTTAAAGGCTTCTCAGGGACCTCTCCTGAACACCCTGATTAAGAATACTTGCATGAGACTCCTGGGCTCTACACATTTCCTTCTCAGAAAGGCCACACAAGGGGCCCAGTTTTTACGAGTGACCAGTATCTGTCCATCTTATTGGTTAGGACTCCTGAAGAAGCTTCACCACCTTAGTTTCAACCAAGGAGCTACTCAAAAATGAAATGCATATGCACTGCTCCCCTGACCCGTTGCCTCCTCTGGCAGGGAACTCAGTTCAAGCTTTGTTTTGGTTTGGTTTTGAACTGTCATATCAAAGGCTTTCCCCTTACCAAAGAACCACCAGTCTCCCTATTACAACAGCTCTTTTCAAAGAGGAACTCTTACTCTAAAATAACTTCATAGTGATTTCACAGAATAGGAAATAATGTAAAAAATGCTCTTCAGAACATTTGTCCTTATAAGCAAATTGCTGTTCAATCAAAGAAATTCACACTTGATATGAGAGTCCTAGTTACCAAGCACCTCTACCTGTTCCATTCTGTTTCCTGCTAAAGATCATAGAATTACAAGAGTTTCAAGTTAAAATTATACTTGGGGTACCTGGGTGGCTCGGTTCATTAAGGGTCTGCCTTCGGCTTAGGTCATGATCCCAGGGTCCTGGGATCAAGCCCCACATGGGGCTCTCTGCTCAGCAGGGAGCCTGTTTCTCCCTCTCCCTGCCACTCCCCCTGCTTGTGCTCTCTCTATCAAATAAATGAAATCTTTAAAAAATAAAATATAATTATACTTATTTACCTTTCTCTCCCACTAGACTGTAATCTCCTAGAGGACATAAATTGCCTTATTAATATAAAATATCATTTAAATTACCATAGATTTGGACATATTTGCGGGGGCCTCATAAGTGATTGTGGTTAAATGGAGAGCAGCCTGGTCCTAATTCCACCTCTGTTGGTGACACAAGCTCTCCTTCCAGTTCTTACACTCAAAACAATTTTTCCTTGGCGATTTTTATTTATAGCAAAGCATATTCCTCCCAGGCCACCTGAGGCAGCTGGGAGCCAGCTTCCTCTCTCTCTTCCCTTTCCCAATCCCACTGGGACAGTTTCATTGCCATGGTTCAGCATTACCTGGTTCTGTGACCTCAGGGTCTTATCTGCTAAATGAGGGCGTGATCAAGAGTCTTCTCCTCCAATCCCCTGAGGCCCTAACAGTAATGACTCTGTAGAAAATCATCCTCTTTCTCCCTGTGTTGTTGTTCCTTGTTTTCTGCTTCTTTGTCAAGTGACTATTGCTGCTTCAGAGTGTCAATCTTTGATAGAGATCTTTCCCATATGGTCCCTCCTTTCTGGCAATTCATTGAGATTCGCCAGTCCCATCAAGAAAGCAATCAGTACATTATTCTAGCTTCAGACTGAATATAGATTAAATGCTGGCATCACTTAGTTCTATAAAATTATCTCACCCTGCCTTTTAAAATTCAAAACAGGAAAAGCCAAGCCTTTTGGTTATTAAATCAGAGTCCTAACTGCTAGCCCAAGCTAGGTCAGCTGGTGGGGAGGAGGCATTATGTGCGTGAGTAACAGAAAAGGTGAACTCATAAGCAACATAAGTATATGGAAATGTAAAGGCAATTACTAGTATATAAGTACAGTCTCCAGAGTGGTTTTAATTTGGTCTCTCCTCCGACCACAGAAACCCAATGATCGTGTCCATAAAGTGAGATTGGCAATAGGAAATGGCTTGCGAGAGGATGTGTGGAGGGAATTCATCAGGAGATTTGGAGACATTTGTATTTATGAATTATACGCTGCCACAGAAGGCAATATTGCCTTTTTGAATTATACAAGAAAAATTGGGGCCGTTGGGAGAATAAACTACCTACAGAAGGTAAGTCCGAAAGACGAAGCATATGTAGCCAGTTTTCAGAATATGGAGACTTCTTAAAAGCTGTGTCATGATGATGTTATTAGAATTTCATGCTGCATCAGAGCCATGGCCAATCCGTGTAACCATGAGAGAGGTCTGCTCATTCTCTATGACATGAGCACAAAATGACAGGGCCCTTTAACTTAAAATCTTAATTTCTCTTAATAACAACCTATTATGCCTTTGCTGTCTGCAACCTATGTGAGGTCTCCTGATGCCATTTCTACAGACAACAGAACACCAGAAGGCTACTAGTTCCGTAAGTTCACCACACACTGTGAAATGTGGTATTTCTCTTTCATCGTTCTGTGTGTCACAATCACCTGGGGAACTTTTTATGTAGAGGAGAGCAGGGTGCCATCCCCTTGAGCTTTGGATCCAGTTGTTCTGAGGCAGGGCACAGGTATCAGTGCTTTTCAAACGCTGTGGCCCCATTATTAGGAACCACAGTTTAAACCTTCAAGAGAACTAGAAGACTATGTTGTGCTATGTTTTAAGACCTCACAAATGTTTGTGTTTGCCTGAGAACTCCACTAGAAAGATATTTCCCAATTTTAAGCCAGCTCATGTAGCAGTCTCTTTTCCCTTTCAGGCATTTATTGCCTGGAGTCTCCGTATAATCTCTTTGCCTTTTTTGTGTGTTTGAGCAGTCAGTCTCCTGGGTGATTTTCAAAATTCCAGGAACATTCGGTAAAGGCTGAGCCTCCCCTGGCTTGAGCAATCATTGCTGTCATTATGCCACTGGCAGCCCTTCCTGCCTGACCATGAACAGATACACCAAAGGTCCCAGGCAACTTGTGTCCCCAGTACACTGATGGGCTGAGTACAAAATATAGTTATCTGTGTGCAGAAGAATTCTGCCTTGAGACATCAAATTTTGGCACCTTGTATACTAATTGAGTGACCTTGAGCAAGTCACTTATTGTTCCTTAGGCCTCCATTTCATTGTTTGTAAAACAGAGAGAAAAAGAGAAAATGTAGAGCCTAGTGCCTGACACAAACTGTACAATAAGGGAGAAGGATTATTGAAAGAACCCAGTTAGGGGCACCTGGATGACTCAATGGTTGAGCATTTGCCTTTGGCTCAGGTCATGATCCCAGGGTCCTGGGATCGAGTCCCGCATTGTGCTCTCCACAGGGAGCCTGTTTCTCCCTCTGCCTATGTCTCTGCCTCTCTCTCTGTGTCTGCCATGAGTAAATAAATAAAATCAGAAAGAAAGAAAGAAAGAGAAAGAAAGAAAGAAAGAAAGAAAGAAAGAAAGAAAGAAAGAAAGAAAGAAAGAAAGAAAGAAAGAAGAAAGAAAGAAAGAAAGAAATTAAATAACAGGAAAAAAATCCTTAAAGGATATAGCCCAATGCCTGTCCTATAATATCCATGAATAATTATTAGCTATAGTGATTATTATCATCCCATTTGTTACATTCTGGCCTTATCTCAAGGCATTCTGAAACCCAAGGAACCACTCTGACAGTGACAGCTAAACATCAGCTACACAGGTCCTGCCACTGTCCTCCACACCTGTACCATCCAGTGTACTAGCCACTAGCTACATGTGGCCATATATATTTACATTATGTAAATGAAATTCTTAATTCGGTTCTTCTTTCATGCTAGCCATATTTCAAATGCTCAGTAGCTGCGTGTGTTTAGTGACTACCATGTTGGGCAGTATAGATGTAGAACGTTTCCGTTATCACAAAAAAATTGTACTGGGCAGCGCTTGCTACAGGCCGAGAATCTATTGCTTACTCCCCACTGGAACCATGGCTGATAAGGTCAGTCTTTAGATAGTTTCAGTTCAACTTGCACCAGCTCAAACTGTGGGGACCCAGGTCTAATGCAGTTCAGGACAAGAAAGGGTAGAAAGCTGAGTTGATTGAGACACAGTACAAGATAATCTATGTTATTACTATTGACCCTCAAAAAGACAAGTCACAAGGAAACTTCTGTTTTACACTAAATCTGACAACCTTAGAAGTTGGTGCTATATGTTACTAGTTCTTTGCTTCTCATCCATTCATTGCCATGTCTTATTGTCAGTTTTTCTGCTTTAAACAAGAAAATATTTTTTAACTAAAAAAAAAAAAAAAAAAAAAAAAAAGGCAGGGGAAGAAGATGCCCCTGCAGCTGATGTGGAAAGAAGCGTTAGTTATTACCTCCAAATTTTTTTACCTTGCAAATAAACAAGATCTAACATTGGCTGACTGTGAATGCTGCTTGCTTTGTAATGGCTGTCTGCTACAATTAAAATATATGATTGGTTAATTTATTATGTAGACTTAAATATAAGTTTGGAATGGACACAGTCTTCCTGGCTAAGAATTACTTCTAAATACTGCCATACTTAGTAGAGAAAATAATAGTAGAGAATATTAATAGAGAAAATACACTCACTACTCTTACTGAACTACATAAATTTATTTTTTTAAATGAACTACATAAATTTAAATTCTTATACCATTGAAATGTATATGTGAAATATGGTGGAGTTTTAATCATTTTATAGCCATGGGCATGAAATAATTATACCACTGAACTTTAAATATATTGGAAAACTTATGGAAACGTGAAACAGAGGCATACAGGTTTTTAAAACCCGCTTATGATACGCCTACCCAATCACTTATATGAGAGTGATTTTACTTTTTAGTGTATTTTTAGAGACTTTTTGGGGTATTGGAAATGTTTTATTTCTTGGTCTGGATGGTAGTGACATGGATGTGTCCATGTATAATTTTATCAAGTTGGGCATTTAAGATATGTGTACTTTTGTACTCCGTATATATGCTATATCACAATAAAAAGGAAAATATGTGAAGGAATTTATATTTAAAATGATATAAAATGATTTAAATGATTTAATGATTTAAAATGAGCCCCTGAGTGGCTCAGTCAGTCAAGCATCTACCTTCTGCTCAGGTCATGATCCCAGAGTCCTGGGATCGAGCCCCGCTTAGGCTCGCTGCTCAGCGGAGAGCCTGCTTTTCCCTACCCCTGCTCGTGTGTGCATGCACTCTCTATCTCTCCCTCTCTCTTTCATAAATAAAATAGTTAAAAATAAATAAATAAAATGATATGTTTTAATTTTGCTAGAAAGTCATATCTTATGATCTAATTAAATATGATGTGGAGAAAGATGAACCTGTGCGAGATGGAAATGGATATTGCATCAAAGTTTCCAAAGGTATGGGAGAGTTTTGTTCTGAATGTTGCCACTATACATAGAAAATGAGATCAATATTGTGTCAGCTTTGTAAATGATTCATAATAAAAGTAACTGAAAATACAACTTGAACAACATTGCACTACATTTTTCTGAGGGTATTTTAATTACAAAGAAAGTCTTTAATTTTTTCATTGTTGAAGATAGACTTAGTACCAGCCCCTGTAAGGTTAAAAAATGGTATTTGGAGCAGGTTTAAGGGCCATGTGGGAAGATGTCCATTTTTTAGTACATGGCAACAGTTTTAAGAGTATGCTAATAATAAAATCTGTCTACTGCTAGCACATAAAATAACAATGTACTTTCTTCTGTCAGGTGAAGTTGGACTCCTTGTTTGCAAAATCACACAACTTACACCCTTTAGTGGCTATGCTGGAGCAGCTAGTCAGACTGAGAAGAAAAAACTGAGAGATGTCTTTAAGAAAGGAGACCTCTATCTCAATAGTGGAGATCTCTTAAAGATTGACCATGAAAATTTCATCTACTTCCATGACAGAGTTGGAGATACTTTCCGGTTGGTTTCTTCGAATTATTGAACCAAAAACAAACACATGCACAATTTGGCTTACTCCTAAATTGGAATTGCATTCTACTTTGGCTATGATGCTCCATTTCCTTCTATCTCTTGGCACACCAGTTCAGCCTTCTGTATTCCCAGAAAATAAGGAACAAAACACAGGAAATGTCACTCTGCAATGCACAGATACCTTAGTTGAGCAACACCAGATGAGAAAAAGGCAGAAAACCTGTGCCCAATTTTTGGTAGCCTAACAGTCCATCCAATTTCTCTCATTTATCCTCAGTTATTACCAGACAGTCATAGAACAGCCAGGGATTTTCACACTGTTTCCAATCATGGGGCCTTTCTTCAGATAAAGTCAAATGCAAACTAAAGTTGAACTGATCTAGTTGAACAGGAGGTGATGGGTAGGGGTTCTGAGCCCACATGTTTTCCTCCCTCCCACTCTCCATCCCTAACCAGGTGGTCTCCTACAGAAATCTAAGTCAGCACCATGAATTTTGAAAGTCATTATCCTAAGACTATAAAAGTAAATCCCAACAACAGCATGGTCCTCCAGCCTCATGACTCTTTGGTTGAATCAGATTCCTTCCTGTGTAATCTCCCTGAGGCCAGGCCCTATGCCAGCTGGTTCCCTAGCACCAGCACCACCACCTAGCACAGTGCTTGACATGCATGATTACTCTTTGCATGAATGAATGAGGAAAGGATAGAAGCTGTCTGGCTATAGTAGGAAGAGCAAGAATATGAATGTGGAAAACCAAGCTCCTAGGCTTGCCTCTACTCCTGACCAGCTGTGCTATTAAGGCAGGTAACCCTTCTTAACCCCAATCCCTTCACCCATGAAATCAGGGTTTCCAGTAGTCCTCAGGGTTCCATGACTCAGGATCCATACCGTGATTTTATGCTACCTTCATGTTACTAAAAAGATAAATCTGGGAAATCTAAAGAATTTTTAAACATAAGACAAATTTTAACTCTTTATTAGGTGGACAGGTAGCAATTGCTTGGGCACTAACATTATAATCTCCCTGCAAATAAAGTATATCTCCTAGGAAAGGCTTTCCCATTGCCATGAGACCCTGAAATACAAGGATGAAATTCTATTAAATTGAAATAAATAGCAACCAAAGTTAGTAAGGAAAGTGAGCGATCTAAACACAACAAAAACTCATAGAGATTTATTTTTCATCTCCTGGGCCTTTCTTCGGCCAAACCTGTATTTCAACGTGAGAACAACATCATTCTTTGTATCATGTTTCATGTCATGAGATTGGAATTTCACATTTTATTATTTAGTCCTAGGCCTTTGTTTTTTGTGTCTCAAACAGGATCCCTCTCCCACGACTATGTTGAGTGGACTTGGGGCAAGAGATGGGAAAATGAGTGCAGATACCCTACAGAGGTCTGGGGGAAACACCACCTGCTCTGTCATCGCAGCCTGGGCTGGGGACCAGCAGGAACTTGCACTAACTTTGCCTTTTCTTCCAGCTGGAAAGGGGAAAATGTGGCCACCACTGAAGTCGCTGATATAGTCGGACTGGTAGATTTTGTCCAAGAAGTAAATGTTTACGGAGTGTCTGTGCCAGGTATGCATAAAATATCTATGTCTATGCCTAAACCCATATAGTAACTGAACATAATTTTAAACCCAGGGCAAAGCTTGTCATCGCTCTTGCCTGCCAGCTAGATTGTCAAACAACTCTTTCAGCCACCTGGAAGTAAAGGATTGATGTCTGGTTTACATTCCATTATAAATCAGCCAAGTCAGTACATCTAAACCTGGCCTTCTTCTGTGGTTCAGTTCCCCAGCTGTTCTTGGGCTCTCAGACAACCCAGATCTCTCCAAGATGCAGGGTCCCACGATGCATTTAGTATACCTCGGGAAAAAATATGTCAGGCTTGACAGCTGGGAAATGGTACTTGGCCTCTGAATTGGGAGTCACAAATAAAAACAAGTATAGTTGCTAGGAGAAAAAAACTGAAAAGGAGCTGACTTGCCCAAATTTCTTTTAAAACCTGTGCTTGACCCCAGCCTACCCCAGTGAGCTTCAGAATCATCACATGGTGTCACCAAGCCTTCATCTGCAGATCCACTTGCCAGCAGAGTGGGGAGTGCTAAGGTCTGACTTTGAGTCCTGCTGGCTGTTTGACTTCAGGCAAATCACTAAAATTAGGGGTAATACCAGCCCTGCACTTGAGATTGTCAAGAAAACTTGTTCAATTACATAAATACTAAACACATATTTACCAGATATATACCTGAGTGTTGTCATGAGAAGAAATTATTTTAATTATACATGACAGAGGATTAAAACATCCAAATCACTGTCTAAATATAGGTACTACTGGATATTATTAGTACTCAGTATTTGGAATTCTCACCTATTTTCAAAACAGAAATCTCAAAGTCTCTCTTTCCTGAGTTGTGATGGTTTCACATGTGCTTTTCACATGGTTTCACCTTGTGCTTTTATTTCTTAAAGAATATTTAAGACTTTCTTTGCCTGTTCCTCTCCTACCCTATGATGATAGCACAATAGAAAGTTCAGCCACAGGACACCTGGGTGGCTCAGTGGTTGAGTGTCTGCCTTTGGCTCAGGTCATGATCCCAGGGTCCTGGGATTGAGTCCCACATCGGGCTCCCCACAGGGGGGCTGCTTCTCCCTCTGCCTGTGTCTCTGCCTCTCTCTGTGTGTCTCTCATGAATAAATAAAATCAGAAAGAAAGAAAAGAAAGAAAGAAGAAAGAAAGAAAGAAAGAAAGAAAAGAAAAAGAAAGAAAGAAAGAAAGAAAGAAAGAAAGAAAGAAAGAAAGAAAGAAAGAAAGAGAAAGAAGGAAAGGAAAGGAAAGGAAAGGAAAGGAAAGGAAAGGAAAGGAAAGGAAAGGAAAGGAAAGGAAAGGAAAGGGAAGGGAAGGGAAGGGAAGGGAAGGGAAGGGAAGGAAAGGAAAAGAAAAGCCACATCTCAGGTCACAGAGTGTGAGGGGTACAGAATGCTTCTTGTGTTGGAATTTGGGCTGAATTAACACAAGGGCACATGTCGTGGTTGTCAGCCATCATAGCATGCTGGCCTTTCACAAGGCCCCACCTGAAATCCTGCGTGCACTTCTAAATGCTGAATTTTGGTAACAACACAAAAGGGTGGGTATGAGAAAGTGAGAGAATCTGGAGGAATGGAATGGAAGGATCAAACGCAGTGCTCTTCAGGGTGGGGTCCTTGGACCAGTAGCAGCATCACTCAAGAGCTTGTTAACAATGTGATTTCTCAGGCTGAACTTGAACCTACTTACTGAATCAGAATCTCTGGGGTGAGGCCTGGGGAGCTGTGTTTTAATAAACCCTCCAGTGATTCTTAAAAACAATGAAATCTGATTTGGGGCTAATAAAAATGTTCTAGAACTAGATATGGGTGATAGTTGTAGGATGTTTTGAATGTACGAAATACCACTGAATTGTACACTTTAAAACGATTAAGATGATCAATTTTATGTGTTACCACAGTTTTTAAAAAAATACTAAAGTCAAAAAATAATAAATAAAAAATAAATAAATAAATAAATAAATAAATAAATAAATAAAACTAAAGTCTGAGAAGCACTGAAGCCTCATCTGGCCAACCATCAGAATCATCTGAGAAACTTTTAAGTTTTTATTTAAATTCCAATTAGTGAACGCACAGCATAGTATGAGTCTCAAGTGTACAATATAGTGAATCAACGAGAAACTTTTTAAAGCCCAGATCTAATGGATCAGAACCTCTGGGGTTTGGGACTCAGACTCTTCCTGTCTTCTTTTAATCCCCAAGCGATTCTAACAGCCAGTAAGATTTGGGAGTCACCGATCTAGAACAAAAAGAAGAGGAAGCTAACGGTTTTCAAAAGATTGTAAGAAGTCAGGTAGAACAAGGAGCAGGTGTGCAACATCAGAGAACAAAATTTAGCCTGAGACATCCCCTACAACCAGAGACTAACAACAGAGAAGGCTCCCTCCTGAGGAGGGGAATGCCCAACAGCTGGGGTGTGTAAAGGAGCTGAATGTCCATGTGAGATCCTGTGAGAATTCTTTTAGCATTGAAATATTAGAGATGAACTTTCAGATTCTGTGATTCTCAATGCCACACCTGCTGCTGGCTGCCCTGCCAGGCACTCAGCCAGCCCCATTCCAGTGAAATGTGGCAGGTCTATCTAGAATAAGCCAGTCTACCAAAGTGGTTCTCAGTAGCAGACAGCTCAGCAAGACCTTCACACATTTCAACTTTGAACCAGGAAGGTACTCCAAAGTTTGGGTCCAGTTAACTTCTATTAGGTGTCACAACAGAGCTTCCCAACTACTCTCTAGAACATTTTGTTCTCAACAGAACTTTATGCAAGGATGAAAATGTTCTATGTCTGCACTGTCCAGTATGGTAGCCAGTAACCACCACATGGCTGCTAAGCACTTCAAATGTGGCTAGTGCAACTGAGGAATTGAATTTTTTATTAGATTTTAGTATAATTAATTTTAATAGCCAAATGTAACCAGTGGCTACCACCCTGGACAGTGCAGCTCTAGAGAGACTCTGGCCAGAACAACTGTAAACTGGAACCTTCTTCCCTCTGGAGCTGAACTAGTCCTAAACCAAGCCTTGGGACCCGGGGCAGAGACCTGAGACCCAACTGGCCTATTGGTCTCTCAGTTGGGCATTGCCTCTGTCAGAGCAAGAGGCAATGAGCCAGTCAGTGCCGAAGATTTCCGTTGCATCAGCCTCTGCATTGATTTTAAAAGAAGCTTATTAGAGACATTTGAAGTTCCTGAGATGGGTGCTTTCGAGAGAGCTACCAAGGACCCCTAGAGAAAGAGGGCCCAGGGCCCTGCCTCTCTCCTTCAGATAAGAGGCAAATTGTATAGAGGTGCATTTCCTTTCTTTTAATGTTTCCTCTGGTTTCCTTTCTTCTTTAGAGCCACGGGTAAACACACCAACACCATGGGAGAGGTTATGAAATTAGGGGCCCAAGTGACATAGGACCGCTCCTTCCGCTCTCTGATTACAGCTAAGTAGTTCAGGAAAGCAGACCTAGCCTCCCGCTGGGTGTGCTGGCTCAGGTAGATGTCTTAATACCTAATTACCACCATTCTTACAAGAAAACAGTGTAGTAATTGTTCTAAACTCCTCCCCACTTACATTGCTTCCTGATGGGAAGGAAAAGCTGCCCAATCTTCTCTCTCAGTGAAGACACAGCCTCTTTGGAAATAAAGCTTATCAATGGGAAGGTCCGCAGCAGTTCACCCTTGCACCTTCTGTCACCCTCCCACCCACAGCTTCTCTGAAATGCAGAGAGGCTAACCTATCAAAAATCTTGATTAAATAGGGCACCTGGGTGGCTCAGTCAGTTAAGCCTCTGCCTCCACTCAGATCATGATCCCAGGGTTCTGGGATCAAGTCCCACATCGGGTGCCTTGCTCAGCAGGGAGCCTGCTTCTCCCTCTCCCTCTGCTGCTCCTCCTGCTTGTGCTCTCTTAAGCCCTATGTCAAATAAATAAAATCTTTAAAAAAAAAAAGAAGGATGACAGCTACAAGCCCAGGGCTGGGACTCAATCCAGTTTTTGACTCTGCCTATTATTTGCTGTGTGAACTTGAACAAATACCTTAATGTCTTTAAGCCTCAGGTTTTTCATCTGTAAAATACAGAGATAACATTTCTATCTCTTCATAATGCTATTGTGAGAGTTAAGAGGGATAGTCCATAAAACACATTTAGTATAGGGTCTGACATATAATAAAGATTTCATTGGGGTCCCTGTGTGGCACAGTCCATTGAGCATCCACGTCTTGGTTACTGCTCAGGTCACAATCTCAGGGTCTTGAGATCAAGGCCGAGTTGGGCTCCCAGCTCAGCGAGGCATCTGCTAAAGTTTCTCTCTCCCTCCCCCTCAGCCCCTCCCCACTCACTCTCTCTCTAAAGGGAGTAAAGAAATCTTTAAAACAAAAAATTTAATCAGTATATAGCTCTTGCTCTTGTTGTTATATTTACTTTAGAATAACTTCAACATATATCTGAAATAAAAATTCCAACTACCCAAAAGAAACCCATGTTAAAACGTTCTCAGTCCCCTCTCCTTTGAGCTAAGAAAGCATCATAAATAGGGATCCCTAGGTGGTGCAGCGGTTTGGTGCCTGCCTTCGGCCCAGGGCGCGATCCTGGAGACCCGGGATCGAATCCCACGTCAGGCTCCCGGTGCATTCTCCCTCTGCCTGTGTCTGTCTGTCTCTCTCTCTCTCTCTCTCTCTCTCTCTCTGTGTGTGTGACTATCATAAATAAATTTTTTTAAAAAAGCATCATAAATAGTACAACACATCTAATGTTTTCTCACTTTATTTCTAGGTCATGAGGGTCGAATTGGCATGGCCTCGATCAAAATGAAGGAAAACTGTGAATTTGATGGAAAGAAGATCTTTCACCATGTTGCCGATTACCTGCCCACTTATGCAAGGCCCCGGTTTCTAAGAATACAGGTGAGACTTCTTGCTGTCGAGTTCAATTCTCTTCTCTCTTGGAGACTGCTGTCTCTTGGGGAACAACTCCCTTCTACCATGGTGACCATATTAGCCAACTTTTCACTACCCCTAACCTGGAAGCTCAACAAGGAAGCAGAAACATCAGACGATACAACTAGCAGAAGCCAAATCCCTTTCCCCCTAAAACGACAGACCAGTTCATTCAGCAGCAGTAATTAGCAAATAGCTCACAAAGTCTGTGTTTGATGAGATATGACCAACACTGAAAATAGAAATGCTCCAACTTTCCTATTTGTTGTTTCCAGTTTTAAAGAATGGAAAAATCCACTGACGTCCTACATCTTTCCACTGTGTGAAATTTAATTGGGCATCATTAGCCGGTTGGAACTATCAAAGGCTTAACTACACCACCAGAGGGATGTCTTTTTGTTTTTTTTTTCTTTCTCAAGCATTAACCCATTGGTTAGCTTAACACTCTCACTTCTGGACTATGAGCTCTATGATTCTGTAGCCGAAGAGTTGAGCAAAGAAATGTTAGATTATCTGCCATGGTGGAAGTTACAAGATTATTTCTGTTGATGTTCATAAAACACTGACATTTGCCTTACGATGAGAATGGTTGAGAGACAGGAAAGCTGAAATACCCTCAGATCATCCATCACCCTCTCAAATGAAGGGGAAAGAAATTGTCTGTGTGTAGATGATCCCTAGTCCCACCCACATAAATCAGGATATTCTAGTAATGCCTGAAGCTCAATAAGCAACTGACTGCTCTGTTCTTCATTTCATGCTCCACAGCCCCTCATGCCCCACAGGTGATTTTAAAGCCCCATGGGTATGAAAAAACTACCTCCACAAAGGTGCCGCCCATCCCCTACCTCCCACCCCCATTGTGGAGCTTCTGTAACCAGGAGGTATTAATATACAGGACTGCCGCTCACAGCTTCCACCTGGGGCAGAGATACCAGTGGGTTGCCAGCCTTCTGCCCCACCCCTGCCCCTTGCCCTGACCCTAATTTGTTTACAAAACACTATGACAATGTGGGTTGTTTGCTGTTTTTCAGGACACCATTGCGATCACTGGAACTTTTAAACACCGAAAAGTGACCCTTGTGGAGGAAGGCTTTAATCCTGCAGTCATCAAAGATGCCTTATATTTCTTGGATGACAAAGCAGAAATGTATGTGCCTATGACCGAGGACATTTACAATGCCATAAATAATAAAGCTCTGAAACTGTGAGTATTCCTAAAAGGATAACTCACGTTTCCAGAAAGAAACCGAATGAACCTAGTACAGCCACTTGATGTAATCCAACTTTAATTTGATTGAAGACTGTGAGATGCAATTATTTATGCATTCTGATGAGGGAAGCTTTCTAAAATTACACCTGAACCTTTACATGTGAAAATATTTAGAAATAAATATTTTTTGATTTGTACCTACCGTTTCTTATTTGCAGACCAAGCTTGTTAGAGGGTGCATTATTTTTTAAGTATATAATAAAATAGATGAATGCCAACAGATGAGATAGTATTGCCTCTTTCCTGACTTTAAATGCAAATCCTGAGCCTCATTGGCAATTTTTCACACGTGCCCTAATTCATAATGATAATGGCATTCTAGGTTTAAAAAAATGTCAAGAAATTGAAAGGTGAAGGGGCTGGATCACTAATGAACAGTCCAATGGAAATCCAGCTCCAGTTGAGGTCAACTCTCCCCTCCTAATAGCACCCTGGCCACTGTCCACACATTGCTTTCTCCAGCAGATAAGAACGCCACCTAGCGTCTTTGAAGGAGCCTAAGCCAACAGCATCAGAATTCTATACATAGAAGGTGTTAGTAGATATTTTTTAACTACATCAAGGATTGTACACTCAGATGTCTTCAGGATTCATGTTAGTAATGCAGATGAGAGAAATAGGTCACGAATGTAGCAAACTTGAGGGCAGCCACTGCTTATCTTCAGCTGGCTGATTATTGTCATGTGAGAATACAGCTCAAATACTTCTGAGATCTGATTATTTAGAAAACAGAAACCCCTATATTTGTGTGAATCTCCCAATTTTTTAAACGCGAAGTATCCAATTTCATAAGACTTCCACTTAGCCAAACAAAATATATCTGTGGACCAGATAAGTCCTAGATCTCTAGTTAGTCCCCCCGGTTCTGCATGCTCCTCAAACCTTAGCTGGTTTCCCTCCATAGCCAGTCTGCTGCCAAACAGCCTATCTGAAGACCAAGGCCCCTTGGGCATGATTCAGAGTTTAGAAACTTTAAGGAGCTCTCTCAGACAGGCTCTTTCTCCTTCCACTCAGCTGGCTCCCTTCCTGACCAGAACTCTTTAAACTGCATGTGTCAGTTGTATACAGAGTTTTAGGAGCAGGCCCATGGAAGTGGCAATCAAGACATGTTCCTAGAACGCCTGGGTGGCTCAGTGGTTGAGCATCTGCCTTTGGCTCAGGGTGTGATCCCGGGGTCCGGAAATCGAGTCCCACATTGGCCTCCTTGTGAGGAGCCTGCTTCTCCCCCAGCCTATGTCCCTGCCTCTCTCTTTGTTTCTCATGAATAAATAAATTTTTTAAATCTTAAAAAAAACAAAGACAACATGTTCCTTACTAGAGTTTTCTTACATGATAGGAGCAATCATGGTAGCTAGGTCCATGTCCAATAAGTGTAATTCAAGTTCAGCCCAGGCTCCTAAAAGAGGGGGAGTTTCCTCAGATGACCAGCAATTGGCAAGGAGCCCCAATTGTACCCCAGTTAACCCTTATAAGGCCCCAGGAAAACATATTCAGGGATCCTCAATGATAGATGACAAGAGAGGTTGCCACCCCCACCCCCAACACAGTACTAAAAATATTTATTAAACTCTCTCCATTTTTTAAGTGACTAAGACTTGTGACCAGAATCCCTGCCCCCTCTCATTAAGCTCAAAGATGAATATTTCCTGAGCACTTGCTATGCATATGAGACTTGAGGATGGCCCCAGGAAAACTCTGGATACCCCTGCATCTTTGCAAATTTTGCCAACAATTTGGAACATTGTTGCTTGTGGGTCAATACTTAAGAATTTTTGCAAAACTCTAAATATGTGAGGCACCTGGGTGGCTCAGTGATTGAGTGTCAGGCTCAGCCTTTGGCTCAGGGCATGATCCCAGGGTCCTGGGATGGAGTCCCATATCAGGCTCCCCACAGGGAGCCTGCTTCTCCCTCTGCCTGTGTCTCTGCCTCTCTCTCTCTCTCTCATGAATAAATAAAATCTTTAAAAAAAAAAAAACCTAAATATCTCTGCCTTTAGATCAGTTAGATCTCTAATCAGATCTAACTGATCTTCCAGGGAGAATTTGAACCCAAATGATGGGAGAGAACATGACTTTTGTTTTTGAAAGTATCATATTGAAAAAAAAAAAAGAAAGAAAGAAAGAAAGAAAGTATCATATTGTGCAATTATGTTACTATGTGATCTTGTTAAAGTGGATCTGGTTGTAAGCAGAGGTTATGTCAAAGGGCGTGTTCTCAGATGAGAGATCAACGCTTATACTCTTAGCCAGCATGTTAGTGTGCCTATAACCAGAGCCTACTGGGGCCTGACTACTTTTGAGACATATGTTAGACTTTCCAGTGAGAAAATCAGAAACTTTCCCTCCTAGCGTGATGGCTTTCTCAGCCTCCCATGTCCCCAAGAGCTCTGTGATTCTGGCCCAATACCACAGGTCCACTGTGATGGACAGAGGCACCAGCACAGTAGCCTCAATACATGTGTGTACATAAAATTAGGCCATTACCTGTGACAGATAATCCATTTTAAAGGCTAATTCTTCTCTTTTAGAAGAATCACAAATTGTGCCTATAAAAATATCTGCACAAATCATCCTTTGAAGGTACAAATTGATATTTAAAAAAAATAAACAGGTGATATCCATGTAAATCATTCAACAGGTCTCCAGTTTCAAATGCATGGTTTGGAAACATGTAGTCAGTGCATAGATAGGATGTTACAGGTATCAAAATAATTTGGGGACAAAACCAGGAAATGTCAGCATGTAAAAGGGAAGCTAATGAGAATCTATAAAAATGGATAAGCATGTAAAAGGGAAGCTAATGAGAATCTATAAAAATGCACCAAATGCAGTGACATACACAAGAGGTAATTAATTTGTTCATGTATTGCTCATTTGCACACACACTCAACAAGCATTTAGTGGGTGTCTGCTATGGACCAAGAGATGAGCTGAGCACTAGTTTGATTATTTTCCAAACCTCTATGAGGAAAAAAGTGGGTCAGATCTTCAAAGAAAGGTGACTGGAAAGACCCTTAGAAGGAAGTGTCAACAGGGGCACCTGGGTGGCTCAGTGTTTGAGCATCTATCTACCTTTGGCTCAGGGTATGATCCCAAGGTCCTGGAATCAAGTCCCACATCAGGCTTCCTGCATGGAGTCTGCTTCTCCCTCTGCCTATGTCTCTGCCTCTCTCTGTATCTTTCGTGAATAAATAAATAAAATCTTTGAAGAAGAAGAAGAAGAAGAAGAAGAAGAAGAAGAAGAAGAAGAAGAAGAAGAAGAAGAAGAAGAAGAAGAAGAAGAAGAAGAAGAAGAAGAAGAAGAAGAAGAAGAAGAAGAAGAAGAAGAAGAAGAAGAAGTTGCAAATGTCAACATGAAGCCTTACACTCTTTATAAAAATTATCTTCTTAACCAAACTCAAGGCAGGCTCCTCCGAGCCATCTTGTCAATTAGGTAGGCCTCAACCTTGGCCTACAAAGACTTGAACAAACACTAGCATAGGCTCTAACAGCTCAAGGCCATGACCCTAGGATGACCCTGGCTCACCACAAAGTGCCTGCCTATGAAAAATCAAGCCTGTCAAAAGTATTTGGTTCCACCCAATACTTAAAGATGAGCCTGTTTCCCAACCTCCATGGGATGGTAGGAGTCTAACTTCAGGAAGCACCAGTTAGCAAACCCAGATGGATTTCACGTGGAACAATGTGTCCTCTTCCTGCTTTTTTGTCATTTTTCAGCTCCCTGACTCTACCAAGTCCCTCCTGACCTCCTTCCCCGTTCTCTCATTCCCCCTTTAACTTGCCCAGTCACCTCTATCCAAGTCAAAGTTGACTCTGGTTTATCCTGGACTCTTTTCCCTATTGCAATAATATATTATTGATTAAAATCTGTCCTTAGCACTTCAACTGGTATCCAGCTTTGCTTACCTTTGACACTATTTGGAGTTTTTTAGTTTTTATTTATTTATTAATGAGAGGCACACAGAGAGAGAGGCAGAGACATAGGCAGAGGGAGAAGCAGGCTCCCTGTGGGAAGCCTGATGTAGGACTCGATCCCAGGACCCCAGGATCACACCCTGAGCCCAAGGCAGATGCTCAACCACTGAGCCACCCAGGTGTCCCTGACACTGTTAATATAACCCATTTCTGAGCCATCTCAAATAGTAAGAAAACAAGTTTGGGCCCACGAACTAACTATGGGCAAGCTGCCTGTGAGCACAGCTTTTATTTAACTACAGGGTCCAGAAAGAAAGAAAATGTACAAGTTCCAAAGCTAGAGAGGAGATATGTAATGTACTGAAGGAGCAGGGGGGCCAGCTGGACTGTGAGAATCTGATCAAGTACGGTATGGTGGAAATAGCACAGGCTTCACTGAAGACAAGCAGACCTGGCTCTGCCCACTTCCAAGCTTTTGTGACCTGGCCCTCAGTCTCCTCATTTATAAACTATAGTCACAGTGCCTGACTCAAACTGCCTGCTTTTCTCATACCAAGGGCTCCTCCAAAGTCATTTTTTTACAGTGAAATCCACATCTTCAATATCCTGAAAAGTAGAATTCATAAGTACATACATTTGGGCTCTAGGATATGTTCTGACAGGTTAATCAATGTTTCAGTGGTCAATTAAGACACACAGGATATTTTTTCAGGGACAAGTACAATTTATTTCTACATTATATTTCACATCACAAGCTGAACCACAGAAGCTGCCTGTAGGTATGTCACCTTGGGTCCTTTCTTTCTGACCAGATTGCTGGGACCTTCTGTACCATGCTGGCTTAAACTCCCCTCTGTATCTATCATGAGAATCTGATAAAATGATGGGCTCTCTCTTAAGAAAACATGCACGTACACGTAAGCACACACAAATTCAACATACAATTTTGAGGGGTTCAGCAACTCCCTGAATCATATTCTTGTGTGAAAACCCTGGTCTAAACCATGGCCTGCAGAGGGCAACAGGGCAGCTGGAGCCCACACTGAGAGCTACATTCAGGAAAGCTTGGGACGCTGTAAAACTTGATTAGTTTTTTGAAGGCACTTTTCTTTAGCATCATCATCTCTTCTGGAAACCTAGAGAAGAATCTGGCCCTGGAGGAGCCACCATTCTTCACAGAGCCATCTGTGGGCAGTGGCTTCTGAGCACTCACAGGCATGCTGTTGCAACTGAAGGAACGCACTGCCTTCTTCTTATTTTGCACGGACAAATAATTGAACAGGAAGGAAGACAGCTTGTGCTTGGTGACATCTGGGGTCTCTTCTGAAAAGCAGTCATCATCAAGTGGGTCCAGCAGGGTTTCAAGATGGCAGCTGTCTTCCCTTCTCATAGGGCTGGCTCCCATACGTTGAGGTTGCTTGATGATCTTCCTGGCCTGGGCTGGGTCATATCCTGCCCCATTGACAGACTGAAGGGACGTTCCATTGGCCAAGGCTCTGGGGCTGGTGGTTTGGGGGATGAGGTTCCCAACCTGAGGGCTGGGTTGGGAAGTACAGTGCTGACTCAGGATGAGAGTAGCAGCATCTCGAATGAGATTCCAGTCTCTCAGGATGTCATCTCTGGTGGTGAACTGGGATGTCACAGTGAAACGGATGATCAGTTTGTCCTGGATAGTGGCCGGGATGAGGAAGAGACGGCCAGCTTTAGCTAATTCCTTTAATACACTTTCTGTGAGACAATTAGGACCCTGTTTGAAGAATAAAGAGAAGTGATGTCTGTGTAGCATCCCCTCTAAATATCCCCAGAAGCCTAGTATTTCTATATCCAAAAGGCTGAACAACAACCAAATAATGTAATCATAAGCCATGGAAGATGGCGTTACCTTTAGACGAAAAACCACAAGGCCTAGGTGCCTCTTGGCAGGAATTTCAAAGAAAGGGTCATTTCTGACCAGAGACTCAAAGTATTTTGCCATTTCAGTGCCCTAAAATTGTAAATATAGAGAAAACAGATTAATAATCAGGCAATGGACAATTCTGAATAAAGTTTCATACCACTAAATGGATTTGAACCAATGGCACCTTTGAACCACAGAGTTCTGAATGGCTCCTGCCTGATTTTCTTCTCCATTTGATTTAGCTCATATTCCAAGCTGTGAAACCTCCAATGAGCAATGTCCTATTGCTTGTTACATCAGATCCACCTCAAGAATGCATTTCTGAGGGCCCTTTTTCTGGGCCTTCAGCCCAGAGCCGGAAGGCATGTGCTTTGTAATCAATGCAATCTGGCCTCATATCCTGGCTTCACAGCTTTTCAACTGGTTGAGGTGGCAAGCAAGGGCCAAGCCCATTCTCTGCATTCCTAGCCAGGTACTGGGTACAGGCTGGATCTGCCCAGAGGAAGAGATCCGTCCTTTTACTGTATGTAGAGGCCCCATGTGGGCTGTCAACAGCACTGTCTTTATCCTAAGCCTACATCTTTCCCTTGCTTCTCAAACCCTTTCACATCTTATCCCTCAAATGCTGTTTCATTACCTCCTCTCTTTCTTTACATTCAACAGAGAATATATTTTTTACATATCCTCCCCACAAACATCATAGAAAACTCTTTGCATCAGTTTAACAAGTACAGAATTTCTGTTTGGGATGACGAGAAAAGTTCTGGAAATAATAATCATGGTTGCACATATTGGGAGCACACTTAATGTCACTTAATGTACACTTAAAAATGGTAAAGTGGTAAATTTTGTGTTATGGATATTTTACCACAATAAAAAAATTTAAAGCTTTGTACCATATTAATCTTTCACTGAAGTTTATGTCACTTTTTAAATTTTCTTTTTCTAAAAACCTAAGATTATTAACTAAACAAAGACAGGACTTAACTTTTCTTTCATTTCTAAAAAGTTTCTTCAAGCACCCACCCAGAGGGATCTCAATAAAGTATCTGCTAAGTAATTGCTATTACCCAGTTCTCTTTGAATCTCAGACTTGATACTCAATTTCAAGAGAACTCAAAGGATTTAGTTAATCACATCAGTTTTGCCCCAGTTTCTCCATTTCAGCCATTACACAGTCAGTTATATAAAGGCCATACAGACAGGTCAGGTCATCACTGACTATACTAAGTCAAGTTTGGTTTTAATGGAAAAGTTGATAAATTTGGTATCAACCAGGATGTGGAAAGGTGGAGCCAGCTGTGTGTTAGACCAGGAGAATAAGCAGGAAGGATGTTGGGGAACTTCTCTTTCTTTGAGTGCCCTGGGATCTTCCTTTTCTTTCTTTTCAGGTTTTAATCCAATCCTTCTCTTTAAGCCTCTGATCTCAGAGACAGCATTCCCTTCATGGTCACATACTCTCTTGCTTTCTTTTGCTTCCCCAGGTTCATGCCACACTCTTATTTCTTCCCTCTTACTTAAACTCCTCATTTTCTAAGAGGGGCTAAAGGAAAGTGGCTTCCTCAAGGTACCAATGGCAGAATGCAGGTCTCCCGGTCACCAAGTGCATGCTCCTCCCACCATGCTCTTCTCCTTCCTACAATGGAAGCTGATTGTGACAAGGTAGAAGCATGGGGTCAGGGGAAAGGGGAAATGGCTCAGCATCCCTGCCACCAGAAGCCACCTCTATGGGTGATGAAAGCATTGCTGCTACCAGTGCCCTGAACCAATCTAAGTGGAGGGTAGGCAAACAATTAAGGCCAAATATAGCACTTTCCTGGACCATAGCCATGCTCATTTGTTTATATACTGTTTATGGTGGCTTTTATGCTCCAATGTCAGAGTTGAATAGTTGCAACAGAAATAGTATGGCTCACAAAGCCAAAAACAGTTGTCTTTTACAGAAAGGTGATTGTAGGTGATAGGAAATGATTTATGATGATATGTTGATGATTACAGTGATCTGTTATCATTAAAAGTAGGGAAAAATGGAGGAGTGGAATGGGGGAGGAAGAGGAAAAAGAAGAAGAAGGAGGAGGAAATGAAAGAAAAATATTCATTAAATATTTAGATGAGTATTAAGCCCTGTACTAAGGCTTTATATGTATTATCTCATGGAATTACCATGATTAACCTGTGAGAGGTATTATCATTCTCCCATCTTATAAATTAGGAAGCTAAACACAGAAATTTTAAGTAATTTGTCCAAAGTCACCAAATAGTAAAGGGTAGAACAGAAAAATCAAACCCAGATTCCATTTTCTAAAGCATTACTATATTACAGAGAGATACAAATCTTGGTTTTACATAACCTTCAAGAGCTCACATAGTAGAAGATAGCATAAAATTGTGAAGAGACAAGGCCCTCCACTCTTTAGCAGTGCAATTACCATCTCTGAGCCTTGCTTATAGTATGGGGCCATCAGGGTGGCCACCCCAAGCATGGTTGTAAGACTCTAATGAAACACTATAAGGTATTTTTAAAATTTAAGACACTATGCAAGTAATAATTATGATCTCACTCAAGTTGAAGAAATAACATTAACTTACAACAACTCTGTTTTGGTTCTACTCCTTACTGTTGTGAGACATTGGTAACCTGTGAGCTCATTGTTGTATGTGTGCTTGAGCAGGTGATCTTAGGAATGCCAAGTTAGCAGTGATGAGGGCAGATAGAATAGTCAGAGAATCTCCTGGGAGGAACAAAACATAATTCTTTAACAACATTTGGAAAAGAGAAAGCAATCCAGAAGGGCAAAGCACAGGTGAGGGTGCAGAGACAGACTAGGGGATACAGCTATAATGAATCAGTAAGAAGCCTGAGCTGAAATAAAGGCTGATGGCCAGGTAGTTGAAAGCCAGGCCCAGAAGTATAGGCCCAGTGTAGGTAGTGGGGGGACTGATGGGAATTCAGAGCTTTGAATTCCAAGAGGAGCATTAGGGGAGTTAGCCAGAACCTACACACAGAATATCCAGTCCTAAATTGTAAGCAAAAGAGCTTTCCTGGTGACTTGTAACTTCCACTGTCTTATTCCCCAGCCACGACCTCCAATCTTGAGTCTAAGGATCTAGAGAGAGCACAAAGTCCCTAATGTCTCCCCCTACATGCTAGGTGACAGCCACTCATTAATAAACATGGGGTTGACAAATACTTTGATGTTTATTACAAATGTAAAATTACTAACAGTAAGCAAGTCATAGGCTGGCTCAACAATTTCACTTGGTTTTGTGTTTATTTAATGAAGAAGAAATTCCCTAAAGGGAAGGTGAAAGGGGAAAGACACACAGGACAATGTCTTTGGATTTATCCACGATTTTTATCAATGGCTTTGTCTTACTCATAAGCACTTGGAGAAATGAGAGCAAAATTCTGAGTGAAGAAGTCCCACCCCTTTCATGAAGAATATGACTGAGAGACAATGCCTGTCTCACTTATTTCTGGGTCTTATTTCTAGCACAATGATTTTGTTGTTGTTGAATTAAGTTAAAATAAATTGTACCGAATAGACCTTCGGTAATACCTATTGACACAATGCAGAGATGTTTGTTCCAGACTTGGTAGGTCTACATATCCAAGCCAGACGAGCCATGTCTCAGACATAACCATAAGTGACTCAAATTTTCAGGCAGCTATGATAACCAGAATAACTCCTGAAATACATGTTCCTACCCTGGACACACAGGCTGCCCTTTGATTTATTTCCTTTCTTTCTCTGCAAAACAGGTTCTCAGGCCATCACTCCCCAGTGTTTGATGATTAACAGAAGGAATAATTAGACACTTATGCAAGGGAACAGGCAGGTAGCCCTCAGTGTTCTGCTCAGTGTCCCTCTAGCTAACAAATGACTGCCCTGAATAATCAAGTCCCGGGAGCCCAGAAACAGGCCCAAACACCTGAGCCATACACCACAGGTCCCCTGGGCAGAAACCAGCCTTTCTCCCCACAAGGACACATAGCAAGACTACATACATGTCTGACATGTGCTTGAAGATTCTTCACCCCAAAGGACCGAATCACAAACCAGAGTTTGATAGAGCGAAACCGCCGGCTCAGAGGGATCTGCCAGTGCTAGAACAAAGGAACATAGTGCTTATGATTAGAGGCAAGGGCACTGCTCCCTCACACATTCCTTGGCTTTAAAATGCTCTGCCTGCCCTGCCCCCCGGGGATACACGTTGTCATCATGACTCCCAAAGCTGTTGCTAAGGAGAAGCCAAGTCAAGTTACCCAAAGGTTGCCCTGTCACATAACCAAATCATGATGAAGGTGGCCAACAGGTATCCTTGTCCAAGAACAGGACAAGTGAAAACCAAGTCTGTGACCCTGAACCAAGAAGACATGTTGCTTCAAATGCTGCTTTAAGGGACGCCTGGGTGGCTCAGTGGTTGAGCGTCTGCCTTCAGCTCAGGTCATGATCCTGGAGTCCTGGGATCGAGTTCCGCATCAGGCTCCCTACGAGGAGCCTGCTCCTCTCTCTACCTGTGTCTCTGCCTGTGTCTCTGCCTCTCTCTCTTTCTCTCTCTCTCTTCTGTCTCTATGAATAAATAAATAAAATCTTTTTTTTTAAAGTAAATACATACATAAATAAAAGAACCTAAGTCCCTCAAATTGCAGAGAATAAAGTTTTATTTCTATTGCCCCCAAAATGTAAAGTATAGTAGTCAAGATGCTACAGCCCCCCAGACCTGGGTTTCTCCTCCAGCTCAGCCACTTACTGTACAACGCCACCCACTGGCTCTTCATGAGACTGAGAAGGAACAGCACCTCCCAGGGAGGTGGCATGAAGAAAACCAATGCAAAGAGCCTCACAGGAAGTTATCAGCAAGCACTGGCTATTTAGATGATAAAAATGTAAGCTACAAATCACAGCAGTATTTCTGCCTAGAACCAAGACAATCATTATTTAATCTCATTGTCTTGTCCTGACTTCTTCCTGTGACATTCCCATGACATTCTTGTGCCCATAGGAGCCATGACTCCAGCTTTCAGATTTTTTTTTTTTTTAAATATTTTATTTATTTATTCATGGGAGACAGAGGGAGAGAGAGAGGCAGAGACACAGGGAGAGGGAGAAGCAGGCTTCATGCAGGGAGCCTGATGTGGGACTCGATCCTGGGTCTCCAGGATCCTGCCCTGGGCTGAAGGTGGCGCTAAACCGCTGAGCCACCAGGGCTGCCCCAGCTTTCAGATTTTAAGAACATTCACATCTGGGCCTCTGGTACACAGAAATTGACTGTTCCAGGTGACCAGATCAACGGGGCCTAAAGTTCAAGGTTGTGGGCACCATACATCTAAATATTTTCAAACCAATTTCAAACCAGTTTTGCACATCTGAAAACAGACCAAAAAGTTTGGAACACACTGGCAGTTACCAGTGATGAGCGATGTGGTTTCTAATGACCTCTTGATCCTCCAATGTCAGGAAGCTTTGCCAATTCCTGTTGACTAAAATTAAATATTTATCTCACTGATATTTATCTACTCACCTACAGGATTGCCAAATCCTCACAAATGTGCTTACCTTCACCCTCATTCCCTGACCCAGGCACTCTCCCTTTGGGGACACTCTCCCTTTGGGAATGGACAAAGTTTCTCCTTTGTCAAGTACTAAGCCTTTGTTTTCCAGCTTGGGGACTTACTTTACCAGCAGAGGGCATCAAAACCTGGACACAGGATAAAATCCCTGTGACAGGGAAAGCTGTCAACTCCATCCCTTATTATTACATAGACACTCTGGGAGAATAATGAATGGATAATAGGGGGCCTTCTCTAGAAACACTGCTTCCCAAATGGTTATGGTTAATTGGCTACTTTATCTCACCAGCAAATAAAAATAAGAAGCAGAGATTATTTTTTATTTCTTTACATTCTGTTTGTACCCTCAGTTGTTTCTCTTGTCATCTCAAAACCAATCCATGCTGACCCAGCTAGCCTATATTCTCTGCTTAGAGCAGAAAATTTGGACTTATAAAGGGTGACATGGTCTTCTTTGACTAAAGACATCCCCCAAGTCTCCTCTGTACTTCCACGATTTTGTAGGTCTACCCTGCCAAAAGCAAAACAATACCCCATCCACTAGTAGGAGCCTGATGTCAGGAAATCTAGCCCTGATTTTAGGTCCCACCCAGGGCTCAGGGGTGAAGTTCCTAAGTCTTCTTTCCCAGGATGCTGCTTATTTCTGGCTCATCTCAAATAAGGCTGGGCTTCTATTTAAAGTTACAGGCACCTGGGTGAAAAGGAGCTTGGGTCAGAGCAGAAGTGAAGACTCTCAGGATCACAACAGATAGAAGCTTCCATTTTCTAGGAGTTTCTTTGAGACTTGAAAATTGAATCCATAGAATTAGATGTAGAGGAAGGAAAAGCATAAAGCATCACCTTCTGGATGTGGAAATATAAATAATAAGGTTCCCCTAGATCAGTGCTAAGAAAAAGTGTAATTCAGTATTTTCTGTAAAAAGTTATCTAGAAGAGAGAGAGCACCATAAAAATCTCCAGACTAATGGGAATGAACCACAGGAAGATCTTGAGATACTGGTGTGAACAAACAAACAAAAAGTTAACACGAGATCCAAAATGGGTGAAGGTTAAGATAATGCTCTTAAGTTATGATGATCCAAATGCACTTATAGGAGAATGGGTACCGTTTCCCATTTCACACTCAAACAAGAAACTTTGAATTATCCCTGAAGAGATCTGCCCCTTGGGATGATGCTATGGAAATTTTTTTAATTAAAAAAATTGCTTAAAACCTACCAGACAGGGCAGAGAAGATGAAAGAACCGTTATTCATTCTATTTTTCAACTTCTTGAGGATCTGTGAGCATACTACCTGCAATTCTAATCAAAAACCTCAAAAGTCTAAAGGAAGTGTGAGCCAGTCTGAGGGAGAATAATCACAATACAATCAAGAGATAACAGAGCCGTTATTTTAGGACTAAAAGGCCAAGACGTTTCAATTGCCCAAGGAAACAAGATAGAAGCATCTCTTTACAAACTGAATCTCATAGACATCAAGCATTGCTCTCTCTGCCTCACTGCATTAATTCATTTAATTTCATGGCAAGCCTCAGAAGCCAATATTATTATCATCATCCTCATTTTACAGATGAGGAAACCAAGATACAGAGGTTAAGTCATTTGACCAGGGCCACACAAGTTAATAAACAGAGGAACAAGGATTTAAACATAGGCCATCTGGCTTTAGAACCTCAATGCTTAACCACTTTGCTATAGTGAACCTCCGCAGCTTAAAAGAAGAAATTTTTAGCAATATCCTCCCTACCATTTATTGAGCATTTGCCACATTCCCGATACTGCTTTAAGTGATCTATGCATATGGTCCCATTTCAGCCTCACAATACCCTATGAAATTAGGGCCACTGTGCTCATTTTACAGATGAGGAAGCCATAGCTCAGAGAGGGCCACGAAGTTTCCTAAAGGCCCACTGCTGGGGTAGCATTTCAAACCAAGCTAGGCTACTCTGCTCTGCTGTCTCCCATTGGCCGCAGATATAACTGTTTTACATCTCTGTCTCCCCTACAATTAAAGGAAAAATTCCTCTTCAAACTGAGGGGTGAATCTGTAGAATTTGTTTTCCCAGGAGATTGTACAGGCTGAGAATGTGGGCAGGTTCAAGAGTCTTAGGTGCAATTAGCTGAGAAGGCCAGAACTACCTGGCAGCGTCCAGAAGCTCAGGAAGGGTACCTATGCCCCACCCCCTCCTGTGGAGCCTCCTACCTTGCCTCCATAGTCCTGGAGACAGAAGATGAAAGCCATTCAAGAAAGAAGCCTCTTTCCCTACCCAAGGAAATTCTCCACCCTTCCCTGCTGCTGGCACTAAGCAGAAAAGATGATCCAGGATGGAGACAGAAGGGAATGAATCCCCTCACAGTAGAAAAGGCATCTCTGGGAATTAAGCAATGCTATACCTATTCAGGAAATGAGTATACTGCCTCAGAGGTTGGTCTCATTTTCTAGGCTTTTTTAACAATTTTCTGGATTTCAGTCTATATACTTAGAAACCAAAGGCATAGAGCACCATATTTTGGGATGGGCTCACAGTGTGCCAATTTTGGATGGGAGCCAACATAAAGGAGACCTTCTGGGGTGCAGCAAGTTCCCATCCCAGAAGCCGTTTCTGGCCACTCACCATGAAGTCAGTGGCCACGCCAGAGTTGGCATGCCTGAGGTAGACAGGGTTCACACTGAAGGTCTGCTGCAGCTTGTATTTGTCCTTGACCCTGTGGGTTTCCAAACACACATTAGTGGCTGAGCCCTCTCCAAAGGAAGCAAGGCTTTGCCAGGTGCCGGAAGCTTGGCTGCCACACTCACCAGAACCCAGTACAGTCAAAGTGCACCATCATCCACTTGGAAGGATTAAAGGTGAAAGAATCGGCGTACTCGATGCCCTTCAGAAAGCCCCGGAACTCCGGGCACAAGAAGGCAGTGCCTGCATAGGCAGCATCGATGTGGAGCCATAGCCCCTCACTGGCACCTGAGGAGGCAAATGTCACTTGACTGGGAGGCCGGACAGAGGGGGGATGAGGAGAGGGGGGATTGTCACCAGCTGGCTCAAAGGCATCGCTTGCCTGGTGCAGTGGCTGGTGGGCTTCAAGAGAAGAGAAGAAAGAATGGCCTGCTCTGCCTGGAGGGGTTGGTAAGGCACATGAAGATGGGAGTGGGGGAGGGGCGGCCCATGGATGGGAAGGGGAGCCTCCTGAAGGGAAACTCCACAGTCACAAACGGCCTTTTTCTCTCACTGGCCAGAGGGTCAACACCCTCTGGGCATTAACCCACAGTTTCTGGCACATAAGCAACTGCCCACTAGGCCGGAGAGCAATGTTAATGGCATCCAACACAAATGGTAGACAGGGGATGTCTCTCTTCCCTAGTGGGTTTCTTGCTTGGGGATTTTAAACAATCCCATTTGGGTTTCTTCTCTGCCTATATCTTCTCCCCTGGTTTCCCAGACCCTACTATTTTCCTTTCCTTAGCCTAGAATAGAAAATATTTCATGATGCCTCCTTTATTCTGTGTTTCACATATGGCCCATTTTAAGTAGATTTTGACATACAAGTGAGAAGGCAAGAAAATCTGAGACTCTCCCACTGTTGCCTCCTAGAGAGGATGCAAGATAAGCGTTGGTCCACTACTGGGAAAATCAGTGCCCTGGCTTCCTTGTGACCTTCTGTGGCTCTTCTTAAGCTCCCTGAACTGACCAAGGAGAGGTAAGGGAATGAATGCCAGAGAGCTAGTTTCAGGTTCTCACTCTAGGGAACATTCTAAATTTCATTACTTGTCTTCCCAGCCAGACAGGGTGGACACTTACAGATGGGGCCCAGCTCTGACAGGCAGTCGAATGCACAGACCCCAGTGGTCCCCAGTGTTGCACACACCTGAGGGAAAATAAAGGAAGTTAATAGGGGAAGGTGGGCTCATATGACACAGTCAGCCTAAAAGAAAGATTTGACCACAGGTATTATCTATCTCACCCACCCCACTAGAATAGCATGTATTTCCCATTACACTTTACCATGACCCACAGTAAAAAATACATTTTATATAGCAATCTAGTACATGTGTGCATTTGAAATAAAAGCTTCACCAAGGGGTACTACTCTGGCTACAGGAATGCACTCTGCTATTTTCCATTCTTGTTTTTTTCTTATGCAGGTTATGACCCACAAAATTTATTTCCTAACATATCAAGCATAATTTATAAAACATTGTATTTGACAACCATTCTTTTTTTTTCTCCCCTGCATGTTACTTGTGTAAATTCTGCCCAAATTCTTTCCTCACTTCCAGGTCCTATCATTCTAAGCTGAGAACACATTCTGACTTACAAAGACAGGCACCAAGCCCTGCTCCTTGTCCTCCTTGATGGCTTTCTGAAGAGCTTCTCCTCGGAGTGAGAAGTTGTCATCCACAGGCAGAAACTTCATCTTAACAAGGGAAATCAAGCCAGCTTTTTCCACTGAGGAGTGAGCCTAGAAGAACAATGGAAACCTGTTAGCAGAGTCCACATGGATGAGCACCCCCCACAAGAAACTGCAGAAGCTGGCTTTAGTAATCAAAAATAACATTTGATGTGTCTTCCCCCAAGGTTCCTGGAGAGGACCTCTGAGACTTGCGCTTCCCTGAGCTCCAGCATACTCATGTCTAGAAAAAAAATTATTCAAGAACTAAGAATCCAGAAGCCAAGCACTGATGCCAAGGTTTGGCCTGTATCAGGCAACTCACCTGGTCAGAGGCATAGGCAATGAGCCGGGCGTTCAGGGAGGACTCGTCTGCTCCGGGTTCAGATGCTTTCAACTCCAGGATTTTGTCCTTCCTTGCTGCCAGCAAGGCGATCAAGGTGGACTCACTGACTGTGCTCTGTAGTGGAAGAAAGATTACCAGTGGCGGCCTCTCCCTGTGTTCCTGGGGCATGTTACCCTGGCTCCTGCCTAAAGGGTTGTCCTTCCTCTAGACTCACAGACCTATGCCGCATTCTCCATTCACAATATGCATTCCTGGGACACCAGCCTCTCCTCCAGTTGTCCAGGGAAGTAATGAAAGCAAATTTGCACCTAATACCAACATTTTTATTAGAGAGGCCACAGAGACCAGAAAGCGAATGTTCAGCCTCTGCTAGATACAAATTTGCCTATAGATATGTTTGCTCCCCATGTAAAACTTGTTAAAAATAAAGAACTTTTCATTTCTTCACTTTAGGTATGGACATAGAATTTGCTTCTAAAGGAATATTCCCGAGAGTAGGTCCTGGCCTATAGGAGAGACTGGTCACTTTAGCCTTGGTTCTGTTGCCAAGTGCACTCATGACCTTGAGCTAACATTGCCCCTCCAGGAACTCTTCCATTTATAAAATGAAAAGTATCCCCTCAGCTGCCTCCCAGAGTGGGAATATTGATATCCAGATGAAGGCTGGATAGGATTTTGTTCTGGCTATGACTATAGGAATCCTGTGGGCCCCTCAGCAACCCCACAGAATTCTTAAAAGTCTTTGGTGTCCTTGCTTTTCAACCCTTGAGGTGACCCACAGCTGATAGCTCCCTGCTACAAAGCCTGGCAGACAGTATAATGGGGAGTGGTATGGATCAGACCCCACTAGATATTCAGCAGCTGGAAATCACTCTGCAACAAGGAAGCCAGCGGAATAGTAATAATAGTGCCACCTTCCATCTACATGGCTCTTTGTGGTTTACAAAACATTCTGTCAACCTCTTGGCTCCTCATAAAACCTCTCTGAGGTACTTGTGATTCCTCCCTACAGTTGAGGATAGCAATGCTCAGAGATGTTACAGGACTGAACCAAGTTTACACGGCCGATGAATTATAGGAGAAAGCACCATTTGGATATAGACAAGCAAGTGTTTGAATCTTCATTCTTCCACTTACCAGCCGTGCAACTGGGGCAAGTTTTTAACCTCTCTGAGCTCCAGTGCTCTGATCTCAAAAATTGGCAATCGTCCTATTTACGTACAGAGTCCTTGAGATAATTAAATGAAAAGCAAGATCATGTATGACAGACATGTCTCCCAGATATGATATCTGAGGTTGTAACGATCTGCAAACAACCCATAAGGTTCACAGCATGCAGTAATCTGCCTTCCTTCTGTTGATTTTCAGACTGGAGTGGGAGAGGGAGTCACTCAGATAGCAAATGAGCCCAGCAAACTTTCCAGGTCTCATCTCAGGACAGTGTGGCTATTTTTATTTTAAAGAAGGGCCTATTTGAATAAAGGGGAAAGGAGAAAAAATGAGTGGGAAATATCAGAAAGGGAGACAGAACATGAGAGACTCCTAAATCTGGGAAACGAACAAGGGGTGGTAGAAAGGGAGATGGGCAGGGGGTGGGGGTGACTGGGTGACAGGCACTGAGGGGGGCACCTGATGGGATGAGCACTGGGTGTTATTCTATATGTTGGCAAATTGAACACCAATCAAAAATAAATTAATTAATTAATTAACTAAAAAATAAAAGAATGAAGCTAGTTGAAAACAGACTTAAAAAAAAAAAGAAGGGCCCATTTATTGTTCATATCCACTCTTTGAGGAAGACATTGTTGTCATATTGTTAGTTAATATTACCTCTATCTTATAGACCATAAAACCAGGAAAGTTACATATTAGAATAGAATTCAAGAATTAGGGGGGTTCTCAAAGGTCTCAGAACCAAGCCCTCATGAATGTCAAGGGTTTATAGATGTGAAAGTACCTAGCAATGTGCATGGTCTATGGGAGGCACCCAGCAAGCTCCACTGTGCTGACAACTCTTAACAAAAAAAGAAATCTTTTGAGGAACTACTATTTGACAGATATCCAAATGATAGCGCTACAGGATAAGATAAATCAATTTATGTTGCTCATTTTTCTCACTGCCAAGGGTCTTCTGGACCCAGGAGGGAGGGAGAGAAGGCTCCACTTGCCTTCTCTTTTCCTTCTATCATAAGGTGTTAAGTAAGACAAGAAAGGGGAGTGGTTGAGTTATAAACTAAGAAACCTCAATCGAGCAATACTAGAAATGTGATAAAGTGCTGACTTCTTAATCTTTTTCAAAGAAAAAAAAAAAAAGGAAGAGTGGAGGTGGTAGCAGTGATGGGAGCGGTGGGAGTGGTGGAGGCGGTAGCGCTGACGGCGGAATCAGTGATCATGGTGGCAGTCAGGATGATGACGGTTAATGGCAAAAGGATGATGGCAGTGATAGTGGTGGAGGGGGTGACATAGGGGAACCTCCGTGGAAAACAGGAGAATGGCCTGGGCAAGAGTTCAGCTTATCTTTCACTACTTCACCCCCAAGCTGGAAGGAGCTTTGCCAAGGTAGGCACCTGCAGGACACCTCCTCCCTGGCTGCCAGGGTGGTGATGCAAGAAGTGCTCTGGGAGTCCCAGCATTTTTGCCAGCCAGTCCATGACGTTCATCTCCAGCTCCGTGCATGCAGGACTGGAAGCCTGAAAGAGGGAAAGCAACTTCATCCAGACAGCCCCAGGACACCAAGATGTGCCCCCACACTCGCCAGCCCCCGAAACACATCTGTCTCTGCCCCCAGGCCTCCCCACATCCCTACCCTATCAATGGGAACCTGACCTATCTTCCCCCTGGAGAAGGGGTCTGTGTCAGGCTCTGTGCCCCATTCCCATCCAATCCTCTCCCAGACATAAAGGGAAATGAATGTAGGGCTTTGAATTGATGCCCCACCCTCAGTGAGGTAGAGTCTTTCTTAACTCCAAAATTCTGTGGAGAAACAGCCCTAGGAATTAATGATTGCTTCCATTTGGCTTCGCTAGTCCCTAAAATGCCCAGTTGAGCAGCATTCTGAAAGCCAAAGGCAAGTTTTAGGACTGAGAAAGAAAGCATGCTTTCCTGGAAAAGATAGTAACTCTCTCCCCTTCCCCTTCCCAGCCCTCCCCACCCCACCACCCCCATCCCCAACACAACCTATACCAGTTTGGGCTTAAAATATAAAGCTGTTTTAGGAGGCTTGTGGCACAATTCAAGGTAGGTCGGTTCTTAGGGTGTTATATTAAGTGAAGTCTGAGGATATATCCCTAACCCCTCACAGACAAGAACACAGGGGAAGTTGTACCCATAGGTATGAAAGTGCTTAGTTAGGATCACAAACTGTAGCAATAACCAGATCTCAGTCCAAATGCCATCTGTGTCTCTGTGAGTTGCGTGATCCTAGGGAGACAGATTACCTAAGCCTCAATTTCTTTATCTACTAAATGGGCCAATACTCATGATTCCATAGTGTTAAAGGATAAAATGAGATAATTTCTATAAAGTTCAAGCTCAAAGAATGTAGCCATTGTTAATAGTTAACTTATATCCCATTCAGAGATTAGGACAAAATATGCCTGCCCCAGGATGTCACTTTCTGCTACATCCCCCAGTTGCCACTGGTTACAGTTACAGCCATTGCTACTCACCCAGGTGAATCCCAAGCAGTTGATGGCATCTGCCAGCATGTCTCCCAGCAGTGATGGCCAAGAGGTGAGGGCTGGGTAGTAGGCGTGCATGTGGGGGCTTTGCCAGTGAACCACCTAAAGGCAGAGCATGTCCATGTATGGCACCAGGAAGCATGTCTGGGAGTCTTTCCTCTACCAGAGACTCTTCCTGGCAAGGGGAGGCACCCATTCTAGAGATGGGCTGACGCTTTTAAGAGAGTCAAGTAAATGACACAACTCCATAAAAGTAAAACATATTCATGGCGTTCTTGCCACCTACATTTCTCATATCCTAAGCTGCTTCATCAGTGGAGCATTTCTACATATGCAAAGACCAGAAGGGAATATGCAAAATTAAAATTGGTATAGTAATTAGGGTTGTAAATTCTGGATAGTGTTCACATTAGTCTCCAATGCTCATCCCCTAATTCCACCCCGCCCAGAAATAAAAGGAAGAGGAGCCTATGAGCTCCAGAAGAAGAGGCTGCTTGTCCCATCCAGTTTCTTGCAAAAAGCATCCTTTGTTTTATGGGTTGCTGAGCTCTCTGGGCACACAGCTCCTGCAAAGGGTGAGTGAGAATGGATTCAAAGCTGTCCTTCGTTTCCCAGAGAACATGAAGAAAGGAGAGAAAAGGACAGGAGGAGTGCCAGTCCAAGGGCGGGACCCTTACCTCCAAGTTAACCCCTGAGCCCACACTCAGACTGAAGAACGGGACGTAGGCAGGAGCAAGGGGAATGGACAGGGCCCCACTCTAACAGGCTCATTGGCCTAATTATCTAATCTGGTTTCATTTCTCTGTTGATGAAGATGCCCTGTCCATTTCTGCATTCATGTTTTTGAGCAACGCTGTGTCTCCTGACAGGACCTTCCAAAACCTGCTAATTCCTAGAAAGCTACTAAATACTCATTTCTTCCACAAACATGTTCCCAGCTCCCCAGCCCCCTTTGGTCCTTTCCCTGAATCCAGGGAACACTCTCATTCTAGATGTCCCACCCTACTGAAAACTCATTAGTCAATACCCTAGTGTACCAATATTTAGGGTGCAGAAATTCTTTTATTCCCTCACCGGCAAGAACAGTGTCCTAGACAGTGTATATGATAGAAGGAGCATATAATTCAATTGCAAAGACAGGTTCCAGTCCTACCTCTGTCCCTAACCAGCTGTGTGACTTTGTAGGTTTATTGCGAAGCCACTGAACTTAAACTCCCCATGTTTGGAGGGGTCTTTTTTGAGAACCATACTTAATTTTATTTTCTTACAGGGGATCTCAAAATGTATATATGATTAGGAACCCATGAAAACAGGATACTCCTCTGCACCTTTCTTAACCTCAGTTTCCCAGCATAAAACAAATCCTGTTTCCTAGGGCTGTCACGTGGGTTGGTCTGGGAGGAAATTTGCAAAATGTAAAGCACTAATGTTAATGGTCAATTAATCACATGGTGGTAGATACATCATATATCCCGACTTGACTCTTAGATAATCAGACCTCTTCTTCTGCTTTTCGCCAGGCAAAATGTGTGGAAGGTAACAACAATATCCCCCATGTTCCCGTGCTTCATCTTACTTAATTCTCACAGCACCCCTGTGAGATAGGTTCTCCCATTACCCCTGTTTTACAGACGAGAATCAGGGCTGGCTAGTGTGAAGCAGCAGCCCCAGGATCATACACACCTCACAGGGACAGATGACAGTGCCAAGACAGAAACCCGGGGCTGTCTGACCCCAGGGCCCAAGCTCCTAAGCAGGACGGGTGCCCTGCCTTCTCTCCTGGTGCTGCTCTCACTCCCCCATGAGGAGCAGAGGAGGTTTTTCTAACCAGAGTTGGAATTAAAGCAGCAGGGCAGTTATTCTTTTTGTGTCTAGGAGAAGGCAGGAAGGGAAAAATCAATCCAGTCTTCAATGAGGTGCTGATCAACATGAGAAAGCTAAGGGCCAAGTGCTTTCAAGCTGTCTCTCAGAGGCTGGGACAGCCTCTAAGATGAGTTAGAAGACTGGGTCCTCATTATCGGTGCCCTTAGTAACAGTATTTTGGAAACCCCAAAAAAGGGCTTCCATCTCCTAACCCTATCAAGAGGCAATTATCTGTTCTTGCAAGATAAATTTGATAAGATAAGCCAGAGGAACCCTTATCAAAAACAGACAGACCTCTCGTTCCAGAAATGAGCCTCTCTCACCACACCCCCAGCAACTGCTGGAATTGCAATCCAGCAAATCAGCTCATTTCCGCCTTCTCTGACCGTTGCTCAGTCTCACTACCAAATTACAGTTGGCCCCTCAGCAGATTATATTTTACAGAATGAAATCCATGAGATAATCTTATCAGGGAGCTAGCCTCCCTGGTAAAGTTTACGATATGGAAATTTTCAAAAGATGCTTATGAAATAGGCTGAGTGGTCAGAGAGAGATGAGCAATTGGCTTTGTACAAACTTGCCAACCAATAAGTTTGTGCCAACTTATTCTGAGTTTGGATAATTTGTCATTTTTGCTTCCAGGCATATTTCTGTCCCATCTAAAGCATTTAGGGGATGATAGAAGCAAATCGCAAGTCAGTCTCAGAAAGTTTCTGGACACACGTGGTTTGGGACACCAATGCCCCTAGCAGAGAGAGTGAAGAGGACAGCCCTGTGTGTTGGGGTCCCGCTGAAGGGTGGTGCCTGGGTGCACAGACTCAGGCTGGAGTCTGCAGTGTGGGAATAAGACTGGCCCAGGCTTAAAATCTTGGATCTGCCAGCCACAAATTCTATAACTTTGAGAAAACAATTAACCTCCCTGAACCTCAGTTTGTAAAACTGGGGATTGTAGGATCACTGTAGGAGAAAACAAGCTAACCTGTAATGTGGCCCAGCTAGTGCCTGGTACATGGCCTGGAGCTTGGTACAAAGTAGCCCTTCTGTGGGAGGAAGACTGCGCACTTTTAGCATGAGCACCCTGGCACAGCTCCTTGCCCCTGGCAGCCAGGGACAGTGTCATAGCCCATGGAGTCGGGCTCCAGCTCAAGCACCAGCCAGCCTCTGTCTGGTTGCCAGCCCTGCCAGTGCAGTCACCAGGCTGTCCTCTCCATCACTGGAAGTACAGATGATTCAGGGAAAGTTCCTTTCTACTCCTGAAAAGCAGCTCAATCATGAGACCTCCGCTGGGTAGCAAAGGACACGATTCCCACCTCATGAAGGGGAAAAGAGGGGTCTGACGGGGCCTCATTCAACTCCCCGGGCCTCTCTACAGTGACAGTCAGGGTACCCTCAGGGAGGGGGTGTGTTCTTAGCCACCTTTTTTCCCTTCAGTGAGTCTCAGCATTCTGCAGGAGAGTCCCTGGCTCTGCCTGGCTGGGGCTTCAGGGACTGTCTCCAGCCTCCTCTCTGTCATGCTCTCCACATTGGCCTTTCCCCTCAGACCCAATTTTCATTCTCATCTCATCCCATTAGATTTCCATACATCTGGCAGACTAGGTCCTGGTGCTGGCTCCCTCCACCCTCCCACCTGGCACTACAGGACAGCCCTGGCATCAGAAACCTAATTTCAAAGTCCTGGCCTTCTACGTGCCCACAAGACAGGCTACATACCCGAGTGGCAGGCTTACCCAAGGCAGGCTTCTCTTCAGGCACTGCCCACCCTCCTATGCTCTGAAATCCAGAATCACCCTTGTGGTGACAAGTATCTCACCCCAGGCATGATGATTCGCTCAATGTCCCCAAAGATGTTGTCCCAGCTGTCGGGTTCCTCAGGAGCACTCTCAGGCAGCTGGGCTCGCAGGTAACCAGGCCGCACATCCGGAGTCACGCGCCGCTCCCGCACGGTGCTCAGGTACTGGCAGATGTAATCCACCATCTCTTTTCCTACAAGGGAGGAGGAGACACCAGCCTCAGGTCCCCCAATTGGGCCAGGCCAATTCATGCCCAACCCCCTCAGGTGAGGGCCAAGATACTTGGTGAAGGACAGGGATTCATGGGCTAATGGGGAGAAGGTCTGATCCCTAGCATCAGCCTTGTCTTCAGCATTTAAAAATAAGTGAGGGTGAGGGTGCCTGGCTGGCTCAGTCAATAGAGTATGTGACTTTTGATCTCAGGGTCATGAGTTTGAGTCCCACAGTGGGTGTGGAGATTACTTAAAATAAAAAAAGAGGGATCCCTGGGTGGCGCAGCAGTTTGGCGCCTGCCTTTGGCCCAGGGCACGATCCTGGAGACCCGGGATGGAATCCCACATCGGGCTCCCGGTGCATGGAGCCTGCTTCTCCCTCTGACTGTGTCTCTGCCTCTCTCTCTCTCTCTCTCTCTGTGACTATCATAAATAAATAAAAATTAAAAAAAAAAAAAAGAAGGGGGGGGTGCCAGTCAGGCCACCAACTCTTGGTTTCAACTCAGGTAGTGATCTCAGGGTCATGGGATCAAGGCCTGAATCAGGCTCCAAACTCAGCACAATCTGCTTGGAACTCTTTCTCCCTCTCTCCATCCCAACCTCCACCCCACCCCACCCCCACCTCCTGGCTCCCTCTCTCTCCCTCAAATGAATAAATAAATATTTTTTAAATGAATGAAAAAATAAGTGAGGGAATGAATGACCACTGGAAGGAGTGTGTGAGTGAACAAATGAACAAGATGGAAACTCATGAAGTATAAAACTCAAGCACCAAAGTGAAATACTAATTGTTCCTCCCCTTTCCCTTACCCATATCAACCTTGATTATCTCTCCTGCCTTTCTTTTCTTCTCAAAAACAGAACATCTAATTAAGTCACTACCTTACAGGTTTACTAGAAACTCTGTGGCACTTTCCAAAAATTGATACACACACACACACACACACACACACACACACACACACATTGTACTGTTTGTTGACACAGATGGCAAGTGCCTGTGCCAGGTTCTGATACCAGTTGAAAAATCTACTTGTTCACTATTCCCACTGGACCAGTAATTTCTCACTTTTGGACCAATGGATTTCTTTAAGAATCTGATGAAAACTATGAATTTGCACACACACACAGAAAAATGGTGTAGGTGGCACCTGGGTGGCTCAGTGGTTGAGCATCTGCCTTTGGCTCAGGTCATGATCCTGGTGTCCTGGAATCAAGTCCCAAGGGGAGCCTGCTTCTCCCTCTGCCTGTGTCTCTGCCTCTCTCTATGTGTCTCTCATGAATAAATAAATAAAATCTTTTAAAAAATGATGTAAAATTTCTGAGGTTCATGTCATCCCTAAAGCACAACCATAGACTTAGACTACAAGCCCTGCACTAGCCGGAAGTTTTAGGAAAATGCAAGACCACGTATTTTTGTTTGTTTGTGTCCCATTTTTATTTAAGTTCTTGTTAGTTCACATATAGTGTAATATTAGTTTCAGGAATATGCAAAATCAGGTCTTAATTATTCAATCTCTCTCCCTGTTTGCACCAACACCTCAATGCTTAGGATATTTCTTAGATGCTCACCAAAAAGAAGAAGAAGAAGAAGAAGAAGAAGAAGAAGAAGAAGAAGAAGAAGAAGAAGAAGAAGAAGAAGAAAGAAGAAGAAGAAGAAGAAGAAAAAGAAGGAGAAGGAGAAGGAGAAGGAGGAGGAGGAGGAGGAGGAGAAGGAGAAGGAAGGAGAAGAAGAAAAAGAAAAACCCAAATGAATGACCAAATAAATAAGGAAGAAAAATAGCCGACTCAAATACTCTGAAGCAACTTTAAGTTATTTATTTTTTTCTCCCCTTTCATGTCTCCAGGACAGGGTCTCAGCCCTCAGTGGCTCTGTCTCTTGCTCCCTCTGACTCTCTCTCTTTGCTTCTCTCCCTCTCTGGGTCTGGGTGTTCATTCTCCCTCTCTGTCTCTCTCAATAACTTATAATCCCTCCTTAGTACCCCTTAGGCTCCTTCCCCCTGTAAAAATAAAATAAGATAAAATAAAGAAAAGGAGAAGGAAGCTGATTTCTAGCCTCGGCACCAGCTCATGCAAGATTTTCGTGAGCAGGACCAATCCCAGAAAAAGATTGCAAAAGAGACAAAGAGAGGTTTCCACATCCTTCTCTCTGCTCCAACCCTCCCACAGCTGATGCCTCTCTGGACTGCAGCAGCACCCAGCAGAGCTCGGAGGGCCTGACCCAGCGCCGCACTTGTCCAGGGGCAATACGAAATGTGTTTGTGTTCTACACCCAGGATAAATGTCCACGGGAAGCTGCTCAGGGCTTTTGGGAAGCACTGGGGTTAACCAGTTCACGCTTAGGTGTCAAGGCTGCCAGCTACTTAGTGAGTTATATCCAGGGGGAGGAGAGAGAAAAAGTTGGATTTAACATGGGACAATACCTCACAGCAAAGAAATTTTAGGTAACATACCTTACCAGGGGGGATGGGGATACAAAAGAGTCACAGAGCAAAAAATTAGAAGCAACTACCATCCGCCTCTCTTAAGGAGCCATGCCTGAAAACAGCCTAACCGTTTGGTTTTTCTCATTACACGAGGCTTGAGACATAGTAGCTGCTCACTAAATATTTGTGAAATGAAGGACTAAGTAAAGGACCAGTGCGGGCAGATTCGCACACGGAGAAGTGAATATAAACGACAGGATTTTTGCGGTGACTGCAGAATACTCAGGGAGATTTTGTTTTCCCTGCCTCAGAATATGAGGCAATATTTTGGCATCGCGTGGACCAGGAATCCAAACCCTCTATTCGTGAGAAAAGGGATGGGAAATGGGTGTCCGGGGAGAGTGGGAGGATGAGAGGAGTGGGAGGGAGAGGAGGAGTGAAGGAGGGCTTGAGAAAGTTTTCCATTCTGGTTTGACATGCCTTTCTCAGGAAAAATTCTGTGGAAACCGACTCTCAGGAGGGCAATCCTAACGTGCCAGCTAAATGACCCCCCGCCCCCGCCGAGGGGCAGCCCCCCAGCTCCAGGCCCTGCGGAGCCACCGGGGCGGGAGCCCACGGCTCACCTCTCTCTCTGTACTCCTCGGGCTCCATCATCTCCCCGGGCAGCGGCGGCTCCTTCTCACTGACGCTGGGAGGAGGTGGAGGAGGCACTCCTGGGCGGCCAGTGTGGGCCCTTTATTTAAAGGGTTTTCCCTTCTTCCACCTTAGCTCCACCCTTCAAAGGCCCTTCCTCTAGGCTTAATGAACTCCACCCCTTTTCCCCCCAATTCTGGTCCGGAGATCCAGGATAAAAGGCACTTCTAAATTAAACAGTGCACTTAGCAACCCAAACCTGCAGGCAGCCTTTCCGCCCAGGACTCAGACCATAGAGCCCCCTCCTCGGCCGGACCAAGCGCCAGCTCCGTAGCCCAGAACGAAGCCAACAGGGTGCAGAATGAGAGGCACAAATTATCGGTATTATTCCTGCTATTGCTTCTCCGTCAGCAGCAGGGAGGGAAGAACAGGCGCGTACAGAGATGCTGCCCTGCTGGCCGCCTGGTGCTCAGGGACACGCAGATATTATCACCTAGCACCGTGGAGTTTTTAAATTACCACATAATAGTTACTGCTGTAGAGAGATGAGAAAACACAGATAAGCAAAAAGAATAAAAATGGAAACATCACCCAGACTTCATGGCTTTTAGCACTTGTGTGTGCATGTGTGTGTGAGAGAGAGGGCGCGCAGACACTACCGTGAGGAGGGCAACACGACTCCTGGAGCTTCTTTCTGACGAAAATGTGATCAAATGCACGCTCTGATTTCTCCCCAGCGGCATAAATCTTTCACCTTTCCCTAAAGACTTCTGTGGAGAGGGAATAATTAACAAGTGGTTAAACACAGGGCGCCTGGGTGGTGCAGTCGGTGAAGCGGGGACTTGGTTTGGGCTCAGGTCATGAGCTCAGGGCCTGAGATGGAGCCACACATCAGGCTCTGGGCTTAGCGGGACTCTGCTTGAGATACTGTCTCTCTCTCTCTCTCTCTCTCTCTTCCTCTCTCTCTCTCTCTCTCTTCTCTCTCTTTCTGCCCCTCCACCTCCTCTCCAGCCCCCCCACCCAGCTTTCACACATGCACTCTCTCTCTCAAACAAATATATAAATCTTTTTATAAAAAGTGATCAAATGCTTTCAAATTGCCAAACAGAACAGACTTTTTGTTTGTTTGTTTCTGGGGTTCATCTTTCTTGTCCTCTTGATGGCATTGGACAGTTACTACTTCCTTGTCCTTGAGGCAGACAGTCTCTCTGGGCTTCCAGGAAATGGTCTGTCACACTCTGCCTTCTACCTCTCTGCTATCTGTCCCTCCGATCAGGCTGTAGATATTGGCATGCTTCGGGACATTGCCCTCCCCTCATCTTTCTCCCTAGATGGCCTTATCTATTTTTGCAGCTTAAATGTTCCTTATGCAATATCCACACAGGTATAAAGCCCATGTCAAACGTATACCACGAGGCCCTCTCAGTTTCTGAGCTTCAAAATCTTTTATCCAACTGCCTACCTGTCAAATCCCTTTGCATGGTATCAACAGATTCCGTGTCTGAGGAGAAACCTCTCCCTGGTTTGCAGATGGCTGCCTTCTTACTGTATCTTCTCATGAGGAGGAAAGAGAGCTCTAGGACCTTCCTCTTCTTATAAGACACTACTCCCTTTATGAAGGTTCCACCCTTCAGAACTTACCTAAACCTAATTCTCTCCTAATACTATCACTTTGGGTGTTGGTAGAAGCTGGTGACAGAATCATTCATGGGCTCTGCATTATTTGTACAACTTCTTCTGGATTTATAATTATTTGGAAATAAAAGGGTTTTTTAAATTGTTACTGAAAAATGTACAGTGAGATACCACTTCACACCCACTAGGATGATCTCGGGGTGGTGAGTTCAAGCACCATGCTGGGTGTAAGGGGTTACTTTAAAAAGGACAAACAAAGACAGATAATAATAGATGTTGGTGAGGATGCGGAGAAACTGGAACCCTCGTATATTGCTGGTGGGAATCTAAAAATGACGTAGCCAGTTTGGAAAACAAACCCTTCTTCAAAAAGCTAAATATAAAGTTCCTTTATAAATTAGTAATTCCCCTACTAGGTATACACTTAAGAAAAAAAGAACATTTTTGCACACACAAAATTCATACATGAACGTTCAGAGTGGCATTATTCATAATAGCCAAAAAATGGAAACAACCCAAATGTCCATCCACAGATGAATGGGTAAATAAAATGTGGTGTATCCATACCACAGAATATTATTCCACAATAAAAAAGAACGAAGCATTGATCCATGCTACCACATGGATGAACCTTGAAAACATACTAAGGGAAAGAAGCCAGACACAAAGGACCATATATTGTATGATTCTATTTTTATGAAATGTACAGAATAGTCAGAAAGATATTAGACAACAGAAAGCAGGTTAACTGGTTACCAGGGCCTGGGGCAGAGGGGAAGGAGTCAGAGGTTGACAGCAAAGGGAAACAGAGTTTTGGGGGGGAAAGGGTGATGAACAAATTTTCAAATTGATCCTTGTGATGGTTGCACAACTCTGTGAATATACTAAAAGCACTGAATTATTCATTTTAAATGTGGGATTTTACAGTATGGGAATTATATCTGAGAAAAGTTGTTGATTAAAAACAAACACACACACACACACAAAACAGATGGTGAAGAACAGTATGCCTGAAGAACATAGGTCTTTGGGGAAAAAATGGCCTAGTGGATTTGGATTCCAGCAATATTGCCAATAGTATAATCTTTCATGGGATCAGGGGTGGAGAAGTAATATTTTGACAGTGGTATTAGCTGACATTTATCTAGCACCTAAAAAGTACTAAGCACCAAGTCAGACATTTTAAATAGAAAGGCTTACTTTCTCCTCAAGCATTGCATCTATTATCTCTCCTCTATCCTTCTGCAACTCCAGTTACACTATGTTAAACTTTGTTACCTTATCTCATGTATATAATATACATAGCATTTATGTGTGTATTATATATGTTATATAAGCTATATAAATTACATAGATATATATATAAATATATATACCATTCTTTTCTTTATTTTCCATCTCCTTATCTCTCTGAGTTTCAGTTGGAAATTTTTTCTGCCCTATCTTTGAGTTCACTTTTCAGATGTATCTAATATGATAATAAAAACTAGTTATTGATTTCTTAATACGCTATTGTATTCTTTCAGTTGAAAATTTTTCATTTGGTTCTTTTTTTTACAGCCTTTAATTTCTCACTAAATCTTTTAATCTTGACTACTATTTCCTTGAACACAATAAACTTTTTTAAAGTGCCACTAAACGATATAAAAGATCCATATAGGGCAACCCTGGTGGCCCAGCAGTTAAGCACTGCCTTCGGCCCAGGTTGTGATCCTGGAGACCTGGGATCGAGTTCCACATAGGGCTCCCTGCATGGAGCCTGCTTCTCCCTCTGCCTCTGTCTCTGCCTCTCTCTCTCTCTCTCTCTCTCTGTCTGTAATAAATAAATAAAATCTAAAAAAAAAAAAAGTCCATATAAGTGGAGAGACATACCAGATTCTCAGAGAGAAGACTCACCATCACAAAGACACCATTTTTCCTAAGTTAATTTATAAATTTAACACTATCCCAGTGAAAACCCCAGCAAGCCTTTTGGTGTTCTGTTTTGGATTTCATTAGCTATTTTATAGTTCATAAGGAAAAATACATAAACTGGAATAGTAAGGAAAACTCTGTAAAAGAAAAGTAACTAGAAGGTTCTGTTTTTACCAAGAAGGTATTAAAATATATTATTAATCCTCAATAATTAAAAGAATGAAAAACTGACGTATGAACAGACAAATGGAAAAATAAAGTCAAATACATATAGGAGTTTAGTGTATAATAAAAATGGTATCTCAGATTGGAGGGGAAAAGATGAACTATTTAGTAAATAGTGCTGGAATAAGGAGAGCCATCTGGAAAGAAGTAAGTTGGATTCCTCACACCAAGAACTTATTTTTTGGGAAGCCTCAGTGGCTCAGTGGTTGAGTATCTGCCTTTGGCTTAGGGTGTGATCCTGGAGTCCAGACTCCCTTGCGGTATGTTCAGTAAACTTCCATCCCCTTTGCTCTGCCAGCAGTGATTCCAACCACCCGCACCCCCAGCTTCCAGCAGGTCGTCACCTCACATTTGAGGGCCCTCATCTGATCACTTAGGTGTCACAAATCATACCTAAGTAAAGCTGTTTAAAAAAATTAAGATGAAAATTCCATGGAGAAAATTTAGGAGCTCTGCTCCTTTGAAGATGGAGAAAACCTATCTGAAGAAAGGGATCCTTTTCCTAACTGACAGCAAGGCTCCATGTGGACTGGCTGTGCCATGACCTAGCCAGTGGCTTGGAGTGGTTGGAAGGGAGTGAGCCCATGTTGGGTGGGGAGGCAACACTGTTGTCCATCTGGCCTCCATGTTCCTGGGTCCCCAGCTCAAGCAGTTCCCCCTTCCAAGCAGGTGTGAAAAACACAGGAGAAAGTCTCCAAGGGAGGGGTAGCTCCTGCTTTCCCCTGCACACTCCCCCCCATATTAGATTCTTTTGAGTTCCACTTCTGGTGGCTTCTTCCAGGAAACCAGTTCATGGTCTGGGAGTGGGGGAGAAAAGGGAAATGATCCCCAGGGCTGCCTGGGGTGGGGTCTGAGCTCCCACCTTCCCCTGCCCCCACCTTCTACTGCACTTTCCTCCCTACCCCACATCCAAAATCTGCTTCCTTCAGTTTGTAAAGCCTTTCTTCTACCTGGCTCAAAATCCAAAAATCATTAATTTAACCATATTAAAACACACACACACACACACAAGTAAAGTCAAAAGATACTGACAAACTGAAAAAAATATAACTCACAGTAAAAGAGCACACACAAAAAAAGACTAGCACACTAATAAAAAAATTGGGCAAAGAATAGTAAGAGAGATGAGCAAAAAGGGGAAATATAGAACCCATAATCGAGAAAATCAACTTAAATCTACAATTAGGGGTGTCTGCGTGGCTCAGTGGTTGAGTCTGCCTTTGGCTCAGGTCGTGATCCCAGGGTTCTGGGATCAAGTCCCACCTCAGGCTTTAAAAAATATAAATAAATAAAGATTTTTTTAATGGCTATGTCCACATCTTCCAGGCTGTAAATTCCATAAGAGTCAGGCCCCATATGGGTTTTGTTTACCACTTTAGCACCTGTCATCTTGCACAAAGTAGGTTAATAAATACCGGTTGAATGGAAATCTTCAAAATCCTGGTTGGAGTGGAGGGTAAAGAATGGGAAGGAGGGCAAGGGCATGGTCAAGACCTGTGATTTCTAGAAAATGGAGGTCAAGTTGGCTTCTTGTAGCTCAATCCTTTGTTACACGATTACTCAAATGTGCCATTTGGTTTCACAAAGAAACAATAAAGACCATCAGAAATGGATTTAAGCATTTTCTGAGTAAAAGTGGAAGGTTGCAAAAGTCAACCTCCCACAATGGAAAAAGTCTGCCGATTGTCTGAGAGAAATAAATCCTCCTTGTGGCTAGATTCAGACCTCCAGAAGCCTAGGCATAGCCGATTCGCTCCTAAATGTGTTAACCTTCAAAGAGTCACATGAGGCCCGCAGGGAAAGTTTGAGTGGAGGCCTCCAGGGATTGCAGGAAAGAGAGGACCTGAGCAGGCCCCATTCCACCTCACACTAGAGGGAAAGATGTACGAGAAGCCAGCCTGGCCAGGGGCCAGCTTGCTCCCGTTTGATCCTGAGGTTATGCCACTCTCAGAGTTTTTGGAGACTGAGCAACCAGACTTGGGGAAATCTGAAGATATTGAACTATAGGATGAAACTGCCCTGAAGGAAGCAAACCCAGCCCTGGGGGTAGAGGATGAGGTTATCCCTGGTCGCAAGTGGAAATGTCCCAAAAAAATGAGGGTTTAGGGAGATAAGTTTTAGACTAGAGGGCGTTGAGTATGGATCTGCAGAGGTTGTTGGCTTGCTCAAGGGACATGGTCTCAAAGTGGAGAGGTGGATTGGCCTCTGGCACAGGACAACAGATCAAGAGCTCTAGGGGGTGGAGCGGGGCATAGCCATGGGAGTCCCTGGTAGGTTTAGGACCACATCTGGTAGCAGTGAGAAGTTTTCTCTCTGTGTGTGTCTCCTTCTGTCTCTCTGTCTCTATCTCTGTCTCACTTTCTCTGTCTCCCTCCCCCCAGCCCCCCACCTCCACTGTCTCCCCCTTACATTGTGCTTTTCTTCTGAACCACCTAGCCTCCAGAAAAATCTTATTATACAAGTTACAGCTTGGTTTCAGCTATGTGGTGGGAAACAGAGAAGGGCTTACCAAGAGCAAGAGAGAACAGCCTACAAGAAGAACCTGGCCACAGGATGTCATCGAAAGCAGAAGACCCCAGGTGAGCTGAGGCCAGCGCTTTGGAGCCAGCAGGAGGTAAGTAATAACCAGCACAGATGTGTTGTCTATGAAACTAGAGCTTCCAGGAACACTTACACACTTGCAAGGGTTGAGGGAAGGAGAGTCAGGTAAAAGACTGGATTTGGCAGGGATGGAGGTTGGGGTGTGTGATCAACGATGGGAATGCAACCATTTTAACGTGGGTGTTAAAATTTATATGTTCAGTAATAGGCACAAGAGTATTTATAATAGCATTGTTTATAATATCCAAAAGCTGGAAATAACTTAAAATCTTAAGATGGGCACATTGTTGATATCACACAGAGCAATACCACACAGTAATGAAATTGAGCCAGAGCTGGGCACCTGGGTGGCTCAGTGGTTGAGGGTCTGCCTTCAGCTAAGGGAGTGATCCTGGAGTCCCCGGATCAAGTCCTGCCTCGGGCTCCCTACAGGGAACCTGCTTCTCCCTCTACCTGTGTCTCTGCCTCTCTCTCTTGAATAAATAAATATTTTTTAAAAAATAAAAGAAAGAAATTCAGCCAGAGGCATAAACAACAACACGGATAAATCTAGAACATGATGCTGAGTCAAATAAGCAAATTACCAAAGAATGGTTCCATTTAAATAAGGTTTAGAAAGCTATAAAACAATTGCTTAGAGGTGACACATGTGCTAAAAATACACAGAAAAAGGAAGGAAATTATTAACACAAAATCAAAAAAGTCAGAAGCATATTGTTGGGGTGGGCAGACATTGCTTCCAGAAGTTTGGGAATCTCTTATTTAACCTGGGTGTTAAACTATACATGTATGTACACGATTTTGAAAAAGAAAAAAAAGAGATTACTGTTTCATACCCATAAGCTAGAATACCAGCCTGGATATACCAAATGTATCATGTTTTGTAAACCTGAAGTATTTACTTAACTATACATATTGAATATCTTTTGCTATCAATGACATTCTTCTAAGTCATCTTTTTTTTTTCTTCCAAGGTTTTATTTACTTATTTACCTTAAAGATTTTATTTACTTACCTGAGAGAGAGAGAGCAGGGACCCCATGCAGGGCTTGATCCCAGGACCCTGGGATCATGACCTGAACTGAAGGCAGACACTTAACTGACTGAGCCGCCCAGGTGCCCCAAGATTTTATTTAAATTTAAGTCAGTTAACATGGTGTAGTATTAGTTTCAGGAGTAGAATTTAGTGATTAATCCCTTACATGTAGCACCCAGTGCTCATCTCAACAAGTACCCTCTCTTAATGCCTATCACCCATTTAGCCCCTCCACCCCACTCCCTTTCAGCAACCCTCAGTTTGTTCTCTATAGTTAAGAGTCTCTTATGGTTTGCCTCCCTCTCTGTTTTTATCTTATTTTATTTTTCCTTCCCTTCCCCTAACGTTCATCTGTTTTGTTTCTTAAATTCCACCTACAAGTGAAATCATATGGTATTTGACTTCCTCTGATTTATTTCGCTTAGTATAATATATTCAAGCTCCAACCACATCATGGTAAATGGCATGATTTCATTTTTTTGGCGGGGGGGGGATCCTCCATACTGTTTTCCAGAGTGGCTGCACCAATTAGCATTCCCACCAACAGCGTAAGAGGGTTCCCCTTTCTCCTCATCCTCGCCAACATCTGTTGTTTTCTGAGTTGTTCATTTTAGCCATTCTGACTGGTATGAGGTGGTATCTCATTGTAGCTTTGATTTGTATTTCCCTGATGATTGATTAGTGATGTTGAGTATTTTTTTCATGTGTCTCTTAGCCATTTGGATGTCTTCTTTGGAGAAATATTACAGCATCTTGTTAACAGCCATAATTTATATAACCGATCCCTATTTTGAACACTTAGATTGTTCCTAGTATTTTACTGCTGTAAGTTATGCAGTAATGAATATCCTTGTAGTTTGATTTTTGCACATATATTTTAAAATGATGATGAAGAAAAAGCAAAGATTTAGTTTGAGTGTGATGTTGTGGGAAAAAAAAAATAGAGCAATTACAAGAGACTTCTTGGGCTGTATGTTCGGAGACCCGAGTAAGGAGAAGTCCTGTTAGACATATATTAGCTGATATCTGTAAAGGGTCAGAACAGGCAAGTGCTTTGTAATTGTTAGCTATTGTTACCGGTTTTGGTAAGAAACAGAGGCAGCTATCTCATGTTTATTATTGTTTCAGTTCCTATCATCTCTTTTATCCTCCCAGCTTTATAGATATAATTGACATTTAACGTTGTGTAAGTTAAAGGTATATAATGTGATAATTTGATACATGGATATATTGCAAAATGATTACCACAGTAGGGTTAGTGAATCCATCTGTTACCTCAGGCAGTTACGGTTTTGTTGTTATGTAAGACCATTAAGGCTCTCCTCTCATAGCAACTTCCAAGTATACAATCCAGTATGTTAGCTGCGGTCACCATGCCCTACACTGAATCCTGAGAACTTATCCACCTTATACAGTTGTTTCTTGAACAACATGGATTTGAACTACGTGGGTCCACTTTACGTGGATTTTTTTTTTCAATAAATATGGAGTAGGGCCATAAATCTATTTTCTCTTCCTTATGATTTTCTTAATGTCACATAGCCTTCCAAATACTTTTCTGTGTGGAGTTCCCACACTTCATTCCCCATGCATTCTACTCATATGCCTACTTTGCCTCCCCACCTTACCTCACCTACCACACACACATAGTAACCCCCCAACTTCCTCTCTATAGACACATCACACATACCTCACATGTATATACACATGTGAATAAACTTTTTAAAAACTTAATTATGCTATACTCCAGAAAAAGAATCTGTTTAGCATTTTAATAGTTGCAGAGTATTCTATGACATACATATAGTACAATCTTCAACCAATCTTGCATTTGGACAAAGACTTTTTTGTTGGGTTTTGTTTTGTTTTGTTTTGTTTTGCTATTAGTAATAATGAGATAGACCAATTTTGCAACCTTAGATACTTCCCTAAAATAAATTCCTAAAAGAAAATTTCTGGATCAAAGAATTTTGATCCATTTTACAAAATGCCCTCCAGAAAGTTTGTATCAGTTTCCCCATCTCTCCAAATATGGGGACAATGAGCTCTGTTTGCTCCTTCTTTCAGGAGATGTGAACAGATTTAAAAGAACAAACTGGAAGTTCTAGTAACAATTCTTTATTTTTATAAAATTAGCTGTTCAGAATGCTTAGAAAAATCAAGACGTCAAGTCTTCCACCTATGGCCCATAGTTCCTGATTATACCTGAATTTAGAAAGAAAAAAAGAAATTAGTGTGTGCACCTCAAAGCCAGGCAGTAATATATGAAAGCCTAGGACTCCAACTTCACCGAGAAACGTCCAAAGATAGGTCATGCTTGTCTGATTAATGGGGGAAACATGAACTGGAAATGAAGTGAGGCAATTGTCCCCAAGGACTTGAGACAGGGAAATTATGCCATTCAAGAGTTGCTTAGAACTGAGGGATTTGTTTCATTTCCACCAGGATTTTTGTGCCCGCAGCAATGGTATCTTACCTGCTAGGTAAACACTGGGTGCAGATGTGACACAGACATAAGCTGGGATCAGTCTGCAAGGGGCTGCATGGTGGGGAGGAAAAGGAAGTCCGTCTTCCTTCAGAGAGGAGCCAGCCACCCCAAGGGTAATCAGGCTTAGGAGTCCACTCGGGAAAGTAGCATATAGATAGAGTTGGGAGGCAGATACTGTCTTAGGACAACAGAGAATCACACTTTTTTTTGTCCAGAGAGAGAGAGGGTAGAGCTAGAATAAGTGCCCTTTACATACTCTCAGAAGAACTCTACCTCTTCTATGTATTTCCTGGAAGGAGAGATAATGAATGCTTACCAAGTACTGACCACTGTGCCTTGTAGTTTCTTAAAAAAAAAAAAAAAAAAATTAAATATTTTATTTATTCATGAGAGACACACAGAGAGAGAGGCAGAGACACAAGCAGAGGGAGAAGCAGGCTCCTTGCAGGGAGCCCAATGCGGGACTCGATCCCAGGTCTCCAGGATCAGGCCCTGGGTCAAAGGCAGACGCTAAACCACTGAGCCACCCAGAGATCCCGTCTTGTAGTTTTTACACACACTACTTGATTCAGTCCTTAAAACCATGTGTGAAAGTCATCTTCTAGTTCATCCTAGAGAAACTGAGTCTCCAGGCAATTAAAACGTGTTGCTAAAATTATACGCAATAACATTTTGAATGTTATTTTGAAGGGTCAAAATTCGAACCCAGCACTTTCTGATGCAATGCTCAATATTCTTTCCATCACACCAAGATCTCACTCAATTTTGTTATCTGTGACTCTTAAGATACCAGACCTCTGGGAGTAGGAAGCTAGTGAAATTCTAATTTTTGGAGGCTCCATTAAATGCTCTCCAAAACTTTAAGCATCATGTGCAATAATCCACTCATTGTCCTTTCAAGTATAATTTGAGATAGACACCTATAAAATACCCAAATATCAATCTATAAAATATAAATGATATGAAATATTAAAAGAGCAAAATCTGGAAAAAATCATCTTAGGTAACATGCTACATCTCTTAAAAATAGTATGAGTAAAAATTATCTTTCCCTTCCTGCATACATTATAAAAAGGAAATCCTATTGAACTAAAAAGAGAAGGGATCAAATTATAAATTAAAAATTTCATCCCACCTTTAGTTATAGACACTTGAGTGTTAGATTTGAATCAAACTTGAGATTCTCTCTCAGCTTGGCATTGAGAATCACACATCCAGTAAATATGTACTAATCAAGACTATATATACAAATTAAAAAAAAAAAAAAGATACTGGTGGAAGATATTCACAACTCATACAGCCAACAAAAGATCAGTTTCCCAGGGTGCCTGGGTGGCTTAGTCAGTTAAGCATCAGATGCTTGATTTGTTGGCTCAGGTCATGATCCCAGAGTCATGAGATCAAGCCTTGTATGGGGCTCCCCACTGAGCAAGGAGTCTGCTTAAGATTCTCTCTCTCCTTCTCCCTCACTCCTCCTTGCCTCAAATACATAAATAAAATCTTTAAAAAAACCAGTTTCCAGAAAAATATTAAACTTCAACAAAGCAATAAGAAAAACTATCCAATTACAAAATCAGCCACGGGGGGCACCAGTGTGGCACAGCTGGGCAAGTGCCCAACTCTTCATCTCTGCTCAAGTCTTAATCTCAAGGTCATGAGTTCAAGCACCTCACTGGGCTCCATGCTGCATGTGGAGCCTACTTTAAAAAAAGAAATCAGCCATGAACTGGCAATTCACAGAAGAATAAACATTCATGGACAAGAAACACCAGGTTTAAAAATGTTCAGCCTTACTGGTAATAGGAGATTGCATATAATGAAAACAATTTCATACCAAGGAGGTTTGCCAAAAATATTAAAGTGTGACGGTATCAGGTGTGGGTGAGATACAGGAAAATGAGAATTCTCATCACTCTTCACTATTCACAGCCACTTTTCTTTTCTTTCTTTTTTTTTTTTTTTTTAGATTTTATTTATTTATTTGAGAGAGAGAAAGATAGCAAGAGAGGGCAAGAGCAGGGAGAGGGAGAAGCAAGCTCCCCTCAATTAAAGAGCCCGGTGTGAGGCCCCATCCCAGGACCCTGGGATCATGACCTGAGCCAAAGGCAGATGCTCAACTGACTGAGGCACCCAGGCACCCCATCACAGCTACTTTAGAAAGGAATTTTACAGTATTTGGTAAAACTGACTGCCCTAGACCTAAAAATTCCATTTTCTGGGGAAACTTAGCACATGTATGCATATAGTACAGAGAGTACTATTTGTAATAGCAAAAAATTAGAAGTGACATATCTATACATAGAAGAAAGAATAAATCAATTATGGTATGTTCTTATTTAACTTTATATAATAGTCAAAATGAGTATTTAAGTATCAATATGAATAAATGTCTAAAATTCTGATGAATTGAAAAAATAAAAATGCAGAATGACATATGTATAGAATGAGAGCTTTACTAAAGTTTAAAAAACACACAAAACTCTACTATATGCTTTAAAAATTAGGTGTGTAGTAAAAGCATGAAAATGTGGATAGACTGAGACATCTTGACCTCAGGATAGTGGCTGTCTTTTGGTGGGAGGGAGGAGAATGGGATGAGGAAGGGGAACAAAGGGACTTCAACTACATCTAGAACATCCTGTATCTGAAGACGTGAAGCAAACAAGATAAAACTTAAGATCTATTAAACCTGGGTAGTAGACACCTGAAGTTTGCTATATTGTTCTGTGCCCTTCTACATGTTTTAGAGTTTTCGTTAAGCCAACAAACAACAAAATTAACGAATACTGAACTGTACCTAACAAAGGTGGTAAGCACACCTAATAATAATACACTTCAGTGTTTGATGCCAAAAATTCTCTATGATACTGGGAAGAAATATTTGGAAGTAGAGTCAGTTCTCTGGCAGACCAACAATTTTATTTTTTTAAAAAAGAGACTAGGCTCACTTAAATATAACCTTTCTTAATATATACTGTTTTTCAATAGCAAAATAAGTGAATGTAATTTAAACTTGAGTAAGTCCTGAATTATGATAATAGCAAATCTAGAGTAATTATGAAAAATGGTAATACAAAAATGCTTTACTTATCTGACACACAAAATATATATAAAAAATTATTTTCTTTAAGAAAAGTCAGACATTTGGGGATCCCTGGGTGGCTCAGCGGTTTAGCGCCTGCCTTTGGCCCAGGGCGCGATCCTGGAGTCCCGGGATGGAGTCCCGCGTCGGCCTCCCGGCGTGGAGCCTGCTTCTCCCTCCTCCTGTGTCTCTGCCTCTCTCTGTGTATCTATCATGAATAAATAAATAAATATTTAAAAAGTCAGACGTTTAATCTAGAAAACATATTACTTATCAACTGCACACATGAGATCTAAGCTATTTAAATGTAAAACTAAGTAGGCAACTAATAAACACAGTGATAAACACAGTGCACAGAATTGCAGAGACCACACCAAAATTTTTTCAGGAAGAAAAATCATAGCTTTTTGGAAGTTACAATATTTATCTAAAAATGAAGGGGCGCCTGAGTGTTTCAGTTAATTAAGCAACTCTCAGTTTCAGCTCAGGTCAGGATCTCAGCATCCAGGAATCTAGCCCTATGTGGGGCTCTGCACTCAACAGTCTGCTTGAGATTCTCCCCCTCTCTCTTCCTTCATCCCCTCCCCCTGCTCACGTGCTCTCTAATAAATAAATCTTTTAAAAATAATAAAAACGAAGACCCCTCAGGAAATATATCCAAACTATATTCAATATTTGATTATCATTAAGTTGAAATACTTTTAAAGGTACTCAGGGTATCAAAATGATCAAAAACTATTAAGACCCTCTCTCTGTATATCTCTATATTTGGAAAATTGTTTTAACAAGTCACAAAAATATTGATATAAAAATTTTTATTTGGAACCAGAAGCATATTTCCAGTGGTAATACTATGTTTTCCATCATAGGTTCCACAGAGTAATCTGAGAATGATTTCAGGAAACTTACTTACGTCAAACTGAATCCATGTGCATTGAGATGTTCTCATTTAACACAGAGAAAGCAAATAGCAAACATCATTCAAAACTACAACTGACTAGCTATCTATAATGAAATCCAAGTACAGTAAATATTACTTAATAAAATAACAAATTTATTAGTTAGTTCATTCCTAAGTTGATCTGACATGCTGGAGGAGTTATTTATTCAATAGAAGCTAGGTGAATAGAAAAGATTTTTTTTTCTATTTGCTATATAAGCCCGAGCGCTAATGCCTTGGGAACCCATCCATATGGGTTCCATATGGAACTCATCTACAAAGGTTCCTTCAATTGTTTTGTAATATTATCTGAAAAGGTTTTTCTTCTTGATATATTTTGAGTCAGTTCTCAAGGTCTTCCAGGTATTAAAGCACAAAGGCAACTTTATAGATTTTATCAGGAAGAAGTTACATATAGGGTAAAACAGAAAAAGTCATATCAGCACAAAGCGCCCACCTATCAACTCATCAATTTTTGTTATAGGCAAGGGTTTCTTCTAATTTTCAATAAATAACATCATAAATAATCATGTTGAAAAATATACTGCATAGATCTTCATTAGCAATGTTTTGGATAAAAATATTTATATACAAATCTTTTTGTCATTATGCAAAAATAGCATGGGATTTCACACTTATTCCCTCCTTCATTGAACTTTGTTCTCTTAAATGTCACAGAGGAAAGCTCCCAACTCTCAGCCCTCCATCACCATAAAGAAATATAGCAATAGTGTCAGAGTGAAATATAGCAATAGTGTCAGAGTACTAGTCTGCCATTCATATCATGAAAGATTGATGTAAGAAAATTATTCCTAAAAGCCAATGAAGACAAATGACATCACAAGCCCTTGGGGAAGTAATCAGGATATAAATAAAAAAATAAATAACAATAAATGAAAATTAGTTGAGAAGCACAGTCCCAGCTAAAGCATTCTGAAAGCATCACAGATCCAGCTCCGAATTTGTAATCCTAGAGTTCTAGTGACTGTACACAGGGAAGTGTTAAATCTGAACCAAGTAATTAGGCAATCAAGACATCTAACGAGTTCAGTGTCTAGAAAGTATATGTCTATTCTAGATGCACAGAAAAAATGTGAATTCATTACAAGATATTTTTTAGGCCTTAAATTTAGGGGATTAGGGCTTGATTCCCTCCCAGAACCCTAGTTGAGTAAGGCTACTCTAAAAGGTGTTTGTTCACACAACAGTAGAAAGAATGAACCATCAATGTAATAACCAAATGATATTTAACTATAAAACCATCATCAGGTAGGGGAAACACATTAAGTACGGACTTCTGAAAACTTTTATTTTATTTTGTCAGTTCCTTTAATCTGCTCAAAACACCATTGAGAATAAGAATGCAAAGCTTTTCCAGCCCACCTAAAAATAGAAGCTAAAAAGAAAAAAAAAAACATTTTAAATTTGTTATAGATTCTTGTCTATTGATTTTGCGGCACACTGAATCAGGTATAGATGACTGAGAATATCCAAGTCCAACAATAACACTCTGGAAAAAAGTGAACTCCCAAAGACATCTGAGTATTTACCTGATGCGATCATAGACTTACACATTTTAAGTACCAATTATTTGTTCCCATCTATGTCAAATGTTACTATAAATCAAAATTCCTTCTTGTAACCAGGTAAAGTCTCTAGCACAACAGGATACTAGGAGTCAAAGAATGAATTAATTTAGCTTTCAGGGGTTCATTTCCAACACTGTCTCAGGGCTCTTTGGGGCTAATCTGGCCAGGAAGCAAAGTCTAAAGTGGCTTGCACTCTGGGGTAAGCATATTGGTCCTTCACTCCAAAACTGCATATGTCAAAGGCACTCTGCCTAAAAAACTCATAAATGCACTAAAGCAATAAAAAACATAGAAAAAGTAGCTCCATGTTACTGAAAATATGGCCTAGCTTTAGATCATTTAAAATATATGTCAAATTTAGTGAAAAACTGAAAAGGTCTTTTTCTCTCCTTTCTGGAATTCTAATATTTGTTCTCAAACCTTCCTAAATTCACAGATCCTTTTATCACCTTAACAACTATAATAATGCCAGTGAAAGAGCTAGCAGATTCCCAAGAAATTACCTCAAGGATTTTTAAGACACAGTGTGAGGAACATATATTTTCATTCTGGTGGGATATGGCTGTATATACAGAACAACATTTTTAATGTGTGGTCAAAATATAAGTCTACACTGAACATATGTGGAAAAGATATTTAATTGTAAAATAGAAAAGTAGGCCAGAGTACAGTTTTAAGGGTAATTGCTTCTTTATACAGATGGTAATCTAGAAGGGTCTTAGGGTTAAACATTTTCATAAAGCAAAAAGACATTAAAAAACAAAGCAAGAAAAAAAGAGTTTGAAGTTCTGTTTTACAAAAAAAGAATGAACAGTATGTCAGAGTTTAATGTCCATACATTAATGTGGAATTCAACAATATTGTGATGAGAGCAAGTCACAGCACAGACATACAGCTTTCACAGGGAAAAGTAAAAGTTATGTTAGACATATCTATAGCATCACCGTAGTACAAAATTTCTTGTTCTACATACAAAAGCATTTTTTTCCATAAGAATAATTTCTTGGGGGAAATGAGTCCATGAAATATTTCAGAAACCCATATACTCTGAGTATTCCAAAACATTATCTTAAAATTCAGTGCCTTAAAGTGCTTTCATGTGGAAATCATGATGGAAGGCACAGAATACAGTTTCACATCCCCACTATGAAATTTTCAAAAAAGAATAGATTTTGCAGTTTGCAAATTCAAGTTATCTTGTAAGCTGCTCCTTCTAAGAACATTGTCATTCCAATAAAACCAGCTGCTAGCTTACTTAACTTTCAATGACCTACCGAATAAAAGGATTTTTTTCCCCCTAGTTAACTTTCATCATCTGTGTGGGAAAAATACCTATGCAAGTGATGCATTTTGAAATTATAAAACATGCAGAATATGTACAAACAGAAATTTTAAAAAATATTTGCTTCATATACATGTAAATCTACTTGGGTATAGCTGAAATTGAACAAATATAAAAATTTGCTTTCTAAAAAATGTTTTCAGAGAATCTGAGACAACTTAAAGCTGTACAAAGATTTCCTGGGAGAAATCTTCTCTTCATATAGAAGTTTATACCTACAGGAGTAATTCCAGCATCAGTCCACCACATAATTATTACATAACGTTTGGTCTAATCAACAACGATCACCCTTAAAACTGTTCTGTGTCTGAGAAATTAAGGTTCATACTAAAATCAAAAAGAATTCACAAAAACAGTGGCTTATTGTGTTTTTGGATCTCTTCAACAATCTTTATAACTCATTTGGAACTGTAAAAAAACAAAAACTATTTACAGAATTCAGTTTTAAATACATTTCACAACTTCTAAAGTAAAGTTTTATGTTACAAGAATTCAGAGCTCATGGCTTAAGTCCGATCATCGATCTGTAGTCTCTTCTGTTATCCTGGCTTCCGGCGACTGCACCTTGCTGTGTACAGTTCAAGACTGTGTTCTTTCTTAACCAAAAGTAAATTCAAATTATGTGTTCATTTCAACTACACAGCTTCTTTATTAGTCTGAAGACGAGTCATAGCTTCTAATTTTTGTCTGTAGGCCTCTGCTTCCTGCTCTTTCTTTAGAAGCTGCTGTCGGTATTTTTGTGCTTCTCGATTTGCTTCATCCAGCTGTTTCTGAAGAGCTTCTCTCTCCTAATTAAAAAAAAAGGTTTTTTCAATTTTTGCATGAATACATGATTAACACATACAAGCATGCATCCTTCAAGCAGAAAAATCTGTAGGAGCTAGATGTAGCCACCTGTTGATATTTGCGAGACATCTTGCCCTACCAATTCACTGATAATTAAAGCTCCAAATTTTGTGTTCCACGCTATGACATAGATTAGTTTCTGACCTCAAGGAATCATTCCCTAATTAAAAATAAGATTAACATAATGAACCCAGATTGTGGACTTGTGCTTTTATATGTATGATAAAGACTAGTGAAGAGCTTTAAGAGAGAAATATTACCTCTTCACATCTCTGTGATGTTTTGATGTACAGGTATAATAAATTATAAAACAGTTAACACTTATTGAGTACTCATCATGTGAGTAAATAAGGTGATTTCCAATAACAAGCCTCTAAGACAGTGATGATGCCCATTTTACAGATGAGGAAAACAATGCTTCCAGACGACATAGCTTTTCCATGATAACACAACTGGGTTTATGAGATTGTAATACTACTGCTTTTAATACTATCTTCCCCTCTGGTAACAAGCAGGATTCCTCATCTCTAAAATGAAGAGTGTTGTTGGTCTAGATTAGTGTTTTCTAAATTATCCTATTTTACAAACCAATAAAATACTAATTTCTCTACTGTGATTCATTAAATTATACAAATATAAAATATATGTATTAAATTCCTCAATAAAGTAGGAGCTAAACACAAGTCTAGTCCAATAAAAATGACACCCTTTTCTCCTCCTCACTCTGCCCCTATTCAGTTGCCTAAGGGAAAAAATTGCAAAGACTCCTTTCTCACATCTCTAGTACATGGACAAAAGCTCAACCTGCACAGGCCTAAGCTCAACTTCATTAAGAGGCCTGGGACCTCTTAGTGGGATGGGTGGGGGACTCAGGGTGGGACCATTATTGATCCTAAGAGATGCCAGATTCACACTGGACAGGACACTTGACCAGAGGAAACTGAAGGTGAGGGGCGTACTGGGGAAGAGGACAGTAAGGAGGTCTCTTCCACTGCTTCCTCAACTCGTCCATTGTGAACACCAAAAGATTCCCTCCCTTTCACTATTCACATGGTCTCCAAGGAGGAGCAAATATAATACTCCTTCCTTCTTTGATCCTGTTCCCTTCCCCATATTGGGAATAAAGCTAAATCCAACATATATTTTTCCCCTGGATCCACCAAATGTGGGGATGACTGATTACACATGTAGTCTCCAAGTCTTCCATTTACATAAAATGTACAAGAAATGTATGCATCCTTCATCTCCAATTTAAGAAATGCCCACATCTTACCCTGCTACCTACCCATTTTTTACCCACTTCTTACCCTTACTCCAGGCAAGATGGCCGAGTAGGAACGAGTCAGAAAGGACACCCAGGAGTCGAGCCTCAGGTAAACAATCAACACCACTACCTTGGCAGTGAACTATGGAGGACTTTGAGCACACCAATGGAAAAGGTAGGAGAGGGGTGCTGCTTCTCCGGGAGCTAGATTGCCACCTCTGGAGTACTCATGCCCATGCATAAGTGTTTTAAAATTTTACATGTGTTAAGAAATAAGATCTTTTGGTAAGGAAAGTTTTGAATTTGGTAAGAAATATTGGAACACATTCTCTAAGATATCTCGTCATACTAGCTATTCATTAACATTTAGAAACAGCAAGGGATTCACAATTACTCAGAAGATGAAAGCAAACTGAGGTAATCTAACAGGAAATACAGTTTGTTTTCCTTATTGCATATTTTTATTTCAATTAGAATATATCTTCATATAAATGAAAAGACAGTTCCCTTCTGCATACTAGGCCAAATAAAAGATTCAGGTTACACTGCATTTCTTGACTGTATCTGTAAATCTGAAAGATAAAAGTCCTTAAGCACTACTCCTTGAGTACATTTAATCCTCAAGATTGAAGGCATAGTTAACATTACTAAAGGTTTTTTTTAAGTGTTTACATTTTTTACTTCTCAAGAATATAGGTGTTTGGGGAGAGAATCTTCTTGCCATCTGATTTTCAAAAAAAAAAATAAAAATCTCTAAAAAGTGGAAAATATCACTTCTTATTTTACTCAGAGATCCTTTGTTTACAAATTTATTTGTTAAAATGTTTACTGAACATATACCATATGCAAGACATTTCCTTAACATAAACAGTAATTTGGTTGTTTCATACATGAATAGTGCACAGACTGACACTTGAGATTTATATTTAAATAGAAATGCCAATCCTATAGCTTTGACCTTTTGCAATAAAAGCACAGTAGAAAGGACTTTGACATTTGTAAATAAACATAACTTCATTTACTAATATGTAATACTAACGTATTTTTCCTTTAACACTGAAGAATTCCAAAAAAGTAAATTTTGATGATAATCACAATTTGGTCACAATAGAGAAGATATTTATCTTATACTACAATTTCAAACCCAAGCAATGGAATAAAAGGGCAAGGGAAGACTCGAGTTTGCTTTTTTATTTTTCAAACAAAATTCTTGAATTTGGCTTCAGCTAGCAGCAATTCTCTTGAAACAGTGTTATCATTTTTAATTTTCTAATATTCAAATTTATTTTTACCTTACCTATTATAAGGCAAAAACTCATTATAGTGGTTATCTTCTACCATACTTCAATATAAATTTTGGAAAATAATAATAATAGCAACCCTTAATGAGCACTTATATATGCCCATGATTATACTAGTCCTTTACATCCGTTCTTATTTAAACTTTACAACAATCTGATAAAATAGGTGCTGTTATTTCTTCCCCGTTACTGATGGGGAAACCAAGCCTTTTTATAAAAGGTTAAATAACCTGATCAAGATAACACAATTAGAAAATTATAAAATATACCCGTAGTCTTAACCATTAAATATTTGTTTAAAAAGAGAGAAACTGGGGCGCCTGGGTGGCTCAGTTGGTTAGGCATCTGCCTTCGGCTCGGGTCATGATCCTGCAGTCCTGGGATGGAGCCCCACGTTGGGCTCCCTGCTCAGCAAGGAGTCTGCTTCTCCTTCTGCCCCTCCTCCCTCTTGTGTTCTCTCTCACTCACTGTCTTTCTCAAATAAGTGAATAATTATCTTTTTTAAAAAAAAGACGGTAGGACTATAGAAAATTTTAAACTTTGGTAGGTCAAAAGAATATCAAAAGAAAAACAGACTGAAAAAAATTGCATCAAATAAAACATTATGAAAAATTTACAGAAAACAATTTTTAAAAGAACACTAAGGATTCTCAATCTATCACTGGTTAGAAGACACCAGTATTTCATTAAAAATAAACTTGCTAACAAACATTCATCTCTAACTCCCCTCGCAAAGAAAAAGCAATGGTATTTTCTGAATTCATACAACTAAATAGAAAAAAATCTGTTACTCCTAATGCACTTATATTTCCTTCCTCCCACATTACAAAAGAATTCATTGATTCCATACATAGCACACTTCTTCCAAAAATATCTTTAATGCAGTAATATCAAGGGGGTGATATACATTATTGCAATTTGGTGTCTTAATCATACCTCCCCTTCAAAAAACAAATCAATTTCATTTGTTATATTGCTATAATGCAGATATAAAAGCTTCAGCATTTATAATACATTTTCTACATTTTAAACCAATTTTGTAGAGATTAATAAACCTCTCCATGTCAGTTAGGAAACTGTAAATATAAAATCTTAACACTTATAAACAGTCACTTTGGTAGTTGCGGACGCAAACATACAGAGAAAACTCACACATGTTAGATTCTGTATAATGAGTTAATTTTTTAATTCCTGTAGAGCAGAGTTCCTCAGTCTCAATTTTGGATATTTTTGGAACAGATAATTCTTTACTGTGGGGGCTGTCCTGTCCATTGTAGGATGTTTAGCAGTATGTCCAGCCTCTATCCTCTGGAGGTCAGTGGCATGCCTCTAGTTGTGACAACCCAAAATGTCTCCAGACAATGCCAAATGTCCCCTGGGGTCAAAAGTGCCCCAGTTGAGAACCACTGCCCATGAGAAAACTTTTTTAGGTTAATGGTTACACTGTCACTTAGAAAAAGAAGTCTTGGGAGTCCAAGACAACTCCATTGGTCATCTATGAAAATAAGTTCAGAAGAGCCACTCCACATATTATAAGGAAAGGATTATCTGGTTTGATGAAAACATGGGAGGCCTCTCTTCATTCTATACCCCCCGCCCACCTACACCATCTATACTTACTGCATGCTTCAAGGGTCTCTCTGTAAAAGCTCTAGAGAGATCACACAACTTTGGCTTGAACATTTTCCGTAATGGAGAATAAGATTTCCATTACCCGAAAGCTCTAATTATTCAAAACAGAAAACCCCACTTCTTTAAACCAAGCTAAGACTCCATCTCCCTGAAGTTCTATCCTTGGTTCTAGTTAATTTGTATACCTCAATTCATACCTTCCTGTTACCTGCAATAATTCTCCCTGGTCTCTGAAAGACTAAGAGGGGAATCAGGTTGAACTTTGAGGAAAACAGGAACTCTTACAGGTTATTAGGTAAACAAAGGTACAGGCTGCACAATCATTGTTTGAAATATATAATTTGTTGAATTTAGTAAGTTTATGTTTAATAAGAATTCAAGTAATTTAAAAATGTTTTATTTAATAAAGCAAAAAAATAGTTAAAGCAAAGTACATGACAAACTTTTCACCTTATGCACCAGAAAAGATCATCTGACACCAAAAAAAAAAAAAAAAAAAAAAAAACACACTTAAAAGATTACTAAAGGGCACTTGGGTGGCTCAGTTGGTTAAGTGTCTTTCTTCAGCTCAGGTCATGATCCCAGGGTCCTGGGACCGAGCCCTGCAGCAGGCTCCCTGTTCTGCAGGGAGTCTGCTTCTCCTTCTCACTCTGCTCCTCTCCACTGCTTGTATGCTCTCTCTCTCTCTAATAAATCAATAAAATCTTTTTTAAAAAATTACTAAATAATAATTATGTTGATACTGTTCAATGGAATACAAGAACTTCTGTGTACTGAATATCATTTTAAATTTTGAAGAAACAAAACAACGTATCCTCAATAATTAAAGTCATACTTTTTACCAAACACTCTGGTTAAGCCATGAATTGGATTCTTGCTAAACTCAATAATATATTCTTTGTGATTGGCTTAAAGATGTGCCAGCATTACATTTAAATGACCTGGAGCAAAAATATATTCTAGTTGTCCTCAATCAGAATTATGTTGCTTTTTAGTGACTTTTTAAAAAAAAATCCTCTTTTCTATGAAACAAGACACATAAGAATTCTTAGATGTTCACTAATATTATTATTTAAGATATTCAGCAACATTTACTGGTTACATGTATCAGATATTTGGAATATGTGCATAATGAGTATGCTGACTTTTAAAATTCTAATAAAATCTCCAAAATGCAGATATTGTTATCCAAAAACTCCAATCTGAGAGAAAATAAAAACGGTATTCAGAAAGGTAAGATAACTTGCCTCAAAGCTAATAGAGGCAAAAGGTGGAATTTGAATCCAGCTCATTCAAGTCCAGGGTTCTTTACACTACAATTGATCTTTCAAAGTTATTCCAGAATAAATTTATTTTTACTTATATGAGTGAATATCAAATTCAGGTAACAGTTTTATTTACAGTCATGTAAGAAAAAAACCTGTGAGGCACTATAGTTTGGTTCCACTTCCAAACTAGTTTGGGTAGAGGGAGAAAAAAGCTGAATCCTATCAACTGCTAGTCTCAACTTAAATTCCTTATTAAAGAATTTAACAGTGAAATAAGTAGTTATTTATGGCTTTTTAAAAAATAACCTAGTGAACAAACATCAACCTTTTTAAAAGGATCCTCCAGCCCACATAGGCGTTTTGCATTTGACTTTTGAAAGAAAAGAATGTTTTTTGTCAAAACACTGTGACATTTCCTTTAGTGACTTGTGAGAATGATACATGTAAATTAAACAGAAAATAAAGGATGGAGTGCAAGAACCAAATTCATTACAATGTTATCACAATGACAGACTTTGTTATAAACAAATTCTTCACTCATTCATTCATTCATTCAATATTTATTTATTGAGGGCTTGCTATATGTATAAGCAAATAATTAGACAAAATAATACTACGTACTTTCATTCTGTATCAAAACAGCACTGTCAGTAAGTAATAAATATAAAAGACCAAAAATATATATAGAAAAGCAAAGTGAATTTATTTTGGATGACTGCAGCAAAACACACCGGGTAAAAGACTCCTTACTTCTATTTCTGCAGATTCCACCCGGTTTTCAATTATTTCGATACATTGTCTCTTAGCTGGTGGTTCTTCACTTATAACAGTTTCTTCAGCAATGTCCGTTGCTGGTACTGTTAATACTAAAATAAAAAAATGTATACATTACTTCATTTTCAGATAAGTTTAGTAAAAATAAAACTAGTTGTGACATTGTTGATGTAACTCATCTAAAAGAAACATGTCCCAATAGTTTCAAAGCATTAATTTGTTTTATGAGCATGTCCTTCTCCTTCTTCATTAAAAATGAACACTATTTATTTAAAGTACCTATTTATTTTTTAAAAATTCTACAGATAATCTATTCATCATACAGCTAAAAATCAAACCAATAAGCATGGAGTCACTTTTATTGGTTTCTTGTTATTGTTGTGTTAATTTATATAAAAACAAACATGAATATACATTCTCATTTTTCTGTCTTCTACAAAAGGCAACATTCATACAAACAATAGAGACACTGCTGTGCCTCTGCTTTCTTCAATCCATGTATCTAGGGTATCTTTCATCAGTACATACAGAGCCTGCTTTTCTTTAGCTACATAATATTCCACTGTGTGGATACAGTATTATGAATGTTGTCGGTTTATAAGTGTTGCTTGTTTTTCTTTTGGGTTGTCGGACTTTGTCCCTAAGTTTTAGTATTTCTTTATACAGATGTTAATATATATATACATAGAGAGAGAGAGAGGCTGTCCTTGCTCTGCAGCAGGCAGTGGGGGACCATAGAGATGACTGTGAGAGCTGGAACTGCAAAGCAATTATAATAATCCATGGGGAGGGCATCCCTGGGTGGCTCAGCAGTTTAGCGCCTGCCTTTGGCCCAGGGCGCGATCCTGGAGTCCAGGGATCAAGTCCTGCGTCAGGCTCCCGGCATGGAGCCTGCTTCTCCTTCTGCCTGTGTCTCTGCCTCTCTCTCTCTCTCTATGTCTATCGTGAATAAATAAATAAAATCTTTAAAAATAAATAAATAAATAAATAAATAAATAAATAAATAAATAATAAAATAATCCATGGGGAAAGTTACAATTGTGTTACAGTCTTTAAAGTTTTTTGTCAACATATTAAAAACTCTGTCATTTGTCAATGTATACAGAAATGGAAAAAAGTAAACTATTTAGTACATTGTAATTTAAAACATTACTAATATTGAGAATTAAAGTGTTTTTTTTAACCTCTAACTTAAATGTAACTTTACATTATACTTCTAAATTAATGCAAGAAGAATTGAGAACCTTACATCTGCTTCATTGGACTGCCTGCAGAGACTGTATATATTCATTCACATGTCAGTTACGCATTTTTTAATTATGGAGCCTTCAAAAGTTTACTTTAATATTTAGTAAGCGCCTCTCATTAAGTTCCCTTATTCTTCTTCCCTTCTCCTCCTATTAATACAAACTTCAGGATCAATTTGACTAGTTCCAGGAAAAACCTTGTTAGTCTCTGTTATGGGTTGAACTGTGTCCTCGAAACTCAAGACTTAAGTCCTAACCCCCAATACCACAACATGACTGTATTTGGATATCGGGCCTTTAATGAGGTAAATAAGGTAGAATAAGGTCAAGTGAGTGAGCCCTAACCCAGTAAGACTGGTGTGCTTTTGAGAAGCAGAGATCAAGACACAGACAACACTAGCAGACTGAGGGACGACCACACAAGGATACAGCGAGGAGGCAGCCATCCGCAAGCCAAGGACAAAGGCCTCAGAAGAAACCAAACTTGCCAACACCTTGATCTTGGACTTCAAAACTCCAGCACTGTGAGAAAATAAATTTCTGTAGTCGTTCAGTCTGTGGTATTTTGTTGTGGCAGCCCTAGCAAACTAAAATAGACTTTTTTTTTGCATGGCATGTTACATTTATAAATTAACTCAGGAAGAATAGAGAGCTTTATGATAGTGAATCCTCTCATCCAAAAACATGGCATTTCTTTCCATTTGTTCATGGGATGAGATTAGTCTGTATAATGTCAGTTTTTAGAAACATTATATGCTTGATATAAACTGCAAGTTTTCTTATTTCTATATAATTAGTTCTTTGGGGGAAAAAAAAAAAAAGAATTATTTCTTTGAAGCTTTGTGAAAGCATCTGGGCCTGACCCAAATCTTGTATGAGCCATCAGCAGATTTCTGCAAAACAGAAGAGAATGGCTTCCCAGTTTTCACAGGTAAGGGGTTCCTCTTCTTCTGCTAAAGCAACTTTTTCCTGAGACCTGGCCGCTCTATAGAGCCATAACTCCTCTGTCACTCTAAGCCAAACCTGGTTTAGAACTTCTAGCTCTAGCCCTTCCCTTCCCCAATTCCTTCACTGGCCATAAAGGTGCACAGTCTCTGTAATCCTAATCATTTTCTAAAAGGTTATAGGTGTGCATACACATTTTGTGTGTTGGAGGGGGGCACTGGGTACAAGGCAATGCTAGCTCAGATAGGAATTTTCTGCACCTTCTCCTTCTTCCTCCAGCATCCATGCCCTAACCCTACCTCAGACCTACGGATAGTACTCCAATGCAGAGTGGGCCCTGTCTTGCTGTGTATTTATTGCTAATCTTTGAGCTCAATCTCTTCTCTTTTCTTGATGCACCACTGTTGAGTTTTCATGAGGGTTCTCTTGCCCTGGCTCTAATGGTCTTAGATGTTTTTGGCAGCACCTAAAATAGGGAATTTTATGGTTTTCTCAGCCTTTTACGGTCACTGAGAATGTAGCTGGGTCTTTTGTTTAATCTATCTTCTATTCTCAGTAGTTTCCAAGAGGGAAAAAATGAGAAAATTTCCAACAAAGCTGCTAAAAGTAGCTACCACATTCCTACTGTAAGTCCTAAGCCCAATGCTTTGTAAGGAGCCTTTTCTTATATGGTATTTTTAAAAGACTGTATGATATCTGAACTGCAATAAATGGCATAAGGAATTACTGTCCAAAGTGGATTCTGAATTATTTACTTAAGCTTATTTTCCAACCAGAATACTTGGGAACCAAATCCTCTTTCCACCTAGATAATCTCAGAGAAAGCAAGCTAATTTCAATACTAACCCAAGGAAATAAAATTAGTCAATGAAATCTATTGCAAAACATTACAAAAACAAAATCTAAGGCAAAAATAAATGCCAAGCACTGAGAATAAATTCAAACTTCATGCACATATCTACTACCAACCTTGTTGTCCATCTGGCATGGTCACAATGATGGGCTGACCTATTCCACTGGTTGGAATGGAGTGCAAATTTCCAAGCTGAATTCCATCTGTGACTATTGTGATGACTTGCTGACCACCTGAACTAACTACTTGTTGAATGGCACCATCGACAGATTCTGCAGTAACTACCTCCTCCGTAGCCACTACTGGAAAAAAAAAAAAAAAAAGTAAAAATCAGTGAACATACATAAAAATAAATATGACTAGTTCATTTTTGCTTTGCTACTTTTGCTTTCCCTGTTTTGTTCTGACACAGAAAAGCTTTTACATGGTTTTTATTAAATCCACTCTTCCGTGATGCTGTATATATCTATATAGATAATGGACTACAAGTCCCACAATTTATAATTAACTGAGTTGTGACTACACAGGTGTATATTTAACTACACATGCATATATTTAAATAAACAATATTTATATTGTTTATATGAGGTACAAAATTTATATAATCTCCTAAGGTCATAGATATAACACAGGTTATACCTGCTTAATAAAATTTTATGATCCAAAAGAGAATTTTGTATGTGGTTGTACTCCATTTATATTTACATGAGTTATTTGCCTATATTTACATGAGTTGAATGCATTTCCATGTTCAATTGAAACACAAAAATCTATATTTTTCAAGTAAACAGAATAAACAGTATTCCCTTTTTGGATTATGTGAGAAAGGGGTTGCCTTGATAGCAAGTGGCACACAGGTCAAGTACTGTAATGACAGTGAATAATATATTAAAATTCATATAAATAAAATCCAAAGAATGTTACTATCTTGTAAGAGGCCCAGAGAGGATTCTGGCAGCTGAAAACGGCACCCCTGGCTTCACCTGAGTAAAGAAATCACAATTTAATACTACCAAAATCCTTTCCCACAAGCAATCCTGTGCAATCCACAGGCAATACTGATCCCAAAAGACCTATGGACAGGAACATTCCCAGCAGCTACACTCATGATAATAAGAAACTTGAAACCACCGGATATCCATCAAAAGAAGAAGGATAAACAGACTGGTAGATTAATACAATGGAATACTACCCAGCAATTAAAACGACTAAATGCAAAACATAGATAAATCTGACAAAAACCATGCTCACTGATATAAATCAGATACAAAATATATATTGCCTTCTTCCCATTTATAAACTAAGCAGTGATTATACAAGAGTAACCACTCTGAGATAATTTATTACACTATACATTGATGATCTATGCACTTTTCTGTATGCTTATTACACGTCAATAAAGAAGCAGCAAAAGGAATAATGACAATAATGGATTATAACACAATGAATCTTCAAAAATCCATTTGTCCATAATAATACTTAGTGAAAAAGGAGAGAAAAGGGGAAGGAGTAAAGATCATCTTGATAGAAGAATGACATCTAATTAACAAAATAAGGAAAATTATCACTGTAACCTCCAATGTAATAATTGATTCAAGCAAGGGTCACCAGTGGATGTTAAAACCACTGAAATGTTTCAAGAAACAAGATATTCATATATTTTCAAAGTATCACACAGCAAAGATTACTAAGCGGTAAAGGTGCCTATAAAGACCTAGCAATGACCACTCTCACAAAGCGGTCATTATCAGGATGGCCTGACATGTACCTGCTGATGTGATACAATGGGACATTACAAAATATCACTTGTGTTCTTCCTGGAAATGTGTGGCCTGCATCTAATTATTATGAAACAAATGAATCCAGAATGAAATGACTGTGCATGCAATGGGCACAGACTTCACAAAGATTTCAATGTAAGAAAGAACAAGCTAAGCAGTGGTAGGGCTACCCTAAGCTGGGGGAAACTAAAAAAGACACAACCAAATACAATGTCTGAACTTCAGATCCTGGATGAAAAACAAACACTTATAAAGGATATTCTGGGGATAACTGAGGAAACTTGAATGTGGACCACATGTCAGATACTGTTACTAAATTAATGTTGATGTTTTTAGGAAATACAATGGAGCTAAGAATATGTAACAGGCTGTCCTTGTTCTTGGGAGATACATGCTGAAGTATTTAAGGATGAGATGTCATGGTATCTGCAGCTTATTTCAGATAATTTGGCATAATAAAAGTGCATGCATGTCTGTGTGTGTACATGCAGGTGTGGCAAGATTTTAACAGCTGTATAAGAGTACAAGTGAAAGGTATAAAGTTTATCCTCCATTTTTTTCTATGGGCTTGAAAACTGTCATTCTAAAAAAAATGTTTTAATATAACAATATATATAATTCTGAAAAATAATTATAAATTATAAAACATAATTCAATATAATTCTGAAAAAAAGAAATTACATAAAAAACTATTTCCAAATGATAGGGTTTTTTCCCATGGATTATTTGAGGCAAAACTTTACAAAAGTGCAATTAAAAACACATTCTCTCCTGAGTCATGTTTCCTACCAGCACAGGGGCTCTGAAACATGCTAAATTGATGCCAACTCCCAGTAGAACATCGTAGGTATCAATGAACTCCTTTGTTATAAAAGTATTGAGACCCTAGTTCTCAAAGATGTACTCATGGTATGGTAACAGACCTGGCTGCAACCCTGTGATTCTGTTATGTGGTAATCAAGGGTCACAGTACAAACTACAAAAGAGAATACTAAAAATTCAAAAAAACCTTTATGTTTTGAGTTCTCTCATTTTTGTTTCTCTTAAACTATAATTAGGCTTTATCACCAAGCACTTATGAAAATTTCAGGAAGATGATTATAAAATGAAATGTAGGGCATAAAATAGTAATAAATTCAACAGAACTACTAAGGTTTTCAAACACATGAACCATTGCTTTGATTTTTCTTAAAAATATCCATATGAAAAAGAAGTGTTCACTCTGGTTGAATGCTAACTACAAGTAGTACTTTAAAGCATAATCATATGTAAGGCATTTCTGAGATCACACACAATCAAGCAGTAACTCAAGAACTTTCATCTTTGCACTATTCCCAATGACTATCATTAAAATAATAGAGTTCCTCCCTTTCATCTAAAAAGTTTTCTTTTTAAGTTGTGCTACGGTAAGGAATTTGAGAAAAAATTATAAGGAAACCAATTATGTAAGAAGACAGCGTCCCCCAGAAACCCTAAGAACAGCCCAACAGTGAAATGTTGAAACACATAATAAAAAACCTAAAAACTTTAAAAAGAGTGTTATTTAAAACACACACACACACACACACACACACACACCTAACTGTAAAACCCCTGGATAAAAAAATAAGTGTAATATTCATTGATCGAAATCAAAAGTTAGATTGTAATATATAAAGAGAGCCCGTATAGCCTACAGGGTTGTTGAGAATACCTGAAATCTCTGTTCAACAAGAGATTATTGTTTTTTATAATGCCATAAAATTCAAATAATACAGAGGAAAAACTATCTTTAAAATGATTTGAGGATTGAAAAGTCTACATATAAATGTTTCAATGCTAGAAACTGTGTTCACTGAAAACATTTCAAAGATATTGGGCCTACAACTGAACTTGAAATTAAAAACAAAAAAGTAAAACCAAGACAATCTTATGAAGTCCAGTAACTTCTCCCTTAAAGTCAATTCACTTTTACTGATCTAGCTTAGAAAGAGCAGAAAAGCAATGTGTAGAGGGGACCTAATGTGTAATTCAAATTTCACTATTAGAAGAAAGGGGGGAAACCACCACCAGGTGCCTTACTCCTCTGGAAAAACACCTAATTAACAGAAGTTGCTCTAAAGTTAAAAAGAAGAGTGGTCACAGATGTCTATTTAATCAAGCGATTATATAGCTGAGCCATAAAAAAGAATAAGATTAAGCAAAGCAAAATAAATATAAGACTTCAGGCTACAGCCAAAAAATGTTGTTGTTGTTTGGTGCAAAATGGTGGTTTTATCAAAGCAGGAGGATAGGACCCATGAGTAGAAAGAGCTGTTGACCCAGAATTGTGAGGAGCAACTGACTGATTATACACTTTGGGGTTGGGGATAGTAAAAGGAAGGGAAGTTCCAAAAGGACTTTCATATGCTGAAGAAGACTCACAGGATACCCGAGCCTTGCTATTGTCAAACCAGGTTATCTTTCCCCTCTGATATGGGAGAGCTTGGTTCTTGTCTCACGGAGTCGAAGAATGAATCTCGCGGACACAGGAGAGTGAGAAAAGGAACAGAACTTTATTAAGTAAAGATAGAGAGAAAGCTCTCAGAAGTGAGAGGGGTCCCAACAGGGTTGCTCCAAAAAAATATTGTTTTATTAAAGAGTTTACTTAAAAAGGATCAAACTACACTACGGATGTATGGCCTATATCTAATCAATTATAACTTCCAATTCTATATCCCAAATGATCCTCAAATTTATTCACTTCTTATCTCTTTGCCAAATCCTAATCCATGCTCCCACCATCTCCTTCCGAGTTGACTGCATTAGACTCCTAACTGAACTCCCTTTCAGAGCCTCTCAAAGTAATCATTTTCAAAGTCCTTCATAATCTTACCTTCAACCACCATGAGTTAACTTTTTCATGGGCAACGCCACACTGGCCTCTGAAGTGCCGTGAAAGGACAAGCTCTTCCTGACCTCAAAAGATTTCCATACGTCCCTCTTCTTCAAATGTTCTTCCCCCAATGTTTGTTCTACTAATTCCTATTTAATCTTTAATTAAATTGTTTCTTCCTCTAGGAAGATTCTCTGACCCACCAGACTAGGTGAATATCCTGCCTTCTGTATAGGTAGCACTAATCACAGTTACTCACCTGGGTGAGTAACTGCTGAACATCTCGTTTTACCAAAAGACTACATGTTCCACAAGAGCTGGGATTGTATCTGATTGTTTACCATTTTTCTCTCTAGCACCAAGCAGAGTAACCAGGTCATAAGAGATGTTCAACAAAAATCTGTTCAATGAATGAATAAATAATAATTTTCTCATTATAAATGAATAGCTGTTTATAAACAGTAAGTGGAAATTTTAGCACAAGAACAGTTCTGAGCTATTCCTTTAACCCAAAACATGATTTAACCCTCCATGAATTTTTACTGTTTGTACATCTTTCTTTAGTTTTAAGGCAAAAAAGGGAGTAAAGTATGCATTGTCTGGATTTTTGATTTTTCAAAGAGAAAATTACTTGTAACAGGGTGGCCTGTAAGCTTTAGTAGAAAGACAGGATAACGGTAACTGCCTCTGCTCATTAGTAAAGACTGTACTACACAGTGGTGGTTCTCCTTATGAGGAAAAAGACAGCTGCAAACTCCCAAAGAAAATTTGTTTACTTTTCTGTATCTTCATCTTGGTATAACTTTGAAAATGGAATGAACTGGAATGAGTTCTCATCTACCTAAATCCCTATATCCTATCCATTAAAGGAGGACATAGGAACAAAACATTTGTTTCAACAGACTGCTTCAACAGACACACCTCAGGAGTAAGGGCAAGAATAGCGGTGCTTTTGTTTGATACAGGACAAAATGATAATTACACAAATAGCTATTCCTATCACAAACCAAATGATAAACATTGTGGAAGAGATCAGTCCACTGATCACCAAGAAACTGCAGTATATTATAGTGGTCACAGTCACACAACTTGGGAATCAATCAGACCTTGGGCACAAAACTCCTTTCATCACTTACTGGCCATGCTACTTTGAGTAAAATTATTTAACCTCATAAATCTCGGGGATCCCTGGGTGGCGCAGCGGTTTGGCACCTGCCTTTGGCCCAGGGCTCGATCCTGGAGACCCGGGATCGAATCCCACATGGGGCTCCCAGTGCATGGAGCCTGCTTCTCTCTCTGCCTGTGTCTCTGCCTCTCTCTCTCTCTCTGTGACTATCATAAATAAATAAAAATTTTTAAAAAATATCTATATTTAACCTCATAAATCTCAGCTTCGTCATATATAAAATGAGAGTACTATTTTATTTCCCAGATCCTAAGATGTCCTTGAAAAAATATACACATTTTCTAAACTCAGAGTGAGCCTGACAACTAATGTTAAAAGAAACTGAACAGTAGGGATGCCTGGGTGGCTCAGTGGTTGAGCATCTGCCTTTGGCTCAGGGTGTGATCCTGGAGTCCCGGGACTGAGTCCCACATCGGGCTCCCTGCACGGAGCCCACTTCTCACTCTGCCTATATCTCTGCCTCTCTCTCTCTCTCTCTCTCTCTCTCTGTCTCCCATGAATAACTAAATAAAATCTTAAAAAAAAAAAAGAAAAGAAAAAGAAACTGAACAGCCATGAAGCAGAAAAATAATTAGCCTGAGCATGTGGAAATTGAGCCATGAGAAGCTATTTCTTTATCTGATTACACAACTCAGCTGAGTTATTTACACTGGTGGCAATGTACTCACCTGAACTTTAACTTAATTCAAGCTCCAAAAAGATTCCACTATGACATAGCATTGAAATTAAAAATTACTGCACTCACAAAAGACTGTAAATCACATGTGATAAGAGTCAACTGAAATTCCCAATCTCTCAGACTAGACCATATGTAACATTTTCAAAAGTAAAAGTTAGAGAAGTTGGTATGACTAATTCACAGAGCCAAACATCTAAATGTCAAAATTTCAGATGACCTTCAAGAAAATTTGCTTAATTTTCAGAAATATATACTTGCATTAAAGACAAAAAAAAAAAAGTTTAATCAAATAGAAACCACCAATGAAATTCATTTTCTTTGCTATGCTTATGCAATGACAAAGATGCTAAAGAGACCCAGGCACAGGTTATAAAAGCAGCACATCCAATATGATGATGCACATAACTGCTAATAGCCGAAAGTAATTCTAAAAAATCTGGCAACCCTCAAAGTTGCCAGTGGTGGAGTATCTGCCTTTGGCTCAGGTTGTGATTCCGGGGTCCTGGGACTGAGTTCCACATCAGGCTTTCTGGAGGAAGCCTGCTTCTCTCTCTGCCTATGTCTCTGCCTTTCTGTGTCTCTCATGAGTAAATAAATAAAATCTTTAAAATATATATTTTTTTATATATAAAGGCATAATATATATATACATTATATATGTATAAAGGCTTAGATTCAAACATTGATTATAATTCTCCAGAAGCTGGAGAATAGATAAATGTTTATTATTGCTAGTTAGTAAAGGGGAAGAGAGAGAGAGAGTAAAGTGAGATAGGTATAGTCTTCCCCCTGAAAAAAACGTGTTTCAGTCACGGGCACCTTAAGGAGTCAAATCCAGTAACAGATATCTTCAAGTTTTTTGGTGAGGATTCAGTGAGATCATAAGTAATACATCTACCATAGGGCACAGCACACGAGTAAGCACTCAATGACCTGTTGTCATTACTGTTGTTATGGGTCACAATTTGAAAAAAAAACACAAATTTAAATACTGAATGATAACAAAGTATTCTTTTATGAGAACTGATCCAATAATGGCCTAAGCTACAGTGAGAAGAATAATTTTGTGAAATTTTTTAAATTCCCTAATTAAAAAGACATTTACTTATTTATTAATTATAGCAAGAACTATTTTGCTTACGTCTAAAAGTAAACCCTTGTCTAAACTAGCTATTACTGTTTATCATCGCTCACCATCAGGTTATGCTTTAATGGTGGTGCTGGCATGCTACTTCCTAGTTCTGTCAGTAAGATTCTGTGTCATTCTAATACAACTGACAAAAATTAAAAATTATGAAAGAGACAGCAAGTCCATATATGTACACTTATCTACTTTATACAAAGAGTCACAGACTAGTAAAAACAAAGGCCAACTGGATACAGAGACAGGTTTTTCTGTGAACCACACAAGTTTTTAATTTTAATCAAATTTTAATTAGCTGACAAGATTAAATATTCTTTTAAAATCCAGATTCTCAGCTTCCAGTGAAAAACGTAATCTGTGCATAGGACTATAACCAGCTAGAGCTAGATAGCAGATGCCCGGCCCCCTGTCTTCAGATGGCCATCATCTCAAATCTGCTCACTTAAGCCGTTTATATTACCTTCCTAGCCTCTGTAAAGATTTGAGTCTCCAACTTTTAATGTGCACATTTGACTTGTTTCTCTAACCTGGAGTTTCTGAAGAATTGGACAGCGGAGCAGATGCTTCAGCTAAGGCAGCTAATGTAGCTAATACTGATGTAGAGGAGTTTCCAAATTGAACAGCAGATACACCTGTTTCATCTATGAGAAAAGAGAAGATGGTTTTAAACTTTAAAGGAGCTTAATCTAATGCATTTTTCTGATATTCTATTTTACTTTATTCAACTCTTAAATGAAGTTGGATAATTGTTTTATGAAAAACAAGCTTGGATTAGTTTTTGAAAGATAATATTGCAGCATATTTTGCAATATCACCTTTCTTTAAATTCTTATGTCTCATAAAAATTGGTTTTTGCCAAAATCAAAGAAAACCAAGGTGATGGATATAATCTTACCCTCATTCTCCAACAGTCCTTTCTTAAAAGGAGGAATACCTACTAAAGCATAAAGTCCCAACAGCTATCCTATATGCATCTCAATACCTGTTGCCTTGGATGAATTTTCTGAAGATACCAGACCTGTTAGGTTCACCACCCCTCCAGGTCCAATGATGAACTGTGGTGTGGCGGCATGTATCGTCACAGTGTCCGGACTCTCTGGGTTGGTGTTGATTTGATTCTGCATAGCAATCTAGGGCACAAATCAACACAATGTTTAGAGAACTACATCAGGAACATATAGCATAGATTCTCAATGTAGTGCAAACATAAACATAAAGGAAATTCTAAAACTTCAGAAGAATCGTATAGTACAAATGGAAATCTTTGAATAAGGTCTACTGAGAGAGCTGTGGTAAATCACAGATAGGAATTTACATCCTAATTCTCCTACTAGATAAAGCAGCAAAATTCCATGAGAAGAGAATTGGATACCTGGAAGGCTTTTATAGAACACAGCTGAAAGATATTTTGCTGCCCTGTGCCCTATATTTTGATTTAAGAAATCAAATTACTAAAAAGAAAAAGAAAAAGAAATAAAAATAAAAAATAAAAAAATAAAATAAAATGAAATCAAATCAAATTACTTAAATATTACCTCTACTATATTCACCAATATGTATCATTATACATATAAAGCATGTCCTTCCCAATTAATTGTTCTCCATCTTCAACCCTGACCCCCAAATTACACTCCTAGGAGTAAAAGAATTGCAAGAAGCATCACAAAAATCTTTTAAGTAACTAGCTGAAATTCAGTAGAGTCAGATGATCTTAAAGAAGAGTTCTACTGAGGAGAACAAAAGATAGGCAAGAAGCAGTGAGTAAAGAAGATAATTTATATCAATGTTGTGTAGCTGAAGAAAAGAAAGCTGTATTGGTTATTAGAAAAATTTGCCCAGGGGTGCCTAGGTGGCAGAGTCAGTTAAGCATCTGACTCTTGGCTTTGGCACAGGTCATCTCAGGGTCGTGAGGTCAAGGCCTGTGTGGGGCTCTCTGCTCAGTGCAGATTCTGCTTAAGACTCTCTCTCCCTCTCCATCTGTCCCTCCCCGCTCAAATGAATAAATCTTAAAAAAAAAAATTAATAACTGGAGCACCTGAATAACTCAGTCAGTTAAGCATCTGCCTTCGGTTCAGGTCATGATCCTGGAGTCCTGGGATCAAGCCTTGCATTGGACTCCCTGCTCAGCAGAGAGCCTACTTCTCCCTCTGCCCCTCTCCCTCACTCATGCTCGCTCACTCACTCTCAAGTAAGTACAATAAAATAAAATAGCCCAAAAGCCATAAATAACTGCTTCCAAACAGATTTTTTTGAGGATGACAAAAAATAAACCAATCAGAGTGATAGAGACTGTATCCCTCACTCAGGGGATGCTGTTATAGCTGCTAGAGAAAAATTTTAGTGGAAGTTTAACAGACTTTGAAAAACTGTATTGTATCCAAAAATGCAACAAAAATAATTAATAGAATAAGATGTCTGGAAGGGGAATTCAGGAACTTAAAAACACAGAAAGTAATCACCTTATCTAATCTTCTAATGTTATATGTAAGACTATGGTCTTACAATCAGAATAATGAACAGTAACAAACAAAAGAGAAAGTGAAAGAGGAAAAAGCCTGTCTAAAATAAACAAGTCCAAAATGAAAAGCTAAAAGCTAAGTAGCTCAAATCATCCACAAGACAGAGATCCTTTTATTTTCTCAAATTAAAAGCCAAAAGTTACCTGTAGTATCTCTGCCAAATCTTCATTCCCATTGTCTATTGAAATATCAAATGCAGTTTTACAAAATTTACTTTGTGTGTGTACATCAGCACCATATTTGATTAAAAGTTCCACCACTTCTTGATGATTATGTTCTGTGGCCCAATGTAGAGCTGTCATCTTCAGCATATCCTTAGCATTAACATCAGCACCATGCTATAAAAATATTGCAAAATAAGACATTTTTAAAATATGAAATATAAAGAATTCCTAATATGCAAATACTAGCCATTATGCTTTAAAGAATCTGCTACCAACATGATCAGCTCTCTATTTTTTTGTGTTGAATAATCTGTTTGTTCCACAAATCTCCGCACATGTGACCTAATCAGTTTCTATCATGCTAACTTTCCTAATGATTTTCCTTCTAATTTCTTAGGAGTGCAGCAATGATTTCTTCAGTCATCAAGCTATGAGCATCATGGGACAGAATGGCATATGAAGTGAAAAAAGATTGAGGCATCTTACTGGCCCACTGGTTAGGCATTCCGACCCTTGACCTCAGCTCAAGTCATGATCTCAAGGTCCTAAGATTGAGCCACACACCAGGCTCTGTGCTGAGTGTGAAGCCTGCTTGAGATTCTTTCTCTCTCCCCCTCTGCCCCTACCCCTACTTGCACACACTCTCTCTCACCAAAAAAAAAAAAAAAAAAAAAAAAAAAAAAGCGAAGGGAAACTATGAACATTCCTCAGAAACCTCTTTAATTCTAGTTCCTTGTTTATACAAAAATATCCTTTGCTTTCAAAACCAGTACAATATAAATAAACAAAAGGGAGCTATCAGGGATGCACTGTCCAATATAGTAGCCACTGGACACATGTGACTATCAGGCACTTGAAATATGGCTAGTCCCAACAGAGATGTATACTGTATATGTAAACACACACTGGCATTCAAAGACTTAACACCAAAAAAAAGATAGAAGATAATTCATTAATAAAATAACTTTTATATTGATTTCATGATGAAATGACAATATTGTATATATATGAAGTTAAATAACATATAATATTAAAGTTAGTTTTTTTTAATGCAGCTAATAGAAAATCTAGAATTACATGGGATTCACATTTGTGGCTTACCTTGTATGTCTTTTGGATAGGCTGATCTAAAGGCTAGAATAAAAATCCTTACTTGTGTTATTAATTTGTTAATGATCCAAGCTTCATGTTTCCCTCCATAAGCATTTTAACTATGTCAGGTAAGACAAAGCCATAGTCTCTTATCATAGCGGAGACCAAGGTCTAAGAAATCAACTGTCTGACTTAACTAAGAACATATCTAGAAGTTGTTCTTTTTCTCCCACAAAGGAAAACTTTAAAGATTATTTTCATTTGATGGGCTTACACACAAAACAATGAGACAACACAGGGGGAAAAAAAAAAAAAAAAACCAGACATTCAATAAAACTAGTTCCCTTCTCCCTCCTATAAAACCATAAATCCTTTGGAGCTTACTTTCAAAAGCAGAATGCAAAAAAAGAACACATACCTTAAGCAAAACCTCTACTATGCTGGCATGGCCCTCTGAAGCTGCCATATGTAATGGCGTTCGGTCCACTTTGGTTCTTGCATCCCTACTTACACCAGCTCGGAGTAGAACTTCTGTGGTGGAATAATGCCCATACTGTGCTGCCAGATGAAGTGGAGAGGTTCCCAGCTATACCACAAGGAAAAAAAAAAGCCACATTTATAATCATTTTTAAAAACACCTCTATTACTACCTTCTATTTTGTATTTTCTTTTTACATAGCAAACCGATTATCTTCGTATTATCTGTTTACATAGTTAACTCAGAACTCAAGAATATAATGTACGCTTATCACATTCGCTTCATAGAGGCTTTCAGGAATTCCCCTACACTTCTCAATGAGAAAGCAAAGTCAATATTTCTTTTAATTCAATTTTATTTTCTTATTTTTTAACAGAGAAATAGCCTGAACAAAATTAATTTCATCAGGAATTAGAGATAATTAGGGTTTGAGAAATTTTTCTGAGTACTAGAATGTTTTCCTCATATGATTCATACAAAACTTTTCATCTATGAAATCCATATCAAATAAACGTTAATAGTGTAGATTTTTATATTAAACTGTTTTGTAGGACTTAAAAAATACATTAATTAAAGCAACTCAGTGATCTTTTTAAATAAGTTTATATAGTCATTTTTTAAGGGAAAAATCTGATCTGAGGTATGCTTGCCAAAGATGAGTCAGGACAGAACCAAAAGAGCCCAGTTCTCCTGAAATTGGTTTCATGTGGTATAGCCACTACAATAACAGTACATTCACAATATGCAGGGGAAGTTCTAAAATATAAGTAAAGAAGAACCTTCCAATAAGGTAAGCATACATTTTAACAGGTGAAAATTAGAATTAAGTTACCCATTTAGAAGCCTTGAAAGTCACTATAACTCTGATTACCAAGGCACTGGTGTTCCAAAGAACCAAGATAGTTCATTAGATGGGGAGCCTGGGTGGTGCAGTCAGTTAAGCAATTAATGTCCAAATCTTGGTTTCGGCTCAGGTCATGCATGACCTTGGGGTCGTGAGCCCAGTGTCAGGCTCCATGCTCAGAGCAGAGTCTGCTGAAAATTCTTCCCTCTCCCTTTCCCCACCCTCACCCTGCTCACACAGCACGCATGCTCTCTAAAATAAATAAACTGAATCTTAAAAAAAAAAAAAAGGTTCACTAGAACATGAAATTTGCTAAGACTACTATAATAATGGCAACTAAGGTTTTTGTTAAAGCACTTTCTATGGCACACACTATTCTAAGACCTTTACACATATTTTCTCATTTACTCTCCTTTTAAGGTACTGTTACTATCCTCATTTGGTAGCAAAAGAACCTAAGGCACTCAGAGGTTACTAATTGGCCTGAAGTCACACATTGAGTAAGAGTCATAATACAAAGCTGTATGTGTTCTCAACACATGATAAAAATGGAAATCATTTACCCTGGAAATAATTATTTTGTTACTATTAAAAGTCTTATGTTTTTAAGGGAAGATCATTCGAGCAGATCAAAGAAAATTCATGAACAATCATTTCTCCATGCAATATCATATTTTCCTATAATAGCTCTTTCTATACTCTTAAAATTCATACTCTTAAAATTCTATTTTTGAATGAAGTCTCTCAACAGCTCACTGGGCAACCATGAGTTCTGCTTAGTGAAATATAGGGTTTACTTGTGTTTTTTCTTCTTGAGATCTAACCATTTTGGTTGATGACATAAAACACATACACACATAGTTTAAAGAAAAAAAAATTAGGCAAACACTCATGAAACCACAATCATGGTCTAGAAATAAAACACTACCAGCAATTTAAAATCTTCCCACATGCCACTCCCTAGTCATAAACCCCTCTCTCAGCCCCTGAGGCAATTACTGTCCTGAATTTGTTAATAAAAATTGCTTTACTTTGCTTTGGTTTTGCTTTTTACCACTTATATATCCTTAAATAATACACTTGGGTTTTACCGGTTTTCAACTTTATGTAAATAATCATATTGCATGTATTTCTCTGTGACTTGCCCCTTCTTTTGCTTATACTCATACGATTTACCCATGTTAGTGAATGTAAGTCTAGTTCACTAATTTTCTGTTCTATAAAATTATATTGAATAAATGAAACATAATTAATTTAACTAATCTACAGATGAATATTTGGGTAGTTTCCAGTTTTTCATTATTACAAATAATGCTACCAATAAATACAATCTTGTACATTTCTCAAGTATATGAGCAAGAGTTTCTTTGGGGAATATTCTTCTTTTGGGGGGAAGAGGGAATATTCTTATAAGTTCAAAGGCTACATCACGGGTTATACATATGTTCAAATTTAGTAGGTACTGCCAAACTGTCCTCCAAAATGTTTATACCAGTTTATACTTATCCTCTCCAATGTTTGATATTGCCAGACTTTTTTTGGTTAATCTGGTAGATAAGCAATAGTATTTCACGATTTCACTTTGTATTTGCCCAATTACTATTGTAGTTGAGCATCTTTTCACATTTATTGGTCATTGAACTTTCTTTTTGGTAAAGTACCATATCAAGTCATTTGCCCAGTCTTTGTCTTTTTATTGCTGTCATGGGAAGTCCTTATGTATTATGGATACTAATCCTTAAGATCCTTTTGTCTTGATACACCACAGTACCACTATGATGCATCTAGACATGGATTCTTTAATTGATCCTCTTGGAGATTAGTTGGGCTACTTGAATCTGAGATGGAAAAAATCCCAGCCATTATATCTTAAAATTATTTCCCTATTTTCACACTTCTTGTGGATTTTTTATTAGATACATTACATTTTCTCACAGTAGCATTCATGACTCCTAAGATCTTAAAATTTTCTACCCATTTTTCTCTATAATGCATTCTGGATTTTTTAACATATTTTTCAATTCACTCATTTTCTCCTTAGCTATTCCTAATCTGCTTAAAATCTTACCTAAAATCCTTGTCAGTCTGCTTCTGTTCTTAGTTGCTTCAGTGGGTTATTATCTAAGTTGCCTTGTATCCTTGTGCATTTAGTTACTGTGGACTGTTCTTTCCTTGGAATTTCATTTGTAGATAATTGGATGAAGGTAGGTTCCCCCAGAAAAAATATTCATTTGTTTCTACTAGGAACCTAGGGTAACCTCAATCCAAAGATCACTTTAAATTCATCTTTTAGTGTACAGTTTTGCAGAATGCTCAAGTATTTATAAGTTCGGGTCACAAAAGTATACAAAGGATGGCTTGTGACTACAAATCCTCATCAATAATTTTTTCTCTTTTTCCATTTGGTGACTTACTACAATACAAGTCAGTTCATTTTCCTTGCAGTACCCTAACAACAGGGACAGGGCAGAAGCAGGTAGGAAGAGGGAGGTGGTACTTCTGGTTTACTTATATAGAAGGTACATGTCTTTGGGATTCCTGAATTAAGAGGAGAGGATCTCCTAGGAGACTCCTATGAACGTCTCAGGTCTCTATCTTCAGTAACCCATGCCCACGAGGTAGGAAAATTCACCAAGTTCAGCAAATATTCTTAGGGTAAAATTTCTTTTCTTTTCTTTTTTTTTTTTTGTAAAACTTCTTTAGGTTCTGGTGTTCACTTAGTGTTTCAGGTTAAAAGTCCCTTATTTTCTTGCTAACTCATCAGTGCACTAAAGAAGATTTTTTAAAATAGTTAATCAAAAAGTCTTTACCTTTAAAGACAGATGCTGAAATATTTATGGATGAAATGAAATAGTTCATAGAATTTGCTTTAAAATAATACAGAACAAAGTGGATGAAGTTACAGATGAAACAGATTCGCAATGATTTGATAATTTTTGAAGCTGGCTGAAGGGGTTGATGTATGTTTGAAATTTTCCATAATAAAACATTTTGCTTTTTGGGATGCCTGGGTGGCTCAGCAGTTGAGCATCTTGCCTTTGGCTCAGGGCAGGATCCCGGAGTTCTGCGATCAGGTCCTACATCGGGCTTCCTGCATGGAGCCTGCTTCTCACTCTGCCTATGTCTCTGCCTCTCTCTGTGTGTGTCTCTCTTGAATAAGTAAATAAAATCTTCTAAAAAAAATTGTTTTGTTTTGTTTTTAATGAAAAATAAAAACACAGGACAAGTATGTCAAAAACAGTAAAAGCTAAAATCTACAATTTTTAGTTGTTACCAGTAGGCAGGTTAATCCAGATTCCTAATCCTCTATATACTGCCAAAACCACCTCTTTTGACTAACCCCGAGAACTAGTACAGTTACGGTTTTTGCTGTCCTCACAACTGCCTTCTGTAGTTACTAGGACATGTTCCCATTCCTTTCTCCATCTTTGGTTATGTTTGCAATAGTGTTGCCAGTATCAATTGAAACGCAAACATTTTTCCTTTTTAGAAACGATTATAACATTAACCACGATCTTTATCTGTTATTTTCTGAATTACAAATTCTACTTGTGTTATTTAAACCTTTAAATTAAATTCCAAGCAGCTACATTTTATATTCATCCTACAATATTGAACTCCAAGTTTAAAAGAAAAAACCTTTTGTGGACAGAAGCTTTGAGTAAGGCTGTCATATACACATATGACATATATAAGGATACAAACCACTCCCTTAAATGATAGCTATAATTCCAAAACTACAAATTTGCACCAAAAAAATTAATTTTCTGCCATATATAACCACGATACTAAATTTTTATCTGGAAAAGCTAATAAATGAGAAGAAAATAAAAACCAGCACATTAAAATCATTCTTTACCCAGTCTGTAGTAAAAGGAGCTCCATTTGCCATCAAAATACGAACTTCATCATCTTGACCTGCTCGTGCTGCTTCTAAAAGCTTCTTTCCCAAATCTACCAGGGACATCTAAACAAAACAAAGATGAATTTAACATCTCTACTTATATACCATTACGTGACTTTTTCCCCTTGTATCTTTATTAATACCAATTCTCAATTATCCCTCTAAAAGTCTGTGATATGGTTAATCTGAGACTACAGGTCACAACAGTAATTTATATTTGAATTTGAACAGATTTTCCTTTCTTATCAAGTTTTTACCTAAGATAATAAAATTAGTTTGAATTCTCCAAATATAGCTGATAAAGATAATGAGGTAAGCAGCAAAGAAGGCCTTCCTAATATTTAAAACTGGCAAGAAACTGTTTTCACTGGAGAAGCACAATAATAAAGTTTTTCATAAAAGTAAACAGAAATGGGATCCCTGGGTGGCGCAGTGGTTTGGCGCCTGCCTTTGGCCCAGGGCGCGATCCTGGGGACCAGGGATCGAATCCCACGTCGGGCTCCCAGTGCATGGAGCCTGCTTCTCCCTCTGCCTGTGTCTCTGCCTCTCTCTCTCTCTCTCTCTCTCTCTGTGACTATCATAAATAAATAAAAATTAAAAAAAAAAAAAAAGTAAATAGAAATAAGGTACAAGATACTGTCCTCTGTAACTGGTGCAAGTTACAATAAATATATCAGAACTGTTTTTTATAACGGTAAAGTAGAAAATATGTTCAGAATTTAAAAGTATTTTCAATTGTTGCACAGTCAATATACATTCAAGTTCTTCCAGAAAAGGACACACAATTCACATTCAATGAAAATACCGAAAAGAGTGTCTAACATTATCAATAGGCTATGAGTCTCATTGAGAAGCTAGAAAGTAAGTATAAGTTTGTATCTTGCATTCAAGATACTTGAAAAGACTGTCACAGGTCAGGATGTGTGAGTGTGTATTTGAGGGCATGAGGCATGGGGAGTGGTGTCTTCTTGAATAAGAAATACTGACATACGTGTTAAGGAAAGATCATGACAAGACAACACAGGGGAAGAAAGATTTGAACATATCAGAGATGCTCAAAATCAAGGGACGATGGTTCTGAGAAGAAAGGTCCCAAAATCAGAAGGACTATTCAGCTAGAAGACTATTCAATGATGCTGTATAGTACCTTGAGCAAAGGCAAACAGATAGAATTTGAAGCCTGTGAGGAAGGGAAGATACTGAACCTCTGAGATTTACACAAGAAAAAAATGTGCCTGCAGTATGAATTTGCCTCAAAAAGTGAATATCCTTTGAGAGTTGGGTACGTAGTCAAGGGGAAAGAAGTTATAAGAAGGGAGATGTCATGTTGATTAGTGTGTTCCAATCTTGTATCAACATGTATTATTTAAGAAAGAGGGGAGAGAAGTATGTATATATGTGAGAAGGGAGTTAGCACTTAGGTTATTTATGCCAGAATAGACTGTATTACATAATTAGAAGAGATGTTAGGGAATGTAAAAGGGTTGACTTAAAAAAAAAAAAAAAAAAAAAACATCCCTTGAAAGAACAGATTTATGTTTACATCACCATATTTTTTAGTAGATTCTACAACATGGGAACAACCAAAAAGACAGAGTAACCAGTAACAGATGTTAATGCTGGGAGACTTGCACAATAATTAAATGAGATGAGTATGTCCCAAACAGCCATTTGTCACAAGGCAGGAAAAGAATTTCTTATAATTATTCCATTTATAAGGGTAAAAACAATTCCTAATATATCTCATGGTGAAGAAGAAAAACAACCACATGAATTTATGGGTTTTATGTAGGGTTTTTTTTACAAGCTTTTTGTATGTGACACAACACTTTCACCCTATTTTCCTCCCATTCGCTCAGTTGACTGAGTCACTGGAACCTAAGATACTCCATAATCTTGCTAAAGACATTAAGATCTAAAGAGATTACTGATCTCTAATGAAGGATTTTTTTTCCTAGGAAATAGGTACCAGCTGGATAGTAAAAATTTATATCATACTAAAAAGGCAAAGAATCTGCAATCATTTCCTATGAAAGACAGGATAAGGCAAAAAGAAACGGACCTCTCTTCCAGAAAAGTACATAAAATCTAAACTGGCCACACTAGGAAAAAACACAGTGACTACACTTGGATGACCAAAATTTAATATAAATGTGGTTTTACAATGAAATAAATCTTCACCCAAAATATGCCCTTCGAAATATTTCTTACACAGGTAATAGAAAATCAGCTTGCATTCATTCAGCATACATACTGCCAGATGGTTTAGACATCTGGGTATCTTTTATGAAGTAGTGGTTTAGGGTTTTTCCTCATTTTTGGAAACTGGGTTGTCTACCTTTTTCTTAATGATTTGTAAGCATTCATAACATACATTCTAGATATGAGTTCTTTCTTATTCATATATTCAGGATAGGAGTATGTAACATACGTTCTGGATATGAGTCATATGACATGTAATGTATTGTAAGTATCTCCGTCCAAAATCCTGATTTCTTGACTCCACATCCTTTTCTTTGATATCACATACTATCTTCTATGGGTAGCAAATGAAACTTCAATGTATTAAAAAACAAAAATAAAATCAAAGACAACAAAGGAATGTTTGCCACAAAAATGAATGTAAGAAACATTAATAATTTTAATTATGTAAAAGGCCCGACTCAAAATGAAAAGAGAAAATAAACACCATGAACCCAACAAATCAGCAAAGAGCATAACCATATATTTTCCAAAAGAGAAAATAGAAATAATTCACAAACATAAAAATGTTCAATGTCACTGAGAATAAATAAGAAATGTAAAGAAATGTAAATGTAAATAATTTAAAAGTTAAATTTTAAAAAGCATGAGTTGAGACTGATACTTCTACATATTGACATCTTACATATGTTGATAGCACTATAAATGGATCTGCTGGGGGTTTTTTTGGAACAGTTTGTTTTTTTTTATGTCAATTTGGCAATGTATAAGTTACAAAAATGCTCAAGTCTCATGACCCAATAGATGATCTGACATCTGAGATCTATCCTAAAGAAAATATTAAAATATACTGAAGTAGATTTATCAGTACATGTATACATGTATACTTACACAAACCTACATATATTTACTTTTTTAAAAAATGTGACATACTCTGTCTTTCCCCTTTCTCTTTTTTTTTTTTTTAAGATTGTATTTATTTATTCATGAGAGACACACAGAGAGAGAGAGAGAGAGAGAGAGAGGCGCAGACATAGGCAGAGGGAGAAGCAGGCTCCATGCAGGAAGCCCATTCCCGAACCTGATCCTGGGACTCTAGGATCACGTCCTGAACTGAAGGCAGACGCTCAACGGCTGAGCCACTCAGGCATCCCTATATATTCACTTTTATCATGTGAACAACCAATTAAGAGGAAGGAAAATAAATTGTGGAATCTAATAGAAAAATACAGGGATTTAAAATAATAGTTGAAAGTTATATAACATTAAAAAGTTATATCACATTAAGTAAAAAAGATACAAAACTAATTTTTGAATGTCAAGCTATACACCAAGAACAAAATAGCAAAAAATATTAACAATTGTTAGAGTGACAAGATTATGGGAAATTTTGCCTCTATTTTACAAGGTTTCTATAATGTTACTAAATCATTCCTAATTTTAAAAGTGGTTTAAGGGACAAATTACATTGTATGACTATCAACTAAGTAAATGCTGACATTAAAGTTATATACTACTGACTTACTGAACAGGAAGAGTGGAAAAAATAAAGAAAATGCATGGTAGGGATGCCTGGGTGGCTCAGTGGTTGAGCAACCGCCTTCGGCTCAGGGCATGATTCTGGGGTCCTGGGATCAAGTGCCCCACTGGGCTCTCCACAGGGAGCCTGCTTTTCCCTCTGCCTATGTTTCTGCCCCTCTGTGTCTCTTATGAACAAATAAAATCTTAAAAAAAAAAAAGGGGGGGGGGAAGAAGATGCCGGGTATTGGGTACTTAAACTAGCAAACTTATTGATCTGATTACATGAATTACAACAAAACCATGATGCACTTAAATCAACTTCTACCACAATTCTGTAATTGTCCTAATTATTCAAAACATACCATTTTTAAACACTCAGGATACTTAAGTTACTGTGGTTTTAAAGTTCCAAGAGCAACATAGCTATGTAGCAGATAAACAGCTAGATCCTTTTAAATCAGTTCTCAAAATGGTAGCAGCACTGCCCCCTAGAGGGCCCTTTGGATATATATGGAGGCATTTTGGGGGCTGATGAGGGGAGGAGCGGGGTGAAGAAGCTACTAGCATTTAATGGGCATGTGTCTGGAATATTAGAGACCCGGCAATTCAGGGGACATTCCAGTATGACAAAGAATTGTCACATGTTCTGGGTGACTTTCAAAGGCCAAATATATCTAGGGCTGGAACTTAACTAATAATGTAAACAAATGTCTTTTTCCAGGTATTAATGTATCCCAAATATCCCAGATTGCAATCATACTATAAATCTATTTGTTTTGTTCAGAATTTTACTAGGAGTTGTTCATCATTTTTGAAAATCGTGTCACCAAAAAAAAAAAAAAAAAAAAGAAAGAAAGAAAATCGTGTCACCAATGTTGATGCCACTTGGTTATCTAAATCACCAACATAAAACACCAAATCAACCAGCTTTCCCAGCTTATTTTCACACTGATTCTATATACAGGTGCAAGCATTTGACAATCTCTTGTGTCATCTAGGGTGGTCTGCTGGAGGATTTACATACTGAAATACACATTTTATTATAAAGTGCTTTCCTTCTATTTCTCCTTTATAATTAGGTATTTTAATGATTTCTTTTAAATTATGCAGATAGGTAATAATAATAATTTTCATTGCAAGTTAACAAAAGGTACAATACAAACATTGTTAAAAGAAAGACAGCATTGGATCTAATAAGAATGAAAAATCAATAGGAATCACGTGAAGAAAATACACGTAATATCAAGTAAGACCAAAATCAAAGGCAATCTTAATTTTTTTTGTAAAGATAATTCGTAAAATGTGAAACAATGAAAATGCCCAAATGTAGAATTTCACTTCTGAGTGTCTCACCTGCGGGGAACGACACATACTCCAGAATAATTCTAATCCTCAGAGGAATTCAATTGCATTAAGACAACAAATTGACAATTGACAACAAATTGTATCTGGAGCTATATTGTTCAATATAGCTCCAGATACAGCCCTTTCAATTTACTTTGTTCATTATCTATCAAATCCTCAGAGATAAAGTGTTAGATTCACATAAAACCAAAAGGCTAGCAATAAAATGCTGCTTTTTTGCTATTGCAAATAACTCTTCCCCAATCAAATAAAGAAGCATAATTCAATTCAATAAATTTTAATGAATGTTAAATATATTTACTTGAAATACACTACATGAATGCCATCCCACATAATACCCCTTCCTGTTAAGTAATCTAAAAATTCATTGTAACAAATTCCATCCTAAATTATTTTCACTACTTCTGAAAAATTTTATCACAATCTGATACAAACTATTATTTTTTAATTTCGATAATATGAATTTTAATAAGACCTACAGGGGAACTTCAAAATACCCATCTACAAATTCCTTTTGATTAAAAGTACGTGCTGAGAGAGCCATCTAGTGGTAACAGGAATTATTAACAATAATTACTTTTTTTTTTTTTTTTAAGATTTTATTTATTTAATTGACAGAGTGAGAGACAGAGAGAGCACAAGCAGGCAGAGAGGCAGAGGGAGAGGAAGAACCAGGCTCCCTACTGAGCAAGGAGTCTGATGCAGGGCTTGATCCCAAGACCTGGGACTATGACCTGAGCCAAAGGAAGACATCTAACTAACTGAGCCACACAGGCGTCCCTATAATTGCATTTTAAAGCTTAAAGTCTATTTTGTTTTGAATTTCTGTAATTCATAGTTCATAGAGTTGTTTTGAGGATTATAACATCTACTGAACATAACCTCTCTATAAAACTATAAAGTACTAGTTCCATATGAATTGACACTAACATTCCTAAAAGAGTATGAATAAAAAGTTAGAAAATATAATCCTATTCCAATATATTTAATAATAAATCTTGATTGTCTCATTAAAAACTTCAGTGTAAACTTGCAATATCACTCCTATGCTCAATGAGAACAATTACAAATCAAATAAAATTCTTCTACTGAAGGTTTTCACCAAGGAATTTAGTACTATGTATGCATCAAAAGCCTTTAAAATGATCATACTGACCTAATAATCCCACTCATAATAAGTCACTGAAACATTATTAAAAGTAATATTATTTAAACTAGGTAAAAACTGAAATGCCCTAATACAAGTAATAATTAAAGAAATTAAGATATATCATAATGGAATACTACAAACTTTTATTTATTTTTTTACTTTTTTATATGGAAAATTTTGAGCAAATACAAGAATAGGCACAACAGTATAATGAACTTCCACATAGCCACCAACTAGCTCAATATTATCAATTTATGGCCAGCCCATTTCTTATCCATACATGTTTTGGAGGAAATATCAGACATCATCTCATTTTACCTGTAAATATTCCAGTATGATGTCTAAAAGATAACACAGTACTATAATCATTTAGGATTATATTATTCAAAAGTATTAATCAAGCCTCTAAAATGAATACACACCATGATCTTAACTATGTAAAAAGTGCATAGAAAAGTACTCAGAAGTAATATACAATATACCATAATAATGAAAATTATAGGTTTTTCCCTTTATCCTCTATTTCATAAGTGTTCTATAATGAGTATGTATTACTCATGTAATTAAAAATAAACTTTTATTAGTCGTTTTAATAGAAATTTGTTGCATCTGAGTAATGTCATTTCAGTAAAAAAAAAATGTGAACATTTCATATCCTTCAACAGATCTATAAAGCAGACAACTAGAATGCTGTAAAGAATACTAGTTAAATATGTGAAAAAAACACAAAAACTTATTATTAAAAAGCTTTTCATCAAAACTAGATTACAGATAAAAGATGTTTTTAATGTAAGAAATTAGATAAAGTTTCTTTTAGTAGTAAAAGCATGTAAACTGTGACTCTAAAATTAAGCATATTGGGGCAGCCCAGGTGGCTCTGCGGTTTAGCACCACCTTCAGCCCAGGGCCTGATCCTGGAGACCCTGGATCAAGTCCCACGTCAGGCTCCCTGTATGGAGCCTGCTTCTCCCTCTGCCTGTGTCTCTGACTCTCTCTCTCTCTCTCTCCCTCTCTCTCTCTGTGTGTGTGTGTGTGTGTGTGTATTTCATGAATAAATAAGAATCTTAAAAAAAAGTCTTCATGAATAATTGTTTTTAAATAAATAAATAAAATTAAGCATATTATAACCATGTGTATAACTGTACATACGAAAATATTCTTGGGCATAAGAATTTAGTTTCCTACATTCTCATAAGTAAATATGGGCGCCTTGGGATCCCTGGGTGGCTCAGCGGTTTGGCACCTGCCTTCGGCTCGGGGCGTGATCCTGGAGTCCTGGGATCGAGTCCCGCATCAGGCTCCCTGCATGGAGCCTGCTTCTCCCTCTGCCTGTGTCTCTGCCTCTCTCTCTCTGTATGTCTCTCATGAATAAATAAATAAAATCTTAAAAAAAAAAAAAAAGAAAGAAAGAAAGAAAATATGGGCACCTGGGTGGCTTTGTTGGTTAAGCGGCTACATTCTGCTCAGGTCATGATCCCACAGTCCTGAGATCAAGCCCCATGTCAGCAGGCTCCCTGCTCTGCTTCGGCTTCTCCCTCTCTCTCTGCTCTTGCTCTCTCTTTTTCTCTCAAATAAACAAATCTTTTTTTTTTTTTTAAGGAAAAATAAAATAAAATAATAAAATAAAATAACTTCAATAATAAAAGTAGTACCTGGCATCTTCCTAAATGTTTATCTATGTTGTCTCATGTAATCTAAACAGCCTTACCACAACAGTTATGGTCTCCATTTTGCAAAGGAGACAAACAAAAAGTAAAAGGACTTACCAAACAGCACTAGTTTCAGTCAAAGATAAGATCCATATTTTTTTTAAGATTTTATTTACTTATTCATTCATGCATTCGTTCATTCATTGAGAGACACAGAGAAAGGCAGAGGCATAGGCAGAGGGAGAAGCAGGCTCCCTGCAGGAACACAGGACTCAATCCCAGGACCCCAGGATCACGACCTTAGCCAAAGACAGATGTTCAACCACTGACCACCCAAGTGCCCCAAGACCCATATTCTAAACTCTTGTGTTCTAAATTAAGAGAACATTGGGAATCTGCAGGGATAAAAAAGAGCATGCCCTTCAAGTCTCTCTGTGTAATTCCTTCGAAGAAAAAATAATCATATGAACTCTGGTAATTTGGAATTTTCTCCCATTTCCATTTTGTCTAGTGGGTTTTTTATTTTTTGAACTTAAAACAAAATGACACTTTCAAACATAAAATATCTAAGAAAAATCATCTCCCATAGACCCTTATTTCAGAAAACTACAAGAAGATGTACTCCTCCAAGAGCAGTAGTAAATCAAAAACAAGAATCAAGGGCTTGTTTGGGAAATAAGGGATCCAACATATATAGAGTGGAAAAGGATTCCCCAAGGTGATGGCAAAGGAAACCCCAAAATGTGCTGTACCAGAGACCTGGAAAGCAAATCCAGATTGAAGCCACAGGACAGAGGCTCCAGAAGGAGGTCTCCATGGAAAAGATAGGCTGGTAAGATTCCCAGGAAAAGAATGAGGTTTCCAGAAAAGAATTTGACATGGGTTAATGATGAATACAAGAAAAGTAAGCAAAAGAAAAAAATGACACAGTATCTTTTTCAGAGTGAAGAAAGAAACCAACACAAGAAAGAAAATGTAATCCCAATATATATATGGCATGGGTTAGTGAAGAATAGTAGTTCCAAGATTGCAATAATAACCACTAAATACTAATCCAAGCAAAACTTTTGGTATACTTCTATCAGGAAGATGAAGAGTGAGAGGCGCCTGGGTGGCTCAGCAGGTTGGGGAGCAAACTCTTGGTTTCAGCTCAGGTTGTGATCTCATGGGGTGGTGGGATCGGGCCCCTGTGTTGGGCTCCCCACTCAGTGGGGAGTCTGCTTGGGGATTCTCTTCCTCTGCCCTTCCACCTCCTGGCTCATGTGGGTGCACTCTCCTTCTCTCTAAAATAGATAAATACATGAAGAAGGGGGAGGAGGAGGGGAGAAAGGTAGAAGACAGGGAGGAGAAGGGGAGGAGGAGGGGAGGAAAAAAGAGGAGGGGAGGAGAAAAAGAGGAAGGGGGAAGGAAGGGGAACGAGAGGGGAGGAGAGGAAAGGAGGAAGAGTAAGGAAAAATATGCTTAGAGGTAGTTTGGTTTAAGATAGCCAAAGTTCCATCTTCATTAGAAGAAAGTCAAAGATATCTAAAATAGGGAAAAAAAATCAATAAATAGCATAAGCTTGTTATTTAGCAATATGGAAGTTCTAGGGGGAAAAGCAGCAAAAAGAATGGATGCTTCTGGGAAAGAAGGTTCTAGGGTGGGAAGGAATAACACAAGGGACTTTAGACTTTAGGGTTGTTGTTTCTTATACCATAAACCTTATATATTTTACTTTTCAACTTTGCAAATATATACTTTCATAAAAATAAAATTACAATAAACAAATACATGTTCACTGTATATAAAAATGTATCATTCAAAGTCATCCCCACACTTCCCAGTGGTCTTATTCCCCAGAAATAACTACTATTTAAATGTTTAGTGTGTAGCCTTCTACATCTTTTCTATGCCTACAGTAACACACATAGGCACAATGCTTCTTTTCAAACAAATAAAAAAACACAAGGGATCATACTATAATGGTTTTGCAAGTTGCTTCCTTTCCCTTAACAGGGAATCAGTAATATCTTGTTTTATCAGTAACATTTTTCTAAGTGCACACAGATAAAAACATACTTTTTACTGGCTACATAGTATTACGAACTGTGGTAAGCTGAATAATGACCCCCTCCAAAGATGTCTAGATCTTAATTCCCAGAATCTGTGAATATTAGCTTACGTGATTTTTTTTAAAAAAAGGCTTTCCAGGTGCGATTAAATTAAGGATCTTGAAATAGGAAGATCCTGGATTATCTAGATGTGCCTAATGTAATCACAAGGATCCTCATAAGAGGGATGTAGGAGTGTCAGGGTCAGAGAGAAGAAAGTAGAGATCAGAGAGGAGAGAGAGAGAAAGATCTAAAGCTGGGGTGGGGGCAAGGAGAATGCTACACCAGCCAAGAAATGCAGGCAGTCTTGAAAAACTAGAAAAGGAAAGGAAACAGATTTTCCCCTGGAACCTCCAGAAAGAACACAACCCTGCTAAAAATCTTAACTTTAAGTTTTCTGACCTCTATAACTGTAAAATAATAAATCTGTATTATTTTAAGGCACTAAATTTGTGGCACTTTGTTACAACAAATAGGAAACCATTATATTATAGAAACAGGAGGGCAGCTCGGGTGGCTCAGAGGTTTAGCGCCACCTTCGGCCCAGGGCATGACCCTGGAGACCCGGGATCGAGTCCCACATCGGGCTCCCTGCATGGAGCCTGTTTCTCCCTCTGCCTCTGTCTCTGCCTCTCACAATCCATGTTTCTCATGAATAAATAAATAAAATATTTAAAAAAAGAAAAGAAACAGGAAACAAATATATGCAGTATGAATACATTAATTATTTAATCCTGTTTTCATTTTTTTATCTTTACAAATAGTCTACAACATATCCATACACTTGGGTTAGCATTTTTATGAAAATTATTCTAAGAAGTATTAACTGCTAGATTTTTAAAATCACATTTTAATTGTGACAGACACACAAAAGATTATACCAATTGACACTCCCACAATCAGTATACAATAATGACTGCTTTTCCACAAGGTTCCCAATCCCCAAAGCCAGAATCTTGATTCCAGATCTAGACCTTCCCAAAGTCAAGGCCAAGGATCCCATGAACTCATTCTCACAAAGATGAGGAAATACTTCCTTCCAGAATAACTTAAGAAACCGTGACCTGAGGAAATCCCACCATCATACAGGGAGAGCACCACACACAACTGTTTTAAAATCTTTAAAGCCTTCTATTAAAAGGGCATTCTTTGCCTCCAACTGGGAATTAGGGGGAGAGGATTTCATAACATTTTTTTCACCCACTTTACCAGTGAAAGTATACTTAAAACCATGTGTGTTCACATTAATTTTCATAGAGGGAACATTCCTACTCTGGGAAACCTTTCCTTCTCTGGTGCCTACCTACCCTGTCCAAAACATGAGCCCTCATTTGACTCATCAATTACTAAATGATGGCAATTCCTAAGACTTATATAATACTATAAAACAGATATAGTGGGTATAACATAGCCAAATCTGTGTATATGTATGTATGTATGTATGTATGTATGTATGTATGTATGTATATATGTATGTAGAGAGACCACAAAGAATAAGATTGTGCCAGACACAGTCTAAGAATTTACACATACTAATTTGATCTCAACACCAGTCAAGTAGGAATTCATCATATTGTTGAGAAAACTGAGGTACAGAAGTTACACTGCCCAAGGTCATACCGCTAGTAGAGATTTGAACCAAGGCTGTCTGGCTCCAGAGTCCATACTCACAATCACTACGCTATATATCCCCATCGTCTGAGTTCTCCTAGTAGCTAGATATCCCCACTGAATGCAGGCACTACTAATGAATAGCATGCACTACCTATGCTACTCCTTGGCCTAAACACTAACCAATATCTCTAAACACCAAATTTCACTTCACATAAAACACAGGACGTGGTACAATGAACTTGGCACCCAGTTAGACTCCAATTTGCACTGGTCACCAAATAATTCATGTTTATGTGTCTTACTTAAATTATAAAATGCTTGGAGGCAAGGATGATAGCTTATATGTCTTTCAGTTGGGTCCCTTTTTTCTTCCCCTTAAATATTTGGCAGTCCCTCCGTGTTTCATTTTTCAGCCCTCTTTTTCTTTCCCTACATTCTCTCTTCTAGCAGGTTTTTCTTTCTTAGTCATGATTACTTAATGACTTACAAATCTATCTTCAGTCCAAGCCTCCCTCCAAGCACTAGACCCTAATATTCAACTGGACAGATACCTCCACCAAGAGATGCATGCCAAAGCACTTCAAAAGTCAAATTATCCAAGTAGTGGCTTGTTCCATAGATCAGAAACTTTGGAATAATCCTGGACCCCTTTTTCCAACTGCCTCAATTCCAATCAGTCATCAAGACCTATCACTTTTACCTCCTAAATGTCTCTTAAATCCTACTTCTTTCCAGTGATGGAGAGTAGGCCTTCAATACATGTATGCTGGGCGTGCCCAGGTGGCTGAGTCAGTTAAGCATCTGCCTTTAGCTCAGGTCATGATCCCAGGGTCCTGGGATCAAGCCCCACATCAAGCTCCCGGCTAAGTAGAGAGTCTGCTTCTCCCTCTCCCTCTGCTCTTCCCCCTCTGCTTGTGTGATGGCTTGCTCACTCTCTCTCAAAAATAAATAAATAAATAGGGGTACCTGGGTGGCTTAGTCAGTTAAGGTCCGTCTTCGGCTCAGGTTGTGATCCTGAGGTCCTGGGATGGAACCCGGTGTCAAGCTCCCTGCTCTATGGGGAACCTACTTCAACCTCTGCCCACTCCCTCTCGTGAATAAATAAAATCTTATAAATAAATAAGTAAGTAAGTAAATAAATACATGAATGAATGTTGACAGTCTTTTCTCCTCTAACACACACTTTTGCTCATGGCTCCATCCTTTCTCTCCTGGAGCACTTCTAAACTAGTGTCTATGTCTCAGTGTTGCCTTTCTCCAATTTATTCCCCATTCTGCTACCAAATTTGTCATTCTTAAACAGAAATTATGCCCCTCATCAATTAACTCAGATGCATAAGATTCAAGGCCTTTCACATCTGGCCATCTGTTGGCATCTTCCCATTTATACCACTCATCACCTCTCACACTGAACACTATGCTCCAGACAACATGCTGTACTCAGCTCCTTTTCTCACCTTTGGGCATCTGTAGAGAACATTCCCTCTGCCAGGAAGAATGTTTTCCTCTCCATGCCCACTCCTGCCATATTTATTTCTATCTACTCAAAGAAGCCTTCCCTAATCTCCTCCAAATTAAATAAAGTATCCTTCCTGTGTATTCTTCTAGCATCTTAAGTTTCTTTCTATCATGGCATTTATCAGACCACACTAAATGTGCCTGTTTACTTGGCTATATGTTATCACTGTGCCTGAACTATGGTGCCTGATAAATTGCTCAACAAACATTCACTGAATAAACATTAGACACACAGAAGAAACTCCAGAAGTACTGGGATAACCAGGAGTCACATAACATTTGACTTTTTAAATGCAAATTAAGCTGACAACTTCACAAATTCTAGGAAATATCACATTTAATAAAATGCTCTCTGAATTCCTGTCAGCCTTTTTGTAAGTAAAGTCCTTACAAATGAATGAGATTAGAACTCGCCTGAATATTCTTTTTATTGGCAGCAACTCAAATTGACAGATCTGATCCCAAAAGAAATCTGAGGTCAGTTTCATGTTTTCTGAGACAAAAGGGAAAACTGTGAACATAATCAGTAAATCCAGGTAATAGCTTTGTCTGGGACCCTCAAAATCACTCTTGCACCTGCCACATTAGTATAAAAAATGTGGAAAGGAAGCCAGTATTTATCTAATAACAAGCAACAGGTCTATGAAGCAAGATAAGCTCATGGCCACCCTCAATGACCAGGGGGCAAATCAGTACCAAACTGAATTCAAAGGTTTCAACTGAATATGTTCTAGAATTGAGCTGACCAATACAGCAGCCACTAGCCATAATGCTACTAAGCACTGCAATGCAGCTAGTCCAAATGGAGCTATGTTTCAAGTTGTACACACCAGTACCCAAAAAGAATGTAAAATATCTCATTAATAACTTTTACACTAATTACATGTTAAAATGGTAACATTTTGGACATACGGGATTAAATAAAATATATTATTAAAATTAATTTCACCTACCTTTTTTTAATGTAGCTACTATAAAACTTCAAATATGTGGCTCACGTTATATTTCTGTTGGGCAGAGCTATTCTAGAACCATTAATCAAAACTTCTTGAAGGCAGCAACTTTAGAATTTATAAAAAGTTGCAACATTTGAAAATAAGATATAAGACATTCTCTCAGAAAAACTGCATCTGATAAATTATCCCTGTTACAACACTGGATAGACTTTCCCTTTAAAAACTTTAAGTATCTTTTGTCCTTGGAAAGCATCACAAACTCACTTGTGGATGAAGCTACCCATAAATTCTACCCATACTACCTCATACATTTTTCTCATCTTTGCAACCCACTGCCCCTTTACCCCGTTCAACTACTAGTCTCTTTTAAATCACATAGATTTATCCCAAGAAGAAACTGAGGCTTAAAAAGAATACAAGCAGAAGATGAAGACAAGGCGAGAACTCTACTAGAACTAGGCTGGTAGATGGTTTCGAATTAATATAGAAGCATAACTTACCTACTTACTATAAAATGAAGCCAACAAAGTACTAGGTGTCATAAGCCACAACAGTGAATCATCAATATCCTACCCAACAATAAGAACATATACACTTTGTTCCTTTCTCTCCAAGCTTTCTCATATTCTTCCTTTACTCTGCACTACCTCCAGTCTTACACATTCATTGCCTCATACCTTAAACATCACATTAGCCTTTTAGCTGACCTAACTCTAATTTCTCCATCCTAGTGCCAGGCAATCCCACTAAAATACAATTTCATTCAACTCAAACATTTCTATATGAGTACCTACCCTCAAAGAATTCATCACCTAGTACAGAAGACATACATCTCATAATTCCTTTGTCTAAAATCTTCATCAATATGACCATTCAAAGAACAATTTATCAATACCTAGTAGAGTTGAAGGTATGCCTACCCTCTGATACAGGGATTCCACAACTAGGAAGCTGCTATATCTCCTTAACACGCACACACAGAGAGGAAACATGTATAGGAACATTTACAGAAACATTATTTGTAATAGAAAAAAAGAAACTATAAACAACCTAAGCGTCCATCAACAGAAAAATATTTTTAAGTTTTATTATAAAATCTTTTAAAATAGAAAAGTGAATGTATGCATATAAATGAATATATGTGTATACACAAACACACACACCCATATGCCCATCACCCATATTTCTAAATTAAAATTTGGCCATCTTGCTTCATCCTACTCCTTTCTAAAAAAAATGTACTTTACAGCTGGCACATGCTGCATTTGGTTGTTATATCTCTAGATTAATTATATTCTAGGACAGTTTCCCTTCCACCCCCACCCCACCCTTGTTTTCCTCTCCTATGACATCAAATGGCCAGTTCATCTGTATCTCACATTCTGTATTTTTTGACTGCTTCATCCAAGGCAGTATTTAATTTCTCTCATCTCCTGTATTTCTTATAAAGTAAAAGTTAGGGATACCTGGGTGGCTGAAGCAGTTAAGCATCTGCCTTCCGCTCAGGTCATGATCCCAGGGTCCTGGGATCGAGACTCACATCCGGCTCCTTGCTCAGCAAAGAATCTGCTTCTCTCTCTCCCTCTGCCCCTCCCCTTGCTTGTGTGTGTGCAGGCTCTCTCTCTCTAATAAATAAAACCTTTTTAAAAAATAAAATAAAATCAATAAACTGAAAGTCTGAAAAGTTTGACTAAATTCGATTTTAAATTTGGTACAAAAAGCTTCATTTGATACACAATACTTGATACTGAATCACATCAGGAAACACATACTTTTTGGTTCATTTTCAGTGATACTAAGATTAATAACTAGGCTGGTAATAGTCTGAATCTTCCACTGTAAAGTTTTATTGTTTTGAGACCAACTAGTACTCTGTGGAGTGTTACTTTGGCACCATGCAAATATCCAATTCCCAATGAACCTTTTGCCTAACAATTGTAGCAGCTATTAATGATCCTGGCCCAAGTCAAGTATTTCATAAAAGGACGTAACAAATTGTGACTTTCTAATTCTATAATCCTTTCTATATTTAATATCTGGAATTCCTCATCAACTGTAATACATTTCTACTAAAACAGCAGTTCAAATGTTAAATTATCAGTTTTCAGAGTAAAGGACAGGTGTAACCACCATCTCCGTTTGTCTGGGTTTTTTACTGTTATATATTGTTTCAAATTACATTTATTCTTTTTTATGTTGAAATTGTCCCAATTGTGGCCAACAAGAGCCTCTTCAGCTAGGCTTTTGTTGTGTCTTTGAAAACTTTCTTGCTTCCGGCACAAGATGTTCCAGGTTCACCTAGGTATGTCCCCTGACCCAGTCTTGGAATCATTTATTCCTTCAAGGAGCCCTGGATTCTAAATAGAATTATCTGAAGATCAGAATTGGGGTAATATACCTACCAAAGTAGCACACTATCTCTAGGTCCTTTCAGTGGACGCAGCTAAGAAAGAAATATATATTTGGATGGAATTAAGAAATATATATGTGTATTTATATATTAAATCCTGAATTCATACTGACACCTACAATTCAAGTTCACCATAAACATTCTTTTTGCTTAGCCTCTTTGATTTTATACTTGTATTTCTATTGATTTCTAACATACAAGCAAAAAAATTGTCATAAAAAAATTGATTATCAAATGGTATCCAAACAAAAACACCAATATTACAAGACAATAAAATGAGTGAAGTTTAAGATTTCTTTGCAGTTCTTTTTGTCCTTAGCATATATGCCATTTGATATCGAGCTCAAAAGTCACTTGAAATTATGTTTTTTTCTCCATGTATTTAAGTAACTATTTTGATATACACACAGGTTCACTTATTCAAGTTTGTTCTCAATTTAAAAATTTTTTACTTTAATTGTAATTTTTGAATGTGTAAAATATTTACATAATTCAAAAGTCAAAACTAAGTAAACTCAGAAATCTCACTTCCATTCCTGTTTCACTCTTTCCCCACTCATCCTCTCTCCCCACCACAAGGTAACCATTTTATTAGTTTCTGATTTGTCTTTTCAGCTTTTCTTTTTGCAAAAGAAACAAATTAGTGTATGTATTCTTACTCCCACACTTGCACTTCTTATACCAGAGCGTACTGCATATACTGTTCTGCACTTTGCTTTTTTTTCCCCACTTAATATATACCCTGGAAAATTTTACATAGAGATTTACCTCATTCTGTTTTACACCTGCAGAGTACTATGTGTAAACTAAACAACCATAGTTTATTTTTAATTTAAAAAAAATGAACTAGTGAGCTTTTACTCTCCAGCAACTAAGTCAAAAGACCACCTTACAGTTCAAGGCCCTCTATCAACTGTTCCAAGCTCACATCCTTCACTTCGTCCAATTTTCTCAATTCCCACCTCATAAAGGGCCCCGACAGCCATCAGATTCTAAACAATTCTTCCTTATTTGATAGGCACTCACATTATTCCAGACCCAATGCTTTCTGCCCTCATGCTATCTGCCCAGTTGAGATGGCTACATACTTTATCTCCAAATCTGACATTTCAATCAAAGCCTATTTCAAAAATTTCTCCTCTCCAATAAGCCTTCCTTAAATGAGCTAATTCCTCTACACTGCTTCCTTTAAAATTTTCTCAGGAATTTATACCATAATCTATGTTTCCCCTTCATTCATTAAACAAATGTTTACTGAGCACAGATGTGCCAACAGAAAGATGAACCAGGATAAGTCCCTATCATCAGAGAGCTTATGTTCCTGGGGGGAGTCTAACAATCAATCAATCAATCAATCAATCAATCCAATAATAGTGCTGGTAAGGATAAATGCTATGAGAGATGAAGAACTGCTATTTTAGACAAAAGTCTAAGGAAAGGCCTCTTTGAGGAAAGGATATATGAGTAGGAACATGAATTAAGAGAGGAACCAAAGCAAGGAAGGATTCCAGAGAAAAGCATCATGAAGGACAGGTCACTCATTTGGCTGCTTAGCATCAGAGCCTCTTCATACGCCCAGGAAAAGTCCCCTGCTGATGAATCCTAAATGAAGCCAGAACCACTACCTATTAGTGAAGCTAAGTATTTGCTTTCCCAGCCACCCATGCAACTGGGATACAGTCTTATGACCTCCTCCCAAAAAAGCAGCATCCATACTAGATTTCAACTTAGAAGAAAATGCACAAAAAAGAAATATATAGAATCCATTAAGGCAAAAGTGAAAGCAGATTCAATGACAGTAGTGATAGAGGTTTCTTCTGTGACAATTCCTTTTTCCACTAAATTAACTACAGGTGGTTTCCAGTTTTTAGAACTAAGCTCTTATCTTATGTTGTTTTGTTTTGTTTAGAACTAAGAATTCTGACTGTTCCTGGTGATCCAGGGAGATGATACAGCAAGTATAAGGCATAAGGGCCCTGGGCTAGATGGAAAAAATAGCAGGATATACAATCACAGAGACACGAATGGGCCACATTACATAAAGCCTTTTGGCCCTTTTCATGGAGTTTAACTAGGAAGTTGTTGGAATGTTTTAAACAGGAGACTATTGTGATATGATTTATGTGTGTGTGTGTGTGTGTATTTCATCTATTAAGGCATTTTATTTGCATGTATGTATTATATCCCTGGGAAAAAAATCCAGAGATTTTTCTCAAGTGTGTGTTTTTGTATTGCTTCTTTGTGGTCCATGATGCCAGCTTAGTACAATGAAACCACACTGGTGGGATGGGAGCAGATTATTCTGCCATTTTTCTTTTTTTTTTTTTTTTTTAAGATTTTATTTATTTATTCATAGAGACAGAGAGAGAGACAGAGAGAGAGAGAGAGAGAGAGAGGCAGAGACACAGGCTCCATACAGGGAGCCTGACGTGTCTCCAGGATCACACCCCGGGCTGCAGGCAGCATCAAATCACTGAGCCACTGGGGCTGCCCTATTCTGCCATTTTTCTAGATCTTTGAGTTGCATGTCAAATCTGGAGCTGACCACTCCACACTTGTTTAACACACCCATGGGGCTCACAACAATTTTCCCAGCTCTGTCATCATCAGAGATTTCAAATTCACCCATGTAACCATGTTTCATCATCACAATTAGAAACTGGACAATGACTTTGGAGCATGGCCTAATAAGAATCCAGTGTTTGCCTCCTTTGGCATTATTAATGCTCTTGAGAGAATATGCCAGGACATTCATGGGCACCATTATAGTGGCATGAAAAGATGGTGGAAAGAGCTGATTTATATTTTTTAAAAGACGACTCCTATTATTATATAGGAAGTCCATAGAGAAAAGCAAGAATTGAGGCAGAAAGACTAGTCAGGAAATTATTCCAGGCAAGAGCTGATGGTGCCTTAGGCTAGGATAATACCTATGTAATCACTTAGACTTTTTACCTTTAATTACTACCTATCTCAGTTTAAATCTAGCATCTAATTTTGTGCTCTCCATTTGTTACCCGTTCAGGTTCTTTTCTCTCTTGCCTTATTTTGGACAGATTCTTGTTTTTTTAACATTTTATCTCTTTCTTTAACTGATTTGGATGTGACATCCTCTATTTTTGTTCCTGTAGTGGTTCCCTAGAAAATATACCATGCACTAAGACCTTTGGATTTATTTTTATCCTAATTAGGATTTACCAGGATTCCTGTGTCCCGGTTTGATATCTTTTACTGGTTCTAGAAAATATTAGCCACGATGTCTTTAAATGCCCCATTTCTCACTCCTCTTTTGGAATTCCAATCAAGACATTCTTACTCTATCCTCTGTATCTCTTACAATGTCTTTTATATTTTCCACCTTTTTGCCTCTAAGTTACGTCCTGGATAATTCTGATCTATATTCCAGTTCCATAATTTTTCTGACGTGTCCAGTCTGCTGTAAATTGCATCATTAAGTTTTCAATTCAGTTATCATATTTCCTTTTTTTTTAATTTTTTATTTATTTACGATAGTCACACACAGATTGAGAGAGAGAGAGAGAGAGAGGCAGAGACACAGGCAGAGAGAGAAGCAGGCTCCATGCACCGGGAGCCCGATGTGGGATTCGATCCCGGGTCTCCAGGATCGAGCCCTGCGCCAAAGGCAGGCGCCAAATCGCTGCGCCACCCAGGGATTCCCCAGTTATCATATTTCCTATTTCCAGCAACTGGGTTTGGTGTTTTCAAATCTATGATCCCACCTTTTTTTTTTTTTTAATAGTTTCATGTTTCCTGTTTTCAAGTTTGCCATTTATTTCTGTAAATAAGGTAAGCATGGTTGTTTTATCACACATCTTCTAATTCTAATATATGATGCTTATGAACGTCTATTTCTGCTATTGTTTCTGTTCATGTTTCCTTGTCTCTTTGTATGCCAGCTTATCTTTGACTATGTGCTGGTCAGTGTCCTTGAAAAATTATTTGTAGAGACATCTAAAATGAAGAAGTGTTCTCCCAGGCAACATTTGCATTTGCTTCTGCCAGGCACCTAAGGGACATTCCATATAAGAGCTTAAATCTCCCTTACCTTGCTAGGCTATAGCCACAACTTTATAGAGACTTACTTTTCTCTTTTTTTTCTCCTGTTCTGCTCAGTGCCAAGACAACTTGCCTTGAAGTCCCTTGATATTTGGCTGGAAAGTAAGCCATGAAAGGGGAACAGGGATTAGTTCTGATTTAACCATCCTTCTCCCTCAGGGGTAGACACATGGAGTCTAAGCCTAATTAGAAAGGATCTCTTGTAAAACTTTACATGCTCACATGTTGGGTAGGCTTTGAATCTCGATTTCTATCTCTACAAGTATGATGAAAAGAAACCTAACTTTCTTGAAATCTGCAAACATATTCAGGCCAACAGTGGCTTCAGTTCCCCAGATATTCTGCTAACCTCTCTTGGTTTATTTAGGGTTTCTTCCAGAATTTGGCTTACCTACCAGATTCCCCTAACTTCCCAGTTCTTCAAAACTCTTAAGGTCGTGTTCATAGATCTTATCCAGCATTTTGCAATTCTTTTCAAAAAGAAGACTGGTCTAATAATCTAGCCCACCATTAGCCAGATATAATATATATTTTGAAATTGAGTTAACAGAACTTACCTATGTATTAGATACCAGTATACAAGAAAAACAGGAGTCAAAGATGACATCTCGGTTTTGGATCTGAATAACTTGGTGAGAAGTGGGATTATTTACTGAAATAAAGATGGCAAAGTGGGACAGGGTGGTTCAGGTATTAAGAGTTTGGCCACAGACTTATTAAGTTTGAGATGCCTTAGCTAGGTTATAATTTTCTTGTAGTACAGACAAGGTGTTGTTGTCTGTTTTTTAGTGCCATTTATACCTATGAGTACTTTATTGTTGCACACATAGCTGGTATTCAACTAATCGAATATTTCTCTACCTCAGTGCTATGGACAATATCAGGTCTGGTAGTTCTTTGTTGTAGGAGATTTTTCTAGGTATTGTAGGATATTTGGTAGCATTCCTGGTCTCTACCCATTAGATGCCAGTGGCACCATCCAGTCCCCCATTTTATGACACCAAAAACAGTCTCTAGATATTGCTGAATGGCCCCTAGGGGTAAAATATCCCTGAGAACCCCTAACGCTTCTTGAATTACAGTTAATTTCTATACACTGGGCTAATATACTACCATCCTTTCACTCAACTGTACACAGCAAAGATACACAAGATGTAAGAATCTATCTAAGCCCAAACTATAGCCCACCCCAAACCAGCAATTCTCAAATTGCACTTCCCACAACACCAGAGAACTGCAGTACTGAGACAGTGGGTAAAGGGATAAGCATAGGTTAGGGGTAACAAAACAGTTTCACCCTCACTAAAGCAAGACCATCTCCAACTATTATAAATATTTGTAATATTTAAAGCATTTTTATTTTTATTTTATTTTTTTATTTTTTAATTTATGATAGTCACAGAGAGAGAGAGAGAGAGAGAGAGGCAGAGACACAGGCAGAGGGAGAAGCAGACTCCATGCACCAGGAGCCTGACGTGGGACTCGATCCTGGGCCTCCAAGATCGCGCCCTGGGCCAAAGGCAGGCGCCAAACCACTGCGCCACCCAGGGATCATATTTAAAGCATTTTTAAAAGAAAGCTATCGCTAGCAAAATGTCTTTTCAGATATAAAATGGTTAAAATTTTAAATCTCAAGCAAGAATTACTTAACAGCTCTATTTTATTGCTATTCCACACCCAAATCCTTATTAATATAAACCTAGAAAAGATTTATTAAATTCATCTGCAAGTCCTGGCATGTATTTGCTTTAATTTTTTTTTTTTTTTTTTTTTTTTTTACTCTAACCAAACAGAAACCAGGTAAAAGTTGTATGGATAAATTAGCCCTCAAAATCAGATTCTGAACTATAACTCATTCAAATAAATTTTAAATCCCAAACTATGTAGTAAGAACTTAGAATGTTGTTCTTCTTTTCTCCATTAGGTTAAACTTCCTTGTCTTGTATAATATATAGTTATTCCCAAATGTGCTATATAAAAAATAATTTTCATGCTCTACTATGAACTCCTTCCTCTAAGCTAGTTTTGTTTTAAATATTAGAGTATAAGCTCAGCTACCCTAAAAATCACAACTTTATACAAAGCTATTTTTATTTCTTTGATTTTCAGGTACCAAAATATATAATTAAATCAGACCCATGCTAATAAATGTAGTTTCTGATTACCACATAAGCTATGTATTTATCAGATATACATTCTCTATTTCTTTATCGACATTCTGTGTATAGCAATGTCCCTATTTAACTGTAAAATTATGACATCATTACAAAGCTGTTCTCCATAAAACCTAGAATATAAATGGCTATAATCTAAGGATAAAAAAATTTATTGATGACTATCATTTATTTATTTATTTGAGAAAGAGAGCGCATACAAGAACATGGTGGGGATAGAGGAAGAGGTAGAAAAAGACTCCCCACTGAGCAGGGAGCTCAACGTGAGGCTCAATCTCAGGACCCTGGGATCATAACCTGAGCCAAAGGCAGATGCTCAACCGACTGAGCCACCCAGGTGCCCCTATTGGAGACTATTTAATATTCACGTTTAAAATTAGCTCGAGTTCCAGGGTGCCAGGATCCTAGGATTGAGCACCATGTCCGGCTCCCTGCTCAGCAGGGAGTCTGCTTCTCCTTCTCCCTCTGCCCCTATACCTCACTAGTGCCCTCTCTCTCTCAAATAAATATAATCTTTATAAATAAATGAGTAAATAAGCTCAAGTTATACATCTAAAGCGCACAAATTACACACATGTATATATACACAAACACTAAACTAAAAAGGAGAACTAAGAATCCATCAATTAGCATGCCCAAAACTTCCCAGGCACCTGCCAAAATTTAATCTTCCTCCTCTACTCCCTCATGTTGTTACCAGCCTTTTTACCTCCCAAATTAGAAATCTGAGAGCTATCCGTAACTTCCTCCTCTCCCTCATGTCTTTACATACAGTTGGCCATCAAATACTATAAATCCTACTTTGCATCTCTTTTTCTCTTAATTTCTTTTTTCTCAACAGGCAACAGTTTTATATAGCTCAAAAATCCAAACCCAGAAATGTATACATTGAAAAGTTCAATGGAAGCATTTACACTATCCCACTCCCCCCAGACAAGTAATCACCTTTACTAGTTTCATGGGTATCCTACTATTTCTATTATTACCAAAAGATAGCATTACTACATAAACTGTTCTCCACTTGCTTTTCTTACTTAACACACCCTAGAGATCTTTCCTATTAGTTCATAGACAGCTTCCTCATTTTCTGTATAGGTGCTTAGCATGCTATTGTGTGGATAGGTCTTAGTTTATTATGGATGGACACTATTCCTATTATATACAACACTGCAGCTAATAACTATGTAAATGTATCATTTTATTTCATATAACTGTAGGATAAATTCCCTGAAGTAGGATTTCTGAGACAAAAGTAAATACAGGGATGCCTGGGTGGCTCAGCGGTGAGCATTTGAACATTGTCATAAAGTCTTATACTATAGTTTGGTCAAATTTATCAAAATATCTTCCTAAAACAATCAATCATGTATTCCAATCACCTACAGAAAGAGAATTTAGTATATGTGCTACTGAAGCAAGTACCAGAATACAGAATTTAACCACACGTATGCTTAACTTGAAGTGAAAAATAATTTACATAGTTGGCCACCTACCATTCTATTTCATAAACATAAAGCCCAGAATTACCCTGAAATGTGAATCTCCTATTTCTTCAGTATGTCTCAATTCTCAAATGCTTCTTATAGAGTGAACTTAACATTGCAATGTTAAAGCTTAATTAAAAGCTTAATGCATAAAGAAATGTTTTTTGGTACAACATAGCCCATAAATGTAACCCAACTTCCTCTAGGGCACAGCTGAGGAAACAGCAATGTATTTCATCACTTGAGGAAAAACTGGCTGTAATGGACTTATTGAGAGATGATATCTCTACTTCCCATGCAGCAACTTCCTACAATGCATTTCAGACCTTTTTGGATCTGGCCCATGCCTCACTCAAGCCTCATCAACTCACGACTTCCCGCTCGTATTTATACTCCAACACTGCACAGTTACCTATAATTACCACTACACACTATTCCGTTTTGTGATACCATTCCTTTTTGTGTTATTCTGCCTGAGAAGTCTTCTTCTTACCCCAAATTACCTCACCACGTATTCACATTCTTCCTCAAAAACTCAGTTCAGACATTACCTCCTCTAACAAACTCCCATTCACCTTTTCAGCAAAAAGAATTAATCATTTCTTTATTTCCTCATTGTGCCCTGAACCTACTTTCATTAATATATGGATTTCACTCTGTTACAAGTATTTGCTTACAAGCTCTCCTCTCCTAAAAGCCTCAGGAAGTCAGGCCAAGTTTATCTTATTCTTACATGTTTAGTATTCAGCAGTTTCTAGTATCCTACTCAATAGCTATTTGCCAAATTAAACAAGTCGTCTCTATTCAGCAGTAAACACTAAAAACCTATACACAAAACAATTGAAATCATGATTTTTAACTGAAGATACTTCACAACCTGGAAGAGTATGTGGATTATAATAAAAAGCAGTCTGTAGTTCTTTTTTTAAGTATTAAGTTTTTAACTATGAAATCTTTTAGTGGGCTAAAGCCAACATTTAAAATAATGTCAGCATATATCAAATGTGGTAAAGGTAAATGTCTCATGAAACCTTTGTTCCAGTTGTACATATGCACACACAAACAATGTGTTACTGATGCAAAACACATTTCTTACCATGGATCACAATAAAGAAGATAACTTGAAAGCTAATTCCATTGTTGCTATATGGGTTCGAGAAGCTTTAAATCAACAAACAATATAATATAGTGAAGGAAGGCTTCTTCAATGAAAGACATTTGAAGCATAGTCTAGCTTCCCACCACCTCTCTAATCTCACTTATCACTCCCCCTTACTCATTCTGCTTGAGGCACACAAGCCTTAGGAATTATTCGAGTAAGCCAAACATGTTTCCACCTCAGGGTCTTAAACATGTTGTTTCTTCCACCCAGAAAGCTCTTCACTTACATAACCGTGTCATTTACTCCCTCATTCCAGGACACCCAAAGAGATTTTTCCCTGGCCACCTAAAATAGCAACCACCTCCCACCATTCTAACCCGTTATCCAGTTTTATTCCTTTTCATGCCACTCATTAACACCTGATATTCATTACTGTGCTTTTCCTCCCCTCCCTCATTGCAAATGTCAGCCCCAAGAAAACAGAGACTATCTTCTATTTTCATTACTATAACATCAGAGATTAGGACAGTACCAGCACAAAGCAAACAATTCTGAATAGGCTTTGATAGGCCTATCAAGGAAAAGAAAAAGGAAAAACACAGAATTGTGCCTGAGCATGGTATATTACAGAGGAAACAAGGCTGAAGTAAGGTTGATGAAGCAGAATATGAAAAGGTTTCAAAGTGAGAAAGCAGCGTTTGGACTTTATCCTACAGACAACTGGAAGTCATTCAATGTTTTGAGCAAACTTTGATCCATTCAAACATTTATTCAGCACAAGTTCAATTCACTTTGCTTGGCACAATGGAGAGCAAAAAGTCAATAGCACATGTTCTCTCCTCTGGCTGTTCAGGTTTAATAGCAATGGGTTCAAAAAAGTTTTAGGAAAATTATTCTGGCAGCCATATGGGGGGTGGATTGGAAGAGGAGTTCCAAAGCTAAAAAGGGAGATAATAGGCAATGCAGAGCCTCAGGACAAACTGAGACCAGTAAAGAATAATCTAAAAGAACTGTGCTGATTAATGGATAGAAATAATAAAAGAGAAACATGTATTACAAAAACTTTAAGATTTAAATATGATAAACTTAGATAAAACTTAGAAAAACTGAGCAATTTCAATAACTTTTAGATTATTACCCAACCATTGCAAATAACGATCAAAGCGATGAGAAAGGAAAAGTAAGTGTGGTAGTAAGATTACTAAAAAAGCAAAAGAATCCTCTTCCTTCCATTCAGTTCCAAAATAAGAGACAAGAATAGATTTGTTATGATAACAATGAAAAAAATGTGCAAGCTTATACTCTATTTTCTTTTTCAATTGCGTAAAAATCAATGGCATCTTCTGAGAGAGAGGAAGAAGATATATGAGAAAACAAAAATGTGAGATTAACAAAATAACTGCCAACAGTACCAAGGGCCCACTGGGAATTGTTCAGCATTAATTTATAGTGGCCAAGAAATCTTCATAATTACCCGCCTTCCTCCATAAATATGCTGTAATCTGTGAAAAAAAAAAAAAAAAGAAAAGAAACAGAGGAGATAAATAGTGGAAAGATCTGACAACAGGTAAATATGATAGAAGTGATTGGTGTCAAGTTCAGGCCACATCTAATGCATACAGCAATAAAGGAAGGGAGAAGAAATTAAGAGTGTATGAAGAGAATGGCTGAAGGCACAGGTAATCACATGGGCAAAGATTTAAGAGTTCATATAAGCCAGTTGGGATGTAAGAGAAATTTATCAGATCATTCACTTTAACACCATATTGTTTGCTATGATCTGAATGCTCGTGTGTCTTTCCCCTGTCCCCTAAATTTGTATGTTGAACTCCTAATGCCCAAAGTGATGGTATTAGGAGGTGAGATGTTTGGGAGGCGATTAGGTCATGAGAAAGGATCGTAAGACTCATGCCCTTATAAAAAGAACCAACCCCCCACAAAAAAAGAAACCCAAGACAGCTCCCTCACCCCTCTTCCATGTGAGGATACAACAGAGAAGTCTGTAACTGGAAAAGCGTCCTCACCAGACCCCAACCATACTTGCACCTTATATGTGGAACCTCCCAGCCTCTAGAACTGCAAGAAATAAATTTCTGTTGTTTATAAGCTACCAAGCCTCTGTTTTTTTATTACAGCAGCTCGGACTAAGACACTGTTTAAATGCTTTTCCTCTGTTTGGATACATGGTAAGTGCTATAGGCACAATGGAATATAGGAATCAGAAGGGCGGGATCCCTGGGTGGCGCAGTGGCTTGGCGCCTGCCTTTGGCCCAGGGCGCGATCCTGGAGACTCGGGATCGAATCCCACGTCGGGCTCCCGGTGCATGGAGCCTGCTTCTCCCTCTGCCTATGTCTCTGCCTCTCTCTCTTTCTCTCTCTCTCTCTGTGACTATCATAAATAAATAAAAATTAAAAAAAATAAAATCTTTAAAAAAAAAAAGGAATCAGAAGGGCTGCACAGCCAATAAATTTATCATCAGAGGAAGTAACCTAATTTCAATGTTCAGTTCTATAATTAATATTATGACTTAGGATAAATATTCACCTCGGTTCCCACATCTACAGAATGGGAGAGCATGTTAAAGAGAGGTACCATAGTGGCTTCCACTCATCTGCTTTAAAGAACTGTTGCTATCGCAGGCCAAGTTACCAAACAACAATCATACTACTGTGTACTCAAAGAATACAAAGAACACAAAAACAAACTCAAAACAATACATACAACCCTCTGCTTATTTACAAACCCTCTGCAGCATATTTACAATAGCCAAATTATAGGAGCAGCCCAAGTATCCATCGATTGATGGATAAAAAAGATGGGTGTGTGTGTGTGTGTGTGTGTGTGTGTGAGACAGACAGACAGAGATGGAATATTATTCAGCCATAAAAAAAAGAATGAGGGGATCCCTGGGTGGCTCAGCGGTTTGGCGCCTGCCTTTGGCCCAGGGCACGGTCCTGGAGTCCCGGGATCGAGTCCCACGTCGGGCTCCTGGCACGGAGCCTGCTTCTCCCTCCACCTGTGTCTCTGCCTCTCTCTCTATGTCTATGATGAATGAATGAATGAATGAATGAATGAATAAATAAATCTTAAAAAAAAAAGAATGAAATCTTGCTATTTGACATGGATGGAGCTAGAGAGTATAATACTAAGCGAAATAAGTCAGAGAAAGACAAATACCATATGATTTCACTCATATGTGGAATTTAAGAAACAAAACAAGCAAACAAACAAAAAAAAAAGACAAATCAAGAAACAGACTCTTAATTATAAAGAACAATCTGATTGTTACCAGAGGGGAGGCGAATAGGGGATGGGTTAAATCAGTGTGGGGATTAAGGAGTGTATTTGTTTTTATGAACACAGGGTGATATATGGAACTATTCAATTACTATACTGTACACCTGAAACTAATGTAACACTGTATGTAAGCTAACTAGAATTAAAAACCTAAACAAAATAGAAAAAAAAATGTCTTATTCCTCAAGTGTAATGAGAGCAAAGCTAATTGAGTAAGAGTAACTCTCAAGCCTCTTCTAGAAAAGATTCTGCACTATGTAATAGAATCAACAATACTAGTGGAGGTTTAACATATTTCATAATCAAAGTAAATAAAGGTAAGCATTTTTTCCTTAATTTTTTAATTTTTAAATTATTGCTATATGATATATATATATATAACATGAAAAGGTATGTATTCTTTTTTTTTTTTTTTTTTTAAGATTTTACTTATTTGAGAGAGTAAGAGAGGGAGAGAGAGCATAGAGGGAGAGGGAGAAGCAGACTCCCTGCCAAGCAGAGTCAGATGCAAGGCACTATCCAAGGACCTGGAAATCATGACCTGAGTCAGAGGCAGAAACTTAACTGACTGAGCCACCACCCAGGAGCCCCAAAAAGGTATGCATTCTAACATTAAAATAAAACAGGACTTGGGACGCCTGTGTGGCTCAGTGGTGGGCATCTGTCTTTGGCTCAGGGCATGATCCCGGGGTTCCAGGATCAAGTCCTGCATCGGGCTCTCTGTGGGGGTCCTGCTTCTCCCTCTGCCTATGTCTATGTCTCTGCCTCTCTCTCTCTCTGTCTCGCATGAATAAGTAAATAAAATCTTAAAAAATAAAATAAAATAGGACTCAAAACGTAGTAAATGTTCTACAGATTCCTTAACTGCAATTCCAAAATACAAAGACTCTTTTGGTGGCAAAACCTTACCTAAAGTGACAAGAAGCTATTTATAGTCTCTATTTACCCTACTTGGTGTAAACCTTCATACATTCTCCTGCAGAAATAGAAATGTTTTTGAAGAGGACTGGATTCTGTTGAAACATTACATTATGACCTTGCCTATATCCAAAAAATTATTAATTCCAAAACCTATTAGACCCCAAAGGTTTTAGTGCACTATGATCCTATAAATATAATTGCTAATATTTGCTGAACTTTAAATGTGTGTCAGACACTGTTCTGATCACTTTATATGCAGTAACTCATTTAATCCTCCCAACCACTACAACATAGGTATGAAATTATTCCAATTTTACGAAGGAGGGAACTGAAGCAGAGCAATTAAGTAAATTGCCTAATGTCACAAAGCTGAGATGAATATATATAAATATTACACATAAGAGGAAGAAAATATAAAATAGAGAATGGAATATGACAGAAAGGTAGGAGTCCACGATTATTTCATCTGTTCAATAAATATATTCTAGAATGGTAAGGGATCAAACTAAAAAAAAAATACTAAAGACTTTACATGCTTACAAATTCTAAATTTATGTGCAATTCCTTTTTTTTTTTTTTTTAAGATTTTATTTATTCATTTATGCAGGGAGCCCCACACAGGACTCGATCCGGAGTCTCCAGAATCACACCCAGGGCTGAAGGCAGGTGCTAAACCGCTGAGCCACCCAGGCTGCCCTATGTGCAATTCCTAAGTCAAACTGCATAAACTGCACAGTATAAAATCAAAGCTCCTCAGTTTATGTTAATATCTTTTTTTATTGAGATACAACATTTTAATATGCTTTTAATTACAAGTAATATACAAAAACATATTCACTGTAGAAGTCAGAAAATTTGGGTGTGCAAAAAGAAAATAATCACTTATAAAACTACACTCAGAAATAACCACTTAACAATTTGGCACATATCCTTCCAGACATCAATACAATTTTTCTCCCTTGAACAATGCAGGGCTGAGAGGTACAGACACTCCCCACCCTCCCACCCCACACACACAGTTGAAAATCTGAGTATAACTCTTCTATCCCTAGAAACTTAACTGTTAACAGCTTACTGCCAACTAGGAGCTTTACCGATATGTATTATATACCGTATTCTTACAGTAAAGCAACTTACAGGAAAGAAAATCTTAAGAAAATCATAAGAGAAACATTTGCAGTACTGTACTGTATCACAAAAAAAAAAAAAAAAACAAAAACAAAAACCCTGTGTATAAGTGGACCAATGTAGTTCAAAGCCCTATTGTTCAAGGGTCAACTGCATATTTGTTTTTTAACCAAAATGGAATTGTTTTTAAATCTACCTTTTTTTTTAATTTAACATACAAGACATCTCTTCATCTCTTCCCATTCTTCTTATACCATTTAATAGCTAGACAGTGCCCCACTGTGAATATGTATCCTAGCAATCACTGTGAAACATTTAGATTGTGTACAACTTTATAGCATAGAGATCAAGACTTACTGACTCTAGTCAAACTGCGTAGACCCAACTCCTGGCTCTACCACATATTAACTCTGCTACCTTAGACAAGCTACCCCATTTCCCTATGCCTGTTTTCTCTTCTGAAAAAAAAAAAAAGGAAAATATTATCTCTGTCATATGATTAATGTGAGAGTGGGGTCAAATGTTAATACACAGCTTTTACTATCAACAGTGCTGCAATCAGGATGCTCACAGCTAAATCTTTGCACACATCCTTATTACATCAAGATCAATTCCCTTAAATGAGAATTTCCATATCAGGACATAGGCACATTTTTAAGGCTTTGAGCCTGCCAAATTATAGTTTGGTTTAAAGCCCTCGTTAAACAGTTCTCTCACTTAATACTCATTTATCATTATCCAAGAAGGTGAAAACTATGATCCAGTTAAGCTAACCAACTGGCTTTTGCTCTTCTACTTTTGTACCTGCAAACCTAGACATATATCATAAAATCTTAAAAGTATGTAGGGAACTTTAGGACACCTGGCCCAATTCCTGATTCAGTCTATCAGTTCCTCCACCTTAGAATTCCTAACTTGAACATCATCAATGAAAGCAGAGAGCCTACAACTCAATCCTAACCCCCATTACATTTTACTGTTTTGTGGAAATTTCTCTTGAAAGTATGTTGAAATCCTCCTTCTAACTACTACTCATTGATCCTAGTTCTTTCTAGTCAGATCAAACCTGATCTGTGTGGTAGACCTCTAAAGAGTTAAAGATATCATAATTTCTTAGATGAGTTTCCTTCTCTTCTTTGGGCAAACATTGCGTTTTTCACTTTTTCCTCCTTTCCCCATGTCCTTTCCCCCATGATCAAGGTCCTCTGGAAACGCACTATAGTTCAGAGCTTTTTAAACTCGTGTGCCTATCACCTGGGGAACTTCAGAAAAATACAATAGCCCAGGCCCTATCCTACTTAAGCATGGGCCTCTGTGTTTTTGCCCTGCAGGTGATTCTGATATAAAGTCTGAGAAATGATATAAGGGCCCACTCACAAAGTGATAGTATGCTACCTAAAAGCTGACACAATGTAATTATCCCAGGTATAATACAACAAGTACAAAGTAAAGTGTGGCTAATACCTCCTCCCTCTTTCCAGAGAGAGAGAGAGCACCAGCACAAAGGACAGAGAGAGAGGGAGAATCCCAAGCTGACTCCACACTGAGGGCAGAGCCAGATATGTGGCTTGATCTCACAATCCTCAGGTTATGACCTACACCAACATACAGTCAGACTTAGCTTAACCAATTGAGCCACCCAGGTGCCCCAATACCTGTTCTATGTTGTTCTACCAACTTCAAGATGACATTTACTTTTTTCAAAAATTATACCAGAGTGTTAATTCACATTAAATGTACATTTAAAATGATGAGTCTTTTCCACATTCTCTATTAGTGCATTAGTGTCTTGTGACCCTAACTGCCAGCCTTTCCAATTATTCCCATTAAAAGGTAAGAGAACCAGGACAAAGAGTTTTAAATCCCTATTTCTAAATACATCACCTCTGTGCATATGATTTACCTTCAGTGGAGAAATCATTTCAAGCTTCATCCTCTAAACATCGCATGGAAAGACTTAGCCTAAATGAAAGTACACTGGTCCACCAACAACTGAACTGACAGGCGACTGCATCAACACATCTCCTCTATGCAAAGCACTGTTGTCAATACAGTGGGGAAATACAGTCCTTAATACTAGTTGGCAGACCTTCTAGAGAGCCTGATGGAACAAATACCTTCAAAGAATGAGAATACCTAGATAAACACATTAATGCTATAGAAACCTATGATTACTACTTAGCTCTGGGGCCAAAGAAATGATACTCATTAGAAAACTAAGTTATTCTGAACTTTAAGGTTTTGTTTCCCTTTGTTTTTTAATGTTTATGAGACAAGAGAGGAGATGGACCCATCAGTGAATTCACCCACACTCAGGCTACTTGAAAAGGAACATTGCCCCCCTCAAAAATACACCCTCAGGGACGCCTGCCTGGGTGGCTGTTGAGCGTCTGCCTTCAGCTCAGGGCATGATCCCAGTCTGGGGATGGAGTCCCGCATGGGGCTCCCTGCTCAGTGGGGAGCCTGCTTCTCCCTCTGCCCCTCACCCTGCTTGTATGTGCTCACTAATAAATAAATCTTTAAAAAATAAAAGTTGACTTTAAAAAAAGAAGCTCGCTGGTGGCATTTTGGACAACTGTTGTCAGGCAAAGGCAAACTATGAGGAAAGTTATAGACATAGGGGCAAGAGTAAAAGAGGGACAAGCTATGAGGTGAAGGGACTCTAAATTTTTGCAGAAGCGTAGTAGCCGATTCAGAAACATAGGGAGATCCCTGGGTGGCGCAGCAGTCTGGCGCCTGCCTTTGGCCCAGGGCACGATCCTGGAGACCCGGGATAGAATCCCACGTCGGGCTCCCTGTGCATGGAGCCTGCTTCTCCCTCTGCCTATGTCTCTGCCTCTCTCTCTCTCTCTCTGTGTGACTATCATAAATTTAAAAAAAAAAAAAACACCTCCTTAACCTTAGGGAGATGCCACCTTCTGAACAGACTAAGAAAGGGAAAAGCAACATGATGACTGGATTGAAAAACTATGAAGTTGAAAAGAAAACAGAACAGATTGTAGAAATTCTTAAAGAGCACTTATTTCATGAGAAAAGTAGTAGAAACAAGAAAGTCAAGTTAGGTCAGGACACAGAAAGAAAAGGAAAGGACGCCTGGGTGGCTCTGCGGTTGAGCTTCTGCCTTCAGCTCAGGGTGTGATTCGGGGTGTGGGGATTAAGTCCTGCATCCAGCTCCCTGCAAGGAGACTGCTTCTCCCTCTGCCTACGTCTCTGCCTCTGTGTCTCTCATGAATAAATAAAATCTTAAAAAAAAAAAAAAATACACACTCAAAACAAATTCATGATTCAAAACTTCATGTAATGACTTCTGAATTCCTGACTTGTTTGCTTTACCTGTTACTATTCTTAACTTATGAGGTATTCAAGAGGGGGGGGAAAATGGCCATTCTACAGATGAGTTCCACCATAAATACAACTTAGAGATGCTGGATGAAAGGGAGACAAGTAAAATTAACCAAGATCCAATGTGATATTTATTTTCATTTGCATGGCAAACATCAAAAATATACCTGGCATTTTCAAACAATTATGTCAAGAATGACCAGATGCTTCCTGTTGATGGAACAGTAGAGAACTAGTCTGACAGAATCAAAATAGAGTTCACAGAAACAACTGGAAATGAATTTAGCTTCATTTCAAAACCATTAAACCAAAGTATGTCCTTACATTTTCACACATTTAGTGTAACTGGCCCCCAACCTAAAATATAAAATACCCAGATGGACAGAAAGAGAGAACTCAAACTCTAAGTTAGGAGACTTAACTCTAAAGTTAAGTATATGCATTACAAAAGTATTGTTTGACCAAATGTTTCACTGCAGGATTCCTTTTAAATCTGAAACTCCTGCAGGGCTTTTGACAGTGTCCTATCTTCAAATATTACTTTTACACACTAGTTTTTACAAGCGTATCTAACATGGAATTCACATTTTGTGTACATAATTAAAAATAAATTGTGGAATTAAAAATAAAGTTTAGTCACTTAAAAATATTTTCAAGTGTTCCTGAGTCTCCAGGATCATATGCAGATTACACAATCTGTATACTGTTTATGCATCTAAATCCCAAATTGAAAAAAAGAGCCCAAGAAACAAGTATAGAAATCAACTCTCCTATCCATATTTTTTTAAATGTGTCTTGTATAATATGCTGATTCGACTTGTATGGTGAAAGGATAGAAATGACAAATCTCTCAGTTTAAAAAAAAAAAAATTACACAACAACAAGCATGAGCATACAATGGAGTTTTGGGAGTTTTCCAGAGGTTACACGGTGTGATACCACAGACTGAATGCAGTAGAGATTTAAGAATCTAGATGTCTTTTAAACCAGACATTCAAAAGACCTGCAGAAATGCAAAACAATGTCACTCTTACCGCTTGTATTAACTTGTATTAATGTCACCTGTATTAACTTGTAATGAATTTTTGTTGTAGCTATTATGGGGAGGGGGGGGATATGTAAAGAGTAAAATTAAGAGAAAAAAATTAATAAAAGCGTAAGGCCATCTTTAATTTCCTTAAAATCAGAGAGCCTGAGCCTGAAAGTGGCAGTGCCAAGGCCGAATGGTTATAGGTCAGCGCGAAGCAACTTACACCAAGCTGGGTAGGTCTATACGTGAAATAACGAACTGCAAAAAGAATTTTTCAACACTACCATCTGCGTAATAAATTATAGTGCCCCTCTAATTCTGGAATGGGAAATTATTTTTCAAGGACCATTTATTGACTACATCAAAAACATTTTCCAGGTTAAAAAAAAAAAAAATGATACTTCAGAAAGTAACTTGCCTGAACCGAGACAGCAAACCAGTGTTCGCAGAGAGCACCTACAATATTTCCACGTTACCAAGCCCCCCTCCGAGAGTACTGCCGTGGTCGCCACCCCTCCTTTGAACAGATGTCTGCTCGCCACAGTCCAATCAGGTTTAAAGCAAGCGTCTGTGTACTGAAAACAAGCTGAAAGTGGGAAAACACACACGAGGCAGGCCTCTATTATCCCGTTGGTTTCAGTTTTCGCGATGCACCCCTGAGGCGATGCTCGCTGACTGAACGCGGCACGACGGCTTCCACCGAGCTCTCTGCACACACACGGATTAACTGTGTCCAGGCAGAAATGACCTGGCAAAATTCTCAACTTTCTTCCGAAGCCGTGCACCCGCAGATCCCGGCGGCCAGGTCCCAAGAGCAGAATCCGAGCATCCGGAGCGGCGGGCCTTTGTCCCCTCAGGGGCCCGAGAGCCCGCGGTCGTGGCAGCAGGCGCGATCGGCGGCGCGCGGGCCGGGCCGGGGCCTCCGCTCAGCCGCGTCAGGGCTGCCGCTCCCGCCGCGGCCCGAGCGCGTCCCGGCCGCGCAGGCCCCACAGCGCTGCGCCCGCGAGGACGCCCGCCCCCGCCGCCCCTGCCGCCCCTGCCCCGCTCCGGAGAAGCCGCCAGGGCGCCCAGACAAAGAGGCCGGCAGCTCCCGGGGCGGCGGGCGGCGGCGGGCGCCGAGGCCCGGCCGGGCCGCGCCGCGCCAACCTGCCTCCCTCCGGCTCCCGCCCGCCGCCCGCAGAGCCCCCGCCGCCGGGGCTCGACCCCCTCCCCGCCCCGGGGCCGCCGCTCGGGCCCGGGCCGGCTGGGAGGCCGCGGCGCGCCGGGGCCGAGGAGGGGGCGGCGGCCGCCACCATGTCTGCCCGCCCCTCCCAGAAGCGGGGTGCCCGGCGGACAAAGCGCGGCGGCGGCGCGGGCGGAGCGGGCGCCCAGGCCGACCCCGCCGACCCCCGCGGAATAAGCGGGGCCAGGAGCCCCGGAAACCCGGCGCCTTAATGCAATAAACAGGAAATCGCGGGGATGATCTGGGTTCCGGGGGAAGTGGAATTATTTTTTACCAGCGAAGAGATCAACTTCCACATCCGGTGGTAACAGGGCCCTACACAGACCCGCACTGACCTGGAAAAGCTTCGGGAGCGGCGACGGGGGAGCAGCAGGAGGTGGTGCGGGGACCCGAGGCGCCTCGTACCCGGCCGGGCTGACGCGGCCCCGCTACACACAAAGCGCTTCAGCTGCACAGGGCGCTATTTTCCGAAAATGCCGCGTCTGGTCGGCGCCCAAAATCCCCACCGAAAAGTCCCCCGTGCTGCGCGCGGAGGGACACATGGTGTGCGAGTGAGTCAAAGCTCCCAGCATCCCTCCCGGACCCGGCCCCTGTCAAGCCCGCGCCTCAGCCTTTCCGCCCCTGCCTTCGGCCGCAGAGCGCTCTCCCACCCACTCCGCGACCCCATTCCGGCGGGAGGAAGGGGGCGACGGGGTCTGCGCTTTGTTTTTAATGGAGGGAAGGGAAATAGGCCATTTGCAGAGCTCGAGCCACACAAAGAAAGCGGCGGAATGATCCGCTCTCGGCGACCGCAAGTCCCGGCTCGCCCGGCGCCTGCGCGGCACGGGGGTGGGAGCCGCGGCGGGCCATGTGCGCGGCGGAGCCTCCCGGCTGCCGGCGCGGCCTTCCCGCCTCTTTTTGCGGGGGCTGGCGGTTGGGGACCCAGAGGACGTGTGCCTCCCTGGGTGTCTCTGCGACGTGACCGCTGAGAGACGGGGAACCCGAACTCGGGGGGGGGGTTAAGCCGAGCCGCCCCGCAGAGCCCCGGGACACGGAAGGGCAGCCGGGAAGCTAGGATTTAACTGAAAGTGGCCCTAGAGTCAACTAGGCCGCCTGGGACGGGAGTGGCGGGTGAGGTACCGGGGCGGGAACGAAGGCTGTTCCTCCACGTCGCTCGAACTGAGCAGCCAGGTTCCTCACAGAGATGCACTTATTCCTGTAGACTTTTTTTTTTAATTATTTTTTTTAATTTTAACATGCCCATGGCGTCGCAGGTGTCTCGTACTTCATAGACGCTAATTGCTCGCTCTGTTGCCTTGGATTTCTGTCACCTCAGAGGTGAAGGTCTTTTTTTTTTTTTTTTTTTTTTTTTTTTTACCGTGGCTACCATGCCTAGATGATTGTTGTGCCGTATTTTATGAAGAAGGCTGCGAACGTTTATTTGGAGATAGTGGTTTACAGAGTGAAAGCCTTTGCAAGTTAATGCACTTCTGATGAGTTGCTAAGTAAACCCCAACCCACTGGTATTGTGTTTAACAGGTGAGCCCCCGGGGATGACTTCCCCAAGCTGCTGACCTGCAGCTTCTGTCTTCCCATATTTAGGAATTGGGAGTATCTGAGACAGCGCCAAGAGTTTCATCCAGGAGAGTTTACGAGTTTAAGTGAAATCCGTATGACCCATTGATTTCTGTGTGGCCTGAGATAAGTCCTTTTTTTCTACCTCCAGTTACCCTTTTGGGATATTGACGCGGTAAGGATTTGTAAAGTCTTTGTGTAACTTATTAAGTCATTTTGCCTAAAATAGAAGCGAAGTAAATGTCACAGTAGCCATATTGTTTTCTTTTGATGTAATATTTTCAATGCTTCAGTTGATAAAAATTTGCCAAGTTTTTGATACCATGTTTTCCTCTAACCTTTGAGTTTGAGTAAGCATTGAGTTAACGATTGCTATGGAATCCTTGCCCTCATTGATCTTCTTTCTACTGTAGACTGAGAGGGGTAAATAGTAAGTATACCAGTAAGTATAAGGAGGGTAAACTGCTCAATACTGCGAAATCTCATACAGGAGAAATCTCTTGCCCACCTGGGTTGGAGGAATGAAATGGGACTGAGAAGCAATTAGCTTTAATAAAGGAAGTGGGAGGAGCCTTCCAGACAGAAGCAGCAATACACGGAAAGGTTAGGAGGCAAACTTTGGAGAGATTGTTTAGTAAAGAAGATAATGGGGGATCCCTGGGTGGCGCAGCGGTTTAGCGCCTGCCTTTGGCCCAGGGCGTGATCATGGAGACCCAGGATCGAGTCCCACGTCGGGCTCCCGGTGCATAGAGCCTGCTTCTCCCTTGCCTGTGTCTCTACCTCTGTGTGTGTGTGTGTGTGTCATGAATAAATAAATAAAATCTTTAAAAAAAAAAAAAAAAAGGAAGAAGAAGAAGAAGATAATGCTGTTTCAGGACTGCCTAGAGAGGTTCCTGAAGAGATTCAATCATGAAGACTTTGAATGCCATGTGCAGAAATTAGCTTTTTGAGAAGAACTGAGAGGAAACTGTTGAAGGGTGTTAAGTAGAAGTGTTACAGGATTGGATTTGCATTTTAGACAGATTAGACTGTTATGCAAAACTCAGGCATGGAAAACAGTTTGGGGAAAAAAATAGTAATTTGTGAGAGAATAATGCTTTGGACTGAGATAGTGGCAAATAGTGTGAAGAATATGACCAAGGTAGTTATTGAGAGTTTGGTGATTTGGTTGAGCCGGTAAGGGAATGACTGAGAGGAAGTCATCCTTGACATCTTTGACCTTGTTGAATTTGTAAGTCCTTGTGAGCCAACCAAGCACATATGTCTGGCAGGCAATTAGATATTAATTCATTTAAGTTGTTTCATGAGCACTTTCTGTAACTGGCAGTGTTCTAAAATCCTGGAATAGATTAAGCAGCAACAAAACGAGCAAGGTTCCTGTTCCTGTTGCTAGTGGAAGGAACAGACCATAAAAAAAAAAAAAAGTGTTATAAAAGAGTAAAGATAATATCTTATAATATGCGCTATTAAGAAAATAAAAGGGTATCTGATTAAAGCATTTCTTTGGGGGAGAGAACAGGCAAAATTTTGGAAGTTGATCACAGATGGCCTCACAGAGAAGGTATTCTCTAACCTAAGACCTGAATGGGCATAAGTGTAGAGCAGTATTTGAGACCTAAGGGAACAGCAGAGCAGAATCCTGTGTTTAGCAAGAAGACCAGTGTAACTGAAGTTTAGAGACCAAAGAAAGAATGGTAGGAGAAGAAATCTGCTGCCTTAGTAAGTTTAAGTGCTGTAGCAGCCACTGAAGAGTTTTTTCTTTTTTAAGATTTTATTTATTCATGAGAGAGACGCAGAGACACAGGCAGAGGGAGAAGCAGGCTCCATGCAGGGAGCCCGACGTGGGACTCGATCCCGGGTCTCCAGGGTCACGCCCTGGGCTGAAGGCAGCACTAACCCCTGAGCCACCCAGGCTGCCCCACTGAAGGGTTTTAAGGAATGGAATAACATGGATAGTAAGTAGCAGCAGAGGAAAAAAAATGGATGAATTTAAGATCTATTTGGTGATTAGACCTGACCTGTATTGCTAATGAGTCAATATGAGTGAGGGAAAGGGAGGAATCAAGAGTGATTCCTAGGTTTGGGCATGTCTAGGCTGGCACCATTCGGTATAAATATAACACCAGCCACAGAGTTTATAGTAGCCACATTAAAAAAGTAAAAAGTTAATTTTAATGTCTTTTATTTAACCCAGTATAGCCAAAATCGTACCATTTCATATGTGATCAATATTAAAAAGTATTAAATGTTTTACAGTCTTTTTCTCATTACTGTGTTCAAAATCTAGTGTGTGTTTTATACTTTGAGCATATCTCAAAACTTGATTCCGTGAAATTTACCGTTGAAAACTAGATTTTCATACTCAGGTCATTCCAAACATACTTAAAAGTTTTGCAGTAATTGAATTATGTATCAGATTTGTCATTTAATTTTAAATTAAAGATTAAGATTTTAATTCCTGAATTAGTCACATTTTAACTGCTCACTAGCCACATGTGGCTAGTTGGCTAGTTGCTACTATATTAATAAGAAAGTGCGGCCAAGTGGAAAATCAAACTAAAGTGTGAAATCAGCCTGGAAGGCCTTGGATGCCATGTTAAAAGGTTGAGATTTTATCCTAGATACAAGGGAACAATAGATGGTTTTTGAGCTACGGGGTGACGCAATGTTGTGCTAAAGGCTAGAAAAAGACCAGTAGGTGGCCAGCTAGTGGCTCAGGACCAAGAGCAACCCTTTACTTGAGTCCCCACATTCCAGGCTCTAACCTCAGCCCTTCAGATTCAGAAGTCTGATTTTTGCCAGTGCTCCAGAGCAGTGTCACCAAAGTATGGTCCACAGGCCGGTACTAGTCTGCAAACCCTTTGTTATTGATCCTAGAGAAGGCATTTAACCATTAAGGTTTTAGAAGTTTGCAATAACTTTAAGACTAATTTCATGTCTGTGGATCTGTATTATTGTATATATTTTCCTTTTACTTCCCTTTACTAGTAAGTCATATTTTATAGAGGTATCTATGATCTTTCACCAGAGATAATTTTTTTATGCTGAGAGGTGTCGGGTTTGTTTTTTTTTCCCCCAGATACACAAACTATATATCCTCTATGCCATTAAGATATCTTTTTCTCTGTTATGTTACTATAAATAGAGCCTTTTTTCAAGCTGTCAGTGAAAATCTCAGCCAACTCCTTTATTTTCCTTTCACATCTGCACACTTGTGAATCACAAGTTTAAGCACACTGACCTGATCACATGTCACTTGGCCCTTGTCCACATAGTTATGCTCCTTACTGTACTGTTTGTTGTCTCCAGACCTGTTTGATTTATTGGATTTTTGGAATGACTTCAAATGTTAAACATTTTTCTGTATGAACAAGGATGATGAGGAAACCCTCCATCTGCGCCAACTGCCTCCTAAACATGTTCCAAGGTCTTCCCTATCAGCCCCAGCACCTCCTGATTGACCAGGTTTAAATATAAATTCATAAATTACAATTCCCATATTTTTTTCTTCTTGTGGTCCCTCAGTTTGTCATGCAACAGTTACTTGATCTTCTACACCACCACAGGTAATTTTTAAAGCACTGAGACCAAGGGAATAAGAAGAGCCAAGTTCTCAGAAGATTACCTAAAACAAATAGGGTTTTTTCAGGTTGCTTTTTTGCTTTATAGTGAGAACCATAGCAGCTAAGAAAGAAATTGACATCTATCTGCTCAGTTTCTCCCTCCATAAAGAAATGGAAGGCTGCAAGGAAATAACCAAATTTATAATAGCTACCACTTATTAAATGTTCCTGTTTGCCAGCCACTGTACAAAATCTTGTATATATTGTTCAATTAACTCTCAAAACAATGCTAAAAAACGGGTATTAGCCCCATCTTTTCAGCAAGTAAACAGAGGCCAAAATAGGCTAAATAACTTGCCTAATGTCATGAAGCTAATAAACGTTAGGTTTCCAATACAGGTCTCATTTAAAAGTATTATTTCTAATCTTTTTTTTTTTTTTTTTTTTTTTTTTTTTTTTGCCATTATATTCCCAGTATCTAGCAAATTCTCTGGCACAATGACTACTTTGTTTTACAGAGACTACATGAAGTTGACTACATTATCTCCCAGAGGGTTCATCAGGGAATTTGGGCCCAGAGTAAGGGGAGATGGTGATATTCTAATGACACCAGGCAAATGTGTTGTAGAGTAGAAATATGTGTTGCTCCTATCTAGAATTTATAATGTCCCACAAATCAATATAAAATAAAAAGACAACCCAATAGAAAAATGGGTAACAGACCTAAACAGTCATTTTACCAAAGAGGGTATCTAAATGACCAATAAACAAGTCAAGGTGCCCAACTTTTATAATCATTAGAAAAATGTGAATTAAAACCACAATCAGCTATGGCTACACATCCACAATAATGGCTAAAATGGACACTACAGTAAATGCCCAATGTGGCCAAGTATTGGAACCATGAAACTACATGTTGCTGGTGAGAATGTATATTAGTATAGCCACTTTGGAAAGTTCAGAGTTCAAAAAACAGGCAGCACTGGGGCACCTGGGTGGCTCAGTTGGTTAAGTGTCCACCTTTGGCTCAGGTCATGATCCCAGCGTCCTGGGATAGAGCCCCACCTTGGGCTTCTTGCTCAGCAGGGTGTTTGCTGCTCTCTCTCCCTCTGCCTGCACTCCCCTTGCTTGTGTACATTCTCTCGGTGTCAAATAAAATAAATTAAAAATTAAAAAAAAACATGTCAAACTAGATTTAAGGATATATGTTTAGGTAGTAAAAACTATAAAAGCAATAATTTGCTTTGGGTTAGGGAGTAATGTTTGGGAGGAGGAAATGAGGAGGCCTCTGGGGTGTTAGCAATGTTTGGTTTCTTGATATAAGTGCTGGATACATGGGTATTTTGTGATTCATTGAGCTGTAGGGTTTTCGAGTGGGTGACTTTTTCAGTATGTGTATTATATATTTCATGGTTTTTAAAAATTTGTTGCAATTAACAAGTAGGGAAAAAATTTCATGGACAATGCTGGATACACATTACCAACTATTTTACCTCACTGACTGAGTCAGTCTTTCTATCTGTGTACATCATAAATATGAAACACAAGAAAGGCCTGAATTCTGGGAGCGACAATGATAAGAGGAGAGACAGATGCAAAAATACTGCAGAATTTAAGGCAGTCTGAGAAGGTGAAAGACCATGGCAGTTGGGAGTGAGGAGCCCCAAGTTCAAGTTTTAACTGATTTTTTTTTTTTAATTTTTATTTATTTATGATAGTCACAGAGAAAGAGAGAGAAAGGCGGAGACATAGGCAGAGGGAGAAGCAGGCTCCATGCACCAGGAGCCCGATATGGGATTCGATCCCGGGTCTCCAGGATCGCGCCCTGGGCCAAAGGCAGGCGCTAAACCGTTGCGCCACCCAGGGATCCCTTAACTGATTTTTAATCTAGGCTCTAACAACTCTAGTCATGTGACCTGGGCACCTCTTAACTTGCCTTAATTTCATTTTTCTTACCTGGCAGGAGAGGGAAGTTTCATAAAACAGACCTTTATGTAACCCCCAAAGCTACTAAAATGCCCTATAAAATATTTCTTGATGCCTGATTCAATATAATGGGAAAAGGTGAAAGAAAATGACTGAGATTTTGAACCTGAGTAAAGGAGGTAATAGTGATAACATTAACAAAATGAGACAACCAAGAGAAGGAGTAGATTGGGAGAAAGATACTCTATTTTATACATATTGAGTTTAAGATCATGCCAGAACATCAGGGTAGCATTATTATACAGCTACAGAACTTAAGGTTTGGTACTCTGAAAACAAATACGGTATTACTGATAGAAAATTAGAAGTTGGGACGCCTGGGTGCTCAGCCTTTGAGCATCTGCCTTTGGCTCAGGGTGTGATCCTAGAGTCCCCGGATTGAATCCCACATCGGGCTCCCTGCATGCAGCCTGCTTCTCCCTCCACCTATGTGTCTGCCTCTCTGTGTGTCTCTCTTGAATAAATAAATAAAATCTTTTTTTAAAGATTAGAAGTTATCCACATCAGGGTAATAGTTGAAGTTATGGGAATGAATGAGATAATTGGGAAGAATATAGAAAATAAAGGAGAGAAGTAAAGAGAAGAGGAAATCATTTAAACTGCCTCCTAGGGCACCTGAGTGGCTCAGTCAGTTGAGCATCTGCCTTCAGCTCAAGTCGTGACCCCAGGATCCTGAGATCGAGCTCCTCATGAGGCTCCCTGCTCATCAGAGAGTCTGCTTCTCCTCTCCCTCTGTCCCTCCCCCCGCTCATACGTGCTCTCAAATAAACAAATGAACTACATGCCAGCTGTTCTACATGTGTTATCATTTATTCCCCTCCGATTCCAAGGCAGCCAATTGGTTCTCATTTGGTAGACTTTTTGGTAGACTGACTATAGACTCACAGCAAGATAAAGAAGCATCATTTGAAACCAGCTTGAGGAGTGCCTGAGTGGCTCAGATGGTTAAGCGTCTGACTCTTGATTTCACCTCAGGCCTTGATCTCAGAATTGGGAGTTCAAACCCTGCACTGGGCTCCGTGCTGCACGTGGAGCCTATATTAAAAAAATAAAACCATTTTGACTCCAGTTTATATGGTGCCCTACACCATTTCTGGAGAGCCAAGTGTCTTTTGAAGCCCATGGAGAGAATTTGAGTCAAGGAAGGATAAGCCCTGAGAAAAGACCTTTGAGTTTTTGTGATTTGTGACCAAGGGGTTCCTGAAACATACATAGCAACACCTGCACTTCTGTTTGTTGTGTTCCTGTAAACACGGTAATCCAGACAAACATTTGGGTCCCAGACCTCTGGCAATTAGAAAAAAAAGATCTAAAAATTAGTATAATGAAAACAAAGTCAATTGTTAAGCCCTAGCTAAACACTCTTGCCAGCCAAGAGCTTTGACTCTGAAACCTTGAAAAACAGGAATAACACTATGATGTGATGTAATTTGCTGCTTTGTTCATGTACTGCCTCGAACCAGGAGTATCACCAGTGGAATGGGTAATTCACATTAGGAAACATTGGAATGTTATAGAAGTGTCCACTGTTTATTGTACATTTTTTAGTCACTGAAATTTTAAGGGAAAAGATCAAGATGGCTATGTCACCTGAGGTCATTAAAATTTGGAACGAAAGATAATTAAGGCTGGTGGTGAACACAGATCTTTTGGAAAGCAGCAGTATCTCCTCAAAATTGAGGAATGTGTAATCAATGAGGAATACTTTTCCTTACTAGGTTTACCAAAAATTTATTTACTCTTAATATTTTAACATTAAGAAAAGTAAGAGAAAAATGTCCTACCACAATACAATTACTGGCTTCTTCCTGCATGTTTTTAGATTTACAGATGAATAATGTGCCTTTTTTGGCAGACTGCTAAAGAATTTTAAATTGAATGCAAAAGTATGATGTCTTCTTTCTCTACCCCCTCTTTCTTAGTGGTAGACAAGACCTCCAGTAAGCAAGTAAAGTCCTTTGGGAAAGTCACTGATCTCAGAATTCCCCAGAAACACCAAGAACTTTGCTTTCTAGGAATTGGTTAGGTGCAGCAACTTGAATTTTACATATATTTTGCATTTGGGCACCTTTATTTTCTTACTGTATTTTAAGCCTGTGGGCACTTAATAATTGTTGGCTTTGTTTTCCAGCCAGATTTTTAAAAATTATTTGAATAGATAATCCATCCACTGGTGCAGAGAATTTTTTAAACATCATCACTGTCTTCTATTCATACAATTCCCACTCCAAAATTAACCTCTACTCTTTCTTGTGTATTCTTCCAGAATTTTTTTCATGCCTATACATGTAAGAAAGAATATTCATATTTTCCCCAATTTTTACTTAAAGGGAGGATGCCACGTATATTTTTCAGCACTTTACACTTAAGACTTCTCTGGCTTTTTTTATATGAATGCATAAGGTACATCATTTTTTTCTTCTCCCCTGCAGACTATTTAGCCAGTTATCATCCAATTGAGAGACGCAGAGTTTCTAAATTGTTACATTCCATATTAGTGCTTGGATGAATATCTTCATACACACACCTTCTTGTATATTTAAGTATGTCTCATCTCAGTTCTCAGAGTGGAATTGTTCTGCAAAGGGGCATATATGTATTTTTAATTTTGATTGGTTCTGCCCTATTGCCCTCCATGTACCGGATGTTTCATCACAACATTGTCAATAGATTAGAGTGTTAGCAGATATTTGGATATTTTTCCTGTCAACTTTTGAAGGGCAGATTATTTCATGTCCTACCTGATATTTTCAGGACCAACAACAGAATCATGTGGCTAAGTTGGGGGAAATGGGGTTTAGTTTACAAGATTTCTTCAGGATACAGAAATTCTCTGCTGCAGCTCCTGCAGCGACACCCATAACTAGTAAAAACATGGTTGCTTATGCAGTCACAGCAGCCAGCAAACCTGGAGAAGGGCCAAGGATGACTACAAACAGCTCCATCCACACTTTTTTTTTTTTTTTTTTTTTTGGCAAATTTGCAAGCTTAGCAGGATTTTAAAAGACCCTTCAGCCTTTGTTTGAATTACAAAGAACCTAGGAAGAGAGAGGAAAAATTATTCAATTCATGAAAAACTTACCCTGATAGGAGCTAAAAATAATTTTTACTTAATTTTGCTTTGGTGCTAAGGTGGCACATGGAGGGAGAAAGCAGGGATATTAGGCTATTATTGTTTCTGCCTGCACAGGGGTTATATTAGGATGTGAAGAAAGATTTCCAGGAATGAGAATCTCAGATCCTTAGAGCCAAAGTAACTTAGGGAGAGGAAAAGAGTTAGATGTGGTGTGCTAGCTTACTGACTTTTCCAACTTAGTAATCATTTTTATAAATGTGTAGGTTTATTATGGACTGAATGTTTGTATCCCACCAAAACCCATGTCCTCTAACCCCTAATGTTGATGGTTATTGAGAATTGTGCCTTTGGGAGGTAATTAGGGTTATATTAGGTCCAAAGAGTAGAGTCTCATGATGGAATTGGTATCCTTATAAGAAGGAGGAAGAGAGAGAGAACTATCTCAGCATGGGCACAGAGGAAAAGCCATGTGAGGCCACAGTGAGGAGGCCAGAAAGAGAATTCTCACCAAATTAGCCAGCACCCTGATCTTGGACTTGCCAGCCTCTAGACCTGTGAAGAACAAATTGCTGCTGTTTAAACCACCCAGTAGATGGTAGTTTGTAAGAGCAGCCGACTTGAGTAAGAACATATCTCTAGTTTTCTGCAGATTTATAAAGGTTCATTTTTTAAAAGCTGTCATAACTATTAATAGTGTCCTGTCTTTCTTCAAATTATTGACAACCAACATATTGTTTGTGTAGTTCTGCACAATTTGAAAACAGTGACACCTTTAGGCATGGCAAGTAACTATTGGGAAATCCTTCAATTTAATATTCCTAAACTCAATTTGTATCTCTGGAGTACTTGGAATTTAGAATCTTTCTGTCTCTTTAGTTGAAATAAGAGGTATATAAAAGCAGATGTAAATTCATTCTACCTGATGGGCTTTACGTGTTACACACTGGTGATTGGATATTTCATGGTACTAAGGAATCACATTACTTTTGTTGAGTTATGATATTTTGTTATGATTAGTGTTATGGTTAACTCTTTTAAAAAAGAATCTTGGGATCCCTGGGTGGCGCAGCGGTTTGGTGCCTGCCTTTGGCCCAGGGCACGATCCTGGAGACCCTGGATCGAATCCCACGTCGGGCTCCCGGTGCATGGAGCCTGCTTCTCCCTCTGCCTGTGTCTCTGCCTCTCTCTCTCTCTCTCTGTGACTATCATAAATAAATAAAAATTAAAAAAAAAAAAAGAATCTTGTAGAAAGACACTGAAATTTAAGAGGGGCAGGCCCGGTGGCGCAGCGGTTTAGCGCCGCCTGCAGCCCAGGGCGTGAGCTGGAGACCTTGGATGAGTCCCACGTCGGGCTCTCTGCGTGGAACCTGCTTCTCTCTCTGCCTCTCTCTCTCTCTGCATCTCTATGAATAAATAAATAAAATATTTGGGATCCCTGGGTGGCGCAGCGGTTTGGCACCTGCCTTTGGCTCAGGGCGCGATCCTGGAGACCCGGGATCGAATCCCACGTCGGGCTCCCGGGGCATGGAGCCTGCTTCTCCCTCTGCCTGTGTCTCTGCCTCTCTCTCTCTCTCTCTCTCTCTCTCTCTCTCTGTGACTATCATAAATAAATAAAAATTAAATAAAAATTTTAAAAAAAAGAAATTTAAGAGGAAATGATATTTTATCTGAGATTTGTTTCAAAATAATCTGGAGTTGCAACAGGATTTAAATTGTTGGTATTATCAAGGAAACGAGTACTCAAAGAATGATAATTAAGAAGCTGGATGATGGGTACATGGAGGTTCTTTATATTCTACTTCTGTATGTGTTTTGCACTAAAAAGGCTGTTAAAAATAATTTTGATTGTGTATAACTAATGACTGCAATTATGCTTTCATTTTCTTACCTTCCATTATTCTGTGTGATTCTGATACCTGCTAAAATTAACATTAAAGAATCTTCAACTTAAATGTCTTACCAAGAATTACAAATTAAAATGCTAAGCATTAGTACACATTGGACCTCACTTAACATGCATTTATTTAGCAACTATTGAATGCATTCAAGTAGATTTTCTCATTTAATCTCTGCAAAGATAGGTGCTAGCCCATGTCTACAATTGCCAAACTATGGAAAGAGTCCAGATGTCCATTGACAGATGAATGGATACACCTCACACATACACACAATGGAATATTACATTAAAAAGAATGAAATCTTGCCATTTGCAACAATGTGGATGGAACTAGAGGGTATTATGCTAAGCAAATAAGTCCGAGAAAGACAAATACCATATGATTTCATATGATTTTTTGTTAAGAAACAAAACAGAGGAACCTAGGGGAAAGGGAGGAAAACAGAGGGAGGCAGACCATAAGAGACTCTTAACTGTAGAGAACAAACTGAGGGTCACTGGAGGGAAGTTGGGTGGGGCGGGGGGTAACTGGGTGATGGGCTTTAAAGAGGGCACTTAAAGTAATGAGCACTGAGTATTGTAGGCAACTGATGAATAACTGAATTCTACCTCCGCAACTAATAATACAGTATATGTTAATGTAATTGAATTTAAATAAATTTTTTAAAAGATGTTATCCTCATTTTACAAATGAGAAAATATAGACTCTAGTGATGCACAGGTAGAAATAGAAGAATTCGGATTTTTTTTCCCCAAATGGTCTTCCTCCCAAAATTCCTGTTGTATTTCCTGTCTGCCAACTGCTGCTCAGATATAACTGACTACCCTTTCTTCCATACTGTTTTCCTTTTAAGAGTGAAAGTGTGTTACAGCAGGTAGACAAACTCACATGTTCAATGTGAACAATTTCTGAGGTCTTTGTCCTCTCCCTTGTGTTAAGGCAACCAGAGTCCCAGTGCAGGAGTTAAAGGTATACTACACCTTAAGGAAAACAAGGAACACTAAACTGATAAAATTCCAGACCTAACTCACCAAGCATTGGTTCTTCTAAAATTCATTTAACCATTATTACATATATTTGTGTTGACCGCTGTTCAAGATGCTGAACTGATACTCTCATATTACTTTCAGAACATAAATTAAGAGCTCAACCTTGAGGGCTTTATGCTAACCTTGAGGGTAAAATAAAATAAATCAGACAAAAAAGGCAAATGCTGTATGATATCATATATATCAAATCTAAAAAACCAACCTCATAGAAAGAGATTGATGGTTGCCGGGGTTGAAGTGGAGAGGAGGCAGAAGGATGGGTGAAGGTTGTCAAAGGGCATAAACTTCTAGTTATAAGATAAATAAGTTCTGGTGATCTAATGTACAGCATGGTGACTAAAATTAATGATTTCATATAGTTGAAACTTACTAAAAGAGTAGATTTTAAAAGTTCTCACCACAAAAAAAAAAATAATGTAGGGTGATGGGTGTGTTAAGTAACCTTATTGTAATAATCATTTCACAGTATATATATGAAATCATATTGTAGATCTTAAACTTATACAATATTATATTTCACTTATATCTCAAAAAAGCTGAGGGGGTAGAGGTGGGCTCAATCCTAATACACTTGACCCTGTCTTCTGTCCTGCATCTCACTCTGTCAACTACATCCCCTCAGTTAGAAGCCATGCCTAAGCAACTCAGGAAATGGAGTAAGTACATGGTAGAAACATCACCCAGCTAATACTGAGCAGCTCACCCAGTCCTTTCTCCTTTCTCTTCCCAAGGACATGCCAAGTTTGCAATATAAGGGAGCTTGGAGGCAACCCCTTACTCCCAAGGTGGTTGTAACAATGGAGCTTTTAAAATACTTATGTACAGGAGCACCTGGGTAGCTCAGTTGATTGAGCAGCCAACTCTCGATTTCAGCTTAGGTCATGACCTCAGGGATCTCAGCGTCCTGGGATTGAGCCCTGTGTCAAGCCCCATGTCAGGCACCCTGCTCAGCAGGGAGTCAGCTTGAGGATTTTCTCTCCCCCTGCTTGCTTGTTTTCTGTCTGTCTGTCTCTCTCTCTTTCTCTCATGGGTAAATAAATCTTTTAAAAAATACTTATATATAGTGTGGCAGAGCTTAACAAGTCCTACCCTGAAGTGTCTGGAGGGAGGAGACCAGGTTTTATAAGCAATGATGGTTAAAGCAAGACTTGAATCCAAGGAAAGAGTCTATTCTTTGAGCCCTTACATGGGATCTGGGTTTATATCCACTCTCATCCATCTATCCCCTCAAATAAAAAGCACCCTACTTAGGTAAATCTAGACTCAGCTATACTTAAAACAACTCCTTGCTGACTAGCCCACAGGGTAGATCACATGGGATAGACTTAGAGCTCCATGGTATACTTGTCCTGGCCCTGGATTCCTACATCTCCAGGCCACAGAAAGATAAAATGACCAAGTTAATAACAGCACAAATTTCACACTTTTATCGAGAGGTGTTCTTGATGAGGTAAAAACACAGAATCATTGGAGAAGCTAGAACCTGTTTGATTATTTAAAAAAAAAAAAAGATTTAATACCTGATTCCCAAAGAGATAGAAAACTAGGAAATAAGAAATTGAGTTTCAGGTTTGAGCAAGGGAACATTATAGAGTACTTAAGGGCATAAATTTTAAAATGCCACTGTCCAAACCTCTGAGAAGGTTTTCACCAGGATGGGAAGCTGAGGGCTGCCTTTTACCCCTTGGCTAGCCCAATTCTCCCTGGCAGCAGGCAGCAGTAGGTGGGGTAATATGTTATTTAGCAAAATGGTGAAGCTTGAAGTTTTGGGTTAAATTTAGATCTTTGTACTAAAAGCTAATTTGTTCTCTGCCGACTGCACGCACTTCACTTGCATACAGGACCTAGAAGAAGGAACTTGAGGATCCCACTTCCCTTTAAGCTCTTCAGATGAAACTTGTTTTGCTTTTCCCCTTACCAACTTCTTTATCTTTGACAAGGTACCACCCTTCTCCAAAAGTCCAGCCTCAAAACATTCTTCATTTTTATTTAGTTTTTCTTTCATAATATTCAACCTAATGTTGCAATTCAGCTAGACTTGGAGGGAAATAAGAAAAATATGGAACCCAAAGAAATGCAGCAAGAGCACAAAGATTATAGGATTTAATGAGCAGCTGAGAGTGGTGAGGTATTCTTCTGAGGTCAGTAGCAATGGGCTAAAGGTCAAGGTAAAACACAAGTCAAATTTATTGGAGTTGTCTATAGTTGGCAATAGTGAACCTCCTGCTGGTCCTGCCATTCCTGGACCCAAGCACTCCGTGGCTTCCACAATACTCTTTCCCTCTTCTACTTTGCCAAAGATCACATTTGCCATCTAACCACTCTGTCTTGGCAATGTACCTGAAAATCTGGAAGCCATTTGTGTTGGGGCCAGCATTTGCCATGGACAAGATGCCAGGACCCATATGCTTCAGGATGAAATTCATCATCAAATTTCTCCCCTCAGGTGAACTTGTCACCAGTGCCATTGTGGTATATGAAGTCACCACCCTGGCACATAAGCCCCAGAATAGTTCTGTGAAAGCAGGAACCTTTATAACCAAATCCTTTCTTTTCAGTGCTCAGAGCGTGAAAGTTTTCTGCTGTCTTTGAAACTTTATCTGCACACAGCTCAACAGAGACATAGCCCAAGGGCTTGCTATAGACAGCAGTGTCAAAGAGTGTCAAAGAACACAGTGGAGTTGACAGTGTCTGGGTGGCATTGGCATCTACAAAGCCAACTTTCTTAATTCCTCAGTCCAAATTGCTTGTCCTCCCTGGAAAAAAATCATCTTTGTATTTACATATTTATCTCCACAGATAAGGACTTCACCGTAAACAAGCCTTTTCACTTTTCTTTCAGATTACTGAATCTTGTTGCCCTCTAAATTTAACCTTTCCTTCCCAGTCCTGGACTATCCTACTTCTGTGATCATCCTCAAATATTGCTTTCATCTTGATATTCCTCTGAGCATTATCCTACAGAGTATCTAGGAGGACATCTAGGCTCGTCCTTGATCTGGCCCCATCCGATCCTAGGTTTGGGTATGTCTGCTGTGAAGTATGACAGAATGAAAAACACCTAGCATAATTCCTGGCACACAGCAGACACAGTTAGCTTCTTTTCCCTCCTCTCTACCAAGCTACTGCCCCCAAAACTACCAATGGTCCTATCTATCTCATAGATTATTCTCCTTCCAAAAAAATTATTCACTCTACTTTTCTGCTTCTCCAAATCTAGCAAACAGGAACAAATTCCAATTCTACCTTCAATTTTTAACACAGCCTTCAAGGGCACAAGATTAGGAACAAATAGAAACCATACTTTGTTCTTGGCTGAGAAATTCAACATCATAAAAATATTGTTTCTATATTTAACCTGTCAAAATACTAATAAGGCTTTGGGGTAGCAAAGGAAATGTGAGGAGGGGAGCTAACCAAGCTGATTCTCAAGCTTATATGAGAAAAATATACATGCAAAAATGGTCAGAAAGGGGCACCTGAGTGGCTCAGTTGATTAAGTGGTTGACTTAACCATGATCTGGGTCATGATCTCGGAGTCCTGGGATCCAGCCCTACATCGAGCTCTGTGCTCTTCCGGAAGTCTGCTTCCTCTTCCCTTCCCCCTGCCTGTGGTCACACATGTACTCACGCTCTCTCAAATAAACAAATAAAACCTAAAGAAAAAAAAAGGGCCAGAAAGCCCTGGCAAAGAATAGTGGTAAGAAGACTGGCAGCTGCTAGATATTAGACGGCAAAGCCTCAATACAGGCACTAATCTGCCCTCATAACCTAAACACTTCCAAATACCTACACTTTGAAGATTAGGTTTCAACTCAAATTTTGGGGAAATATATTCAGTGTGTAGTCCATGTACAGGCAGAAAGATATTTATAAGCACCGACTGGGAAACATCGCTAACTCAACATAAACAATATATCATTAAATTTAGGGAGGCTGGGTGGCTCAGTCAGTTGAGCATCTGCCTTTTGCTTGGGTCATGATCCCAGGACCCTGGGATCAAGCCCCACATTGGACTCCCTGCTCACTGGGGAGTCTGCTTCTGCCCTGCCTGTGCTCTCTTGCTCTCTCTCTCTCTCTAATAAATACATAAAATCTTTAAAAATATATATATGTATATATCTCTCATTAAGTTTAAAAAGAAAAGTGCAGAAAAGATATATAGTGCACTACCTTTTAAAAAATGGAGAAGTATTTTTTTATATTTGTATTTTGAAAACTCTCAAAAAAAAAAAAAAAAAGAAAACTCTCAAAAGATCCTTGAGATGATAATGTAACTGCTTACCCGTAAGGTTAGCATAATGGACAGTGATGGGAGCAGAACTTTTCAATGTACCTATTGATAATTGTTTTTTAACCACATAAATTAAAATATAATTCCTTTAACAAGGGGGTGGGGAGTTCCCATCTATAAGTAGAAACATAAAAATTAAGAGTTGGGAAGGCCTTTAGAGATCACCTAAAAATATCTTCATTGTGAAAGTGAGAAAAGGAAGGAATATAAGGGGGAAATATTCTATATGAGATGACATAGCTAGTTTATTATCAAACTGGAATACAGGTCTCTTGATAAGCACTTTTCCTTCTCTGTCTTTGTTTCTTTCTCTTCACTCTCTTGATAGATGCTGTCTACTCCAACCTTTGCTAATCTCCCTTTTTACCAACTCACCGATGTCTTACCTTGTTTGCTGATTATTTCATGTATTTTAATTTCTTCTCATAAATGTTTACATCTTCAAAGTGTTTCTTTGTATTTTCTACAGCACAGTGACCCATAACTGCTATGTTCATTTGTTTAACAATAGATCAAATGCTCACTAAATGCCAGGCATGTTGCTGGGTTTCATGAATGCATGGCTGTAGAATACTAGAAGTGAAAGTAGAAGCTTTAATCCTTATTCTAAACATCGAACATAAAGGCAATAAAGCCTCTAATTCATTCACTGAAAGCCATATTTAAATTTACTTTCTTAATTATTTTTGGGGGGGTAAGGCCTAAGCAGAGGGTGACACACATCCTACTGCTAGTATATAGATGTTAGGTGAACAAGACTACTGATCATCAAGACCAGTTTTAGGTAAACTGAGAGAAACTTTGGCCTGCCTGCTCTTAATAACCCAAAGATTACTCTTCTATGGTATTTCTAGGGATAGGATCACTCTGGGTTTTCAGGAACTTTCTAGAAAAGACTCTCCCCTGGCACTCTGTCTCATATCTCTATCAACAGACTGCTCCAGGCCAGACTGTTAGTGTCTGGAAGGCAAAAACCACTTGTTCCTTTGTATTCTAGCACCTCTTACAGTACACAGCACTTTTCATGTTAATTGAACTGAACCAAACATGTCTAGGGCCATGTACACACTAGATTTAAGGTCCAGATGTGTCCCCTCCAATGTGTTTCCCACTAGAGTGAGTTTCACCTGATTTCCAATCTGTTCTAATGTTTTTGATTCCCAGTTATAAATCCTGTAGCCTCCATTTCCTTTTCCCACAACCATAACTACCATCTTGCTTCTATCCCTTCTGAGAATGTTCCCATTCCCTAGCCCTAAGCCTACTGGGAAGCAGGTATTTCCCTAGTTGTTAAGATAAAATTTGGCAAGTTTATTTGTGTTTTTCAGGATTTCCTCAACACAAGGTTTGATACCATCCTGACCTTTGGTTATGCCCCCCTCCCCTTGATTCAAGGGTTTCTCTGGAGGCTTCTCCAGAAACCTGAGTATATTGCATGATGAGGTGGATAAGAGCTTACACTTGGGTATCTTTCATGCTTGCTTTCAAATCCTAGTTAAGTCACTCATCAGCTCCACGATATTGAATTAAGTCACTAAAGTAATTTTGAGTCTTGTTTTCCTTATTTGTAAATTCAGAATACTAGTGCTCATCTCAGAATGTTGTTATAGTGATTGAGATAAGCATAGAGTTACTGTTCTATACACATCCCCCTTCTTTCCACAAAGTAGTTTACAAATTAATGAAAAAACAAATGAATGGCTTTCCCAAGCAGCAACACTTACCTTATTTATAGAAACCTGAACTACCTGTTTCTGAATACAGGGGCAAATCAGGTCTCTTAGCAGCTTGCCTTGGCCTGTGTCTAACATTGTGCTCTTCAGGTGTGTCATAGTATGTCCTAAACAAAAGTCAAGTCTAATTATGACAATGATGTAGGTATGTAATGATTCCTCTTACTAGGCTCCATGAGGCCTTTGGATTTAATTAGGCAGTCTCTGGCCTTTCAATAACAATCTATTAGAGAATATAAGCTACCTACATAGATAACAATTACACATAGTAGAAAGTGATGATACATCAGAAAAGAGATATATAAAATGCTATCAGTTTAATAAGGAAAAATTGCAGCTGGAGATCAAAACTAGTTTCACTCATTCAATAAATAAAGATTGATCATAATGTCTCTGTGCAAAATATTAATCTAGACACTGGGGACTCAAGGTTAAGATTATACTTGCTTTTGAGAGGCTAAGAGCCCAAGAGTTCAATGATAAAATAATCGCAGTACTTTGTGGTAGGGACTGTTTTGTTTTTATAGTGGTATGTTTGGTTTGCTTTGGAAACAGAAATCAATAGTGATTAACTCAGGGGTGCCTGAATGGTTCAGTTGGTTAAGCATTTGCCTTCAGCTCAGGTCATGATCTCGGAGTCCCAGGTCCAAGTCCCACATTGAGCTCCCTGCTCATTGGGGAGTCTGCTTTTTCCCTGTTGCCCCTCACCTCAGGCCTGCTCTCTCTCACTCTCTCAAATAAATAAACAAATTTAAAAAAAACTTTTTAAAAAAGTGATTAACTCAGTGATACAGGTAGTATAAGGAGCTGTGTTTGAGCTGTGTTCTAGAGTATAAAGAGGAGTTCACCAGACAGAGAAGATGGAAAAGGATATTCATGAAGAAGTTGACTTTTTATCTTGAAAAAACGGAAAGAATTTAGACATTTAGAAGTGAAGGAAATCTAGAATTGCTCAACAAAGGTAGCAAAATCAGAAGAAAACATGAAGTGAAATAGTTTTGACTATAGTATGAGTGAATAAAAGAATTAATAATAAATTTCATCTAGTTTGTGGTGGGACTTAAGACAATGAGAAAACCTATTAAAGGTCTTCAAACTAGGATATGATAAGGTTAGAACTTTGGTTTAAGAAGATTAATCCCAGTTTGTACAGGAGAGGTTAGGTAAGGACACATTAGGAACAAGGAAGGCAGTCGGACAATTAAGGTAGCTAGCAGGGGGGACCTGGGTGGCTGGCAGTTAAGTGTCTGACTTCAGCCCAGGTTATGATCTCAGGGTGCTGGGATCCAGCCCTGTGTTGGGCTCCTCCTGATCACGGCGTCTACTTGTCCCTCTCCTTCTGCCCTTCCCCTGCTTGAGTGTGCTCGCTTTCATAAATAAATAAATAAATAAACAAACAAACAAATAAATAAATAAATAAATAAATTTTAAAATAGCTAGGTAAGAGATAAGGAGACCATGTAGGAAATGGCAAGAGGAATGAAGGGAGACGTCAAACGGATGAAATGTTGCAGACATGGGTGTGTGGTTATTGGCAACCTGAGCGTTTGAGAGGATGGTGTACTCTTTAACAGAAATAAGCAATGTAAAAGATAAGTCTTGGGGAAAGTGAAAAAATTCAGCCTGGACACACTAATTTTGGACATCTTCAAGAGAGCTGTTTCCACAGAGGAGTGGAAACAATAGACAATGTGGTACAAGTTAGGGGAAATGGGAAGTGAACAAACAATGGCAGCAAATGTGACTGCTTTTTTGCGAACTCTGGCTATGAAGGAAAAGCCACACTGAGGAGAGGGGTTGAGGGTTTCCAATGTATGATGAGCTGGGGAGACTAAGTTTGTGAATGGAAAGGGAAAATAAAGAGTGGGGGGCGGGGATAAGTGATAGAGCAAGGTCATAGTAGGAGAGGTATTAGCAGAGGGGAAAGATAGGCAAGAATTTCCAGGCATAAGAGATAAAGGATCTCAGATTCTACCTCAGAGGATCTCAAGGGGTTTTTTTCTTGTGTGGAAAATCTCACCCTGTTTTATTTTTTTTTCCAGTCCCTTGGCAATTAAACTAATTTCTGACTAGCTTGCAACATGGCCTAGTTAGTAGAGACACTTTGCTGAAGTAGAGTGGGAGTTATGTAATTGCTTTCCCTAGTATTCCTGCTGCAGAGAGCTGCTTGTTCAACTACTTCAGATTTGATATCACAGTACTCTGTGACTGGCTCTTCAAAAATAGCTCTTCAATTTGGATAGATGTTGATTTTCATAACTTTCCCAACTCAGACATTTTTAATGCCAGGAGTAAAACAATAAGGCCTCTAGAAGAAAACATACAAGAATAGCTTCTTAACCAAAGATTTTTTAAATAGGATAAAAAAAATACTAAAAAAAAAAAATACTACCTGTAAAGAGGGGTAGGGAATGTAATAAATTGAGACTATTAAACAAGTATAAATTTTTCATCAAAAGACATCAATAATACAAAAAAAATAAAGATGAGACAGACGGGGAAAAATATGTTCACAATACATAAATTAAAAAAGACTCATATCCAGAATGTATAAAGAATTTCTACAAATCAATAAGAAAAAGATAACTCAAGCATAAAATAAGCAAAGAATTTGAATAGGCATTTCATAAAAGAGACTATTCAAAGAACAAATAAACATCTTAAGAGGTACTCAACTTTGTTAGTCATCAAAGAAATGTATATTAAAACCACAGATATTTTAGCCAACAAAATGCCTAAAATGAAAACAGAAAATATCAAGTATTGGCAAGTATGTGGAGCAAATAAAATTCTCATAAATAGCTGTTGAGTATAAACTGCAACAACCACCTTGGAAAACTAGTTGTATCTACTAAAGCTGAACAAATAACACATACTCTACCATTTTCCCTCTGATTTTTTCTATTTATTAAAACTGTCTGTTCTTCTCATTAGTTTCTACCTTCCAAATCTCTCACAGCCCAGTTCCTCACATCTTGGAACTGTTTAGTGATTTCCACACAGGAAAATATTACAACAGGTTCTATACTTTCTGGTCTTTGCTTTTGTGTGATAGAGCACAGGGTATCTACCTTAAAATCCACAACACTAATAGAATTGCTCAAACAACTGGGTGGATAATAACATCCATTTAGTTTGGAGTTCACACTCCAGCACTACTGTAATTCGGGACATCCACATCTGGTCAGGACTTTGGTGCTTTGCTGTCACATTCTAATCTTCCAGTTTCCTTGAGGACAGTTAGACATTATCATCAAGTTCAAGAGGATGTAATGATAGTGGAAGGAGCACTGAAGTCAGGAATTCCTTGTTTTTGGCAGAATCCTTGTTAATAAATCACTCACCATTCAGGAGAGACAATTATACAAAAATACCTTCAATATGGACATCTGAGTAGTAGAGAAAAAAAGAAATGAGAAAAAAATGAAATGAGAACAAAGTTTTTCAGAGTAAAAGTAAGCTTAACATCATGGGGGTTTGATTTTTTTAAATAGTACATTGCTGGTTCAGAAGTTATGCAAATTTTGACAGGTATTGCATTTCACCAAAATGTGATTTGGAAAGAATAGGCATTTTAAGTGCACCTGGGTGGCTCAGTTGGTTGAGTGTCTGCCTTCTGCTCAGGTCATGATCTTGGGGTCCTGAGATTGAGCCCAACATTGGGCTCCCTACTCAGCAAGGTGTCTGCTTCTCCCTCTCCCTCTGTGCCTCACACCTGCTCATAATTTCTCTCTCTCAAATAAATAAATAGAAAATATTTTTAAAATAGGCATTTTAAATAAAGTTCCATTCTCTAATCCAGCAACATGATGTGTCTTTTCATTTATTTTCCTGTTCTTTATGTAAGTTTTTAAGATTTCTCATTTAGACTCTTCCTATACTTATTAGGTTAATTAATTTCTAAGTAAACCTAAGTGAAGAATGACATTCCTGGAACTCTGTTCCCAAGGGAGCCCAAGTGGGCAGAGTCCTTTTTCCTCGTTCATTTGTGCGTTTCCTAGTACAATTCAGGGAAGAATAAACTCTTCCTATTCATATAGCCTCAGATAAATCCATATTTTTATTTTGATTGGGGCAAAGGCAAGAAAAGAACACGTGGTTGTGTTTTACCACTTTTGTGGTTGGGATGAAAATATTAATATCTTTAATCAACTAGTTTTCTCATTATCATTGCTCTTCTATAAATACCGCCATTAGATCCAGGAAATAGGGGTCTTTGCTGTGTGTTACATGATGTAGAGGGCCCATATTCTCCCAGCCACAAAACAACAAACGATTAAAGAACATAGAAGTGCTTCTGACACTCAGAATTAGATGAAACTTTCAACAGCCAGTCCCATAATTAATCCCATTTAGTTCCCAGGGAAGTATTTCACATCCTGAGCTCTGTCTCTGAAACAAAACCCATTTTATTCAGACGCCACAAAGCAAAGATTCTCAAGACCCGTTCACACTTAAAAAATAAAGGCCCTATAAAGCTTTTGTTTATGCAGGTTGTATCTATCAACATTCACTGAAATCTAAATTAAAACTGAAAAAAAAAATAGTGACACCTGCATGGCTCAGTTGGTTAAGCATCTGATTCTTGATTTCTGTTTGGGTCATGATCTTGGGGTGCTGGGATGAAGTCCTGAGTCAGGCTCTGCACTCAGCACGGAATCTGCTTGTCCCTCTCCCTCTGCTCCTCCCCTTGCTTTCCCTCTCCCAAATAAATAAATAAGATCTTAAAAAATAATACGATAAATTTTTTAAAACTGAAAAAATAAATATTAAGTCATTTTGAATAAACCCATTGCATGTTGATATAAATAGCATATTTTTATAAAAAATAATTCTATTTTCCCAAACCAAAAAAAAAAAAAGTGACATTGTTTTACACTTTTTGCAAATCTCCTCAGTTTCTGGCTTAATAGAAGACAGATGGATTCTCATCTGCTTCTACACTCAGTTTGTTAGAATATCACACATCATACAGCCTCTGGAAAATTCCACTGTACACTTGTCAAGAAAATGAAAGTGAAAGTGCAAATGATGTCTTAACGCTATTGTGAAAATAGTTTTGACCTTGTAGCCCCCTGAAAATGGAATTGGGAACCTCTTAGGATCCCAGACCACAATCTGAGAATCATTACCACGTAGGGTTGGTAATTTCACACGATTCAATCCAATATACAACTGCTCCTTCAAGATATTCATTGCCAATAAATCAAATAAATATTTACATCTCCTTAAATATGGTATGTGTTTCTTCTCAAAAATTGTCTTTTTATGTGTTCAGCAATGTCTGAGTAAGTACAACACATATATCCAACTTTTACCCAAAAAGATTTCTCAAATCAGAAAAAAATATACCAGTAGCAAAGTGCTAAAGGTAAATGATACATGTGGGAAATTCAGGAAGAATGATGAATATACATATAAAAACATTTTTCACTTTGCCACTCAAAAAGAAACCCACGTAAAGCAACATTGGGTACTATTTTTTAATACTCCAAGTGACAAAATGTTGGGTTTTTAAATTTTAAAACCATGAATCCATCTTTCATCATCACATTTAATGTTAACAAAGCTTTTGGAAAAATGAGCAAAAGCCTGTTGGCGTATGAGCTGGTTTAACCTCACCAAAGGTCGTTTGGCATTTGCCATGCCATTTGTCCCAGGAATTTCACTTCTGAAAACTTATTCTATGAAGTTTTTTTTTAAATATTTATTTATCTATTTATTTATGAGAGACACAGAGAGAGAGAGAGAGGAAGAGACACAGGCAGAAGGAGATGCAGGCTCCATGCAGGGTGCTGGATGCGGGACTCGATCCCGGGACTCCAGGATCACACCCCGAGTGGAAGGCAGGCAAGCGCTCAACTGCTGAGCAACCCAGGCATCCCCTATTCTAAGAAGTTTAATCATGCACTAATATTTATGTGACAAATACATAGGAATATATACTTTCATAATCAGTGTTTTTTATCATATGATATGCACAGAGCTGCATACAGCCAAGAGAAGAGGAACTGTTTTCTGAATTGTTCCAAAGCATCAATCAGTTGGACTACTGAGAGCCCTGCCAGAAGGACTGACATTGTGACCAGTACATATTTCCTTATGCCTGTTCTGTATTTTCTATATTTTCATTAATGAATAAGTATTACTTTTGTAAAAGGAAAAAAACCAGTTATTTAAAAAATATATCTTTTTACAAGCGGCCAATAGATGGTAGTTGAAGCGAGGTGATGGGTAAGTACATGGGTATTAATTGTACTACTCCACTTTTTGTGTTTGAAATTTTCTATAATAAATGTATCTTTTCTGACACCCTTACAGACACAATATTTCATATAGCTTGCTCTTTCTTGAAATGAATCCATGTCTTTCACCATAACTGGAGCTAGTGTCTGAAGAGCCTCTAAAAGATTGACTTCAAAGTTATACAGTAAATACCAGCCTCTGCTCCTTTAACCTGGAATGTTTAAGCAAGGTTAATGGAGACCTTTCAGACTCCAGAACCTTAACTGAAGTACCCACTTAAAATGTAAGACTGTGGGAGTTTTCAATTTGCAAAAGATTAACAGTTCTTAATTGGTTAAGTTCTGACCTGCAGCAGAAAACTTGTTTCAAAACTAGACACAGAAACTTTCCATTTGCCCCCCTTTTCCCTTTCTTCAAGTAAATAAAATATTCCTTAAATTGACAAGCTGTTTATTTGACAATTATCGAAGGCTAATTTGTCACTTTCTGAAATGTCTGAGATTCAGCCTTTCTACACTAATTGTCCCTCCTGCTTCTATCAGTAGCCATGGAAATGTTTTCCCCCTCTTACCAAATGTATTTATTTGTTCATCACTGTTCCATCGCTAATTAACTGAAGTCTATTTGAATGAGAATTTCCTTTTCAACCTTGATTCTGTCAACCTAAGAGAGACCACATCACATTTTATATCTAAGCCCTGGATCCATATATCCAATTTCTCTAAATATCTAACTTCCTTTGGAGGTCTGCTTTCCACTTCTAATCTGCATGTTAAATATTGAGACCTCCTCTTTTTCCCCCAACCTGATCCTCTTTTAGTGTCCCCATCTTAATGAATGGCTCCATTATCCACCCATGGCTCAGTTGAGAGTCTTCAGTATCACAGTGTTGTTTATTCCCCCTTGACCTCCCCACATTTCCTCTCACCTGCCTCCCAACTATTCTCTCTCACAGCAGCAGAGTTTATCTTTATAAAAGCAAATTGGATCATGTCATCCCTTGCTTAAAATCCTCAAAAGGCTTCTCATGGCTTTTAGAATAAAAACTAAATCCTAAATCCAATATCTGCCAGGTCCAGAATGATCTGGCACTGCTCACCTCTCTAGCCACTCTTAGCTCCTACTGATTCCCCTAAATACCCAGCACCTCCTTCCTGCCTCAGGGACTGCAAATACAATGTTCCCTCTATCCAGAAAACTCTCCCCTCACTCCCTCGCTCCACTCCACTGCACTCCTAATTAATTCCCATTAGTCATCTAGAATTAAGCAGGAGCTAACAGTAGCTAATATTTTCAGGGAGCACTTATGTGTTAAGTACTTCTTAGTTAATTAATAATTTAATCCTCAATGCCACTCCAGGAAGGGGATACTATTATTATCATTTCCATTTGATAAACAACAAAAGTGAGGCACAGAAAAGTGAAAAAGCCTAGCCAAGGTCACATAACTCCTAGCTGGCAGAGCCAGGATTCAAAAACAGGCATCTGGTTCCAGAGCCTGTGCCCTTAAATATTACTCTATTACAGTTCTGCCACAATCCAAGAAATCTTTGCTGTAGACCTCAAAATATACCTGTTGAATCAATGGCAAGAAGAAAGGAGGAAAGAGGAAAAAGGGAAAGAAATGTGAAAGAGCTTCTCTGCCTATGCACGTCAAGTTGCACAGTATAGTTGATTTCTGTCTTCTAAGTTTGAGATTTTCTCTTACAATTGGCCAAAGGTTTACTTCCTCAGTTTGACCGTATTTTTAAAATTTTTATTTATTTATTGGGGAGAGAGAGCACAAATGAGTGAGGAGGGAGGGGGACAGAGGGAGAAAATCTCAAGCAGACTCCCTGCTGAGCAGGGAACCCAACTGGGGGCTCCATCACAGGACCCTGGGATCATGACCTGAGCTAAAGGCAGATGCTTAACTGACTGAACCAGCCTGGTGCCCCGTTTGACACCATTTCTACAGGGAAGATGTTACCGGGAGGACCAAAGGGTATAAGAAGAAACATTGAGTGTACAAGATACTATTATGTAGCAATAAATAATTGGTAGGGATGCTTTTAAGTTGAAGGCATTTTTAGTAAATGTTATGAAACTCTTATAGACAATCCAGAGCACTTCTGTATTCTAATGGAGGAATATGCGCCTTGTGATAAAACAGAAATTATTAACGGAAAGGTCTGATTCAAAGGTAATGTTTTGGAAGATTTTCAGAGGATCATCCATCAATATTTTATAAAGATCATCAGATCAGTTGGCTAATAGACTGGGATACAAAGATTCATTTTGCTGGAGAACGTGGATTCTAAAAGGTCCACGAAAAGAAAAGAAAAGAAAAGATGGGCAGAGAGTATGAAGGTAGGCTGGGTCAGCTGGGAATGACCTGGTGGCCACATGAAATCAGAAGTGCCTGTGGGAGGAAGGAACAGCAGAAGGGGTATGTGGTCAGAAGAGAGAGAGAATGATTTCAGTCCCTTCATTTCTCCCCACATGTCAAGATTAAACTAAAATCTTTCAAAGACATTCTGTAGCTTTCTATATATGTTTACTTAGTTTATAGTAGAGAATTGTTTCTGAAATGCTGAAACTTTCCAAACCTTGCTGGATCATTGCAAGATGACGAACACTTTTGGAAAACAACATTTGCTGAGTGCTCCTTCTTCTTTTTTCCTTTAAGATTTTATTTATTTATTTATTTGAGATAGCAAATGAGAGAGAGAGAGAGACCATGAGCAGGGGGTAGGGGAGAAGAAGAGGGAAAAGCAGTCTCTCCAACGATCAGAGAGTCTGATGCGGGGCTTGATCCCAGGACCCTGGGATCATGACCTGGGCTGAAGGCAGACACTTAACTGACTGAGACACGCAGGTGCCTCTGCTGAGTACTTCTTAAGGCAAGTATCTCGTCTTCATAGTAATGGCCTCCAAGGCAAGACTTGGGCACGCTGTATAGTAAGGGAATTGTCTTCACCCAAACCCTATCACTTCGCTTTCTCCCTTCTACTCTCGGTTACCCCCCTTACCCCCCCAATTCAGTTCAAGTGCAACACAGTGGCAGCAGCGGGGTGACAATTAGTCCTCAAGAGTTACAGAATAGGAGGGAGAGACAGACTGTGATTTATATTCTGCAATTGATAGACTAAGAAGCAAGTCATATGCTAAGTAGTAGAAGTACTCAGTGCTAAGGGAACACTAAGAGGAAAAACTAAGGCAAGGATGAGAATAGAGTTCACAGGAGAGAAAAAACTTGAGGCGAAGATTAAAAGGACAATAGAAATTGCCAAATGGTTGGGTTGGTGGGGAGAGGGGGGACAATGGGTACAGAAGTAAATGCAAGGAAGCTAAGCTTGTTGAAAGGACTGCAACTAGTTCAGCATGACTACAAATTCAGGTGTTGTGGAAGCCTGCTAGGAGATAAGACCAGAGAGGGATTATCTTGAAATGATGGTCAACTGGGTGATGGGCATTAAAGAGGGCACGTGATGTGATGAGCACTATGTGTTTTACACAACTGATGAAATATTGAACATTGCATCTGAAACTGATGGTATACTAGATAGATGTTGGCTACTTGAATTTAAATTTTAAAAAATAAAATGCTAGGAAGCTATTTAATATCTTAAGTAGAGAGGCTTTACTTGTCAATCAAATTTTTCTTTTAAAAAAATATTTATTTTTAGATAGAAAGAGAGAGCTGAGGAGGAGGGACAGAGGGAGAGGGAGAGAAAGAATCTCCAGCAGACTCCCTGCTGAGTGCAGAGCCCAACAATCGCATGACCATGAGACCACAACCTGAGCTGAAACCAAGAGTCGGATGCTCAAGCAACTGAGCCACCCAGGTACCACAATCAAATTTTTCTTGATTGCCAGTTATCTACCATGTGCCAGATTCTATGCTAGATGCTAGAAATCAAAACAAGATTTTTAAAAGAGGGGAGAAAAGATTTATAAGAAATAATTCCACAAATATGAGTCATGCTTAAAGGCAGCATGTGTGCGAGGTGCAATAGGGTCATATAAAAAGTGGCTTGTTCTGCCGGCCTCCTTCACAGAGTTCAAGATGAAGCTTGAGCTGTGCTCTGAGGGACGAAAAATTTTCTAGGTGTACAGATAGTGCAAAGGTAGAGGTATGAAAGAGTGTGGCAAGCTCTGGGAATGACCAAGGGGTTAATAGGAAAGGACAGAAGGATAGATGTATAAAAAAGGTAGGTGAGGCTGGATAAGTTGATGACAGCCAGTTCATGAAGACCCTGGTGAGTATGCTAAGGGATTTGGACATGATGTATAGGTGACAAGTATATTCATCAGGGTCCTCCAGAAAAACAGAATCAATAGGAGATGATTAGATAGCTAGATATCTGCTAGATAGATAGATAGAAATTGGGTCATGTAATTATGGGGGCAAGCAATCTAAAAGTCACTGGACAAGCGGACAGGTTAGAGATTGAGGTAAGATTTGATAGATTTGATGTTGTAGTCTTGAGCCTGAAGGCTGAAAACTCAGGCAGAATTTCTATGCTGCAGTCTGGAGGCAGATTCCTTTGAGATTCTTTGGGGGAACCTCAAGCTCTTGCATTTAAGGCCTTCGAATGATAGGATACAGCCTACCCACATTATAAACTATTTACTTCAAGTAAAAGGACTCTAAGTGTTAATCACATCTGAACAAATGCTGCATGATACCACTCCTATAAAGATTCTAAAATAGTGGTATGCCTGGATGGCTCAGTAGTTGAATATCTGCCTCCCTTTGGCTCAGGTCGTAATCCTGGGGTCCAGGGATCTAGTCCCACATCAGGCTCCCTTTGAGGAGCCTGCCTCTTCCTCTGCCTGTGTCTCTGCCTCTGTGTGTGTGTGTGTGTGTGTGTGTGTGTGTGTGTGTCTCATGAATTAAAAAAATAAAATATTTTTAAAAAAGAATCTAAGGGCAGCCTGGGTGGCTCAGTGGTTTAGCGCCTGCCTTCAGCCCAGGGCCTGATCCTGGAGACCTTGGTTCGAGTCCCATGTCGGACTCCCTGCATGGAGCCTGCTTCTCCCTATGCCTGTGTCTGTGCCTCTGTGTGTGTGTGTGTGTGTGTGTCTCATGAATAAATAAATAAATCTTAAAAAAAAAGAATCTAAAATAGTCAAACTCATAGAAGCAGAGAATAAAATGCTGGTTACCAGGGGCTTGGGAAGGGAGGAAACAAAGAGCTTCAGGGTACTTGTACTCCTTTAGTCAAAACGTACAAGGTTTCAGTTATGGAAGATGAATGGGTCCTAGAGATCTACTGCATAGCATAGAGCCTGTAGTTAACAATATTGTAGCATATACTTAAAATTTTGCTAAGAGGGTAAATCTTATAAATGTTATCACACATTCACTAAAAAAAAAAAATAAAATAAATAAATAAATAAATAAATAAATAAATAGGGATGCTGGGGTGGTTTAGTGGTTAAGTATCTGCCTTCAGCCCAGGGCGTGATCCTGGAGACTTGGGATCAAGTCCTGCATCAGGCTCCCTGCATGGAGCCTGCTTCTCCCTCTGCTTCTGCCTGTGTCTCTGCCTCTCTCTGTGTGTCTCTCATGAATAAATAACTAAAATCTTTAAAAAATAATAATAAATAGGGGATCCCTGGGTGGCTTAGCGGTTTGGCGCCTGCCTTTGGCCCAGGACGCAATCCTGGGGTCCCAGGATCAAGTCCCGCGTCGGGCTCCCGGCATGGAACCTGCTTCTCCCTCCTCCTGTGTCTCTGCCTCTCTCTCTCTCTCTCTCTCTCTATCATAAATAAATAAATAAATCTTTAAAAAATAATAATAATAAAGAGGACAAAAATTTTTTGAGGTGATGGGTATGTTTATGAATAGATTGTGGTGGTAGTTTCACAGGTGTAGACTTCTCTCCAAACTCATCAAGCTATATGCATTAAATATGTATGGCTTTTTGTATGCCAATCATACATACTTCATTAAAGTTGTTCAAAAATAAAAATTTAAAAATGTGAATCAAATCTAAAACACCCATAATCTAGCCAAGATAATACATAAAAGTAAACATCACAATGGATAAGGATACGGTATATGTGTACAATGGACTATTACTCAGCCATAAGAAAGAATGAAATCCAGCCATTTACAACAACATGGATGAACCTAGAGGGTATAATGCTAAGTGAAATAAGTCAGTCAGAGAAAGACAAATACCATATAATTTTAATCATCTGTGGAACTGAAGAGAAAAAACACAAATGGACAAAGAAAAAAAGAGATCATGGATGCCTGGGTGGCTCAGCAGTTGAGCGTCTGCCTTCAGCCCAGGGCATGATCCTGGGGTCCTGGGATCAAGTCCCACATCAGTCCCAAGCAGGGAGCCTGCTTCTCCCTCTGCCTGTGTCTCTGCCTCTCTCTCTCTGTGTCTCTCATGAATAAGTAAATAAAATCTTTAAAAAAAAAGAGAGAGAGATCAGAAAAACCAAGCTCTTAAATATTTGAGAACAAACTGGTGGTTGCCAGAGAAGAGGTGGGTGGCACCTCTTAATTGTATTTGAAGAAAGAAAAGTAAATACCACAATGGGGAAACATGGGCATAGATGATTGGTAGGAGGTTTACATATTTGTTTATGTATCTGGAGATCTGGAAAGAGGAATGGGCTGAATAACTTGGCTTATCGTTATGTATTACTGGCTAAACATTATTATTTTAATAAAAATAACTCCTTTAAAACATTTTTATAGAACCATGGCTATGACAAAGTTTCTACTTTGCCAAAAAGTTAAATGTCCTTGGGTCTGTTCCTGACATATAAATTCAGAAAAGTGACAAATGGAACTCAAGGTGCCCTTCAAAATTAAATTTGTAATATTGTATGTCTACTTTCTAACAGAACTTTATTCCCTTTAAAATACTATAGGTGGTAAAAAAAAAATACTATAGGTGGTGAGACTCCCCTTCCAATTCAGCATTTTTCATGGGGGTTAGAGAAGTTTTGAGTTACACTCTATCTCATACCTATAGACAAAGAGTTTTATCCAGAAAATTGCAGATTTTCAGCTGTGGAATCTAATATGTTCCTAATGATTGTGTAAGCAACAATTACGTAACCTTCAAGTGAGACTTGATCATTTTCCTGCCCAGCCCTCATAGACTGTAGTTTTTTGGGGTGTGTTTCCTGTTTTTACCCACATTCCACTATCCAAATCTGTCTTCTAAATTATGCTTTCAATTAGGCATTGGCCAGGGGTGGATGACTTCACAGAGGATAGCCAACCAAAGAAACATTCTTTCTCCAACATCATAGACTTTTCTACACAAGGTGTTGCTTTGGAAAAACTGTTGTCATCTGAGAGACTTTTGTTGTGTACAGAGACTTTTTTTTCACAATTTATTTTGCTTTTATTAAATTCATTTTGAGGTTGCTGAAATTTATCTTGTTTGTATTAAATTAGTTTTGATTTTTGAAAAAAATTATTTTATTTAAATTCAATTAATTAACATTAATGCATTATAGGTTTCAGAGGTAGGAGTCAATGATTAATCACTCTTACATAATACCTGGGGATCACTATATCATGTGCTCTCCTTAATGTCCATCACCCAGTTACCCCTTGACCCCACTCCTCTTGTGTACCAGAGACTTTCAACATCAGGGCATGTGGCTGAAGGATGGAAGTTCGGGTAGGAATTAAAACAAGCAAGAAGGCACTCACTGAGAAACACAGAGCTCTGTAAGCCATTGCTCCTAGAATATTATAATATTTGTGTTCACTTGCTACTGTATGACTTACAAAGCAACAATTGCTGAGGTGCACCAGGACACAGGCTCTATTTCTTTAGTAACTGTTCCTCTGACATCGACTGAAATGATGTAATTTTTAAGACAAGCCTTGCAGTATGCCCAGCTGTGAGAAGAAATCAGCTGTCCATGCTGGGACATTAGCCCACCCTGGGTACAGGGTCTCCAACCAGATCTGACTCTGAAATCTGGTGCTCTCTCCTTGACCTCAATGCCCAGTCTTCATGTACAGCATTGGCTTCTGCACTAACCCAGGAATATTTAGCTTGTATCAGCATTCCTCTGGGAACTTGCCCATCATAAATTGAATAAATTGGTTATAAGCAAAAATAAAACAAAACAAACCCTGGGGAGCTTTAACACTTTTTCCCTCGTGCATCCCTGTGTTCTCCCCTAGTAGGAGGGAGTTCACATATTCAGATCCTTTCATGCTACCTCTCACCTGCCGGAAGCCTCCTTCTGAAACCTTGGCTCTCACAACACTCCCATCTTCCTATCTTTACCTTTAAAATCCTATCAAAATTTACCCACCCAGTGTTTAATCATCTCTTGTTAGTAGAAGGCTGTCTGATGTCGGATAATAGCCTAATCCTAGGAGAAGTTTTTCTCAGGGATGTAACATTTTCATATGAAGGACTGCTCTTTCATGATGGCATTTCAGATACCATGAGAAGTCAAAGGAAGAGATTTGGAGACAGATTAAAAACAACTTTGTCTGCCTGTCAGCCTGGTCTTGCTAATGAACAAAAGAACAAATTAATTGTGGAAAACAAATAAGCTATGAAAAGAAAGCAAGATTATTTCAAAGGCAATACATGTCAGTGAGTCAGAGCGCCATTGACAGTTCCATAGTTTGTGTATAGAAATGTCTCATTGGAATGGCAGGCTTGGAGTTGCTTTCACACAGTACTTGACAGAAAACTTGACAAAAATGTTAACTGGCCCCATTAAAGAATGAGAGGGGGCTTGCTGTTAAAGAAAAGTGTTAAACCAGTCATCAATTTTCCCCTCTGGGTGCCAGGCACCTTTGCAGTCAGGTAACATATTTATTGAGCACCTATTATGTGCCAGACATTTGTTAAATGTTTTTGTAACATAAATACAGGATTTTTTTCATATACAAGATCAGATGAAACATAAGTTGTAACACTAGAAATTATCTATATAATCTATGAATGACATTATGCACATTTATCCTATATAGGAGGAAAATAATCATTTGACCACTATATCTTTTCTACATAGTCCAATCGTGAGGCAGTGGAAAAAATCTAATATGCATTTCCCCTATCCCAAATCATCACATTCCTAGGCTCATCCAGTCATCCCATTTTTATTCATGAATATACTGTACAAAGAAGACACAGAGACACTCACTGTATTATATTCTGAAATACCCTCACTTCTTTATAGAGGTACTTCATATTCCTCTGAGGTACTTACCCTGTTCACAGACTAATATGAATCGCTGAGAGGAGACATCGGAAGAAACATCAACCAGAACAACGGCAACTGATTTCACACATCTCTATCACAAAACAGACCATTGAAGATGGCTAGGACAACATACCTCTGCACTCGGTAAATTATAGAATGACATAGTGATGGATTTGGAATGTTAAAATATTCCAGAGATAAGATTATAAAGTCCCCAGTAACTATATCAAGCATCTCATCATCTAGTTAAAATTTCAAAAATCCTCCACAAAATTTCTCACAGACAGCTATTTCAAAAATAAATTCAGATTGAAGAGAATGTTTTTTCATGACTGAGTGAAGTAACATTTCTTCAGGTGGAGTCTAGGACAAGCATTAGAATCACCATGGACATCTTAAAATGCAAATTCTTGGCTCCCTGTCTTTACCACCTGAATGTAAACTCGAGGTTGGTTTTAATGCACAACTTGAGGAAAGATAGGCTAGTCTGGCTCCTGGATGACCCAGGTGCTTGGGTGCTCACTATTTTCTTGCAGCCTAGCAACAAGCTGGCTCAGCAAAGAGGCTGTGAGGCCCGCAGGCAGAAACCAGAATTGATAACAATAACTCTTCAGGCAACTGGTGTCAAAAGCTTGCTTTTTAAACCAATACAGTTGTAACCCCAAAAGAAAAGCTCAAAGTTTTCCAAATTGACTATGTGATCCCTGCTCCCTCCCTACTCCTCTGTAAATACCGAGGTGGCAGGAAGTCAGGATCCTTCTTCCAGAACATTTCCCAAAGTGCATCCAGGTGTGCCAGCCCAGGCACAGCTCTCCATGAGTTGGTGAGTGGTTGAGGGATCCTGTGCATTTGGTTAGCTCTGAGTCTGTAAATTTTTGTTTGGGGCCTGTACTCTGTGTGTGTGTGTGTGTGTGTGTTTTAAAGATTTTATTTATTTATGCATGAGAGACTCAGAGAGAGACAGGCAGAGACACAGGCAGAGGGAGAAGCAGGCTCCATGCAGGGAGCCTGATGTGGGACTCAATCCCAGGACTCCGGGATCGTCCTGGACGAAGGGACGTGCTCAACAGCTGAGCCACCCAGGCATCACTGTACTGTGTGTTTTTTTGTGATTATTCAGGCCACATGTTGTTTGATAATGCCAAAGTTTGAAAAATACTGTGTATGTATTATATATTTACCTATGATTTGGAGGAAGTAAACAGGCTATCAGAAATCATACCCTTACTCCCATAAATGACTTATATTAGATAGTTCGGAATCATATGAATGAAATAAGTTGCATATAAATGAATACATTGCAGAAATATTTTTGAAAGTTTTACTTAAAGAAATATGTACTTTAAATTAGGTGCTTCCTTAAGCTAAAACTATTAAGTTGCTTTCTGGAAAAATGCAGAAAAGACTTAAGCATATGTGTTGATTCTATGATCTTGATTCAATACATTTATAGCGCAACAGTTCCTGTGTCTATTGAATAAGATTTTGCTTTTGCCAATTAATGTTAGCATGACAAAATTGCAGAGACAATTCTTAAGAAGTTTAAGTAACTCTTTGATGACCTCTGTCAAGTAGGTGAACATTTTGTGATAGTGTCAACAGACTGAAAACGATCTTTTGTTGAGATAAAACCACACATGTCACCATTTGTAGTATTGTGTTCGGAGTACTACATCTGTAAGGAAAATCTAATGTTCTATAGAAATGTTATTTATCAGAAAGATCTTCCCTGACTATCCCATCAAAACTACCACTGTCTTTGCTGGTCCTTTACCCTTGACATGGTATATATGTATTTGCTTATTATGTCTCTTCCACTAGAATGTTAAGTCAGCTCTGTGTTGAGGAGGAATTTTATATCCCAAGTCCAAAACAATGTTTGGCATAGAACATGCATTCAGTAAATACTTGTTGAATGGATGGAAGGTGAACCAGGTTCAGTAAATTTTGGACTACTGCTTATTCTGGATGGCAAAGAAATTAACGCTATGACCAAATACAAGCCATCCCTTCTAAACAACTAGTGACTCATTACTTAGATTCTGGGTAGCATAGATACTGTTGCTTGGTTTGTTACAACAGAAATGTGAAAAAGAGCTAGGGTTTATGATTCAATTCAATAAACAGTTTCATCAAGCTAACTCTGCTCCATAAGCACCCTCATCTGCTAATACTGAAAAGTCCAAAGCCCATCCCCTGGTTTCTGTGACTTTCCTAGAAAAGTTTTGTTTTTTCCTGCTTTCATCACCGTAGTTCAGTTTTGGAATCATCTTCTCATCTTGTGCCTGGTTTTTCTTCTGCACCTGTTGAATCACATGTGGAACTTCTCCTTCATTTTGAAGAAAAACTCAAGCAAATTTGACTGACACTTTAAGGAAGTGGGGGAAATTTCACTTATGGGGGGAACTAGAGCAGTTAGAGTAACAAAAATAACTTTAGGTGAATGTTAAAGAGTCCTATTTATCAATCTCTTTCTGCTACTCCACCATAAGAGTTTTCTTTCTTTTTCTTTCTTTCTTTTCTTTCTTTCTTTCTTTCTTTCTTTTCTTTCTTTCTTTCTTTCTTTCTCTTTCTTTCTTTCTTTCTTTCTTTCTTTCTTTCTTTCTTTCTTTCTTTTTTAAGGTTTTATTTGACAGAGAGAGCACAAGGGGGGGGGGGGGAGAAGGGAGGCAGAGGGAGAGGAAGCAGACTCCTCTCAGAGCAAGGAGCCTAGTGAGGGGTTCCATCCCAGGACCCTGGGATTATGACCTGAGCCGAAGCTTAACTGACTGACCCACCCAGGTGCCCCAAGAGACTCTTTTCATTGGTTATTTCATTCTTATGGTTTCTCTTTTCCTGTCACCTCACATTCCTGGTGTCCTCCCTCTGAGATGGCCTTCAGAGAACTTCACATTCTTCTCCCTGTCTTTGGTTCCTACTCCCAGACTCAGCTCTGGATTGGTGTTTTTGTTTGCTTGTTAATACTTAAATTCATCAAGGTGCTCAGCAGAAAAAAAGCAAAACACACAATAAATTCCAACAACCAACTTCCTTTCCTAAGATCCATTTTCAAAAGAGATGCAATTGTTTTAGTTACGAAAAATGTGCTAAGGCTAGCTAGTTCTAGGGAATACAGTGCACTTCATGTTAGACCAGCCTGAAGTCTTTGGGGAAAACAGTGGACAGCTTAGGTGTAAAAGAGCTACCATATTTTTGCTGGTATTCCATTGTAATAGAAAGGAAATTAACATTCATTAAACGATTGCTATATGTGGAGCACTATATTTCTTCCTTACAAATTTATTGAACCCCGGGATCCCTGGGTGGCGCTGCGGTTTGGCGCCTGCCTTTGGCCCAGGGCACGATCCTGGAGACCCGGGATCGAATCCCACATCGGGCTCCCGGTGCATGGAGCCTGCTTCTCTCTCTGCCTGTGTGTCTGCCTCTCTCTCTCTCTGTCTGTGACTTAAATAAATAAATAATAAATAAAATATTAAAAAAAAAACAAATTTATTGAACCCCTAACATACACCTTGACTTGAAGGCACTTACTAGACCTCCCCGTCCTGTTTTCCCACCCATGAGACACCTGGACTGTCCCTGGGGCCTTAGTGACCAACGGCCAGCGACTCCACCCACGCAACTTTACATAGAATTGGAACATTCACTCACTTTTCTCTGGGAGAGTACAAAGATCACCTTGTGAGAAAGTTCAGACCTCTTGTGTTTGAAAGACCGGGCCTTTAACTGCTGTTAAACGTGTGTACGTATAATGTGTTTTAGGACCGTGTTCCTTCTTTGACCAGAGGCGAGCTTCGGAGGACGGTAAACTTTCAGCCAGAATTTGAGGGGATCCCAATCCCTTTTCTAGTCCCAAATCTCCAATCTGAAGAGTAAAATACGTAGGAAGAGGCACAGAAGCTGCTTCCTCCTCGGCAAAGGCCCGGATTCGAGCAACAGCACGCTGGCGGAACAAGGCCGGACAGATGCTGGGGACGCGGGCGGGCGGGCGGGCTCGCGGAAGCTCAATCTAGCCTGGGCCCGCCCTCGCCGCCCACCCCAAACACCCTCTTGAGCGCTCCCACCTCCCTAGCTCGAGCAGGACTGCGGAAGAGGAAGCAGTCACCGGCGCGCGCGCACAGCCCCTCCCCTCCGTGACGTCGAAGACGCGACGCGTCGCAACGCAGTGCAAACTGGGAAAAAGGGATGAGCTGGGCTGGTTTCCGTCGGACTAGCGAAGGCGAATTCTTCGAGTTGCTGGAAGATGGGCCTTTGGAGGGGAGGCCGGCGTTAGTCAAGCGCTCCCGGCGCCACGGTGAGTGTGGGTCTGGGTCCTGGCCTTTGTTTCTCGGGAAGCCGTCTGCATTGAGACCCCTTTCCTTTCACAAGCTGCTGGTCACCCGGGAGACAGTCCTGTCCGCGGATAGGGGCGGGACAACCCTGAACATGGAATCGGCTTTCAGAGGAAGGGCCCAACCTCGAGTCCTTCCCGCTGCCTGCCTAGGGTTGTCCACGGAGTTTCGTGTAGTTTTTTTCAGGGTTTCCGGTCTTAGAAAGTGGCACTGACCATTCCTCCTTCTTCTACGACACTTAGACCCGACTTTGACCTCCTTCCTCTGGCCTCCGTTTTCTAAATTTCTGCTACCGAGCTACAATCCCAGGCCTTTAATACAACCCCTCAGAGTGTTTCCCAGCCCCTTTTCCGTCCCAGTCAAACTTAGTTTTAGAGAAGTCCGAGTATGAGATTAAAGAACCTATACGCTCATCAATTAAAACCATGACTTCCCCAAATAGAAGCTTTTCTTTGCTAAAAATGTGACCTCTCCTAGAGCTGTGGGAAAAGTTAATTTCACCTCCACTCCACCTTGGAAATATCAGCACCCAATCGCAGTGATGTTCACTTATACATAAAGCTGCAGACTACACTTTAGGGTTTAATTCTTTCTCCAGTTCATTCTGTGACCTTGAAGCAAGTCATTTAATCACTAACAAAATATTTAGCTGAAGGAATTTAATATTTGTTAAGCACCCCGAGGGGTTCAGATGAAAGGAATGTTACTGTTTCTGAATCAAGCAGTTTTAGTTTGGTATATCTTCTTGTGCAGCCATTACAGATGTCAAGTGGTAGTAGTTAAGGAACTGTACCAAATCTAGGCTTGCTCTGCCGCTTTGCTATGTAAGCAGATCTTGCATTTCAACAGATTCTGCTTAAGGTTCATTGTTGAATGTCTTTCCTGATGGATTTGGATAATTTGTCATGACTTTACAGTACTGGGCCATTTTATCTGAAAGGTGGTGTAGGTTGTGCTATGCCTTTATCCTATTGCTGTGACTGCCTTGAAATGTGTATTCATTTTCTTGTGACACACTGGGTGCATCTTTAAAATTAGATAGTAAGAACACTCTAATAGTAAAAAAACAAAAAACAAAAAAAAAACACTTGTTATTAATCACATAAATATGCATTCATTGCACAAAAGTATGTAGGATTGTATCGTATTCTTTGAGAACAACTAACAAAAACATTTTAAAGATGTCTTTCTAGCATTTATCTTTATTTACTTGACCTTTGTTAATTATTATGGCTATTTGTTTATTAATATGAACACTTTGGGAAAGATCATGAATGCCTTTTGTAAAGTAAGACAGTTGGAAAATAAAAACAGCACATCATATTTTTTCCATAGAATGTCTAGCATTATATTTTCATTTTGAATTTTTCTACATGAAGATAGTTATTTTTGTAGAGATTAAAGAAAAAATATGCCCATCAAGTATGAGTTGCTAATAAAGTTGGATATACTTAAGGAAAATTTTTTTTTAAAAGATTCTATTTATTCATGAAAGACACAGAGAGAGAGAGACACAGGCAGAGATACAGGCAGAGGGAGAAGCAGGCTCCATGCAAGGAGCCCGATGTGGGACTCGATCCGGGGTCTCCAGGATCACACCTCGGGCTGCAGACGGCGCTAAACCGCTGCGCCACCGGGGCTGCCCCAGGAAACATTTTTTTTAAAAAAATTTTGGTTATTGTCCCTATTACCTATTGCTATATAACAAATCACTCTTAAAAAGTAGCTACAAGCTATTATGCTTTGTCTTTTATATTTCTCTGGGCTAACTGGAGTCAGTTGGTTGGGCCTCACTTAGAGTTTCATGCATTTGTGGTTAGATAGGTAGCTAGGGTTGGAGTCATCTGAAAGCTTAACTGAGCTGGATTTTCAAGATGGCTCATTTGCATGGATCGCAGTTGATGTTGGCTGGGAGTGTAGCTGGGGATGTTATCTGGAGCACCTGCTCATGGCCTCTTCATGGGGCTTGGACTTCTCATAGGATGAATTTGAGTTTCAAGAGCAAGTATTTGAAGAGACAGAGTGGAAGCTCTCTCTTTTGCTTGGACCCAGAAAATTGGCACGGGATTACTTCCAGTATTTTCTATTAGAGCAGTCAGAGGCCTCTGCCCCACCAAATGATAGTTCTTTTTGGAGAGAAGAACATCAAAGAATTTTTGGCCATCTTTAAACTACTGTAATTTTATTGATAAAGTTGTATTTATAATGTTTGGATTTAATAGTAGATGCAGAATAAGGTACACTTCTGATTTCTTTAACCGTAATACTTTGTATCTTCATAGCGCATTATACTTTTTAAAGAGCATTTTTCTCTGTGGGCTTCTTCATTTGATACCTGTGAGAACTCTGCAGAAGCAGACAAATTGTTCCCATTTTGCAGATGAAAGTAAACTGAAGAGTGGCAGTGGTGGTGTCCAGGATTTAAGGAATTTGCCCAAAGTCATGTGATAATAAATGGAGAATGAGACTAAGTCCTGCAATGCTTTCATAATATAAAGCTTAAGAATACAAATAATGATGTGAATCTGCATGTCTTTCTAATATAGTGAAATGAAATTGTTACACATTGTAATACCAATTACAAAACAAATTAAATAGTTCTTTAAAAAGTTATGGGTCTAGGGGCACTTGGGTAGCTTGTTTGGTTAAGTGTCTGCCTTTAGCTCAGGTCTTGATCTGAGGGTCCTGGGATCAAGCCCCAGAGCCAGCTCTCTGCTCAGCAAGGAGTCTGCTTCTACCTCTCTCTCAAATAAATAAATAAAATCTTAAAAAAAAAAAAAAAAAAAAGGTTATCGGCCTAAGAATCTTGAAGGTTTTATTTTAATTTTCCAGTTACAGAATTTTAAAAATGATAATGATTTCTCATAACTTTGATATATTGGAAATTATATGACTTAAAAGGTTGATTTCAGTTAGAACCTAATTGTCATCTTCATACTGTTTCACTACTTCTAGTAATATATTTTTATCCATTTTTTATGTCCATGGATTTCTGTCTAGACTGCTTGTTAGAATTTACCCAAGGAGCTTTCAAAAAAATACCTGTGTGCAAGTCCCATTCTGTGAGATTCTGGTTTAATTATTTAGAAGTGGGTTCTGGGCATCAGTATTTTGTAGTTCTGTAGCTGATACTAATGTATGGCTAGGAATGAGAACCATGTCTTTTTTTTTTTTTTTTCCTTATGTACTGTGTTCTGGCTCCTTACTCATCTATTTTGCATATGCTTAAAAAATTGAGACAAAGAGGGAGAGAATATATGAAATGGATTAAGGTTATAAATGTTAAGTAGACACCTATTATGGAAAAGTTACCCTTCTTTTTTTTTCCTTGGAATAGTCTTAATAAAAGCTATAGATTTTGGCATAGTTTGTTAGTACCTATATGATGGTACTTTGCTTTGTATTAACATTGTGTATTTATCCTACATCTTAAGAGGTAGAAACTTCGTTAGGAAGTATATTCCTTTTTCTTCTCTTCTCTTTTCTTTTCTTTTTTAAAGTAGGCTCCACACCCAGCATGGGACCCCACACACACAGGGCTTGAAATCACAACCCTGAGATCAAGACCTGAGCTGAGGGGAATCCCTGGGTGGCTCAGCGGTTTAGTGCCTGCCTTTGGCCCAGGGCGTGGTCCTGGAGTCCCCAGGATCAAGCCCCACATCAGGCTCCCTGCATGGAGCCTGCTTCTCCCTCTGCCTGTGTCTCTGCCTCTCTCACTCTGTCTCTCTGTCTCTCGTGAATAAATAAATAAAATCTTAAAAAAAAAAAAAAAAAAGACCTGAGCTGAGATCAAATGATACACTTTACTGACTGAGCCACCTGGGTGCCCCAGAAGGTATATTCTTTATATTCCCTATAGCTCTTGACACTGTATCTTGAATAGATATAAGTACTCTAAATGAAGAAGATAGTTTATAAGGTCAATCTTCAAAACTAGGACTAGTTGTTTTACTTTTCTTTTTTTAAAAAAACATTATAAGAACTTTTTAAAATTCTTTGAAGTTTTCTATGATTTCTGTGATAATTGCACTTTCTTAGTTTTTCTTCAGTCTGTTTCTTTTCTCTTTTGGGAACATTCCCCTTCATCTTCCACCCCACCAAGCCCTTCAAGTGTCTTGTCAATTGTAGAGAAATGATATCATTTCCTTGTTGATCCATTCTCTTGGTTTTAGTTACTAGTATAAATAATACTGTGTTTTAAAAACTATTATAGAAGTTTTAAGGCATACATAAAAGTAAAAAAAATCAGATGATTTTAAATCATATCCTGGATAATATATCATTTAAGAAAAAAATATATCATTTAAGTGTCAGTACTTTGTTACCTCCCAAAACAATAGGGATTATCAAAATTAACATTAATGTCTCAATAGTTGATTTAATATTTGTTTGATCTCTCTTTGGACCTAATCTCTAATTACATATTTACATTTCTATCAGGGCATCTTTAGATGTTGCTTTTTTTGCATACATATTCAAAATTTCCTATAAATCAGTGATTCTTATTCTGGAGTAATTTTACCCACCAGGGGACATTTTCAGCAATGTCTGGAGACATTTTGTTGTCACAGCTTGAGGGAGATGAATACTACTGGCATCTAGTGAGTAGAGACCAGGGATGCTGCTAAATATTAGCTACAATGCACAGGGCAGCCTCCTACAACAAAGTTTTATCTGGTTCAAAATAGGAGTAGTGCTCAGGTTGAGGAATGCTGCTGTAAACTGATCAGTTTTTTAAACTACAGTATTTTTTGTTGTTGTTGATAGCACCACCAGTCTTTGTATAGTGTGTACACAAGAGAAAATTTTGTTTCAGGTGATCTGTCACAAAAGAATATTTCTGCCTTTTTGTGTTCTCTTTTGCAACGGTCTGCTAATTATTCTTATCCAGAGTATTCCTTGTTGCTATTTCTTTCAAATCCATCTTGCATATCCCCACTTTGACCTGCCTGGAGATACCATTTTTCCCTTCAAGAACTGGCTTATTGCCTGCTGAATAAAATATAAACAATTCTTGATGGCTTCAAAGGTCTTCCATAATAGGACTCCATCTCCCTACCTAATAATATAGTTTGTTGTTAGCCAAGAGTTATTAAGTGTTTACTGTAAGGACTGAGGTAGGTGCGAGGGATCTAGCATGTCAGAGTATTGACATGTAAAGAAAATATGTATGTACTTGTAATCCCTTGATCTAATTGATTATTTCCCTGTACTGATGGTCTCCAACTTAAAATGGTTTGACCTAGGATTTTTCAATTTTATAATGTTGTTAGAATGATAATGTTGTTAAAATGAAGTACAGTAGAAACTGTACTAAAGATTTTGAATTTTGATCTTTTCCCAGGCAGCAATATGTGTTACTATATTCTCTTGTGATGCTGGGCAGTGGCAGTGAGCAACAGTGCCCAGTCAGCTTGTGATGGTGAGAGTAAACAACTGATACAATTCCAATATTGTCTTTCAGTTTCAGTATTTAATAAAGTGCATGAGATGTTTAACACTTTATTATAAAATAGGCTTTGTGATGATTTTGCCCAACTATTGGCTAATGAAGTGCTTTGAGCATGTTTAAGTTAGGCTAGACTAAGCTACGATATTTATTAGATTGGGTGTATTACATGTATTTTTGACTGAGCAGTATTTTCAACTTCTGATGGACTTATTGAGACATAACCCCCGTCATAAATTGAGAAGGATTTGTAATCCCTGTAATATTCCTTATTTTTCTCATTGTCTTCTCATACTACTTCATTTTGTGTCATTGCTCTTACTGATTTCCTTTTCTGGAATGCCCTCCTTTCTCACTTAATCATAGCTAAATCTTATCCTTTGGGATAGTTTCTGTCTGCCTTATCATGTCATCATGAGCACTTCATACTTATGAGGTATGAGGGTCTTAAAATCTAGTTATAATTGTCATTTGGTCAAAATACTATATTTTATGTATAGTAATGACATAGATTACACATACTATACAATTGAGACCAAGAAATGGACTCCCCAAAACTGGGGCAATTAAAGATGGAAGAAGTGGAACTTAAGTTGATCTTTGAAGGAAGAGAGATCAAAAAGAGAGTGCACTGTAGGCTGGAAAAAGCTACATCGAATTTTCTCCTCCTTTTGACTTCACAGTGACTGGAGTCACATATTAACATACAGTATAGCAATTAATTGTTGGCTTATTATTTAAGAAGTATTAGTTTGATCTTCGTAACTAAACTAAGAGATTTGGATCAGAAACCCTGTGGTATCTCTTTATCCCCTATAGCAGTGTCACTCAAAGTAGCTAGTCTATGTTATAGGTTCGAAGCTTGAACCAGAGTATAAGTCAGTGGACTGCTTTCTTCTCAGAGAAAGTCTTGCTACTATAAAAAGTTCATCTTAACTGATTTACCTCTGTCATAAATTTCTTATTTTATCACACACTGGTAACAATTCCCCAACTATCACTGGTCTGTGGACCACACTTGAAGTAGCATTGCTCTGCAGAACTTTTATACTTTTTTAGTTGTAACCTATAGTAAAAACTACATTTTACATTTCAACCCAGTGATATATGCATACACATACACAACCAAAAACTAAAGTTTCTTGAAACAATATTTAATCTTGCTATATGTGGCATGCTCTGATATTTTCTCTTCCTTTTTTTTTTTTTTTTTTTTTTGTGACCTTTTCATGGATTTGAAAACACTGCCCTCAGGGCACTTGGGTGGCTCAGTCAGTTAAGCACGCAACTCTTGATTTCAGCTCAGGTCATGATCCTCAGGGTGGTGGGATTGAGCCCCACATTGGCTCTGTGCTCAGTGGAGAGTCAGCTTGGGATGCTCTCTCTTCCTCTCTATCTGCCCCTCCTTCCCTCTCTCTCTCTCCTCTCTCTCAAATAAATAAATCTTAAAACAACAACAACAAAAAACACTGCTCTCACAGTTATTAGCTCAATGCTAGACATGTAGATGCTCAGAAAATACCAGAAGTTTTAGCAGTGACTAATTCTTGAAAGGGTCAAGCCTTCTTAATACTTAAGGATTACTTTAAAACACATCATGAATACTTACTTGTCTGTGGCATTTAAACTAGAATGATTATAGAACAGATTATATGAAATGTAAGGTAGTCAGAAGATATAATGAGTGCTGTTGCTCTCTGAAGGGCACAAGTGGAGTGAGATGATAGATTTCCAACAGAGACAAACTTTGCTTTCCTTTCAGCATTGCCAAGGACCTAGGCAGTGTCTGGTGTGAAGCCCTAGTTATCAGGACCAGTTTGAATGATCACAGACCTCAGTCTTCACCTTTTTACTTTTTAGTCTTCACTCCATGGAAGACTATCTATCTCTACTCTTTCTCTTTGGAAGAATCAGAAGGATGTCATAAAGAGAATGGGGGAATACTATGCCATCCCCCCCATTGTTAACTTATTGTCAATACTGTCTAGATTTCACTTCTGGAGCATTGCTGTGTCACTAAAGCTTAAGTATTTCATCTTATCAGATTTACACATCTTAAGAAAATTAATTTCTTAGAAGAACTTTAATTTTTCTCACCTATACTTTTTTGTGTTATTTATTTTAACTTACAATCCTTTTTGAAGCATGACATAGTTTAATAGGTTATATGTTATATTTAGTGCTAGATCTAAACAAGTAGATTCTACAAATTGAGTTCTGTACTTATTGAACATTCTTTTATAAGTATCAGTGGGATTATTGTAACAACAAAAAACTGCTGCTGCTCTTTTCCTTGTTTTTACTGTTGTAGCCAAAATAAATTGTGAATTCATTCAGTCATACTGGTCCTTAATTTATTTTATGTCAGTCTCTTGAGATCTCTTAAAAGGCTATATGCAGGGGATCCCTGGGTGGCGCAGCGGTTTGGCGCCTGCCTTTGGCCCAGGGCGCGATCCTAGAGACCCGGGATCAAATCCCACGTCGGGCTCCCGGTGCATGGAGCCTGTTTCTCTCTCTGCCTGTGTCTCTGCCTCTCTCTCTCTCTCTCTCTCTCTCTCTGTGACTATCATAAATAAATAAAAATTTTTAAAAAAACCTTAAAAAAAAAGGCTATATGCAGCAGAATGACTTCTCAAGAATTTAACACATTAAATTTCACATAGATTTAAATTGCATGTATATCCTTCTTTGCTTTCTCATTTGATTAGGGAAAAATACTCTTTACACTGTACTTTGACTTCTGCAGAAATCTGTGATTGTAGAAGCTCAAATGGCAATTAAGGCAATGCTGTAAGTATTTTTAACACTAAGCATCTTATTTGACAGTAACTTCTATAATTTTGTGAATGAAAATGAAAACAACTGTGGTACTTTGATGACATTATCAGAGAAAATTTTATTTATTTCAGCTAGTCTCAGAATTACATAAGGACAGAGGTGCCTGGCTCGCTCAAGTCAGTAGAACATGCTGCTCTGGATATCGGGTTGTCAGATTGAGCCTCACACTGGATATAGAGATTACTTAAGAATAAAATCTTAGGGGCATCCGGGTGGCTCAGTCAGTTGAATATCCAACTCTTGATTTTGGCTTAGGTCACAATCTCAGCTGTGAGATCAAGCCCTGGTTGGGCTCCATGCTCAGCGTGGAGTCTGCTTGTCCCCCGCCCCCCGCGTCCCCCACTCCCCTGCTCGTGTGTGCGCTCGCTCGCTCGCTCTCTCTCAAATAAATAAATAAATATATTTTTAAAAAATAAATAAAAATAAAATCTTAAAAAATCCACTAATGTTAGAAAAATTAACTTTTAAAAAGGATAGTCTTTCAGAAACCGTCAATATAAACTTTGTCATGATAATCATCCCTGTACTTTCCCTCCACGTGTCTAATCGTTAGCTAAGTCCTCTACCTTTCAACGTCTCTTGTGTCTGCCTCCTCCATTCCATCTCTTCTGTCCTAGTTCTGACCTTCATCATCTTTCCTTAGGATCATTATCATAGATTGCTGGTGTCTTCTTTATCTCTTAAAGTCTAACTCTGTAGTGTTGTCAGTTTGGATCATATAACCCTCTTCAGAACCTTATGGCTCTCTATTACCTTTAGAAAACAAAGTAACTGCTTTATTGTGACATTCAAGGCCTTCTACTTTTTGTTCCCAGGCTATTTTTTCAATCTTTTCTGTCTAGTAGATCCTTGTTTTTTGTCTGTATTGCCTAGTTCCCAAAGATGTTCTTTACTTTCTTTTTTTCCCCCTCATACAGTACCTCTTCTCTATCAAAAGCCTTCTATCAAGATTAACATAAATTCTGTCTTTTCCAAGAACCCTCTGGTCATATTTAATCTTCCTTAATTTTTCTTATTGTACATTATTTGTAACTCTTTATAGTTGGCTACCTTACTGTGTTTTATTACCACTGCTTACAACTTTTTCTTTCACAGTAGTTTTTTTTAACTTTTTGGGTAAGGGGATCACATCTAATCTTTGAGTTCCTGGAAACACAATGTCTTTTATACAGCAGGGTATATGTGAATGTTTGAATTTAACCTTGAGATAGCTAATAGTTTACTATTTTAAGTTACCTAGGTAGCATATGTAGTTTTTAAATGACCTGTTTTCCAAAGATCCAAGCTTTAAAGGTAATCATGAGATATAGATTCACCTGAACATATATTCTAGACCTTCATTTTAGGAGGTTAAAATCAATAGCTTTCTTTTCCCAGCTGATAAATTTTTCTTTTCCCAGCCGATAAAAATGACATAAATTGTCATGAATCAACAAAATAGACTCTGAATTTTGAACATATATCCTTTGGTTAGACCAATAGCACTTGTGACCCAAATGAAGGGTAGAATTGGAAAAACAGATACTATCTGACTGGTACCTGGCTAATCTACCTAATTCTGGCTTTAGTCCCTTTCTTAGTACACTTGGTAGTATCCCCATCAAAAAGTGGTTGGGCTTTTGGGGAATTACATTTCAAGAGGTAGCCTGAACCGGGAGCAAATGTTGGCTTTCGATCAATGAAGTAAGCTTCAGATCTTGCTGAACTAGTTGAGGGCAGAAGAGTCAAAAGTAGCTCTTGTAACTGTTAATCTTACTGTCTTCTGGCCCTCATTAATAGTCCCAACTCCAGTGTCCCCTGCCTCTACCACATATCTCCTTAAACACCTTCCCAAAGAGTTAGTTTCTTGACCTTACTGTGCTTTACCTTAGTATGTATTTCTCCTCAACTGTTGCTTCTTCTATTCCAGTAGAAATCATGTTCCTGGAGCAACATCCCAGTGTATCTCAACATTCTCTTTTTTATTGCCAGGTTGTTGTTTTTTTTAAGTTGTTTGCAGTATGTTTACAATTCTTTATTCCTTAGTGCTCTGCTCTTGGTTCCATTTATATCACTGTACGGAAGCTGTCTGTATTCCAGAAGTTTTATGTATGAGGCTCTTCCAATATTCCACATATATTTTAAATTTTTTTTAATTTTTATTTTTCTTAAAGATTTTATTTATTTATCAGAGAAAGAGAAAGCACAGGCAGGGGGAGGAGTAGAGGGAGAAGTAGGCACCCCACTGAGCTGGGAGTCTGATTCAGGGCCCCATCCCAGGATCCTGGGACCATGACCCAAGCTGAAGCCAGTATAGTTAATAGTTTTCCTTAAAATTTTTATGAAGCCTGGGTAGCTCAGCGGTTGAGCATCTGCTTTTAGCTTAGGGCGTGATCCCAGGATCCAGTCGAGTCCCACATCAGGCTCCCTGCATGGAGCCTACTTCTCCCTCTTCTCCCTCTGACTATGTCTCTGCCTCTCTGTGTGTGTGTCTCTCATGAATACATAAAAATCTTTAAAAAAATAAAATTTTTATGAAATACGTTAAGTATGTTACTTATATTCTTTTATATGTTAGAAAGCAGTATAATAAAATGATTACCATGTGATCACCTTTGAAAATGCCACCCAACTTGAGGATTAAAACCTTACTGATATCCCTAAAGCTCCTTGCATGTGCCTCCTGATTACATCTTCTGGCTCCCCAGAAATAGAATTTTATGTTTATCATTTTCTATCTCTTTTTTTTTTTTTTAATTTTTATTTATTTATGATAGTTACAGAGAGAGAGAGAGGCAGAGACACAGGCAGAGGGAGAAGCAGGCTCCATGCACCGGGAGCCCGATGTGGGATTCGATCCCGGGTCTCCAGGATCGCGCCCTGGGCCAAAGGCAGGCGCCAAACCGCTGCGCCACCCAGGGATCCCTTCTATCTGTCTTTATAGGTTTACCTCATTTGTATGCTTAGGGAACTGTTCATTTTAGTTTGTTTTTAAACTTTATACAACTGGTGTTATATGTATTCCTGCTTTTTCACTCAGAGTTGGGGGGAATAGGCAGGGAGTGAGAATGTGGTAGGTATGGAATGAGAGGTGGTCGGTCTGTGGTTAAACTGTTTATCCTGAGAGTCAAAGACCATGTCTTATAAACCCATTATATCTTTAACACATAGTGTAGTGTTTTTTGCAAGTTGAGATACTCAGATGATGCTCTTGTTTCTATAATTGTGAGGAAGTCCAATGGATTCCTGTCATACTCTTTACTTAGTGGGTGCTTTTAGCTGGTTTAGAGATGAATTGTTGATGAATTAGTTATCTAACTAGAAGGACATATTTAACATTTGTTGATCCTTTTGGGAGTGATGGTGTGATCCAGAAGTTTTTTTCCTTTGCTATCACTATTAGCTTTAGACACAGAACACAGAGTGGAGGGAAAAGTGTAGAAGGTATTTATATATGAGATCACTGTCTCTAAACGCATAGATATGCAACTGCTAAATAAAGTGGTTAAACGTAGTTTGTAGATACATAGAGCAACTATAGATGGAAAAAATTGAATGTTAACTAAATGTAACATTTAGAGAAAAATAGCTAGGTTTGGTGACTAAGACAGTGAGTTAATTTCATGGAGTTAGAAGGGATGAGTTTCAAGAAATCACAAAGTATTCGTATTTAATACAAAACGTGACTTGAATCAAAGCAAATCAGAGCACCTTTCAATTTTCACAAAAGTGAACAGATGCCTTTTCTCCATAAGTTGTACCTTACTCAGCTTTTCAGGATTAGATATTTATTGATGACCATTCATCTAATAAAAGTGTACTAGTAAAATCAAGAGCATTAAGATAGTGAAGTGATAGGGAAAAAAAGTGATAATTTCTTAAACACATTAACGTAACTACAGGCATACCTTGGAGGCATTATGAGTTCAGTTCCAGACCACTGCACTAAAATGTATCACAAGAAAAAGAATCAAATGAATTGTTTTGTTTCCTGGTGCATATAAAAGTTATGCTTATTATGCTGTACTATAAGACCTAACCAAAATGGATCTCAGTAATATGCCTGATAGAGAATTTAAAGTAATGGTCACAGAGATACTCACTGGATTTGGACATCAGTGAGACCCTTAACAAAGAAAGAAAAGAAGAACCAATCAGATACCAATAACACAATAAATGAATTAAAAATACGCTTGACGGAATAAGTAGCAGGATAGATTAAACAGAGGATGAATTAATGACCTGGAAGCAGAGTAATGGAAAATAAGCTGAGCAAAATAGAGGAAAGAAAATTTTGTAAATTGAGAATAGTCTTAGGAACTCCTTGACTCCATCAAGTGTAATAACATTCATGTTATAGGGATCCGAGAAGAAGAAGAGACAGGGGACAGAAAAATTTATTTGAAGAAATATTGGCTGGAAACTTCCCTAACTTAGGGAAGAAGACAGATATTCACATTTAGGAGGCACAGAGATTCTCCCCCAAAAATTCAATGCAAGGAGATCCACACCAAGACACATGGTAATTAAAATGACAAAACGTAGTAATAAAAGAAAATTTTAAATCATCAAAGAAGAGAAAAAAGGAAAACCCCATAAAGCTATCAGCATATTTTGCGGCAGAAACTTTGCAGCTCAGGAGAGAGTGGTAGGATACAGTCAAAGTGCTGAAAAGAAAAATCTGTAGCCAAGAATACTCTATCCATCAAGACTACCATTCAGACAAGAAGGAACAATAAAGACTTTCTCAGATGATCAAAACTGAAAGGAGTTCATGACTACTAAACTAGCCCTACAAGAAATAAAGGGAACTCATTGAGTGGAAAACAAAAGACCGTGAAAGTATGAAAAGTAAACACAAAAGCAGTAAAAATAAATATTTCTGTAAAAATCAGTTAAGGGATTCATAAAATATAAAAATATGTAAAATGTAACACCATATACCTAAAATATGGGATAGAAGAGGAGTAAAGAATAGGTTCAAACTTAAGCGATCATCAACTTGATATGGACTGCTATGCAGAAGATGGCATATATAAACCTAATGGTAACCAAAAATCAAAAACCAGTAATAGATATGCAAAGAACAAAGAAAAAGGAACTCAAGTATATCACTAAAGAAAGCCAACAAACCATGAAAGAGAGCAAGAAAAGAAAGGATAAGAGAAAAATCTATAAAAATTAACCATAAAATAAGTAACAAAATGGCAGTAAATACATATCTATAATTACATTGAATGTAAATGAAGCAAACACTCCAATAAAGACATAGGTGGCAGATTAGATTAAAAAACAAGACCTGGGATGCCTGGGTGGCTCAGTGGTTGAGCGTCTGCCTTTGGCTCGGGGCGTGATCCTCAGTCCGGGGATCGAGTCCCGCATCAGGCTCCCTGAAAGGAGCCCGCTTCTCCCTCTGCCTGTGTCTCTGCCTCTCTCTGTTTCTCATGAATAAAAAACAAAACAAAACAAAACAAGACCTTTCTATATGCTGCCTATAGGAGACTCATTTCAGACTGAAAGAGGTTAAAGTGAGGGATGGAGAAACATTTACCGTGCAAATGGAATGCCAAAAGAAAGCCAGGGCAGCAATTCTTTATGTTGGACAAAAAGTAGATTTTAAGACAAGTCTATAACAGAGACAAAGACATTAAATAATCACAAAGGGGACTATCTGACAAGAAGATAAAACAATTGTAAATATGCACCCAACAAGGAGCTCCCAAATACATAAAACAGTTAATAGCAAGCATAAAGGAAATAATCAATACTAATACAATAACAGTAGGGGACTTTAATACCCCATTTACATAGGCGGACAGATCATCCAAGCAAAATCAACAAGAAAACCGCTTTATTTTACTTTTTTTTTTAACTGTTTAAGTAATTTCTACACCCAGCTTGGGTATAGAAAACTCATGACCCCGAGATCAAGAATCACATCCTCTTCCAACTGAGCCAGCCAGGCACCCTGGAAACAGTAGCTTTAAATGACCACTGGACCAGATCGATTTACCAGATGTATTCAGAACATTCCATCCTAGAACATCAGGCTACACATTCTCCACAATAGATCACATATTAGGCCACAAAGCAAGTCTCAACAAATTCAAGATCAAAATCATACCATGCATATTTTCTGACAACACTGTGAAATTAGAAACCAATCACAAAAATCTGGAAAGAGCACAAATATATGGAGGTTAAATAATATGCTACTGAATAATCAGTGAATCATCCAAGAAATCAAAGAAGAAATCAGAAATTACATGGAGACAAATGAAAATGAAAACACAATGGTCTAAAATCTTTGAGATGCAGCAAAAACAGTTCAAAGGGGAAGTGTTTAGCAATACAGGGCTACTAAAAAAAAAAAGAGAGGACCCAAATACACAAAAATTACAAATGAAAGAGGAGAAATAACAACCATCACCACAGAAATACCAACAGTTGTAGAGAATATTATAAAAAATTATATGCCAACAAATTAGACAACTTAGATAAATTCCTAGAAGTATATAACTTATCAAAACTAAAGCAAGAAGACCAATTACCAACAAGGAAATTGAGTCAGTGATCAAAAACTCCCAACAAACAGAAGTCCAGGACCAGACGACTTCGTAGGTGAATTCTGTCAAACATTTAAGGAAAAATTAATACCATTCTTCTCAAACTATTCCAAAAAATAGAAGAGAAAGAAAAACTTCAAAATTTATTCTGTGAAACCAGTATCACCCTGATACCAAAAACAGATAAAGACATAAAAAAAAAAAGAGAACTACAGGCCAGTATCTCTGATGAACATAGATGCAAAAATCCTAAACAAAATACTGGCAAACCAAATCCAACAACACATTAAAAAAAAAAATCATACACCACAATCAGATGGATTTATTCCCAGGATGCAAGGGTGGTTCATTATTCCAATCCATCAACATGATACATTACATCAGTAAGAAAAAATAGAAAACATTTGATCATTTCAATAGACATAGAAAAAGCATTTGAAAAAGTACAACATCCATTCTTAATGCTCTCAACGGAGTAGGTTTAGAGGAAACATACTTCAACATAATAAAGGCCATCTATGGAACACCCACAGGACAAAGATGTCCACTCTCACCACTTTTATTCAACATAATATTGGAAGTCTAGCCACAGAAGTTAGACAACAAAATAAATTATTTAAGACATTCTAATTGGTAAGGAAGAAGTAAAACTTTCTCTATTTGCAGATAACATGATACTATATATAGAATACACTAAAGATTTTACTCGTATGTGGAATTTAAGACATGAAGGGGAAAAAAGAGACAAACCAAGAAACACACTTTTAGCTATAGAAAATAAGCTGATGGTTACTATGGGGAGGTGGTGGAATGGGTGAAATATGTAATATGGAGTAAAGAGTACATTTATCAGAAAGAGCACTAATGTATAGAATTGTTAATCATTATATTGTACACCTGAAACTAATATAACACTATGTTAGCTAAACTGGAATCAAAGTTGAAAAATTAAATAAAAGTACCTTATTTCTAAAAAATATTGACCATGACCTGAGCTTTTAGCAAGTCATTCATAATCATTAATCAGAGATCACTATAACAAATATAGTAAACAAGTTTAAAATATTGTGAGCTTTATCAAAATGTAACACAGAGACAAGAAGTAAGCAAATGTTGGAAAATGACACCGAGAGACTTTGTGCACTGTTGCTACAAGTCTTCAGTTTATTAAAAATGCAGTATCTTGCAAAGAACCGTAAAATGGAACACAATAAAATGAGGTATGCCTATATTTATTTGAATTGTAATTAGTTCTTCAAAGCAGGAGACAATGGTATAAATTTAATTGAGTTCCTCTAAAGTTTTCATTTGTGACACTTAATGATTTTGCCAGGACTCCTCATTGATGTCTGCTCCTGATCTGCCCTATGTGCATTCCTGCACATGTACACAGCTTAATTGATACATACTCAGCTTTTCTTCCTCTTCTTTATTTTGTTTACTACTTTCTCCATCTTCTTAGAACTTAGCAGAGCATAAGAGGAACAAAGGATGTAATGAAGCATCAAAGAACTTTTTAGAGTAAACCAAACTACTTGGGTATATTCTGTTCATATATCTCTGGCTCCATGTAAAGTGGCCCTGCCTACTCCCCATCCTCCACCAACTTGTTTCTTTTTATTAACTGGTATTATCAATGAGAAAGGGAAATATTTCTTAATGAAACTTCTGTTTGTGATCTATATATTAATGCAGATTTACCAGTAGAAAATGTAAAAGCTCTTACTCTGTTAATTCCTTTAACAAGAAAGATTCTTAATACTTAAGGCGAAGTGATAAAATAATTCATTTAGTTAAATGAATATTTGAAAAAAATAATTGATACCCTGAATATCTTGAATTTCCAAAATGAATACGTAAGATAACTTAAAATTAACTCTTTTAACAAAGGATATGGTGTAGAACTTTTATGTTTTTTACTGTTCACTTATTTTGTTGTTAATTGAAATTATGTTCATTTTGTTTCAGAAAAGAACTACTTTTAATAAGGTACACCATCCATTGTCAAAGTGGAAAAGTAAAGATTATTCATCATGCCTGCTGTGGCTTCAGTTCCTAAAGAACTCTACCTCAGTTCTTCACTAAAAGACCTCAATAAGAAGACAGAAGTTAAACCAGAGAAAATAAGCACAAAGAAGTATGTATTCTTTGCTAGTTTCACTGAATCATAAGTTTTTAGTTCATTCCCATATTAAATGAGTTAGATAAGTAGTCAGTTTGAAGTTTATTTGAAAAATGGCATCATCACAAGAATAAAGTAAGACCTCCTTAGAGAAATTCTTTTTTTTTTCCTTAGAGAAATTCTTAACCATATATATATATATATATATAATATATATATATGTTCTGCTAATATACATATTTTCTGTTCTCCAGACAGTATATCCGATTATAAGTTTAAGAGGTAAAGGCAGGGGTTCTACAGAAATGATTTAGCCACAGTTAATGTCTTTTTATAAAATTGTATAGATACACTTATTTAAAGATCCTTTTTATTCTTGTATATTTCACATGTAAGATATGACCCTAGCATAGTCTTTCTTTGATTGAAAGAGGAGAAACATTTTTTTGTCTAATACTTAGCAAAGTATTAATTTGTGCCAATTTGACATGAACTTTCAATCTAGAGATTTATGTATTTTTATTTTTGAAGACATGGTCCATCTGCCTGCTGAGTAAGGTAGAGGCTAGAGATGATATGTTACTAGTAATGACTACAAGATCCGTCCTGAGCTAAAATATAATAGTGAGAAATCTAGGTATTTTGGTATTTACTGGAAGTAATTTTGCTAAAAACGAGGTATTAGTAAAATTGTTAACTTGTTGATAGTTCTATCTCTGTTAAGGGACAAAAGGCAATAGCAGAACTTTTCCTCTGAATTAATTTTGACTGACAAAGAAGATTTGGAGAAAAACAAGTAAATACATTATGAATAAGGTTGGAAATAAGGGTTTCAGAAAGAAAGGTGGATTTAGCCAGCCATGGCTTGGGTCAGGCAGATTTTAGAAATCAGAGAAAAGAGGTATTTCTTGATTCCTCCATAAATGGGAGGCTCTAAAAAACAATATGTATGATCCCAAATGAACCTGTGAAGAGGCATCTAAAGAGACCTATGAATGCACAGGGACATCTTTATGAGTCATTTTCTAAAGGAAATAGAAAGTGGAAAGAAAGAAAACAAAACATCAGGGATGAAGAGGAGACAATAGTAGGAACTTTAAAGAAGGTCAGAAAAGAAAATCCCAAAATGAACTGATATTTCTAACCATTACAAGTAGGCAAAATGGGCTGTTAGAAAAGAGATCTTTTTCAGGGACAGAAAGAATGAGAAGCATTGGCCTACTTCTTGAGCTAAATTGGTAATACTGATGGGATAACAGAGAAAGCAGCTCTGTTTAACTCCTGTTGGTAGGGTGCTTGGGTGGCTCAGTCCGTTAAGTGTCTGACTCTTGATTTTGGCTCAAGTTGTGATCTCAGAGTCGTGAGATTGAGCCCTGTGTTGGACCCCACAAGGAGTTGGCTCCCCCTATGGAGCCTGCTTTAAGACTCTCTCGCTCTCTCCCTCTCCTGCTTTCCACTCCCACCTTCTCAAACACGCTCTCTAAAAATAAATAAAAATCTAAGAGTAAAAACTTTTGTTGAATGACTTTTAAATAGGAAGCAATGGGAAATATAAATTATTATTTTATTTAAAATAAGTTATTGATAAAGCACATTATATATAAGCACTGGTACTATAGCCAGGTTGCTAAAACTTTAGTCTTCAGTGATTGAATTCCTTTTGCAGAAATGCCTATTTTATTAATTTGATTTTTAAAGACTGTTAGGCAGGCAAATGACTTTAGAATGAATGCCACAGCTTCTTCAAATATTTTACCAAAGTTGAATTTTAAGATGACTTATTTTTAGGCTTTCAGTCTCATTTTTGGGGTGCCTGGGTGGCTCAGTTGGTTAAACATCTGCCTTTGGCTTGGGTCATGATCCCAGGGTCCTGGGATTGATCCCTGCATTGGGCTCCCCACTTGGTGGGAAGCTTCCTTCTCACTCTCCCTCTACCTACTTGTGCACTCTCTGTCAAATAATAAATAATAAAATCTTAAAAAAAAAATCTCTCTTCCTTTCAGGACCAGTGAATCAGAGTACAGTTTGGTCATTTTGTAGAAAACTTTAACCAAGTAAAAAGATCAAATTCCTTTCCCTTTCCCTGTCCCTTGTTTTTTGGATTTTTAGGTGGGGAGATTTTTACAACATAGTAAGGGGTGAGGAGATTTGAAAAGTATTTTAACATTAAAATAATAAAGATTTTTAGCTCCCCTACTTCAGTATAAATGGTATGGAGTTATGATTTTTAATGGTAGACTATGAAAGGGGCGCCTGGATGGCTCATGTGGTTAAACATCTGCCTTTGGCTCAGGTCATGATCTCAGGGTCCTAGGATTGAGCCCCCAGTCGGGCTCCCTCCTCAGTGAGGAATTGACTGCTCCCTCTCTCTCTCTGCCCTTTCCCCCTGCTCATTTTCTCTCTCTCTCAAATAAATAAATCTTTTTTTAAAAAAAATCATACAGTATAACTATTATATGGCTGCCTAAGGACCACTTGTCTCAGGATTATGCATCATAGCAAATCTTTTAAAACTGGGCTCAATGCATTTTAACTGTTTGTTTTTGTTTTTAAAGATTTTATTTTATTTACTCATGAGAGATACAGAGCGAGAGAGAGAGAGGCAGACACAGGCAGAAGGAGAAGCAGGCTCCATGCAGGGAGCCCAACATGAGACTCGATCCCGGGTCTCCAGGATCACGCTGTGGGTTGCAGGCGGCACTAAACCGCTGCGCCACCGAGGCTGCCCACGTTTTGAACAGTTTGATGTTATATAAACAACTATTCGGAAGCAGGAGTATTTATTTGTAGGCTAGGGGAATTTGCAGGTGCATCCAGATGCGTATCTAACTTTGTATCGGTTACAAAGTAATGCGAATCTAAATTATGAAATTCATGTTACCAAGATTCTCTGTAGACCTTAAACATGATTTCCCTCCACCATGTGTCAAGTATTTTAATTATTTTTTTCTCTAATTAAAGTTATGTACAGAGTGCCCTGAAGATTTTCAAGACAGCAGAAGAAAGCAGATTAGATCGTGATGAGGAAAGGGCCTACGTACTATATATGAAATATGTGACCGTTTATAATCTTATCAAAAAAAGGCCCGATTTCAAGCAACAGCAGGTACCTTTTATTTTTGCATTTTTATTTTCTAAGTTAATTTTGCATAGTAGAGCTATTGATTTTCTCTAAAAGTTTTAACTACTACTGAAATTTAGATCACATTATGCAGCATCAAGTTCAAACTCTTATGTGGATAGAAAAAGCAAACTAAACATTTAGTTTATTTGTAAATGTATATATGTGCATACAACCACACTATCTACATATACCTAATTTGCCTTTAATTAGTACAAGTTTATAGCAATGTACAGATGCCTAAATTTTCTGTTACAATAAATAATTGCCAAGTCAAGTGGAAGGATTCAGTTTACTCATGCATTAAATAAGAAAAATGTGACTGCAGTCATACTTTCTCAGGATTCAAGATTTAGTCACCTATTTTGTGTATGTGTTTGTTTTTATTACGGTTTATTTGAGTGTAGTTGACATGCAGTGTTACATTAGTTTCAGGTATACAATATACGGATTAGACAGATTTATAGACTGTGCTCTGCTCACCATAATGTAGCTACCATCTGTCACCGTACAACATTATTATAATATCATTGGCTGCATTCCCTATGCTATGCCTTTAATTCCTGTAACTTATCCATTCTGTAACTGGAAGCCTATCTCCCACCTTCCTTTACCCATTTTCTCCATCCCCAACCGCCCCCCCACCCGGACCACCATCAGTTCTTTGTGTTTACAGGTATGATTCTATTTTTTGTTTGTTTATTCATTTGGGGGTTTTTTTGTTTTTGTTTTTTAGATTCTATATGTGAGTGAAATCATACAGTATTTGCGTTTCTCATCTGACTTATTTCATTTAGCATAATACCCTATAGGTCCATCCATGTTGTCACATTACACAATCTTATCTTTTTTATAGCTGTGTAATACCGTGTGTGTGTGTGTTCATGTGTACACACTCCCATCTTCCTGTTTCATTTGTCAGTCTCAGGTTAGTCAGTCACTTGTTTTTATGTGACAGGTTTTATATTTGAGTGACATTGTAACCACGTTAAAGACTTCAGTTAATACTGATTGCTTCTATTATTATTATTATTATTACTACTACTACTTTTCCTTTTAATCCTTTGAGCAGGTTCCTTTCCTCCACTTTGCTGAAGCCATGGAGAGGGAGGGAAGGTGGGAGAGCTGTAAATGGATAAAGAGAACTAATGACTAGGGTAGGTGTTGCTAGAGAAAATGGTTGCATTTCAGTTGCAGTAGAAATAGGCAAAAGAAGAACATAGCAAGTAGGTTAAAGAAATTGGAGGAATATTGTGTTGGTGGTTCTGTCTTTACTTAGGAGCAATCTTGCTACCAGACAATAGTACCAGAATACTGCTTATAGGTTTCCTACCTGGTTGAGAAGCCTTTTTCTTTTTTTAAAGATTTTTTATTTATTCATGAGACAGAGAGAGAGCCAGAGGGAGAAGCAGGCTCCATGCAGAGAGCCCTATGTGGGATTCGATCCCAAGTCCCCAGGATCATGCCCTGGCTGAAGGCGGCGCTAAACCGCTAAGCCACCCAGGCTGTCCCAAGAAGCCATTCTTGAATTAATATTGAGGGGTTTTTTGTTGTTCCCTGGTGAACAGTTGACTTACAGAAATGAAAAATGTTCTTTTATTCTTTGAAATAACTTTTTTTTTCAGAGTAATGTGACCAAATGATTTCTTTTGGTTGTTAAGGGATGACTTTAATGTTTTACTTAATAATGATAAATCACTGCTGGAATTTCCTCTCACCAGCAAAGTTATGTTAATAATAGTCACAGGGATTTAGATCTAGCTTTGAAAAGGTGACCTTTGCATTTGGAGGTTCATCCTCCTGACCACAGAGGACTAGATTGGTCGTATACTTAGAACATTCTTGGGCATACCTATCTGTAGATACAAAGACCTGCCAAATTCAAACAAGCTTCTGCATGCTTTGATGGTTTTTATAGTATCTATTAAAGTGGAATTGCTTTAAAAAGAAGTGCAAAGTGTTTAGTAAATATTTTTGAAAGATTTGCAGCTTTGAATAATTCACTAGTTTTGATGTATGCTGTTTATGGTGGTAGGGGCAATTTTTTATGTATTTACTTTTTGCTGTATTTTTCTAGTTAGTAGTTTTTTTCCTTTGAGAAGATTGAGAATGTCTTTGTAGCTACTTTTTTTTTTAAACTTAAGATTAGGAATGAAGTTTAATCGATAAGAATTTTTTTCCATTTCCACAGAGTATCTATTGCATTTCCAAAGGGAGTAGTTGAAAGTTGCAGGAGTTGGTCAGCTTAGGAAGCTCCGTGCAAAGGCTCAGGTAACTCAGGCTGTTACTTCATACACTCAAGTTGTTTATTTGCTTTGTCTAGGGTACACTTCTGCTTCTACCTTAGAATTTTTTGTTTTGTTTTGTTTTGTTTTATTTAGCCCAACATCTCCAGTGCACTTCAAGTTTGTAAAGTGTTAAATTTACTAACTAGATATTATTTAAGGCAGAATATGATGTCAGATAGGGGCAGAATGTAATGCCACCAGTCTTCTTCAGAAACTTGTATCTTTCACTCCTGTTTTACTTGAGGGAATATTTAAGATTTAGATAAAATGTTAATTTAGCAAGCTCACTACTAAAGGACACATTATATTTCTTACTCATTGAAAAATCAGTTTATAATTTTTTCAGGATTATCTGAAAAGGGAGAGGAAGGCAAATAATAATGAAAATACTAGTGTAGCAAAGTCCTGGTAAAATTAGAATTACATTTTCAAATCTGTATGGCATACATGATCACTCATCCTAATTATTATTGGTAAGCCTTCTTATTTGTGAAATCTTAATACTTATTTGAATTTTTATGTTTAGAAATAAGAAAGTTCTACTTGGGTAAACTTGAGAAACATTTTTGGTTGTGTAAGAATTGGATGTTATTTTTCTATTCTGCCAATTGTCAGTACTTTTGAAAATATTAATTGTGCTTCTTTAAGAACAAAGAGATAATATTGACAAGAAACCTCACTAATATTAGGGGAGTGTCTTCTAAGTTTGTAACAGCAATGCCTAAATGCCAAACAGTTTTTTCAGGATTTAAACAGGGTTAAGCTGAGCTTACAGGCCAGCTTTTTAATAAGTTCATGTCAAAAAAATTAATAAAACAAGTCATGGTACTTTTTGCTTTTGTGTTTTATTTTTATGAGAGAAATCTTACAATAGTGATTAAATTTTGTTTTCTATTAAAAGCATATTGCATCAAAAGTCTAGACATTGTGGCAACTGAAGTTTTCAGTTGATACAATTTTGAAAAAACTGTATACTTTTATTGAAATTACATAGTGAAGAGCCTTTTAATATATTTAGTCTTTATTTAGAATAATAAGCCTAATCAAAACATGATGCACTTTTATTTACTTAAGTATTCTCTACACCCAACATGGGGCTCAAACTCAAGACCCTGACCTTTAGAACAAGAGTTGCACACTCTACCAACTGAGCCAGCCAGGCGCCACAAAACATGATCTTCTTTTAAGCTAGATAAAATAGCTGTTGTCAAAAGATTTACCCTACCAGCATCTAGTGACTGCATCTCAGAGAGCCAAAGATGGATAACTGGCTTCTTGGCTTTTTTATTATTAAATCATTTGTGATAAACTGTGCTACTAAGCTCTATTTCAGAGTCACACTGTCTGGTTGTACCCAATTTGATAATTAGATCCAAAAATCAGGTAGCTGGGTCTCACTGTGTTACTGTCATGTCAAACCAATCTTGACTTGAAAATATCTTTGATTGCAGGATCTAATGAATGACCTCTTAGAGAAATGATTTTTTTTAACTTTATTATGCTTTGTTAGTAAGTTATGTGCCAAACCTTTTAGGTTTTTATTAAGATTACATTATTAATTATTTATTTCTACCATTTGACTTTTACTCAAAGTTTCCTCAAGTGTGAAACTTGTTAAATGTCAAAAAAGTTTTGACTCCAGTTGAGAGGAGGTCACTATTATAAGATAAAGGTGGAGGCAAAAATATCTCAGTTTAAAACAAGTAAAACAAAATAAATCCCATGCTGTAGGTCAATATACAATTTGTTTTATGGCTTCTGAGACTAGAGAAAAAAAACTGAGTAACATACTTAAAATAGGAAAGTATATTTTGCTCCTAAAAGCTTTGCTTTTGGGCACTTATTTCATAAATAGCAGGAATACGATTTATACTTCTTAAAGCTGTCTTCCAATTATCAAAATTATTACCTTTTACGGTTTTTTTTGTTTGTTTTTACAAACTAATGGTATGAAGAGATACTTTTGAAACATTTGGAGAATAAGTTGTGTGTTTATGTAGGATAAAAGTTTAAAAAAATACTTCATTCAATCATAATAATGTTTTCATCCAACCTTTCCTTTACATAGCACCATGATTTTAATGTTTTTAGCAATAGTGCTGTGTACAATGGCCAGTACTAAAAGTATGGGATGATTTTCTTGTAATTTTAGGACTACTTTCATTCAATACTTGGACTCGCAAACATCAAAAAAGCTATTGAAGAAGCTGAAAGACTCTCTGAAAGCCTTAAACTCAGGTACAGACTTTATTATAAAATCTTTAAAGGAACATAAATTTAGAAAATAAAAATAGTATTTAGAACTTAATCTGACCATGCATATGAATCCCAATTCCTAGAAATAAATCTTATGTTAACTGGAGCAGAGAAATTAGAATCTTTTGCCATACTACCTTTACTATGTTCATGTGTTACCATTCATATTTTTTACTGAAAATCTAAAAGTATTTAGAATGACAGATTAAGGTAAACATTCATGCAGTAGATTGGAGCTCAGATCCAGTTTTTTCTAACTCTCTGACAGGATTCTTCATAAAAAATATAATTCCTTATTTACCCCAGGTTGTAATGTGCTCTGGACATTGGTATTATGGGAATGAAGTATTTACTATTAGTTTAGGACTGACTACTTTGCAGTAGTTATGTGTGTTTAAAAACAGACCTAATTCTAATATTTACTGTGACTGACTTACCAGGCTTATGAAGTAATTAGATATTTAAAACAGTATGCTTCAATTTTTAGTTATTAGTCATTCCTTAACGAAATGAAAGGGAACGTTTTTCTTTTTCTTTTTTTTAAATTTATTTATTCATGAGAATACACAGAGAGGAGAGAGAGAGAGAGGCAGAGACACAGGCTCCATGCAGGGAGCCCGACGTGGGACTCGATCCCAGGTCTCCAGGATCACACCCTGGGCTGAAGGTGGCGCTAAACCACTGAGCCACCCAGGCTGCCCAGGGAACATTTGTCTAAATGATTTTTCGTGCTTAGATCAATGAATTATATACATCATAGTCTTTACTTAGAAATTGTTTGACTTAATGTATTCCCTTTATCCCTGAGAAATTACTAATCTTGGGACTGGAATATGTTAAGGTGGTTGATACGATTTAGAATCACCATTCTCTTTCTCCTTTAGCCAGTTAATCACCTAAGTAAAAAAGAATTTCTCCTAATCTTTGGGTTACCACATTATTGATGTTTCTCTTGGATTTCCTAGTTTTTCCCTACTTGTACTATTACCAAAGATATTCCTTTATCTTCTAAGTATTAAGGCCGTTTTCTCACTTATTTGTTATCTTTAATTTTTTTATATTCTGAATTACTTTGTAAGTAGATGAGTCTTTAGAATTAATTTCAAGAGTATAAATCCTTTGAAAGAGAAATTGCAGCAGATTTGAATTATTAAAAGGTTGAAATTAGTGGGAGGGTAAGAACAAAAAGCAGTAAATAGCTTTAACCTGAGAGCATAGTGTTTCTTCAAGATTTTGGGTAATTTGAAATCTACATAGGGTGAATTTATAAGTTGTGGTTTGTAATAGAACACCAGCAGAGTCAAGTATCAGTGGGAGGGACAAAGTATGCTGCCATAAAATACCCCAAGGTAGGGAGACTAATTTTATGGAACTGGAACTCCTTGACTTTTCATGATCATAAGCCAAGGAACACATCTTGACTTCTTTTGTCAACTAGATATGAAGAAGCCGAAGTTCGGAAAAAACTTGAAGAAAAGGACAGACAGGAGGAAGAACAGCTGCAGAAACAGAAAAGGCAAGAAGCAGGAAGAGAGGATGGTGGCACATCAACTAAAAGTTCCTTGGAAAATGTAATGGATTCCAGAGACAAAACCCAAAAGGTATTTCAAATTTATTCTGTGAAGTAAAAAGACTGGTTCTTTTTTTCAGGTGATTTGCCTAAGGCGAGTGACATAACCACTACAACACACTTTTAGGCCACAAGGGTAAAATTTAATGTGTTTTTATTAGAAATTGAATTAAATATTCTAGCTTCATTTGATTCCAGGTTCTTTTGAAGCTTCTACAGAACTCTATTCTGTGTGTTATTTGTTTTTTTGCAGTCATTGTATACTTGATTAGAGCAGTAGAAAGAGCATTTCAGTGTGATTCAGTATATGTGAGTTCTGGTCCCATGTCAAGTCATGCTTAACCATTCTAGGACTTCGTTTCCTCATTGCCAAGTGAAGATCTTGAAATAGGTGATCTTTAAGGTCTCTTCTTTCTAATAAATGTAATTTACATAGAAAAAGACTTGGTATATTACTTATTTGGTATACAACCTTATCTGTTTCCAGGGTCTCATACTGTCCCCTTTGCTTTTTCTTCCTTTCTGCCCCTTTCCTCTTCCTCTTTTGTTCCATTTTATTCAGTGACTACTTAGTAATCAATCTAGTGACAGCATTTGTTTGCCAAGAACTGTCAGTGACTCAATCTGTACCTGCCAGCTACCCCTGTATCTCCTTCCCTTTACCTTCTGAGAAACCATTCTTCTTAAAATATAATTTCTTTCTTTTCTTGTGTGTGTTTTTCCTAAAATATAATTTCTTATGCGCTTTTGAAATTCATGGAAAGATTTCTGCTTTACTTTTTCTTAAGGATCTTGTATCTTTCAGCTATCATTTGTATGTGAATCACCGTTGGTTTCGTTAAGAAATAGTTGTTCGGGGCAGCCCCATGGCTCAGCAGTTTAGCACCACCTTCAGTCCAGGGTGTGATCCTGGAGACCCAGGATCGAGTCCCACACAAGGCTCCCTGCATGGAGCCTGCTTCTCCTTCTGCCTGTGTCTCTGCCTCTCTCTCTGTCTCTCATGAATAAATAAATAAAATCTTTAAAAAAAAAAAAGAAAAGAAAAGAAATAGTTGTTCTATTACTTGTGACATTGTAGACACTATGTAAAAAGAAGTAAGGAAGTATGGCTTGTTGATTTTAGGAACTCATAAGATAAATAACACTGCCTTAGGAGATATTCTTTTGTAGGTCAAGTGGTTGATGCAGATAAATAACAAGATTTCAAATAACATAAGAAAGGGAGTTGTAAATCTTGCCTTTCCAACAGGAGAGCCAACTCCTTTTTATTATTTTTACTTTGTTTAGCCTTTTTATACTGAAAAGGGAATACTATTAGACACATTACCTAGTTGCCAATAATCAACTAACATTTGTCAACGTTTTGTATCTGCACCTCTCCCCTTTTGCTGGATTATTTCATAGTAAGTTCCAGATGACATATCATTTTACTCCTAAATATTTCAGTGTGCATCTCAAAGAAAAGGGACATTTTTGTAATAATGACAATGCTGTTTTTTTACCTCACAAAATTAACTGTAATTCCCTGATATAATCTAATACCTAGTCTTTATTCACATTTACCCACTGTCTTATGATGATAGTTTAGAGTTGATTTGTTTGAATTAGGATCCAGACAAGATCCACTCAAAGTCTTCTGATTGGTATGTCTCTTAAATTACGTCTCTGTAGTAGTCTCTGCTTGAGTCCCCCCCCCCTTTCATTTTTTTTATTTCGTGAATTTGACTTTTTGATATGGATCAGTTCTGTGAAATGAACCAGCTACATTCTGGTTTTAACTGATTGTTTCCTCCTTGTGTCATTTAATCTCTACTTCTATCTTCCATATTTCTTGGAAGTTCAGCCTAGAAGCTTCATAGGATTCAGGTTCAGTTTTTGCTTTTGGCAAGAATGCTTCATAGGTGATACTGTGCACTTCATACTGTATTATATAAGCAGGCATATAATATACATTTCTTTTTTAATTTTAGTGATGCTAAAATTGATCACTAGGCTCAAGTGGGTCCTCTGTAAAATGAATTAGTACCTTGGAATCATGTGGTCTTGGTTAGAAAAATACAAATTTGTAAAACTTTGATTACTTTATTTTTCTTTAATAATGTAATACAGAACTCTGAAATGAATAACTAGAATTTTTATTTTATTATAAGAAATATTGTCATTAAATTAAATATTAAGTTTCTATAACAGTCTGCTTTTATATTCTATTTAGCCTTTAACTGAAGAAAATTTCAAGGAAACATTACATGATTCTGATTTGCTGCTAGTTATTTCAGCTGTTTTTTGCTGCCAGATAACCTGATGCAGCCATGACTGTCCCGTCTGTATTTTAATAAAATGCCAGTATTCCACACACTTCATTTTCTAGGCTTTCAGTTTCGATGAAGTAATAGAGTTGAACTTTCTGTTTCTATGAATATGTTTACTTCTATTAAAGTTGAAACTTTTTTTTCTATGAAATAGATAAATGGTGAAAAGAGTGAAAAAAATGAGACCACAGAGAAAGGTAAGCGTGTACAGAAAGAGAGTCCTTTCGGGTTATTGAGATCTTCTTTTAATCAGAATAAGCTTCAGATTTTACATTGTGTTTAGTTTGTATGTAAGCTTTATCATTTTTTTAAGTCTGTACAATTATATTGAAAATGTGTTTATATTCTACATATATCATGGGGAATATTTATGGTAATATGTAATTAAAAACATCAAAGCCACAGTTTATACTTTTCAGGTTATTTGTTTTTTCCCCCAAGATGTAGTTTATCATAGCAGTTAAGAGCACAGACTCTCTGAAGTCACACTGCCTGGATTTTGAATACTGGCTTCTCCTTTGAATTTCCATGTGATTTTAAGCATGTTACTTACCCTCTCTACCTTAACTTCCCCATCTGTAAAGTGAGGATAATAGTAGTATCTATTTTATAGATTTATTGTAAGTATTGAATAAGTTAACATATGTGAAACTGTTAGTAACTTTATAGAAGTAAACTTTATAAAAGGATTCATGTATTAGGTATTACAACTTATGATTCTAGTTTGTAGACCTAATTTTTTTTAACAGTCTTCTCCACTTCCCTCAAAAAAATCTAAACCAGGGGAATCCCTGGATGGCTCAGCGGTTTGGTGTCTGCCTTTGGCCCAGGGCGTGGTCCTGGAGTCCTGGGATCGAGTCCCACGTCAGGCTCCCTGCATGGAGCTTGCTTCTCCCTCTGCCTGTGTCTCTGCCTCTCTCTCTCTGTGTCTCTCATGAATAAATAAATAAAATCTTAAAAAAAAAATCTAAACCAGTAATTTGGATGTTAATACGTAGATGGTATTGGTATTCTAGTCACAAATAGTGACCTAAACAGAAAGACTCAGACAGTTGCATAAGTTTTCCTCTCTCAGAAAAGGTTCAACTTAGGGGCACCTGGGTGGCTCTGTAGTTGAAGGTCTGCCTTTGGCTCAGGTCATAATCCTGGGGTCCTAGGATCAAGACCCACCTCAGGCTTCCTATAGGGAGCCTGCCTCTCCCTCTGCCTATGTCTCTGCCTCTCTCTCTGTGTCTCTCATGAGTAAATAAATAAGATCTTAAAAAAAGGGGGGTTCAACTTAAATATTAATTTTATGTAACACTAAAATAAATTCTCTATTTAAAATACTTCTGTATAGGGATGCCTACGTGGCTCAGCAGTTGAGCATCTGCCTTTGGCTCAAGGCGTGATCCCAGAGTCCCCGGATCGAGTCACACATTGGGCTCCCTACATGGAGCCTGCTTCTCCCTCTGTCCATGTCTCTGCCTCTCTCTCTCTGTCTCTCATGAATAAATAAATAAAATCTTTAAAATAAATAAACAGACCAACTACTGTACGACAGGGGCGTCTGGGTAGCTCAGTCAGTTGAGTGTCCGACTCTTGATTTTGGCTCAGGGTTATGAGATCGAGCCCCGTGTTGGGCTCTGTGCTCAGCAGGGCATCTGCTTGAGATTCTGTCTTTCACTTTTCCTCTGCTCCTCCCCACCAAATAATAAATCGTTAAAAAATAAAATATTACTATACAGAAATTTTAAATATAATATAGTAAAATACCTTCATAAAAGTTAACAATTCATTCCAAGATTTGTTTTTATCTATGTTTTTTGTATCTCATCCTGCTTAGGTATTACTTTTCTAAGTGGTTTTTTCCCAACTTAGACAGTTTTGTCATCAAAATGATCTTGATGGTTAGAGAGGGAAGTAGGATGGTTATTAGGTGGGTATTTTAGCTTAGGAGATGCTGTGATTACGTTCTTCTCACATCTCACTCCCAAAATAGTTCTTTACATTTTAAGCTCCCTTGTAGTAACTTTTTATTTTTTTTAAATAGTTTCTTGTTTATTTATCTTTAAAGTTTTTATTATTGAAATATAGTTGACCTTGTGCTTTTTAATCTTCCATTTCAAGTGGTAGAAGCTGGAAGAAGATAGCAGCTAACAAATATTTATTTTGGCTAAATATTAAACGGCTAGAAAGTAAACATTTTAGGCTTGGGGGCAAGGGGTGCTGTCGTTCTTGCTATCACAGCAAAAAAACAGCCATAGACAACATGTAAACACATTTGTGTAGCTGTGTTCCAGTAAAAACAGGTAGCCATAGTTTGTCAACCCTTGATAAGAACACAAATAACAAGCTTTTGGTTTATTCTCTAGGAATACTTGAAAATCTAAATGTTTTTCAAATTTATCCCTCATAAGACCACCTCAGAGATTTTTTTGAAAAGAATTTAGGACTTGTCGAGAATTTTTGAACCATAGATGTTTCTTCTGATTGACTTTTGTCAAATGATTTAATTATTAAAAAGAGAGTAACAGTATTTTCATGAGATACATATATTAATTTCCTTTACTTTGTACCAACAACAGAGCCAGCACCAGATGTGGTTGTAACCTCGAGCATGTTTTCGTATTTAGGCCTTCAGAAACAACATTGAATAGTTTCTTGATAAATGTCAAAAACACAAATTATTTTTAATGTTAGTTTAAAAAATAATAAGTAGTATGATGGGATAGCAGGTATATGACACCTAGTACACTTCAGTCTTCTAGAGAAGAAATGATTAATGTCCTGTGTTTACTGATATGACAGCATGCAAAACTAGGTGTTTCTTAATTGCTTATATTGTCTCTTTTGATTCCAAGGGACAATCACAGCAAAGGAGCTGTATACAATGATGATGGATGAAAACATCAGCTTGATTATAATGGATGCACGAAGAATGCAGGATTATCAGGATTCTCATATTTCAAATTCTCTCTGTGTTCCTGAAGAAGCCATCAGTCCAGGGTGGGTCATTGTGTATTTAGATAAAATGGTAAACTGTGGACAGTAGTAAATGTTATTAACATCCAAACTACGTATGATAGAGTCAGTTGTTTTCCTCCTGTTGCTCCTTAATGGCACACTTTATCCTTTGTCTGAAGGGTAGTGTAAAGGACACTCTGGTTTGGCTGTTTTCTTCTGTTTGTATCATTTGTGGTCTTAAAAGAGAAACGATGCTGCCTTTGTGTGCCTTCTCTCTTGAGGTTTTGGTTGACTGATTTCTTATTTTCTATTTATGAGCTTATGAGCATATGCACCAAATTGACTAAAATTGTGAACTAATTGAATTGCTTTTTCTTTTGAAATGCCCCATGTTATTATCTGTGTTAAAAGAGTACACAGATACTTTTGGGAAAAAAAAAAAAAAAGTAGCCGAGTGATTCAGTAAGTGGATAGACTCTAAAGTCAGGCTATATTCAGATCGTAACTGTCTCTTATCAACTACATTGCTCTGCCTGTGACCTCGCCTGTCTAAGACTATGTTTCTTATCTGCAAAACAGGGGTAGTAATATTACCTGTTTTAGAAGTTTTAAGAAGTTTAAGTGAGAAATTTCATGCACACACACTTAGCACAGTGCCTAGTACTAATAAGGACTTCCTAAAAAGATTTTTCTTTTTCTGATAAGGCTTTAGACTATAAAATAATTTAAAGTTACTTGCATGGATATATTCTGTATTAAAAACTATCATAATAATAACAGAGCTAAAACTCCATATCCAGAGCCATTTTTACTGTTTTGAGTGTTATATAAATTATATAACCTCTTTGGGTCTTAGTTTATGGATTGGATTAGTTAAAATCTATTATCTATCATTTTAAGACCTAACTTAAACAACATTGAGAAGATACACGTTTAAATTAGATAATAAAATTTGCATAGTTTTTGGCATATTGTTGATGCTTGACAAATGTTTGACCTAAAGAATAGGGCGCTTTGTAAATACGCTGTTTAAAAGCAAAACTGGAGTGTTTAGTCTAATCAAGTAGGTGGGAATATATTCCAGGATTTGAAAAGACAGAACTGTAATTAATTAATCTTTCGATGGTCTAATCTGTAGTAACAGAAAGCTGGTGGTTTTTGTTGAGCTTAAGTGTTTCCCAAAATATGAGAAATTTGACTACTATGAAACTCATGATGAGTTTAGGTTGAAGATTAAGGAACAATGAACTATATGCCAAGAAAATTATTCCCCTTTAATTTTTGTTTCAGTTTTTCAGGAGGAGTTGTAGGAAGTCTCAGTTTGGTGCTAGCATTCCTCTTTAATATTTGCTAATCTCCTTCCTTAGAGAAAGAGCTAGCTGATTATAATTATTCTTTCATTGTTTTTTTTTTTAACATTTTAAAACAGTATGGTACACATACAAAAGCACCCCTTTCCTAAGTATTTAGCCCTGTGAATTTTCAAAAACTGAATGTACCCATTTTGCTAACATTGAGACCAGAAATAGAGTATTACCATCACTCCAAAAGCCCTTCCTACACCCTTTGTTAGTTACTACTACTCCTCCCACCAAAGGGAACACTCAACTTCTAACAGAATAGATTTATTTTTGTCTGTTTTTATATTTTATATAAAAAGAAATACACAATCTGTAGTCTTTTGTGTCTGGCTGCTGCTTTTTTTTTTTTTTTTAAGATTTTATTTATTTAATTCATAAGAGACACAGAGAGAGAGAGAGGCAGAGACACAGGCAGAGGGAGAAGCAGGCTCCCCGCAAGGAGCCTGATGTGGGACTTGACCTGGACTCTAGGATCATGTCCTGAGCCAAAGGCAGACACTCAACCGCTGAGCCACCTAGGCGTCTCGTGTCTAGCTTCTTGTACTCAACTTTGGGTTTGTGAGAGTCATCTATATTGTGTATAGTTGTGGCTCATTTATTCCCATTGCTATATGCTGATTATTGTGTGAATATAGCATAATTTAATTATCTATTTTTATGACTTGTTAGATACAATGCTGTTTTTCCACAGTTATAGGAATATAATTTTCCTATTAAATTTAAATAAAGGGTCACTTTAAGTAATTAAATTAATAATTAAGTTAAAATATTAAATAGGCAAAGTAGAGCAAAATTGCGCTAGCTTGTGAAGATGATACACAAAAGACTGAAGTTTGGTATGTATTGGTTAATACTATTATTTTCTAAAGTGTTTTAATAGAATACTAATCTTGAGTTTTTAGACAAAGAGTATTTAGGCAAATATATATTCCCAGAGTCAGAAATAGTCCTTAAGAATATGACATTTCAATATTTTCCATTCTTTGTTGACCAAACATCCTTTTGATCACTGTCTATCAGGTAAGAATATTATGAGACAGGATTATATATTTTTTCTTTATTTCCAAGAAGATATAGTAGCCAACATTGTTATATAGGAACAAGGTTTCTTTTAAATAATCTAAACCATTTTGTCTTACTTATGAATATTGAGTGCACCGGTCTTAACTTGCCAGTAGCATTACATGCTCCTTGCCAGCAAGCATTAAGATGCTTATGTGCTTTACTAGGAATAATAAGGAGTTCCTTACCTGGAGGAGTCTGTATTATTTATTCAGTCATTCAGTAGATAATTTACTGAGCACTCATTTACCATGGGCTGGATTGCTATGGTTAACAGGGAGGTGAGGTAGTAAAACTTGATATGTATGCCTATGTATGCCTACTGTTAATAAGTGCTGTGGACATGGGTGTGTCAAGTGTGTACACTGGGTATAGGTATTAAAATTTTAATCCAGAAAGGCTTCACAGAGAAGTTATAACTGAGCAGATCTTGAGGGGATAAGGGAAATGAGTGATGCGGTTATCTGAGGGAAAAGAATTCCAGAAAGAAGGACAACAGAAGCAGAGGCCCCTAGGCTGGAGTATACCTTGATAACCAGGAACTATGAGGGAACCCAGTGGCTTGCGTGGAGTGGAAGAAGGGGGCAAGTAGTTAGTGATGAGTAGTTGATATACTAGGATTGGAAGGAAGGCCCATGCTGTAGGTCCATTCTAAGGATTTTAGGTAAGAACTTTTAACTTTTATGTGAGCAAAAGAGGACATGAACAGCATGCTTTAATATAGAGCTGATATTCACAGTTAAGAGGCAGCACAGCAAAGCAGCTAAGAGCAAGGACATGAACCAGATGGCCTGAGTTTGAATTTTGACTTCACTTAGCAGCTGTAATCTTGGGCAGGTTACTTAACATCTTTGTGCCTCAGTTTCTCCATTTGTAAAATGAAGATAGTAATGCCTACTTCATAAGATTTATTGTGAGGATTCAGTGAGATTCTATGAGAACAAAGCATTTAGAAGAGTACCTGGCACATAATTAGTGCTCTGTGTGTTAAATAAATGTTTTGGCATTTGTCTAACAATTATATAGGTATAAGAGAGCTGAAATATAAATAATGTTTCTCAAGCAATTCCCCCAGTTATATATGGCTGAGTGAGGTGCTCAGATGACTTCCTCTGTTTTCACTTTTGGCTCTTTTTGTGAAGGGTCAGAATTGAGTCTATTTCTTTTAGTTTCTAATGGTGACTAAAATATATCCCAGTGTTATACAAAGGTGATGTTGTTAAACATTATGGGATATTTAATATCCTGAAATAATAGTTTGACCTTAGGACAAGATGTTTCTTAAAGTTTGCTATGGTGTGATACAGACTAGAAGAAAACTCATTGTCTTATATTAGTATATTAGGACCTCTTGTCTACCTCTGCCCCAATACAAAATATTAATAATACATTTCAGAGTCACTGCTAGTTGGATTGAAGCAAAACTCCCAGATGATTCTAAAGACACATGGAAGAAGAGGGGGAGTGTGGAATATGTGGTACTTCTTGACTGGTTTAGTTCTACAAAAGATTTACAACTTGGAACAACTCTACGGAGTCTGAAAGATGCACTTTTCAAGGTTAGCAAGTTTCCTTGTTAGTTTACTATAATTGTAAGCCTTCTTTGGTTGTTAGAAAGGTGTATTGAATAGCTATTTATCTTAAGGATAAAATCCATCACCTTTGGTTGTAGATTTTTTTTTTTATTCAAACCCAAAAGACTATACTAAATGACCAACTAACAATAAACTGATCTATATAAAGGAGAATTAGAATTTACAGGAACATAAATTATCTGAAAAAAGCATTTTTTTTTTGTTTTAAGAATAGACTGTGAAACATAAAAGCAAAGGAAGAAGTCACTAAGTAGAAAAAGCTTGATAGATTTGACTTGATAAAATAAAAATTTTAAGTGTGAAAAAATACTATAGGATTAGAACACAGAAGACAAACAGGAAAATATTTGCAACAAATATGGCAGTGCAGTTGGTCTTTGAACAATGTAGGGGTTTGGAGTGCTGACACCCTGCCACAACTTTTAACTTCCTGCAACTTTTACTACTAATAGCCTACTGTTGGCTAGAAGCCTTACTGATAAGATAAACAGTTGATTAACACGTATTTTCTATATTACATGTATTATAAATTGTATTCTTACAGTAAAGTAAGCTAGAGAAAAGAAAATGTTAATCATAAGGACAAGAAATACATTTATAGTACTGTACATATATTTATTATACATAAACTTACCCACCCATATAGGTGGATGGGCAGTGTCAGACAAGGATTGTGGCAACAGTGGGTCTGTTCCTGGGATGGCGATGTTCTACAGCCTAGTGTCCTCTGCTCAACAGTGGCAGCTTCTGGGTAGGCCTGCAGGTAGCAACAGCACTCTGGAGCACAGTACCATTGCCCCGTGTGCCTAGAGGTGTACCACCAGCCTGTGGCTTTGGGCAACTACTGCTACATATGTGTGTTCTGGCTTCCAGGAGCTACTAGAGGGAGCGATCTGCCCCTGACTGGGGCGGGGGGGGCGGGGGGGGTCCTAGACCCAAGGAGGCTGAAGGCACAGAGTGGGGAATGCTAGAGATGCTGGGCTTCCTGGGCAGCCTCTGGGTGCATTCCTCCATTTCAGCCCAGCCTCCTGCCCAGCAGCCCAGGGCATTCAACCTAACCACTCTGTTGGCACACAGTGACCTGTAGCCCTGTCCAGTTTGGAGCAGCTGGGGATTGTTGAGGGCTGCTGACAGCCTCAGCAGATTTGCCCAGGTACTCAGTGGGCCACAGGCACTACCTCTACACCAATTGCTTTCAATATGGTTCTGTGGAGACTGGGATGGGCAGTTATAAATAAATGCCTGTGGCTTTTGCTGTCGACTCAAAGAGAAAAAAGTGTGTAAGTAGACTTGCGTAATTCAAACCCATGTTGCTCAACAGTCAACTATAGTTTAGAACACCTAAAATATGAAGAGCTTTTGCAAATAAGAAAATTATTTAAGATAAAATAGTAAAATAAGTAGTGAACACAGACCTGAGCAAGTGACAGAACATAAGAATTATCATCTTTACTAGTAGAAATGCAAATTGAAATGATCACTGTTTTGTTAATTAAATTAACAAAGGTAAAAAATAACACTCAGTTTAATTTGCTAAATTATTAAACTGATAGCACTGAATGCTGGTAAGATTAAACTTAATGTGCTAGTAGGAAGGTCAGTTGATGGAACATTACCCTTCAGGAGGGCAATGATAAAGCCTTAAGACAATTCATGCTTTAAAATAGGGAATCTAGAAATATACCCAAGTATAGATTGATATATGAAACTGCTAATATTCAACTAGTTTTGACCTATAAAAGGGCAGTTTCATAAAGTACAACCTAAGATACATGGAACCTTAGTGTATGATAAAGATGACATAATAAATCAGTGTAGAAAAGATCAATTGAAATGAATGGTTTGGAGACAACTGGCTAACCACTAAGAAAGGGGACCCCTACCTTACTTCTTAGATCACAATATATTCTTTTTTTTTTTTTTTTTTTTTTAAGATTTTATTTATTTATTCATGACAGACACAGAGAGGGAGGCACAGACACAGGCAGAGGGAGAGGCAGGCTCCTTGCAGGGATACCAATGCAGGACTCAATCCCGGACCCCAGGATCAGGCCCTGAGCCGAAGGCAGACACTCAATCACTGAGCCACTCAGGCACCCCATCTTAGATCACAATATATTCTAAATCGGTCAGTGATATAAATATGTCAATTGAAACAGGAAATACTAGCAAAAGCACTTGTAGGTGGTTTTTTTCTTATGTTGATCCTAAATCAAGATACTGTAAAGGAAAATCTATATATTTGATTCTGTTAAAAATCCCATAAATAAAGTAAATTAGGAAAAATAGCTTTAGCATATATGACAAAGAGCTGTTTTTCTTAATACTCAGAGTACCTTCACTCTTTACTAAGAAAATAGCAAACTCTGCCAAAAAAGGACAAGGGATTGGTGATTAATTAGGTCCTAGAATATTAATGGTTAATAAACATACTAACAGATGTGTAGCTTCACTAATAAAAGCTAATTAAAACATATCATTTTATGTATACCAGTTGGTAAAAATTACAAAGATTTATCATAGGCATTCTCATTCACTGTTGGCAAGTGTATAAACTGGTATTTTCTTTTTGAAGGGCAATTTGGCAGCATCTACCAAACTTTTTATCCAGCAGTTTTAGTTCTAGCAAATTACTCTAAAGAAATACACAGATTTATATTTTTAAAGATCATTTAAAGATTAGCAATATATATTAAAAATCTTAAAATGTTCATGTGCCTTGGCTCAGCAATTCCACTTCTGGGGATTTTCCCTAATAGAATTGATTGGGTGTGTGCATATATAAGGATCTTCAGTGCTTATCTCAGCATCATTTATAATTAAATGGGAAAAATAACCATAAGTATTACAGTGATTGATTCAGTTTAGGAGTGGTGTGTGTGTATGTATGTTTAAAATAGAATATTATCTGGTCATTACAAATGGTGATACAACTTTTAATAAAAGAAGTTCATATAAGAGAAAAGCAGCAGTGTAGAAGTTCTACTGTTTTATAAAAATAAAAATTTAAGAGTATAAATCTGCATAGAAAACTCTAAGAATGAGGCCTAAAATGTTGAAGTTGTATCTCTGGGTGGTCAGATGATGGATGATTTTTATTGTAAAAGTTCATATAAACTTCTTTTCCAAGGATCATGAATTATTTGTGTTGTAAAAACTCGATCTATCCATTTTTTTATTTAATGCTGAATTTTTAATTCAGCTCTCATTTTTTATCATTTGAATCTTTTTTTTTTTTTTAAGATTTTATTTATTTATTCATAGAGACACAGCTAGAGAGAGAGACAGAGACACAGGCAGAGGGAGAAGCAGGCTCCATGCAGGGAGCCCGATGTGGGACTCGATCCCGGGGTCTCCAGGATCATACCCTGGGCTGCAGGCGGCGCTAAACCGCTGCGCCACTGGGGCTGCCCTCATTTGAATCTTTTAAGAGCAGTTTTAAAATTCAGTTTTATGTTTTTAGCTGTGAAGAGACCGCTGACATATTAAAAATACTATTTCCTTTTTTTATAGTGGGAAAGTAAAACTGTCCTGCGCAATGAGCCTTTGGTTTTAGCAGGAGGCTATGAAAACTGGCTCCTTTGTTACCCCCAGTATACTACAAATGCTAAAGTCACTCCACCCCCACGAGGCAAGAATGAAGAGGTGTCTATCTCATGTATGTATGTGAAAATTTTTGTTTAAAATTGCCTTGGTAAAATGAACTTTAAATTATTAATGTTCTTGGTTGTATGTGTACTTGTCCTGTTGGATAGCAGATTGTTTTCAGGCATAAAAAATACAAGATGTCCATCCATAGCTTGGAAGTTAATATTTTTAATTCTTTAAGATTGTTGTGGTTGTCACCTCATTTACTTTATATTGAACTATCACATGTAACATGCATGACATATATAAGTACTATTGATGGGGTTTGCTGTTCTTTCAAAAATATTATTCTTTTGGGGATTTTAGTGGATTTTACTTATCCTTCACTGGAAGAATCAGTTCCTTCTAAACCTACTGCCCAGATGCCACTTCCTTCTGTAGAAATAAATGAAAATATAGAATTGATAAATGATCAAGATGAGAGAGTGGCACCACTGAACATATCAGCTCCAGTGGAACCAATTGCTGCTTCTAAATCTGATGTTTTACCTATAATTCAACCAGTGCCTGTTGTAAAGAATGTTCCACAGGTATGTTCTTTATTTCTTTTAACTTTATTATTTCTCTTTTTTTAATATTATATTAAATGCATAGTATACAAATGAAGTTTTATATATAACCTTTTATATTTAAGAAAGGAAAATACCAATGAAGAGAATTTATGTGTTTTGGTGTCTTTTGGCTATAAAAGTTTTTCATTTTATATTTCAGTCCTGTTACCAAAGCAGTATTAGAATAAATAATTCAAAAGATTTCAAAGCCAATTAGCAGTCTATTTACTACAGGCAGTACCAGCAAAAGATTGTAGACATGAACATATTCTGGGTTTTCTTGTATTATAATTTAACCTATAGTATTTTCCCAAATAGTTTGGCGTGAAGATGATAGTTACATGATGTCAATATTTTGTTTTCAAAATAATACTGTAGTTCCATTTACCTGGAATTTGACATATAAATAACATGCATGGTTTTCGTCGTTGTTATTTCTTTTGTTATTATTGAAGTATAGTTGCCATACAATATATTAGTTTCAGACGTACAAAATAGTGATTAGACATTTTATACATTATGAAATGATCACCATACGTCTAGATACCATCTGTCATCAAAAAGTTATTACAATATTGACTATATTTTCTGTACTATATATCCCTGTGACTTATTTCTTAACTATAAGTTTGTACTTCTTAATCCCCTTCACCCATTTCACCCAGCCTCCCCAAACTCCTCCCCAGTGGGCAACCACCAGTTTGTTCTCTTATTTATGGGTCTGTTGCTCTTCGGTTTTGTTTATCTTGCCCCCTTTTTTTTTAATCTTGCTTTTTAGATTACATGTATAAGTGAAATCATACAGTATCTGTCTTTCTCTGACTTCACTTATCATAATACACATAATACATAATGGTCTTGCCATGTACTACAAATGGTAAGATTTTATTTTTTTTATGGATGCCTAATATATATATATCACATGTTCTTTATCCATTCATCTATTGATAAACACAAGTTTCCATAATTAACATGGGATGCATATATCTTTTTGAATTAGTGTTTTCATTTTCTTCAGATGAATAGAAATATCAGAAGTGGAATTGCTAGATCATATGGTAGATCCTCATTTTTTGAGGATCAGTTTCTGTACTATTTTCTCTTGTGGCTACATTAATTTACATTCCAAACAAGAGTGTACCAGGATTCCTTTTTTCATCACATCCTCACCAACACTTACTATTTCTGCTCTTTTTGATTTTACCCATTCTGACAGGTATAAAGTGATACTTGGGGCACCTGAGTAGCTCAGCTGGTTAAGCCTCCAGCTCTTGGTTTTGGCTCAGGTCGTGATCTCAGGGTCATGGGATTGAGCCCCACATTGGGCTCCACACTCAGTGCGGAGTCAACTTAAGATTCTCCCCTCTACCCTTGCACACCCCATGTTCACTTTCTCTCTCAAGATTTATTTATTTAATAAATCTTTTTAGAAAAAAGTGATACCTCATTGTGGTTTTAATTTGCATTTGTTGAGCATCTTTCATGTGTTTCTTGGCTACTGTATGTCTTCTTTGGAAAATTCTCTATTTGAGTTCTCTGCCCATTTTTAAATCAGATTGTTTGGGTTTTTTAGTGTTGAGTTGAAGGAATTCTTTATATATTTTGGATATTAACTCATTATCAGATATGTCATTTGCAAATATATACTCCCATTCAGTAGGATGCCTTTTCACTTTGTTGATGGTTTCCTTCACTGTGCAAAAGATTTTTAGTGTGATGAATGAGTCCTGTTTGTTTATTTTTGCCTTTGTTGCCCTTGGCTGAGGAGACAGATAAAAATATATTGATAGAATCAGTGTCTCAAGAATTTAGTACCTGTATTTTTAGTTTTATGGCTTTAGGTCTTACCTCTAGATCTTTAATCCATTTTGAGGTTTTTTTTTTTTTTTTCTTTTTTTGGATAGATATAAGAAAATGTGGTCCAGTTTCATTCTTTTGCCTGTTGCTGTTAAGTCTTCCTAACACCATTTATTGAAGACACTGTCTTGGTTTTCAGTACTGATACCATACTGTTTCAATTACTATTAGCTTTGTAGTATATCATGAAATCTGGAACTGCAACACTCCAGTTTTGTTCTTCTTTTCAGGATTATTTTGGCTATTGGGGATCTTTATGTGGTTCCATACAAATTTTAGGATTTTTTGTTGCAGCTCTGTGAAAAATGGTATTAGTATTTCAATGGGGATTGCATTAAATCTGTAGATTGCTGTGGGTAGCATTGACATTTTAACAATATTAATTCTTACCATCCACGAACATGATATATCTTTCCAGTTATCTCATTTTCAGTTTCTTTCAGCAGTGCCTTAAAAGTTTTTACAGAGTATAGGATTTTATTCATAAATATTTTATTCTTTTTGAGGCAGCTGAAAATAGAATGGTTTCTTAATTTCTCTTTGTTACATTTTATTATTAGTGTATAGAAAGAGAACAAATTGTGGTATAATGATTTTGTATCCTGCAACTTTACTGAATCAATTTATTAGTTCCAATAGGTTTTCTGGTGGAGTATAGGGTTTTCTAAATATAGTGTCAGTGTGATCTATAGATAGTACCAGTTTCACTTCTTTACAAATTTGGACACCTCTATTTCTTTTTCCTAACTGATTGCTGTGCTATGTTGAATAAAAGTAGCAAGAGTGAGCATCCTTCTCACTCTTATCTTAGAGGAAAATATTTTAGCATTTCACTATTGAGATGTTAGGTGTGGGTTTGTCATATACTTCCTTATTATGTTGAGGTATGTTTGCTGTATACTCAGTCTGTTGAGAGTTTTTAGCATAAATGAATAATACATCTTTTCAGATGCTTATTCTGCATCTACTGAGTTGCTCATATGGTTTTTATTCTTCATTTGTTAATTGATATGCCAATATTGAACCATCCTTGAATCCCTGGAATAAATCCCTTTTGATTGTGGTGCATGATCCTTTTAATGTATTGTTGAATTCAGCTTGCTAATACTTTGTTGAAGAGTCTTACAACTCAGTTCATCAGGGCTGTTGGCCAGTAGTTTTCTTTTTTGTAGTGTCTTTGTCTGCTGTTGGTATGAGGGTAATGCTGGCCTTGTACAATGAATTTGGAAGCATAACTTCCTCTTTATAAATTTCTTGTAATAATTTGAGAAGAATAGGTATTAACTCTTCTTTGGTAGAAGTCACATGTGAAGCCTTCTGTTCCTAGACTTATGGTTGTTGGGAGTTACTGATGACTGACTCAGTTTCATTACTAGTACAGGTGTACAGCAGAGATAATTGTGGGTTAAGTTCCAGACCACCACAGTAAAGCAAATATCATGATAAAGCAAGTCCAGTGAATTTTTTGGTTTGGTTTTCTAGTGCACGTAAAAGTTATCTTTACAATGTATTGTAGTCTGGTAAATATGCAATAAATAGCATTATGACTAAAAAAAAAAAAAAAACAATGTACATCTCTTAATTAAGAAATAGGTCACTGCTAGGCACCTGAGTGGTTCAGTTGATTAAGCATCTGCCCTTGGATCAGGTCATGATCTCAGGGTCCTGAGATCAAGTTCCACATTGGGCTCCCTGCTCAATGTCAAGTCTGCTTCTCTTTCTACACCTCCCCCCTGCTTGTGATCTCTTTCTCTTTTATGTTCTCTCTCAAATAAATAAGTAAAATCTTTTTTAAAAATACTGCTAAAAAATGCTAGCTATCATTTGAGATTTCAGCAACATGTATTCTTTTTGCTGATGGAGGGAGGGTCTTGCCTCAATGTTGGCTGTTGATTGATAAGGGGCAGTTGCTAAAGTTTGGGATAGCTGTGGAAATTTCTTAAAATAAAACAACTGTGAAATTTGCTGTATCTGTTAACTCTTTCTTTCACAAATTATTCCTTTGCAGTATGCAGTACTATTTGATAGCATTTTCCCCACAGTAAAACTGCTTTCAAAATTGGAGTCCATCCTCTCAAGCCCTGCCACTCCTTTATCAACTAAGTTTATTTTATATTCTAAATCCTTTGTTGTCATTTCAGCAATATTTACAGCATCTTCACTAGTAGATTCCATTTCAGGAAACCACATTCTTCATTCATCCAAAAGAAGCTACTGTTCATCCATTCAGGTTTTTCATGAGATAGCAGAAATTTAGTCATATCTTCAGGTTCTCCTTGTAATTCTAGTTCTCTTGCTATTTCTACCACATTTCAGGTAGTCTACCACAAGACTACCAGTCTTGAACTCCTCATAGTCATCTATGATTCTTGGAATCAGCTTCTTCCAAATTCCTTTTAATGTTGACATTTTGACATCTTTCTAGGAATTACTAATGTCCTTAATTTAATGTGGAATGGTGTAGCCTTTCCAGGTTTTCAGTAGACCTTGCCTACATCCACTGTAGGAATCACTACTATCTATGCAGTTCTAGCCTCACCAAATGAATTTCTTAATTAAGACTTGAAAGTTATCATGACTTCTTGATCAGTGCGCTGCAGAATGGATTTTATGTTAACAGGCATGAAAACATTAATCTTTTTATAATCTCAATCAGAACTCTTGGGTTACCAGGTACATTGTCAATGAGCAGGAATTTTTTAAAAGGAGTCTCTTCTGAAGAGTAGGTCTTTTTGTGTGCTTAAAATATTCAGTAGGGATCCCTGGGTGTGGGGCAGCGGTTTAGCGCCTGCCTTTGGCCCAGGGCGCGATCCTGGAGACCCAGGATCGAATCCCACGTCGGGCTCCTGGTGCATGGAGCCTGCTTCTCCCTCTGCCTGTGTCTCTGCCTCTCTCTCTCTCTCTGTGTGACTATCATAAATAAATAAATAAAAATTAAAATTAAAAATTAAAATATTCAGTAAACCATGGTGTAAACAGATGTGCTGTCATCCACACTTTGTTGTTCCATTGATAGAGCACAGGCAGAGTAGATGTAGCATCATTCCTAATGCCCCTAGGATTTTCAGAATGGTCAGTGAGCACTAGATTTAACCGAAAGTCACCAGCTGCATTAGCCTCTAAGAAGAGAGTCAACCTGTCCTCTGAAGTCTTGAAGCTAGACATTCACTTCTCTTCTCCAGCTATCAAAGTCCTAGACAACCTCTTGTCCAATATAAGACTGTTTCATATATATTAATTATCTTAGCTAAATCTTGTAGATAACTTGCTGGAGCTTTTACATCAGCACCTGCTGCTTCACCTTGAACTTTTATGTTAGGCATCTGCTTTCCTTAAACCTCATGACCTAAGCTTTGCTGAAATCAATTTTTTTTTTTTTTTCACCCAGCTTCTTCACCTCTTTCAGCCTTCATAGAGCTGAAGAAAGTCAAGGCCTTACTCTGGATTAGGCTTTGGTTTGTGGGAATGTGGTTGATTTGTCCCTCTATCCAGACCATTACAACTTTCTTTTTTTTTTTTTTTTAAATATTTTATTTATTTATTCATGATAGTCACACAGAGAGAGACAGAGAGGCAGAGACCCAGGCAGAGGGAGAAGCAGGCTCCATGCAGGGAGCCCGACGTGGGATTCGATCCCGGGTCTCCAGGATCATGCCCCGGGCCAAAGGCAGGTGCCAAACCGCTGCGCCACCCAGGGATCCCCCATTACAACTTTCTTATATAAGCATTCAGGCTGTTTCACTTTCTTATTCTTGTGTTCACTGGAATAACACTTAAAATATTTTTCAAGAATTTCTTTGTATTTTCAGTTTGGTTTTTTGACACAAGGCCTAGCTTTTGGCCTATCTCGGCTTTTGACATGCTTTCCTCATTAAGTTTAATTGTTTCTAGCTTTTGATTTAAATTGCTAGATGTCAGGGTACCTGGGTGGCTCAGTCAGTTAAGCATCTGTCTGACTCTTGATTTTGGCTCAGGTCATAATCTCAGGATTGTAAGATCAAGCCCCACATCAGGTTTCACACTCAGGATGGCGTCTGGTTGGGATTCTCTTTCTCCCTCTTCCTCTGCCCCTCTCCCTGCCTCTTTCCCCTTCATGCTTTCTCTCTAAAATTAAAAAGAATATATATATATATATATATTCACAAAAAATCAAAGTGATAGATGACTTTTCCTTTCACTTGAACACTTAAGAAATCATTGCAGGGTTTTTCACTTATCTAATTTCAATATCGTGTCTTGTGGAATAAAGAGGCCCAAGGACAGGGAGAGAGACTGGGGAACACCTGGTCCATGGAGCAATCAGAATATATGCAGTAGTTTTTAAATCATATGGATGTGCTTCATGGCACTGGAAAAAAAGTAACATTAAAGATCATTGATCATAAATTACCATGACATAAAGTAACAATAAAATGTTTGAAATATTGTGAGAATTACAAAAATGTAACACAGACATGGAGTAAATGCTATTGGAGGAATGACACTAATAGACCTACTTGACTCAGGGTTGCCAAAAACCTTTAGTTTTTAAAAAACATAATGTCTGTGAAGTGCAATAAAACAAAGTATGCCTGTAATCAGTCTATTCAGATTTTCTGTTGTTCCTGATTGGAAGATTATATTTTTTCAAAGAATTTACCCATTTTTCCTAGTCCAGTGAGTGTGTTGGCATGTAATTTTTTACAATCTTCTATAATCTTTTGTATTTCTGTGATATCAGTTGATATTTCTTCTCCTTTATTGCTGATTTTGAGTCCACTTTGGTTTTCTTGATGAGCTTGGCTAAGGATTTATCAGTTTTGTTCATCTCTTCAAAGAACCAGCTCTTGATTTCATCGATCTTTTCTATTTTACTATTTCATTTATTTCTGCTCTATTTTATTCCCTTTCTTCTGCTATTTTTGGGCTTTGTTCTCTTTCTAGTGTATTTAGGTACAAAGTTAGAGTTTTCTATTTGAGATTTTTTCTTGTTTCTTGAGGTAGGCATATATTTCCATAGACTTCCCTCTTAGAACTATTTTTGCTGTATCCCAAAGATTTGAACCATCGTGTTTTCATATTCATTTGTTTCTGTGAATTTTTTAATTTCCTTGAACCATTTGCTCTGTTTGTTTTCTTTCCTAATTTTTTCTTGTAATTCTAGTTTCATACTGTTATGGTTGGGAAAGATGCTTGATACGATTTCAGTCATCTTAAATGTATTGTGACTTGTTTTGTGGCCTAACATGTGATCAGTCCTGGAGAAGGTTTCATGTGCACTTGAAAAGAGTATATTCTGCAATATGGGCATGGAATGTACTGTGTATGTCTGTTAGATTAATGTGGTCTAATGTGTCCTTCAAAGCTACTGTTTCCCTCGTTTATTTTCTGTTCTGGATGATCTGTCCATTGATGTAATAAGTATGGTGTTAAAATCCCTTGCAATTATTGTATTAAGATCAATTTCTTTCTTTATATCTGTTAATATTTGCTTTATATATTTAAGTGCTCCTAAGTTGGGTGCATAGATATTTATAATTGTTACATCTCCTTACTGGATTGATCTATCATCATAGAATGACCCTCTTTGTTTTAAAAAATATTTTGCTTGATAAAAATGTTGCTACCCCAGGTTTTGGGGTTCTTGTGTGTTTTGCTTCCATTTGCATGGACTTTCTTTTTCCATCCTTTCGCTTTTAGTCTGTTACGTGTCTTTAGGTCTGAAGTCTCTTGTAGGCAGCGTATTAGATGGGCCTTATTCTTTTATCCATTCTGCCACCCTGTGCATTTTGATTATAGCACTTAGTTCACTTACATTCAAACTGATTATTGTACTTACTGTACAGTATGTACTTACTGCCATTTTGTTAATTTCTTCTGATTGTTTTTGTAGCTCTTTTCTGTTCCTTTTTTCTTCTCTTGCTCTCTTCCCTTGTGATTTGGTGACTTTCTCTAATGTTTTATTTAGATTCCTTTCTCTTTATTTTTTCTTGTATCTACTACAGGGTTTTGGGTTTTGGTACCATTAGGTTCATATATAACATCTTACATATGTATATAAACACACACACACAACCAATATATATTAGGTTGATGGTCACTTAACTACAAACACATTAAAACCAGGGCATTTTAATCCATCCCACCCATATTTTATATTCCTACTCCCCCCCCCCCCGTTTAAGATATTTATTTTGGGTGAGAAGAGAGCATATGCTAGAGTGGGAGGAGGGGCAGAGGGAGGAAATCTTCAGGCAGACTCCCTGTTGAGTATGAAGCTCAGTCTCACCACCCTTGAGATCACAAACTGAGTTGAAACCAAGAGTCACATGCTTAAGCAACTGAGCCATCAAGGTGCTCCTCCACATTTTATATTTCTGACATACTTTATATGTTTTATTTTTATAATTCTTTATTAAAAGTATACTTGATTTTATTACTTTTGTCATAATCTCCATGGTAGCTTTAGAATTTATTCCCTACCTTTACTATGTTTGATTTTACCCAGTGAGTTTTGTTTTGTTTTGTTTAATTTTACTTCTAGTTATGGCCTTTTCTATTTAGAGTTCATTTAACCTTTCTTGTGTGGCTGGTTTAGTGATGGTGAACTCCTTTAACTTTTGTTTGTCTGGGAAACTCTTTATCTCATATTTAATTCTGAATGATAACCTTGCCAAGTAGAGTATTCTTGGTTTTAGGCTTTTCCTTTCAGCTGTTGAATACATCATGACAGTCCTTTCTGGCCTGCAAAGTTTCTGCTGAAAAATCAGCTGATAGCCTTAGAGAGTTTCCCTAATAGGTAACTTTTTGTGTCTCTCTTGCTTTAAAAATTCTCTATCTTTAACCTTTGACATGTTAATTATTATATCTTGATGTAGATCTCTTTGTTTCATTTTGTTTTGGGTTCTCTGCTTCCTAAACCTAGATTATCTGCTTTCTTCTCTAGGTTAGGAAGATTTCAGTTATATTTTTTCAAATAAGTTTTCTGCCCTTTTCTCTTTCCCTTTACCTTCTGATAGCCCTGTAATGCAAATATTAGTACACTTGATATTGTCCCAATCATCCCTTAAACTGCCCTCTTTTAAGTTTTTTTTGTTGTTTAACTTGAGTGATTTCTACCACTCTGTCTTCCAGATCACTGATCTGTTTTTCTGCATTTTTTAATCTGTTTTTGATTCCTTCTAGTGAATTTTTCATTTCAGTTACTTTCATTCTTCAGCTCTGATTGGTTCTGTTTTATATTTTCTACTTGTTGAAGTTCTACTTGTTTATTAAAGTTCTTAGTGCATTCATCCATTTCTTCTGATTTTGGTGAATATCATTATGAACATTACTTTGAACTCTTTTATCAGGTAGATTGCTTATCTCTGGTTCTTTTTCTGAGGTTTTATCTTGTTTTTGTTTTGAACATATAGCTCTGTCTCCTCACTTTGCTTGACTCTCTGTGTTTTTCTGTTAGGTAGGTCAACTGCCTCTCCCGGTCTTGAAGGAGTGGCCTCAGGTAGAAGATGCCCTATGGGCCCAGATGTGCAGTCTCCCCCTAGTCACTAGAACCAGGCACTCCAGGGGTATCCTCTCTGTGGGCTGTGTGTGCCCCTCTGATGTGGCTAGGTTGAGACTGCTACAGGAATACTTAGTGAGCAGGACTGGTCTCTTGTGGGTGGCTGAGAGGCCCAATCACAGCTGTTTTGGGCATGCTGCTGAGTAGAACTGACACCTCTCCCACGCCAGTAGGAGTTGCTTTAGGGGACTACTGTCTTTGGCTGCCTACCAGGTGTGGATGAGCAGGAACTGCTTTGGATGGGCACCTACCAGTGTATGCACATTGGGCAGGGCTGATCCATAGAAGAATACAGGTAGGATGAACGGTGGTAGCAGGGCATATGGAAAGAGTGTTAGAGTGGTGCCTGTAAGCACTTCCATTCTTGGAGGGAGTCCCTATAGATCCATGCCCCTACTGCACATACCCTAAAATTAGTTAATATATTTCCTTCATGTATGTCCCAGGTGCTTTTCAAACTCTTAGCTTTCTGTTTGGTCTGGGAACAAGTGAATCTGTGGCCTGGCACTTTTAAGAGCAGAGTCTCAGTGTTCTCTGGCCCTTGTGCTATCCTGGAGATAAGCCCCATTGATTTTCATAGCCAGATGTTATAGTGGCTCATCTTTCCTGTACAGATCCCTTGGGTAAGGGTGCCTAATGTAGGGTGTAAACCCCTCCTCAGGGAGGACCTCCACATTTGTGATTATTCCTACCATTTGTATATTGCCGTAACAGGTGTGTAGGTGTTGACTGCCTCTGCCTGCCCCTCCTACCTTTCTGAATGTGGCTTTTAATTTATATTTTTAGTTGTGGAAGAGCTGTTTTGCTAGTATTCGGGTCATTCTCAGAGAGTTTGTCTATATTTATTTTTTTTTTTTAATTTTTATTTATTTATGATAGAGAGAGAGAGAGGCAGAGACACAGGCAGAGGGAGAAGCAGGCTCCATGCACCGGGAGCCCGATGTGGGATTCGATCCCGGGTCTCCAGGATCGCGCCCTGGGCCAAAGGCAGGCACCAAACCGCTGCGCCACCCAGGGATCCCGAGTTTGTCTATATTTAGTTGTATTTTTGGTGTGTCTGTGGAAGGAGGTGAGCTCAGGATCTTCCTACTCCACCATCTTGATCCCTGCTCCAACAGTCACATTTTAACAATAATTATTTAAATGATTTTAAATAACCAGTGTGTCACTATAAAAATGCAGCTTTTTTCCCCTCTGCATTTTACTCAAAAGAAGGTAAACTCATTCTCCCCTATGAATTTTCCAATAAGATTTTTTTTATAGCATTCATTTTTAAATTTCTTTTCAGGGGGATCCCTGGGTGGCTCAGTGGTTTTAGCGTCGCCTTCAGCCCCAGGGCACAATCCTGGAGTCCGGGGATCGAGTCCCACATCGGGCTCCCTGCGTGGAGCCTGCTTCTCCTTCTGCCTGTATGTCTGCCTCTCTCTCTCTGTCTCTCTGTCTCTCATGAATAAATAAATAAAATCTTTAAAAAAAAATAAATTTTTTTCAGATGTATTTCAACAGTATTTCACATTTGAAGTGGATTCCATTTGATTTGTGCAACAGGCTATGAATAGAAAACTTTTTGTCGTGAAATGAGATAGTTCATTTTTTCATTTTTTTAAAGGTCTTCTGCTTTTAATATTTCAGACTAAATCTTCAGATAGATAAATCTTTTTTAAAAAGTAAAAACAAAAAAAGCAAATCTCAAGACTAAACAGTATTTGTTTGGGCAACTCTTCTAAAAACATGAATTTAAGAAATTGAAAAAAGAGCTTATGTTATTGCACTTCCTTTAAACTTGATCAGCATGTTATTTGAACCATAATCCTCCTGTGACTTTCTGAGATATGTGCAAATTTACCTAATATATTTTGAGGTTTTTCTATGTGAAAGACAACATAAATGTTTATAAGTATGATTAAGCTATGGATTCTATCTGATGTTTAGAAGGAGAGACTTCTACAAAGACAGCAAAAATATAAGGCAGAATGTCATAATTGCTCAAGTAGTCACTGGAGCACAGAGCAAGGAAAGAACTTTTGACTGAGGGTATCAGGTCTTCATGGAAAAGGCAGTATTTTTATCTGGGCTGCTATAAGAGTACAATAGGATTTGAGGATTAAAGAGACAAGTAGAAGATTTTGTGACTAAAGGAACAAAGCATGCTCTGGAACCAGTGAGTAGTTTTGACATGCTTAGACACAGCTCTCTGTTGGAGACAGACAAATGTGATAGTAGATAAGATTGGAAGATGGACAAGAGTCATCAAGAGATATGCTATCAAATTGGAATTTTATCCTGTAGGCACAAGGAAACTTGCAGAATTTTAAAGTTGAAAGTAACATGATAATAGTTATGCTTTTAAAATGAGAGTGAAATAGATTGAGTTAAAATGTATATGGAAATATTTATTTTGGTTCCTGTCCACTTTTTATTATCCTTATCCTCATAGTGGTTCTTCCCACTTCATTCTCAAATGTAGAAAAGAAGAGGAGGAAATAGATTTTTAAAGAGGCAAAAAGAGAAATGAGGAACAAAGGAATGATTTCTTCACTATATTCTTCACTATATTGCAGTCTGTACAATATGTTTTATAAGAACACCATGCAGGTTGTTACTGGCAGATATTCTTATAAATTTTTATACTTGTTTCAGTAAATTGCATTTTCAAAAAAATGATCTTAGGATCACTTCTAACAATTTTATAGGGTTAGTATGCTATTAAAGTGAGATAATAAACATTTAACTCATTAATTTAGGAATTTAGATGGTTTTTTACCTAACTTGTAATTAGTAACTTACCTAAGTTATGAAAGTTGTTATGGAATATTTTATTCATTCCCTTGGCAACATATTTATTTGCTCTGTGTCAGACACAGTCTTTACCCTCCTGGAGCTTTTATGCTAAGAGGGAAGAAAGATTTTAAACAAGTAATTATAATATTTATTAAGATCCCAATAATATTATGAGGGAAAAGAAGAGGGTATTAAGAGACCATACATTAGGGGACTGGGCTATTTTGGGGATTTCGGAAATCTTTCCTAAGGGAGAGATATTTCAGCCATGACCTAAAGTTGTAATAGGCATTATCTAGATGAATAGCTGGTACAAAGGCCTGAGTTGGGAAGGAGCATGCATCTTTGAAGAATTAAAAAGGCAGAGGTAGGCGTGGGAATGTGATATACTTGATGTATAGAGTGGTCTATGAGATTAGAGAAATAGGTAGAAGTGGGACCACACAGGGCCATCCTATGCATGGTAAAGATTTTAGATGTAAACTGAGTACAGTGAGTAGCTGTTTACATTCATGAGGAACATAGTCATATTTCTTTTAAAATGATTACTCTGGCTACAGTGTGGAGATTAGAAGGGAGGTAAGAAAAGAGGTGGGACAACTAATTGGAAACAATGTAGAGAGTATGTTGGCATGGACTTGTTTGGTGGACAGGTAGAGGAAGAAAATCATCAGACTGCATAAGGGCAGGCGGAGGACATAAACTCAATTTTCTGGTATGAGCTACGATTTGGATAGGGGTTACATCATGAGATAAGGACCATGTTTGTAGGGGAATTATTACGTAATCAGTTTTGACCATGTTAGATTGGTGGTGTGTATGTGAGACACTGACATGCAGATGTTGAGTAAGCAATTGGATATGTGGAAATGGAACTTAAATCTAGGTATGGCCAGGTTTTATGTTTTAGATGAACTCTTCCATGTACAGAACATATCATGGTGTATTGAAAGTATGGAATCAAGAAGTAAGTACCAGGTGCCTTATGAGAAATCTTGACAGACACAGATATTCTGGCATATGTTGCCTCCATAAAGTGACTATTCTTTCAGAACAACTTGATTTCAAGAACTGAGGTTACATTCCTGGACTTTGACAAAAAGAGGTTTTGCTCTGTTTTTGTTGATGTAGATTGATCGTACTAAAAAACCAGCAGTCAAATTGCCTGAAGATCATAAAATAAAATCTGAAAATAAAGATCACGAGCAACAGTCTCCTCAGGATGGAAAAGTAGTTCCTGATCGTTCCACAAAGCCAGTATTTCCCCCTCCGACTGCCATGTTAACAGATGAAGAAAAGGCTCGTATTCATGCAGAAACTGCTCTTCTAATGGAGAAAAACAAACAAGAAAAAGAACTTCGAGAAAGGCAGCAAGAAGAACAGAAAGAGAAACTGAGGAGAGAAGAACAAGAACAAAAAGCCAGAAAGAAACAAGAAGCTGAAGAAAATCAAATCACTGAGAAGCAACAGAAAGCAAAAGAAGAAATGGAAAAGAGAGAAAGTGAACAGGTTAAGAAAGAAGATAAAGAAACTTCAAAGAGGAGCAGAGAAATAACAGGAGTAAAAAGACAAAGTAAAAGTGAACATGAAACTACTGATGCCAAGAAATCTGCAGAAGATAGGGGCAAAAGGTGTCCCACCCCAGAACTGCAGAAGAAAGCAGTGGGAGATGTGCCCCATGCCTCTGTGGCAGGAGATGCAAATTCAGGCAAGGTGAGCAGAAACAAACAGTACAAACTGCCAAGTAAGTGAAATAAATTGTGTTATAAAAAGATGACACCAGTGGCATTCCACAAATAGGACAGATCTTTTAAGTAATTTTCTAGTGGGCGATTTGTACTGATCCATCTACATTTGCTCTTCTACTCTCCTTTGGTTGACTGGGAGTAGGGTTGCTTTTTTTTTGTCTATGAAATGCAGTATTTTTTAGCAATTGAGGTAACTACACTCTTCATTTTTATATGTGCTGTATGTTCATCAGAAGATTTGAGTGAAATACAATCTTCCTCTCAATGTGGAGGATTTAGGTGCCAAATACGTATATGATAGAGCTTGTGTCTACTTAAAATATGTCCAAAATCAATGACATCTAAATGGTCCAACATTTATCTTTGTGTATAGTGGTTTTTGTGGTCACGTCTATTGTCAGTTTGTTTGCTGCTTCATCTAATCAATAATATTGACAATGATCCCATTAATGTTGCCTTTTTCTACCCTTGGTTATTTCCCAAAATTCATTCCCCTAATTTTGGGGAACATTTTTTTGTTGTTCTTTAACCTAATAATAACATATATGTTTTTTATTTTGTTTCCTGTATTATACAATTAACAATGCCTTTCCCTTTAAAATAGCAAGAACAGTTATAGCTTCTGTTTATAGTTCTGAAGCAGCAGTTCAGGCATAAACCAATATTAACAATTCATATTAATGGTGTACTTATCTGGGGAACACTTACCTAGTTAACCTTAACTATCAAAAATATAGCCCTTTGGGCACCTGGGTGGCTCAGTTGGTTGAGCAGCCAACTCTTGGTTTTGGCCCAGGTCATGATCTCAGGGTCATTAGATTGAGCCCCTGTGTTAGGCTCTGCACTGGGCATGGAGCCTATATAAGATCCTCTCTCCCTCTGCCCCTCCCCCACCCCATTCACATGCATGCTCTTTCATAAAAAATGTATAGATCACAAACAAAAACCTTCCAAACACCTAAAGTTAGGGAAATGAAGCCCATGTACTAAATGTTCTCACTTTATTCATGGGAGGCTCAGAATTGAGCTATTACAATTTAATTATTGTCCATTGAGTAGCTGTTATACACCAAGTATTTTTCCTGTATTACTTTATACTTCTAATGATAAGGTCATGAGGTATTCAATTCAGAAATAAAGTTGAAACTTAGAAGTTAAGTAATTAGCCTCAGGGCCTATGTGCAGTAAGATTCCAAAGCCACTTCCTTTCTATCTTGGTTCACTTAGGGGCAGGCAGTCGTAAGAAGTAAAAGCATTTATGCCAGATAGCCCTACAAATCTAAATAGCCCTGTGATTATCACATTAGTTTTTGATGTTACTTATTATATATAACACATTGAAAAAATTGTGTGTGTGTGTATATATATGTATATATATGTGTGTGTATGTATATATATATGTATATATATACATACACACACACACACACACACGGTATGCTTTTAAAAGTAGGCAAAATATTGGGCAGCCCAGGCGGTTCAGTGGTTTCGCGCCGACTTCAGCCCAGGGCCTGATCCTGCAGTCCCGGGATCGAGTCCTGTGTCGCACTCCCTGCATGGAGCCTGCTTCTCCCTCTGCCTGTGTCTCTGCCTGCCTATCTCTTTCTCTGTCTCTCTCTCTCTCTCTCTCTCTCAAATAAATAATTAAGATCTTTAAAAAATAAATAAAAGTAGTCAAAAATACATAATTTATTCTGGAATAAAATTTATTAAAATTATCACAAATATTTAGAAGTTTTTACTTTAGTTATTTTTAAAATAAACTATAAAATCAAAGTGAATTCTTTGAAGGCACCTATGATAGGTTCCAAGAGGATATAAAATGGATTTTGTACTTTTGAATATTTTTCTGTATGAATATCTTATAATCTCTCCATTCTCTTCAGTATGTTCATTTTAGGAGAACATGACCACTTTGAAGGCAACCAAATCATGTGAAATTAAAATAAAAGAACAGTGTTCCAAAGAGGTCATGGTGAATATACACTGATGACCAGCAACTTATAGTTGGCCTTGTATCATGAGTCAGTGCTTCCCTATCCACCATGATATGCACACTCCCCACCATTGATCATCAGTTTCTTTTCTTTTTTATCTTTAATGTTAGGAAGTCCCACAGGGGCTCTATCACCTTTAGCTAAAAATATCTACTTTGACAGTAAAACTAAATAAACTCTTCAGGTCTTTTTTTTTTTCTTTTATATTTTCAGTCTGATGGATTTACTTGTATTAGCTAGTGATTGATAGGCAAGTTCATATTGGAGGACAGTTAAAGTTTTCATTTCTGAAATTTTAATAATTTTACAGCCTGTTAAGATTAAAGGACAACCAGAAAGTGGAATTCTAAAGACTGGAACTTTTAGAGAGAATACAGAAGACCTCGAAAGAAATAAAGTAAGTAGTAGTAGTTCATTGGGTTGGGGGAAACACATGGTTTATAATCACATGGTTGTCTTTACTGTATTTTCATCCTCCATCTGAAAATCTACTTTCTGAAGAAATCTTTCCTTTCATAGCTGGTTTTTTGTTTTTACATGATTGATCCATTTATATGCTAAAAAGGAATAGATGTTTGTCTTCCTATTTAAAGTGTAATAATATATTCTACTCATTTTATGAAATTAGAAAATATCTAGGTCTTACTACATGATCCAGCAGTTCTACTTCTAGGTATATACCCAAAAGAATTGAAAGCAGTTCATAGCAGTGTTATTTGCAATAGCCAAATAGCCAAAAGATAGAAGCAACCCAAATATCCATCCACAGATGAATTATATAAACAGATGTGACATATACATACAATGGTATATTCAGCCTTTTTAAAAATTTAGGAAGTCACCCAGGTGTCCTCACTAGTATAATTTTTTGAGATTCATCCATGTTGTAACATGTATCAGTAGTTATTCTTTTATATTTACTGAATAGTATTCCCTTGTGTGAATATACCACATACATTTTATTCATTCACCAGATAATGAATATTTGGATTGCTTCTGCTTCTTTTGGGCTATTATCAATAATGTTGCTGTGAACATTTGCAAACAAGTCCTTGTGTGGAAATATGTTTTCATTTCTTTTGGGTGAAATTGTCTTTGTGTTTTTATTTTTTTAAAAGAAACTTTAAAAACTGCCATCATTGTGGGCTTGTATGTACACATATTCCTTTTCTCTTTGCTGCAGTATTTGGACTTTGAGACCACATACAGTTCTTAATTTTTAAAGTTGATTTTAAAACTATTAAAGGAAAAAAAATAAAATAAAAATAAAAATATTAAAGGGCAGCCAACACAAGGCTTTTTGGTTTTTTGGACAAGTAGCTTAAGTTTGTATATGGCAAAATTTAACCTTTTTTTGTTGTTTTGTTTTGTTTTTAATCTAGGCTAGAGAACCTTTAACAAGAGCACGAAGTGAAGAAATGGGGAGGATCGTACCAGGACTGCCTTCTGGGTGGGCCAAGGTAAAACTCAAAATAAGCACATAAATAAATAACATGTGTTCTTTTCTAAAAAGCTTTTTTTTGTTGTTTATTCTGCATCTTCTCTAATGCAGAGTCAATTCTGTTTCTTCATTATGGAGGACATAGATTATTTCCCTAATTACAGCAGGGTTAGATTTCTCAGTATATCCAATCTGAGATGATGGCTACGATAGATGAGCATTTTTGGCATTTGTTACTTAGAAACAGTTAATTTTTCCAATACCCAGAGTTCTTTGGAAGTTGAATTATGGAAGTGATTATTACCATTTTATTCAAATTATTTTAATCCAAAAGTAAATTTAGCAGTGGAATACTTTTGAGTGATTTTTTTTTTTTTGACCTGTTGTTTTGTTTCTTTTCCATCTAAGTTTCTTGACCCAATCACTGGAACTTTTCGTTATTATCATTCACCTACCAACACTGTTCATATGTATCCACCGGAAATGGCTCCTTCATCTGCACCTCCTTCCACCCCTCCAACTCATAAAGCCAAGCCACAGATTCCTGCTGAGCGGGATAGGGAACCGTCCAAACTGAAGCGCTCCTACTCCTCCCCAGATATAACCCAGGCTATTCAAGAGGAAGAGAAGAGGAAGCCAACAGTAACTCCAACAGTTAATCGGGAAAACAAGTGAGTTTATCCTAATTCTTAGAACTAAAGTAATCTGCTATATTTGAAAACTTCTACTCTAAACATACTAGTTTATTAATACCAGGGAGTCAGAAATTTCTGAGGATGGTTATACCAGCCATTGTTATTTAGCACAGAGGAAAATATGAATGGATTAAATTCCTTGGTTTTTATCCCAAGTGCTAACTTAAATATATCAGGGAAAATGATCATAATAAGTATTAGTGTAGATATACATTAATATAGAATGTACATTATTATATTTTAGGGCAGCATAGTATAGAACTACCTAGAAGTTTTCCATAAACCTCCATGGTCCCTAAATTTCTCTTCAGGGACCATAATCTCTGGGATTGTTGAGTTTATCTTGTTGCAGCTCTCAAATTCCAAACTTTTTTTTTTTTTTAACTCCACCTCTACTATAGAAGCAAACTTAAATAGTATTAAAATGACAAGTATTGTGTGTATCAGCTCCTAATCTTATTCTGTTCCATTTTTCTTCATTGCATTTCTGCTGTTTTCTTCACAAGTAGTGAATGATCAGTAGGTTCAGTTAATTTTCCCAAACCAGATTTCATTTAGATGTATTCCTGGTGTGGTCCCTCTAATGCTCCTAGTTTATGATTGATAGGATTGTGAGGAGGTAATTGTCAGATCTACTTATCACTTCTAATCTTTACTTTTTGAGGGAGGGGTATAGATGGAAGTATACATAAATGGGTTTATATTAGGGCTCACTATTAAAACTGGTAAGATTTCTTTCTTGAATCATCATTCTTATTAAAGTTTATTAATTTGAAGACGAGGGGTTTTTTTAAGACAATCACACATGCAGTTATGTATTTTTATATGCATTTAACAGAGGAGTACATGAACGTATACACCTGAGCACATATAAAGAAATGCTGATTGAAACATAGTTTAATCAGTTTAATCTGTTCTTAAATTCCTTTCAGGGTGGAAGCATGTTTAGGATCAATAATAAAAGAAAGATTAAGATTTTTCTTAATGCTATAGCCATTCTAGAAGTTCTGCATATAAATCAAATACACTAATAACAAAAGCCTTCTCTAGTCCAAAGCTGTTTAGTAGACATGTTGGTAGAAACATTCTGTATCTGTGCTATTCAGTATGGTAGTAGCTACTTAGAATTGTAGGACGTGGAACTGAGGAGCTGAATTTTTAAATAATTAATAAATAATTGTATTTATTTGAGAGAGAAAGAAGCAGCAGGAGCAGGAGGGCAGAGGGAGAAAAGCAGGTTCCCCACTGAGCAGGGAGCCCAGCACTTAAGGACTGAGCCACTCAGGTGCCCCCTTTTAAATTTAAATAGCTACCTGTGGCCAGTGGCTACTGTATGTGTCAGCACACCTCTGCATTTTGGGTAATAGTACCCAAATAATCTCTGCCTCTTTTGATATCTGTCCACAGTAATAAATTTTTTATTCTTTGTTTGGCATTCTGGTTGAGTTCAACATTTAGTAATGCTAAACTTTAAAAGAATTTGAAAGAGTCTTCTCTTCCAGAAGACCGTACGTGTTCATGAGAAGCAGGGAATCTATCTCAGGGTATAAGAACCATAGACCCACATAAGAGGTTAAGGATACTTGTTTCTTGGGAGGGTCACAAAATAACCAGTGTTACCTAGATAATAAATGTCTTGTAAGACCCAGTACCTTATGACTTATTAACTGTTTACAAGATTACTGTGTACTGTGATACCAGTGCGGGAGTTTGCTATTTGTAGTCTGAACCTTAATTTTAGATACTGTGCATTTTAAGACCTTGTGTACGTTTTTTCTTCCTCAGGCCAACATGCTACCCTAAAGCTGAGATCACAAGGCTTTCTGCTTCTCAGATTCGGAACCTCAATCCTGTCTTTGGAGGATCTGGACCAGCTCTCACTGGACTTCGTAATTTGGGAAATACTTGTTATATGAACTCCATACTGCAGTGCCTATGTAATGCTCCACATTTGGCTGATTATTTCAACCGAAACTGTTACCAGGATGATATTAATAGGTAAAGAAATTTCATACTTACTACAATATAGTATTAAAAGGGTGATATAACCATACTTCCTTACCACTCAGCTCCAGAGAAGACAAATTAGGAAAGGGGAAAAACATCTTTATTCTTAAGGAAAATATGAGTAAAGCCTCCTCTCCTCTCACTGACAGAAGAGGAGCAGTGCAAAAAGGTAGGGACATCAGTTAATTAACTGGAGGTTCGCAGCCCAGAAGCAGCATGCTGGTATAAGCAAAGTAAGATTCAGATGAGTGTTTGGGAATAAACCTGTGAATAAATACTTTAGTGTTGGGTTACAGTATGTAAAGAGTTTAATGTTGACCTTGTCAACCCACTGTACCTTGACTTTTTAAAAATTCCTTTATTTATTTATTTATTGGTAATTATATTTGCAAAGGTCAAATCTCTTGGGGCATAAAGGTGAAGTGGCTGAAGAATTTGGCATAATTATGAAAGCCCTGTGGACAGGACAATACAGGTACATCAGTCCAAAGGACTTTAAAATCACCATTGGGAAGATCAATGACCAGTTTGCAGGATATAGCCAGCAAGATTCACAAGAACTGCTTCTGTTCCTAATGGATGGTCTCCATGAAGATCTAAATAAAGTAAGAAATTTGATTTTTCTAAGTTGCAAAGGCTCTTTAGGGTTGCTCAACACTAATTTTTATAGCAATTTAAAATTATAGGTGATTGTTCAGTGCAAGTTTATTCAAATCTAGTGACTTTGTACTAAGGCAGGGAACTATAAAACATATCTGATAGATCTAATATTTTAAAAGAAATATATAATTTATATTTGTTTACTAAAAGGATAGATCGTATTGTGAGAAATTGTAAATTTTGAAATAGTTGTTAGAGGTACTATGTGACCACATGTATGTGAAAGTAAATCATAAACACAAATTTTCTAAAAGATTAGCTATAGACTACCTGAACATCTTTATTATTATATATTTATATATATCATTTTCGTCCTTGTTTATAAAATAAGAATTACCTTATATAACCAAAGGACTAATGTGAAAAGTTACTCAGGCACATATCTCTCAGATACCTTTGGTATCACTGTTACCACTGAACATATATATACACACACCAAAAAAATACATCGTATTTTACACACATGTATGTGTGTGTATATATAGGTGAATATAAATACATGTGTGTATCTATCCATGAGCCTAGGACAACAAATAAATCCTGTCTAGTTGTAGCCCTAACTCCCAGCTATGTGTGAAATGTCTTCTTTTCAAAATCAAAATTTTCAACATAAAGTTAAAACAAAAATTTTAAAAATGTATTTTATGAATTCTAGTTAGTTAACATACAATGTACTATTAGTTTCAGGTGTACAATATAGTGATTCAGTACTTCCATACAATAGCCATTGCTCATCACAAGTGTACTCCTTAATCCCGATCCCTTAAGAAAATGTATTTTATTAATTTCTATTTAATAAAATAAGTCATATAGGGTGCCTGGGTGGCTCAGTCATTTAAGTGTCCAACTCTTAGTTTCAACTCAGGTCATGATCTCATGGTTGTGAGATTGAGCCCCAAGGTGGGCTCTGTGCAGAGCCTGCTACAGATTCTCTCTCCCTCTCCCTCACACACTTTCTCTCTCAAATAAGTAAGATCTTTAATAAATAAAAAATAAGTCATACTTTCCTGATAAAGTGGGATTTAGAGGAAGATTTTTGGCTACAACTTTTTTATAGCACTTAATGAGAGTAGAACTCTTTCATGAACAAAAATGTTTCTAAATCTGCAAAGTATATTCCATATATTCTTTCAATTTTATATTTAAATGTCAACTTTAAAGAAATAAATGTCAACTTTGAGATATTAATATAAATTTTAATATTAATCTTATTTCCAGGCTGATAATCGGAAGAGACATAAAGAAGAAAACAATGATCACCTTGATGACTTTAAAGCTGCAGAACATGCCTGGCAGAAACACAAGCAGCTCAATGAATCTATTATTGTCGCACTTTTTCAGGGTCAGTTCAAATCCACAGTACAGTGCCTCACCTGTCACAAAAAGTCTAGGACATTTGAGGCCTTCATGTATTTGTCTCTACCCTTAGCTTCTACAAGTAAATGTACATTACAGGTAAGCTCAAGAATAAATGATTTGTAGAATAAATGCTGTTTATATGCATACAAATATACTTTTTTAGATGAAACTTACACATAAATTTTGTTTTAATTATGTCTATGTATATTATTTTTTGTCTATGTATATTAGAAAAAGATTTTTTTTTAAGTTTTTAAAAGATATTTTCCTATAAAATACTTTAAGAATTGATGTTTTTTAAAGTTTGCATTTTGAAGAAGTTTTAAAAGTTACAAGAATTTGCTTCACAGGGGGATCAAATAAGTAGCCTGTTTTCCTCACAACAAGAGTGTGATTTAGCTAGCTTGTTGATATTTTTGTGTTTGCTTCCTTGAGAATGTCATTTCTTCCAGCAAGACTTCCTGAGACACCAGGTAGAGTGCAGACACGCAGGACTGCTTCCCTCCACCGTAGGCAGCACTCACCACGCTCTGCACTCTTGTTATGGTCGGCTCTCTCATCTGGGTTCCCCACTAGGTCATAAAGTTTGTGAGGGGATTGTTTTCTTCTAGTTCTCTGTTATATCCCTCATGCCTGGCAGAGTAACTTATTGAGTAGACATTCAGTGATACTGTGAAGACAGGAATAAGTAACTGCTACTTGTTTCTGCCTCCAGGATTGCCTTAGATTATTTTCCAAAGAAGAGAAGCTCACAGATAACAACAGGTTTTACTGCAGTCATTGCAGAACTCGACGGGATTCTTTAAAAAAGATAGAAATCTGGAAGTTGCCACCTGTGCTTTTAGTGCATCTGAAACGGTAAACAATTTTTTCTGCCATTTAGATGAAGGAATTCTAAGTCCTTCATTCTAAGTCATTTTGTTGTACTGCCTGCTAAGGATGCATTGCAAAGGAAAATATCTGATTAGGGAAATAAGGCAGAAATGAGGAGACTCTAGTTCCTTACCTTAGTGTTTGCAGTAACAGCAAAATGACTACATGACTCTTTCATGTAATGTCATCTTTTTTTTTTTTTTTCTTTAAAGGAAATTTAATTATTACATTTCAAATACAAAATTTGGGGCAGCCCGGGTGGCTCAGCGGTTTAGCACCACCTTCAGCCCAGGGTGTGATCCTGGAGACCTGGGATCGAGTCCCACTTCAGGCTCCCTGCATGGAGCCTGCTTCTCCCTCTGCCTGTGTCTGTGCCTGTCTCTCTCTCTGTCTCTCATGAATAAATAAATAAAATCTTAAAAATCTATTTAATATATATTTAATATATATTTATGTTTATTATTTATAATATTTATATATAATTTTATATTATAAAATATCAAATGAAAATGTATTTATACAGTATAATACAAATGATTAGCCAATAAAATTTATCAAACAGTAAACTAAAAAAGGATTTAATACTAGGCTGAAAGTGAAATAAAGAATTTTTTAAAGATTTATTTAGATAGTGAATGCTCATGTACAGAGGAGAAGTCTGAGAAGTTTGAGACAGAGTCTTAGATTCCACACTGAGCATGGAGCCCAAAGTGGGGCTCGACCTCATGACCCTGAGATCACGACCTGAGCTAAAACGAAGAGTCAGGCACTTGCCCAGCTGTGCCTTGACTCTTTCTCAGGGGTGCCCTAGGCATCCCTGAAATACAGGATTTAAGTGTAGTCTTAAAGATGTTAAGGATGCCATTGTTGGGTGCAGACATTTTTGTCCAGATTTCTCCAGCCAGTGAAAAAGATCTGGTCCTCTAATAGAGAGTTATAAAACATGTCCTAAGTGTTTTGATTTTTTTTTTTTTTCTGGTCTTTGTATATAATCTATCCATGGAGTGATAACAGTGGGTCATTGTTTGATCTTTTTATTGAGCTGTAATTTTAGTTTCAAGAAAGCACTTCTATTTTAATTATTTGCTTCATTGTATTACTGGAGATTCTTTGGCAGTTATATTTTCAACATTGACGTGTTCAAATTTCTCATGTAAAATTTTTAACAGCAGGCTGTGAATCAGTTTTTGTCTTCTTGAGGATTGTGGAGGTATAAACATTCTATAAATGATTACACATTTGTTCAGTTAAAATTTTTAATGCTGCTTTTACTCTTTGCAGAATATCTGAAAATATAAATGGTTCAGAATTCAGTTTTTGAAAATTCTGATATAAGAGTTCACCAACATACCAGTATTTTGATGTTTAAAGGAGCAGAATATGTCAGGATCATGGAATGCCATTATAGTTCACCTTGCTACCTGAGAGTAGAGTATTCCTGTGAAATCTTTCATAAAGCAAAACGGTGAAAAGCAAAGAAGCAGTTACCATTAATTTATATGGAAAATCTTGAGCATTCCTAAACCCCAAAAATAACCTTCTCTTGGGCCTTTCTGATGCCTTAGGACACATCTTGCAAAGAGATGCACAAAATACGTCAAGGTAAAACACAGATGCCGACAGCTTGATGCTGAGTATTCCGGGAAAGACTTGGTGGTGCCACTCTTGCTGCTCGGCAAGGTGCCTGCTGCCTCTACCAGCTTACTGCAGAACAAATACTGCCAAATGCTATTTTCACTGTTCACCTTTTTTCTTAAAAGCAGAAATCCTCTTGGATTTCTTTTGGTTAGCAAAAACAAGGACTAACGTAAGTCTTCTATTAAAGCAGCGTAATGTCAACTTTTGAAAAGGAGGGGATACCTGTGTAGTCTGTGTGCTTACAGTTTCCAGCTCCAGCTTCCCCAGCAGTAGTCTGTCCTCTGGACATGTGTGGGGACTAACATTATAAACATGGGTCTTTGTAGGTTTTTGGCTTTGTAGAAAACTCCTCTCACAGTTCTGGCTGGCCTAGGGGTCCGGGGACCACGGTAAGATTCGTCTCTACCCCCTTAGCTGTTTGACTTAGGGCAAGTCATTTCATATCTGTGTGCCTCTGTTTTCTTGTTTGTAAAGAGGAAATGAAGCCAGATGTCTTTATAGGTCCTTTCACTACTGAAATTCTGAGTATTTGAAATGGGGTTTATGGTCCTGGCTAAAAGTTTAGACTATCGAGGAATGAACTAGAGTCATTCTGATATTTTTGGTCTGTCAGTATTAATTAATGTCACGTTTTGCTCCGCAGTTTTTCCTATGATGGCAGGTGGAAACAGAAATTACAGACCTCTGTGGACTTCCCATTAGAAAATCTTGACTTGTCACAGTATGTTATTGGCCCAAAGAACAATTTGAAGAAATATAATTTGTTTTCTGTTTCAGTAAGTATCTTGTGAACTAAATATTTTCATATTTTGTTTAGAAAGAAAGAGTTGCAAGTGGTTCCTTCATAGGAAAATAACAGAAAGCTTTGAATTATTTAAAATATGTCAGTAATTTCAATATGAACTGATTGTCCATCTCGTTTGACACAGAATCACTACGGTGGGCTGGATGGAGGCCACTACACTGCCTATTGTAAAAATGCGGCAAGACAGCGGTGGTTTAAATTTGATGATCATGAAGTTTCTGATATCTCTGTTTCTTCTGTGAAGTCTTCGGCAGCTTATATCCTCTTTTATACTTCACTGGGACCACGAGCAGCTGATGTAGCCACATAAGGAGAAGTAGGTTATAAGCTAGTTATCTTTTAAGACGCTGAGCGAAACAACTCGACATACTTATACTGGATAGCTATAGCTGGCCCTTTAGAGGAATTCTAGGACAGTGGGAGCTATGTTATTATCACCATATATTTTAGGTCAGTGCTATTATCAAAAAACTGACTAATAATATTTAACAACTATTGCAGTAAGCACTCCTTACAGGTACCATTTATTTCAAAACCTTTATAGTTTGCTCCAAAGTTAAAGTAATTAACTAGCTAAGCATTATTATTCTACCAGGTCTAAAAACCATTCTATCCTTTTTTTCCTTTTTCACTGTTATGGCCTTTTCACATTTCTAAATCCCAGCTTGATCTATGAATACTCTAGAATGATGTAAAGCAGATAGGAATGTATGTGTATATATTTATTGCACACTTGCACATCAAATCAATGTACATAGTATAATATGTGGTCCTTTTGTGAAGCCTAGAACTCAGAGGATTGTTTGTTTTTCTTTTGGCCTATTCTGAGTAACTGCAGTGCTTTCTTAGGGAAATGACAGGGCAAAGCTATTTTTTTGTTGGCTTTGGGCTGTATTTGTGCACTAAATCTTTATTCTAAAAAAATAAATGGAAACTTTCTTTAATTTTTTAAAATGAATTTTCATTTACACCTACATTAAAATCTTAATGAGAAAAATAATTTAAAACCCTTTAAGTGTACTGTCTTTAATTTTATATTATCAAACTATTTAATATACACACACACTTTATCCTACTACATTGACTTAAAATTTAGTTCATTTACCCTGTTCTATTAGGACCAGATTTTACTCTTCCTTCAACTTGATCTAGAACTGCATATAGCACTTAGGATTCTCAGAGTTGGGAGTCCGGATTAGAATAGAAAGGCATAGGAGTCAAATATGACTGCAAAGTGAACTGCATTAAGAACCGTATCTTTACAAAATGATATATTAAAAGACAGAGAGGAGCTTAGAATTTATTATTTACCTCACGGACTCAATTGCTATAGATGAAGTGAATAAAAACTCTCCATGTAAAAATAAGATTGTAAAAGGTGCTCCTGAAAGATAATCACCGTTAGGGGATCCCTGGGTGGCGCAGCGGTTTGGCGCCTGCCTTTGGCCCAGGGCGCGATCCTGGAGACCCGGGATCAAGTCCCACGTCGGGCTCCCAGTGCATGGAGCCTGCTTCTCCCTCTGCCTGTGTCTCTGCCTCTCTCTCTCTGTGTGTGACTATCATAAATAAATAAAGAAAAAATATTAAAAAAAAAGAAAGATAATCACCATTAGTGGACTGTCAGGGAGAGGATGAAAGGACGAATTTTGAATTGTGAGGTTGGCAATTTTTCATGTTCTGCAGTTGGTCTAAGTGACTTATTAGAGTTATTGGCTAAATTGTTTGATTAACTGAATATTTTCAAATCATATTCTTAAGGTCACAGAGCCACTTGAAGAAAACTTACTTTGGTTTAGCTCCATGAAGTATCTTTGGGAAATAATTTCTTGGAAATATATAATTGAGAGGTTCTGTGATAAATTCATCTTAATAAACATTGAATTTTGAACCCTGAAATTAATACATAATTTGCAGTGCTTTGAAGGCCCCCATCAATTAGCATTTCATCATTTACATGCTGCCTTTTTCAGTAGGCCAGGACCTATCTTCTTTGGTAGAGCCTTATCATGTAAAAGGGTGAACAATATACCAGAAAGACTTAAAAATGTGAGTGATGCAAGTAAGTTGCAAGAGTTTAATGACAAAGCAAAACTTGGCTTTTTTGCAGTTTTCAGGAAACACCATTTTCCTAGCTCTTGCATTTTTTTATAGGTATTGAAAAGGGCTGGCAGCTGTAGAACAGGAGATAGGCTGTAGCAGTTTGAACTGAAGTATCTGGAATCTCACTGACTCGTGTGTCATCAAAGCTATACCAGGCTTGGGTCACTGAGTTCTTGCAGAAAGCAGTGTAGTGGCCACCATCCAGATCACCAAAATGGTTCTAGGAGAAGGAATGTCAGACTTAGTATTCACAGGCAAATAGCTACTGGAACTAAAAAAGGTAGGGCCAAGAAATATTTTCCATAGTTGTCCCTTACACTAATTGTCCCTTTTTTGTGGTTTCATAGTAACTACAGAAAAATGATAATATTGTTAAATCCTGCATATGGCCTAACTGCTATTACTATTTTTCATTTGTTGAACTACTTCTATATTGGGCCCACTGACTATTTAAACAGTGTGAATGAGATAGGATAGTATTTGGCAGCATCAAATATTTATCACTGAATAGTGAGCACCTACTATGCATAGACTATTAAACATTAAAAGAAATTATAAGATAGTCCTCTTTCCTAAATGAGCTTACGGTTTAATTTGGAAGATGGGCTAAGGAGAGACATGAAAAAAAGACTTTTAACGTTGGGGTAAGACATTTAAACAACTCCACATTGCTACTACATAATTTGAGGAGCTTGGGCAGGAACAACCCCCTCAGTCACGTAGCATCCAGAGAAGAACCTATTCCATTCTCTTTTTCCCATGTCTTTCCTAACCTGGTAAAGGAATGTTTGAAGCAGACACTGGAGAACCTCACTTCTCAGAAGGCAGTATGGTTTAGATCAGGGGTCAACAAACAGTTGCCCATGGGCCAAATGCAGCCCACAGCCTGCTTTTGTGTGGCCTGTGAGTTAAGAATGCATTTCATATTTTGTATAGTTGAAAAAAATTAATATTTTGTGACGTGAAAATTATATGAAACCCAAATTTCAGTAAATAGTTTTATGGGATACACAGCGATGCTCATTCATTTTACATTTCTCAGTGGCTGCTTTCACACTACAACAGTAAAGGCTGAATAGTTGCAAAAGAGACCACATGGCCCACAAAGCCTAAAATATTTACTGTCTGGCCTTTTACAGAGTAAGTTTGCTGACCCCTGGTATAGAAGGAAGATGATGAATTTTTATAGTCCATTCTGAGAATTCAGCTCTAATACTACACAATGACCTTAAGTAAATTAACCTCTCTGAGCTTTAATTCCCCCATCTATGAAAATGGGGTAATAAGATATCTCTTATACAGCAGTTATTGGGTATCTTTGATATTAAGAACATATAGGAGGTACTTAATGTTCCCTAAACCTTCATTTTCCCTACCTCTGACTTACATGTTATGGAAGTATCCCAAAGCTGACACTTAAAAGATCCAAGCTCTAGTCCTGCTCCTATGACCTTAAGCTGACATGCTTCAGCTTCATTATTTATAAAATGGTACCCATGACAGTGTGATACAATTTGAGAAAGAAATCTGGTGGATATGTAGTGTCCAGATGATGAAGTATTGTTTTGAATGGATCATCAGACTGGTCACAGCTGGAATATGATGTTCAGTTTTGATAATTTAATGTAAAAAAAAATGTTTTTTGACATAATAGAAGGTAAAGCATCTTTCTAGATTTAAATTTCCAGCAGTTATGGCTGACAGCTAACGTGAAAGCCTTAGTTACAAAACCTTAACAAAAGTTGGATAAACTTGGTAAACACTTTGAAATGCATAGCTGATACTAAAGATTTTACAGTAAGAGTAATCCCCAATGGCCAAAAACAGGAACTAAAAACCAGATACGTGGTTGATATTGTGACTGCCTGGGAGTAAGGACAGTTCCTGGTCTCTGGAACCAGGGTGCCTGGATTTTAAAGATTATACATGCACAGGAGGTAAAGTCTTAGGTCTCTGCAAGGTAAGGCATTGGATTGAGAGCCACACACATAGCCAGGAGTCTTAGACACTCACCTTCAATAAAGGATAAATCAGTTCTTGTCTTAGCTTAGGCTATTGATACAGAGAGTGAGTCATTCCTGGAATTTGTTACCACAGATCTGTCTTACTTGGGATTCAAAATTACACTACCTAAATGTTCTTAGAAGCCTGTGAATTTATTTTGGGGGTTATTTTGAGAATTATTTGGGTGGCACTTGGCAAAAGTATCTTTTTCTGGATAGGTGTGCCTTAATTCAGGGTGTCCAGGATACACACATACAAAATCACAATGATGCTGAGCTCACAGTTCAGAATTACAGAACACATGTAGAAACTACATCCCCATGAGTAAGTCAGAAGGCAATAAGTGGCATGATTAACTCCCCTTCCCAAGGACTTTAGATAATAGATTTACCAAACAGAGACTACAAAAACATGTTTAAAGCGATAGACATTTAAGAGAAAGAAGCTAACAAAAAAGAGGACTTCAAAAAAAAAAAAAAAAGAGGACTTCCAGAAATGAGAAATACTTTAATATTTAGTATAAAAAGACTGACGTAGCAATTAAATAGTACATAGAATTGAAGAGACAATGAATATAAAGATAAAACTAGGGACGCCTGGGTGGCTCAGAGGTTGAGTGTCTACCTTCAGCTCAGGTCATGATCCCGGGGTCCTGGGATTGAGTCCTGCATCAGGCTCCCCACAGGGATTCTGCTCCTGCCTTTTTCTTGCCTCTGTCTCTCATGAATAATTAAATAAAATCTTAAAAAAAAAAAAAAAAAACCTAAGGAAATTACCCTGAATGTAGTAGTGATGGAAAAACTAGATGAGAAGATTCAGTATATACCTAGAAGTTCTAAAAGGGGGGCACCTGGATGGTTCAGTAAGTTAAGCCTCTGCCTTCCGGCTCAGGTCATGATCCTGGGCTCCCGGCTCAGCAGGGAGTCTGCTTCTCCCTCTCCCTCTCCTTCTTCTCCCTCTGTGCTCCCTTTCTCTCAAATAAATAAAATCTTAAAAAAAAAAAAAAAAAAAAGTTCTAGAAGAGTGTATTTTAGGAGCAAGACCATATTAAAAGTGATAATGACTGGGGCACCTGGGTGGTTCAGTGGTTGGGCGTCTGCCCTTTGGCTAGGGGGTCATGATCCCAGGTTCTTGGGATCACGTCCTACATTGGGCTCCCATGGGGAGCCTGCTTCTCCCTCTGCCTCTCTCTCTGTCTCTCATGAATAGATAAAATCTTAAAAGTGATAATGACAAAACTATTAATAAAAGTCATGAATCTTCAAATTTGGGAAATATAAGACAGGAAGAACAGACCCTCCACAGTTAATCTAGGGAGAGGGCCACATAAAAGGGTAGGACGAATGGAGGCGACCATGCCCCTGGTCCACAAACAGGAGGGGCACCACCAGCCCCGAGGAGGGAGAGGATCAGACCCCACACCAGGCACCCCCAGCCCTGGGGACCTGCACTGGGAAGAGGAGTTCCTAACACCTGGCTTTGAAAACCAGTGGGGATTATCTTCAGCAGCTTCAAAAATCAGTGGGGCTTCATGCTAGGAGAGCCAGATGGAAAGAGGAAAGGGAGTCCTCGCCCTTAAAGAGCATAAAAAACAATTCAGCCAGGCGAGGTCCAGTCCCCAGATGGTGATATAGGAAGACCCTGAATTCACTGTCCCCACGGACCACACCAAGTTACATCTATTTATAGAGCGGCTCTTCCTGAAGAACTGAGGGCCAACTGAACAACGAAAGAGAACAGCAAGAAAAACGGAGACCCAGTAATTAAGGGTCTATGGGAAGGGATAATACTAAGGGACCAGGAACAGATTCCTCCGTCCTCGGGCACAGAAAAAAACCCAGTGGCTTAAAAGAGCAACCAGCACATAGAAGAGCCAGGCCTAGAACTCTGCTAAACGGCAGGGCTGCTGCTAGAACACTCTCTGGGCGGGAGGGGCTGATGGGCGCAGTGTGTGCTGCCCTTCCACCCTGACAGCAAGGCCAGTGCGCACCATCCAGATGCCCTAACCGGCCTGCCCCCAGACCCCCAGCACATACCACCCCGCCGGTCCCACCAAGGCGGCCACAGGGCAGTGCATGGGAACCCCCCTGGTTAGCCCTCACAATAGCTCTGGCATTTATGCCAAGGAGACACAGGCGCAAAGCATGCTGGGAGACTCCAGGCCCACCCACTTCAGCTTCAGGTGGCTTATCAGGGCACCTGCGGTGCAGACCACTGTGAAACCTGCCAACTGATGTCTCCTTCAGATCCAGCTATCCTGCCGGAGGTGCTCCCCGCATGAAGTGCCCCCGGGGAGCCCCCAGCTCATGTCTGCATCGGTCCTGGCCACCCTGCCAGGTCACCTACTGCACTGGACACCCCGGAATCCTCCTGCCACACCGGCCTTGGCTCCAGTCATTCAGCCAAGGCATGCACCGAACATTCCAGGAAACCCTAGCCTGAACCTAATTTGGCTTCAGCTGTCCCATCAGTGTGAAGAGCCTTGGACAATCCACCTTGCAACCCCTTCACAGTTCCAGAGCTGTCCTGCCAGGGCACATTGTGTGTGGACATCCCAGGGACTACATACTGGCCAGTGACCATTTTAGCTTCAGCTGTGCCTCTTCTGTGCAGAGTGGCCCAAGACCTCTCAGCCTGTAGCCCACCTAGGCCCCAGCTGTCCCTCCAAGGCACCCTATGTGCGCAGACTCCTGGGACACCACAGGCTGACCCTCTGGCTTCATCTGTCCTACCAAGGTGCTCTCTGTGTGTAGAGCCCCAGCACCCTCTCCCCTGCTTGCTCCCACATAGTTTTACCTATCTCACCAGGGCACCCCCCGTAGGGACCTCCCATCCTACACAATATCTCAGCTCCAGCTACCCTGCCTGGGTGCCCCAGCACAGACTGCCCCAGGACACCTCAGCTCTCACCTATTTCGGTTTCTGTGGTCCTGCCAGGGTGCCCTCAGCACCCAGAACCCCAGGACACCATGTCCTGTGTCTGCTTCAGCTTTGGCTATCCTGACAGGGGCCTACTGCCTGGAGAGCCATGGGATCCCTGTGTTGTACCCACTTCAGCTTCAGCTGACCTGCCAGGGTGCCTGCTATGGCAGAAGCCCCAGGGCCTCTTGGCCCATACTGCACCTCTGTCCCTGTCACCTATCGAGGCACCATCTGTGCAGAGAGCCCTGGGACACCCTGGATAACATCCCACCTTAACTTTAGCTGCCTTGCTAAGGTCCCTTCTATGTGTAGAGCCTCAGCATATCCCGGCTTGCACCCACTTTAGCCTCAGCTGTCCAGTCAGGGGGACCCACTGTGTGGAGAAACCAGAGACCAAACAGTCTGCCCTTACTTCACTGTTAGCTGGGTCCTGCCAGGGCTCCCACTACATGGAGAGCCCCAGAACCCTCAGGCTACGCCATCCACAGCTCTAGCCAGCCAGTAAAAGTCACCAAGCACACAAAGTCTACATAAGGGATGACAAACACAAGATCATTCCCTCAAGTTGAGAAGGAGCCATTCCAGCTAATGCATACAAGGAAATGCAGAAAGTCAAGAAAAATGGAGACAGTGGAATATGCTCCAAAAGAAAGAACAAGACAAAACCACAGAAAAAGAACTAAATGAAATGGAGATAATATGAAAAAAAGAACCAAAAATAATGATTGTAAAGATGCTCATTGGGCTGGAAAGAAGTGTGCAAGATGTTAGTGAGACCTTCAGTAGATGGAAATATAAAAAAGAATTAATCAGAGTTGGAGAATACAATACTGAAATGAAAAAATACACTAGAGGGAATCAACAGATTAGCAGGTGAAGAAGAACATATCAACAGTCTTTAAGACAAGGCAATGGAAAGCACCCAAGCTAAGAAAGGAATCTTTAAAATGAGGATAGGTTAAGGGATCTCTTGGATAACATCAAGAGAACATTTGCATTATAGGGATCCCCAGAAGAAGTGAAAGGGGCAGAAAATTTGTTTGAGGAGGAGTGCCTGGCTCGCTCAGCCAGTAGAGCATGCAACTCTTGATCTTAGGGTTGTGGGTTCAAGCCCCATATTGGGAGGCAGAGATTTCTTTTTTAAAAAAGATCTTATGTTTAAGAAAAGAAATTTCTTCATTTGAAGAAATAACAGCTGAAAACTTCCCATACTAACCAGGGAAGGAAATAGACATCTAGCTTCCAGAACACAAAATTTAAAGAGAAAGAAAGCCAAACCTAACACTACCAAAACTTGTCAATCACAATAAAGGAAAGAGAATAAAGGACCAGAACAAAACTACAAAAACAACCAGAAAACAACAAAATGGCAGTAAGTACACCTATTAATAATTAAATGGAAATGGCCTAATTGTTCCAACCAAAACACATAAGGTGGTGGAACTGATTTAAAAAAACAAAAAACAAAACAAAACAAAACAAAAACAAAAACAAAAAAACCACCACCACAAACCATCTATATGCTGCCTACAAGAGACACTTCACACCTAAAGACAGACTGAAAGTGAAGGAATGGAAAAACATTTACCAAGAAAATAGAAAAGAAAAAAGCCAAGTACTAATACTTATCTCAGAGAAAATAGACTTTAAAACAAAGACTGTAAGAAGAGACAAAGAAGGGCATTACATAACAATAAAGGGATCAATCCAACAAGAGGACATAACAGTTGTAAATATCTATTCACCCAATATTGGAGTACCTAAATATATACAGCAAATATTAACATAGAGAAGTAAGTTGATAATACAATAATAGTAAAGAGTTTTAAAACCCCACTTACATCAATGGACAGATCATCCAGGGCAGGGGGAATCAATAAGGAAAGCATGTCTTTGAATGAAACACTGGACCAGATGGATGTAACAGATATATATGAACATCCCATACAAAAACAACAGAATACACATTTGAGTACATACAGAACATTCTCCAGAACATGATAGGCCACGAAAAAAGTGGCAGTAAATTTAAGAAGACTGAAACCATACCATGCATCTTTTCTGACCACAACAGTATGAAAAATAGAAATCAATCACAAGAAAAAAACTGGAAAAAAACACAAAACATGAGGAGGCTAGAAAACATTATACTAAGCAACCAATAGGAGCAATCATATAAGTTATTTTAATTTTTTTTTCATTTTGTATCTCCATTTTTATTTGTTTTTTTTTTAATTTTTTATTGGTGTTCAATTTACTAACATACAGAATAACCCCCAGTGCCCGTCACCCATTCACTCCCACCCCCCGCCCTCCTCCCCTTCTACCACCCCTAGTTCGTTTCCCAGAGTTAGCAGTCTTTACGTTCTGTCTCCCTTTCTGATATTTCCCACACATTTCTTCTCCCTTCCCTTATATTCCCTTTCACTATTATTTATATTCCCCAAATGAATGAGAACATATAATGTTTGTCCTTCTCCGACTGACTTACTTCCCTCAGCATAATACCCTCCAGAAGTTATTTTAAAGAAATACATGAAAACACAAATGATCCAAAATCTTTGGGATGCAAAAGCAGTTCTAAGAGGGAAATTTATAGTAATGCAGGCCTGTCTCAAGGAACAAGGAAAATCTCAAATAACCTAAACCATACACCTAAAGGAACTAAAAAAAGAAAAAAAAAGAACAAATCAAGCCCAAGATTAGTAGAAGGAAGAAAATAATAAAGATCAGAGCAGAAATAAAGTTATAGACACACACACAAAAAAGAAAAAAGAAAAAAAAAATAATGAAACCAAGAGCTAGTTCCTTGAAAAAATAAAATTGATTTACTCCCAGCCAGACTCACCAAGAAAAAAGAGAAAGGATGCAAATAAATAAAATGAGAAATGAAAGAAGAGTAACAACACCACAGAAATACAAAGGGTTATAAGAAAATATTATAAAAAGTCATTTGCTAACAAATTGGACAATCCAGAAGAAATGGATAAATTCCTAGAAACATACAATCTTCCAAAACTGAATCAGGAGGTAATAGAAAATCTGGAGAGACCGATTACTAGTAACAAAAGTGAACTGACGGGACACCTGGGTGATTCAGCGGTTTAGTGTCTGCCTTCGGCCCCGGGTGTGACCCTGGAGTCCCACATCGGGCTCCCTGCATGGAGCCTGCTTCTCCCTCTGCCTGTGTCTCTGCTTCTCTCTGTGTGTCTCTCATGAATAAATAAAATCTTTTAAAAAAAGTGAACTGGTATTCAAAAAAACTACCAAAAAATAAAAGTCCAGGACCAGAAGGCTTCACAGGTGAATTATGCCAAACATTTACAGAAGAGTTAATACCCATTCTTCTCAAACTATTCCAAAAGATAGAAGAGGAACCAAAGCTTCCAAATTTATTCTATGAGGCCAGGATCACCCTGATACTAAAACCAAAGAAATCACAAAAATACTATAGGCCAATATCCCTGATGAGCATAGATGCAAAAATCCTCCACAAAATATTAACAAACTGCATTCAACTATACATTAAAGGCTCATTCACCATGCTCACTCCATCAGCACATACACTAAAATTGGAATAATATAGATTAGCATGGCCCCTGTGTGAGAATGACATTCCAATTTGCTCCAATTCCTGCTTCTTCCTCTGCCTGTGTCTCTGCCTCTCTGTGTCTCTTGTGAATAAATAAAATCTTTTAAAACAACAACATAATACTAGAAGTCCTACCTATAGCTAGCAGACAACAAAATTTAAAAAGAGGTATCCATGTTAGTAAAGAAGTTAAACTGTCACTATTTGCAGATGACATGATATTAGACGTAGACAATCCTAAAGACTCCACCAAACAACTACTAGAATAAATGGATTCAGTAAAGTTGCAGGATATAAAATTAGTACCCAGAGGCCTGGGAAGATGATGGCCATAAGATGTTTGCCACATCTCACAGATCCATCTAGATAACACCCAGATCAGCATAAATAACCCAGACTGCCAGAACAAATGTCACAACTAAAGACAGGGAAGAAGCCACAGTGAAGAAGATAGAAAGGGGAAGATGCCGTAAGGGAGCGGAACAGACATGGCGGTCAGTGGGGGAGCGGGAGCACATGGCACCCACAAAGGCGGAAAACAGACTTTCCCATCAGCAGGGAGGGAGCCCATAAATGGGGAGGATGAGTTTCTGTAATATTTGCCTTTGATAGGGAGAGGGGCTAAATTTCATGAGTTCTTAATACCAGCGGGGCTAAGCCTGGAATTTTAAAACTCAGTGGGCTTGGCTCTGGGAGAGACTGGAGGGCATTAGGAAGCAGCGTCCCCGCAGGACAGTCTGTGCAGGTACTGCGTAGAACCAACAGCTTGCAAAAGCACCTGGGGTGGACAGGAGGGAGAGTGATTTGCTCATCTCCGAGTGTGGCCAGGAGAGCTAGCAAGCACAGGGAGAGGCCTCAGGAACAGAGGAGCTGGCAGGTGCCATTCCCCCAACCCCAACCCCAGCATCAACAACCGCCACCTGTGGGAAAGAGCACAGCAGACTCTCCTCTAACAACTTGCCAGCACCAAGGCCCAACCCCCCGCCCCCAAGCTTTGGCGGATCTGTCCTTCCCAGGCAGACTCAGGTCAGTCCTGGTCCCGTGGGCCCCATCCCCCAACACCAGCGCAAACTGTTAACCACATCTCCTGGACTGTGCATCTTGCAGGACATCACTTCCAGTAGCGGTGGGGGCAGGTCTCCTTTTGCGAGCAGACTACCACACACCTCAGGGCCCACAACAGGCAAAGGCAGCCTCTGCACACAACCAGACTGAAGGGAAACAAGGCCATGATTCAACAGTGGAGCATATACAACATACATAGGAGAGCCTCACAGGAACACCAGGTCCTGGGGACAGGGGACACTGTGTGGCAGGCCACTACAGGACCTCTTCTTCACAAAGCAAGAGAAGTATCTGACTTTCCTAACGCAGAGAAATAAACAGTCACAGAGAGTTAGACAAAATGAGAGACAAAGAAACATTTTCTAAATAAAAGATCAGGACCAAACCACAGATAGAGACCAAAGTGAAATGGATACAAGTAATGTGCCTGATAGAGAGTTTTCACAAAGATACTCACTGGACTTAAGAGTAGAGGACATCAGTGAGATCCTTAACAAAGAGATAAAAAAAAAAAAAAGAAAAAAAAAAAAAACAAAGAATATCAGCTAGTTGTTTTTATTCAAAAAGCACATTGCTTAAAGTCCGTGTCTTCTGTGAGCAAAACTTTTTAGTATGTGTGGTTATCTCTTTAGTATTACAATATGTTAGGGTTAGGGATTCCCTACTTCATTTTCTTATAGGTTTGAAATTTCCAACCTTTTTTTTTTATTCTTTTTTTTTTTAATTTTTTAAAATTTATTTATGATAGTCATACAGAGAGAGAGAGAGAGAGGCAGAGACATAGGCAGAGGGAGAAGCAGGCTCCATGCACCGGGAGCCTGACGTGAGACTCGATCCCGGGACTCCAGGATCGCGCCCTGGGCCAAAGGCAGGCGCCAAACCACTGCGCCACCCAGGGATCCCGAAATTTCCAACCTTTAAGTGAATTTGTAGACCAAATTCCAAAGGAACTTTTTGTGTAACCGTTCTTACAAAATGTGTTTGGTAAACAAACTCCTAAAATGAATTCCTAGAAGTGCTTTAGTATTTATCAAATAAATGACCGTTTCCCATAGGAAGTAAGAAAACTAAGGCTTCGTTTTATTACAACTTATAGAAAGTTGTGTGACAGGGCATCTTCTTTGCTTCCAGGGAGTGGGATGGGTCACTGGGGGCTCGGGGCTTAGTAGAATTGTCAGCTTTACTCTGATATAACTCTGAGGGTAAGGGGCAAGAACTACATTTAAGGACATGTGTTCCTGTGCTCTATTATATAGCGTTATTAATGATTAAACTGGTCTTCACAAAATTCCTAGCAGTGAAATCTTGAAGTGCATGTACTAGGCTTATGGTAAAATTATTTGGTTAGTGTTTTAGTAACATATCATTCAAAGTGTTTTTGTTTGTTTTCCAGACAAATTGTAAGGTTGGTATGAAATAAAAATATCTAATGGTTAATTTCCCATTTTTGTTTTATGTTCTTGAGTCCTTTTCTGGTTATTTAAGGAGATTTAAAATCATTGCACTTTGGTCAGAAAAATAATATATATTTTTTAAAAAGAACCAATCAGAGATGAAGAACACAATAAGTGAAATTAAAAATACACCTGATGACATAAATAGCAGACTAGATGAAGCAGAAGAATGAATGAATAACGTGAGAGGCAGAGTATGGAAACTAACCAAGCTGAGCAAAGCAGAGGACAGAAAATTATGTAAATTGAGCATAGTCTTAGGGAACTCAGTGACTCCATTAAGCATAATAACATCCACATTATAGGGATCTCAGAAAAAGAAGAGAGAGGTAAGAGGGCAGAAAATTTACATGAAGAAATAATAGTTGAAAATTTCCTTACTCTGGGGAACAACACAGATATCCAGATCCAGATCCAAGAAGCACAGAGATTCCCACAAAAATTCAATGCAAGGAAGTCTACACAATACACATAATTAAAATGGCAAAGAGTAGTGAATAAAAGGTTTTTTAAAGCAGCAAGAAAGGGATGCCTGGGTGGCTCAGTGGCATCTGCCTTTGGCTCAGGTTGTGATCCTGGGGTCCTGGGATCATGTGGGTCGAGTTCCACATCAGGCTCCCTACAGGGAGCCTGCTTCTCCCCCTGCCTGTGTATCTCATAAGTGAATAAACAAATAAATAAAAATATAAAAAAATAACACAGCCAGAAAAAGAAGACAGTTATATACAAGTGAAACCCCATAATGCTGTAAGTGGATTTTTCAGCAGGAACTTTGAATATGTCATGTCATTCCCTTCTGGCCTGCAAAATGCTGAAAGAGAAAAATCTACAGCCAAGAATACTCTATCCAGCAAGGCAAAAAAAAAAGAAGATAGTTTCTCAGACAAAACTGAAGGAGTTCAGGACCACTAAACTAGTACTACAAGAAATATTCAAGGGAAACTTTGACTGGAAATTAAGACCATAAGTGGGATCCCTGGGTGGCGCAGCGGTTTAGCGCCTGCCTTTGGCCCAGGGCGTGATCCTGGAGACCCGGGATCGAATCCCACGTCGGGCTCCCAGTGCATGGAGCCTGCTTCTCCCTCTGCCTGTGTCTCTGCCTCTCTCTCTCTGTGACTATCATAAAAAAAAAAAAAAAAAAAAAAAAAAGACCATAAGTGAGATTATGAAAAGTAAAAAATACAAAAGCAGTAAAAATAAGTATTTCTATAAATCAGTCAAGGGACTCATAAAATAAAAGGATGCAAAATAGGACACCATATACCTAAAACATGGGCAGAGGAGTAAAGAATGGTATTAAACTTAAATGACCATCAACTTAATACAGATTGCTATATGCAGAAGATGTTATATAGAAACCTAATGGTAAACATAAATAAAAAACAATGATATATATGCAAGGAATACAGAGTAAGGAATCTAAGTATATCAAAGAAAGTCAACAAAACATGAAAAAGAGAAAGAAAGGATCAGAGAATATAGAAACAACCAAAATCAAGTAACAAAATAGCAATAAATACATATTTATCAATATTACTTTGAGTGTAAATGGACTGAATGCTCCAGTCAAAAGACACAGGATGACAGAGTGGATAAAAAACAAAAACAAAAACACGAAAAACAAGACACATCTATATGCTGCTTACAAGAGACTCATTTCAGACCAAGAGAGACCTGCAGATTGAAAGTGAAGGGATGCAGAAACACTTATCATTCAAACAGATGCCAAAAGAAAGCTGGGGTAGCAATATTTACATCGGACAAAACAGACTTTAAAACAAAGACCAGGGATCCCTGGATGGTGCAGCGGTTTGGCCCCTGCCTTTGGCCCAGGGCGCGATCCTGGAGACCCTGGATCGAATCCCACATTGGGCTCCCGGTGCATGGAGCCTGCTTCTCCCTCTGCCTGTGTCTCTGCCTCTCTCTCTCTCTGACTATCATAAATAAATAAAAATTAAAAAAAAATAAAAAATAAATAAAATCTAAAAACAAACAAACAAAAAGAAAAACCAAAAAACAAAGACCAGGGCAGCCCCAGTGGCTCAGTGGTTTAGCGCCACCTTCAGCCCACGGTGTGATCCTGGAGACCCAGGATCGAGTCCCACATTGGGCTCCCTGCATGGAGCCTGCTTCTCTCTCTGTGTCTCTCATTAATTAATTAATTAATTAATTAATTAATTAATTAAAATATAAAATAAAATCTGGGTAACAAAGTGAACTGAAGGTCAGATGGAAGGAAGCAGGGTGTGTGGGCTGTTCAAAGCTCTTGCTCCAAAATCTGGAGGCGAGGAAAGAAGGTCCTCCCAAGAATTCAAGGGTGACTGGCCAGCAGAGGGATGACTTTGATGACTTTGGGCACTGGATCAGTCTAAGTAGGCTCTAAGGTGATTTCCACCTGCTAGTTGGTTGACATAATTAATATTATCACTCTTAGGGGCTATTACATTAAGGAATGACGCAGGAAGCCAAGAGAGTGGCTTATTCAGTTGGATTCTGAATCACAATCAGGAAATAGTCTTTATCTGGTGCAACCATAATTTCATTTTTCTTGGAGCGAATTCGAAGGAAGGTGAGGTCATTCTGGGGGTCAATTTCACGCACGGTGCTCCGGGCCTTCAAGATGAAGTTGTGCATGAGGTTAGCATACTGTGTGGTAGTGGGATTGTCCATGGTGCTCTTGATGGGAATGCCTTCTGTGTTCACCACGATGATGCCCTGTACTCCCTTCTGGCTCTGAAGTCGCTTCAGTGTCTCCTCCACCTCTGCCATTTCCAACCGATCCCGTAGCTCCGCGACGCCGGCGCTCAGTCCAGGCCTGGGCTATAAAATAAAATCTTAAAAAAAGACCATAACAGGAGACAAAGAAGGACACTATATAATAAGAAAAGGGATGATCCAACAAGAGGCTGTAACAATTGTACATATTTGTGCACCCAACATAGAAGCTCCCCAAATACATTAAGTGGTTAATAACAAACATAAAGGAACCAATCAATAATAATATAATAATAGTAGGGGACTTTAACACCCCTCTTACATCAGTGGACACATTATGTAAACAGAAAATTAACAAGAAAATAATGGCTTTGAATGATGACACGATGGACCACATGGATTCACCAGATATATTCAAACATTCCACCCTAAAACATTAGAATACACATTCTTTCAAGTGCACAAAGAACATTCTCCAGAATAGATCACGTTAGGCCACAAAACAAGTCTTGACAAATTCAAGATGATCAAAATCATACCATGCATCTTTTCTGACCACAATGCTATGAAACTGGAAATCAACAAGATTTGTGCTCTTTCCAGAGCACAAATATATAGAGGTTAAATAACATGCTACTAAACAATGAGTGGGTCAACAAAGAAATCTAAGAAGAAATTAAAAATTACATGGAAACAAATGAGAATGAAAACACAATGGTCCAAAATCTTGGGATGCAGCAAATGTGTTCTAAGAGGGAAGTTTATAGCAATACAGGCCTACCCCAAGAAGAAAGAAAAGACTCAAACAACCTAATCTTATGCCTTAAAGGCATAAGCTAGAAAAAGAACAAACATAACCCCAAAACACAGAAGGAAGGAAATAATAAAGATTAGAGCAGAAAGAAATGACAAACTAAAAAAAAAAAAAAAAAATGAAACCAGGAGCTGATTCTTTGAAAAGATAACAAAATGGATAAACCTCTAACAAGACTCATTAAAAAAAGAAATAGAATCCAAATAATGAAAATTGCTAATAAAAAAGAAATAACACCACAAAAATCAAACAACTGTAACAGAATATTACGAAAAGCTATATGCCAACAAACTAGACAGCACAGGAAAAATGGATAAATATCTAGAGACATATAACCAACCAAACTAAAACAGGAAGAAATAGGAAATTTGAATGCATCAGTCACCAGCAATGAAATTGAAGCAGTGACCAAAAACCTCTCAACAAACAAAAGTCCAGGACCAGATGGCTTCACAGGTGAATTCTACCAAACAGTTAAAGAAGAGTTAATACCATTCTTCTCAAACTATTCCAAAAAGTTCAAGAGGAAGGAAAACCTCCAAATTCATTCTATGAAGCCAGTATCATCCTGATACCAAATTCAGATAAAGAACCACCAAAAAAAGGGACACCTGGGTAGCTCAGCAGTTAAGCATCTGCCTTCCAGCTCATGTTGTGACCCTGGAGTCCCAGGATTGAGTCCCACACTGGGCTCCCTGCATGGAGCCTACTTCTCCCTCTGTCTATGTCTCTGCTTCTCTGTGTCTCTCATGAATAAATAAATTTTTAAAAAACACAAACACAAAAAAGAGAAGTGCAGGCCAGGATCTCTCATGAATATAAATCCAAAAGTCCTCAACAAAATATTAGCAAACCAAATCAAACAGTATATTTAAAAAATCATACCACAAGCAAGTGGAATTTAATACTGGGAAGCAATGGTAGTTCAATATTTGCAAACAATCAATGTGATATATTTCATCAATAAGAGAAATTATAAAAAAACAGATGATCATTTCAATAGATACAGAAAAAGCATTTGACAAAGTACAACATTCATTCATGATAAAAATACTCTGCAAAGTAGGTCTCGAAGGAACAATATATTTCAACATAATAAAGGCCTTCTATGAAATACCCACAGCCAACATCATACTCCTTGGGGAAAACCTGAGAGTTTTCCCCATAAGTACAGGAATAAGACAAAGATGTCCACTCACCACTTTTATTCAACATAGTACTGGAAAGTGCTAGCCACAGAAATTAGATAACATAAAGAAATAAAAAGCATCCAAATTTGTAGGAAAGAAGGAAAACTCTATTTGCAGATGACATAATGCTGTATGTAGAAAACTTTAAAAATTCCACCAAAAAAACTACTGAAATCACTCATCACTTCTGGTAAAGTTGCAGGATATAAAATCAATGTACAGAAATCTGTTGCATTCCCATACACTAATAATGAGGCAACAGAAAGTAAAATTAAGAAAACAATTCCATTTAATAATTACACCAGAACAATATTTAGGAATAAACTAAAAGGATAAATGACCTGTACGCTGAAAATTACAAAACACTAATAAATTAAAGATGACACAAAGAAATGGAAAGACATATCCTTACGGGTTGGAAAAATAAATAATGTTAAAATGTCTGTACTACCCAAAGTAATCTACAGATTTAATGCAATCCTATCAAAATAGAAAACATCCTATGCAAAATAGGATTGTTGCATCCTATTTTGCAACAATCCTATGCAAAATAGAAACAGCATTTTTCACAGAACTAGAACCCTAAAATTTGCATGGAACTACAAAAAATCTCAAATATCTAAAGCAACCTTGAAAAAGAAAAACACACACACACAAAAAAAAAAAAAGAAAAAGAAAAAGAAAACACCACCAAAAAAACACAAAAAAAACAAAACAAAAAAAAACCCAGAGATATCAAATTCCAGATTTCAAGTTATTATCACAAAGCAATAGTAATCAAAACAGTAGGGTACTGTCATAAAAATACACACATAGATCAATGATAAAAAAAAAGAAAACCTAGAAATCAATCCACAATTATATATTAGACAAAGAAGAAATGGATATACAATAAGAAAAAGAAAGTCTCTCCTACAAATACTGTTGGGAAAACTAGACCACCATATGCAAAAGAATGAAACTGGACCACTTTCTTTCACCATATACAAAAATAAATTCAAAGTGGATTAAAAATCTAAATGTGGGGATCCCTGGGTGGCTCAGAGGTTTGGCGCCTGCCTTTGGCCAGGGTGTGATCCTGGAGTCCCGAGGTCGAGTCCCACGTCAGGCTCCCAGCATGGAGCCTGCTTCTCCCTCTCTCTCTCTCTCTCTCTCTCTCTGTCTATCATAAATAAATAAATCTTGAAAAAAAAATAAAAAAATAAAAATATAAATATAAGACCTCAAGCCATAAAAATCCTTGAAGCACTCACAGGCAGTAGGTCTCTGACATCAGCCACAGCACCATTTTCCTAGATAGGTCTCTTCGGGTAAGGGAAATAAAAGCCAAAATAAACTATTGAGACTACATCAAAATACGAAATTTCTGCACAGGAAGGAAACAATCAACAAAACTAATAGCCAATGTATGAGTGGGAGAAGACATTTGCAAATGACATATCTGATAAAGGATTAGAATCCAAAATATATAAAGAATCGATCAATACCCAAAAAACAAAAAATCCAATTTAAAAATGGGCAGAAGGGCATCCACCCTGGGTGGCGCAGCGGTTTGGCGCCTGTCTTTGGCCCAAGGCACGATCCTGGAGACTCGGGATTGAGTCCCACGTCGGGCTCCCGGTGCATGGAGCCTGCTTCACCCTCTGCCTGTGTCTCTGCCTCTCTCTCTCTCTCTCTCTCTGTGTGTGACTATCATAAATAAATAAATAAATTTTTTAAATTTAAATTTAAATTTAAATAAATAAAAATAAATAAATAAATAAATAAATAAATAAATAAATAAATAAATAAAATGGGCAGAAGGGGTGCCTGGGTGGCTCAGTCAGTTGGGAGTCTCCCTTCCGCTCAGGTCATGGTTCCAGGGTGTCTGGGACCAAGCCCCACATCAAGCTCCCTGCTCAGCAGCAAGCCTGCCTCTTCCTCTACTGCTCTGCCTGCCTGTGCTCTCTTGCTGTCAAAAAAATATATAAAATATTTTGAATGAATGAATAAATAAATAAACAAAAATGGGCAAAAGACATGAACAGACATTTCTCCAAAGAAGACATCCAGATAGCCAACAGACACATGAAAAGATGTTCAACATCACTCATTGACAGAGAAATGCAAATGAAAACTACAATGAGACATTGCTTCACACCTTTCAGAATGGTTAAAATAAAAAACAGAAGAAACAACAAGAGCACGGATGTGGAGAAAGAGGAGTTCTTGTACACTGTTGGTAGGAATGCATATTGGTGCAGCCCTTGTAGAAAACAGTATGGAGGTTCCTCAAAAAAAGATAATAGAATTACCTTATGAACCAGGAACTGCACTACTAAGTATTTGCCTCCAAAATACAAAAACACTAATTTAAAGGATACATGCAACCTTATGTTTTTTGCAGCATTATTTACAATAGGCAAACCATGGAAGCAGCATAAATGTCCATCGATAGGGGATCCCTGGGTGGCTCAGCGGTTTAGCGCCTGCCTTTGGCCCAGGGCGCGATCCTGGAGTCCCGGGATCGAGTCCCACGTCAGGCTCCTAGCATGGAGCCTGCTTCTCCCTCCTGTGTCTCTGCCTCTCTCTCTGTCTATGATAAATAAATAAATAAATCTTTTTAAAAAAATGTCCATCGATAGAGGAAAGGATAAAGATGGATTATATATATATATATATATAGGTAAACACACACATTTTCTTTATCCAATGTAAATATTCCAAAATAAATAATTTTGTACAACAAAGGAAATATATATATATATAATGAGGAAATATATATATATATATATATATATAAATAAAATGAGGAAATATATATATATATATAATGGAGTATTATTCAGCCATATAACAGAATGAAATCTTGTTGTTTACAATGACATGGATGGAGCTAGAGAGTATAATGCTAAGCAAAATAAGTCAGAGAAAGCAAATATCATATGTTCTCACTTCCATGTGGAATTGAAAAAACAAAACAAAGGAAAATAGAGAAGGAAACAGATTCTAACTATGGATAACAAAGTGATAGTTACCACAGAAGAGGTGGGTAAGTGAATGGGGAGAAAAGGGAATGGAGATTAAAGAGTATACTTATCATGATGAAAAAAATTAAAAATGATAAAAATATTTTTAAAAATAAAAAATATGTTAAAATATAAATTGGTTGTATTTCTACACAGTAATAATAAGGCAGGAGAAACAGAAATTAAGAATCTCATTTACAACTGTACCAAAAAGAATAAAACACCTAGGAATAAATTTAATCCAATGATGTTAAAGACTTGTACTCTGAAAACCATAAAATATTGATGAAACATATGAAAAGGATACAAACAGAAGGGAAAATATTCCAGGCTCATGAACTTGCAGAATATTATTAAAATTTCTAAAGGACCCAAAGCAATCTATAGATTCATTGCAATCCCTATCAAAATACCAACAGTATTTTTCACAAAACTAGGACAAATACTACCAAAATTTGCACGGGACCACAAAAGACCCCAAATAGCCAAAGCAATCTTAAGAAAAACAAAACTCAGGTTTCATAATCCCACACTTCAAAATACACTTCAGAGCCATAGTAATCCAGACAGTATGGTAGTGGCACACAAACACACAGGTCAACAAAATAGAAGGTCCAGAAATAAACTCATGCCTATATGGTCAATTAACATAGGACAAAGGAGGCAAGAATGTGCAATGGGATAAAAGACAGTCTTTTCAATAAATGGTGCTGGAAAACCTTGACAGCTACATGTAAAAGAATGAAACTCAACCACTTTTAAATACCATACACAAAATAAACTAAAAATAGACTAAAGACCACCATGTGAGACCTGAAACCATAAAAGTCATTAAAGGGAACACAGGCAGTAATTTAGGTGACATTGTCCATAGAAACACTTTTCTATACCTCCTTGGGCAAGGGAAATGAAAGTAAAAGTAAACTATTGGGACTACATAAAAATAAAAAGGCTTTGAAATCAAAACGACATGGTAACCAATTGAATGGGAGAAGATATTTGCAATTTGCAAATCTGATAGAGGGTTAATATCCAAAATATATAAAGAACTTAATGCAACTCAACACCAAAAATACAATGATTTAAAAATGGCCAGATGACCTGAATAGACATTTATACAAGAAGGCAGAGAGATGGCTAACACATAGGAAAAGATGCCCAACATTGCTTATCATCAGGGAAATGCAAATCAAAACCACAATGAGGTATCACTTCACACATGTCAGAGTGGCCAAAATCAAAACACAAGAAACAAGTATTGGTAAGGATGTGGAGTAAAAGAACTCTTGTGTGTTGTTGGTGGGAATGTAGGCTGGTAAAGCCATTGTAAAAACAGTATGGAGGTTCTCCAAAAAATTAAAAATGGAACTACCATATGATCCAGTAAAACACTGCTGGGTGTTTACCCAAAGAAAATGAAAACACCAATTCAAACAAATACATGCACCCCGTTTCTTGGTTGAGGGGAGTGAGAGGGGAGGAGAGAGGAGGGAGAGAGAGAATCCCAAGCAGGCTCCATGCCCAGCAAGGAGTCCAACATGGGGCTCAATCTCACAACTATGAAATCATGACCTGAGCCAAAATTAAGAGTCAGTTGCTTAACCGACTGAGTCACCCAGGTGCCCCTGCACCCTTATGTTTATTGCAGTATTATTTACTATAGCCAAGATACAGAAGCCACCTAAGTGTCCTTCCATAGATGGACGGATAAAGAAGAAGTGGCATATATACAGAATGGAATGATATGCAGCCATTAAAAAGGATGAGGTCATGCCATTCGTGTCAGCATGGATAAAACTGGAGGGTATTATGTGAAGTGAAATAAGTCAGAATGAGTAAGAAATCCATAGGATTTTACTCATATGTAGAATCTTTAAAAAGTGAACCAACAAACAAAAGCAGAATCATACATAAACACAGAGAACAATCTGATGTTTGCCAGAGTGGGGGAAGGAGGAGATGGGGAAAATGGATGTGGATGAGTGGGAGATACAGGATTCCGGTTATGGACTAAGAATAATAAAAGGCACAACATAAGGACAAAGGAGGCAACAATATACAACAGAGAAAGAAAAGTCTGCAATAAATGGTGCGAGGAAAATGGGACAGCTGCATTGGAAAAGAATGAAAAGACCACTTTCTTTCACCATACACAAAAATAAACTCAAAACAGATTTAAAACTCCTATAAGAAAACAGGCAGTAATCTCTTGACCTTAGCTACATATTTATGAATAGGTCTCCTAAGGCAAGGGAAACAAAAGCAAAATAAACTATTTTGACTATACCAAAAAGCTTTTGCACAGCAAAGGAAACCATCAACAAAACAAAAATCAACCTACAGAATGGGATAAAACATTTGCAAATCATGTATCTAATAAGGGGTTAATATAAAAAATATACAAAAAACTTATGCAACTCAACACCAAAAGAACAATCTGATTTTAAAATGGGCAGATGACATGAATAGACCTTTATCTAAAGACATACAAGTGGCCAAGAGACACACGCAAAGATGCTCAACATTACTAATCATCAGGAAAATGCAAATCAAAACCACAGTCAGATATCACCTTACACCAGTCAGAATGTCAACTATCGTTCAACTTCAAAAAAAAAAAAAAAAAAGGTATCCAAAAAAATGACAACCTGATGATAGACTTCTCCATGGCAGCCACAGGAATCAGAAATAATAAAATGCTTCCAAATGATCAAAGAAAACTGTTGCTCTTGCATTTGGTTTCTAGCTAAATTTTTCAAGAATTGAGAGCACCTGGGTGGTACAGTCAGTTAAGCATCTGACTCTTGGTTTCAGCTCAAGTCGTGATCTCAGGGTTATGAGACTGGGCCCTGCATTGGGCTCTGCACTCAGCATAGAGTCTGCTTAAGATTCTCCCTCTCCCCACCCACCTCCCCCTTCCCCATACCTCTCTTCCCCATACTCATACTGTCTAATAAATAAATAAATCTTAAAAAAAAATTATTCAAGAATTGAACTAAAGACTTTTTCTAGGCCAAAGAGTGGGGGACTTTGGGGTAACAAACCCTTTATGAAAAGTCTACTAAAATATATCCCACATGAATAAATGAACCTGAATACAGATGGAAGAAGTGATATATACATGAGAGAGAATGGTTAGCAAAAAATTGGTAGAGCCTGGTAAATCTAAGTGAACATGAACTGTATAAAACCATGATAAATAATGTCTACTTTGGAGGTACATATTAAAAGTTAAAACATGTCAGAAAATAATAATAGTAATAGGGCCATCAGAATTATAGTGTTTCAAGATCCTTGCATTTGTTTGAGAGTGTAGGAATCTTAACTTTGGGCATGAAGTCAAACATGAAAACTGAACTTTTAAGGTTAATTGCAAAAGAATCCAAAGAAAATATATGAACTCCAAAGTTGTAGAGGGAAAATAAACCAAAGAAAATTATCAATTTAGTAATATACAAGAAAAAAGAGGAAAATGACTGAAGAAATCAGATTAACATATAACATACAGGATGACAACAGAAACAAATCAAAGTTTTTTACTAGTTGAAATATATGGTATGAACTAAACTTACTGGAAAGATTGGGGTTTTTTTTTTTTTAAGTTTTTTTTTTTTAATTTTTATTTATTTATGATAGTCACAGAGAGAGAGAGAGAGAGAGGCAGAGACACAGGCAGAGGGAGAAGCAGGCTCCATGCACCGGGAGCCCGACGTGGGATTCGATCCGGGGTCTCCAGGATCGCGCCCTGGGCCAAAGGCAGGCGCCAAACCGCTGCGCCACCCAGGGATCCCAGATTGGGGTTTTTTAAATCCAGTTCTGTATGCTATACTACATTCAGAATTCAAAAGGGTTGAATTTAAAGAGATATGAAGTACAGTGACCAAAGGAAGCTGGGGTAGCCATATAAATACCAGTTAAAATGGACTTAAAAACAAAAGCATTATAATTGAGTCACTTAACGAGAAAAGATTTAAGACACCAGAAGATGATTTTAAACTGCTATGCACCTAATAAAATTGATTTGTTTTAAAAAGAAATGAACTCTAGGAAAATTTTGACAAATCTAACATAATAATGGTATATGTTTATCACATACTATTACATATGTTTATTATGTTTTATTAGATATTTATATCTAAGATAATAATGACTAAATAGTATTTATCCCAGTAACACAAATGTAGTAAAATTAGAAAGTCTATAAATGTAACAGACTATATTAACAGATTATAAAGGATTCAAGAAAGCCATAATATCTCAATTATTGTGGAAAAAAAGTTTAATAAAATTCAGTACCTTTACAAATATGCACAAAATATTAGCAAAACCAGAAATAGAAGGAACAATTCATACCCTGATAAAGAGTAGCTACTAAAAAGTTACAAGCTTCATTCTTGATTGTTCTCTTTAAAATGAAAAACAAAAAGATTTCAAACATACTTCTTTCAACTATCAACTAGTTAAACAGAAAAACAGTAAAGATAGCTTTGAATAACACAAGGTTAACTTCCATGACATAAGGAAGCTGGATCCTAATAAATAGAAATACATAAGTCTCAACACGTGTAAAAGAATTCATTTCATACAGATCATAATCTTTTAACATAATACAATAAAACTAGCAGTAAATGCAAAAATATATATAATAGAAAAATAATATAGTTCAGGGAGCAGAGTGGGTCAGGTATTTTTTTTGGGGGGGGTCAGGTTTTTTTTTTTAATTTTTATTTATTTATGATAGTCACACAGAGAGAGAGAGGCAGAGACACAGGCAGACGGAGAAGCAGGCTCCATGCACTGGGAGCCCGACGTGGGATTCGATCCCGGGTCTCCAGGATCGCGCCCTGGGCCAAAGACAGGCACCAAACCGCTGCGCCACCCAGGGATCCCGGGGGGGTCAGGTATTATGCATGAGTCGATAGCTCATCTATAAAGTTGGGTAATGGATGCATTAGGTTCCTTATAATGTTTTATTTTGTATGTGTTCGAAGGGTTCTATAATTTAACAGGTGGTAGGCAGTGAAAGTACTATCCAGAGAAACATTTGTAGTTTTAAATGCTTATATTATATATGAAAGAACAGGCTAAATGTTAATGAACTAAGCTCCCAATTTAAAACAGTAAGAAAGATAATAAACCCAAGAAGAGTGGAAAGAGATAATAAAATTAGAAGATTTATGAACCAGAAAAAAAAGATATAATAAGGAGGATCAAAAATCAAGTTAGTCCTTTGAAAAGACTTCAACAATACAGACTTCAACAAGATTGATTAAGAAAAAAAATAAAGGCAATGATAAGTACATAAAATTAGAAATTAAAAATGGTACAGGTATCTACAGATCCTGCAGAAGTTTTAAAACATTTTAATACCCTAAAAAAGTTATGCCAGAAAACTGAACACTGTGATGAAATAGATAAATATTCAGAAAATTATAACTTATCAGACCAATGGAAAAAGAATATACAAAGCCTGAAAAGACCTACAGTATTAAATAAATTATACAAGGAGCTAACAATCTTCCCTTAAAGGCGAATGCATGCCCAGGTTACAGGTGAGTTCTATCAATCCTTCAAGAAACTTATCGTAGCCTTACACAAACTTCTGTACAAGAGGAAGAAAAGTTCCTCTAACTCATGAGGTCAATTTAACCATGATACCTATACTAGACAAAGGGTGTAAGAAAGAAAACCAGGGGTAACTCTCATCCAAGAGATTATTGCATAATCTTAAATTGTGGTAAACCAAATCAAGCAAAATATATCTCAGATAATAATGACCAAACAGTATTTAAACCAGCAATGCAAGGTTAGTAATAAGGTAGTAAGTTAGAAAATCTATAAACGTAATTCAACAGATTAACAGATTAAAAAGCATTCAGGAGGGCCATTTCTCAATTATTGTAGAGATAAAAATTTAACAAAATTCTCACTTTTACAAACACACACAAAAAGTGTTAACAAAACCAGAATAGAAGGAAGTATCCGTAACCTGATAAAGTATAGCACTAAAACATAGCAAGCATTATCCTTGATTATTCCCTTTAAAAATCAAGAAAAAAAGGGTACTTAGAGTCCTGGGCTCACCTCCTCCCAGGGACACACCAAAAACCAACAGGGCTTGCTTGCATCCATGAGACCTACAAGGCTATAACAAGCTATAACGGTTCTTAAAGAGCTCAAACTCACTTGTCCCAGAGTGCAACACAGAGGCAGCCAACTGAGAGGTGCCTGGGCTTTATGTGAATGAAGCTCATTTGCTTTTTTTTTTTTTTAAGATTTTATTTATTCATGAGAGACACAGAGAGAGAGGCAGAGACACAGAGAGAGGGAGAAGCAGGCTTCTCACAAGGAGCCCGATGCAGGACTCAGATCCCCAGACCCAGGATCATGCCCTGAGCGGAAGGCAGATGCTCAACCAAGGAGCCACCCAGGTGTCCCTCATTTGCTCATTTTAAAGCACTGGCCTGAAGGGCAGGCATCTAATTAGCACACATGGAGAGCCCCGTAGGCCAGTGGGAGCCATCTTCACATTCCCCCTGTGCCATGCTCCAGAGTGCTAACGTCTCCCAGAGTAGAGCTTTACATGTCTGGTGCCCTGTTTTTTTTTTATGAATGCCATCCAGGGGATTCCCCATAATTGCCTAGCTCTGGTGACCAGGGGGGCTTGTGTTCCGAGGTCCTATGGGATTATAACAATCAGAGACAGTTCTTAGCAGGTTATCATCCCCAGGGTGCTGGACAGACAGTGGAATGAAACACCCCCCAGTCTTTCTATGAAGGAGGCCTATTTGCTTGTCCTGGGGCTTCATGAAGCCTGGGGAGAACACTTTAGGTTTGGCACACAACCGGAGGCCAACAGGGGTGCTGTGGAGGCTCTAGGCCAGTGGACGCCATCTTTGTGTTCTTCCTCTGCTTTGCTATGACTTACTGGTATCTCCCAGAAGGGAGCTTTTACATTCATCTGGAGCCCTATTTTTTCCAGCTGCTGCCCAGGGACAACACCTCTAGATTGCCTTGGCTTTGGTGACCAGCAAGCCTTTATCCATGTGGTCCCACAGAACTGTATGCATATATTTGCATACTTTAAAAGCTGCTGTCTGAGGATCTGGCTTCCAGTATGCCTGAATCTAGCTACTGACCAAGATCCTTCCCTTTTGGAAATGAAAAACACCCTCAACTAATGGGAACCATAAAAATAAAATAGGCTGTTTGGACAATCACAAAAGGTTGAAAGAAAATCAAAAGCTTGTGGGCATGGTTGAACATAAGGATCATTTCCTATTCAAAGCCATTCCTTCAAGGCTGCAAGAGGTGGCTGTTTTATCTAATTTACAGAAACCAACACAAGGAGTTCAGAAAAATAAATAGAGAAATATGTGTTAAAAGAATGAGATAACCTTAGAAAAGGCCTTAATGAAAAAATAAAATTGTTTAAAACAGAAAAAAAAAAGATCTTAATGAAATAGAGGTTAAGTAATTTACCTTATGAAGAGTTTAAAGTATTGGTCATAAAAATGCTCACCAAACTCAGGAAATGAATGAATGAGCACAGTGAGAACTTCAACAAAGAGGAAATATAAAAAAGTAGCAAATAGAAGTCATAGAGTTGAAGAACACCATGACTGAACTGAAAAATACACTAGAGAGGTTCAACAGCAGCCTAGATGAAGCAGAAAATAGCATCCTTTAACTTAAGGACAGGGCAGTGGTATTCACCTAATCAGAGCAACAACAACAAAAATAAATAGATAAAAATTTTAAAAATGAAGATAGCTTAGGGACATATAGATTAACATCAAACAGACTAACATTTGCAGTATAGGGGTCCCAAAAGGAGGTGAGAGATAAAGGGGGAAAAAAAGTTAAAGAAATAATGACTGAAATTTTTCTAACTTGGGGAAGGAAACAGACAAACTAGGTCCAGAGAGTTCCAAAGAGACCCACACCAAGACATGTTACCATTAAAATGTCAAAAGTGGGGGCACCTGGGTGTCTTGCTCAGTTGGTTAAAAGTCTGACACTTGATTTCAGCTCAGGTCATGGTCTCAGGATTGTGAGATCTAGCCCTTTGTTGGGCTGTACGCCTGCTTAGTATTCTCTCTTTCCCTCTCCCTTTGCCCATCCCCCCTTCCCAATAAAAATTTAAAAATTAAATTAAATGTCAAAAGTGAAAGACAAGGGGAGAATCTTAAAAGCAACATGAGAAAAAACAACTTGCTGTGTAGAAAGGGACCCCAATAAGACTAACAGCTGTTTCCAGCAGAAATTTTTACAGGCCAGATGAGAATGGCATGATATATTCAACACATACAGGAGGTCATAGCTAGAGAAGTAAGACAAGAAAATAAATTAACAGAGACAAACCAAAAAACAGACTCTTATTATAGAGAACAAACTGAAGGTCACTGTAGGGGAGGAGAGAAGGGGATGGGCTAAACCGGTAATGGGGATTAAGGAGGGCACTTGTTGGGATAAGTACTGGGTGTTACATGTAAGTGATGAATCAATTAAATTCTACTCCTGAAACTACTACACTATATTGTAACTAACTAGAATATATATATATATATATATATTATATATACATGAATGACACAGAGAAAGAGGCAGATACATAGGCAGAGAGAGAAGCAGACTCCCTGCAGGGAACCTAATGTGGGACTTGACCCACTGAGCCACCCAGGTGACCCTAGAATTTAAATGAAAACTTAAAACAACAAAAAATATATAATAATTGGAAATTAAACAAAACTGACATTTGCAAAGGAGATGTAGACAGATTATTAGAAATAATGAGAATTCAACGAGATGACTGGATATGGTAAAATGAAAAAATCATTTCTACACACCAGCTGTAAACTTTTTAAAGATTTATTTATTTATTAATGAGACACAGAGAGAGAGAGAGAGAGGCAGAGACACAGAGGGAGAAGCAGGCTCCATGCAGGGAGCCTGACGTGGGACTTGATCCCGGGTCTCCAGGATCAGGCCCTGGGCTAAAGGCGGCGCTAAACCGCTGAGCCACCCGGGCCACCCCATTAGCAGTTTTTAAAAAGTTTTAACACAGTATCATTTATCAATTTATCACTTAGGAACAAAAGTAACAAAAACTAACTATTTAGGAATAAATATAAGGAAATAGGTGTAAGAAATCCATGGAGAGGAACCCTGGGTGGCTCAGTGGTTGAGCATCTGCCTTTGGCTCAGGCGGTGATCCCACAGTCCTGAGATCAAGTCCCACATCAGGCTCCCCACAGGAAGTCTGCTTCTCCCTCTGCCTATGTCTCTGCCTCTCTGTGTGTCTCTTACGAATAAATAATCTTAAGAAAAAAGATTATTATTATTATTTTATATATAATTATTATTATTATTTCTTAATAATCTTAAGAAAAAAGAAATCTATGGAGAGAATTATAAACCCTTACTGAATGATACTAGATAAATGGAAAGATGTAATAGTCTTCATGGATTGGAAGATTAAATTCTCTCCCAATAGCCAATGCACTGAACATATCATAGACTGTTCTTTTTAAAGGAAACTGACAAGGGCCATGGATAGCCAAAATAAAATTTGTGATGGTAATGGTTTAGGGGAGGTGGTTTAGGTAGTGAAGGTTCTTGCTCTACCAGATACCAAGATTTATTTTATTTATTTATTATTTTTAATGATTTTATTTGTGAAAGAGGCAGAGACATATGCAGAGAGAGAAGCAGGCTCCATGCAGGGAGCCCGATGTGGGACTTGATCCCAGGACTCCAGGATCACACCCTGCGCCAAAGGCAGGTGCTCAACCATTGAGCCACCCAGGCATCCCCCAAGATTTATTTTAGAGCTATGCTAATTAAGACAGTGTAGCATTAGCTTAAGGGTAAACCGAATGACCACTAAACACATGGTTTAGGAAAGGTAGCATTGTAAATTACTGAAGAAAAGAGGATGCTAGGACATTCAGTTATTCATATGGAAAAAAATGAAACTGCATCTCTACCAAGCACCACAAATTGTAAAAAGTACAAGACAAAAAAAAATCAAAGCTTTTAGAAAACATAGGAAAATATCTTTGTGACAGTGGAATTGAAAAGGATTTTTTAAGTGAGGAAGTTCACAGAAAAGAACTAGAAAAGATAGATAATAATGTTTCAACTAAAATTAAAACTTAGTTTGTTAGAAGTTACTACAAGACATCAGCACCAAATGCAGTTTGCAAATTTTGAATGGATTTTGGTCTTCCAAAAAAAAAAAGGCTATATGAAAACACTGGAGCAACTGGGAACATTTGAACATGGGCATATGAATGTAAGTGATGGAATTTTTAATTTTTTTATATATAATACTAGTATTATGTGTATGTAGGAGAAGGTGATTAAGAGATGAATGATTTATTTATGGATAAACTGTTGTGATACATGCAATTAACATACAAATTTAGCATAACCTATAAAAGTTTATATATATATATATGTTTATATATATAGAGAGAGACAGCAATATATATTAAAATGTACATGGCAAAATATTCATTGTTGGATCTAGATGAAGTATATACCTATGTTCTTTGTACCATTATTTCAGATTTTGTGAATGTTTGCAATTTTTTATTTTATTTATCTTTTTAAAGATTTATTTACTTATTTGAGAGAGAATAAGTGGAGGAGGCGCAGAGGGAGAGACAGAAAGAGAATCCTCAAGCAGACTCTCCAATGAGCACAGAGCCCAACACAGAGCTCAACGTCCCTGAGATCATGACCTGAGCCAAAATCAAGAGTCAGATACTCAACCGGGTCATTTATGCACCCTGCAAATTTTAATTAAAAAAAATTTTTAGGGGGCTCCTGGATGGCTCAGTGGTTGAGCGTCTGCGTTTTGTTGAAGAGACTTTGTTTTTCTCATTATATATTCTTGTCTCCTATGGTGTAGTGAAGGAAATTATCAACAAAACAAAAAGATAAACTATTGAATAGGTGAAGATATTTGCAAATGATCTACCTGATAGGGGTTATATATACTTAATATATAAAGTATATCAAGAACGTATACAACTCAATACCAAAAAACCCCCCAGCAGTCCAATTTAAAAATGGGCATAAGATGTGAATATACATTTATCCAAAGAAGACATACAGATGGCCAACAGACACATGAAAAGATGCTCAGCATCACTCATCATCAGGGAAATGCAAATCAAAACCATAATGAAGTATCACCTCACACCTGTCAGAATGGCCAAAATCAAACCACTAGAAATAACAAGTGTTGACAAGGATGTAAGAAAAGGGAACCATTATGTACTGCTGATGGGAATGCAAACTGGTGCAGCCACTGTGGAAAACAGTTTGGAGATTCTTCAAAACTAAAAATAGAACTACCATATGATCCAGAAATTCTACAACTGGATATTTACCCAAAGAAAATGAAAATACTAATTTGAAAAGATACATGCATCCCTATGGTTACTGCAGTATTATTTACAATAGCTAAGATATGAAAGCAACTAAAGTGTATATCCATACATAGATCAATACATAAAAATGGTGTAGTATGTAACTTATGTGTATATATATATATATGCACACACACATACACACTAAGCCATATTACTCAGCTATAAAAAAGAGTGAAATCTTGCCATTTGCAACAACATGGATGGATCTAGAGAGTTTAATTCTAAGTGAACGAAGTCAGAGAAAGAAAATGCCATATGGGGATGCCTGGGTGGTTCAGTGGTTGAGCATCTGCCCTGGGCTCAGGTCGTGATTGTGGGGTCCTGGGATCAAGTCCCTTCATCAGGCTGTCCGCAGGGAGCCTGCTTCTCCCTCTGCCTATGTCTCTGCCTCTTTCTCTGTGTCTCTCATTAATAAATAAATAAAACCTTTTAAAAAAAGAAAATACCATATGATTTCACTCATATGTGGAATTTAAGAAACAAAACAAATAAATGAAGAAAAAAGAAGAAAGCAAACAAACAAACAAAAAAACCCTGACTCCTAAAAACAGAGAATAAACTCAGTCTGATTACTAGAGGGGAAGGGCAGAGGGGTGAAATAGGTGATGGAGATTAAGGAGTGCACTTGTCATGATTAGCACTGAGTAATGTATAGAACTGTTCAATCACTATATTGTACACCTGAAAGTAATATAACACTGTATGTTTACTGGATTTAAAATTTTAAAACTTAATAAAAATATGTTTAGAATTTTAAAAATGCACCTCTAAATGACCAGTGCACACACACACTCCATGTATGTGTGTATATGTGTGTATTCATTGGACCCCATAAATTTGAAAATACAGAAACTGCACTTTTAAAATTTAAATTCCAGTTAGTTAACACATGCGTACTATTAGTTTCAAGTACAATTTAATGACTCAACACCTACATATGACACCCAGTGGTCATCACAAGTGTCCTCTTTAATCTCTATCACCTATTTCACCCATCCTCCCACCCCCACCCTTCCAGGAACCCTCAGTTTGTTCTCTATAGTTCAGAGTCTGTTTCTTGATTTGCCTCTCTCTCTTCCCTGCCCCCCCCATAATCATTTGCTTTGTTTCTTAAATTCCACAAATGGTATTTGTCTTTCTGTGACTAGCTTAGTTTGCTTAGCATGATGCTCTCTAGCTCCATCCACATCATTGCACATGGTAAGATTTCATTCTTTTTGATGGCTGAGAATATTTCATTGTGTAATATATATACACCACATCTTCTTTATCCCCTCATCAGTCGATGGATACCTGGGCTGCTTCCACAATTTGGCTATCGTTGATAATGCTGCTATAAACAATGGGGTGCATGTATCCCTTCAAATCAGTATTTTTGTATCCTTTGGGTAAATACCTAGTAGCACAATTGTTAGATTGTAGGGTAGTTCTATTTTCAATTTTTTGAGGAATCTTCGTACTGTTTTCCACAAAGGCTGATGGCTGCACTGATTTGCATTCCCACCAATAGTGAAAAATGGACAATTTTAAATATAACCTTAAAAACTGTGTTAAGGTAATACTGTGATTTTGTAAGATAATATAGGTGAATGTCATCATGATCTTTGGACAGAGGAATTTGTAGTATTTTCACAGAATGGAATACTCTACAGCAAGTAGAACGAACAAACTACAATGCATGGAACAATATGAATGAATGTTGCATAATTCTGAGTGATAAGAGCTAGACACAAAAGAGTACACACTGTGTGATCCTATTTCTATAAAGCACAAAAGCTGGCAAAATCTATCCTGTCAGCAGTTAGTGGTTTCCCAGACTAGAATTGGGTACAAGGCCAGTTAGGGTGTTAGTGATAGCCTACTTCTGGTTACATGGGCAGGTTCACTTTTTGAAAATTCACTGAATTTTACAGTTATGATATGGATTTTTCTATATATGTATGTTTTACTCCAATAAAGGTTTATTTTTGAAAAAAATGAAGATACAGATATCCTGAATAGATCTATAATAGCTAAAGCAAATTGAGCTAGTATTTGAAAATCCACCTATTAAGGACAAACATTCCAGTAGCAGAAGGTCTTTCTGTTTAATTCTAACAGACCTTCAAGAAACAAGTTATTAGTATAGTAATACAAACTGCCAGAGAGGGATCCCTGGGTGGCGCAGCGGTTTGGCGCCTGCCTTTGGCCCAGGGCGCAATCCTGGAGACCCGGGATCGAATCCCACATCGGGCTCCCGGTGCATGGAGCCTGCTTCTCCCTCTGCCTGTGTCTCTGCCTCTCTCTCTCTCTCTGTGACTATCATAAATAAATAAAAATTAAAAAAAAAAAAAACAAAACAAACTGCCAGAGAAGAGCATTTAACTGTAAAGCCATATATGTACTGTTATTACTGTATATTATACTGTACATTGTTATAACTGTATATTATTATATAAGTTATTACTATATAATACCATTACTGTTATTACTACAAAGGACAGAATGAGGATAAACAGAAGAAATTATAAGGAGAAAAGCAGATTTACATTATCAGAGGCAGCATAATGTAGTAGTGAGAGTGAGACTCTGAGGGCCAGCCTGCCTAACCTCAGACCATGGCTCTGCCCTCTGTAGGCGATATGATTGAATCAGATTATTTAACCCCTGTGTGTTGTTCTCCATTCTGTAAAATGGGGGTAATACTAGTGCTTACCTCACAGGGCTATATAAAGATTATATGATCGATTATTTGCAAAGCGCTTAGAATGGTAGCCGGTACGTAACAAACACTATACATTTGTATAGCAAATCAAACAAATCTGGTGGGTTAAAGAGCCTGCCTTGTAAAGCAGTAAGCTTTTCAGGGGCTCATGCAAAGGCTGGAAAAATACCAGTTTGGGGTCTAGCAATCTTCTCAAACTTCAGTATGCATTCGGATCACATGGAAATCTTGCTAAAGTGCATGTTCTGAGTCAAAACCCTGGGTGGAATCTGAAATTCTTTATTTCTAAGAGAGGGTGCCGGTGCTGTGGGGCTCCTGTGGACTACAGCTTGAGGAGTAGAGATCTAGGCCTTTCCATATGGCTATATATACATCATGGCTTCAAAGATGCTTAGTTCTTATTTCTGATTATCAACTGGCAGTTGATTCTAAATTCTAAATATATTTCTCTTTCAAAACCAACTTTCGTCACCTCAATTAACTAATAATAATTTAAACACTAAAAGGATTATAAATTTATAGGAAGCTTGGGATGACTCTTTACACAAATGTGAATCTTCTCATAATGTAGTAATTATATGTGCTCTGTCTCTCTCTCTTTTTTAAATTCAGCTATCTTTTGGCTTTTCTTAAAGAAAAAACACTTATCACAAGAAATGTGAACAGTGAAATACAGCAGAGGCAGTTCCTGTGTCATTTTGGAATTCACAGTAGAGTCTATATTTGATATGATAAAGAAGATAAAGAAGATGTCACTTTAGATCTCCAGTAGGGAAGTGACAGAAGGAAAAGCTCCTGTGAGGGCAGGATAAATGACAAAGAAGGAAATGTCAGGCTTGAAGTAAAAAGAAAAAATAAAGAACAATCATTTTTTTAAACTTTGAAGGTATGGTTCTGAGATGTGAAAGAGGTTAAAGAGTAGGACTAACATTGAGCAACATATTAATTCAACATGCTGAATAGGCAAATGAGACTTTGATGTATCAGAGAACCTGGTGAAGCATACTTCTGTGCATCCCCCTGGACCTCAGGTTCTAAAGACTGTTAACATGTGATCCAGAATGGAAACCTGAAGAATGGCTTGGTGCTTGGGGCTTTTTGACATTGTGGGAAATTCTGGATGATTTGGTCTGAGTTATATCCCATGCTTTCTTTCCTTTAGGGAATCCTCAGTAATGATGATTGACTTAAAGCCAAAGGGAACCCGCAGAGTTTCCTGGGGACTGGATGCACATAGGCAGCAACTCTGGGATTGTCCTGTGCAGAGTGTCTAAGGGCTTTGGCCATAGAGTGGCTCATGAACATACAACATAAAGCTGGGACTGTCCTGTACAGAGTATCTGAGGGCTTTGGCCATAGAGTGGCTCATGAACATACAACACAAAGCTATTGACACTAATTTCTGCTGTTTCTGTGGCCCACTTTGCAAATGCTCCCAGATCTGATAGAGCCAATGAGTAAGGAGGCAGTGGATAGGACATTTTATTTTTCTATTATTCTACTGTTTGAAGTCAACACGGAAAGTTCCAGACTATATATTTTGCTTTAAAAAGAAGAATATAGGAGAAGTGAGGGAAAGATGAGACTAGGCATTCAAAGTATATAATGCTACAGTTTTCTTTAAACTTGTGCTATTTTAAATAGTTTTAGTATTTTACTCACCACCACTGCACAGAGGTTGTATTTAGGGTGTTTCCGAAAAACTGGACAAATATAAGGAGTAAGGTCTAAGTTGGTGAGTGGGTAGTGAATATCTGTTCTCAGTTTCCTTTTCATTGTACCCAGAATGTCAAATCTGGAGAGAGAATAAATGTACGAAACATAAAGTAAGTTTGTAAACCATTCATGAATGAAGTCTACATACCTTGGTAAATTCCAATATAGTTAAAAATAATTTCTTGGAAAAATAATTTGGCACAGACCTGTACATAAATTTTTTTCTTATCTATGTGTATTTATAATCTCCACATCCACATGTGTCAGCTGAACTGAGACTGGTTATGCCAGAGGTGTGAGTCAGGAGGTGAGACAGTACAAAGTCAATCCAGGGAGAGGAGAAGATGGGGACAAAGCCAGGTTTGGCATCAAGGAGTAGAAAACACATTGATTGACTCAGCTTTTCCTTATCTTGACTTTAGCATGTGTCGTCTCAGCAGTGTCTCATTTTCCAACTCTCAGGTTTTTATATATCTTTAAAAAGATAAAATTTTCCAAAAATCTTGTCCCATTCTCTATTTGTTTAGATCAACAATTCCAAAATCTGAATTCCTATCAGAATCACCCTGGAGCTTTTTAAAAAATAAATTATGATGGTGCCTGGGTGGCTCAGTTAGGCACCCAACTCTTGGATTTCTGCTCAGATGGTGATCTCAGGGTCAGGAGATCAAGCCCTACATTGGGCTCTGAGCTGGGCATGGAACCTGTGTAAGATTCTCGATCTCTCCCTCTGCTCCTCTCGTCCCCCTCTAAATAAATAAATTAAGTAAAAAAGTCCATTTTCGAAAAATGGCTGAATGGCTGATTTAGGTCTGGGGCAGGGAAATTACTGTGTGAACCTGAGATATCCTCATGCTTTCAGCAAGACACCTTGTTTGCAAAAACTAAGGGAGTACCTACTATCTGACCCAACAATCCTGTGCCTACATATCATAGCAGAAGAAATGAAGATTTATACCCACATAAAAACCTATATTCTAATGTTTATAGCAGCTGAATTCATATCCGCCACAAATTGGAATCAACCCAAATATTCATCAACTCATGAATGGATAAACAATTGTGGTATAAGGAGTGCCTGGCTGGCTCAGTTGGTAATCCATGCAACCTCTGATGCCAGGGTCATGAGTTCAAGCCTCACAATGGGTGTGGAGCCTACTTAATTAAAAAAAAAAAAAAAAACACCCATAAGAGTGGTATATTCATGAAAGGGAATACTACATAGCAATAAAAAGGAAAGAACCACTAACTCACTAACAACATGAATTAATTTCAGAAACACTATGCTAAGTGAAAGAAGCCAAACTAAAAACAAAACAAAACAAAAAAAAAACTGCACATGGCATACATAACATAGGATATTCTGGGAAAGGCAGAACTATAAAGACAGGAAATCAGATCAAACCTTTCCAGGGACTGAGTGTGGGAGAAGAGGTGGATTATGAGAAAGCATGAGAAAACTTTTTGGGGTGATGGACAGAGTTCTATGTTGGCTCTGCTGGCTACATGACCATGCATTTGTCAAAAATTCATAGGACTACACACTTAAAAAAAAGTATACATTTTATACTTACAATTATACTTTAATAAGTCTGCATTAACTAACTAATGAGCTCAGAGAAGCAGGCTTAAAGGGGTTCCCACTGGCCAATTTTGAGCAATTTAAGCATAAAGAAGGATGATGATAGTAATGGATTTTAGGCACATTAATTTTTAAAATATCCATGAGTTCGGGCACCTGGGTGGCTCAGTGGTTGAGCATCATTGGCTCAGGTCATGATCCTGGGGTCCTGGGATTGAGTCCTGAATAAGGTTCCTCACAGGGAGCCTGCGTCTCTCTCTGCCTCTGTCTCTGCCTCTCTGTCTCTCATGAATAAATAAATATTTTTTTTAAAAATCCAGATTCATGTTAATTACAGAGGGGAAACTATACTTATAAATGGTGGGGGGATCCCTGGGTGGTGCAGCGGTTTGGCGCCTGCCTTTGGCCCAGGGCGCGATCCTGGAGACCCAGGATCGAATCCCACATCGGGCTCCCGGTGCATGGAGCCTGCTTCTCCCTCTGCCTGTGTCTCTGCCTCTCTCTCTCTCTATCATAAATAAACAAAAAAATTTAAAAATAAATAAATAAATAAATAAATAAATAAATAAATAAATAAATAAATGGTGGGATCTTCTAGTCACTATCTTAACTATGGCATCAAACTTAACATCACCAAGAGTGGGACAAACTTTTATGATGTGCCTCCTGATATAATGTGTGTGACAAATACAGAACATCACCTAGTCTGCATTTCCACTAAAAAAAAAGTTTATCCTGAATCTCACCATGGGGAAGCAATTAGATAAATACAGAATGGGGCATATAATATAAACAATGGACTCCCCAAGGACTTTTTTAAAAAGATTTTATTTACTCATGAAAGAGAGAGAGAGAGGCAGAGACACAGGCAGAGGGAGAAGCAGGCTCCATGCCGGGAGCCCGATGCGGGACTTGATCCTGGGACTGCAGGACCATGCCCCGGGCCAAAGGCAGGCGCTGAACCGCTGAGCCACCCAGGGATCCCCACCAAGGACTTTTTTAATGAGAAAAAAAAAGTTTAAATATATAAAAAGGTGGAAGGATTATCCTAGATTAAGAGACTAAAGAAACAGCCAGGAGCACCTGGCTGACTCTGTTGGTTAAGTGTCTGCCTTCAGCTCAGGTCATGATCCCAGAGTCCTGGGATCAAGCCCCACATAGGGCTCCCTGCTGAGTAGGGAACCTGCTTCTCCCTCTCCCTCTGCCCCTGCTTGTGCTCTTTCTCTCAAATAAATAAAATCTTTAGAAAAAATAAAGAGACAGCCACGTGCAGTATATGACCCTGGACTGGATGCTGGATTAGAAGTTACAAAAGGCATTTTGGAGATGAAAAATTTAGATATAGATTGTATGTTAGGTGATGGGAAATCACTGTTACATTTCTTGAGCATGATAATGGTGTTGTGATTATTTCAAAGAATGTCCTTGTTCTCAGGTGATATGCGCTGAAGTACTTAAGCAGGAAATGCCATGGTGTTTGCTTCTTATTTCAGAATTCAGCTAATAAAACGGAAGGGATGAAGGAAAGAAGAGGGAGGAGGAAGGGAGGAGGAAGGAAGGAAGGAAGGAAGGAAGGAAGGAAGGAAGGAAGGAAGGAAGGAAGGAAGGAAGGAAGGAGAAAAGAAAGAAAAGAGGAAATGGGGCAATGTTACCAATATTAATGAAGATCCTAGGGCATATTCATTATATATTCTTAGAATTTTTCTGTAGATTTGAAACTTTTTATAATAAAAATGAGGTGGAATTAAAAAATTAAAATCATGATGTTTAGAATCAACCTCAGACCTGTGGAATAAGAATTCCCAAAGGTGAGGCCAGGGAATTTATTTTTTTAAAAGTCCTCATTGTAAAAAAAAAAAAAAAGTCCTCATTGTGAGTGCCAAATGTCTATCAACAGACAAGCAAAATATGATGCAGACACAATGGGATATTATTCAGCTATAGAAAGAAATGAACTTCCAGTACATACCACAACATGGATGAACCTTGAAAACATATTCTAAGTGAAATAGGTCAGCAAAAAGGACATTGTATGATTCCATGTACATGAAGTACCTAGAACAGGCGAGTTTATAGGCACAGAAAGCAGAATTGTTGAATCACTATATTGTACACCTGAACCTAATCTAACACTGTTAGAGTTCAATAAAAAGGTTAAAAGCATGGATTTTATGTTACCTGTGTTTTATCACAAATTTTTAAAAACTAATGTAATATACTGAATTCCATTGAAGTGTACACTGTACTTTTATGTCTTTCCTTTAGAGAGAGCATGTGCACAAGCAGCAGGGGCAGAAGGAGAGGGAGAGAGACTCTCAAGCAGACTCCTCAGTGAGCTCAGAGCCCGAAACAAGAGCTCAGTCTCACAATCCTGACATCAAGACCTGAGTGGAAACCAAGAATCGGACGCTTACCCAACTGAGTCACCCCGGCGCCCCTGAATTGTACACTTTAAATGGGTTAATTGCACGATCTGTGAATTATATCTCAAGAAAGCCATTAAAAAAATCTCAGGGGATCCCTGGGTGGCGCAGTGGTTTGGCGCCTGCCTTTGGCCCAGGGTGCGATCCTGGAGACCCGGGATCGAATCCCACGTCGGGCTCCCGGTGCATGGAGCCTGCTTCTCCCTCTGCATGTGTCTCTGCCTCTCTCTCTCTCTCTCTGTGACTATCATAATTAAATAAAAAATTAAAAAAAAATCTCAGAAAACATCAAAATCCATACCTTTTTAAATGAAAGATAATTATTTTTGGTGCTTTGGAAATACTGGCCCTTACAGCTGTTTCTTGCTTGGTTTCACAGAAAGAACAGTGAATTTGGTTATTCCAGGTCAGTGTGTCTTGTTGAAAAAAACACTGGAGACAGTCCTATGGAGGTAAAAAAGCATTTGGTGACTACTCTGGATCAACTGCAGCCCAGCCTGTTTACAGTAGCACTTTGCAACAGCTGTGGAAATGTGATCTTCAGTGCTTTCCCCAAAGTCAACACATCCAGGAGGCCCTGTGTCACGAGCTGTTGCCTGGACAGGTTTAAAACCTACCTGACAAAAGGAGGTGCGTCTCTCTCACTTAGTTACTGAAATGGATCCAAGTGCCCATCTCACTTCCAATCTCTGGATCAGCATTTTAACATTTCTGGTTTATTTCAGAATAATACTGACTGTGCAGTTTCGACTAACCAAGTCAGGCAGCTGTCTTAGGTTATTTGTCTCATCAGAAAAGTGATCCAAAAACTGAAAATGACCGTGTCCCGTGTTTTGAGGTGACCCAAAATGAAGACGGCAGAACAGAACTTGATCCCATGCCCCCAGAAGCCATCCTGAATGTAGCCAGCCCCCCACTCTGCAAACCATTAACCTGAAGAGAAAGATGAGAGCAGACTGTGTTTCAGTACACATGCCAGTGCCTCATTTAGTGTCTTTGGATTTTGTTTCCAATCATCTTCAGCAATTCCATCTGAGAATTAAGCCTACTTCTACATAAGTAGTAGGATTCTGTTCTCCAATTCTGGTATGGGAAAACTTATAGCAGCAGATGTGTCTTCACAATTTAGTTAGAAAAATATAAATATGTATTATTCTTCAAGGATACGTATTGCTCCCTGCCTTCTAGCTGTCCCCTGCCTTCTACTGCTACCTGGATTTACAGATTAATTTTTGGTATTATGGTGAGGAAAATTCAAGAGGTAAATTCCCTGTATGTACCAGGCCATCTTAAATAGAATGAACAAATCCCACCAGTCATTTCAATTTTACAGTGAGGCTGTTTTAATGATTACATTTAGAAATACAACTGAATTCACAGTAACTTTTGACTATACGTTGCTTTTCTACAAAATATAGTCATCATGGGCTTCCAATTTGTTTTAAGTTATAGAGCAGCCCCCCTCATAATAGACAATGTAGGAAGCAGCCCTGAGATGGTATCCAGGAGCAAGAATCCCTACCTGAAGAGAGCACTCATATTCGGATGGAATGGGGAGAGAGAGGACGGTGAAGACTTCATTCTTGTAAGTACAGTTCTCACACTTCAAACACATGATGCTGTAGTTGAGCTGCCCTTCAAACAGCTGTGTGATGATGGAGGACTCACTGGCAATCACCTTCCTGCAGCATCTGAGAACAGATCCTTTTTCGTGTGATCTTTTTCGATGGTACTGAATCAAGGAACAAATTGGCCCCGAATCAACTATTGGTTATCAAAAGAAAGCTTTTAACAGAATGACTTGATTTTTTTTTCGATCAGAATGATACACTGCTACCAGAAACCAATTAATTTTGGATTCAGACAATACATAGGTAAGATCTTCTTAAGTGTACATGTTATGTGGGGCAACTGGGTGGCTCAGTCAGTTGAGTGTTGGGCTCTTGATTTCCGCTCAGGTCATGATCCCAGGGCTTTGAAATCGAGCCCCGTGTGGAGCTCCAGTGAGGCTCCCCAGCCAGCCTTGCATAGAGCTCTGAGCCCATCAGGGAGTCAGCTTAAGATTCTCTGCCCTCCTTGTGCTCTCTCTCTAAATAAGTAAATCCCTTTTTAAGAAAAGTATATATTAGGATTGATTTCTGATAATTCAGTTATTTTCCTCCTTAAGCAAAGCTGAGGAATGATGACACACTAAGGCTGGTAAAACACATGTCCGTGCCCAGAAGCAGAGAGCTTATGATCATATGATACAGGGTCCTAGAGACAGTTCTTCTTGGGAAGAGGACAAGTAAGCTTTTGAACTAGCTTTCAGTCATGCAAACTGATGGAGGAGATAAATGAAATCTGTCCTCCCTCCAGCCCCTTCAGATTTAGCATCTTCTACTTCTATTGTTAGAAAACACTTTTTGGGGGCACCTCAGTGGCTCAGTGGTTGGGCGTCTGCCTTTGACTCGGGTTGTGGTCCCGGGGTCCTGGGATTGAGTCCCACATTGGGCTCCCCGCAGGGAGCCTGCTTCTCCCTCTGCCTATGTCTCTGCCCTCTCTGTGTATCTCTCATGAATAAATAAATAAAATCTTTAAAAAAAAACTTCTTTAAAAGAGCAAACCTTAAATTGCTAAGGCAGCTCAATTTAGCCTTGTAGCCTGATTTGATCTAGCTCATATTGAGGAATACCCTTTCTGGGAGCAGTTTGGTGCTTTTCAGTGGTTGAACGGCCTCACTAGACATTCAAAAGACAGCTCCACAGACAGCTCCACTTTGGAGCTGTGCTCACTGCTACCCTTAGCCTTGCTTCTTTCGTCATGCCCTACTACCGAGGTTTTCCACCTGATGGTAACTTGATGGCCCTAATGCCAACTTTAGTCTTGGGAATGAGAATGCTGTTTATTTCAGATTGGGTGCATATGAAGACCTAAGTGATTTTACTGGCCACCACCCTAACTTCCGGCTTAAAAAAAAAAAGTGCTGCCATGAATATCTTTCTATCAGTAAAAATGAAAAATGGAATCACAGGAATGGAAAATGAAATCTGAGGATCAGGGATGAGAGTCATCAATGCCTCTCATCTGCATCATTTACTGAAATATTTCCTGATGGTAAGTATAAGGTAAGCTAACGTCAGCACAGCGACACTACATAAAACCACGCATCTCTTTTTGGTGAGTATGTGTCTCAGATCAAGACTGAAGGCAACGAGTCTTACAAAGAAAAGTAACACCTTCCTAAATGGCAATCTCATGTTTTATTAAGTGTTATGTCCTGATCCAGTGAAGAACTCAAGTTCAGAATGTTTAGCACAAAGATGAAACTTCGCAGTATTGAGGTCTGTCCTTTAACCCGGAGCTTCCTATTTTCTTGGGTCTGTAGTTGCCATGAACATGTATTTTAGGTTGTAAAGTTCTATATGTTATTATCTCATGAGGAGTATATTTTTATTTAAAAATATGTGATTATCACTTAAAAAACAACTAGTCTGTGCAGATGTTATTTGCAAAGGGAACAGATTAGTGTTTCCCACGCCTGTTGATCACTGAAACACCACGTGAGCTTTCCCAAGGGACAGCCCAGGACATTCTAGTTCAGTAACACGGGAGTGAGGGTCTTAGAATTAGTGTTGTAAAACTCTTCTCGGGTGATTCTGAAGATGAGCTAAGCTTGGTAAATACAGACCAATTCAAATAGTGACTTGAGGGACACCTGGGTGGCTCAGCGGTTGAGTGTTTGCCTTCAGCCCAGGGCATGACCCTGGAGTCTCGGGATCGAGTCGTGCATCGGACTCCCTGCATGGAGCCTGCTTCTCCCTCTGCTCATGAATAAATAAATAAAATCTTTATAACAAAAACAAATAGTGACTTGAATGTGCCCTGCACAGAGTGGGCAATACTAACAGAACAGATGAAAGAATGAAAAGTAAAAGTTGGGGCAGCCCTGGTGGCTCCGTAGTTTAGCACCGCCTTCTGCCTAGGGCCTGATCCTGGAGACCCGAGATCGAGTCCCACGTCGGGCTCCTTGCATGGAGCCTGCTTCTCCCTCTGCCTCTGACTCTCTCTCGAATAAATAAATAAAATCTTTAAAAAAAAAAAAGAAGAAGGAAGAAAGAAAGAAAGGAAGAAAGGAAGGAAGGAAGGAAGGAAGGAAGGAAGGAAGGAAGGAAGGAAGGAAGGAAGGAAGGAAAGGAAGAAAGAAAAGAAAGAAAAAAGGAAAGGAAAGGAAAGGAAAGGAAAGGAAAGGAAAGGAAAGGAAAGGAAAAGAAAAGAAAGAAAAGAAAAGAAAAGAAAAGAAAAAAAAGAAAAAAAGTTGCTGACAGAGCCGAAGGTCTATCTTATTTCAAGGCCATTAATCCTACTCACTTTTTTCAGAGCTTCATGAAGTTCATTCAGGACATAAATCAAGAATTCCTGAGCATCCTGTTGTGTCTTTTTCATAAACGCTGGGTAGAGGCTGCCAAGAGCTGACCGAAATACTTCTGGGGAGACACATTCTGAGTCTCCAAGCCACATGTCTGTCATCACATAGGCGAAAGCAGTGGCCACCTCACGGCAATCCCTTGGAAGAGGGGCAGAGAATGTTTCCGGCCGACTTCACCGAAAGGAAGGCACCTCCAAGCTGGGGCAGGTGGCAGCACACCAAAACCCACGCCCGTCTGTCGGCCGAGCTCCCCGCGGGGTTCTTCACTCTGGAAGTGGCGCCCGGGGCTCTGGGGCTCTCGCTGGGCCTGAGCGGGGGCTCGAGAGGGCTCCCTCCCGAAGCTCACCTGGGAGGTCGGGGCGGGGGTGGGGGGCTAGGCAGTGGGGGCTGGGCCGCAGGGAACACAGCGGCCTTACCTTTGAAGAGCCGTGATGTACTTCCCGGAGACGAAGTACTCCACCAGCGGCGAAACGCTGCACAGACACTGCAAGATGGCGTTCATGTAGCACGTGTTGCCCAGGTTGCGCAGGCCCGTCACCCCCTGGCGGCGCGGCGGGCTCGCACGCAGCTCGGCCAGCGCAGGGGCGTCTGGGGGATCCGTGCACTCTGCGCTGCGCAGGCGCGGCGGGCCAAGAAGGGAAAGCGTTCTGAGGGGCCCGCCGAGGGCCGAGGGCGCCCGCCCGCCCGCCCGCCCCGGGCCTGACCCGCACGACTTATTCCCGAACTCCGAATGGCGCCTGCGGCCCACTAAGCAGAAGTCAAAGTTTCTTCCCGAAACCACAGTAAGGGGACTGAGAATACTGGCCTTGCAGAGACCTAGAATCGCATTGGCTAAACATGCGAACTTTCCCTCAGAGTTCCAAAGTTTTAGGCACCTGGGTGGCTCAGTCGGTCAAGTATCCGACCCTTGATGTCGACTCAGGTCACCCTTTGGGGTCGTGAGATGAATATAGACGCGTGGATACACATGTATATAGCCGTCTGTTGGAGGCTGGTGGTCACTTCCAACACACTTTAACACCACCACGTCTTAGTTCATTCCTTCCACATTTTATATTCCCTTTTTTTTTTTTTTTTTTTGGTTTGGTTTTGTTTATTTATTTTGGGTGAGAGCATGTGCCAGAGTAGAGGGAGGGGCCGAGGGGCAGAGAGAGAGAGAATCTTCCAGCAGCTTCCTGGCTGAGTGTGAAGCTTGGGCAAAGCTCCATCTCACATCCCCATTTAATTCTTTCAACAAGGGACACCTGAGTGACTCGGTGGTTGAGCGGCTGCCTTTGGCTCAGGTTGTGATCCCGGGGTCCTAGGATCGAGGCCTGCGTGAGGCTCCCTGCAAGGAGCCTGCTTCTCCCTCTGCCTATGTCTCTGCCTCTCTCTCTCTGTCTCTCATGAATAAATAAATTAAATCTTAAAATAATTCTTTCAACAATTCTATGGGGTAGGTATAATTATTTTTAAATTTCGTTTTACAGAGGAACTATTACATTTAAATGGTTTTATTGTTTGCCTATTATATATATATAATATGTACATATATATGTACAGTGGAATGTGGAGAGAAGGAATATCTACCTACGTACCTACCTACTGAGTTATTTGGATTTATATATCAGGTAATAACTAACAGTGTGTGTGTATACACACACACATATATATGGCATCTTCCCTTCTCTTTGGGGGACCCCCACTGGGTCAAACCTGAGGGAACCCTTCCAAATGTGGCATGTAACCCCCACTCCTTTGATATGGTATCCTCCACCGCCCAACTGAACTTCTTATGAAAGCTATAGTAGAGAGTGGCTCACAGGACGTAGTAGATGCTGAAGTCATCTGCAGGGAGGGGCCGCTGCGAAGTCATTTTAGTGAAACCACGTTGAACTTCTACTCAGGAGCTACATTTAATCCTTTTAACTTCATTTCTCAAAGCCTGTTACCTTAGCTCTTTTTGTTTGTAATAAACAATTTATATGGTTCTCTCCCCTTTCAGTAGCTGCAAACTGATTTTTAAATATACTTCAGGTACATTCCAACTTGGATTTCCCATGCATCATAATCATTTCCATTCATCCTCAAGATTCTAGCATGTTGCCATGAGATACCATAACTTGGCTGCTTAAAAACCATAAAAGTATTAGATTTCAGGGGTGCCTGGGTGGCTCAGTCATTTAAGTATCTGACTCTTGGTTTCAGCTCCGGTCATGATCTCAGGGTTGTGAGATCCAGCCCTGCATTGCTTGGACATGAGGCTGCTTAAGATTCTCTCTCTCCCTCTCCCTCTGTTCCTCTCCAACCCCCTTCTAAAAAAAAACATTAGATTTCACAGAATGAACTGAACATATAACCTCTCTTCCTCCTTCACTCAGTTTCTCTTGAATATAAATATGTATATATATCACATATATATTATACATATCACATATATATATCATATATATATGTGTGTGTGTGTGTGTGAATCACACACCTACACAGAATATTTACCTCCGCATAGTCCACTATGGCAACCCTGCCCCCTTTGGGCACCCATCCCCACTCCCAGGGACTATCCAACTCTTAGGATCCCAAGGGAATATTTCTCACTCCGGGATGGGAGGCAGTTGGATTTTGCTGCTTTGAAAAATGCATAGCATTGGAATAGACTGTAGTCTTTCTCTTCATGGTCACCAACTATAGTTCAAAGAGAGTGTAGACACACACACACACACACACACACACACCATTAGAGCCAATCCAATTTCTCTTTTCCCAGCTCTGCAGTAAGTAAAATAAACGAGGTTATAAAAGAAGAAACTCTTCAAAAATGTAAATATCAGGAAAGATAAAGAAGGCTGAGAATCATTTCAGATTAAAAGATAAACTGGAGGGGTGCCTGGGTGGTTCAGTTGACTGAGTATCTGGCTCAAGTCACTATCTCAGGGTCCTGAGATTGAGCCCTGCATCAGGCTCTATGCTGAGCGTGAAGCCTGCTTGAGATTCTCTCTTTCCCTCTCCCTCTGCCTCTCCCCATCCCACACTTGTGTGAACACTTGCATGCTCTCATTCTCTCCGTCTCTCAAGAAAAAAACAAACTGGAGAAACAAGACACTTAAAATACCCAATCCTGGCTAGGATCCTGGATCAGGAAAGAAATTGCTATAAAAGGACATTATTGGAACAATAGATAAAATCTGAATAGGATTATATGTGAATAGTTTTGTATCAATGTTGAATCTTCTGAATTTTATAAGATGATATCCTGTTTATGAAAGAAAATGTCCTTGTTCCTAGGAAATACACACTGAGGGATTTTAGGGATAAAGAGGCCTGATATGTGCAAACTGCTCTGAAATGGTTCAGAGAAACGCACAGAGACACAGATACACATGAGGAAAGGAGGGAAGGGGATAAAGTGACAAAGCAAAGATGAAGCAAATGCAGCCAGATGGCAGCAATGGGTGAATCTGGGTGATGGTAGACTGGAGCCCTTTGTACAATTCTTGCAATTCTTCTCTAAGTTTGAAATTATCTCAAACCAAAACTTTCAAAAAAACAAGAATGTAAAAAATATGATTTTAATATGGATTTATCTCCAAGATATATTACTGGTGAGCCAAAAAAGCAAGGTTCTGAAGAGTCCATCTACGGCGTGCACCCCGTTTATTTCCAAATGTATTTATGTTAATGTTCCACAAAAACATTAAGAAAGATCATTCTTTGATGCCTGTATGAGGGATCCTGGCAACTAGAGGTGCTAGTCTTACAGCTATTTTATATTTGTGGTCTATTTACAAAGGGGCTTCATGAAGTCCCCTCAGTGGTGATTCTGCTCAGTCAGTGAACTTCTCCCAAATACTTCAGTTCTTCTTCATCAGTAGAGTCTTGCTAAAATTTCATTTTATGATTGATGCTCATCAGTAAAAACAGGACTCATATTCATATGTTGATATTATATCCAGGGACCTTTCTAAACTCAAATTCTAATTTTTATAAAGATTCTTTGGATTTTCTACACACATTCAACTCATCTGCAAAAAAAAATCACTTATTATTTTCCTTTCCAATCCTTATGCTTTTTATTTCTTACCCTTTGAACTAGTTAGCACCTCCAGTAAAATGTTGAACAGAAGTGAGGATAGTAGTCTTCCTAGCTCATTCCTGAACTAAGAGGGAAAGCTTTGAATAATTCACCAGTAAGGTACACCTGGGTGGCTCAGTGGTTGAGCATCTCCCTTCAGCTCAGGGTGTGATCCTGGGGTCCTGGGATCCTGGGATTGAGTCCCACATCTGGCTCCCCACAGGGAGGCTGCTTCTCCCTCTGCCTGTGTCTCTGCCTCTCTCTGTGTGTCCCTCATGAATAAATAAATAAAATCTTTTTGTAAACAAAATTCTCCAGTAAGTATGATGTTTGCTAAAGGCATAGTTTTGTTGTTGTTGTTGTTGCTATTCTTGAGGGGGGAGGGGCAGAGAGAATGAAGGGGGGAGGGGCAGAGAGAGAAAGAATTTTAAGCAGGCTCCACACACATAGCACAGAGCCTGATGTGTAGGTTGAGATCACGACCTGAACGGAAAGCACAAGTTGAGGGGATCCCTGAGTGGCTCAGCGGTTTAGTGCCTGCCTTTGGCCCAGGGCGCGATCCTAGAGTCCCAGGATTGAGTCCCTCTCCAGCTCCCTGCATGGAGCCTGCTTCTCCCTCTGCCTAAGTCTCTGCCTCTCTCTCTCTCTCATAAATAAATAAATAAATAAATAATTAATTAATTAATTAAATAAAAAGAAATCACAGGGATCCCTGGGTGGCGCAGCGGTTTGGCGCCTGCCTTTGGCCCAGGGTGCGATCCTGGAGACCTGGGATCGAATCCCACGTTGGGCTCCTGGTGCATGGAGCCTGCTTCTCCCTCTGCCTGTGTCTCTGCCTCTCTCTCTCTCTCTCTCTCTCTGTGACTATCATAATTTTAAAAAAAAATTTAAAAAAAAAGAAATCACAAGTTGAACACTTAGCCGATTGAGCCACCCAGGGGCCCCTAAAGGCATAGTTTTTGTTCCTTGTGTTTCTTTTTTAAAGATCGTATTTATTTATTCATGAGAGACACAGAGAGAGAGAGAGGGGGAGAGAGGCAGACACACAGGCAGAGGGAGAAGCAGGCTCCATGCAAGGGGCCGGAGCCCGACGTGGGACTTGATCCTGGGTCTCCAGAATCACACCCTGGGCTGAAGGCAGCGCTAAACCACTGAGCCACCCAGGTTGCCCCAAACGGTGATTTTCTAATGCCATTATTTCACCTACGTTCATCAACTGGTAACCTATAAAGACAAGTTTTTTTCTTTTCCTTATTTGTTTATTCTTCGAATCAGTGTGGATTCATGAATTCCTACTTTATTTAATGGATTACAATGTTATCATCATTTATTTTTGATATAAAAATTGTCTCCAGATTAGCCAGCAGAGGGCTCTTCAAGATGTTTTCTGCGCCTGTTTGAATGTCTCCATCATTCCTTGAACACTTCCTTACTTTTGGCGCAGTAAGATCTTCTAGACATACCTGCCCCAGTCCTGAAGTTAGTCATTTCTCTAAGAGCCCTGGTTCCTTTTGGAGAATAGTATTTAGAAGCCGAGATCTAGAAGCTAGATGTACTCATGCTATTACAGTGTCACAGCTTCGTTATCTTCTGTATGTTTCCGTATCTGATCAACCCCCTGCTGCCCTCCTGCTGCCCCCGCTCCCCGCACACTCCATTACATTCCACACACCTCATGCTTATCCTCCTTCTCTGACACCTCACACCAGGTCATTGCTGCTCAGCAACAATCCAAGGCCCATCTAAATTGGTCTCAAATAATTAATGTCTTTTAAACCAAATTGTGAATGGATAAAGGAAGAAAGGAATCTGGTTATTTTTTTGCTTCTTTCGTTGGGATTACCTTTTAAAAACTCCCCTCCCCACAGACTTGTCTAGAAGCTGTACATCATTTTAATATTCTTGGATTGTTCCCTATAAATATTTCAACAAATATACAAGTAGCCCTTGTTATCTTAATCTATTTGGGTTCAAAGTTTGAATGGCAAGGGATATCATTATTATCCCAGCCTATTTGGTTTTTAAGCTCTAGATGGCTTATAATGACCTTGTGTGAAAATTTATTTAGTTCCTTGAGATCACATAGTGAGACAGGATAGAAAGGGTTACCCATAGGTAAAAGTACTTTTTGGTCAGTTAATATCTGTAACTTCACCCAAATAGATGAGACTATTAGTGTCCTTAAGTACCATCTTTCCCTGAATCGTCTTTTATTTTATTTACTTATTTTTTAATTTATTCATGAGAAACACACAGAGGCAGAGACATAGGCAGAGGGAGGAGCAGGTTTCCCACAGGGAGCCTGATGTGGGACTCGATCCCAGAATCCCAGGATCATGCCCTGAGCCAAAGGCAGACGCTCAGCCACTGAGCCACTGAGGCATCCCCTAAATCTTCTTCTAATATTTAAAAATGTTTTATTCTAGTTTACTTTTAAATTTTATACAACTTATATTTGCCAGAAAGTATTTTATGAATATTGCTTGCCGCTTTTATCTCAAGTCTTCCTATTTAGATCCTATCCTTCTTTTTGCTTGAGTATATCCTTGATTGACATTTTCCAAGAAAATGATGAACTTTCTGGGAATGACATCACATGGCTGGGTTCAAAGTCTTCCCTTTCTCCTAATAATGTTGCTTTCTTGCCTCGTGGATACGTGAGGACAGGTGAGAGTTCTTTTGTTAATCTGCTTTTTTTTTCCCTTTGTAAACTTTTTTTTTTTGTAAACTTATTTTTTGCTATGTATTTATAGAGTTACCAAACTGTGACATGAAGTACATACTTTATTTCCTCATTTCTAGGTCTTGCACCTGGAACTCCTACTAGATAGTTGTTGCATCTTTTTCATTAATCCAGAAAATATTTATTATGTATCTACTTCAAGTTAATCACTGTGTTAGATGCTTAATAGTGAATAAAATACAAATCTTTACCTTCGTATAGCTTTCAATCTATTGATCACTTGGATTTATTCTGTGCTTTCAACTCTTATTTTCCATTGTTTTGACTCCCTTACATGTGTTATGATTGAGCACTTATGATTACTTTATTTGAATTATCTTGATGTTTTAGCTTTACATTTGTGCTCAACGCTACTTTTTACATCCCTTTTTCTAATTTCATTCTTAGAGTGAATCTTTTATTTATTTATTTATTTTAGATTTTATTTATTTATCCATGAGAGACACACAGAGAGAGAGGCAGAGACAAAGGCAGAGGGAGAAGCAGGCTCCTTGCAGGGAGCCCAATGTGGGACTAGATCCTGAGACTCCAGGATCACGCCCTGAGCGGAAGGCAGATGCTCAACCACTGAGCCACCCGGGTGTCTTTCTTAAAGTGCATCTAAAAAGTGCCTTCAAAAGATGAAAATGGAACAGACTTAAGCACTTCTATGCAAATGATACACATCCACATATCTCAAAAGCATGTGCTCATATTCCAACCATACTTTGCTTAACAGAAGAGGCTACAAGATAAGTTCTTTGTAAGGGAAAAATTATTCTCAGAATGTTCTGTTCTCCATCATGTACTCCTCTCTTCACTGGAATTCCTAAGGAAAGGCAGCATGAACAAATCCATTACTTGAGTACCTTTATGTGCTGAGTACGTAACTCTCTGCACCTTCACAAAAATGTGAGATCAGAATTATCAGAGAGGCTTGCTCAATTGGCTGGTTATTCATGGAATAAGAGGAAGAGCAAGAATGGGAGTTCAAGTCTGTCCAGTTTCACTTTGCATTAGTGTATATATACACAGTAGCTACAGAGTCGAAAGGCCCTTAAATGTATGACTTATCAGTTCAACATTCTTATTGCCAGATAATATTCTATAATATGGATTTATCATATTTCACTTTTGGGTATTATTTTTGTTTATTATAAAAAATGCTGTTATGAACATTCATGCACAAGGTTTTGTGTAGACATATTTTCATTTTCTTGTGTATACACTTGGGGGAAAATTGTTGTCATATGGTAACTCTTAATATTTAACCTTTTGAGAAACTGCCAGACTGTTTATCAAAGTTGTAACACTACTTAAATGTCCACCTGCAATATATGAGCATTCGAATTTCTCCATATCCTTGCCAACACCTATCATATCTTTATTCTAGCCATCCTAGTGAGTGTGAAGTGGCAGTTCATTGTAGGTTTTCTTTTTTTTTTTTTTTTTAAGATTTTAGTTATTTATTCATGAGAGACACAGAGAGAGAGACGGAGACACAAGCAGAGGGAGAAGCAGGCTCCTGATGTGGGACTCGATCCCTGGACTGAGGATCACGCCCTGAACCAAAGGCAGACGCTCAACCGCTGAGCCGCCTAGGCACCCCATTGTAGTTTTGATTTTAATTTCCCCAATGGCTAATGATGTAGACTCTTTTCATGTGTTTATTGAGCACTCATATGTTTTTGGAGAAATGTCTGTTCACATCCTTTGCCCAGTTTTAAATTGGGATGTCTCTTCATTATTTAGTTAAGCTCTTTATAAAGTCCTTTATCAGATATATTACTTGCAAAAATTTTCTCCCAGGGGATCCCTGGGTGGCTCAGCAGTTTAGCACCTGCCTTTGGCCTGGGGCGCGATCCTGGGGTCCCGGGATCGAGTCCTGCGTTGGGCTCCCGGCATGGAGCCTGCTTCTCCCTCTGCCTGTGTCTCTGCCTCTCTCTCTCTCCCCCTCTATGTCTATCATAAATAAATAAATAAAAAATAAATCTTTAAAAAAATTTTTTTTCTCCCAACCTATGAGGTGTCTCTTCATTGTTAATAGTGTAAAGCACAAAATTTTTAATCTTGATGAAGTTCAACTTTACTGTTTCTTTGGTTACTTTTGCTGTTGATGTCTTATCTAAGAAACTATGGCCTATTCCAAGGATACAAAGGTTTACTCCTAGATTTTCTTCTAAGAGTATTATCATTTTTTTTTTAGTATTATCATTTTGGCTCTTATATTTGTTTTCACTTCATTTCAAGTTAATTTTTGTATATGGTGGGAGTCAGGTGGCTCAACTTCATTCTTTTGTATCTAGTTGTTCCAGTACAATTTATTGAAAAGAGTATTATTTCCCCATTGAGTAGTTTTGGTACCCTTGTGAAAAATCAGCTTACCATAAATTATTGATTCATATATTGTAACACATTGTCTTGATTACTGTAGCTGTCTGTGGGGATGAGGGTTTTTTTTTTTTTTAAGATTTTATTTATTCATTCATGAAAGACACAGAGAGGCAGAGACATATGCAGAGGGAGAAGCAGGCTCCATGCAGGAAGCCTGACACGGGATTCAATCCCAAGGACTCCAGGATCACGCCCTGAGCCAAAGGCAGACGCTCAACCACTGCCACTCAGGCATCCCAACTGTGGATATTCTTATTTAAAATAACCAAATTGGACAAGTGGTAGTTTCCCAAAGATTAACTGTAGTACAGAATCTGAAATCTCATCATCTTTTCATACTCTGGTACACCTTTCACACATGCATCACTTTATAATATCATGTACACGTCATTTGGAAAAAACTGGTTATGCAGATTTCCAAACATTAACGTATTTTATGATATATTATCAAAAATAACCGTTGTTAAATCAATACTGATTTCTTTAGAAAAGTATTGAGAAGCTGTTATGTTATTGGTGTTAATAGGCAAGTGTTCCCCAAATTCAACTTTTCTCTTAAAATCTCAAATTTTAGCATTAACAAGTATTATTACTCTTCAGTCAAATCCTCAAGTTTGAATAACCCTGGTTTGTCCGCTAGTCACTCTTTCAAAACAGAAATGATGTACAATGAAAAAAGTGACACATTTTCACATTAGGTGCTTTTCCTTGAACACAGTCATTGCACTTCACTATGTAGCAAGTTTTATGTGTTTGTATTTCTCATTTTGTTCCACAGATATTAAAGACCTGTATCCAAGGGTCAAGATTTATTAAAAATTATTACATCAAAGACATTTTATCTACTTTTAAAAGATTATTTTTAATTAATCCCTACACCCAACATGGGGCTTGACTTCACAACTCCTTAAGAGTCACATGCTCCACAGACTGAGCCAGCCAGGCCCCCGGATCAGACATTTTAGATGACTTTTTTTTCTTAAACTGTGGTGAGGGTAAAGAGTATGACTACTAGTACAGTTTGGTGCCACTGCTCTGACTTGTGCCAAGATACCAACAGTTTTACCCATCAAGAATTTTGCCTCATCAGTAAATCTTTCCATATAGTGAAAAAGGCAAATAATATCTTAGAATTATAGAAGTTTTGACTCTGTGGGCTCCCTGACAGTGCCCTGGGGACCCTCAGGGTTGGTGGTCCATTGCACGAATCACTGATCTAATTAATAGATCTAGGTAATGACCATCAAAAAGACAACCAGTGGGATCCCTGGGTGGCGCAGCGGTTTGGCGCCTGCCTTTGGCCCAGGGCGCCATCCTGGAGATCCGGTATCGAATCCCGCGTCGGGCTCCCGGTGCATGGAGCCTGCTTCTCCCTCTGCCTGTGTCTCTGCCTCTCTCTCTCTGTGACTATCATAAATAAATAAAAATGTAAAAAAAAAAATTAAAAAAAAAAAAAGACAACCAGCACCATGTTTCCTAATGGAAGTATACACCACCATCGAGGTACATATTCTTGACAAAAATTCAATCTTGAATTTGACCAAGACTCTAAACCTAATAGTTTATGGCATATTCAAGAAACAGAAACATGTAAAATGGCACATAAGGGAAATAATCAGCAAAACCCTGAATGTGGGAAACTTTTTAGAACGAATGATTGGGTTCTTTAAAAAATAAACTAGGTGGTGGTGGTGGGCAAATGCCAGAAGACTGTATATTGAAACTTTATTTTTATTTTTTATTTTTTAAATTTTTTTTATTTTATTTTACTTATTAATGATAGGCACACAGTGAGAGAGAGAGAGGGGCAGAGACACAGGCAGAGGGAGAAGCAGGCTCCATGCACCGGGAGCCCGATGTGGGATTTGATCCCCGGTCTCCAGGATTGCACCCTGGGCCAAAGGCAGGCACTAAACTGCTGCGCCACCCAGGGATCCCTGAAACTTTAAAGACAAGTTAAGCAACTGCAATGTGTAATAAATCTCAACTGGGTCCTGACTGAACCAAATTGTAAAAAAAATTTTTTTGAGAATGACATTTTCTGATAATAAGAAACTTAGTTTCTTAGGTGTGACTATATCACAGTTCTTAGATTTTAGAAACACATACTAAGGCATTTTTATTAAAATGCCTTAGATATGATAAGATGATAGAAAAGTTCCATTGATGCAGATTGCATAGAAATCCTGAGAAAAAGAGTAAAGGAGAGAGCTAAGTGTTGGGTGGGGCAGCACATGAAAGCACTGTTGATTGGTGCTATTTATGGTGAACACCCATGACCACCAGGGCAGAATCATGGACCCCAGTTAGCAACTCTGCTTTGAGGAATTTCCAAAGAGTTCAGAAGAAAAACGATTTCAAAGGTTCAAAACCATACCTTGAGATTTTACGTAAGAAAAACCTCGCTAATAGATCTGCCCTACGACCCAGCAATTGCACTGTTGGGGATTTACCCCAAAGATACAGATGCAATGAAACCCAGGTACACCTGCACCCCGATGTTTATAGCAGCAATGTCCATAATAGCCAAACTGTGGAAGGAGCCTCGGTGCCCATTGAAAGATGAATGGATAAAGATGTGCTTTATGTATACAATGGAATATTCCTCAGCCATTAGAAATGACAAATACCCACCATTTGCTTCAACGTGGATGGAACTGGAGGGTATTATGCTGAGTGAAATAAGTCAACCGGAGAAGGACAAACATTATATGTTCTCATTCATTTGGGGACTATAAATAATAGTGAAAGGGAATAGAAGGGAAGGGAGAAGAAATGGGTAGGAAGTATCAGAAAGGAAGACAGAACATAAAGACTCCTAACTCTGGGAAACGAACTAGGGGTGGTGGAAGGGGAGGAGGGTGGGGGGTGGGGGTGAATGGGTGACGGGCACTGAGGGGGGCACTTGACGGGATGAGCACTGGGTGTTATTCTATATGTTGGCAAATTGAACACCAATAAAAAATAAATTTATTTTTAAAAAAAGAAAAAGCTCGCTAATGGTCTAATATTAGAATTATTCTGTGGTACTTCAACACATATTTATTGAGCATCTGTATTCTATGCTACATATGCCAGTAAAGCACTAGGGGAAATACAAAAATAAGTAAGACAGCTCTCAGTTGGTAACAGAGACCAAGTTTTCAGAGACACACAGTGGTTGAGAGGTTTCACTCCAGTAATTACTGAGCATTTAATTGCTAGTTGTGAAAGATCTGAGGGTCAACTTTAGATACTTTGTGTGAAATCTAGGTAGGAAACGAAAGCAGATCAAGTAAATAAGGAGGATCACAAAAATCCCTGCCTCTAGATTCATCCTTTTTTTTTTTTTTTTCAAGTAATTACTTGAGCTGAATGACAGGTGACTATTTGTTGGGTACTCTTGCCTTGATTGTCCACTTAGACAAAGACTGTATCACTATTATTTATCTTTCTCAAGAGAAAGTTTGGTATTGCAGTAAACATGGTTTTTTACTGGTGTGCCTATCACAAGCCATGTGCCTATGCAAGGTGTTCGGTGTTACAGTAGTGAAAAATCTGAAGGGTCCTTTCCTCTAATGGGGGAAAAAGATTTAAAATCTTCACCTTATGTTCCGATAAAACCAACATGTATTACTTTTAAAATAATGATGGCTCATATCACCAGACTGAGGAAGGCATATTATCAGAGAACATCTGCAGATGTTTTAAGAAGTAATTTGGTAAAGAGATAGAGCTTTGTTCTCAGTAGGATGAGACTGAGAAGAAAATATTAAAGAGATTAAGCAAATGACATTTTTGGACTAGAGTAATAATGATGAAATTCAGTAACCTAAAGAAAGATCACAGTTCTTTGGAATGAGAAATGTGGTTTTCAGATAGACTGTTACTTTCCAGAATTAGCAAAGAAAAGTTATGGAGATTTATTTCAGAAAAGCAACCAGGAACTGATACAGAAACCAATCATCATCATCCTTGAAAGTCAATATAGCATGAGGCTCAGGAGACTACACAAAAGCGAGTCTTCCTGGATTTGAATCCTAGAGCTGCTATAATTATAAGAATAGAGCTGCACTAATTATAAGAATCTTAGGAAAGTTACTTTACCTAAAGCTTTTATTTTCTAATAGAAAATAAGTTTCTGATAATAATAGCTATTTCATAAGACTGTTTTAAGGATTAAATGGGTCAACATATGTAAAGTACTTAAGTAATACCTGGTATATATTAAGTTCACTATTATTATCTAGTGAAAATAATCAACATGAAATTAAACAGTTTTATATTAAACAAAATCCGTATCCCCATATTCTGACATAACAAGAAACAGATTAAAAAAAAGAGGGGAGGTGTCTGGGTGGCTCAGGTCATGATCTCGGGGTCATGGGATCAAGACCCACATTATAAGCTCTGTGCTCAGCAGGGAGGGGAGTCTGCCTGAGATTCTCTTCCTCTGCCCCTGCCCACGCTTGCACACACATGCTCGCTCTCTCTCAAAATAAATAAATAAATCTTGGGGGGTGGGGGGTACAGGGCAGCAGGTGAAAAGGTTATTAGGTGTACAAAATGGTTTATTTAAAAAAACTGACACTGTGAAAACAATTTTTCAGAATGATTCAACTCACTAAACATCTGTAAACAAGAATAAATTTATTTAATTTCTTTTAAAGATTTTATGATATACAAAATGTATATAGTATAATATCTTTAATACACTTTTTCTTTCTCCCCCCCTTTAATATTAAACACTATTTAAACAGCTTATCTCTTCTTGCCTTGTCTGTATCTATGAGATACACTACTGAATACAAGTAAGATTTACACTGCTCCTTCCTAAATAAAAATTAAAATTAGTACCTAGGAAACAAACAAACAAACAAAAAAAATCAAAGCATAAAACTTTAGTAAGATGAAAGCTTTTCTTGTTGAGTATTCAACAATATCTGGGGCAGTTAAATTACATTTTATTGGCATAAAGTTACATTGCAATCTCCCGACATCACATAATGATAATCCAACTCAGTTTCTTAAATAAGTACCACAAACAATACTCATGTTCAGATGTTCCTACACAATTTTAAATATATGAAAGAATTTATGTTTACATTCTGATTTGATATACTGGTCAATAAAATCTTTGGAGAAGTATGTAGCTTCCAGGTTGTCACTAGATATAGATAGGAAAAAAGCACTTTAACTCTTTTTACAAGGTAACTTCTCTTGAATAGCAAGTTAAGTTTCTCCTCTGATATATTTAGGTTATACCAGTCTACCATGGCTTTCTTCTACTTAACAAGGACTTGATAAAACAATGTTTAAAAAAAAAAAAACCAACACACTAATACTTTTGCACAATTTGGGCTCTATTTAACAAAAAAAACTAGCTCCATCCTTAAATATGAAGCCTAATCCTGATTCATAAGTCCCTCTTAGAAAATGGTTTTCAGCTCAGGGCTCTTGTATCCCTATGGATCTAGAATAACAACTCACCTCCTTTCCCATGGCCAACAAGCATCTAGCTGGGAACTAGTGACATCATCACTGAACACACTAAAACACACTGAGGAAGACGTCCGCCATTTAACCAAAAGGCTGAGTGATTTCTTCATTTCACTAGCTGAACGGCAGTAAACCAGCTGCCAATAAAATCTGCACAGACACTTAACTTTGGTTAATGGTATTGCACCACATAAGCGAGGGTATCACCCTCATCAGAACAAAGTCAAAATGAAATCTTCTGCTAAAAAGAGCCCTTTAAAAAGTTATAAATACTAATTTTCCTTTACCTTTAAAGTTTAACAGCTGCCAGCTGTATCCTATAGGGAGTTCCTGACTGACTACTTTAAACAGGCCAAAAGAATATTGACCTTTTAACTGTGCCAGAATTAGCATATTCATTTGCACACACTTTTCTCTATTACCAATTTCCTCCTGAAGGAAAAATGACAAGGTAACATTTTTGTTAGGTGCAGGCTAAATCAATGATTCGGTAATATTATAACATCAGACGAATAGAATTTGTTGATTCTGATTCTTTGGTGGAATTTCCAGGCTGAAGAGTCAAATCTGAAGGCTCATCCTGAGGAAATATAATTTTATCAGGTGTATAGTCATTCCTCTTCAGATCTATATTCATAACCACAAAAAAAAGAGGAAAGGAAAAACAGTCAATATTTCATAGAAATGAAAAATTAAGAACATTTTCTAAATCAATTTTCTTCTAAAGTCTCAAATTTACATACATAAAAATGAAATCATTTATTCATTGAAAAGTAAGTATTATGTTCTGACCATAAGTCAGTAACTCATGTAAGAGTAGAAAGAGCAATAAGCAAGTCAGATAAGGTCCTTGCTCTCATGGAGCTTATATTCTTCTGGATGAAAAAACACAAATAGAAAATTAACAGAATTGTGTAGTAATAAAGTGCTTTGAAGCAAACAGTATGATGAGGGCCAGATAGGAGATGGTATGTAAGCGGATTCTTTTAGACAAGGCTGAGCAGAAGAGGCAAAGGAGGTAATATTTGAGTAGAGACCTGAATGTTGAAAAATGACTCAAAGCTCCAGGAAGTGTGTTCTAGGCAGAGGGAAGATTAACTGAAGACTGTAAAAAGGAAACAGATGTGCTGTTTCCTAAAAATAACAAGAAGACTGCATGCTTGCATGTAGTAACTGATGGAAAGACTATTAGCAAATGGGGTCAAGCAGCAGTTAATGGCCCAGGGTTGTCAAAAATATAGTCAGTGAGCCAAATCTCACCTGCTACCTATTTTTTTTTTAATTTTTATTTATTTATGATAGTTACAGAGAGAGAGAGAGGCAGAGACACAGGCAGAGGGAGAAACAGGCTCCATGCACCGGGAGCCCGACGTGGGATTCGATCCCGGGTCTCCAGGATCACGCCCTGGGCCAAAGGCAGGCGCCAAACTGCTGCGCCACTCAGGGATCCCACCTGCTACCTATTTTTGTAAATAGTTTTATCGGAATGAGCCATGCTCATTTGTTTACAGATTGTCTATGTCTATTTCTGTACTACCATGGTAGAGCCAGGTAGCTGTGATATAGGCCATTTGGCCATATTTTACTACCTTGCCTTTTACTATAAAGTTGCTGACCCCTGATCTATGAGATGCAAGCTAAGGTAAGGTAGTAAGCAGAAGGTATCAAGCAGTGTTAAAGGAAGAACATAACCAAATTTAACTGACTATTCTGTCACTTGAAGTCTTGTTAAGGGCATTTGGCAAGAACACAGGAAATGAATGGTGGCAACGAAGATTAAGAGAAATGGACGAATTCTAGGAAGATTTCAGAATCAGAGTGGACAAAATTTGACAGATTGGCTAAGAAAGGTGAGAGAAGAAAAACAGATCAGCTTTTAGGTTTTGAGCCTGCACAACTGGGTAAAAACTTTAATGAGATAGGGAAGTGCAGAGGTGGTAAATGAGACTCCAGAGTTCTGGAATGGACATACTACTTATAAAGATCCACAGTATCCCAGTAGAGATGCAGGAAACTGAGTATACAAACAAGAGTTCAGGAAGCATGAGATGTCTTTAGTTTAAATTTGATACTATCAGTATTTAGATTACATTTATACCTATGGGACAGGATGAAATAATTTTGGGAATTACAGACAACAGTTGCAGAATTGTAAAACAATGCAGTAATATCAAATTTTACTTAAAACTAACCATAGTCCTGCATATATTCTTATACTTCTTTTTATCTCCATATAAAATAAAACCCAGAATATGAACTGTTCATTTTGAGTGGTAGCCTGTATCCAATGATCTAAATACATATTTGCTACTTAACAAGTTAAGTTTTGATAAATTCTGAATTCAAGATTGTGCCACTATGGCCTTAGGGAATGCAAATTAACCTGTAGCTGTATTGTACACGAAGAACAATAGAGAGAAACCCAATTATAATTCAAGTCCCGAAAATGTTGTTAACTTATGGTATAACCATAGATCATCTGACCTCTAATGATATATTTTGGAAAATGACAGATTTGGACTGGATTGCTTTTAGGGTCTCTTTCAAGCTACAAAATCCTGATTATATTAATATTTTTTAAAAATAGATATACTATACTTAAAATATCATTGGATCCAAATGGTATTGTATAATTTATATACAGTATATAATTACATACAACTTATGTTATATAATAACCAAATAAAAATTATATCTGGGCTTCCTATTAAATTCACCACTGCTATGTTCTAGTTCTGGCTAAAATGGACTAAGCATACTCTATCACAGATCACAAGTAAAAACCCTTCACATAAACATAAAGCCACTATCTGAGAGTCCTGAAAAGTAGGAGCAGAAATAATGAGGAAGGGGATCAAAACTTAAGGAATGACTTAGATTGATGGTAAGTTTCCTGTTTTTTTTTTTTTTTCACTCTCTTATTTCTAGGTTAGACTTATAGATAGCTTGATCTCAGAAATGTACATGGATAGAAAAAGCTCTAAGATTTTCTAGCCAGAGGATCAGGAAGGAGGACTCTGTGGGATGGAGAGTGTTGAGGGGGAATGCCCTCCTTCTTATTTTTTGCTTTTTGCTCTTCTGGCTATTACCTAAAACAAGCTCCAGTCATGGAGAGGCACTCTTGGGAGTGGTGGCAGCTGAGCAAGAGAAAAACCCTTCTCTGGGACCACAAGAACTAAAAAAATGGGTATCTTTATGATCCAAAAAGTTTTTTTTGTTTTCTTTTTCCTTGCTATTAGCATCAGAAATGGACTCAGTTGAAGGAAATGCATGACAGTACAGGGAGGCCACAATCCTGGCTTTCTAATCAGCATACCCCATCTGTCCCCCACCCTTCCATCCTGCTCAAAAAGAGGCCCATAACAATCACAAATCATGGAACGGAAGAAAATGGAGAGGGATACCTTAAATTTGTGTATGAAATCCCAAGTTCACCCTTGAGTGGTACACATGTGGAAAGACAGCACAGAATAGGCTTCGAGGACTAAACTATGGTGCAGACCTCCACTCAGTCCCCAGACTTGACCATGTTTGACACGTAGTCAAAGAGATCTGAGAAATACTGCAAAGGCTTTGAAAATCAAACTGACATTGGAATCACAGCTACAAAGGTAGACTGGGACTTGTAAATTGAGCTTAACTGAGCTGTCTACTAACACAAACAAAAATTGACACTCTCTAGAGAATTTTTAGTAAAACCCAGAATCTCATAGTATTCAAAATATCCAGGACACATTCTAAAATTACTGGAGTCTCAAAGACTCTCAAAGAAAAAGACAAAACATGCCAACCTCAAGATTACTCAGATGGAATCATCAAAGACTTTACAGTGCTACTGTAACCACGCTCTATGAAGCAGGGCAAACAGACCTGAGATGAATGGAAAAACAAGTTTTAAGCAGAGAATCAGTTTAAAAAGAACCAAAAGGAAGTTACAGGACTGAAAAATATGACTGAAGCAACAAATCCAGTGTATGGGCTTAAAAGCATAATGAAGAAATGAAGAATAAGAAAAGAGTGAACTTGATAGATCAACAGAAATTATCCAGTCTAAACAGATAAAAAAATAATTTTAAGGAAATACCCAGAGACTCAAGTCCCTGGGAAATATCAGAAAGTCTAATATTCTTATTATAATGGGAGCTCCAGAAACAAATGAAAAGAGATTGATGCAGAAGAAATATTTGAAGAACAGCTAAAAACTCCCCAAATTTTATAAAAATCATAAATTTGTAAATTCAAGAATCTAAGTAAACCTGAACCAAGATAAACTCAGAGAAAGCTACAACTAGACATATCAGAATCGAACTGCTAAAAACCCAAGTTTTGAAAGGAGCAAGATTATAATGACAAATCACATATAGGGGAAGAACAATTCAAATGACAGTGAAATTTTCATCAAAAGAAACAGAGGCCAAAGACAACAGAACAATTTCTTTTTTTCTTAAAGATTTTATTTATTTATTCATGAGAGAGAGAAAGAGAGAGGCAGAGACACAGGCAGAGGGAGAAGCAGGCTCCCTGCTGGGAACCTGATGTGGGATTCAATCCTGGGATCACATCCTGGACCAAAGGCAGATGCTCAACCACTGAGCCACCCAGGCAGCACAACATTTTCTAAGCCCTGAAAGAAAGTAGTATCAACCTAAAATTCTAGATCCAGGGATCCCTGGGTGGCGCAGCGGTTTGGCGCCTGCCTTTGGCCCGGGGCGCAATCCTGGAGACCCGGGATCGAATCCCACGTCGGGCTCCCGGTGCATGGAGCCTGCTTCTCCCTCTGCCTGTGTCTCTGCCTCTCTCTCTCTCTCTCTCTCTGTGTGACTATCATTAAAAAAAAAAAAAAAAAAAAAAAAAAAATTCTAGATCCAGTAAAAATATCCTTCAAGCATGAAAACAAAACACACACATGCTTGATAAGAAAAACTAAGAGCAACCACTAAAAAACTAAACAGATACAAAATAGAATACTAAAACAGGGAAGCCTGGGTGGCTCAGCGATCCAGCCCAGGGCATGATCCTGGAGTCCCGGGATCAAGTCCCACATTGGGCTCCCAGCATGGAGCCTGCTTCTCCCTCTGCCTGTGTCTCTGCCTCTCTCTCTCTCTCTCTCTGTGTGTCTCTCATGAATAAATAAATAAAATCTTTAAAAAAAAGAATACTAAAACAGATAGCAGCAATGTCCACAACAGCCAAACTGTGGAAGAAGCCTTGGTGTCCGTCGAAAGATGAATGGATAAAGAAGATGTGGTATACATATACAATGGAATATTACTCAGCCATTAGAAATGACGAATATCCACCATTTGCTTCAATGTGGATGGAACTGTAGGGTATTCTGCTGAGTGAATAAGTCAATTGGAGGACAATCATATTATGGTTTCACTTATACAGGAAATATAAAAAATAGTGAAAGGGATTATAGGGAAAGGAGAGAAAGTGAGTGGGAAAAATTAGAGAGGGTGACAAAACATGAGACTCCTAACTCTGGGAAATGAACAAGGGGTAGTGGAAGGGGAGGTGGGCGGGGGATGGGGTGACTGGGTGACATGCACTGAGGGGGGCACTTGATGGGATGAGCACTGGGTGTTATACTATATGTTGGCAAATTGAATTTCAATAAAAAAAATAATAATAATAAATGCAAAAAAACAGAAGGGGGGCTGGAAACCAAAAATAAACAAAATAAAAAAACAAAAAAATAAGAGTTATTAATCAGAAAACAATAAAACAAGATCTATATCTAACCACATCAATAATTACATTAACTGGGGATGCCTGGGTGGCTCAGTGGTTGAGTGTCTGCCATCGGCTCAAGGTGTGATCCCAGAGTCCCAGGATTGAGTCCTGCATCGGGCTCCCTGCATGGACCCTGCTTCTCCTTCTGTCTATGTCTCTGCCTCTCTCTCTGTGTGTCTCTCATTAATAAGTAAATAAAAATAAAATCTTAAAAAAAAATTACATTAAATGTAAAATGTCTGAAACACCAGTTAAAAATGGAAATAGTTAAGTTAAAAAAATAAAATTAATTAAACCTAAAACCCAACTATAGGCTGTATAGAAGAAACCCATTTTTAAATTTTTTTATAATAAATTTATTTTTTATTGGTGTTCAATTTACCAACATACAGAATAACACCCAGTGCTCATCCCGTCAAGTGCCCCCCTCAGTGCCCGTCACCCATTCACCCCCACCCCCTGCCCTCCTCCCCTTCCACCACCCCTAGTTCGTTTCCCAGAGTTAGGAGTCTTTATGTTCTGTCTCCCTTTCTGATATTTCCCACACATTTCTTCTCCCTTCCCTTATATTCCCTTTCACTATTATTTATATTCCCCAAATGAATGAGAACATATAATGTTTGTCCTTCTCCAATTGACTTATTTACTTCACTCAGCAGAAACCCATTTTTTTAAAGGAGCCCACGTAAATATAACTAACACGTGTAGGCAAAAAAATTGGAAAAGATATCTGATAAAACCATTTATCAAAAATTAGCTGGAGTAGCTATGTTAGTATTAGACAAAACAGATTTCTCAGAACAAGGAGAATTACCATGGTGTTACATAAAAGGAAAAGAATAAATTCACCAAGAATATATAATAACTGTAAATGTGTATGTACCTAATAACAAAATTTCAAAATACATGAAGAAAAAACTGATAGAACTGAAGGTAACAAAGACAAATCCACAACTGCACTTTCAAGACCTCCTTTCTAAGCAATCAACAAGAGCAAGGAGACAAAACCATCAAGAATAAAAAGGTAGTGAACAACACTACCAAAAACTAAAAACCTTCCTTAATTATCATTTACAGAATATTCCATCCAACATTATAATATTCTCTTCAAGTGCATATGCAACATTCACAAACTGCATCCTTTTAAGTTAAGAAAAAATCTTTTAAAATTGAAATCATACAAAGTATGCTCTCTTATAATGGAATGAAAAAAATCAACAACAGATAGATATCTGGAAAATTTACACATAATTGAGTGTTAAGAAAGATGCTGCAAATAATTCCTAGGTCAAAGAGGAAATCTCAAAAGAGAAGAAATATTTTAAAGAAAATAAAACCAAAAGTAAACATATCAAAATTTATGGGATGCAGTCAATGTAATGCTTAAAGAGAAATTTATAGCAGTAAATGTTTTGTTAGAGAAAAAGGTCTCAAATCAATAACCTAAGCTTTTTCCTTAACAAACGAAAAAACAAACTAGATGTGAACCAGCAGAAAGACAGAAAAAATAGAGTAAAACAACGAAAAGCTTGTTCTTTGAAAGTATCGATAAAATTGACACACCGTAGGGGCACTTATGTAGCTCAGTGGTTGAGCTTCTACTTTTGGCTCAGGTCATGATTCTGGGGTCCTAGGATTGAGTCCCACACCAGGCTTCCCCACAGGGAGCCTGCTTCTCCCTCTGCCTATGTCTCTGCCTCTCTCTGTCTCTCTCATGAATAAATAAATAAAATCTTAAAAACAAAAAAATTTACATATTGTAGCCAGAATGACCAAGAAACAAAAAAGACAAATTACTATAATAAGAGAGAAGATTCATCAGAACCCAAACATTAAAAAAGATTAGTATATAAATAATTCTATGTTCATACATTTGACAATATAAATAAAACAAACCAATTCCTTTCAAAGACACAAACTACTAAAAACTTACTCAAAAAAATGGATAACCAATAGTCCTCTATTTAAAAAAATTAAACTTATTTAAAACCATTTCACAAAGAACTTTAGACTGAGATGTTTCATCAGACAATTCTATCAAACATTTAAAACAGGGAGAGCATTAAAAAAATAAAATAAATAAAATAAAATAAAATAAAATAAAATAAAATAAAATAAAATAAAATAAAATAAAATAAAATAAAACAGGGAGAGCATTAATTCTATATAATCTATTCCCCAAAACAGAAGAGGTATGAACACTTCTAACTTCTTTTTAAGGTCTTTATTATCCTGATACCAAAAGAAGGGAAAATGGTACAAGGAAAAACAAATGTAGACAAATGTTATTCATGAACACAGACATAAAAAGCCTCAACAAAATATGAGCAATCTGAGTTCAACTATATTAAAAAAGATAATATTATGACAAAGTAGTTTGTCCTGAATGTATGACTGGTTCAACATTTCAAAAATCGATGTAATACAATGTACTATTAACCTATTAAAGAAGAAATAACAAATAACCATATAAATAGATGCTGAAAAAAATTGACAAAATTAAACACCCATTCAGGGTAAGAATTTTCAGGAAACAAGTAGAAGAAAATTTTCTCAACTTAATAAAATGCATCTACAAAACCCTTACAAGCGGGATCCCTGGGTGGCACAGCGGTTTGGCGCCTGCCTTTGGCCCAGGGCGCGATCCTGGAGATCCGGGATCGAATCCCACGTCAGGCTCCCGGTGCATGGAGCCTGCTTCTCCCTCTGCCTGTGTCTCTGCCTCTCTCTCTCTCACTGTGTGCCTATCATGAATAAATAAAAATTAAAAAAAAAAATTAAAAAAAAAAAAAAACCCTTACAAGCTGACATCATGTTAATGGTAGAGGACTGACACTTTCCCTTTAAGATTAGGAACAAAGCAGATTTTACTTTCGCTACTCCTATTCAATCTTGTATTGGAATTCCTTGCAAGTGCAAAAAGTCAAGAAAAAGAAATAAAAAGTAAATAGGTTGGAAAGGAAGTAATATAACTGTCTCTACTATCTACACAGAAAATTTCAGGGAGTTTATAAAACAAAACAAAACAAAACAAAACTCTTAGAATTGAGTCTAAAAGGTTATAGAACACACAAAAAAACCCAAAAAAACAAACACAAACATTAATGGTATTCTGTACACTAACAATGAATGATTAAAAAGTTAAAAACCATTATTCACATGCTTACTATGTGCTTGGCACTGTTCTAAGTACTTCATAAATACCAACTCATTTAATCTTCAAACAAACAAACAAAACTATACCTCTATAATACAGGTATTTTCTGGAGTATGCAGTCTGGCTCCCAACTCTAAGCTCTTAACTATTACATTACTGGTCATAATCACAGAACTTCAAAAAACCCAGCTCAAGTGTGAATCCCAGGAACTTGTAATCTTTAAAAAGTTCCACAGGAGATGCTGATGCATACCAAAGGGTGAGAACCACTGGTCTTTGCTATAACTTAAGATTCATCATAATTTTATTTCTTTAAATATAAAAATGAAATTACAATTCTGAAAGAATTTATCTGTGGTTCCTGTTCCCTACTTCATGGAATACTCTTTCCCCAACTCTTCCAGGCTAACTTGAAAGTCTATTTAACCCTCAATTTCAGGCAATCTGTTAGTTCCCCAGGTAGCATTTGCTTTACCTTTTGTATTTCTTCTACTTGGCATTTATGACAGTCCTATAACTCCCTATTAATCCTGTTGTATTCAAATTTGACTAAATTCCATTGAGGGCAGAGATCACATCTGTCTGGTTCCCTAATGTATTGTCAACACCTAGCACAATTCTTGGCATCCAAAAGACACTTAATAAATACCTATTAAATCAACAATTTTGTATTTTTATAAGCAATTAAAGAAAGCATAGATCCACTTATTAAATTATATATATTTGTATCCTTGGCCTAATAAAGTATTGTAGTGACCAAATTTGCTAACATTTTATACATTATACTATTTAAGAAAATGTTTACCTGGAAGTTTAAGCTTTCTACAACAAGAATTACAGTGATGTTTTGCTCTGAAGTTTTTTATTGCATCTTCACCTAGATTTGCTGGGCCAAAAACCATATCACAGGATCTGGAATTGGTAGTTAAAAAAAAAAAGGCAATTTATGCAAATAGAAATGTAGAATTTGAAATTATAAAAATATTTTAACGAAATTATTAAAACTTATTACCTCTTTTCTTCTGCTTTTATCACAGATGGGTCAGTCAAATTTTCACCCACACCTTTATATGTATATATAAAAAAAGACAATTTGTATGATTGATGTAGACACTGACACTTGAGTAATAAAAAGTCATGAGAGATTTTGTAGTGTTATTAATTATATAGCATTATTCAAGAGGGTATTTTTTTCTCTTGATATTTTATAATTTGACTATGAAATTGCCAAAGTTGGTAGATAGGCAGATGAGCTCCCAATGGCACTGCTTCTGATACAACAGGGACAAAGTTGCAAATAAACATCTCCGTATGTAAAAGATCTACATGATCTCCCTGTTTTTCTTTAAGATTTATGTATTTATTTGAGACCAAGACAGAAAGAGCAAGCGAGTGCAAGCAGGGGGAAGAGCAAGGAAGAGGGTGACAGAATCCTTAAGCAGGCTCGAGGCTAAGCACAGAGCCAGATGCCAGGTTTGATCTCATGACCCAAGATGACCTGAGCTGAAATCAAGAGTCGTAAGCTTAACCAACTGAGCCACCCAGTTTCCCTTTCCCTTTTTCAACGTAGCAAAGAACAATTAGATACATGAAAGCATAATTTATAGGTCATTTTAAAAGTGTTTTGGATTTTTAAAACTGCTACACTAACATATGAATATATCCTCTTGTAGTCTGCTTGACTCTCTCTCTCTAAAATAAATCAATCAATCATTTCTTTAAAACAAGATTATTCGACACTGGAGAGTCTGTGGAGAAATGGGCATTCACATACAGTGCTAAGTATGAATTCCTATAACCTTGTGGAAAAGGAACCCAGCAGTAGCTATTAAAATTGTACCCATCTCTAACTTAAGCCAATTCAGGAATATGGACATAAAAGTAGCAATACATGAGTATGTTTGTTGCAGCATTGTTTATAGTAGCAAAAAGGAAAAAAAAAAAAGACTAAATTATGTCACTCCTCCATATTATATTATGCAAATATTAAAAGGAGTAACTTAGATTTATCAGTAACGACCCAAAAGATGCCCATGACATAGCTGGAAAAAGAACAAGTGAAATACACACACATACACACACACGGCATCATCCCAGTAGAGGAAAATCACAACATAAAACAAAATAATCAAAAATAAGGGAAAAGGGGGCACCTGAGTTGCTCAGTGGGTTAAGTGTCTTGACTCTTGATTTTGGCTCAGGTCATGATCCTAGGGCTGTGAGATGGAGCCCCAACTTGGGCTCCACACTGGGCATGGAGCCTGCTAAAGATCTCTCTCCTGCTCTACTCCACTTTAAAAAAAAAAAAAAAAAAAATTTAAAAGGTAAAAAAAGCCTCTACTTGTGTATTTGTCTTCATAAAAGTAGAGAAATAGTAAAGATGGGAAAACCGTTCTTTATATATTTCTATATTGTTTAACTTGTTTGCAGTAATTGTGTCAAATATTCCTATGAAAAATGGCTTCAGGAACATATTAATGATGTAAAGAACGGCACTACTTTCCTTAGTGAAAATAACTCCCATCTTTTATTTTTATTTATTTGTTTTAAGTAAGCTCTACTCTCACATGGGACTTGACTGAGATCAAGAGTCATAAGCCCTGGGGGGCCTGGGTGGCTCAGTCGGTCTGCCTTGGTCATGATCTTGGGGTCTTGGATCCAAGTCTCTGGTCAGGCTCCCTGCTCAGTGGGGAGCCTGCTTCTCGTGCTCCCTCTGCTCCTCCTCACCCATGTGCTCTCTCATTCACTCTTTCTCAAATAAATAAATAAAATCTTAAAAAATAAAAAATGTCACAAGCCATACCAAAGGAGTCCGCCAGGCACACCAACTCCCATCTTTTAAATTAATAGTTCAGACAAAATCTGTTTGGCTTTATCTCCTATGCATGTTTGAAGATAAAGGATGCTTATTTAGGAATAAACTTTAAGGGGAGCCCTGGGTGGCTCAGTAGTTTAGCGCCTGCCTTTGGTCCAGGGCACGATCCTGGAGACCCAGGATCGAGTCCCACGTCGGGCTCCCTGCATGGAGCCTGCTTCTCCCTCTGCCTGTGTCTCTGCCTCTCTCTCTCTCTCTATGTCCATCATGAATAAATAAAATCTTAAAAAAAAAAAAAAAAAAAGAATAAACTTTAAGATCCCTTTTACTTAATTGGATTGACTTGTCTAACATTTTACATCGGTGTCACTATATATACTAAATCATTTATGTAAAATGATGAACTACTGAAAAAAGGATAGTTATTTTTACAGAGATTTTCTTTCTTGAGCTTGAATCAATGCCATTTACTTTTCAGCACAATCCTTTATATTTGTGACTATGTATATAACAAAAAAATTTATCAAGTGATAAACATTCTAAAAAATTTTCTTTATGTGATTTTGAAATCTGGTCTGTGTTAACATTTGAAATTAAGGCTGCTCTTCAGGAAAAAAAAAATTATAGAAGCTATAATGTGAAAGTACCTCAGGCAGAGTTGGCAACTTGCTCAGTTTTATTTTCCTTTGACCCTATTGTGAAGCTTCAGACATTACTCTGAGCAAATTTGCCCTCTCCACACCACAACTTCCTTTTTCTATGTATGAGAGTTTGTCTACAAAAATGGTTATGATCAGTTTTTCCTTCCCTGCATATACATGCTATTCTACTCAAGAAGTGCTGGAATCCATTCCCACCTCTTGAATCTGGGCTGTCCTTATTATCTGTCTTTACCAGTAAAATATGGAGGAAGAGATCTGAGCTAGTTCTGGACTTAGTCCTCAGAGTTTCTGCTTTCTCTCTGTAGGAAACTAGCTGCTATGTAAAGTCTAACTACCCAAAACTACCATGCTAGGAGAAAGTCCCGTTAATCAGCCATCGGAGAGATCGCATGGCAGAGAACTGAGGGATTCAGATGTCAGAGAACAGAAACCTCAGACATCTGACTCCAGTAAGCTGTCCATACTTACTCTCCAGCCATTCAAGCCCTCAGAGGAGATAGCAGAAATAAGCCATCCCCACTATGCCCATTTCAAATTCCTGAAACCAAAGAACTGTAAGCAAATAAAATGGTTGTTTTAATCCATTAAATATTTAAGTAGTTTAGTTCACAATAGTAGATAATATAAACACCAGGAATAACAGAATACCTGTTACTGTTACAAAGAAACAGTCTTTATAATTCTAAAAGACTGAGGCTACATACACATCTAAAAGTAGAATAGTGGGGGGGATCCCTGGGTGGCTCAGCAGTTTAGCACCTGCTTTTGGCCCAGGGTGTAATCCTGGGGTCCCAGAATCGAATCCCCCATCGGGCTCCCTGCATGGGGCCTGCTTCTCCCTCTGCCTGTGTCTCTGCCTCTCTCTCTGTGTGTCTCTCATGAATAAGTGAATAAAATCTTTAAAAAATAAAAAAAATAGTGGATTGCATGTATTTTTGTTTATCAAAATATGTATTATCCAAACAATAATTAAGATAACAAGATCCCACCATTCAGGGAGGGCCCTGATGGCTATATGCTAATGGTTATTGACTTGCTTTTTTAACAGCTTCTACTGACCCACAGTTGTTTTTTTGTTATTGTTTTGCTTTAAGATTTTTATTTATTTATTTGTGAGAGGCACAGAGACAGAGGCAAAAATATAGGCAGAGGGAGAAGCAAGCTCCCTGTGGGGAGCCCGATGCGATCCCAGGACCCCAGGATCATGACCCGAGCCAAAGACAGACACTCAACCACTGAGCCACCCAGGTGTCCCCTGACCCATGGTTTTACCTATGTGTAAATTAATGGATTTCGGTATATCGCTTATAACATATGAATAGGTGAGAATCTACTGTACAATTCCACCGTAGCAAAACTTTAATAAACTTACCTTGTAAATCAAGTACCAGTAACTCCCCTCTTGTATATTCATAAGTCCAGTGGCTAAAGGCTAGCATGATCTCTTCCAGTGTATTAGTTGGAATAATCTCATCACCATTATTATTGTTGTATTTTCTAAATTCTCCAGTCATACATTCTTCCACAGCAAACCACTGTCCTGCTGAATGGCAATACAGCAGGAAAACTTCAAGGAACCTTATGAAAAACAGTTACAGACATTACTAGCAGTTTTGTTGGTAAATAATTAAATATTCAGCATTAATAATAAAAGTCAAAAGAGGATGCTATCCATATAAAACCAAAGGATCTCAAGAAAAATTTCAAGATTTACCTTGGAGAATATGGTATGGATTTGGGTTTCATTTGGTTGAAAGCAAATGTGAGCTTCTGTGCTGCTCTCTGTTGTTGAATTTCCTATAGAACAACAAAAATACACATACACAAAAAAAAACCCTGTTGAAAACTGAAACTAAAATCTTATTTGGTTTAACATACTTTAGAAGTGAAAACATGAACCTTAAATAATGCTCCACTGTTATGCATTCACTAGCACTTACTCTGAGACACAGATGCAGAACTGTATCTTCTTTATAAATACTTGACCATGTGTTAACCACCTCAGGAAGAAAAGATTTGATAATATAAAGATGGCCTGATTTGAGGATATCATGTTCTGACCAGGTACACTGTACTTTGACAGCTCTCCGTAAACCGCCTCCCATCTCCTCTTTACTTAAAAACTCTATTTTTGCACAGAGGCCAAGCTGTGACCAAGAAGACATGCTGTTATTCAGTATACTGGGTGAACTCTCTTCCAAACGATACACTGTGACAGGCTCACCTGCAAGATGAATGAACACATTCTGAGGTCAAATTATGACTCTTTAAAATGACAAAGAGAATAAAAATTGGCAAGAATATTTTGTTAAATAAGAAATAGGAAATGAATTGGACAAAGTTGTAATTTTATAAAGGAAGTTTAAGGGCAACAAATGTTCAGGAATCTAGAATCTACTAATATCTCTAAATTCATGTACATTTAGTAATGATAAGCATTTTTGAAATTATGAACATCTTCAAGAAAAACTTTAAGAAAACAACCATTCTACAAATCCTGTAATGTCAATTTATCTATGCTTTCTTTACTAGACAATGGTTTCAGACCCTTTTTCAATGAGAAATACACTATTACTTCTGGATATGCTAGAAATAGAGATATCTAATACTTCTGATTATTCTTTCTTCTATTTAAACCATACCTGACTCTTGCTAATTAAAATTTACATAAAATGGACACTTCTTAATGAGACCCTTCTTTCTGTCACCATGTTCTATACAATAGCTAAAATCACCCATGTCCTATATAAAAGCTAAAATCAATAAAAAGTTATAAAAATAAAAATTATTAATTTATTATTAACAAAAAATTTATTTCCCCCTTCATTTACTTTTTGGATTTACCTCTTGGAGGCACAGGTGTAAATGGAATGCTCTGGGATAATCTCATCAAATTATTTCTTTCCACAGCTGCACAAAAATGAGAGAAAAATAATGAAATCCCTAAAAGCTCAAAATATTTTTTTTTCAAAATATTGTTAATGTTTTGTTGTTAACAGTACTTACCTGAGTAATAGTAATTTGTATCCATAACTGGTTTAAACGGAGAAGCAAGACCTAAAATGCAAATAAACAAATGAAACCCTTTTAAAAATACTAATGTAGCATAAATTTCATCCTAAGTTCCTTCTTGTAAGCTCTCTTCACCAATACAGAAAAATACAATAAAATATATTCATCACATGCTTGCTGTATATTACTCTTTTTCATTATGCCAGATCAGTCCTAACTGTGCACTCAGATACCTGAAAGGGAAAAAGTACATGATGTTTGACACTCTCCTGTCATAAACTGTATTCTTCCCATACTCCTTACTCAAAAAGAAAAATATCTTTTAGTTTTCAACCTTCAGGAGGTGGGGCCTGTAGCCAAGTAACCATTTTAGTGAGCTTACCATAGGAAGATGAACTCTGGAATGTAAAACATACTCCAAAGAGCCCCTGCTCCATATCTAAATGTATTGAGGACTTTACTTTTTAATTGTAGTAAGAAGAAGCTATGTGTTAAGTTTATAGAATATAAATGAAAAAGAACATATTGCCTTGCAGAGAAGGCAATCAGTCAACAGTTTTAATGTGTAGTAAGTAAAAAACATACACATTATATATACATATATGTATATAATAAGACTACATATATATATATATTTATGATGTATACATCATAGGACTATACAGGAGGGATACCAAATGCCCCCTGCTTGAAGAAACATTGAAGGATGTCTCAGAAAAGAAAGAAAAGATAGTAGTTTTGTTTATTATTTTATTTTTTTATTTTTCATTTATGATAGTCACACAGAGAGAGAGAGAGAGAGAGAGAGAGAGAGGCAGAGAGACAGAGACACAGGCAGAGAGAGAAACAGGCTCCATGCACCGGGAGCCCGGTGTGGGATTCGATCCGGGTCTCCAGGATCGCGCCCTGGGCCAAAGGCAGGCGCTAAACCGCTGCGCCACCCAGGGATCCCAAGATAGTAGTTTTGAAGGTAGTTATGTGTGCCACCCAGGGATCCCAAGGTAGTAGTTTTGAAGGTAGTTATGTGGTCAGGGCAACATTTGCAAAGGCATGGGATTATTAAAGTGCATGCTGTACCTGAGAAACTGCAAGTGGTTCAGCATGAATAGAATAGCAGTTTTCAATACTAATTTAAATAAATATATTGTATATGATATAATATATAAACGTATAATAAATATAAATCAGCATTCCTCGATACATTATATAATATTTTGTTATATTATATATAAATGTATTGTTATTAATATATTAGTATATAAGATATAAACATATAATAAATACAAATCAGCATCACCTGAGAGGATTTTTCAATGTGTACCTACCCAGACCTCACTCCAAAATATTCTAATTCTGTAGATATGTCAGCATAAAGTGATTCTCCACAAATACTTGAAATATATAACCAAGACTGCAAACTAATGAACAAGAGTACAGGCATGCCTATAGGAGGTAAAGCTACAACAAATTGTAAGGAACCAAATATGCCATGCTAAGAAACGATACTGGATTTTAGCCAATGACAGTGGGGAAAATGAAAAGCAGAAGATGGTAAGTGTAGTGGCAGAAGAGAAGACAGACTGAAAGGGAGCCTAAGTGGCATAACTCTAAAAACCCAGATGGCAGTAAAATACTAAATGTGAACATATATATATACCTTACCACCTAGGAGTACAAGACCAATAAAAAATAAATACAAATATTTACCAAACAACAGGAACAAGAATACTCATCAACAGTACTATTCATAGTTATCATACAGTGGAACTATGAAATGCCCATCAGAATGGATAAACTCAATATATTCACAGAAGGAAATACTGTATAGTAATGAGAATGCATGAACTACCACTAGACACATGAATCTCATAAACATATGCAAGGAGGAAAAAGCCAGACACAAAAGTATGTACTTTATGATTCCATAAACATGAGGGTACTGGCAATATTCTGTTTTGTAATGTGGGTGCTAATTACATGGGTATACTTAGAGTACCCATGCATGTTATATACTTCAACAAAAGGTTTAAAAAATGAAGGGGTGAACTGAAAGCAGGAGCAGGATGTAAAGTGGAAAATGGGTTCTAGAGATATTTAAGAAGTAAATACAAAAGGACTTTGTGAGTGCAAGGTCAAGGGGGGGTCAAGAGTAACTCCTCAGGTTTGACCTCACTGACTGAAAGAGTATCATTAACTAAAACAGGGACTACAAGGGAAAAGAGCAGGCTAGGTCATAGAAATGAAGGGAGGTGGGGTGACAGTAAAGATATGATATTATATGGTGATTTCATATATTTGTGAAGCTGTTATTTTGAAGAGAAACTAGCTGAGGGAAGAAATTTTTATCACATTGGCTTTCAAACATGAAGTCTAAAGTTTCCTAGCTAGAATAATGTGTTATTTGCTGTTAACAGATCACAGATGATCCTCATTTTTTCACATTAAATCTACCATATGGACTCACCATTCAATGTTCCTTCTTCAGATGGCCTAAAGAAAACCAAAAAATATGAGTTGTGACGCAATCTTTGTTTTGGCTACCATACAACTTCTTATTTTGTAAAGTTATTATGATTATTTAATATAATACTATTTAAGTAATTCTGAGATCCAGACTCACTTTCGTTTGAATATATGACATTTCCCTTAAGCCAGTGTCAAATTCACACATGGATATAAATATGTCAACATACATACATTTTATCAACACTTTGTACCTTCAATTTTTTATTTTTTTTTTAAGATTTTATTTATTCATGAGAGACAGAGAGAGAGAGAGAGAAAGAGACACAGAGACACAGGTAGAGGAAGAAGCAGGCTCCATGCAGGGAGCCTGATGTGGGACTGGATCCCAGGACTCCAAGATCACGCCCTGGGCCAAAGGCAGGCGCTAAACCACTGAGCCACCCAGGGATCCCCTGTACCTCCAATTTATACCTAAATGTTTAGTAGTTTGCTGCCAAATTGAAGGTTCTAGTACTAATAGAACAAAATATTCTGACTTCTCTATTCATGGAGATAAATTCTTTACTATATTAAGAATGCCTTGAAATGACTTTGCAGATTTCTGAAAATACAGAATTGTGGGCAAAGAATGGAGAGAAAGGCAAATAGACATCATTTGGCAAAACTCAATTTATAATGTTGAAAAAAATTTTCCAATGTTGAATATATTTATTTGTAACAACATATATTGGTACCAAGAGGAGGTTTTATTAATCCCATGGATTCCAGTGCAAATTAGACAGGTACAGTAGAAAGGAAAATGCAATAAGAATCAAGTAAAATGGGTTAGAAGCTTAGCTCTCTCATCCTACAGCTATGGGGCCTTGCTCAGGAATAAAAAAGACCAGAATCAGAAAGGACCTCTGAAGTGAAGAACTTTTACAGTCTCTTTTTAGCTCTTACTTTGATCTGATACTGTTATTTCCTACTGACTTTCACCGTAATATAAATATTTTTTTTAATTTTTATTTATTTATGATAGTCACACAGAGAGAGAGAGAGAGGCAGAGACACAGGCAGAGGGAGAAGCAGGCTCCACGCAGGAAGCCCGATGTGGGACTCAATCCCAGGTCTCCAGGATCACACCCCGGGCTGCATGCGGCGCTAAACCGCTGCGCCACCAGGGCTGCCCCTAAATATTTTATTATAGGAAGTATTTTCACCCTAGCCTCATCTCCTTGCTGCTGATAAACTACTCTTTACTTAGCATCTAAAAAGTACTAACCAATTCCATCTCTTTGGGTATTTCTATGGCTCAACACTGTGTAAGATAAGGTTCTCTTGCTAGCTGAATTAACATCAACTTCAAGTACCTATTCTGTATTTACATCGTATGATTTTGGTTATAAAAGACAGTATACTCTGAAGAGATCTGACTACAGATTGGTCTTCCAAATGCCATACAGGCCCATAATATCCAAAGAACTTGAATACTGGATGTCCATGTGGCACTTGGTTTATTTTCTTCTATATTCACATATATTTCTGGTACACAGAAGGAAATGGGGAACACTGTGGAATATCTAATAATTTCCTTCTCAAGTAGTCCATATCTCAAAGTAACTCTATTACGCTTCCACTATCAAATAGGCATTAAAACAAGAGGACTTTTTTTTTTTTTTTAATGTTCTTTAGAATCCTAAAAAAAACTAATTCTCAGGCTGGAATCACATAGATTATCTTTGATTCTTCTTTATGTTTAATATGTACTAAAAATTTTTACTTTCTAGGGATGATTACCTGTCAGATTGCCTTTTGTTTCCACATTTGGTTCTGGATTACTGTATCAGCTTTGTAGTGGATCTCCCTGAATGCAAACTTTTTAATGTATACTGTGTAATAACTGCTCTAATTACCTTTTCCAAAAGCAGGGGTAAGGCTTGCTGATTACAATGATGGGTATAGAAGTTAGCTAAGTGCAAAGCTAAATTGTCAAACTAGATCTTTGAATAAATTTTATTCAACAGCAAGTTGGAAACAGGACTAAATAAAATCATATTATAAGGAAGATTTTAGTAGAGTAGTAATTATAGTATGGCTCTAACAATGTAACTATAAAGAATTATAATTTTAAGTGTATATATTAATTCATAATAAATGAGTGCCGCCAATCTCGTCTATGTAAAGACAAGAGCCACTTAAATAAATAATTATCATCCATCTATAAAGGAGTATTTAAGAAATGGTACAAAGAACAAAAAAAAGACAACATCAAATAACTATGATACTTTTTAGGTTAATGATGAGAAAAGACTTACTTACATTTCTCTGTTTGATGGTCTATCTTGTAACCAATCCTTTAGTCAAAAACAAACACAAACGTAAAGTTAAAGAAAAAAAAATCTCTCTAGATGAAGTTTAACTGTTTAAACCTGTTTTGTTTCCTATAGTAGGTTTTAAGAATGAAGGACTGAAAAATTAATGTGAAGTCCTTGTTTCATACACCTGAACTAATAAAATAATAAATGGATATAATTATCTTAAGACCACTCCACAATATAGAATAATTTTGTGATTGTTATTTCCTACAATATAATTATAGTCTGGCTAGTTGCTTTTTTCTGATGACAACTTTATACTCTTAAATACTATGTGCCCACAAAAGAAAAACACAACAAAGTATAAAGAGTAAAGTTAAAATCATGCACACTGTAAACAAATCACCAAAAACATTCAGACATATTTCATTAAAGTCTTTTTCTGTATGTGTGTATTGTTTTTACTCTGCAGTTTTTTCATCTAATTTTAAATGTATGATTACATTCTGATCCAATTTAGTAATTCTCCATTTAGCTATGCCTGATCTACGTTATTAACTTCCAATGAGTTATTTTTTATTTTAGATTTTTTCCCCTAATTTTCAGGACTTTTTGAATTGCGTCTTCTTTTTTAATTTGTTTTAATCACTTTAATAATCATACTTGTTTTAGATCTGTAACCAATAATTCTACTATCTTAAGTTATTAGAGGTTTAATGCTGTTTATGTAACTTGAAACCCAAAAGTTTTATAATTTGGCATTGTCAGGTCATCTTCAATAGAACTTAATTTGTGGCAAAATTCTGCTGCTTAGGTTCAGGATAGGTCTTTCAGAAAGAAGGAACTGTTACTATGAAACTGTGTTAACTAACCCCCTCTTCTCATTGAAATAATTTTTTTAATAACATGATTTTCAATAATACAACCTCCTTATAGCAGAATGTAAGTTAATATGTTCCTGATAATCCAGGATAATTATGAGTAGTGATTTCTATACCTGACTCATATAAAGGAACAGTTTTTCTTTTTCCCAAGCTATTTGTTTGGCTTGCCAGAGTATGCTTTTTAAAGTATTTGTAAAATCAAATACTACCTAAATTGGTTGGGAACGACTTCATACAGTTTCACTACAAACAGATTACTGCTTTTCTTTTGTATAAATTTTTCTTTAAAATTTCCTAAACTATTGCATAGACAGTAATCTCTCTTAACACTGGCCATAGCAGTATTTTTTTCTAGCTATCTCTCCTGAGGCAAGGGAAATAAAAGCAAAAATAAACTATTGGGATTACATCAAAAAGTTTCTGATAGTAAAGGAAACAATCAACAAAACTAAAAGGCAATCTATGGAATGGGAGAATATATTTGCAAATGACATATCTGATAAAGGGTTAGTATCCAAAATATATAAAGAACTGATATAATTTAATACCTCCTAAACAAATAATCCAATAAAAATGGGCAGAACACATGAACAGACATTTCTCCAAAGACACAGAGATGGCCAACAGACACATGAAAAGATGCTCGACACCACTTATCATGAGGGAAATGCAAATCAAAACTACAATGAGATTATCACCTCACATCTGTCAGCAAGGCCAAAATCAAAAACATTTAAGAAACAACAAATGTCAGCAAGGATGTGGGAAAAAAAAGAATTATTTTGCACTGCTGGTGGGAAGGCAAACTTCCACTGTGGAAGACAGTATGAAGGCTCCCCAGAAAGTTAAAAACAGAACTATCTTATGATGTAGTAATTGCACTACTGGGTATTTAGCCAAAAATACAAAAACATTAATTTAAAGGAATACATGCACTTCTATGTTTATTCCAGCATTATTTATAATACCCAAATGATGGAAGCTTCCCAGTGTCCAGTGATAGATGAATGGATAAAGAACATATGGTATATATACACTGGAATATTATTCAGCCATAAAAAGAATAAAACCTTGCCATTTGCAACAACATGGACAGAACTGGAGAATACTAAATGAAATAAGTTAGAGAAAGACATATATCATACGATTGCTCATATGTGGAATTTAAGAAACAAAACAAACAAGCAAAGAGATAAACCAAGACTCTTTTAAAGAACAAACTGTGGATCTGGGAAGAGGGAAGGTGGGCGAGAGGATGGGATAAATAGAAGGTGGGGATTAAAGACTACATTTATCATGATGAAAAACATAAAATTATAAAGATAATTTTATATTTATCATGATGAAAAACATAAAATTATAAAGATAATTTTATAGATCTATATATCTAAATACATAAATAAGTAAAAATAAACCCCTAACTATTCAGACAACAGGAAGAAACTCTACAAAGAATAATTGCCACCACGTACTAATGTTAGTTTTCTAAGGTAAAATTTTTTTGAACAGTAAATATAACCTCAAATAACATATCACCATCTTTTAGCTCTTTTTAAATAAATACACATATTAAAATATGCATTTGTTTAATTGAAATGTACAAACCGGTAGTAAAGCTGCTTTGGAATCTACTTCCTGAGTTTCTTCTGTAGATGGCCTTCTACTGCTATTTTCTACTTAAAGAAAATTTTAAAACGTAAGTTATACAATTGAAAGTTTTTTGATATCAACTAACAAAACACAAATTGTTTTTACATACAGTGTAACCTTCATAAGATAATTTATCCCCTCCTCAACACTGCTGAAGATTGAGCTACATGCCCACAGATCTCTTGACAGGGTATCAAAATTATTCAATTTACTTTTCTAAAAAGGCACTAAGAAATAAAAGACTATAACGGAAAAAATCTTACTCTTCCTATTTCCAAATTTCTTATGTATCCTACCATTTATTTTTTGTGTGTGTACACCTATCATTTTTTAAAACCATAAATAAATAGGATAATAATACATAGGATAATAATACATTATTGTTGGTTTTTTAACTTTAAGCTTGGCGATCTTTCCATAATCAATACACAGAGAACTTTCTCTATTTTGATGTTACATTGAACTTCATACTATGGGTGTACAATAATTGTACAGAATAATAACCAAACTCGTACTGATGGACATTTGGTAGGATTTCAATCTCTTGCCATTACAACATTGTAATTCATGATCTTAAACATACATCATTTTATAGTAATAGAAAAAAAGTTAATCTCTCCTCCCATTATTTAAGATGCCATATCTTTATCATATCTTGTTTTTCTTTATCCTAAACTTAAGAATTAAGCCTATTTTAAAAAGTCAGGATGTTAAATTCTAAAGTAACTTAGAATTTACAACTTTATGACATAGTGAAGAAAAATCTCAGAATGAATAGTGATGGGGAATCTTAGAACAAAATTTGTATTCTGAGTGTAGAGGGCAAAAAAGACAAGATTGAAATACATTAGAAGAGTCTGGACAAAATTTTTTCAAGATAATGAAACTGATAAAATGCATTATGTATCTGAGTATCTTGAAGAAATGTAGTCAATAGCAGAGAATCTAGTGCTGATCTAACCAAAATTACAATATAATTATATTGGTGGAAAAGAGTAAACGTGTGTGTATGTGCACGTGCGCGTGTATTTGGGAACCGGGGGAGGGGAAGAGTTCAATTCTTGCCTTCTTTAAGGGGAGGTCAAAAGTTATGGTCTAAAGCTGAAATATGAGGATGCAAAATTAAGAAGCAGAAAATTAACTGCAGAAAGAACATCCATGTTACTGAAAATGAATTTTATTTCTTCCCTGCTAACCCTTCCACCATTCTTTTTCTTACTTTATTTCTCCAGCAAGAATGTTAAATAGAAATAGTAACAGCCAGAATCCCTGCCTTGGATCCCCATGTGGTTTTCAATTGATCATTATGAAATATAGTATCTGTGGTAACTTTTTGTCAATATCCCTTATTCAGATTAAGGAAACTCCATTCTAACTTTGCTAGGAGTTTTAATCATGAATGGATGCAGAATGTCATCAAATGCCTTTTCTACAGCTACTGAGATGATCAAATGATTTTTCTCCTCTGTTACTATCGTACATCAATTATACATACATACATATATATAATTTTTTTTTTCTTTAAGTAAGCTCTACACTCAACATGGGCCTTGGACTCACAACCCCAAGATCAAGAGTTGCATGCTGTATTGACTTAGCCAGCCAGGTGCCCCTCATCAATTATATTTTTGATGTTAGTGTTAAACCAACTTGCACTCCTGGAAAACTTCCAACTTGATAATGCTGTATACCAGAAGAGAATGAAAGGGGAAATGATGGTCAGCTGGACATAGTAGTGATGTTTTTCTTAAGGAACGCTATAAACGTTAAATGCACATTAGTGAAAAGCTGAATAATAAATTTAAATTTATATGCATATATAACTTTTGACTCATAAAAAAAGTGTGATATGGAAACATCCCCAGGCCATTTAATTCTCTAGTGAAAAATTAAAGGTGTAGATGTATGGTATATTTCTTTCTGTGTAAAAATGAGAGGAAGAAGACTACTGTCTTATAGGATCTGTGTGAAACTCAAGAGAATAAATAAAAATAAGTGGTTACATGTTAGGTTGGAATGAGACAGACTTATTTTCAAAGTACTTGTGTGTGTTTGTATTTTAATTCTGAGCCAAATAAAAGTATTAGCTTTTTTTTTTAAGATTTTATTATTTATTAGAGACACAGAAAGAGAGAGAGAGACACACACACACACAGGCAGAGGGAGAAGCAGGCTCCATGCAGGTAGCCCAACGTGGGACTCGATCCCAGGTCTCCAGGATCATGCCCAGGGCCGAAGGCAGCACTAAACTGCTGAGCCACCCAGGGCTGCCCGTATTAGCTATTTTTAAAAGTTAAATTAGAAAAATAGGTTAAAACACTACAGATTCATCTGTGTAAGTTAAAACCCGCAGATTCATAAAGATCATCTAGGTACTAAACAATTTGTAAAAAATATGAGAATATTGGGATTATGTGTATTATTCAAACTTAAAGGAACAATGAATGACCTGAATCGTCATTTTCTGACTCTTGAAACATTTGCTGCTCAGGTGTGTGACATACATAAAATATACGGAAAGCTTAAATGAGCATGTTTGGTAACATGATTCACAAGTCAGAAACTTACCTTGTTCTAAATGAAGAGGAATAGAAGTTTTATGACATTCAGTAAATCCAGCATGAGAACTCACATGTTTCAAAGCATTTTCAGAAGGAACATCATTCTGTATATTGCACAAATACACAATTTAAAAAGAATTAAACTGAATTTCAAATGATTATACTAAGTAGTATAAGCGTCTCTGTATCTATTCAGCTCAATATGCTTTAATCTACCTGGACACCAAATATGTTACAGGTTAATTTTCTTCAATGACAATCTCAAAAAACTACATCAAAATATACTATTTATTGTTCATAAACCCATCTGAATGGATCCTTTTCAATAGTAATACAATTTCATAAAAAACTGAGGGAACTATGAAAAACTGTAGGGAAAATAATAAAACGTTTACCTGTTTACCTAAAAAACAAAATGCTATTTTACACTGACAGATTATAAGAGTTTGGAAGATAAAGGAGTAGAGAGGAGAGGTTTTTAGGGGGAAGAAGGGGTTTCTGGATAGCTTTCTTATTAATTATATGAGCTGTTTACATAATAAAGATTTGATCATTATTTGTCACATTTCAATTTTTCACAAATTTGTTTTTACTTATCTATGATTTCCATTTTTTGGTACTTAAATCTCTTCACATCCTTCAATACTGTTTATTCCTTATACATTTAAAAAGTCCTCCTGGTCTTACTGACTTAATATTTCTATTTTCTGAAATGATTTGAATTTTTACATTTAAAGCTGGAATTCAGGGGCACCTGGGTGGCCCAGTGTGAGCACCTGCCTTTGGCTCAGGTTGTGATTCCAGGGTCCTGGAATCAGGTCCTGCATCAGGTTACCTGCAGGAAGCCTACTTCTCCCTCTGCCTATGTCTTTGCCTCTCTGTCTCTCATAAATAAAATCTTTAAAAATAAATAAATAAAAGCTTTAATTCATCAGAGTTTATGAAGTGATACAAGAACATAAACAGACTTTTCCAAATTTCTACTCATCCATTTGTACTTACTGACAAAGCATTTCCCTTCTCATCAATTTCTAATCTAACCCTCCCTATTAAATTCTTATATGCAGGAGCGTTATTTTGGAGTCACCAAAATGTTCACTGTTTCAACTGTTCTACCTGTACAATATTTTATAGTCTAATTCTCCCTTAACTTTCTCATTTTTACCTACCCATTTTCCCAGATGAACAAACTGCATTAAATTAATGTGGGGACAACCCAATCCATTCAGAGTTTTCTCTCTTCAAGTTATAAACAGGTTACACACTATTATGCAACTCTAAGATATTCCCAAACTTCTACCACCTCTCAGAAACAGTGAGTTTTAAAATAGTATTCCTGCAATAAAGTATTACTTTTATTAAGTAAATTCAACTTACATCAAGAAAGTTAAGCTTTTCTACCTTTGATGCTCTGTACTCTTCATATACAGCTGATTATATAACCAAGTGAGAGTGCTAACCTTTTATGTGGTCACAATGCGACTCCAATTTCCTTTCTGATTTTAGTTGTTTCTTTTGGAACCAGTTTTAGCTATTTCTTATTTGCTTTATTTAAGTGCTTTCTTTGATATGACACATGAGTTTCATAGAATCATCTATAACAGAAATTCTAGTGCAGGATTGATGGTGGGCTTCCAGATATTTGTAAAATTCCATATAGATAAAATTTTGTATATGTGCATTTTTATGGGAAGAGGGTCTATGGTTTTCATTTGATTTTCAAAGAGGTCTATAACCCACATTCAAGAACTCAAAGTCTCAGACTCTAACCTAGAGCTCATTATTCTATTAATATAGTTTGAGTTCTTTTTCTCTAAGTAATTTACTCAAAATTGTTTAATTCAAAACACGGCCACCACTTTTCTGCCACTTTTCACAGAAACTTGTAATTTCTTCTTCTTTTTACTAGAAAGTTACCTGCCCACTTAAAAATTTTAGCATACTCTGGGTTTTTACTTCATTTAATAGGTTCATTATTAAAAAGTGAAATCTGGGATCCCTGGGTGGCGCAGCGGTTTGGCGCCTGCCTTTGGCCCAGGGCGCGATCCTGGAGACCCGGGATCGAATCCCACGTCGGGCTCCCGGTGCATGGAGCCTGCTTCTCCCTCTGCCTGTGTCTCTGCCTCTCTCTCTCTGTGACTATCATAAATAAATAAAAATTTAAAAAAAAAAAAATCAATTTTAAAAAGTGAAATCTGTGGGGGAAACCTTAATGCCACAAGAACGTACTGATACAGTTCTTTCAACTGCCACTGTGACATTTTAATGCCATAGAGGCATTTTAAAAGTTCAATGAAATACATATTAGAGGGGATCCCTGGGTGGCTCAGCAGTTTAATGCCTGCCGTCAGCCCAGGGCATGATCCTGGAGTTCCGGGATCGAGAACATCGATCCCACATCAGGCTCCCTGCATGGAGCCTGCTTCTCCCTCTGCCTGTGTCTCTGCCTCTCTCTGTGTCTTTCATGAATAAATAAATAAAAACTTAAAAAAAAAAAAAAAGAAATACATATTAGAGAATGACAGCCTAAGTCAGGGTAGTTGTTAGTACTGAGAGAACCTGAGATACTACAAAAATGTTTAGGAAGCAAAACAAGTTAGATTGGCTGTTGAATGATGAGAGAAGTAGGACTGCAGTTATGCCTTGATAAAACTAGAATGCTGATGTTATTAACAGAGACAGGAAATACTGAAGGAATATGTCTGCTGAGCATGAGGAAGATGGTGAACTTGAGGTTTTGACTGCTGAGTCTGACAACTCTAAATATTTCCAACTAGTTAGCAGTTCCAATCTTTTACTGTGATAACATGCCAATCCTCTAGTCAGAATCACTCCAAAGATTTACTTTCCCCATATCCATATTCCCAGACTTTAGTTTTCCTGGCTAAAAACTAAATGCTGGGGATCCCTCGATGGCTCAGCAGTTTGACGCCTGCTTTCAGCCCAGGGCGTGGTCCTGGAGTCCCGGGATTGAGTCCCCAATCAGGCTCCATGCGTGGAGCCTGCTTATCCCTCTGCCTGTGTCTTCTGTCTGTCTCTCTCTCTGTGTCTCTCATAAATAAAATCTTTAAAAAAAAACCAATAAATTAAAAATAAAAAATAAAAATAAAAACCAAATGCTGATATGGTTGGTAAAAAATTCATGCTATCTCAAGTCTTATTTCAGCTGAGAAATCGTATTCTTGGTTTTCTCCTGACTCCTTAATAATTTCACACAATGGTTACCCTACACCCTCTCTTTCTGATGTACTCCATTAAAGTTTCCACCAGCCTTACTGGAAAAACATGCCATAAGAGTTATCAACAAACTCCTCAGATTACTTTATTATCTCCTTTAATTTTTAAAAAACTTTGCGTTAATTTATATACAATGAAACACACAGATTCTTAAATGGTAAGTTAGAGAAGAGTTTTAGCATTCTTTCTTTCTAACTCAAAATATCTGTTACAATTTTTTATTATCTGCCCATCAGAAAAAAGTTATACTTTTTAATCCTTAAGATTATCATCTGAATGCTCAATTTCTCTCCATCTATGTTTTCTTGTTTTTAAAATTTTAATTCCCAATCAGTTCTTCCTCCAAGATAAAACAAGAGATTGAATTTAAAAATAAAAATACTGGTTTCCCTACTGGTTCCTTTCCCTCATATTAAGATTCTATCATTATAGGTATTTATGAAAGCAACAGTTAAATACTTTTCACTCACTGTTCTATACATTTAAAAAAGTTAATTAGCAAACATTTATTGAATATCTTACACCTGAACATTATACTGTAGTTACTGGCATATTCAGCTTTTTACTGCTTGGCTACAGGTTCCTTGACAGACAGGGTTATGATCTAATAAATTCTGGGGCAGGAAAGAGTTGAATTCAGTATTTGGTCAAGGGCAAATGTATAGGAGCAAGCATTTTTTTTTTTTAAGAGAATTGTTAAATAGGTATTTTTAATTTTTATTAATTAAAAAAGTGCAAGCTATTTGTAGAACAATTTTCATATTCAATCGTTTCTTCATTTTAAATGGTATGTAGCTTTAAATATTTGGGACCATCATGTTGATGATGATCTCTGCTAAAACTGCATTTTTTATTGAAATATTTAATGTTCTTTTGAACTAAACACACAAATAGCAAAATAAGGTTGAACTGTGCTGTTATAAGGATTTACTTACAGATAATATTTCTTTTATCTTGTTTGATGTTTCTTTAAACTTCTGCAAATAATCCACGCTATCTCTGTGTCCTTAAAGAGAAAAAAAAAGATTACAACAAAAAATATTTATTTTTTCTTATCAAAAAATAATGTCCTTGCCGAAAGTCTACATAAAAGTGATTTTATGTTATTTTTAAAAGTAGTTTTGATGGCTCTGAAGTTTCTGGTAGATTTTCTGATATATAGTAAAAATATCTGTCAAGATGCTAGAGATGAGTAGTTGAGTTTATAGTAAGAGCAAAAGCCAAAGGCCTCCTAAAATAAATCCAACATATGATATTAATTGCTTGAAATGTAAAAAGAAAAAAGGGCAGCACTGCTTTTACTATTAATAAAATATAAAATTACATATATAATAATATGTGATCTTTATTATACATATATATTCACATACTATATATACAAATTATATGTAGAGATAAATAGGTATCTATACATATCCATCCCAGTGGCAATATACTAATAGACTAAAATGTACTTTAAAAAAATAAATTGGGATAGATTTTATGCAGGAAAAGTTGTCTCTAAATCCATACTGAACTGTACACAGCCTAGCAGAGATCAGTATGCTCAGTTATTTAGATAAGTTACAGGGTTGGCCTCAATGTGGAGATTACATGGACATGCCATATTCTCTGACTAATCTCCATACAGGTTTCGTGACTAGGTAAATTTCTAAGCTGGGAAGGCTCAAACAAGTGTTAAGACAAGGTTAGGAAGTCACCTGATGGAAAAATTCAAACCTGAAGAGACAGAGGGCCTCTTTCATGCCTCAGAACACTCTGATCAGGCCAAAAACAACTCAAGTTTTTTCTAAGAACTCTTTGTTAAATACTTTAATCTTTACTAATCTAACAGAAGACTGTTAGAACACTATATTCTCCCAAATAGTAGCAACCTAGCTAGCTCTATAAAGTGTTCTCTCTTCACCTTTCCCTTCTGTATGGCATATTATCAACATTAAAATATCTTAGGTCTCCCCCATCATTAAAAACAAAAGAAATAAAAAACCTTAGATACAAACCACAGTATTAGTTATTTCTTCTTTTCACCATCATAGTAAGCTTTATAGTTGCTACCCAAGTCCTGCTTTTTACACTCCCTCCTCCCATTCACATTTTATTTCAATATAATCTGGCTTCTCCTTCAACCACTTCACTGAGACAGATTCCACCAAGGCCACTAATCTGTACTCACTGCCAAAACAAATACATTTTCAGTCCTTATTGTGCTTTAGCTATCTGAAGTGTAAGAATGAATTATTCTTTTCTGAAATGCTCTCTTCTTTGGGCATATTAATAGTGGTTTGACCATAAATCCTCACTTTCCAAGTAGAGTCCTGGCTTTCTCTAGTGTCCTAATGTAATTATTAGCATACCCTTTTCACTATCAAAAGTGTACTGGCTGAGATGAAAAATTATGTGGTCACCCAACTTATAAAACACAGCTCTTTTCTAGTTATTTCTATGTAGCCTTTCCTATACTTTTCTATTATTTCCCAAGTATCTAACATTCATGAATCACTCAGGTTCTTTCAACAAGTGAACCGAACTCAACAGAAGATTCTCAAAATCAAAAGAAAAAGCCCAGTAAGTTTTATATACAAATGTTATTAAATTCCCCAAAGAGGTATATACCAATGGAACTATTCAACCTATTTTCCCCACTTGATTCCTTTTAAAAATTTTAGAACCGGGATCCCTGGGTGGCGCAGCGGTTTGGCGCCTGCCTTTGGCCCAGGGTGCGATCCTGGTAGACCCGGGATCGAATCCCACATCGGGCTCCCGGTGCAAGGAGCCTGCTTCTCCCTCTGCCTGTGTCTCTGCGCTCTCTCTCTCTCTGTGACTATCATTTAAAAAAAAAAAAAAAAATTTTTTTTTAGAACCATAATCTATGAAATGTAGTCCACTTACCATACAAGTGCACGGTTTTACTAATTAGTTATTTATTTCTAAGGTGATAATTTTAAGTAAAAATATTGATATAGAAATATTAATTTGCCAAACTTACCAACAAATGCTCCAAATTCTACATTATCTCCTTCTGCAGCTTTACAGCAAACAACTTCTTGATCTTTGGTAACAGTTTCTAAGTGGCTTTTACAACTTGGCTGGGAAGGTGTACTAACAAAAAATTTGGTTGGTGGGGATGACAGATGTGGTATGCTATTAGATGAACTGCCTAATTTTTGATTTTTACTGAACATTTTTAACATCTCGACCCCATGTAGTCTCTGTCGCAGTTCTGGAGGAGATATAGCACTTGGGAATAAGGCACCACAAGAGGAACCAGCCTCTGGGAAATTGAATTCTTTTCTCTGGGGTATTACAGGTAAATCCTGACCAAATATGTTACACTGAGGATCTTTTTCATCTTTCATAAAAATATTACAAAGAAAAGGATTAGTACTTTCAAGACCACCTTGAGGAACTGAGGAGCTAAGTGTATTTACTACACTGTGCTTTTTCCATACAGAAGGTCTTACAGGACCATCGTCAATAAGGTTTTGAGCCAAATGTTTGGAAATGCTCAATTCTCGTGTGATTTCATTGTGAACTTTGCTAGCTTCAGAAGCTTTCTGGGCAGTGAGCGTTTTTAATGTATCTACAGTCAGGGCTGAAAGATCTTGCAAATGGCCAATTTGAGAATCTAATGACTGTAATGATCTTTTTATATAGTTGACACGATCTCCAACTTCTTTAATTTGAATGCACATCTGCTCCACCCTGTAGGGGAAACAGAGTTTTTATAAATGTTAAAAATTAAAGTTTTAGAGATTCTTTTTATACTCTCAATAAATTACAATGGTAAAAAATTTTTACATGCCCTCAAACAAGCTAACATAGAAAATAAGATGATTATTTACTTATAAAAGGCACATCTAATGTTTAAGAAGGATCCAGTGCTGGGGGACACCTGGGTGGCTCAGTGGTTGAGCATCTGCCTTTGGCTTGAGTTGTGATCCCAGGGTCCTGGGATCGAGCCCCACATCAAGCTCCCCACAGGAAGTCTACTTCTCCTTTGCCTATGTCTCTGCCTCTCTCTCTCTCTCTCTCTCTCTGTGTCTCTCATGAATAAACAAAATCTTTAAAAAAGAGGGAGAGGGGGAGTTCCTTGTGCTGATTCTATTATAATAAAATGCAAAATTTCAAAAAACATTTTTGTTATTACAATTTCCCCACATCAAAGTAACACACACGGATGTGTATAAAGCTACATATACATAGAAATATCATTACCATTATTATAACTATACCATCTGCTTCCAGAAGGTAGCAAAGCCAATAGAAAAAGTAAAAAAAATGCTTTGAAACAATATAGTTTCACTTTTCTCCACTGACTAGGAAAGACAGTAAATCTCCTGTCCTCTGTAACAAGTGTCAAAAAAATAAGAAACTGACTTACTTACACTAAATATTAAAAATTAGAACTGAACTGTCTTCCAATATATAAAATTACTAAGCTTATTTGACAAACATAAATTGAACAGTGACCATGTATAAGACATAACAGAAATCCATGTGACATATAATCAATTATAATTAAAGAGGCTTCTGAACCTCTCAAAAGTGACACGAATTCTCTCTTCACTCCCAGAATGGAATTTATCATCTTTTTCATTAAAATACATCTCAACACATTGTTCTTCAAAGTCATGTAGTTTCTTTTGATCTTCTTCTGTTAAAAAAAGTTCTAAGGAGGGAAAAGAAAAAAAAAATCAATGAAGACTATCAAGATATCAAATTGTACACCTCATGAGTCATGAATTATTTAGGGCTCATAAGACCATATCTATCATCTGTAATTTCTTTCTCTTTTTACTGTAGTGTTTCTAAAGCATTGAGCAAGTACTTCCATTTTTTTCTTCAGCAAGAGGAGTACCTCCTCCTCTTCTAATTTCCTTTCCCTATAAAACACTCTTCCCCTACCATCTCTCTTTGCACCTCTCCCTCATTTACCCAGATAGAGAAATTTAAGAACCAATTTGGTAGAACAGTAAGCCACTATAAAATTTTAAGCACGGTTTGATATGATGATTAGTCTCATGTAGTAAATATAGAATAAACTAGTGTTATTGTTTACAAAGCAGCAAAAATCATTTGTAGAACAGCAAATGTTGTTTTACATTACCATTTTAACAAAAACAAACTGACATGCCACATTCAAAGAGAAGTTTAATACTGAATTCACTTTTACAGATATATTATACTTAAAATTCCTTTATGTTCAGACAAATTCAACAAAAACTTTTTATAATATTGGCCAATTAAGTCTTCTGAATAAAATTAATACTTAACCTTCAGCATAATATTGGTAAGTGGTAAAATAAAAACATTTCCTGTAATATATTTTACTTACTTGGTCCATCTGAAGTCTTATCTTTTTTTCTTCTTTTACATATGCAGCAAAACAGAGAAACTATATGGCTGAGAATGATAAGTGGTGGAGGCAGAACTGGTTTCTCATGATAAGCCATAATAAAATGATAACGTTGGTACTTCCATACAATATTGGAAATTGCCTTCACTTGTAAATACACATTGCTTGAATAATAAAGAATAAAAATAAACATAGCTAATTATACAATACAGTTTTAAATACTAAAAACTACTGTAATTCTATTCTAAACAAATATTCAAAAGAGTACTCTACCATACACAAAACTAAAAGGCAAATGAGGAATTGGAAAAAATACAGCAAGAAGTATAAGCTATTAGTTTGATATTGCTGGGAGTCTTAATTACAGACTCCAGAAAAATGAGCAGAAAATATCATCTTATTAGGATTCTAAAGTTATATATAAATGACAAAACTATTAAGAAATATTCAATCTTAGTAGCAACAAAATAAATGCATATAAAAACGATACTTTTATGTACTATCAAATAGCAATCATTAAAGATAATAATACCTAGTCTTGACAGAGATTTGGGGATGCAGGCCTACTTTAACTTAAATGCATAGAGTCCTAAAAATGCACATACTTCACAGTTCCACTTTTAGGAAAATATTCTAAGGACATATGTTAGGACTGATAAAAAATTTAACCATAATATAGTTTTTGGGAACAAAAAATTATAAACAATCTAACTGAAGAATGTAACATATGGTTGAAAAAGTAGGGTCTATATCATGGAATACCAGGTAGGCATTAAAACTAAACTGGAAAGGGAAGCCTGGGAAGCTCAAGCATTAAAACTAAACTGGAAAGGGAAGCCTGGGAAGCTCAGTGGTTGAGCGCCTGCCTTGCACTGAGGGCATGATCCCAGAGTTCCAGGGTCAAGTCCCACTTCGGGCTCCATGCAGGAAGCGTGCTTCTCTTTCTGCATCTCTCATGAATAATAAAATCTTTAAAAAATAAATGAAAAAATAAACTGGAGAAAAAATAAAATAAAAATAAACCGGAGAGGGATATTTATTAATGTGGATAATATTCATATTTTGCTTAGTTAAAAATAGTATATAAAATATAAGAACATTATTTTTCAAAAGAAAAAATTCATAAATATTCATAAAAAATAAAAAGATGTACACCAAAATATTAATGAAATTATTGAATTTTCTATTTGCCTGTTTTATATACTGAATGTATTCCTTTGTAACCCAGTAAAATTCCCAAATTAAGGTTAAATTTATAAAAGATCCTGCATGTTAAAAGGTAAGTCTAAAATTTAAAGTCTCATTTGATTTGAAAAAGTATGCCTTATTTGTAATTTTCAAAGATAATTTTAGTAGTTTAAGCCTCAGTACAATCTTTAGATCTGAAATTTTGTGTATTTCCTTCAAACTGAGAATTATATATTAAATGATCTCATTACAATAAGCAGCTGAATAAAATTCTTACTTGAAAAAAGCAATAAGAAGATTGACCATAATGATATACTGTACAAAGAGGTAGACTGCTTGAAGAAATGGAGTCAACCATGTCCCAGGACCACAGATTTGAGAGATAGTGGAATCATTTGCACACACTTTGGAAAGAAGAAAAAAATTCAGATATAGTAATCACACCAGTAACTATTTTTTAAATTAAAATTTTAGTTAACATACAATGCAATTTGGTTTCTACACCAGTAACTATTTTTAATTAGTATTGTTTGTTTGAAGGAAGTTTCAATTATGCACAAATCTGTTTCAGACTCTATTAAAAGCTTCTAGGCAAGCACTTGCAACACAAACTTAAAAACACTCCAACAGAGAATAATTTTGTGAGGGATATGGGTATCTGTTCTACCATTCCATTCCAGATGAGGAGGTATATAGTTCTGCGTTATTTCTGCATTTCAAGGCAGGGTTTAGCTTGAGGAACATTAAGTAGAATAAAATTCCCAGATTCAGCCACACTGTAACATTTCTGTAAGAAAAATAACTGTACTATAAAAGGGTATGGTAAACTCACAGTAAATTTACAAACAAAGATTACTGAGTTTATCTTATTATGTCACAAGAGGGCTGCAAGAGTGGTTAAAGTGCCTCCCAAGAATAAAATGATGAGGTCTGAATTTCTTGCTTTTCATTAACCTCACTGGGAATGTTTCTGAAGCCAAAACACAGTTGAGGAGAAAAAAAAAAAAAAAAAAAAAAACAAGGAAAAAAGGAGCTATAGTACCCACCAGAATATTAAAGAATTAAGCAAACCAATTTCAGTGGGGTAAAGATTAGAATTGAATAATCATGAATTAGCGACATCTTATATAAATGTTTACAATACAATTAACATTTCTTTAGTGATCATTTAAAAACAGATGCACCATTAAAACACTCAAAGGCTTTGTCAAAATCATTTCAAATCTATGATTTCACAGGCAAAGGAATACACAAGATTGGTTCAATCTTAAAAAATTTAATGCATCTATTTTAATTCTATTCAGATCTGTTTGATGTAGCAAATACCCAAGGAAGAAAATGACGGAGACCAAGAAGCTATACCCAATGCTCTATAACGACTAAACTAGATCCACATCAGAAAAAGCAGAAAATGAAAACCTGAAAATGGCACTGAAAGAAAAGCATTGGAACAGAAAGAAAGTTTAACCACGCTGGTAAAACCTCACTGTTTTATTTTTTTTTTTTGAGATTTTTTATTTATTTATGATAGTCACAGAGAGAGAGAGAGAGAGAGAGAAAGAGAGAGAGAGAGGCAGACACACAGGCAGAGGGAGAAGCAGGCTCCATGCACTGGGAGCCCGATGTGGGATTCGATCCCGGGTCTCCAGGATCGCGCCCTGGGCCAAAGGCAGGCGCCAAACCGCTGCGCCACCCAGGGATCCCTCACTGTTTTAAACAACATCTGATAACAACTGATAACCACTATGCAGCCATTGCCTGACCTCATCACCTATAAATAGGTGGGTAGGGAGCAACATAGGTATGGGCTGAAAGAGGAGTAAAGACAGGAGAGAAAGTGGAAGAGAGATTAAGAGCGAACTAACCAAATAAAGATTCTAAAATGCAAATGTGGACATCAGTAGAACATCTCTGAAAGCTGGCAGCATCACTTATGTTCACAATTTATCTAGCCTCATTAGCTAAACAATTATTTAAAAAATTATGCAGAAAATTTGTTCACAGTTGATTGTGTTAATTCAAGAGTTTACCATTGAATCTACCATGATCCTCTAATCACTGTTAATTCTATTACCCCCTTGCCCCAACTGTTTTCAGAGATAAGCAGGCTGAAGTCAATTTGAGCTAATGAGATTTAAGGAACAGGTTCAATAAGGGGCTTTTCGGAAAGTAACTTCTCACCCATAAGAACCACGGAAACCACTCTTTCCTCCCACTGCTAGTGACAGTCTTCTAATCCTAAGGGAAACCTGTATCAATCAGACACTGTGATTACAGAGCAGTGGAATGAAAAAGAACAGGTGTCCTTAGCTATGAATTAACAAACTTCAAATACCACTCTACCTCTGAACTTTGTGTTACATGAGCTAATAAATACCTTATTGTGTAAGCCAGGTTAGGCCAGATTTCCATTTGTGGCTGAAAAAACTCTAAAATCCTTTTTCAACTGATTTTTATAGTTGTTTTCTAGGCTTACCTGCTGTATTTTGGGAGGGCTTGGTAATGGTTTGACTTGTGAGAATATGTAATATTACTGTAATGCAATTCTGACTTTAAAACATAAAATAACCAAAAAACGAATTTGTAAACATAAATCCTTACCGTCAATTTCATATGCGTAAACTTCACCAAAAATCATCCAGTATGGATGAAAAACTATATCTTTAGCAAGAGTCCAAGATGGTGCTTCACGAGGATAAAGTATTGCCTTTCTGGGAACACCAAAACTAAGTAATACAAGAGCCATAATCACTACAATGTAGAACATATTGGCTACCTGTTAAAAAATGAACACTGTTAAAATACATGGGAATTTAAAAACAACAGTAATTTTTTTCATCTTAAAAATAGTTTTTAATGTTCTAATAAATAACTAGAATCTTTTGACTCCTAGTATTAGCATTCAGGAAAATCTCATCATTACATAAACCTTAACATCAAGATGACATAAAAATTGATCTGTAAAACTAGACAAGTCAGAGGCGTGTTCTATATAATGAGTCATTTCACTGGTTCAAACTGGAGTCTGCCCATTTGAGTCCATGAAGATTTAAAGAGGTATAAACATACGGGCAGCTTCAGGAAATGAATTTCCATATGTGCTCTTTCCTGTTGTCATACTGGAAGTTCAGACTCACTTTTCTACCTCCCTTTGATAATTGTCCTTTACCCACTTCATACGCAAAAGGGCATTCTTCTCACCCATCTTGAACTCTACACCATAGTCCCTTATCCCAGACTGTTGAAAAGCTCTAAGAGCTAAATAAAACAATAAACTGAAGTATCAGCATGGGTGCTAAAAAAATAAGTGACACCATTTGGTTAAAAAATCCTTTTACAAATCAGGTAGTCTGCAATTCTTTAATACAAAGGTGGAAAAAAAAGCCTATTTGAGCTATCACCTAATAAATCAATGAAAAATTAATTTTTATTAGTAAGTCACAACATGTATTTTGGAATCATTACTCAAGAATTCTATGAGTCAAGTAAAATCCTATATTAGAACTTTAATTTCTAACTACTTAATTAGGGGTTTGAGTGCTCAGCATTTATATCTAAAAAAGTGAATGTTGTCTCCCTCCAACAATGTAGTATTCATCCACAAATAATAATCTACTAGGGAAAAACCCTCACAGATCAAGACTACATTTACAATAAATCTGTACTTTACCAATAACTGTAATAAACCAACCTAAAAAAAAACAACTGCAATAAAATAACCTAAAAAATTATGACATTTGCATATATTTTTTCAAACGAATATACAGAGAAAGTAGAAATGGTAGGCAGGAATGTGAAAGGTAAAGAGGACCATAAATCTGGACTGTGTGAAGAAATTACAAAATATTTATGTGTAATTATTTAGACTTGATCCTTCATCTTTAAAAGTCTTATATCTGCCAGTAAATTTTCTTTTTAAGTTAGAGTCTCTGTGACTTACAATTGAGTCCTATTACTCTCCAAGATTCAGTTTTATTTGTAAAATAGTCAAATAATGCCTTCAGTTTAACTTACATACTAGGAGAATGTATGTTTTCAATAAACAAAATCTTGGGATAAAAGATTTTGGAGGGGGAATAAAAAATCTTAAAAGGCAAATCATCAAAACATTATTCATGACACTTGAAATACTACGGAATCCAAATTATTTACCAGTAATTAAAGAAAAAGGCCAAATCAAAACTTCAAAACAAAACTTAAATCTGTACTGAAGTATCCTAAAATTATTCAAAGGTCTATGACTGATGAGTCACAGGTCTCTGGATTTCATACCTTCCACATAAAGCCTATTTGACAACCTTCCTTATATCTGATCTAAATTTAATTAATTAAAAATATTTAAATATCCCATTTTCTCATATCTAAAATGAGGATTTCTAGTTTAAACTTTTTTTTTAATTTTTATTTATTTATGATAGTCAGAGAGAGAGAGAGAGAGTCAGAGACACAGGCAGAGGGAGAAGCAGGCTCCATGCACCGGGAGCCCGACGTGGGATTCGATCCCAGGTCTCCAGGATCGCGCCCTGGGCCAAAGGCAGACGCCAAACCGCTGCGCCACCCAGGGATCCCAGGATTTCTAGTTTAAATGTACAGATACAGAGTGGGAAAAGTTTACCATTTACCATGCAATTTTCATAAATGTAATCTTTATTAATGGTATCAACTGTGAGGAAGGTTTCTTTTGTATCTTCAAGCTTTTTACGCTTTTCAAAGCTTTTTCTCTGATTAGAAATTCCCCGCTCATGAAAAGTTCCTATTTACCAAACTTTATTTATTTATTTATTTTTTTATTTATGATAGTCACACAGAGAGAGAGAGAGAGAGAGAGAGAGAGAGAGGCAGAGACACAGGCAGAGGGAGAAGCAGGCTCCATGCACCGGGAGCCCGACGTGGGATTCGATCCCGGGTCTCCAGGATCGGGCCCTGGGCCAAAGGCAGGCGCCAAACCACTGCGCCACCCAGGGATCCCCTACCAAACTTTTAAATACCATATTCTTTGTGAAAAACTTCATGACAGAATGAGATAGTACATATAATGAGCCTATTTTGATAAAACTATTATATACATTTATTTGTGTGAAGTTAAAGACACACACCTATATTCCTGTATGTCTTGAAAGATGGAAAAGTATACACTACACTGTTAACAGTGGATGTTGCTGATAGTCTGTATTTACTAAAAAATTTCTACAATAGTAATTTTAGAATAAGGAAGGAAAAGTTACTTTTACAAAAGCAGTAATATGTGTTTGCCTTTCTGACCACTGAAAACTGAAAAGCAATTTATGGCAGGAGTAAGCATAACACACTTTATAGAGTTTTCAGTTCAATGCATAAGGAATCACACATCAAACCTGACATCTACATTTAAAAAACAAAACCTGCCAGTTGGTCAATCCTGTGGGAAAGAGCAAGACAGTGGACATATTATAACAGGAAAAGATTAGATGTCCTGACTGTAACTTTAAAAAAAGTTTCAATCAGTGATGATAGAAGGAAAGAGGAACCTAAAGACATAAACCATAGGTAGTATTGTTTAGCTACCATTATCTTGCAAATACAATAATAATGGGACAAGATTAGTGTGGGGAATTGGAGCTGAGCAAGAGAAACATCTGTGAGACTTTTTCAGCCTGTCCCCACTGGCTGAAAATCATTATCTAACAAATAATCCGATTAGCTGTTTTCAGCCACCATCCATTGAAAAGTCCATCCGAAATGGTAAGGAAAGATAAAGAAATGTCAACTTATTTCTCTTACAGAGAAGAAAAATAAAACCGTACAGGGAGGACTCTTCAGTGGTTTCCCCTATATTTTTCTTCTCTAAAGTCCCAGCTTTCAATGTTTTATATAATCCAGGCTAGGCCCTTTTATCCAATCTGACAATCAACAATTGCTTATCATAAAAGAAATTCTAGTCAGGTTGTGCCTTTTTATTCCTATCTTAAGCTTTCAAAGAGCAGATCATATCCTGCTACTTTAATAAAAGCCTCCACAGATTTATCTCTATCCATGAATCCCTATATCCCTTACTCCCTAATTTCATCAATAAGCCACATGGACAGTTTACTAATACCTTACATTATTTTCTAAAATACTTAAACTGGGCAGGAATTATACATTTCATTAGATATACTGATCTCTAGGGGTAATATGAAAGCATTAGATAATAGATTTTTTTAAGAAGGGGAAGTGACATATTCAGATATGCATTTTGAAATTACTCTAGCTATAATTATAATGCTGATTGAAGATAGGCCACAGTGGTTGTGAGTAAACAGATTTTACTAGACTGCTGCAGATGCTAGATTATTAGGGTAGCATCAATAAAGATGAAAAGATCTTCACAAATGGCAGCTGACAAATTTGCATTTTTTCATTCTGATCTCAGTCCTAGAAACTAGCATCTAAAAATTAAAACATTTTAAGATAAAACAAAATATAGTTTTCTTAATCTTATCCCATCACTTATTTTCTTCAAAAATTAATATCCCGAGGAATGGCCTATTTGAAATATGGGGCAATAAACATGAAATAACATTCTCTAGTTCAAATAAAACTATGTTAATGGCAGGTTTTTATGATTTCAAGAAAAAAATATCAATAAACCCATTAATATTATTAGATGCCTCTCAACTTACCATTTTTCCAATCATCATTACATAAGGTCCTGCCTGTTGATTTACAGCTAGAAAATCTAGCAAACGCACATACCAAAATATTATGTTAAGACAGTAAATTAATCTTCCAGCAACAAAAACATGATTATCATATGCATTCTCAAAGTTCCATTTTGCTCCAAATCTTAGTCCAAATCCAATGAAGAAAGAAATTATGGCAATTGTATCACTGATATTGAAGTAATCACTAAACCATACTTTAATCTTCTGGCTTATTTTTCCAGCTTCAGACATAAAGATCTACAGGTTTAAAAAAAAAATTCAATTAAACTATTTAAGAAATCACTTTCTTCCTGTTAAAATGTACATCAGCATTCAATTATAATACCACAAGATTTTATGGATCTTTTAATATTTCAAAGTTTTATTTATTTATTTTTAAGATTTTTAATTATTTATTCAATGAAAGACAAAAAGACAGAGGCAGGGACACAGGCAGAGGGAGAAGCAGGCTCCTCAAGGGGAGCCTGATGTGGGACTCGATCCTGGGACTCCAGGACCACGCCCTGTGCTGAAGGCAGATGCTCAACCACTGAGCCACTCAGGCGTCCCTCAAAGTTGTTTTTTTAAATTAAAGTTCAGTTAACACACATTAGTTTCAGGTGTACAACATAGTGATTCAAAAATTCTATACATTAAAAAAAAATTCTATACATTATGCTCTGCTCACAAGCATAGCTATCATGTTACCATACTATGCTGTTACAATACCACTGACTATATTCCTTATGCTGTATCCCTAGAACTTACTCATTCCATAACTGGAAGCCTGTGCCTCCCATTCTCTTTCACCCATTTTGCCCAGCCAGCCCTTCACCTCTCCTCCCCACCATCAGTTTGTTCTCTGTGTTTATAGGGCTGTTTCTGCTTTTGTTTCTTTTGTTTTTAGATCTTACATATAAGTAAAATTACACAGTATTTGTCATTTGGTATTTGTCAAAATGTTTGATTATCTTGGGATCTGATGATGTATTTGATCACTAAAACAATTCAGTTAGATATCAGAGAGAGGTATTTCTTATCTTTTTTTTTTTTTTTTTTTTTTTTTTATTCATGAGAGACACAAGCAGAGGAAGAAGAAGCAGCTCCATGCAGGGAGCCCGACGTGGGTCTCGATCCCGGGACTCCAGGATCACGCCCTGGGCTGAATGCAGGTGCCAAGCTGCTGAGCCACCCAGGGATCCCCCTTATCTTCATTCCATATATGTATGTGTATATTTGTGTACATATACCCACAAATAAATGACCTATTCAATCAAGGTCATCCTACACCAAGAAGCTGAAAGTCTTTTTTTTTTTTTTTTTTTAAGATTTTATTTATTTATTCGTGAGAGACCAGAGAGAGGGGCAGAGACACGGGCAGGGGCAGAAGCAGGCTTCATGCAGGGAACCTGACATGGGACTTGATCCCGGGTCTCCAGAATCACGCCCTGGGCTGAAGGCGGCACTAAACCACGGAGCCAACCAGGCTGCCCGAAACTGAAAGTTTTAAATGAGAACAGAATCTCTAGAAAGTGATATACTTCTGAAAGTTGTTTTATTTTCATTGAAACAACAGGATATTCTGGTAGAATCTTCTAAAGGCATCTTATTTGCAGAAAGTAAACAGCTCAATGGCTTAAGTACCTATACTTATCTCTTCTCTTCAATATAAAAATTAGAAATTTGCAGTGCCTGAGTGGCTGAGTTGGTTGAGTGGACAACTCTGGATTTTGGCTCAGGTCAGCCACACACTGGGCTCCACACTCAGCGTGAAGTCTGCTTGAGTTTCTCTCCCTCTGCCCCCCACCCCACGCTCTCTCAAATAAATCTTTAAACATTTTTTTTTATTTTTCGTGGGGAATGGTAAAACATTTACAGCTTTAAAATAATAGTATATATAAAAATAAGTACTAAAAAGTCTCCCTTCCTTTCTTTTTTCTTAGCCAATTAACTTCCTTTCCCACTACAGGCAACCAGTTATTACAATCTAATGAATCCTTGGTATAATTATTTTTATGAATATGCATTTCAAAAATTCTTTGCAGCTTTATCATTTAACAATTTAGTTTTTCAAACATGTTGGTAAAAAAACAGATTTTATAAACATAAATCATGGTACTCAAGGGAATTAAAAATGCATAATAAACTACTTAGGATAAATTCCTATGATATCTAAGTGGAAGGGAAGTACACAGCTTTCATTTGTTTTTCCAAAATAATGTATTCTTTGAATCTAAAGCCAGACATGAAATAACTCAGAAGTCTTAAGTCAGCATATTATGAAACTATATTTATGTAGTTACTAGTTTGTATAAAAAGTATAAACATTCAAAGAAAAAAAATTTTTTTTCAAAATCAAGATGTTAGAAAATTTACAATTTAAACTGAAAACTGTGATAGACACAAGAATCTAAATTTTAATAATAATTCAATAGGCAATTAGAGCAAACTTTAGTGGGAAGTACAATGTAACAACAAAGTAAAAACCTATTTATAATTTACCTGATTGGCTATATGTGTAATTAATACTTTTTGAAGAGTGACAAAGAGCATAAATATAAATGTTGATGAACTAAAACATAAACAGATCTAGGCTATGTTTCTGAGACAAATCATGATCTTCGTAATTGTGACAAAGTTAACATACTGATCTCTATTCTTATAATTTTTAGAATACCAAAAATGACACATGTTCTACACTTCTATGTCATCACCTACTGATTATGAGTAACACATACTCGCATACATACCAAAAACAAGACGCAACACCCCCCACATATACAGTTAAGTTACTGGTAGGAAAAACAAGACATACCTCACGGACTTTCTCAATAGCATAGGTAAAAATATAAGCAATAACAATCCATTCTTGAATTGAAGGTAATCGTTCCATTTGTACAAGAACCACAAATGTATAAAGCATCAGAAATCCTAAGTATGCCAACTAATGAAAAAGAAAACACAAAATGTGAATAATATTAATGACAAGATAAATTTTTTTACTATCAAAAATTTCAATCCAACACACAAAAGAGACTAAATGAAGCCCTATGAACTATCTCAAAGCTTCAATCATTAAAAGTTTTAGGGGCACCTGCGTGGCTCAATTTAAGTGACTGGTTCTTGGACCTTGGTTTTGGCTCAGGTCATGATCTCAGGGTTGTGAGGTTGAGCCCCAGATTGGCCTCCACACTTAACATGGAGTCCTCCCTCTCCCTTCCCCTTTGCCCCTCCCTCTGCTCACATGCTTTCTCTCTAAAATAAATAAATAAAATCTTTTAAAAATGTTTCAGAAGTAGCTTCAGTGCAGACACTGCATTTATCAATCAAAACATAAATGGTAGTGCAGCGATTTGGCGCCGCCTGCAGCCCAGGGCGTGATTCTGGAGACCCTGGATCGGGTCCTGCGTCGGGCTCCCTGCATGGAGCCTGCTTCTCCCTCTGCCTGTGTCTCTGCCTCTCATTCTCTCTCTGTGTTTCTATGAATAAATAAATAAAATCTTAAAAAAAAAAAAAAACATAAATGGTTCCCAGGGTATAAATACGGTATTCTAGAACTTTGATCGCTTTTTAGTACTTCCCATAGGAAGAATTTTATAATAGAAGGTTTATGTTCTTAGCATAGTTCATATAATTCCATTTAACTTATGCTATACCTAAAGTATAATATATTAAACATACTATAAACTTCATCACCACCATCATCATCAAGAAACACAAACTACCTGCTTCCTCCTTCCCCCAACCAAATACTATTCCCAGGAAAGACAACTGGTATTTTCCTAACTCCCAGTCACTGAGGTTGAATCCCAAAAAGTGAAAACAGATATGAAGGTCATTTTCCCTAGGTAAGGTAACATTCCACCTTTGATATTCTTAACAAAAAAGATTATAGGCAGATAATAAGATCTATGTATAATAACATCTGAAGATTTGTTTCATATTAAAACCCAGACTCGCTCACCCTTGAACAACTGTATCTAAGTATCCTCTCCTTGTTCTCCTTGCCTCTACCATATTCTTGATTTAAGCTATGGCAAGGCAGGGAAATAAACTCCAATAAATGAAAAAAAGAAATTTCTATCTGGACATCAGGATTGTCTATTTTTAAACAGTCAGTCAAATGAATGAAAACATGACAAAAATGAAAAACAGCAAAACAATAACAAAATATACAATTTAAGAATTTTTCTGGGGAGGGGAATAAAAACTCATTCATTCAATCCATGGTTAAAAGCTGGAGCTAATCTCATGTGCTTCTTAAAATGAGTCCACTCCCCATGGACATATATACCCTTTGATCTAGGGGAGAAAATTACTCTTCCACAAAGCAAGAGAAAAGCCAATTATATGTCAGATAATAACATGTACCATACTATGATTAAGGAAATAAACTATTATGCCACTAATAAACAAAACTATATGAATGATCTAGATTATTTTTCCCCATCAAATTAACACTGCAAAAACGTTCATTTAAAAACTTTTACATGTTCTCTGCAAAATCCTAAAGCACAAAAACATATCAGTGATTCTTCTGGTTAATCTTTACCAAAGTTTTTGGTGGTTGATTTGTATTTCATAGCTGCTTAAAAAGGCATATGGTTACCAAATTTTTGTTTAGTCAATTTCTAGTTCCAATTAGAACTGAGATTTGTTAATATTTATTATTCTATATGATGGCAACCAGGATAAAACTAAGTTAAACTTATACTCTTTTAAGCATTTTATTTATTTCGGAAAGAAAGAGCATGAGAGAGAGAGCACGAGCACAGGGGAGGGGTAGAGGGAAAAGCAGACTACCCACTAAGCAAGGAGCCCAATGTGGGACTTCATCCAAGGACCCCGGGATCATGACCTGACCTGAAGGCAGACTCTTAACTAATTGAGCCACCCAGGTGCCCAAACTTACGCTCTTTTAAATGGAAAATGGCTTGTCAGTGATCTAAGTTATATCAAGATAAATATGGATAAACATGGACTTTAGACAAAAGGTTCCCTAAAGTTTATCATTTAGAAACAACATACCGTATTAAACCAGAATTTTACAATTGGTGCATGATAAAAGGCATAAAACTTTCTTGTAATGGGAAGCTTTTTTGATTTTATTTGTATCTCCATTTCATTCTTTCCTTCATTACTGTCCAATATTCTTACTTCTTTAAACACTTCCTAAAATAAAAATAACACTTATCATACATTCATTCGTAAAAAGTTTGTATTTACTTAAAAATATTTTTCCTCCTTACCATGGGTATCTCTTCTGCTATGTTTTGAAAGTTGTTTTCACTATCTTCCATTGTCATTTGATGGGCATCTTGAGATTGTGGAATATGAGACATTTCAGCCTTTGTTTTATATTCTAGCATTAATATGGCAGGTGGAACTAAAATGCTTAATATGACCTAAAAATTTTAAAAACATGTGAGTTTACATTTTAAAATTAATGGCCTTCAATAATAAAAAGAATTAAAAGGTATTAAATATCTTGATTATTAGTTAGCCAATCCGCCGCTGTTAGTATAGGGGAAAAAAACCAAAAACTTCATTTTTTTACTTGCATATTATATTTAAAGAGGCCCAGGTTGAATTGTTTTAAGGAGTAACAAAACAATTGAGTACTATGATATGAGGATATAGAAAAGATTTCATAATTATTAGTTTGTTTTATTCTTTAAATAAAATTCAAGTCTTATGAAGCTATTGTGTTTAATTTTATCCAAAATCTCTTTGCAACTATTCTATGTCATAACACAATTACTCAGCTTGTGCCTCTATAAACAGGTTTATTTGTAAAATTTTATGTTATTACCTGCAAAATATCCTACAGCACAAAGAAATTATAATTGTGTATCAGGGTTTTTATTGGTTAATCTTTCACCACTACTTTTATTAGATGATCAGTATTTGTTATCTATTTACAATGGTTAAACCACTTGCCTGATTTCTGCCTTCTACATTTCTGTACCTTATTTAAGATATAAGATAATGAAAAGGAAAGTTTAAAGTAGTATCTCTCACTATGATGAAACCAAAAGAACCAGTCAACATTTTATCTGAATTCTTTCCATAAAAACTAGGTATACCTAATGTACTTCAATTATTCAAGTAAAACAAATTATTAAGTTAGTAGACAGGTCCTCAATTTTAGAATACGGAAATTATCTTTTCATAAAGAAACAACTTTTTTTCATGGCCGCTCAGGACTGTAAACACCAATACTTCCATTTGTTGCCCCATGCTTCTAGCTCAGAGAGTTGCAATAATCAACACCAGAAAGGATTTAGAGTGAAGAATAGGAAGAAAAAAGAGGCCACTTCATGCCACTTGAGATAAAATGCCAACACTGCCACCCCCACAACTCTCATAAATCAAGGCATTTTACTAGATATCTGGGCTAATTCTCTCTTTTTATCTAATCACATACTTTATTATCAAATTGTTTCTAAGGTATACCTTGTACCAGGAATTTTTCCTCATATTCAGCCTTCCCATCCACATATCAGATAACAACATTTGTGTACAGGTGTGAGCTACAAAAGGTCTAAGTCTTGAAGAAACTGCTAACTTGAGGCAGGTGGAATTACTCCAGTTTTTCAGTTCATAAGTAAGCAATTTCATAGCCATAGTTTCATCTTGTCTGAAAGATTGTTCTAGTAATTCAACTGCTAGTTGACCAAAATCACTATCAAAAGAAAAAGCCAAAACATTCATATTACCAAACTGTAGTTGTAGACACTATACGTACAAAATTTCATTTCATATTTCATATTTATATTTAATATAACATTTATTTTTAATATTGACGCTCAGGGAATTATAAGGCATTAGAATCATGTAGCTCTGTTCCCAGATGTCTACTGCTATGGTGGATATCACAAAATATTAAAATATGTCACATTAAGAAATGAATAGGGATTAACCTAATTATGAAAAACACCTGAATCTTAGATCCCCAGTAAGTGGTCATAAGATCCCTGCTTGAGTTATCTTCAGTAATAACTCTTACTCTCTTCCAAAGGCAGCCCATTTGGGGAGAGGTAAATCCTGTTTTCTAGCAAAAAGTTTCCTACAAAATATCTTTCCAGCTTAATATTCCCATTATTCTGTAAGTGTAAACTTCTGTGAACCGTTTTACTCTTCCACATATGTAGTTCCACCTTCCAAAATGCCCTTCCAAAGGAAAAAACAAAAAAACAAGAACAAAACAAAATGCCCTTCCAGTTGAATTCATTTCCTTAGAACACAGCTCAAAATCTCACTTTCTTCTTTTCCTTACCACTTCAAATGGAACTTTTCCTAATCTAATTAATTGCTAGTACGTGCAATTATTAAACTGACTTCTGGCATTTCTTCTTTCTTGCTAAAATACTTAACGCTTGAATTATAAACAATTTTACAACCTCTTTTTATGTGCATAAGCAGGAAAGTTTCTTTCTGAATTTTAAGAAGTATCTAATACTTTCTGGGGCATGAGGGTGGCTCAGTAGGTTAAGCATCCCACTCCTGATTTTGGCTTAGGTCATGATCAGAGTTGGGAGATGGAGCCAAGAATCGCCCTGGAGTCCATGCCCAGTGAGGAGTCTGCTTAAGATTCTCTCTCCCTCTCTCTCTGCCCTTCTCCCTCCCTTTCAACCAACCAAACAATAATTAAAAGTACCTAATACATTTTAATTGTGCCAATAAAATTATACATATATATATACCCACTAAATGCATGACACTATACTCTTCACTTAAACGTATTGTCGTTTTTAAATGTTTGAAAGATAAAATCTAACTTACTTAGAATACTGTTTCAATTCTTCTGAAGTATCATCTACAAGGTCACTCTGCTTTGCTTCATATGCCATTGAACGATAGATCTTACAGGCAACTAATGCTTTAGCCATTGATTCTTCACCATGCTGCCATAAAAATCGGGCCATGACCTGTCTCTTCATAAGGCAAGCCCAAATTAACAGTTCATTAAGTGGATAAGGAAAGCGCTTGGTTTCTGGATCATCAATATCTACAATTTCATCTTTGGCTCTTTTCTTCTTTCCTTCTTCCACAGCTGTATCAATCTTCAAGGGAAAACAAATGTCTAAGATTCATTCTAATAAGGCCATGTGACATTACTGTGAGAATTGTTACAAAATCTCTTTTACACTAGTCTTCAAATTCATACAACTGCACAAATCAAAATGGTAAATTTTATATACTTAATTTTATTATAGCTCAGGTTTCATAGAAACAGTATTTCTAAAAAAAAAAAAAATCATTATAATATAGTTTTCCAAAATTAAAGGGCCTAAATATTTTGACTAATACCTGATAAAACATAATTTTAATGGAAGAAAAGTTTGTATAAAACACTTTTATCTCACATGTTAAGTTAAAGTGGAATAAAAGAAGGCAGTTAACATTTAGAAATTTTTATTAGTGCTAAATATAAAAAAACTCATAGAATCACTAACTTCATAATAAATATCTTTTTGCATATGAGAGAATAAATAATCAAAGATATATCTACAAACAAAAGTTCATTCTTGCTAAAACAAGTAGTTTTTTGTTTCATAAATACTAGTAAATTAGAAAGAACAAAATCTAGAAAAGGTATTATTATTTATGTGAACATACCTTTGGTCGATAGGGCTGTGCTGTTTTAATGAAATGATTGTGTCTCATTTTTTCCTTTTTATCTGCCCTATTGCCAAAAGATTCATGACTCTTGCGCAACTGAGGAGTGCTGCTAGAGGTATTTCGGCCAGATCTCTGAAAATGAAAGCTTATTAGTTTTTACAAATTTAAATATACTGATAAATCATAAAAATACAAGACTCAATTCATATCTATGTACAAACATGTACACACAGGAAAAAAATGCTTTGTTTTGGATTTCAGTTACAAAATATTTCTATGTACTCTTATAGTTGAAAATAAAGTATTTTTAAGACCATGCTTTCACCATTCTAATATGAGTGATTTTAAACTTTTAAAGTGTGTGAGTTTTTATGAATTTTTAACTTATAAAGTGTATAAAGTACATGTGTAGACCTCCCCCCAAATATTACATACCCGATTATTTCCACCAAGACTATTATATATTAATCGAAAACGTTTCCGAGTATAGGTGCATCTATAGGTTCCTCCCATAAGATATTCAATAACAAGTCCTATATCGATTAGGGTGATCTTATATCCCGGAGGAAGATTTCCCTGGAAACAAAACATTAGTTTTATATAGACAGGATATTTCTCAATATTTTCATAAAGGCCTAGAAATGCACCTAATCTACAAAATGACAAATGTTTACTTGTTACAGTAAGCTGGGGTTGCTAGTACCTATCTTTACAGGAGAAGGAAATAATCTCTTCCTCATTTCTTTCTATAAGAAGAGGGGATTCTGACGTTTTGAAGTCACAAAGGTGTGCTCAGGACAGAAGTATGGCTATAGCATAAGTTCATTTGATCTTTCCAATGCCCTCATACTTCATACATAAAGGCAAAGGAATTTTTTGAGCCAAGTATTTCATTTTCACAGCGACACATTATCATCACTTGCATCCTGCAAAAATAATGCTATAAGTGTTAATTAATTTCCAGACTGGCCCATAAGTACCTATAAGTATTTTTTAGCCAAAATTATATTGGCTATACTATAGGTTATTATAAGTTTTTTAGCCTCATCTAAGATTTAAACTACCACTTATAACATCGTTTAGAACTAAGACTTCATTTTCCCAGGACATCAATTTACAAATAAACTTCTGGACCATGAGCCACTTGTGAGTTTGGAAGACTGCCTGTTCAGAATCAAGTATTTGGTTAATTTCATTAAATAATATGAAAGGGTTTAATTGTAAGATGATTTACATATATTAATCAATACTGCCCTCCTACCATCACCATTCTTTCCATTTCCCTAATCATAATTTCATAAAATTAAGACTTAAAAAAACCTTTTAAAGATTTTATTTATTTGAAAGAGAGAAAGAGTGTGTGCACACAATAGGGAACAGCAGAGGGAAAAGGAGAGACAATCTCAAGCAGAGACCAAGTTGAGTGTGGAGCCTGATGCGGGGCTGGATTTCACGACCCTGAGATCATGACCTGAACCGAAATCAAGAGTTGGATGCTTAACAGACTGAGCCACTCAGGCACTCCTAGGTGCCCCAGTACTTTAAAAAAAATTTTTTAATTTGGTTTCATCTGTGAAATTTTAAATTTCTAAATACTTATACTCCTTAAATCTGATTTAAAAACTAATTAAAAATTATTTTCACCTTAAATGCAAGATGTTTTTTTGTCGAGCCATTTCCAAATATATTTATAAATGAAGATATCATGCTAATTTTTTAGTTTTCTTTTTTCAAAAAACTTGACAAATACCATATGATCTCACTTACATGGGAAATATTAAATTAAAGGAAATTAAGTGAGTTATCTAAAAAAGCATGATGAGCAATTTCTCAAACTATACAATACTGATAGCACTCAACTTATTAATTTGGTTCAGAAAACGGTGAATTATTGCCTTTACTTTAGGATTTTTCACTTATAGAAATTTAAAAAATTTTAAAAATTGGTTTAGTATAGCTACCAATGTAAAGATAATCAATATATAATATCTCTTTTCATTTTTAATGATTTTATTTATTTATTCATGAGAGACAGACAGGAAGAGGGAGAAGCTGGCTCCCTGAGGAACAGGTTGCCCAATGCGGGACTCAATCCCAGAACCCTGGGATTGGAACCTTAGCTGATGGCAGACGCTTAACCAGTAGAGATACCCTGGCACCAACAAATCTGTTTCTAGAATTAACAACTATAGTTCTTTCTGCTAACCCACATAAGTAAATCATAATGCAAATGTGTTTTAGGAACCCCTGGACTGAAGATCTCCCCCATCACTCAAGCTTTCTAGGAAGAAAAAAAAGCTTTATTTTAACCACGACAATGAAACCACAAATCAATGTGAAACATCCAGAATAGGCAAATCCATACAGATAGAAAGCAGATTAACAGTTGGCTAGGGGGATGCCTGGGTGGCAGTTGACCGTCTGCCTTTGGCTCAGGGTGTGATTGATCCTGGAGGCCTGGGATCGAGTCCTACATCGGGCTCCCTGCCTGGAGCCTGCTTCTCCCTCTGCCTATGTCTCTACCTCTCTCTCAGTGTCTCTCACAAATAAATAAAATAATAAAATAAAATAAACAGTTGCCTAGGGCAGGGGACAGGCAGAGATTAGAGAAGGAAGCAGGAATGTGGAGTGACTACTAATAGGTATAGTTACTTTAAAATTAGATTGTAGTGATAGTCACACAACCGTGAATATACTAAAAGCCACTGAACTCCTTAAATGAATCAATTTTATAGTATGTGAAATGTTTTAATGAAGGCATAAAGGAAAATAAATGGAAAAAATTGAATTAAAGAAAAAATATTTTTAAGTATAATAAAGTCTAAGTTCTTCCTACAGGATGCTAGTTTATTATTAAATAAAACACAAAAAATTAAAACAAAATGACATTTCCTATTTAATTTTTCAGTTAATAGTATACTCATATTTAAGAGCAAGTAAAAGTTTGAATCAAGAATTCTAGAAAAAGGGGATCCCTGGGTGGCTCAGTGGTTTAGTGCCTGCCTTCAGCCCAGGGCATGATCCTGGAGTCCCGGGATTGCGTCCCACATTGGGCTCCCTGCATGGAGCCTGCTTCTCCCTCTGCCGGTCTCTCTGCCTCTCTCTCTCTCTCTCTCTCTGTGTGTCTCTCATGAATAAACAAATAAAATGTTTTTTTTTTAAAAAGTTCTAGAAAAAAGCATTTAAGTTCAGAAACTAAAAAAAATTTCAACTAATTAAATGAATACCTTTTCACTAGGAAAACTACTGGATACCAATATTTTAAATGACTATACAATTTTTAATAAATGTCTAAAACTATTAATTCACAAAGAATCCTAATAGTAGAGCAGGGGGATATTAGTCATCAAATTCAGTCACCACAGAATGGCTTTAGACCATATGACTGTTAGACATTCAGTCATGATCAATACTGCATATTAGGAGAGGGTTCAGGGACGCCTGGGAGGCTCAGTGGTTTAGCGCCTGCCTTTGGCCCAGGGCGTGATCCTGGAGTCTGGGATCGAGTCCGGGACCGATCCCGCATCAGGCTCCCTGCATGGAACCTGCTTCTGTTTCTCTCATGAATAAATAAATAAAATCTTTAAAAAAAAAAAAATAAGAGAGAGGGTTCATGCATGAACATGAACATTTCAGCATTTTTACTGGCAAAATCTTCCATGAAAATCACCATCCTGTGCTTCCCTCAATGTCTTTATTCAATATCTTCTACAGGCCCAGGTAACAAATTTCTTGTGACACAGAAAGAAAATACATTCTGTCAATAATCTTTCTTTATTGACCAATGAGTATTAAGAAATTTATCACACTTTGTCTCAGATGACTAGAAGCTCAGAAAACTGGGTCTTAATTTCATAACCTTTCCTTTTTCTTCATTTATTATGCTCTTTATTTCTATGTTACCAGAAATTTAGCCCTTATTTTTATCTTGATCTAAAAAAATGTCATTTTATTGCTATTTTTAAGGTGTATATTATTTAAATGTGTTTTGGAAACAGATGAAGTATAATCAATTTTTAAAATAGCATTTTCAAAAACCAAAACAATCTCTTACCTGTTTGACATCCCGAACGAGATGAAATAGCATTGGATTAGTTGGACCTTGTTTCTTTAAGGAGAAAAAAGTAGAGCAAATTATTATTTTTCTTCTAATATAATGTTAACAACTTCCTTCCAACACAAATTTTAAATCATGCAAATGTTGCAAGCTTCACAATTCTATCTCCAGTTTACATTTCTTTCATTGATAATGGAGCTATATACTCTCTTCTTGTTAGAATGTACCTTGTTTCTGCCACTAACCATCAAGTTGCACCAATACTTTAAATACTTTGGGTAACAAACTTTTAACATATAGGTCATCTTAATTTCCACTTAAGGAAGTTAAATTGGCATACTTACATCCATAAGTATCTTAATATCTTACTCCCATTTATGTATACTACTAGACTAACCACATGTTCCATTTTTACAGTAATCTTATTTTGATGGTATCAAATATCATCTCCCCCATCAAGACTGAGGTAAATGGGCCAAACATGTATTCTTTCTAGACAGTGCTTTGATTCGTCTAAAACTTACTGCAATGAATTCTAGGCAGTACAAATAGAGATTTATTTTCAATACTTTTATTGTTTAAAAGAAGTATCAGAAACGTCTGGGTGGCTCAGGTGGTTAAGCATCTGCCTTCAGCTAAGGTCACGATCCTGGGTTCCTAGGATCAAGCCCGGTGTCAGGCTCCCTGCTCAGCATAGAATCTGCTTCTCCTTATCTCTGTGCGTGTTCGTGCGCTCTTTCTCTCTCAAATAAATACATATCAAAATTAAATAAATAAATAAAATATCAAATGGGATAAATCCATCATTGTTATTAATTTTTATGAGGTCATTATATTAATCCATTCAATCTACTTTTCCATTTTGATCACATATACTTGGTAATAGGTAATAGATTTTCAAATCTAACAGGGTAAGCCTCTGACTTCTTTAAAACATTATTTTATTGATTTATTCTATATAATACCTGAAGATAACTGTACCTAATACCAGCATAAACTCTATTTTGCCTTACTTTGCTCTTTCTCTTTTTATAATATTTAATCTATCCGATACTCAGGAGCTGAGTTCTCTCTGGCAATGCTCCATATTAATTTTTTAAAAATAATATGAAGTATTTCATATTTTTTAGGTATTAGCAAGTTTCACTGTATTTTCTCTAACTGTATATAATATAGAAATGTAATATTTAGAATTCTGTTTTATCTTAATCTATTAATTTTGTGTATTAAATATAATTTTTCAGTATAAAATAAATATACTTTAATAGAGCAGTTTTCAAAGTGTGGCCCCCTGAAAGCCCCCAAGACTGTTTTAGACGGTCCATGAGATCAAAAGTATTTTCAGAATCATGTTAAGATGTTATTTCCCTTTAGGGTATCTGGGTGACCCAGTTAATTAAGCATCTGACTCTTAGTTTCCACTCAGGTGGTAGTCTCAGGGTCATGAGATTGAGCTCGTCAGGCTCCGCTCTCAGCCTGCTTAAAGTTCTCTTCCCCTTTCCCTCCAACCTTTTCTCCTCTTTCCCTCTCTCTCTTAAAACAAAACAAAACAACCATGTTATTTGCATTTTTTCATTTCTCTCAGTGTTCAGTGAGAAACTCTCAGTGTAGTTTCCAGAGGATTCTTGCTGTGTGATAGCTAAGATTAAATTTAAAAGGTTCTGGGGCACCTGGTAGCTCAGGGGTTGAGCATCTGTCTTTGGCTCAGGTCGTGATCCCGGGGTCCTGAGATCGAGTCCCACATCAGGCTCCCTATGGGGAGCCTGCCTAGGTCTCTGCCTCTTTCTCTATGTCTCTCAAGATTAAGTAAATTAAAAATCTTAAAAAATAAAGCTGCCTTCTATGAAGCTATACATTAAAGAGATTTTAACCGGTAAAACTATTCTACTCTCACTAATCTATTTTTTTCTTGAAAAATGTTATCTGTATTAACATGTAATGGATTTATTGTTGTTACTTAAAATTAGTATTTTTTAAAAATATTGGTTTTATGTTCTAATATGGTAAATATCAACATATATAAAGAAACCCACTTTAAAATAGCTTTTAAGCCCAACAATTTTTATATAATAGGACCCTGATAACAAAGCTTAAGAACCACTTCTTTGTGTTTTATAATCCTTTAACATTATAAAAAATTCATCAGTATGAAAAGTAACTGTTATCTTAATAACTTTGAGCTACACAATTAAATATTTGCCTTGCTAATGGTATCAAATTTTAAAAACTTAGAGAGTGAGAGAGAAAGAGAGAACGAGTATAAGGAGGGGTAGAGGGAGAAGCAGACTCCCCACAATGCAGAGAGCCCAATGAAGAACTCAATCCCAGGACCCCAGAATCATGACCTGAGCCAAAGGCAGACACTTAAACGACTGAGCCACCCAGGAGCCTTATTTCTATTATTTTATATCCAGCTTTACATTTCAGGGATAAATCTTATTACTGCGGCACAATGAATAATCCTTTTAATTTTTATATGTTTGCTAGGAACAAGTAGAATATCAACAAAGTTCAATCTAACTGTGCTAGACACTATTTAAGAAAAAATGGAGGAAAATAAAAATATAATCCCTACTCAAAAAAAATTTACAATCCAAAGGGAAAGATATAATTATCCTCAACTAACTATGCCAATGGGTTTATTCATGGGTTCAGAGGCAGTGGCATGGCATTAAACTACATTCTAAATAATGAATACAATTCCAGTAAGTGAAGAGTAGCTGAGAAAAAAACACACACCAAAACTTTGTAAACAAATGCTTTCTTAAACAGTTAATATTTTGGGAAAATAGTAGGTAGACAACATAACCAAAATATCTAGTATGTGAAGGTGGGGGTGGGAATAAAAGGTCAAGTGATAGAGTTAGCTACGGCAAAATTTCAAAAGCTGAAGAGCTTTGAAAATCAAGCTAAGGGTTTGGGTATTATTCTATACACACTGGAGAGCTATCAAAGATTTTTTAACTGGGGAAAGATATGGTAAAATATAGGATTATAATAATTAGTTTAAAGAACTGATTTGAAGAAAGGACAGGAGATTAGATTACTGAAATAGTATGACTACTAAAAGGACAAAGTATAATAACATTAGGCATGAAAAGGAGGAGATACAAAGAAATTGATCAATGTACAGAGAGCTTTGCAGAGAAGTCAAAGTTAGAAAACTAGGATTTGGTAGTAGTGTACCTCAAAATATAGCTCAATTAAAATAATGTTGGTAACATGGAAAACCAGTAAGAAGGGCAGTATTTACTCTCTCCAATGCTAGACAATCTTTGTAAAGGGAACAGTTTTCAGGAGCTCTTTAGAAAAAAAAAAAAAACAAAAAGGTATGTAAGCTAAAAGGGGATATCACAAGGTTAAAATTATGAACGTAAAAAACAAAAAGAAGAAAACACAATGTGTAATTTCTCCATTACGAAAAGGCATCCAATGAAATTTAGTGTAATAAACGACCACCAAGAAGGCGGGGAAAAAAGGAAATAAAGTGACTTTTAATGAAGAAGCTGATCCTACAGTTTTAAAAAGTGGTGAAGGGAAGAAATGGGAGACAGTTGTAAACACTTTACCTCCTTCTTACGTGGCTATGGTATCAGGGAAAATCTCCAGAAACAAGCAAAGAGTTTCAGATTGTCACATAACCAATCTACCCTAAGACTGGCAGTAATTTTTCCAAGTCATTAAGCAAATCATTAAAGGTCTTGGCAGTGGAATTGGATATGTCCAGGTAAAATGACACTTCCCAAAGATGATAAAGCTTATTCAACAAAGAATTCTGACACATACTTACTGTGTTGTAAAGTTCTTCCAGTCTAGGAATGGTAAGAAATTTATGCATGCTTACTCCATTTTCAATAAGAAGCTTCACAAATGCAACTCTATCCATCACAAGAGCATCAAGCATAGCTTGTTCCAAGGATCCAACCTAAAATATAAAATTTAATGAATATATTTCACAAAGTCTAATATACAATACAAAGTTCTTTTTTTTTTTTAAGATTTTATTTATTTATTCATGAGACACACACAGAGAGGCAGAGACATCCGTAGAGGGAGAAGCAGGCTCCCTGTGGAGAGCCTACCTAATGTACAACTCAATCCCAGGACCCTGGGGTCACAGCCTGAGCCAAAGGCAGGTGCTCAAACACTGAGCCACCCAGGTGCCCCACAGATTAAAAGTTCTAAATGCAATTCCTTATTTGTTTCTCAACAGTTTTAGAACAAAATTAAAAAGATGCAAAATAGGTGAGGCCTGAGAGGCTCAGTCTGTCAAGTGTCCAACTCTTGATTCTGGCTCAGTTCATTATTTCAGAATTGTGAGATCAAGCCCTGCATCCAGCTCCACGTAGAGCCTGCTTAAGAGTCTCTCTATCCCCCTTCCTTTGCCCCTCCCCAACAAAACGCAAAATTAGTAAATGGCTAGGATTTAAGGTATAAAGGGAATAAAAGAAAAGACCTCTACAGAGTAGCATTCCCCAAAAAACATTCCATAAGCAGTATTTCTGCAGGAAAGTGTTGCGTGGGGAGGTGGGGGGGTGGGAGTGGGGAATCCATTATCAAGTAAATCTAGGAGAAAAATACCTTAGAGCAACAGTTCTCGACATTTAGGAAAGGTTTTTTAGAGGGATTTCTTTTTCTTTTTTTTTTTTTTTAACATTTCATTTAAATTCAATTTGCCAACATAGTATCTAACACCCAGTGTTCTTCCCCTCAAGTTTGAAGGGATCATTTCAATAATTGGGGATCATTACTAATATTCAAAGGATACCAAAGATCATACCACATGCCAGACAATTTTACTTAAAAAGGAATTGTTCCATATTTTACACAATTCTGTTATCCCATTAGATGTTCATCAATGAAAATGCAGTAATTCTGCTTTACATACAAAGTATTGTCGTGGTTTGCTTTACAAAACGAACTTTCCAGAAATCCAACTATCATATAAATTAGATAAGATGATATTTAGCTTTCTTTAGAACTTTAAATTATTCACCATTAGAAAAAATTGTATTTCCAAATAGCCACACGATCTGTGCTGTTTAATATAACACGTGTATATCAGCATTTACAAACTGTTCCTTTAAAAAAATATATTTTATTTATTTATTCATGAGAGACACAGAGACAGAGAAAGAGGAAGAGACACAGGCCGAGGGAGAAGTAGGCTCCCTGCAAGGAGCCCGACGTGGGACTCGATCTCGGATCCTGGGATCACACCCTAAGCCAAAGGCAGACACTCAACCATTGAGCCACCCAGGTACCCCATCACCAAGATCTTTTTAAGGGTATAAACTAAATTTAAGGGTATAGACTATACCCTTATACATGATGGGATTTCAAGAAGAAAGATGTTCTCTGCAGTGTTTTTCATCACTTAGTTCTATGTCATAACAAGGAAAATATTTTGGCATTGTGCTTAAAGATAAGGCCAAACTAATTAATAACACTGTAAAACTTACTCATTTTCTCATATTAACTGGTAATTTATCATGGCATGTTATTCCTATTTTAGTTGATATTCTTTTTCTCTTACCACATACAAATAATTCTGCTATGTTATTACTTATTCTAACATAAACTAACGTTTATTCTAATTTCTACTTGGTCTTCTTCCTGTTCTTTCCTTGTCCTATACTAGTAATGGGTGTTTTCCTGCTCCCCATGGAATTTAAATTACCAAAAACATTCTTATATTAGTGCGCACTCACAACTGCAGCATTTATACTGATCCTATATAAAATAAGTGCAAGCATCTAATTATTTATTATGCCAATTATATGTTGCTATTCCTGAGACCTCTGCATTAAAATATCTTTTATTATAAATGACTTTTGTCTTTATCACAATAGGGCATTATATTGCTTTTTAAAAATTTGTATAGGGGGACACCTGGGTGGCTTAGTGGTTGAGCATCTGCCTTTGGCTCAGGTCGTGATCCCGGAGTCCCAGGATCCAGTCCCACATCAGGCTCCCTGCATGGAGCCTGCTTCTCCTTCGTCCTGTGTCTCTGCCTCTCTCTCTCTGTCTCTCATGAATAAATAAATAAAACCTTAAAAAATAAACATAAAATAAAAATAAAAATTTGTATACGGGTGCCTGAGTGGCTCAGTGGTTGAGTGTCTGCCTTCAGCTCAGGGCGTGATCCCAGAGTCCGGAGACTGAGTCTTGTATCAGGCTCCCCGCAGGGAGCCTGCTTCTTCCTCTGCCTACATCTCTGCTTCTGTGTGTCTCTCATGAATAAAAATAATAAAATAAAAATCTTGAAAAGACATATTAAAAAATTTTTTAAATAAAAATTTGTATAGTAAGCACTTCATGAAAGTCAATTTTCACATAACAAAAAGGTCATAATGAAACTTATGTGTCTTATCTGAATTGAACAAAAAGAAGTGTTCTTTCTGAATTAGGTTTATAATCACTGCCCTAAAACAATAAAGCCCGATAAAATTTCCACATCTGAGGAAAAAAAGGTTTAAAGAAGAAGTATCTGCTTTGTTTCACATTTCTTCATATACTTAATGCATTCTGAACTTCTAATAACCAAGAGGGAAAACAGTAAGACAATTATGCTGCAAACTAACATGAAGGAAAGCACAAAATCAAATAGCTAGCATTGTGCCAAACAAACCCATAACATAAACCACATATACATAGAAGAAAAAGGCTTTGACCAAGCCTTTACATCTGAGGAGATGGCTCAGTATGAAGAGTGTGCAACTCTTTATATCAGGGTCTTGAGTTTGAGCCCCACATTGGGTATAGACATTATTTAAATAAATAAATGTGTTTGGGTTTTGTTTTTTTAAGGAAACCAGAAAAAGGAATCAAGTCCAGGTAGGTATCCAGAGGAATACTGTACCAAAGAGAAAAAACAGCAAGTATAAAGATGGGGGCAACACTCTTGGTATGTTTTAAGAACACGCCTATAAAGGGGTACCTGGGTGGTTCAATCAGTTAAGCATCTGCCTTCATCTCAGGTCATGATCCCAGAGTCCTGAGGTTGAGCCTTGCAACAGGCTCCCTGCTCAGCAGGGTAGCACGCTTCTCCCTTTCCTCCCCACTTGTGCTCTCTATTTCTATCTCTGTATCTCTCTCTCAAATAAATAAAATCTAAAAAAAAAAAAAAAAAAAAAGAACACGCCAATATGACTACATAAAAGAGTCAAAAGGGAATAGTGTTAACATGGAAAGTAAGAGAGGTAGTAACGGGACAGAAGATGTGAAGCCCTACAAGCCATCATAAAGGCTCTGGATTATGCTCTGCATAAATGTGATGTTATCCATCTTCTGTCTAAAAGGAGAGGAAGAATGAGAATAAGGAAATCAAACAGGATGCCCCTAAAACAACATAGAAGAAGGGTGACAGTAGATTGGACCAGGATGTTAAAAAAAATTGGGTAGTTTGAAAGGAGACCTGAAAACGTTTACAAATGGAATTGGATTGTAATATATGAGAAAGACAAAAGTAAAAAATAACACTAAGGTTTCTTATCCTCAAAACTGGGAAAAGATTGTTCCCATTAATAAGATGGTAAAGACCATCTGGTTTAAACATCTAATATAACAGTACAATGAATTCTCTTATACATAAAAGACTATTTCTTTGCTTGCTTTCTTTTTCTTTTAACCTTTTGACTCCAACTATTTTTCCCACTTCTCCATCACTTATCTGGTTTCTGTATCTATGAGCTTAATTTTTATTTAATTCCACATACAAAAAAAATCGTATGGTATTTATATTTCACCTAGCATGATGATCTCAAGATCAATCTATGTTGTTGTAAATACCAAGATTTCACTCTTTATTATGGCTGAATAACATTCCACTGTATGTATACACAATTTCCTTGTCCATTCATCCATCAAGCCAGAAAACAATAAACAAAATGGCAATAAGTACACATCTGTAAATAATTACTTTAAATGTAAATGGAATAAATGCCAATGAAAATGCGCAGTGTTTGAATGGATTAAAAAAAACAAGACTCATCACCTATATGAAGCCTACAAGAAACTCACTTTAGATGTAAAGTCACAAACTAAAAGTGAAGGTATAGAATAAGATATTCCATACAAATGGTATCCAAAAAGACAGACGGAATAGCTGTATTTCTCTCAGACAAAACACACTTTAAAACACACACTGTAATAAAAGGCATTACATAATAATAAAGACATCTATCAAACAAGAAGATATAATCTGCATAAATATTTATGCATCCTAGAGAGGACCTAAATATATAAAGCAAATATTAACAGACACAAAGGGAGAAAGAGATAGCAATACAATAATGGTAGCATACTTTACCACACACCCCTTATATCGATAGAACATTCAGACAGAAAATCAGTTAGAAAATATTGGTCTTAAATGGAATTAACAGATATTTACAGAACATCATCCAAAAGCAAAAGAACACATATTCTTGTCAAGTGCACATGGAATATTTTCCAGGATAGATTATACGGTAGGCTATAAAACAAGTCTTAATAAAATTAGGAGGACTGAAATCATATCAAGCATCTTTTCCAACCACAATGGTATGAAACTAGAAATTAGTTACATGAGTAAAACTGGAAAATTTACAAATATGTGAAGACCAAACAACATGCTACTAAACAAGGAGTCAAAGAAGAAACAAAAAATATCTTGAGACAATTAAAAATGGAAATACAACATACCAAAATTTGTAAAATGTAGCAAAAGCAGTTCTAAGAGGAAAGCTAATAGCAATAAAGGCCTACACCTCAAGAAATTTCTAAGTCTCAAACACCTAACTTACACCTCAAGGAATAAGAAAAAGAATGAACAAAACATAAAGTTAGTAGAAGGAAGGAAATAACAGAGATTAGAAATTAATGAAATAGAAACAAAAAAGATCAATGAAACTAAGAGCTGATTCTTTGAAAAGATAAAAGGTTAAGAAGAGAAACCTTTAGCTAGACTCAACAACAAAAAAAGACTCAAAATCAGAAATAAAACAGAATATGCTACAACTAGTACCACAGAAATACAAATGATTATAAGAAACTATGAACAATTATACACTAAAAAACTGGACAACCTATGGGCTCCCTGCTCTGAGGGATACCAGCTTCTCCCTCTCCCTCTGTCACTCCTCTTGTTTGCGCTCTCTCAAATAAATGAAATCTTTTTTTACAAAATTGAACAGCTAAATCCCTGGGAAATACAACCCACCAAGACTGAATCATGAGGAAACAGAAAATCTGAACAGATCAATTACTAGTAAGGAGACTGAATCAATAATTAAAAATCTACCAATAAACAGGAGAGCAGGACCAAACAGCTCACTGGTGAATTCTACCAAACATTCATTCAAAGAAGAATAAATACCAATCCTTAATCTCTTCCAACCACATCTTCCAAAGCATCTTTTAAAACAGGAGGAGGAACTCTTCCAAACTTACTTTATGAGGCGAGCATTATCCTGATACCAAAATCAGATTACACCACCACAAGAAAATTATAGGCCAATATCCCTAATACACAGAGATATACAGGGCACAATTTCTAAGACTTCTTTCAGTTCTAGGATTTTTAGTGATCCAAATCCTATAAAAAGAAAGGTTTCATCGTGAGCTATATTAAATCCTAAATAAATCTGGATTTTGTAGAAATGTTTAGCTAAACTAATTTTGCATTTTAGGCAGACGTAAAATGTCAAGCTAGTTCACAGTTCCAGCAAATACTTTGTTATTAGGCAGTCTAATTTAATTGCATCATGTATATAGATTATTTACATACCAGCCACTGCTGTCCATAAACAAACACATGATTTTTGGCAATGTCAACTCTATCCCATGCCAGTGTAAGGATGAGCTGGTCAAACGCAGATGCATTAGTGCCTAATTGCATAAAGAAAACAGTTGACAAATTCAATTAATTTATCTCCATTAAAATGTGAACACTTACCAATTCTCTGCATTCCCTTTTAATTAACTCATATAAGCTCATGTCAGTCACTGTTCAGAGGTAGCCTGTCTCACAGAAATAAGGTTACCCCCAACATTGAGGACTTTTATTTTCCAACTACAAAAAACACACAGCCTCACTCATTGCAAACAATTCAGAATACAGAACAGTAAGAATAAAACAAAGATGATCTATCAGAGACAGTACTGTGTTAAAATTATAAAAAAACATCCTTACAGGTGCTTTGCTACTCATATATAAATTCATACAAATACTTTTAATCGTTTATGCAGAAGTGCATGATACTATACGAAGTATTCAGTAGCCTATTTTATGTATCTTAACATCATACCTTAGTTTTGTAGAACAGTACATATAAATTTATATTACATACATATTAATACCCTTTAAAGGAATACTAAAGTTGATTCAACAAACACTCTAGTGGACATTCAGGTTATTTTGAATTTTTTGGTGAGTATACTTTTATGCACATGCTTGATTATTAAAATAGAATGATTATGTAGAAGACAAAATGCTGGGTAAAGAATACTTTAAAACTTTTGATATACTGCCATAATATGTTCCAGAAAGGTGATACCACCCATCAATGGTATAATACCCACAAGGAGACTAAAATGCTTCCTTATTAAGATATACTTTGTTTTAATTATAATATTGACCATCCTTCCACATTTTCCCCAAGCATTTATATTATTCTAACATCTTTTACATGAATTCTAACTCATTTTTCCATGAAGTATTCATAATCTTACTATTGATTTATAACAACTCTGTGGTCCCTTTAGATTCCTATTCCTTAATTTCCTCATCTATAAAATGAGGAAATAATAGGAAATTTTCCTGTTAGGGTTGTTGTAAGATTAAATGATCAACAGTGTAAAACACTAGAACACAGTGGTTAGGACAAAGTATATGGCAAATATAGGTGTTCTCTTTTTAGTTTTTATTTGTATGCAATACCATTTATTGATCTTTCCCTTTATAGTTTCTGGATTTTCTATTATTTATCTCTGTTTCCAAAGTGTAAATATATCTTATTACAGTATTTTTAAAATGTTTGATCTATTGGCAATTTATTATGATCTAATATTTGGGAACTTCTTGTGAATGACAACAACATAGTGTCTTCTTGCTTTGTTCCTGCCATTTCACTACATACTTGGACTTTCAAGTACCCACCCAGATGGGACAAGTTTTAGCTTCCAATTTTTGGAAAGATTTTATAATTGTTTTATTGGTTGGATGTCTTTGGCAAGGTAATGAGAGGACAACACAGTTTAATGTGATGTGCATTAACCCTTGAATCCTCAAGCATACCACTAGCTTTCTTTCCAAATTTCTTTTCAGAATGAAAACAACATGTTTTAAGAACATTTAATTTCTATCAACCAAGACCCTATTACCTTTAAACACCTACTTTCAGCCAATTAAAAATGTAGAACATTCAAAAAAAAAAAAATGTAGAACATTCTTAATAGGATAATTAAATGGGTCTGGTGGCAAAAACCCTGCTAGAAATTTTAAAAACTTTTAGATTTCTACAAGACAAGAGCAAAAGCCCATTTACTGTCAGAAAGCTAGCACTGTGTCTTTCACAAAGAACAATTATTAAAAAATTCAGTTCCCAAACATTTAGCTAGATTAAAAAGTCCTGTGTTATATAATAAATAGGCTATAAATAAGATCTTATAAATAAAAAGTTTTAAAATCTTACCTTTAAGCAGTGCAGTAAGGATTGCTACATCTATGTCTTGATGTTCATCTGATCCAATGTGAAAAACCGTGATCTATTTAAAGATCAATTCATAATATTATGCCTTTATATTTTCAAAGCTAAGGTATAAGGTATATAAAACAGAAAGTAATTTCAAACTACATGGGAGATAAAGATTTTTTGGGGGGGTTGGTCAGAAATTCCTTCATTTCAACCAAAACCCCCCACAAAATTAAAAACCCTTCATCGTTTACCAAATAAAAATGGCAAGTATGCTCAAAATGTTTAGTTTCATATTATATTCATTTTTTGACCTATCTTCTATTTTATGTCCTTCATTAGATAAGCAACTTGGGGCGCCTGGGTGGCTCAGTGGTTGAGCGTCTGCATTTGGCTCAGGTCATGATCCTCAGGTCCTGGGATTGAGTCCTGCATCAGGTTCCCCGCAGAGAGCCTGCTTCTCCCTCTGCCTATGTCTCTGACTCTATCTCATGTATAAATAAATAAAATCTTAAAAAAAAAAAAAAGAAAAGAAAAAGAATAAGCAACTTAATGGCCTGAGACTACAGATTACATATCTGAGTAAATCTTAATGTTTTTTCAATAGAGGGAGCATTTAATTCAAGTACTATATCCCTGTTCTTTTTTTTTTTTTTTTAATATTTTATTTATTTGACAGAGAAAAAGAGAGAGCATGAGCGAGGGGAATGGGAGAAGCAGGCCCCCTGCCAAGCAAAGAGCCCAATGCAGAGCTCCATCTCAGGACCCCAGGACCATGACCTGAGCCCAAGGCAGATGCTTAACCTTTTGGGCCACCCAGTGTCCCTATATATGTGTTCTTGAATGAAAAATGTTTTCTTCAATCCTTTAACTGGAAATGTCTTTAAATTATTTGAAGTGAAATGCCACTTGAGAGGTTTTCATTTAATAAGACTTTTCATAAAGTAAAAGACTATTTCAACCCCATACACATTTTTCAAGTTTATTGTGTACAAAAAGGAAATGCAATGAAAAACAAGAGATCAAATCCTGTTATCATCTACCTTTTATAATTGTTAAAAAATTGTTATCTCTGAAAATTTAAGCCCATGTTTAGATGACTGAAATTAAGCAACACTGATCTTTAATTTATTTAGAGCATTTAATCAAAGTAAAATAAAATTTTTTTTAGATTTTTTCTCCCCAGTAATCTCTACACCCAATGTGGGGCTCAAACTTACAACCCTGAGATCAAGAGTTGCATTGCTCTATGACTGAGCCAGCTAGGCGCTCCTCCTAATATATTTTACAGAAGCCATTAATGACTTTTTATAGTTCTTCCTTGATTCTAAATATAACCTGTTGAGGCCTCGTTATTAAAATTTTCGTAAAATAGAAGTGCAAATGTATGTCTCACTATCATATAAAACTATAACCCTTCTGTAATATCACTCTGTTTGAACAAAACAATAAATGATATCTGGACATGGTTAAAAAATAATTTAAAATTTTAAATTCAGGTATGCCTGAATGGCTCAGCGGTTGAGTGTCTGCCTTTGGCTCAGGGTATGATCCTGGTCCTGGGATTGAGTCCCACATCAGGCTCCCTGTGAGGAGCCTACCTCTACCTCTGTCTATGTCTCTGCCTCTTTCTCTGTGTCTATCATGAATAAATAAATTAAAAAATTTTTTTTTCTTAATCCAAATTAAAAACGAAAGTATTTCAGCGTGCCTGAGTGGCTCATTCAGTTAAGCGTCCAACTCTTGGTTTTCACTCAGGTCATGATCTTGTAGTCACAGGATTGTGCTCAGTGCAGATTTTGCTTTGAATTCTTTTTCTCTCTTCTTCTCCCTCCCCCTCTACCCTATCCTACATGCACTCTCTCCCTAAATAATAAAATCTTTAAAAAAATATATTTCACCAATTTATGTTTTGAATGAAATAAAAAGGCTTGTTCTATTGAAATCTACTTACAAGCTCCTTTCTTTTCATGCACTCCATCAGTGTTTGAAATAAATGAACTGCTTCACTCTGGCCAAAGTTAAATGTTTTTTTGATGGTTGAAATTATATCAGGCTCTGCTGCATCAGGAAGATTACTGTAGTGAGAGGAAACATAATTCACCAATTTCAATTTCTATTATTTGTAGACTCTAATATGAAGTATAGATGAATCCACATAAGACCTTTAGAGATAACGTATTAATATTAAATACCTGACGCTGGGTGAAATACTGTCCTTTATGAGACTCCCAACAAAAGTCATATGGGAGAAAAATAAATGTTGGAGTTATTATTCTCTCTGAATTATTTTGAATTGTTTTCAGGGCATGTGTTGCAATAGCACTACTCACATTTTATAAAATACTCTATAAAGATAATTTTAAGATATTATGGTGTATTAAGCACTACTTCACCAAAATGTCTTAAACCTGAGCACATTCACATTTTCTCTTTTCCTCAATAGGTAATATGGCTCAAAAATGTAATGATATAAAACATTTTAAAATATAAAAATGAAAATTCATAGTGAAAGTCTCCTTCCCACTATATTCTATCTGCCCAGTTCTCTCAATTGCTTGCCTTTTTCCATGTATCTACTTTTGGTAATTTTCCCAAATCTAGTATAAAGTTACCAACTTTTCTTAGCTACAAACTATTGTTATATAGATATACCATAATTTATCTAGACCTCTTAATACACATTCTATTTTGTTCCAATCTTTTACTTTTGTAAACACTGTAATGAGTAACTTTTTGTTTTTATGTATTTCATATGTATAAAAATACATCTGTATAAATAATTCCTAGAAAATGGAATTAGTGCGTCAAAAGATACGTGACTCTGTATGTTTGACAGATCTTGCAAAATTATCCTCCAAGAAGACTGTTATATTTTAATTCAATCCAATAATGTATCAGACAAGCTATTTCCTTAAATTATAACAAAGTATTATATTAAACTTCAAAGTTTCATGACCATTAAATACTGAAATAAATCTAATATTCTAAAAAACCACAAATACATAGTTATTGAAATCTTTTTTTAAGCACACACTTACCCTCCTTCTTCTGTTTGCTTATGAATATATGCTAGTAGGTCTGCAGCTCTGCCTGTTCCTTCACAAACAACGACTGGAACAGGAGGGCTTTCTTGAAGATACTCTAAAACAGTGAGGATAACATTTGGCCCACCCTCAAATATAAGTGCCACCACAGGGACACCTTGTCCAATTCCTTAAAAAAGTAAAAGATTGTAAGATATTAGGCAAAACACAGTAATTCAATCTTATTTTTTACTCAATCAAAACACAAAATAAAGTCAAAATATAATGTCTTATAAGAGAGGTAAGTTGATGTCAAGCATTCAGCATGATAATAATCTAACCTAAATGAAGTAAATACTGAATAAATTACTTTTTCATTAACATAAGGTCTGTTCTAAATGACAAAGTTAGAAAATACAATGTATGATTAGGCATGCACTGGAATTCAGATTCACCGAAAAGTAAAAATTATTTTGTATATTTCACTAATTGAACTCTTGACAAGAAATTTATACCACCAATTCATTTTTTAGTTTGTGTCTTAAAGATTTTTTTAAGTAATCCCTTCACCCGATGTGAGGTTCTAACTTACAACCCCAAATTCAAGAGTCACATGCTCCACCAAATAAGCCAACCCGCCAGGCATTCCTCATTTGTTTTTTAATACTGTATGAGTTTAACTTCTAATGTACATTTGTTTTTATTCACTTCTAAAATGCATACTTCTGGTTTCAAATACACTGAGACATTAACATGGAAGCCAATGACAGAGTCAGAATTACATAAATGGTCCTGATCAATAAAATCTAGGACCAGGACGCCTGGGTGGCTCAGTGGTTGAGTGTCTCCCTTCGGCCTAGATCGTGATCAGGCTCCCCAAAGACAGCCTGCTTCTCCCTCTGTCTATGTCTCTGCCTCTGTGTGTCTCTCATGAATAAATAAATAAATATTAAAAAAAAAAAATCCGGGACCTCCTCAAGAGTAACACAAAAGATTTAGTGAAGAATGTCAATTTCTGTTTTTACAATAATCTGCAATGCAGTGAGAAAATCCGAATACAAGCAACTGTAGGATTCTAAAACATTCCTATAGGATTGAAGAGAAGATATGACTCCATCTTAATCTGAATACATCAAACCTATAATTTTATTTCTATTTCACTTTGTCACAGAGCCCACCTTCTTGGTGTCCTAAGATTACAAAATTTCTTCTTTTTGAAAATAAAAATCTAGATCTTGAACCAGAAAGTATGACTGTGGTTGGAAAGGAAGACAAGTGTCAAGAATTTTAAGACATATCTACTACTAAAGAGTAATACCTATTCAGGTAAAAAACTTCAAACAAGATGCATCTTTGCAATAAAGAATTTTTTTTCCTCTTTTACTCTTTAATCTTGACTTTCAAATCAGGTAATAGAATATATCACACATTAAGAATATTTCTGAATTCCTTCGGCTGCAATAGGATTACAATACCAACAGAGCTTCCAATGAACCTCTGTGGCTTTGGCCACAATATCTGAGTACCCTATTTGGCCTCAGACTTCTTTCCCTAAATCTTTCTACCTTGTCTAAGGTCAGTTATTTTTGTTGTTTTGTATGTTGTCTTGCTACAAAAGGAATTGAGCAACAAATTTATAAATTCCCTTACTAGCATGAATTCTTTGCTGATTAATAGTTTTTTCAAGTTCTCTTCTCAATCTGACTTCTGCCCCATACTTTCCAACAGTGCCATCATCCACCAATATGAAATGGGAATGTAGATTATTCAGAACATTCAATTTGCTCAGAGGGTTCAACAAGGTTTGATAAGGAGCAACCACCTAAACAATAGCAAACGTAACAGTTAGTGAGCAGAATTAAATATAAGATAAGGAAAAAATAAACTTCGAAATAATCTGTAAAGGCAAGGAGGTAAAATACTATTTACAATACAGTAACATTAAAAAAAGTCAAAAAATATGTCAAAAAAGCACAAATTTTTAAGACAGCTGATGATTAACCAAGAGTGGGCCAAAACCATACGTTTATATTTCAACACTTTTGCAAAATATGTATTATTTTATTACTGCATGCAAAAGAAACAGAAAATAAGTATATAGAGTAAAGGAACTGTTAGGTTATTAGTAGATAAAGTGCAATGTACAAAGGACACTGAATAAGAAAATCTAATAGATTTTTCTGGCCCTAATAGAATCTTTAAAATTGATATAAGGAATTTAATTGTACTTGAAAGTGATCGTTATTATACAGTAATTCCTTTTCAGTACTTGATAAATATTTATGACCAATTCACATGTTTTTAACCTACTCAAATAAAATGCTATCATTTGGTTACTATTCTTAATGACAATAAAACTAATTCTTAATATCATATAGTCATTAAAAATGTAATTACAAAGACTGGCATGATTTGGAAAAGGTGTGAAATAGTTACACAAAAAAGAAACAAAAATGTACTAATACAATAATGACAACTAATTCTATCTGTGAATGCATTTTTTAAAGGATCATAAGAAAACCTCAGGAAAAAAGGGAAAAAAAAAGAGAAGGAAAATACTCTTTAAAAATAATTTGAGGGATCCCTGGGTGGCGCAACAGTTTAGCGCCTGCCTTTGGCTCAGGGTGTGATCCTGGAGACCCAGGATCGAATCCCACGTCGGGCTCCCGGTGCGTGGAGCCTGCTTCTCCCTCTGCCTATGTCTCTGCCCCTCCCTCTCTCTCTCTCTCTCTCTCTCTCTGTGACTATCATAAATAAAAAAATAAAAAAATAAAAATTAAAAATAATTTAAGGGACGCCTGGGTGGCTCGGGGCGTGATCCTGGGGTCCCAGGATTGAGTCCCACATCGGGCTTCCTGCATGGAACCTGCTTCTCCCTCTGCCTGTGTCTCTCAGGAATAAATAAAATCTTTAAAAAAATATAATAAAAATAAAAATAAAAAAATAATTTGAAAAGTATGGTATGATCATGAGTAGTTTAAGGTGACTTGCACTATTCTTGCCCTGGTTTTGTTACACACAAGTTCAAATACAAGAAAATTTTTAAATCTTCTTACATCTCTGCCAACAAGATCATTTCTGTTTTCAATTACTCCCCATGGTGCTATTCCAATAGTGCAAATCTTTCGAGATGATCTGGAAGCATGTTCTTTGAGGGCATCACCAACATGTTTTGCCACACCTGTTCATATAAAATTTAATTCGCTTTATTTGAAAGTAGTTATTGTTTTCAGAATAAACCTGTGCTCAATCTATAACATTATAATTGGTGATATTTTTCTTTACACAGAGAAGATAAAAAGCGACAAGGTCCAAAAGACAAAACTTAGAAAACACAAGGACTAAAAACAAAACAAAACAAAACAAAACAAAACAAAACAAAAAACCCCACAATGTCAAATCACTATAACTGCCTGAAACACACGTAAAAGTAACTTTTACCATGTTGTTAGGCCTAGTCCTCTCTTAGATTCCTCATGTAAGTAACTGTAGTTTTTTGTTATTGCTCTACACATCATCTAAAAGAAAATGAAGAGTATGGCTCAGGACCATAAGCAAAACACACACACACACACACACACACACACACACACAAAACAAGCAACTACAAAAGTTGTCCAACTGAATCAAAAATTAGAAAAGTAGAAAAGACATTTTAAAAGAGCACATGGCTCCTCATTACCACTTATGAGCTGAATTGTATCCTTTTCAAAATTCCTATGTTGAAATCCTAATCCCAGTACCTCAGAATGTGACTGTATTTGGAGACAGGTCCTTTAAAGCAGCTTTACATTTAAAAATGAGGCCATTGGGGTGGGACCTAATCCAATCTATCTGGTGTCCTTTTAAGAAGACAAATTCTGGACACAAAAAGAGACACCAGGAATGCACATGAATGGCGAAGAGGACACAGTGAGAAGGTGGCCATCTATAAGCCAAGGAGAGAGGCCTCAGGAGGAACCAAATCTGCTAACATCTTGATCTTAGAACTCTAAAACTGAGAAAATAAATTTTGTTTAAGCCACCTAGTTTGTGGTATTTTATTATGGCAGCCCTAGAAAACCAATACAACACTCAGTTTGATTTTTATAAAGCATGAGATCTCATTTCTCACCTAGGTTATGGAAATAGCATCTTAACTGGTCTTCCAATTTACTGCCTTGCCTGTTTACAGTCTATTTTCAAAACATCATCCAAGTGATCTTTGCTCTTGTCAATTCCCTGCTTAAAACCATCTCTTCTTTAATTCAGAGTAAATGCAAAAGTGTTCTAACAGCCTATGAGGCTTTATAATGATGTGCCTAATACCCCTGCTATTCACCACCTTTCCTTACCCCATCCCATCCTATCCTCTACCACACCCCCATAACTTTACGACCTCATCACCAAACACTCCTTGTTCATCCTACTCAGCTACACTGGATCCTTCTTACCATTCTTCCAACACACTAGCAGCTTCTTTTCTTTTAAATCTCTGCCTCACATTACCTTTAACTTGCTCCCTCATTTCCTTCAATCTACTCAAATGTCACCCTATTAATGATGCCCTCTCCATCAACCTTCATCATCCTTTCTCTGTATTTCATGTGTCACATAGCTCTTATTATCTAACATATAACATATTTAGTTATCTGCTTGTTATCTGCATCTCCTCTGCTAGAATATAAGTTCCACAAAGGTAAATATTTTCTTTGTTTGTGGAATGATGTATCTTCAGCAGCCAGAAGAATGCCTGACATTCAATGAGGTTCAAAAACCCCTCATAGTAAAATGTCTGCAAGTTAATTTAAGTAATAATTATATTTTGCTTTGGATATTAATTTTTCTTTTTAATCTGTATGTCATAGAGAAGATCTGGAATGAAAAATTATAGTATATTAAAAACTAATTTTGGTTTTTTAAACTAATTTTGAAAGCTATTTCTTACCACTGTGTAGGCCATGGATTGCCATTTTTATATCAATTTACTAGTATTCAGATTAACACTTGGCTTGGTAATAGGGATCAATAACCTTTTTTTGAGATGGATCAAATAGTAAACATTTCAGGGTTTGCAAGGTAAAAGGCTATTCACCTCCACTGTTGCACAAATGTAGTTACACAAATGTAACTATATATAATAGAAAAACAAATGAGTGTGGCTGTGTTCCAATAAACCTTTATTTTCCAAAATAAGGAGTGGGTTGGGTTTGGTACCTGGGACCATAGTTTATCAATACCTGCTTTAATGTGTATTATTTTTTAAGAGTAAATGAAAACCAAATATACTTTTACATTTTACCATTTATACTTAGGAACTATATAGATTATTTAACAGAAAAACTGAATATACTGATATTTGGTGTTATTTCAAATATTTAATTAATATTATGAAATATTTACAAATACACTAAATAAAATTGGTATAATCCTCACATTACCTGTGTTTACTCCTCCAGTTAAAATCCAGGCTCCGGTTGTAACTGCAGCTTTAATAAGACCCTTTCCAAGCAGCTGCTTGATTCGTGGGTGAAGCTCAAATTTCTGCATGCCTCCATGCACAGAGATAACAAGTTTGGGTAATTCCATTTGCCATTCTTTAAGCAAAAGTTGCAGAATGACTTCAGGTTTGGTGTCATATGATAGTCTCACATACTAAAAAAGATTTTTAAAGCACAAAATATATTCATATTCATTTTAAAGCACTGAATATATTCATAGGTGTCATAATACAACATTATACAATATTAGAAAAATGTTATTTATTTTTTATTTTGGGGAAAATGTTATTTAGATCAGATTATTATAAAGTAGATTTTATAGGTTACTTTTAATACACTTAACACTCTAAGGAATAAACAACAGCAAGCAAATGATTTCATTTTTTAAAAGATTTTATTTATTTATTTATTTATGAGAGACACAGAGAAAGAGAGGCAGAGACACAGGCAGAGGGAGAAGAAGGAAGCCTGATGCAGGACTCAATCCCGGGACCCCAGGATCACGCCCTGACCTGAAGGCAGACGCTCAACCACTGAGCCACCCAGGCGCCCCAACCAAATGATTTTAAAGCTGAAAAATCATTCTGTAAGAACTAAAGAAGCAGAAATACTCTAATTTCTAACCTTTAAAACATAAATATCTTTCTCTTCCTATTTATATAAACTCAATTACCATTCATCCAATTTACTCAATCTTTCAAAGCATTCAGATGGATTCACAAGTTTTTTGTTTTTGTTTTTTAATTTTAATTATTTGAGAGAGAGAGCATATGGGAGAGAGCACAAGCAAGAACACCAAAGGGAGACAGAGAAGCAGACTCTTTGCTGAACAGGGAGCCCAACACAGGGCTCAATCCCAGGACCACAAGATCACAACCCGACCTGAAGGCAGCTGTTTAATCAAACGAGCCACCCAGGCGCCCTAAGAGATTTAATTTTTTTTTAATTCTATAGAAAATAAGCTGCCACATCTGTGGAGTAAGTTCCTTTGGTTTACAAGATTTAAGAAAATTAGGTATGTCTTAAGTGACATCACAAAACTTACTTGCTATAACTACCCTTATTCATTTTCTTTGATGTACCTATATGATTTAGCTCATAAATCTGAAATACTCGGAGCACCTGCATGGCTCAGTTGGTTAAGTATCTGCCTTCAGTTCAGGTTGTGATCCCAGAGTCCAGAAATCAAGCCCTGTGTCAGACTCCCTGCGAGTCGGCTTCTCCCTCTCCCCCTGTGCTCTCTCATTCTCGCTCTCAAATATAAAATCTTTAAAAATAAAAAAGAAATCTCCTATGTTGGAAGAAAAACATTTTTAATCATCTCTAACAAAGTTTTTTTTTTTTTTTTAAGATTTTATTTATTTATTCATGAGAGACACAGAGAGAGAGACAGGCAGAGACATAGGCAGAGGGAGAAGCAGGCTCCACGCAGGGAGTCTGATGTGGGACTCCAGGATCATGATGCCCTGAGCTGAAGGCAGACATGTAACCACTGAGCCACTCAGGTGTCCCTATAACAAAGTTTCTTTGCAAAACAATATACTGCCCATTGCTTACAACCAGAGATCAAATACCAATGAAAAATATTCTAAAATATCAGAACCCAAAATAGCAGAATTTTATAGAACTGAGAAGACTCCAGAATGTGTGCCATGAGAGTGCCTGGGTGGCTCAGTTAGTTAAGCATTTGCCTTTTGCTCAGGTCATGATCTCAGGGTCTCCCGACTCAATAAGCAGGGAAATCTGCTTCTCCCTCTGCCCCTCACCCTGCTAGTGCGCGCGTGCGCACGCTCTCTCTCTCTCAAATAAATTTTAAAAAAGGCTATTTGTAACAAGATTATTTTCTATACTAAGTCTTCCTGCTTTTGTTTAATTCATCATTATATATGGCATAAAGTCATGTTTGGAAAACAGCTTAAAGTTAAAAAAAAAAAAGATTATGTAAGGAATAAATGAGGAGTTCCACTTTGGACACTGGGAGACTAGACAGTTTTGAACTAACTCTGCCCCTAGGAATAGAGAAACTAGAAAATAAACATGTCTGAAGGCATCACAGAGCTCCCAAGTCAGTGAAAAGTGGGATCAGGATCCAAAAGAACAGGAAAAGTAAGAGAGATGGGCCCACCTTTAGCACTGCTTTTCCCATCAAGGCAAGGAGGCAGGCAGAACAAAGAACAACATAAAGGGTAAAATGCTAATATAAATAAAAAATAATTATGTTTGGGGGGTTTAAAATTATACTAACAAAAGCACGTAAGTCATGAGAAAAATAAATGAAGTTTTAAGTATTCTAAAGGTTTTTGCACTGTCCAAAAAGTAGTAAAAGGACTAATTATAATAAACTGTGTTTTGTAGCATTTAATAAAAGATTAATCCACAGAAAAAGAATGTATAAATAACATGTTAATAAGGGAAGATGAAAATAAAAAATATTTAATCCAAAGCAAACAAGAAAAGAGGACAAAGAAAAAGAGAGTTAACGAAACTCAAAAAATACGTACTTCTTAAAAAGAAACCTCTTAAACATAAGGAAAGGTTAAAAGGGAGTAAGACATGAACAAACAATTCTCTAAAGAAGACATATAGACACATGAAAAAATCCTCAACATCACTCATCATCAGAAAAATACAAATCAAAACCATGATGAGATATCACTTCACACCTGTCAGAACAGCTAAAACCAACTCAGGACACAACAGATGTTAGCAAGGATGCAGGGGAAGGGGAACCCTCTTGGTAGGAATGCAAACTGGTGTAGCCACTCTGGAAAACAGTACGAAGACTCCTCAAAAAATTAAAAATAGAACTACCAAACAACCCCGCAATTGCACTACTAGGTATTTATCCAAAAGATATAAAAATAGTGATTTCAAAGGGGTACCTACACCCCAATGTTTACAGCAGCAATATCCAGTACAGCCGCTATGGAAAGAACCCAAATATTCATTTACTGATGAATGGATAAAGATATATATAATACACAATGGAATATTACTCAGCCACGAAAAAGAGAGAAATCTTAGTATTTACAACAACGTGGATGGCTCTAAAGTATGTTATGCTAAGTGAAATAAATCCATCAGGGAAAGATACCATATAACTTCACTCATGTGGAATTTAAAAAACAAAACATGATGAACATAGGGGAAGGGAAGGAAAAATAAAATAAGATAAAAAGAGAGGGAGACCATAAGGCAAACCATAAGAGACCCTTAACTAAGGAAACAAACTGAGGGTTGCTAGAGAGGGGAGTGGTGGTGGAATGCAGTAACTGGACGATGGGCATTAAGGAGGGCACTTGATGTAATGAACACTGGGTGATATATATAACTGATGAATCACTAAACTCTACCCCTGAAACAAATACCACACTGCATGTTAACTAACTTGAATTTAAATAAAATCTTGAAAGAAAAAAAATAAAAGTAAAAGGGAAGAAAAATTTAGCTATGCTGATTTAAGAAGCCGACTTTGTAAAAAAAAAAAAAAAAAAAAGACAAAAGAGGGCAGCCCAGGTGTCTCAGCAGTTTAGCACCACCTTCAGCCCAGGGTATGATCCTGGAGACCCAGGATCGAGTCCCGTGTCGGGCTCCCTGCATGGAGCCTGCTTCTCTCTCTGCCTGTGTCTCTGCCTCTCTCTGTCTCTCATGAATAAATAAACAAAATCTTAAAAAAAAAAAAAAAAAAAAAAAAAATGACATAAGAGGGGTGCCTGGGTGGTTCAGTTGGTTAAGCACCTGCCTTCAGCTCAGGTCATGATCCCAGGGTCCTGAGATGGAGCCCCACATTGGGCTCCTTGCTCAGGGGGGAATCTGCTTCTCCCTCTCCCCAAACCCTCTGTTCATGCTCTCTCTCTCTCTCTCTCTCTCAAAAAAAAAAAAAAAAATCCTTAAAGAAAAAAGTAAATGACAAGACTAAGGCATTTCATAATGATAAAATGTTCAAGATCTAACACTTCTGTATTTATATGCACCTACACAAAGAACTTCAAAATACACAAAGAAATGCTTTCTGATCTACTGCTACACAAAATTTCAGACAACAAATGTATTATATGTTATTTAGATAACAAGATAAATGAAGTTAAAAAAAAATCAAATATGTGACATACCTTAGCTCTGTAGGAATGAGAACCCCCTTGAAAATTTATGACTCCATAAGCATCCGTTGGACTCTGTTCTGTATGCTTTTCCACAGACCATTCTTCTAATGTCTGATTAAAATGGTCACCCAATTTCACATCTGAATATTTCATGGCAAGACTTGCAGTAAAACAAGCATGTTGCTTGACCAAGCGACCACAAAAACACCTAAAGGAAAGAAATGAAATTTTAAAAAGACCTTTCAAAAAAATCAATGAAAAACTGAATTAAAATAAACAAACCAAGGAAGAGTATGAAAATAATTTAACTTTCTAATTTTATAATACAAGTAAATTAATATCCTTAACATAGAAGAACAGTAAAAATACTTGATGATATAGTCCTCTAAATTGAGTGTATCGGGATCCCTGGGTGGCGCAGCGGTTTGGCGCCTGCCTTTGGCCCAGGGCGCGATCCTGGAGACCCGGGATCGAATCCCACGTCAGGCTCCCGGTGCATGGAGCCTGCTTCTCTCTCTGCCTGTGTCTCTGCCTCTCTCTCTCTCTCTCTGAGTGTGACTATCGTAAATAAATAAATTAAAAAAAAAAAAAAAAAAAAAAAAAAAAATAAATTGAGTGTATCTACAAAATGTAGTAAACCATATAACAGAATAATATTCAGCGTGAGAATATCTAATATTAGAACAGTAAACACAATATGGATGATCTCAAAATTATCATGCTTCATGAAAGAATCCAATGCAAAATAGTACATATTTCAACAATTTCATATATATATAATTCAAGAGAATGCAAAATAATATATATAATGATGACAATGGTGGCCCAGGGCCAAGGGCTGAAAAAGTAATTATATTCTACCTAGAAGCACTACAAAACACTACTATGTAGGAAGCAGATACCCAGTGGTGCCAGTCAGTCTCACGGATTTGATTAAAAAAAAAAAAAAACATAGGGGTGTCTGTGTGGTTCAGTTGGTTAAGTATTAACTCCTGATTTTGGCTCAGATCATGATCTTGGGGTCATGACCCCAAGGGGTCAGCCCCTGTGTCAGGCTCCCCATTTAGCAGGCAGGGAGTCTACTTGTAGATTCTCTCCTTCTCCCTTTGCCCCTCCCCCTACTCAAGCACACACTCTCTAAAATAAATAAATAAACCCTTTTTAAAAAATCATATCACAGTTTGTAGAAGCCAACAGAGCTAGAGTTTGTAGCACAAAAAACAAAAAGAGGAAGGAGCCACATGAGAAAGTTCCCAATATATGCAGAAGGGTCTTCTTAAACATAAGTAAGAACAAACTACCGAAGGCAGATATAAGAACTACTAAACCATGGTCACCCAAATAATTCCTGATAAAGAGCAGGGAACAGTTGGTGTTGCTACTAGCCAGAGTAAGAGATCTCAATACACAAGACCTAGAAAGGGTCCTCAGAATACCTAATTAGAAGGGCTAAATTAGACCTAGACCACTATGTACCACAACAAACTGTAAGAGCAAGACTTGAAAGGATCATATTAATCCAAAGTAACTTAATTCCATGCTAAAATAAGTCCACAACTCCCTAACAGAATGATAAAATCCAGTACCCCAAAACATAAACTCTCTCAAATAAATGAATAAAATCTTTGGAAAAAAATACAATCTACCCAAAATGAATACTGAGAGAAAAGACTGGAGGGAAACAAAAGGAACTGAACATCAGCAACCTGTGGAACAAACTAAAGTAGCTTAACAGGGGCACCTGGGTGGCTCAGTGGCTGAGCATCTGCCTTTGGCTCGGGTTGTGATCTTGGAATAGAGTCCTGCATCAGGCTCCCCACAGGGAGCCTGCTTCTCCTTCTACCTAGGTCTCTGTCTCTCTCTGTGTCTTTCATGAATAAATAAAATATTTAAAAAGCAAAAGCAAACAAAAAACAGCAAAGTAGCTCAACACACACATAATTCAAGTCCCAGAAAAAAAGGGAGTGGGAATAAAAATTTGAAACAGTGGGCAAAAATCTGAAAACTATCTGAATGACAGATCTGAGCAATTCAGTAAGAACTGAGCAAAACAAGCTTAAAGAAATCAGATTAGGGCACTGCTGAGAGCCAATGACAGAGAAAATCTTCAAAGTAGCATATCACATTATGTGCAGAAGAACAAAGGTAACAATGACAGTAGACACATTGTCAAAAATCATGTAATCCAACAGTCACTGGTACATCATCTTTCTTTTTTTTAAAGTTTTATTTATTTAAGTACTTTCTACATTCAATTTAGTGCTCGAATGCACAACTGTGAGATTAAGAATTGTATGCTCTTCCAACTGAGTTAGTCAAGTGCCCCAATTTTTTGGTATAGCATCTTTAAAATACTAAAAGTAAGGAGGAAACCCTATCAAATTAGAATTCTGTAAGGCCTGAACAAGACTATCAGCTAACTACAATGATTTAATAGACATTTATAGAACAACCAACAAAATAATAAAAACTCCACTTGAGTGTACACAAGTATTTACCAAGATAAACCATATTCTGGGCCATATAATAAGTCTCAATAAATTTGAATAAGGATGGAAATCATACAAAGTATTCTTAAACCACAGTGAACTGAAACTAGAAACCAATCAAAGAAAATATGGGTATGGGGCGTGGGGGGTGTTCCTGAGTGGCTAGGTCGGTTAAGAGTCTGACTTTAATTTTAGCTCAAGTCACGATCTCATCACCCATGAGATCAAGCCCCGCACAAGGCTCTGTGCTGGTGTGGAGTCTACTAAAAATTCTCTCTCTCCCTCTGCCCTTCCTGCCTACCACTCATGTGCACGCACTCTCTCCCTTAAAAAAAGACTGAGAAATTCTTCTCAATAATTTGGAAATTAAATAACACTCTTTTTATTAACTCATAGATCAAAGAAAGTCACAAAAGAACTTAGAAAATATGTAGAAAAAAAAACAAACAAAAAAAAAGAAAATATGTAGAACAAAATGTAAATAAAAATAAAAATAATATTGGGATGCCTGGGTGGCTCAACAGTTGAGCATCTGCCTTTGGCTCAGAGCATGATCCCAGAGTCCCGGGATCAAGGCCCTTGCATGGGGCCTGCTTCTCCCTCTGCCTGTGTCTCTGCCCCTCTTCTGTGTTTCTCATGAATAAATAAAATCTTTTCTTAAGAAATAAATAAATAAAATAAAAAATAATATCAAAATGTATGGAATACAACAATACAGTGTTAGTACAAAAAGTTATCATATTTACATATACACTTTACAGTATAAAAATGTATGGGATAAAAATCTGCAGTATATAAACTAGAAAAAAGAAGATCTGCTACCAGAGGAAGGTAAAGATGGTAGCAGCCTGGACACAGGTCCAAGGAATCTGATGGCTGAAAAAGGCAGCCCAAACCATGGTGCCCTTGGGTACACCAATAGCTTTGCACATTACCAAGGACATGCTCTCAGGGTCCTATCTCAAGACCCCAGAAAAACGGCCACCACCACCAAGTAGTATAATATGCAGGTAGACTACCAACTGTACCCAGATAGACGGCATAGGGTACGGCAACTCTGCTAACAACAGAGGTCCATGGTATGACTAGGACCACCCAGACCTGAGGTTGAACTGGGGTGTACTGATGCCTTGGGACCTTGTAATGTATATCAGAAACTGTGTGGACACATCCCCCAGGCCTGTTTCCTGGAATCTTATGTGTAAGTACCTCTTCAGCTTCATGGCCTTAATGCTATTCATGTTTTGGGTTAGAGAGACTTACCCAACCTCTCAATCTGTGGGGCCAAAGTAGTATCCTTATAATAATCTGTACCTGGAACAAGGTGGTGATCCCACCAAAGAGCCTATGCCAGAGGTTCATTATTAACCTTAATGAATTTCTAGAAATTTAACCTTAATGAAATCCCTAATAAAACAGTGCTATGGTTTTTTTTTTTTAATTTTTTTTTATATTTATTTATGATAGTCACAGGGAGAGAGAGAGAGAGGCAGAGACACAGGCAGAGGGAGAAGCAGGCTCCATGCACCGGGAGCCCGATGTGGGATTCGATCCCGGGTCTCCAGGATCACGCCCTGGGCCAAAGGCAGGCGCCAAACCGCTGCGCCACCCAGGGATCCCCAAAACAGTGCTATGGTTTAAAAAAAAACAAAAAAGGAAAGACGACCTGTAAGCAATAGTCATCTAAAGTTTCACATTAAAAACTTTTTTAAAAGGGCAAATTACACCCAAAGTGAGCAGATGGAAAGAAATAATAAAGAGCATATAATGAAACATGAAAAGAAAAACAATGGAGAAAAATCAATGAAACAAAAAGCTTGGTCATTGAAAAGACCAACAAAATTCAGTAACTATTCACTTATAAATATTTTCAACAAACTAAGAAAAGAGAGAACTTCTTCAACACAGATAGCATCATACTTCTTATATGTTGGCTATGAGTACTACTCACTACATTCTGAGTCCTGTGAGTCCTCCTAGCTAATCACCAAACCTTGGGGTCAACTTGGGGACACTTGACAAAACTAGACAAAATATGTGTGATAACTGTTTATAAGCACAAAACGAGAAGAATTATGGGACTTCAATTCTTGAAATGAAGGAAAATTTATGAGGTGAGGCCTGTAATTGTACCAATCAAACTGGGGGAATTTCTTAACCATTGTGCATTGAGAGAATGCCCAGGCAGAAAAGGGCGGTGTCAATGAGATGAGCAAGGAGGCAGCAAACAGAATTCCAGGCTGCTGAAATTTGTACAGGGTACCAGAGGAGAGCTACAGAAGGAGGGAGCCAAGAAACTCAAATGAGGATTTACCATGGGTTCTTAGCCACACACTGAGCTGTATCTGTGTCAATTAGGATTTTGACATTTAACAGAAATCACCTGCTATGGGCCTGAGAACTGAATCATAAAGGGCTGGGAGGCACTGCAATCTTAGTTAAGAGTGAAAAGACATGATTAGGCATCCTGGGCATTCAGCTAAGACCCTAAAAAAGGTTTTACTTTAGGAGTACAGTCCACATTCTAAAACTAAATTCAAAATAATAATAGAACTGCCCTAACCAAGAATGAAATCAAGCCTGATGAGACAAAAGAATCTGTCAATAATTCAACCACTTGTCAGTACAAAATTTAAACCCTTTAAAGGAAAAAAATTAAAAAATTAAAAAATTAAATCCTTTAAAGGAAGATGACATAGTCCAGAACCCCTAAAGTGGATCATGCCAATCTGCGGAATACAATAAAAAATTACTAGACATGAAAAAGCAAAGAGTGACTCATAATCAAGAAAAAAGTAGATAAATTTAATAATTCAGTAGAAATAGGTCCTAAATGACACAGATATTAGAATTAGTAAACAAAAATTTCAATGCAGATGTAAGTATGTTCAAAGATTTCTAGAAATAGTGATAATGAGCATACAGATAAGGCATCTCAGGAATGACTTGGAAACTACAATAAAGAATCAAAAAACAGAGAAATGAAAATTTTAGAACTGAAAAATATAAGAAAAGTTCACTGGATGGGCAAAACAGCACATTGGCAATTGTAAAAATAAAGATTAGTGGAAAAAAAATAAAATATATTGCAAAGCTACAGTAACCAAAGGAAAAAAACAAAGGATTGGTGAACCTTAAGACATATTAATACAAATGCTCTATTTTAATCAATGGAATAAAATTTTAATTAAAAAAAAAAAAAAGACGGGTGTCTAGGTGGTGGTGCAGTCAATTAAGCATCCAGCTCTTGTTTCAGCTCAGGTCATGATCCCAGGGTCCTGAAATCTCTCCCTCTTCCTCTGTCCCTCTAGCACCCCCCTCCCCAAATAAATAAATCTAAAACAAAACAAAACAAAAAGCAGGGCTTCAGTAACTCATATAAAATATCATGCAAAAATAAATAAATAAATAAATAAATAATCATCCAGTCTTGGGGCACCTGGATGGTTCAGTCAGTTTAGCATCTGCCTTTGGCTCAGGTCATGATCTCAAGATCCTGGGATGAAGCCCCATCCATGTCAAGCTCCCTGCTCAGGAGGGAGTCTGCTTGTCCTTCTCCCTCTGTCTCCCATCCCCTAGCTCATGCGTGCTCTCTCTCAAATAAAGAAAGAAAATCTTTCTTTTTTTAGTCATTTCTATAATTTATATATTTGAGAAAGGGAGAGAGCACACACAGGCAGGAGGGAAGGGCAGAGGGAGAACGAGAAGCAGGCTCCCTGTAGAGCAGGGAGCCCAATGTGGGACTCAATCCCAGGACCCTGGGATTGATTACAGCTGAGCCAAAGGCAGGTGCTTAAGTGACTAAACCACCACCTGGGCACCCCAATAAATAAAATGTTTTTTAAAAATCATGCAATCTAACAAAAACATAACTGGACTCTAAGAGGGAAGAAAGAGTGGGGCAGAAAAACATTTTAAGAAACAATGGCTAAAAACTTCTCAACTTGGTGAAAAATACGCACTTACAGATATTTTGCACAGTACATACAAAGAGAATCACTCTTAGGCACATTGTACACGTGCTGCTAAAAACCAAAGATATAGGAAAAAAGTCTTTAAAATGGTCAGAAAGGGGCGCCTGGGTGGCCCAGTGCCCAGTGGTTGAGCGTCTGGTTTTGGCTCAGGCCATGATCCCGGGGTCCGGGTATCGAGCTCTGCATCAGGCTCCCTTAAGGGAGCCTGCTTCTTAAGGGAGCCTGCTTCTTCTTCTCCCTCTGCCTATTTACTTAGTTATCTAGCAAGAAATTTAGGATTCATCAAATCCTATTAGTTTATCTCATTAATCTCTTCATATATATCTAATTCTCTTCATCATCATAGCCACTATTTTTTTTTTAAAGATTTTATTTATTTATTCATAGAGACACAGAGAGAGAGAGGCAGAGACACAGGCAGAGGGAGAAGCAGGCTCCATGCAGAGAGCCCGACGTGGGACTCGACCCAGGGTCTCCAGGATCACGCCCTGGGCTTGCAGGCGGCGCTAAACCGCTGCACCACCAGGGCTGCCCATAGCCACTATCTTAATTCAGGCTCTCATATTTTCCAGAATTACTCTAAAACTTCCCAAACTATTTTTTTCTCCCAATCTAACCTCCTCAAAATGCCAACTGCTTTTACCAAAGAAGAAAAAAAAGAAGAAAAACTAAGCATTTTACTTCCCTGTATATCCTTTGACATGAAATCAAAACTATGTGACATAGTACACAGCTTAAATGCTCTAGTCTCTATGTAGCTCTCCAGATCACATCTTTCCAATATCCATATTACATTCTACATTCTGCAGTTTCCTGACAGAACCATAATCCTCTTTCATTGCCAGGTCTTTCTGTTCTCTTTGCCTAAATCCATTTTGCTCAATTTTTAACCAACTAATTCACATTCAACTTTAGAAATCTACTCAAGTAGTTTCACTGGAGTTTCAAGCAGCTTTGCCCAATCCTTCAGCTCCAAACTCTGAGCAAAGTAAATGTCAAATGTAGTAACTTGTAAGTTTTATCCCACTGAACTGATGCGTCTAATGGATTAGTTTTACTTATTTATTTTTAAAGATTTTATTTATTCATGAGAGACGGGGAGGGGGGGAGACAAGGGCAGAGGGAGAAGCAGGTTTCCATGCAGAGAGCCCGACGTGGGACTCGATCCCAAGTTTCCAGGATCACACCCTGGGCTGAAAGCGGCGCTAAACCACTGAGCCACCAGGCTACCCCTGGATTAGTTTTATTTTTCAAAATTTGTGCAACAGAGTTTTGTTATTAAACTTACCTGACGAGTTGCTGACAAATCTGACATCCTGGAAGACATCTATAATACAAGGTAAATTTATTAATTAACATTTAAAAAGTTTTTTAGTTTCAGTTAAACTATGTAATAGTATAAAAACCATATACTTAGTTTAATTTTTCAGTAGATATCACAAGTCATTTATACTTTGATTTTTAAATTCAAATAACTATTTTTTTAACTCACATAGTTTCCACATTTTTATAGTTAACATACAATGTTACATTAGTTTCAGGTACACAACATAGTGTATAATAATTTAATAATTCTATACATTACTCAGTACTCACCAAGATAAGGGTAGTCACCATTTGCCGATAACATTATTACAGTATTATTAACCATATTCCTTATGCTGTACTTTCATCTCCATTAGTATTTATTACTACAAGTTTGTACTTCTTACCCCTTCATCTATTTTACCCATTCCCTCACCCACCTAATACTTAAAATAGTTTCCATTTTCTTAAGTACAACTACTTGTGACAAAATCCAGAAACCGTAAGAGAAAAAGATTGACAGATCTGACTACATAGAAATGTATTTCTGCAAAGCAAAAATACGCTACTCATAAAGTCTAAAACTGAGGAAAAAGATAATTGCAGGCAAAAGGTTAGTTTCCCTGGGCAGCCCGGGTGGCTCAGCGGTGTAGCGCCGCCTTCAGCCCAAGGCGTGATCCTGGAGTCCCAGGATCGAGTCCCACGTTGGGCTCCCTGCATAGAGCCTGCTTCTCCCTCTGCCTCTCTCTCTCTCTCTGTCATGAATAAATAAATAAAATCTTAAAAAAAAAGTTGGGGACAAGAGAATTACTTAAAAAGCTTTAAAAAAAAAAAAAAGGTTAGTTTCCCTAATATACATAGAGTCTCATCAAATCTACATAAAAAAGGAAAATATATGGATAGTTTACAGCAAAAACATATGAGGCATTTAATTAGAAAAGAGTTTTCCAATCCTTTAAGATAATATCTTGAGGAGGATAGGTAGTCTTATATGCTGATGGGAGTATAAACTGATATAATCTTGATGGAATGCAATTTAGGAATGCCACCATGAAAAAATGTAGACTCCCTCTGAAATTCTTTTTTTTTTTTAATTTTTATTTATTTATGATAGTCACAGAGAGAGAGAGAGAGAGAGAGAGAGAGAGAAGCAGGCTCCATGCACGGGGAGCCCGACGTGGGATTCAATCCTGGGTCTCCAGGATCGCGCCCTGGGCCAAAGGCAGGCGCTAAACCGCTGCACCACCCAGGGATCCCTCCCTCTGAAATTCTAATTCTAATATACTAAAACTACAGGCTGAAAAACATTTGTACCGCATGTGTAAAATGATTAACGTATAAGGTTACTGTTTCACTACAGCATTTTTTCCTAATAGCAAAAAGAAAAACAGAATAGCTAAAATATTCATAAATAAGAAATTACTAAAGGGCGCCTGGGTGGCTCAGCCAGTTAGGTATCTCCCTTCAGTTGGGGTCATGGTCCTGGGGTCCTGGGATCAAGCGCTGCATCAGGATCCCTGCTAACCAGGGACCCTGCTTCTCCCTCTTCCTCTGCCACTCCCCCTGCTTGTGCTCTCTCTCTCCCTCAAATAAATAAAATCTTAAAAAAAAAAAAAGGAACTACTAAAACAAATTATGATCCATAAATAGAATTAAAAAGAACGCAACAATTAAAAACAGTGGTTATTGCCAAGATAATTAAACACTATGGTTTAAACAGAATATACTTTAAAAGGAAGAGAGAGGAGTAAATATACATCTGCTAGGACATGCAAAGACTGCATCTAGCTATTTCTAAGGTATTCTAAGAAATAGGTAACACTAGTTTTCTTCAGGAAGGGGACTTTATAGTTAAGGTACAGTATTAGAAAGGAAAATGTCACCAACTTATATTCCCACCAATAATACAAGAGGGTTCTCTTTTTTCCACATCCTTGCCACCACTTGTTATTTCTTGTCTTTTTAAATAATAGCCATTCTGATTGGTGTGAGATGATGATACCTCACTTAAGTTTTGCTTTGCATTTCCCAATCATTAGTGAGGTTGATCATCTGTTGGCCATCTGCAGGTCCTCCCTGGAAAAAAGTCTTATTTAGGTCTTGTACCCTTTTTGGGGGGGTGCTGAGTTGTCTAAGACCTTTTACATTTTGGATATTAACCTCTTATCAGATATATCATTTGCAAATACCATCTCTCACTCAGTAGGTTACCTTTTTGCTTTATTAATGGTTTCCTTTGTTGTAGAAAAGCTTTTTATTTTGGTATAATCCTAAGAGTTTATTTTTGCTTTGGTTTCCCTTGCCTGTGGAGGTATATCCATAAAAATGGTTGCTAAGGCCAATGTCAAGAGATTATTGCCTGTTTCCTTCTATGAGTTTAATGATTTCAGGACTCAGCTTAGGTCTTTAATTCATTTTGAGTGTTTTCTTTTTTAGGTTTATTTTAGTATATAGTGTTAAGAAAGTAGTCCAATTTCATTCTTTTGCATGTAGCTGTCCATTTTCCCCAGTACCATTTGTTGAAGTCTTTTTCCCCACTGCATATTCTTGCTATCTGTCACATATTAAATGACCATATAAGCATGGGTTTATTTCTAGGCTTCTCATCCTGTTCTATAAAACTATGTGTCTATTTTTGTGCTAGTGCCATACTATTTTGATTATTATATCTTTGTAGTATATCTTGAAATCTGAGACTGTGATTAACTTCTAGTTTTGTTCCTCTCTCTCAAGACTGCTGTGGCTAGGGTCTTCTGTGGTTTAATACAAATTTTAAGATTATTTGTTCTAGTTCTGAATTTGGCTATGGTTTTATAAGAGTACATATCAAATGGAAGTAAAAGGTGCAGAGAAGTTAACTGGATAGAGAACAAGGTTTGATAGGAGATGAGAAAGGTAAAAAGATTGAAAAATCCCATGTCTTTCTCAACTAATTTTTACTAAGTGCCTGTGAAGAGAGGTTGTCTTTAATTCTAAAAAGTAATTTTGTTTTGCCCCTTTAAGCTTTTATATCTTTAGGCCGCAGGAAAAAAATTATGAAAAATGTAACCTCAATAAATACCTCAAGAGGTCAACTTTTTCTTGAATTTTAAACTAGTGCCTTTTAAAATTTTCTATTATCAAAGCCATATGAAAGATCAAAGTCAATTAGAGATGTCTACAATCTCTGATGATAGATTTTCAAGCAGATGCCGAGCTATTATCTATATTTTGGCAAACAAATACAGAAAACTCTTAGGTTTGTATTGGTTTCTTTAGCATGAACCATAATGTTGGGTTCTCAATAAATGTTCAAAAAATGGAAACACACTTTTAAGTTCTCATTATCAATCAGTAAAAAGAGAATCTTAACTGCCTTATTTTTGTAATATACTACTATGATCTGGAGGGAGTTTAGAAATGGGGGAATACTCTGAAGAAGTGGCTTTATGTTGTAAATATGATTAAGAACTCCAGAATACTGATATTGTGCTAATGATATTTCCTCCCAATCTTTTTTTTAATGTGTGTGTGTGTGTGTGTGTGTGTGTGTGTGTGTGTGTGTGTTTGAGAGAGGGAGTGTTGGGGGGAGATAGCACAGAGCAGGTAGGAAGAGGGAGAAGCTAAGCAGGAAGCCTGACTTGAAGCTTGATGCCAGAACCCTGAGATCATGACTTGAGCCAAGGGCAGATCAAGCCAATCTAATTAACAGTAAGTACAAAAGTTAACAGTAACTATACTTTAATAATTTTAGTTTTTAGTAAGTAAACAGTAATATAATTTACATCTAAATTTCTAGAAGAACCCAAAAAACAAAGGCATGCTTACCTGTGAGGGTCTTTGGAACTTGGTATAATATATACACATTCCCTCTTGGTCAAAGTGCTTTCTATCCAGGATTTCTGGGACTGAAACAAAAAGTTTTTAAAGATGGTTTATAAATTAACTCTCTAATAGTACAATGAAATAATTTAATTATAAGTACATAAAAGAAATAGCTCTATATTCTTTTTTTTCCAATTTACTAAATATTTATCATGAGTATATAGTAAAGATTTACTGAAGATAACACACCTAAAATATAACAATCATTCTATTCAAGTCCATTCAAGTCTATTACGTGTTGCTTCACGTAATGAGAGGAGGAAAATCAAGTTTGAGATTCCCAGAATGTGCCAAATACCTCAAGAAGGGCTGGTATGATTCTGGGAAGTGGATCATTTAAAAACCAATTACAAGTGATGTCAGATGTAACTAAAAAAATAAAACTTACCTATATTTAATTTCTAAGATAAATGCATAAAGCATAAGGGCATGGATTGTTAATGGCGTATAAACAAAAAAAGGATACCAAGCAAACTTAATCAAAAGAAAAATAATAATAATTAAAAAAAGAAAAATAATACCAGGAAAAATACATACAAAACATCAGTGGGGATAGGACAGGTTATTACGTGGTTACAAATGTTTGAATCACCAGATTGCTATAGCAATCTTAAATATGAATAACCAGTCTCAAAATACATAAAGTAAAAAATTAATAGAGCAAGACAAATCTAGGATCATAGTGGAAGACTAACACATTTTCCTCAATTATTGTAAATCTGAAATAATTTTAAAAATTTAAACAATGCCTTTAATTTTTTTATATCACTATTCAAGTTTCTGCCTGGATCCTTAGACTTATAGTCTCTGAATCCTCATCCTGCTACTGGTGACTGATTAAAAAGCAGCATTATGTACTGGAACAGATGAAACTCTATAAATTGTAACAGAGTAGATTAAAAACCATAGGACCATCCTCCATATAACTTAGCAATATTATCAGCATAGCCCAAAAAAGAAGAGCCTATGTTCTAAAAGGATCCTCTGAGAGAAGAGACATTCTAGACAAAATTATGATGGGTTAAGTTTTGCAGGTTCCTCTCTCAAATCCTTCAGGTACCCTAATAATAAACCTTAGTCTAACCTTCCAATGTTACTTCTGGTAAATTCTGTCAAAACTCTCCATTCAAAATGTCTATTTTCTTATTTAAAAAAAAAAAAAAAAGTCCATTTCCTAGATCAAAAGTTCTTTATACACACTCACTTAGATGGGAGCAAATTAAACCAAGATTCCCTAATTATAATTATTTTCTTTCTTTTTTTAAAAAAAGCACATTTTATTTATTTATTCATGAGAGACACACACATAAACACAGAGATAGAGGCAGAGAGACAGGCAGAGGGAGAAGCAGGCTCCATGCAGGGAGGCTAAACCGCTGAGCCACCTGGGCTGCCCAAGATCCCCTAATTACAAAAATCACAAGATGACCACAAGAATTTAGGACCCTGAATCCGCAAAATACCCTACATTCTAAAGCTCACTTAGCATAATCCCTCCACTACCTTCTTATTCTAACTAAAGTCTGATATTCCTTTGAAAAATCTGCTTGGTGGGGGGTAAGGGGAGGTAGGCAGGATTCTCTCTAGTTTTACCATACAGAAATTCATGTTTGCTTCTAGAATACACCTGGCAAACCCAACCCTGATTCAACTCAATTGCCCAACTGCTCCATAACTTCTTACTTCCTGCTAATGTAAGTAGACAAAACAGAACAATGCCCTCTAGTTTCACTTTAAAACCGTGACCACAAACCTCAAATGCTCCTTAATGATGCCTAACAATCACACTATATATTCCTAGTCCATTTTCTCATTCTCCTATATGATTTCACACTTCTCTCTCCTCAAACCTCCAAACCTCCTTCCCCATTCTCTTAATAGATACTTCCCATTTAACTGAGCAAATTTAAGCAACAAGAAGAGAACTTACACAAGCTTCTATTATATCCACCCATCAATAAGTATCTATACCCACATATCCTGCCTTCCTTCCTGTGACTACATGTACTTCTATTTAAGTCCAAACATTCCTCTTGTGCCTTAGATCCCATACACCTCACTAAGGGACATTCTCCACCAAATCCTTAATTTTTTTCATTCTTTATTAACTCAATCCCATCAGCATGCAACCTCATTTTTAAAAACAAAACAGGGATCCCTGGGTGGCGCAGCGGTTTGGCGCCTGCCTTTGGCCCAGGGCGCGATCCTGGAGACCTGGGATCGAATCCCACATCGGCCTCTCGGTGCGCATGGAGCCTGCTTCTCCCTCTGCCTATGTCTCTGCCCCTCTCTCTCTCTCTCTGTGTGTGTGTGACTATCATAAATAAAAAATTTAAAAAATAAAATAAAATAAAAAACAAAACACAACAAATCTTTGCTTGACTCCACATTTCCTTCAAGCTAATACTTCATGTTTCTGCCTCCATCTACAGTACAGGTTATTGGTAAAAGTTTTTCCCTTTACTTCTCCTCCCATGCTTTCTAAAACTCACTCCAGTCAGGCTTTCAAGCCAATCACTATCTTGAAATAAGTTTCAACAAGATCACCAATGACTTTCCCTAAATTCAAAGGTCAATTTTCAGGACTCATCTTCATTGATATATCCAGCAGCATTCAACAGAGTTGATCACTCCCATTTTCTTAAAACATCTTCAATAGTTAAGTTTGGTCTTCTCTTCACTGGTCACTCCTTTTATCTCCCTTGTTGATTCTTCCCCTCTTCTCCCCAATGTTTTGTTTCTTCAGAGATTTTATTTATTTATTTGACAGAGAGACAGAGTGCACACAAGGGATAGCTGCAGAGTGAGAGGGAAAAGTAGGAGCCCTCCCAATGTAGGGCTTCATCCCAAGACCCCGAGATCACGACCTGAGCTGAAGACAGACATTTAACTGATTGAGCCACCCATGCAGCCCTCTTCTTCCCAATCTTTGGGACTTCTTTTTTCCAATTACATGCATTCAGACTTTGGCCTTTTTTACCCCAAATGTATTCATTCTTTCAGTGCTCACACCCAGTTTATCACAATACACTGGATGACTCCCAAATTTATATTTCCACACTAGATCCTTCCCTAAACTCCATGCTCTCCACTTGCCTACTCAACAGCTTCATTTTGATGTCCAACAGGCATCATAAGCTTAAGATGGCCTAAAACTGAATTCACATTTCATCCACTCATTTCTTAGTTTTCCCCATCTCAGTAAATACCAACTGTATTCTTCCAGTTCTATTTTTTTAAGGCAAAAATCTTACCAACATTCTTAATTTCCTTTTTATCTACTTCATATATAGCCCCATGAGCAAAACCTGTCAGCTTGCCTTCAAAACACACCCAGAATCCAGCCACTTCTCACACCTCCACTGCTACTATTCTGATCCAAGCCATCATCGCCTCTTACCTGGCTTACCAGTATCCACTCCTGTTACCTTTGTCACTTTACAGTCTATTCATCAAGAAGGATGAAGTAATATTTTTAAAATATCATCAGAGATGCTGGGATGGTGCAGTTGCTTAAGCCTCCAACTCTTGGTTTTAGCTCAGATCATGATCTCAGGGTTGTGAGATCAAGCTCATCAGGTTCTGCGCTCAGGACAGTCTGCTTAAGACTCTCTCCCCCCCACTCTCTGCCCCTCCTCCACTCTCTCTCCAAAATAAATAAAATCTTTTAAAATATGTCATTTTGTCACTTCTCCACTCAGGACTCTCCAATACCTACACATTTTACCCAAGAGTTTTATAAAAGCCAAAGTCAATAACCTTTAAGGTCCTAGTGCTCTGAATCTCTGCATCCTGCCTCATTACATCGACTCTATGAGCTCCTTCAACTCTTTGAGCAAACGTCACCTTCTTAATGAAGCTTACACTATTTAAATATGCAATTTCCACCATGACCCCTCACTCCTCTATAGAACCATAGAGTAATAAAACCATCATCCCCAGGATCACATTTAGAGCACTGTCCTGAGAACCAAAAGATCTGGCCATGTCAATTAAATTGCTAGTATATTATTCCTATCCTAGGCCCTTCTCCCTCTCCACAACCATACACTGATGCTAAGGCACAGCACTTGTAACCTAAAAAGACAAGACATTTCCTATGACTTCTGCGTGTAACTTGAAAAAAAATATCATTTGGTAGTGCTGCTCTGACACATGATGATGTGAGGCTGAATTTCTACCAAGACCAACATAACCTACTGCTGTTTGAAACTCATCAAATTTTCATTATGTTATTATTTAAAAACACAGAATTCAGGAGTAGTACTGAAATTATACTGTGATTTATTATTTAAACATTGCATCTCTTAGACAAATTGGAAACAGTTTGCAAAAAAAAAAAAGGCAGGTTAATGACTGTACTTATTGCTATATACTTACTGCTTGATCATTAGTCATTCAGATACAGATAATATAGGAAAAGTTTGGTCATTTATTAAAAAGTTAAACATAAACTTACATATCATCCAACAATTCTACTCCAAAGTATCTTCCCAAGAAAAATGAAAACATGTCCACAAAAAGATTTGTATTTGAATGTTCAGAGAAGCAAAATTTGTTAACAGTCAACAAAATCAAATATCCATATAATGGTACTACTTATAACAACAAGGGGGACAAGCTAAGGATAACATGCAACATGCTACACCTCAAAACATTTAAGTAAAAAAAAAGCCAGGCACATAAGATTACATAATTGCATTTATATGAAATTTCTAGAAAGACAAAACCACATAGTAAGTTTAGTAAATGCCTAGAGCTGAAGTAAGAACAGTGATAAACTTAAACATAATGGAACTTTGTGAGAGGGCAGAAATGTTCTAAAACTGTATTGTGGTGGTTATAAAACTAAATAAATTTATTAAAAACTATCAAGGGATGCCTGGGTGACCCAGTCGGTTAAGTGTCTGCCTTTGGCTCAGGTCATGATCCCAGGCTCCTAGTACCCAGCGCCACTGGGCTCCCTCTGCTCAGTGGGGGAATCTGCTTCTCTCTCTCCCTCTGCTCCCCCACCAACTCACCCTGCTCATGTTCACTCTCTCAAATAAATAAATAAATAAATAAATAAATAAATAAATAAATAAAATGTTTATAACACACACACACACACACACACACACACACACACACATCAAACTTGTGTACTTACCATGGGGAAATTTTAGAGTATGTGCATTAAACAACAATAAAGCTGTTTAAAAAGGCAGGGGAAGGTTGTTAAGAAACAAGTACAACAGAGTAACAGGTCAAATATATGTATGTTTAACCAGACCTCCAGAGAAGAAAAGGGAAAGAATTGGCAAAGGCAATGTTTAAAGAGATGCTAAGAATTTCCCAGAATTGATGAAAAACACCAATCTGCTGATTCTGAAACCCAAAATGAAAATAAAGAAAAAAAAACTTTAACTACACTTAATTTAGAGTAAGAGATAGAATATTCCAGAAATTATCTTCTATTACAGTTACGAGTTTATAAAACACCTTGAGCATGTTTTCTTTTTTTTAAAGATTTATTTGTTTGTTTGTTTGTTTATTTATTTATGATAGGCAGGGGGTGGGGGGCAGAGACACAGGAGGAGGGAGAAGCAGACTCCACACCAGGAGCCTGACATGAGCCTGACGTGGGACTCGATCCCGGGTCTCCAGGATAACGCCCTGGGCAAAAGGCAGGCACCAAACCGCTGAGCCACCCAGGGATCCCCAAGGCATATGTTTTCAAATGCAAACTCCAGGAAGACAGTGGTTGTTTTATTTTTTTTGTTGTTTTGTTTTGAGTAATCTCTACAAGCAGCATGGGGCTCCAACTCAAGACCTCCAGATCAAGAATCCCATGCTTTTCCAACTAAGCCAAGCCAGGCACCCCAGATAGTGGTTGTTGAGAATTGTTTTGTATAACAAATGAAGGTCAAAGGAGAACAAACCCATGAAGAGGGTGAGGGTGCCTTCCTAGGCTCAAATAGAGATAAAGACTCCCATAATACCATAGGCTACACTTGGCATGGTCTCTTAGAGAAACAGACTGGGATCACAGGTTGCCAACAAAGCAGCACTGACTATTCCCCTTTGGTGGGAATCCCTAGATCAACCATGCAACTTAAGTGCAAGGTGATAAGATACATAACGTGTAGGTACAGGATCTGCCCTTGCCTCATAAACCCCAAAGCCAATTATCTCTTCTAACTACTTCACAGATTCCAAGGTCCCCACAAGGAAAATGCCAAGTTTCAGGAACCACTGCACAAAGGGAAACCAAAGCTGTGATTTCTCTATTACTAGGTATTTATTTATCCCAGGTAAATATTTATACTAGATATCCCAATTCATAAATAATTTAACCATATGTCACATAACAGATGTCTCCTAAAAGTGCAACTCTTTTGTATCTTTCATAAACCCTTTGCCCAAAGTGCAAAAAGATAATTTTAAACAGTAGTGTGTTTGTCAGGCAACGTTCTAAATATTTTATATGCATTAACTCATCCTATGCTCTCAGTAATCCTACAATTTAGATACTATTAGTATTCCCACATTATACATGCAGACTAGCTAGACATAGAAGTCAGAGAATTGTCTAAAGTCACACAGCTAATAGTTTGCCCTGACTTCAAAGCCTCTGCTGACTTTGTAAGAGAAATGTAAGATAAGTATTTCAAGATCACTTGATGATATGCTTTAAATAAGCCACTGAGTAGGGGATCCCTGGGTGGCGCAGCAGTTTAGCGCCTGCCTTTGGCCCAGGGTGCGATCCTGGAGACCCGGGATCGAATCCCACGTTGGGCTCCCGGTGCATGGAGCCTGTGTCTCCCTCTGCCTGTGTCTCTGCCTCTCTCTCTCTCTCTCTCATAATTAAATAAAAATTAAAAAAAAAAATAAGCCACTGAGTAGAAATGCATTAATAACTTTAAAGAGGGAATTCCTATGTGATTGATCACTCTGAATATAATTTTCTGAACATGGGGGGAAAAAAGGGCTAACATACTTCTCCTAAAAGGTATTGTTAGTTACTAACTATTGCTAACTAGTATTAGTTTCTCCCCTATTCTGCTCCTTAGCTGCAGCCTGCCTGAAGCAACTCTAGCTATAGTTGTTCAAACAGGGTTGGTATAGGGATGGAGGAATTAATCAATAGATTCCAAAAAGACTGCTTGCTCTACAGCAATGAACTAATGACCCAGTTTAAGACTAAATGCTGGTTTGCAAAACTTTGTGGATATCTATTCACTGAAATACTCCTAAACATGAATCACAGGCATATACTTTTCACAGCTTATGCCTTTCTACTAAATATAAAAAATATTTTCACAGGGACGCCTGGGTGGCTCAGGGGTTGAAAGCCTGCCTTTGCCCCAGGGCGTGATTCTGGAGTGCCCCCCCACACAGGGAGCCTGCTTCTCTCTCTGCCTGTGTCTCTGCCTCTCTGTGTGTCTCTCATGAATAAATAAAATCTTAAAAAAATTTTTTTCACAGACATTTTAATTTAGGAGATAGTTATATATGAAAAAATAAAGAAATCCCAAGTAGCATTTAATATAAATAATCAGAGATGGGGCACCTGGATGGCTCAGTCTGTTAAGCATCTGCCTTTGGCTCAGGTCATGATCCTGGGCATCCTGGGGTCAAGCCCCATATTGGGCTCCCTGCTCTGCTTCTCCCTCTCCCAAGGCCCCTCCCCCTCATTTTCTCTCTCTCTCAAAATAAAATCTTAAAAAATAATAAGCTCTCATTAAGAAGATTAACTGGAAGGGGAACAAGTAAAAGTAAACCAGAGCCACCAGTATTTGAGGGAGAGGCAATGGGCTCTTGGACTAGTAAAGGAATGGATAGAAGAGATAATTTCCAAAACCTTTAGTTTAGCATGATATCTTATTTAAAAAGAAGACAATAACGACTATAGAATGATTATTAATATAGTCCTGGTTTCTCCTTTCTTCAAATCACCTCTATCATTATTCTTCAACAACATGCACAATTTATCCGGTCCCAAATGAACAGCTCTCCACTAAACTGATGCTTCCTTCAATTTCATACTGAAGAAGTATGGCTATCCTCTAAATGAGGGATCAGCAAATAATGATGGTAAATGTTTTAGGCTTTTTGGACCATATACCATCTCTGTCACATATTTTTTGTTTTCTTTTTTAAAAACCCTTTAAAAAATAAAAGAACCATTCTTAACTTAAAGTCATACAAAACAGGCCTTGGCCAGATTTGGCCCA